>NC_139009.1:39854114-41310232 GCF_964374135.1 Grampus griseus
GTGAGGCACCACATTTGCTCATGTGCCTCCTTTCCTTCCTGCAAATGTTGGACCAAACTACATCCTCAGAGACAGAAGCAAACGATAATTGATGGTCATAATAATAACCCTGAAATATCAAGAAAATGTCAAATTGTGTTCAGTGGCCTATATGTAATAAGACAAAAATATACATCGTATATTTCAGAAAGTTTTTTTTTTTGCTGTATTGGGTCTTTGTTGCTACGCGTGGGCTTTCTCTAGCTGTGGAGAGTGGAGGCTACTCTTCATTGCGGTGCTCGGGCTTCTCATTGCAGTGGCTTCTCTTGTTGCGGAGCATGGGCTCTAGGCGCGTGGGCTTCAGTAGTTGCAGCACATGGGCTCAGTAGTTGTGGCTCGCGGACTCTAGGGTGCAGGCTTAGTAGCTGTGGTGCACGGACTTAGTTGTTCCGCGGCATGTGGGATCTTCCCGGACCAGGGCTCGAACCCGTGTCCCCTGCATTGGTAGGTGGATTCTTAACCACTGCACCACCAGGGAAGTCCCCAGAAAGATTTCTAATATGTTTATTTTTCTAAATATTGGTGTCTGAATCCATTGATGTCAACTCATTCATTGACCTGTTGCTTAATTTTTAAAAATGCCTAAGAGGTGTTTGGCATGGTTCTTGTCCTCAAGAATTTCTACTCTTGTTCATCCAACAAATATTCGTCAAGTACCTACTGGATACTGGGCAGAGGTCTAGAGGCTAGAGATAGAGCAGTGAATGAACTTATATTGAACAAGAAGACAAAAAGACCTTAAAAAGTTGAGTGGGTGGCTACATGTAGTGTACAGACTCCTAAAATTTGACGATTCCACAGAGAAGGGAAGAGTACAGTATTTGGGGAGATTTGCACTTGGCCAAATAGAGGCTGATTTGAATTTCCTGAAGGGTCTAAACTTTAATTTAAAAAGATACAGCTCCTCTTAAACTTGCTGTCTGGCCCACACGTCCTTCTCCACAGGGAAACTAGCCTGCTGCCATCCACCCATCTACGCACTCATTCATTCATTTGTTCAGCGATTACCTGAGTGCCTCCTACATGCAGGACAGTGGGTTGGGTCTCGTCAATGTGTACGAACTAAAGGGCAAGCGCTGCCCCTCATGGGAAGATGCATACGTTGCAAAGTGCGAGTGAGGAAAATAGCAAAGAGTTATTTGACAGAATACATATTGAAAGGCCTCTCTTAGGAGATGACATGCATGCTTGAAATCTGATGCGTGAGAAAGAGGCAGACCAGTGAAGAGGTGAAAGAAGAGAATTGCGGGCTCAGCATTCAGCTTTCACAGGAACCAACAGCGAGAGTGAGATTAGTATGTTTAAAAACGAAAACAAGGCCACTTTGGCAGGTGCATTGGGAGTGAAGGTGGCAGGTTTATAGGGTTGGAGAGGTGGGCAAGAATCAGACTGTCAGTGCCTTGTAAGTCATGGTAAAGAACTTGGGTTTTATTTTAAATGAAAAGGAAGTCACTGATTGGTTTTAAGAAGAGGGTGGTCCAAATTATGTTTATAAATATCATTTTGGCTACTGTGCGGAGAATGGACTGAAGAAGGAAGAGACTGATGGAAGACGGTTAGGAGGCTTTAGTTACAGACCAGGTGAGGACATCACAAGCTTTTCACTTTGCAAAACTGGCAGGTCATAAAAATAGAGTCGGTAATTTTGCCTTCCATTTGTCTGAAGCACTTGCTCTTCTTTGAGATATTGAATCAACTCAATAGTGACAATTGGCTTTTCTCTGGGGAATCACCGACTCAATAAATTTTCAAAGCCAGTGTCCAGTTTAACCCACAGTGGGGTCTTTTTTCCTAGATGTTCAATAGCCTCTTCTCCTATTCTCCTCCCCCTCCTCTCCCTCCCTCTTCCTCCTCTCCCTCCTTCTTCTCCTCCCCCTCCTCTTCCCATCCCCTTCCCTCTCCCCCTCCTCCCTCCTCCTCCCCCTCCTCCACTTTGCTCCCTCCTCCTCTCCTTCTTCTCCTTCTTCTTCGTCTTCTTCTCCTTCTCCTCCTTCTCCTCCTTCTCCTCCTTCTTCTCCTTCTCCTCCTCCTCCTTCTTCTTCTTCTCCTCCTTCTCCTCCTCCTCCTCCTCCCTCCTCCTTCTTCTTCTCCTTCTCCTTCTTCTCCTTCTCCTTCTTCTTCTTCTCCTCCTTCTCCTCCTCCTCCTCCTCCTCCTCCTCCTTCTTCTCCTTCTCCTTCTTCTCCTTCTCCTTCTTCTTCTTCCCCTTCTTCCTCCTCCTCCTATTATAATTATTATTTTCCTAGTCCTCCTTGATTCTTCTAAGCAATATTTGTTATCTCATGCCACACTTATTCTCCCTCATTTCAGCTCAAATAATAGGCTTCTCACATTCTCAGTCATCCTAGTCAAGTCAAAAGATAGATAATGACCACAGTCCATACTCTGTACAGAACAGGAGAAGAAATGGTTCTTGTGTGATTAAGGAGATTGTATCATGTTCACTATTAACAACATGAACATGAAAACAACTTAGTGATGGAAAGTATGATTGCCAAGGGAGGGTGGAGTCAGTGAGAGAAGGAGGCATTTGCTACAGGCTGGAGGAGAGTTGACCTTCACCTGGCTTACAATAATCAGGGTTCAATTCCAGAGCCTGTGAGTGGAGCAAATTCTGCCCTACCTCATAAGTATCTACCCAGGGAGGGAGAGAGGAATGGATGGCAAGGATACAAACTCCCTGGACTGTTATTAGTTGGCGTGGATTGCTATAACAAAATACCATAGACTGGGTGGATTAAACAACAGACATTTATTTTTTCACAGTCTTGGATGCTGGAAGTCCAAGATCAGGGTGCCTGCATGATTGGTTTCTGGTGAGGCCTCTCTCCTTAGCTTGCAGATAGCCGCACATAGTGGAGAAAGAGAGCAATATCTCGCGTATCTTTTCTTATAAGGACACTAATCCCGTCAGTAGGGTTCCCACTCATGACCTCATCTAATTACCTCCCATGGGCCTCGCCTCCAAATACCATCACATTAGGGATTAGGTTTTCAACATAGAAATTTTGGGGGACACAATTCAGTCCATAACAGACTGTTTCAGGCCCTGTTTCAGAATGTTTCAGACTTTCATACTTTCTTTTGTAACATGTATACATATGCATATTTATTATGGGATTATATATCATGAAATATTATGTACATGTATAATTATTTAATTCATCTCTATCTCTTCCATGAGACTAGACTTTTTAAACATAGTGATTGAGTCCTTTGCTCATTGCTTTTTCTCTAGCTGTTTAAATGATAGGTGCTTAGTACATACCTGCTTAATGAATGTTTACATTTGAAGTATAATGTAAATATTTAAAAACCATTCTGTGATTTACATATTGGGATTCTACAGTATTATCTCACTTTTTACGATGGGATACATTGTTGTAATAAATGCTGAGAAAATACATGTCGTTCACGCTAAGAAACTTTGAAAACACTAAATGCCTCTCTATAAGCTCCTCTGTCATTTGCATTATGGGCAAACTGACAGAAATTTATAGTGTTACGTAGTACCCTCTGTGGCTTATGTTTGCTAGATTCTCTTATAAAAAAATCACTCTCGGTCCTTTGGTCCAGGAAATCTTAGTCAGGAATGCAGGACTCCTTACAATTTGGTTTCAGTCTACCATCTGGGTTTCTCAGCTCTTCTCCTTCAGTCCACTGTCTCCACTAGAGGGCTGGTAGATAAACTCTACCAGTTTATCTGTTTCAAAAACATGCCCTGCACATTTGCCCCTGTCATCCTCCTAACCCCACTGATGGCATTCCAAGCTGAGCTTTTCCTAAGGCTTCACATACATAATCCTATTTAATTCTTACAATGATCCTATGAGGTGGGTATTGTTGTTCAAATTTTAGCTGAAGAAGTTTGGGGTCAGAGAAGTGAAGTAACTTGCCTAAAATGACATGGCTAATAAGTGGCAAATCCAAGTCTCTACCCCAAAGTTTGTAATCCCCAACGTGATACCTTCACTTCTGAAAGGATCTATCCATTTCTACCTACATCCTCAAAGCCCAACTTGGGTGGTACTTCCTCTATCAAGTCTTTGCTAAACACTCTAAATTCAGTGAATTGTCCCTTCTTATAACAAACATAGTCATCATTTGTTGAGTGCCTACCATGTACCAGGACTTCTGTTAAGTTCTTTTATGTAAATTATCTTATTTAATACTCTCATTGACCTTATGAAATTAGTATAACGTTATCACAGAAGAGAAGCTAGCTTCAGAGTGATACCATACTTGTTCAAGGTCACAGGGCTATAATATTTTACAGAAGGGATTCAAACCCAGGTTGTTCTGGCCCCGGAGCCAGGGTTTTTACCTTGTCATAATCTCCCACGTTAGAAGTACCACCCACCTGACCAGGCATGGCTGGTTATGGGATAATGTGCGACCGTGAATAGTATTAATGAAGTCATCCTAATTAGAAATAATGGCACGGAGTGACCAACACAGCACAGATCCATATAAAAGAGTATAAATTGGATGGCTATGTTAGTTTCCTCTTGCTGCTGTAACTAATTACCACAAATTTAGTGGCTTAAAATAACACAAATTTAGAATCTTATGGTTCTGGACATCACAAGTCCTAAAATCAAGTTTTCGGCAGGGCTGTGTTTTTTTCTAGAGTCTCTAGCAAAGAATCTGTTTCCTTGTCTAGTTTTTACAGGCTGCCTGCATTTGCTTGGCTTATGATTCTATCCTACAACTTCAAAGTCAGCAGTGTTGTATTTTTCAAACTTTTTCCTTCGACCCTTATACCTCTCTCTTCAAAGGACCCATTTGATTACATTGGGTCCCTCTGGGTAATCCAAAGTAATCTTTCCATTTCAAGATCTTCCACTTAATCACATCTGGAAAGCCTCTTTAGACAGATAAGGTAACATATTTGTGTTCTTGGGATTAGGGCATGAACATTTTTGGTGTGTGGGGGAGTGGGCATTACTCACCCTGCCACAGTGACGGTGATGTGCAGGACATCCAGGTCTCAAGGGCTGGGGAGAAAGAGTTGAGGACTGACTGTTCTGATCCATATTGTCGGGGTTTTTTATTTTAAGGAAAAACAGAGAGAAATGGTTAATCCAAAGGAAAAAAGCTCTAATGGTGAGATTTCAGGCATTGCTACCTGCAGCGTTTTTCAAAATTCAAGAGGTAAACAGTTTCCCATTGTACCAACATAGAACACCAACCTAGGAAAAATTCGCACGGAGACTTCTCAGTAAGTCCTCACTGAGGATAAACATACGATGATCAAACATCATCTTTGTGAAACTCTTCGATCCTGTTGGAGTGCTACGAGTGGAGACATGGTCAGATAGCAGGGCAGTGTCTGCCTAGAGGCCCTGCCGTGGAGATGACCACACCTGTTTTCTAGGTGATGGAGAGATGGCATCCGAGTACCTGACCTACTTGTCTAAGTTTTCATTGCAAATGAGTTGAAGGGTTGGAACTAAATCTGTGATTGCTTGAACCTCAGTCTGGTTCCCCTTTTCATTCTGAAATTGAGGATTGTTTTTAAAGGCAGTGGAGAGAAAAGGGGTGTCAGCTGGGAAAGAACAGAATAGACTGCTGAAGGCCAGCAGCTGAGAGCGGCGTGTCAGTGTAGCACTGGATCTCCTTCCATGCTTCACTTCTAAATAGGGCCCTACTTTCCATTTTTCTCCTCTTGGTTCCTTTGCCCTGTTTAAGACAACATCAGGGTCTATGGTGGTGGCCCATGGTGTGGGTGCTTGATACAGGAAAGGCTGGAGGTGATGGAGGAGTATAGGCAGTGCTTTTTCTTTCATCTCCAATTCTGTTCCTGTTGCTCAAGTGACTTAGAAGTTAAATGGTTAAAGAGGGCAACAGCTGTTGCTGTCGTAGAAAATGTTTCAGGTTGTTATACTATATGTATCCTGGTATCTATATTTCCATGTGAATAATACCTTTGAAAACTGGACTCTAACTTGACGTTACTCTTCCCCTCCTGATTCTGCAGCAGAGGCAAAATTCTTTAGCACAGGCAAAATGCAGAATGCTGAGTTTTTACAAAAACACTTTATTGAGGTATGATTGAGATATAAAAAGCTGTACATATTTAATGTATACAACTTGATGAATTTTGGAATAAGATACACCAGTGGTCCCCAGCCTTTTTGGCACCAGGGATGGGCATCGTGGGAGACAATTTTTCTGTGGGGGGGGCGGTTGGGGACGGTTCAGGTGGTAATGCGAGCAATGGGGAGTGGCAGATGAAGCTTTGATTGCTCGCCGCTCACCTCCTGCTGTGCGGCCTGGCTCCTAACAGGCTGCAGACCGGTAGTGGTTCGTGGCCTGGGGTTGGGGACCCCTGAGATATACCCATGAAACCATCACCATCACCACCATCAAGGCCATGAACATATTTATCACCTCCCCAAATTTCCTCCCATCTCTATTGTTATTATTATTATTATAACAGTTAACATAAGATATACCTTCTTAGCAAATTTTATGTATACAGTACAGTATTGTTAGATATAGGTGTTATGCTATATAATAGATATCCAGAACTTATTTATCTTATATAACTAAATGCTAAAATTTTTGAGGCTATTAGATCAAGCCCTCAGAACAAAGATATAGATGTAACTCTAGCCTTTTGCTAATAGATATACAAATAGTAAGAGAAATAGATAGCAGGCATTGGCAGAGTTACCTGAAGGACATAAATCTCTTTACTGAGAGAATTTTAACATCGCTAATTTCGACGAAGGATGTATTCTTTGAGTTGGGTATCTGTTTATTGCATTTAAGATCTTAGTGTACATAATTTGGTGAACTCAGTTAAGACAACACTTTTTGAGTAATGTTGGCTTCACAAGATGTATCGGAGTCTCAAGATGCTACATATTAATGCGTTCCACTCTGGAAAAAAATGTGAAGCTACAGCGTAAGGTTTGCCTCAGCTGGTACAATTTCTTCTTTGTCTATTTACCTCATCCAAGCTGACACCGGTTCTCCCGCTCATTCACATGGACGTGTTAGAGCAGACATGCTCCCCATTTTAAGGAAACTTGCTTTTAAAAGAGTCTGAAGTTAATGATACATTCTACTGTAACTAATACAGAATTGCAGGTAAAAGTAGAGAAGATATTTGGGAAAAAGGGGATTTTCCTCCTACAAATAACCACTGCATTTTATACACTGTTTATATGTATTTTAAATCTCCTTTACCACCAAGAGGAATTTAAATGCTCATTTCTCTCTCACTATGATATCTAAGTATTTTTTTCCCTAATGCTTCCATCTCTGGAATGCATGCAAATCTGTTAACGGTTGACTTGGGAATGGACATCCAAAGGTTGATCAGCTATCATTTCCCAGGGCCAGGGCCAGGGCTGAATCAGCAGCATGACAACCTACACGCAGCTGGAACATCTGGAACAACATCAGAGGTGTAAAGGGAACGATTTCTCATGGCCAGATCTCAGACTAATTCAAACAAATCAAATTCAATCTGATGATAAATTCACTTTGGCTCTTGCTCTTGTGTTGGAAGCATCAAGTCCCTACCAGGACAACCAGTATGGCTGAAAGGAGAAAGTTAAAACAGCAATTAGATGGTACTAATGTGGTTCCAGTACAATCCCTCCCCTGGTTTCAGGTCTTTGCCTGTCAGGGCTCTTGGCCACCATCCCAGGGCTTAATTGCATTTTGCAAGTAGCCATAGTACAGTTGCCACTGTATCTCCCTCGCTAATTTCAGACACAGTCCTCATGGCCAATTCACTAAAAAGGAACTGAAATATCTCTGACAGAAAAATGAAAGTATTTTCTAGTTTAAAGACTGACTCAATTAAGGGAATAGTTGGTTCTGAGAGAGAAAGAATAGGGGGCAAAATAGATGAACAAATCATACCCTTGAACTCTAGAATTCTCTTTCAGTAAAACACAATAGAGTAATGGTTAATAAGATTTGAGACATTGCTACTGTTTAAATTTTATATACATTTTCAAGTGGAGTGGATTTTAAGTGGAATTTGGCCTTATGGTGATCGAGGGGCAGTTGAGCTTAGTAGAATGGGTACTGGTCTGATTATGGAGACCACTTACCCTAGGCCAGGTGAACTTCATTTTAGTCTCGCCTTGGCTACTTGCTAAATATATAAACTTGGAGAAGCCACTTGGAAATTTTATATCTCCATTTTCTCATCAACATATTGAGGATAAAAAATATGTTTCCCTTATCTAATTTTCAGGATTGATTGTTAAAATACTTTGCAATTTACAAAATGATGAGTTTAAGGTCTTATATTAAAATCTAACTAGTAAATATTTCTAGTAAAAATAAATAGATGGCTGTCAACTACAGTCATCTATAAAATTGTAAGGAAGACTGGAGGACAAGTTTTTAAAAAGTATGAGTTTTTAAAAAGTATGAGGAAGATGAACAGAAAGCAGCCACAAAATGAGCTCATGGGCAATATTACCTCCTAGAGCTAATTCTAATGCGAAGAGACAAGCTCCATCTTCCCATTAGGCTACAGTGCAGTGGGAATGGAGCTGCTGGACCACCAGTTGACACCTATGAGCGCTTACAGGGCACTTAACACTATGCTGGCCATTGTGGGAATTAGAACACTCCAGTCTCTTTTCTTAAGGGGCTCATAATCTAGCTGAAGAAACGAGACCCAGATATTATGCCATTGGACAAGAAAATATGTACTTGTAAACGGTTCAGTACAAATTTAAAGGTCAGTAAAAGTTGAGGTCCTAGAAAAGAAAAAAAATAATAAAAGAACAGAACAGTTTAAAGAGGCTTCATGGAGGAGATAGGATTTGAGTAGGGACTGAAAGATTGTTAGGATTTGAAAATAGAAAATAGGAAAAAGTTTGGCTATTTCAGGAGAGGGGAACATACTGAATAAAAGTGTAGAGGAGGGAATAAACGTGATGAAAAGAGAGGTGGCTTTGTTAATTAAAGTACGATTTATAAACCTCGTTTATAGCTCCTACATACGTAAGCAGGTATGGCAAAGTTTCTCACCAAAAAGGCATCATACGTTTAATACCCATACCAAACAGTAAGTCATGTAATTTATAAACGTCTGAATCTTCCTGAAAGATGACAGGGACCCTAGACAAACAAGGTTCACCCTGAAAGAGGTGAGAATACTTCAAGTACAAAAGAACAGATGAAAATAAAAAGACCAAATTTAATAAGGGCCAGAATCAGGTGTCAAAGTCGAGTTAGAGAATCGAGTTCAAAATCAGAGAGATGAGGTCAAACAAGAGCAGAATCTCTAGAGAGGGCTCAGAAAACAGGGCCCTGAACCTTTGCCTCCAAGACCAGCTGGTCATCAAGCTTTCCTTTTATGAGCTAACAGAAGACATTCAAGAGTCTGATTCAGAGTCCCGGGGGTTGAGGAATGGACGGGAGGCCATTTAGATCAATGCAATCACAGCTTTCAATGATCAAATTCTACTTTGCAGTCCTGTTCCCTTAAGATCCTAGTCATAGGAAAAAAGTTGATGCTTACTAAGCCACAGAACCTGAAAGAGGCTTTAAATAGGTCTTCTTGATTTATTTTAGTTGAATTGTGAATACCAATAAGTTTAGAGGAATCTTTGGGAAGATTTGACTTTATAGGCTGGAAGAAAAAATAATTAAGATCAATTATATTTTGAAACATCTAATTTTGATTTCCAATAATTATAGGGCAACGTTCATCCTATACTACTTGAGATAACAAGAGAGACTTAGGGAGGTAAAATGGAATTTTCGAAGTACTCTGCTTTGAATATGTCTACAGCATAGTCTCATGTAGATTTACTAATTCTCTCTGCAGCTTTCTCCAGAGAGACCAGCATTCCTACGTGGAGTATCAATGCCCGCTTTTGCAGAGGTAATGCTTATAGTGCCTGTGGTATTCTTATAGCAACCTCAGCCCAAAGAGCAGGCTTGGCAGAAGCAAAAAAGGGAACACAATCAGAATAGTTGTTACAAAGCCCATTCACTTTATTAAACTTTATTAATAAGTTTAGTGAAGTCAGCTCAGAGTCTATTAATTAGATTCTTGCATAATATTGATTTAATGATCTGGATTTAGTTAATCTGGTTAACCTTGGCTTCCTGGTACTTTTGGTTCCGTTTTAGCTCATCAGTAAAAAACAAAAAACAAAGAATAGAAGTTATGAGCCATCGACACAATCAATTGAATTAGCATGTGAAAAAATCTAGATGCTTACTGCATAGCTTAAACCAGAATAAATGCCAGATGGACTGAAATTTTAAGCATAAATAACAGAAGCCTGAGAGAACTAGAAGACATAAGTGAATAATTATACTTGGTAAAGGAGAATTGCCGAGGCATAGTCCCCAAAACAAAGCTCATAAGGGAAAATATTGATAGATTTGATAACATAAAATTTTTAAATTTGGTAAAGTGAATAAATCAGTAACCCCAAATTAAAAGGCAAATCACAGTCTGGAAAAGCATTTATAATACATTTGACAGGTAAAGGATTAATTTCCTTAAGGAAATCTTATAGGTCAGTAAGAGAAGACAATCCCAATGGAAAAAAATGAAATAATAACCATAAGAATGTGCGTCATCAGTAGTGATGAAGTGAATCTAATGTAACTAACAATAAAAAAAAAACACTGAGCTCGTAAAAGAAAAATACCCAGTGTTGATAAGGATCTGGGGGAAAGATAATCCCATACACTGAAATAACAATGGTTAGATTTTATTTAATACATGTTATATGTATCAGATCCCATTTTATATTTTTATGTAAATTTTCACATTTAATCTTCAGAACAACTGTATGAAATAGATAGCATTATTTTACCTATTTTTTAGATGTGGAAATTAAGACCTAGAGGGGTTCAGTAAGTTGCCAATTACCAGAGGTTATTAAGCTAAGATTTGAACCTGGAGTCAACCTCAGAGGCCCATAGTCTTATTCATCACTGTGAGGTTATCTCTGTTTAAGAGGGATATAAATTGATAATGACTTTCTGGAAGACAATTTGGCAAAAACCAATTCAATTGCAAAAGTTGTTAAACCGTTCATATCCTTTTTTTTGTTTGTTTTTGTTTGCGGTACACGGGCCTCTCACTGTTGTGGCCTCTCCCGTTGCGGAGCACAGGCCCCGGACGCGCAGGCTCAGCGACCATGGCTCACGGGCCCTGCCGCTCTGCGGCACGTGGGATCTTCCCAGACCAGGGCACGAACCCGTGTCCCCTGCATCGGCAGGCGGACCCTCAACCACTGCGCCACCAGGGAAGCCCTGTTCATATCCTTTTACCCAAGAATTCTTCTTTTAAAAATGCAGTAAAAAGAGTGAGAAGAATGCAAAATTATACGTGCAATGATATTTATTAGAGTATGATCCACAATAAGAAGATAATCCAGATAGCAAAGATATAGGAAATGGCAGTGCAACTTTAAGGACATCTATAGTGGAATGTGATGCATATATTACAAAAGATGATGTAAAAATATAAAGAGGGTCAGGGAAATATGGTTCATTTGAGTTCAAAAAGCCTAGTACAACAGCTCCTGTATTCAATGTGTTGCCAAGTCCAATTACAAGCTCTTCTCTGGTAATAATATACATTTTATTATAAACATTTAGAGAGAGCCCTCTGTGTACTGAGTATTTATGACCAAATATCTTTGTTGTCATGGAGCTTACATTCTAGTGGGGGAGACAGACTATAAATGAGAATAAAACAGGAAAATAGCATATCAGAGGGCAAAGAGAAAAAAATAAAGCATATGCAATGTTGGCAGGAGGGTGACAATCGAAATTTAGGTGGAGTGACCAGGAAAGACCTCACAGAGAATATGGCTTTTTATCAAACAACACTTATCCCATGAGGAAATTGAAATAGAGAGTAAAGAAGTCATTTCGCTGAGGTCTAGCACCTAATTAGTACAAGAGGCAAATGCAAGCACCCCGATTCCACTCTGCTATAGATAAAAACAGAGTTGTATTTATAATTATTAATAGTAATTATTTATGCGTGGTGAGATTTTTTTTTGAAAACCACTGTGTTTGCTGGTGTATTAGACACGTGGTGTCTTTTTTTTTAACATCTTTGAGTATAATTGCTTTACAATGGTGTGTTAGTTTCTGCTTTATAACAAAGTGAATCAGCCATACATAAAGATATATCCCCACATCTCCTCCCTCTTGCCTATTCCTCCCACCCTCCCTATCCCACCCCTCTAGGTGGTCACAAAGCACCGAGCTCATCTTCCTGTGCTATGTGGCTCCTTCCCACTAGCTATCTATTTTACATTTGGTAGTGTATATATGTCCATGCCACTCTCTCACTTCATCCCAGCTTACCCTTCTCACTCCCTGTGTCCTCAAGTCCATTCTCTATGTCTGCGTCTTTATATCTGTCCTGCCCCTAGCTTCTTCAGAAGCATTTTTTTTTCTTTTGGTTCCACATATATGTGTTAGCACATGGTAATTGTTTTTCTCTTTCTGACTTACTTCACTCTGTATGACAGACTATAGGTCCATCTACCTCACTACAAACAACTCAATTTCGTTTCCTCTTATGGCTGAGTAATATTCCACTGTATGTATGTGCCACATCTTCTTTATCCATTCATCTGTCAATGGACACTTAGGTTGCTTCCATGTCCTGGCTATTGTAAACAGAGCTGCAATTATCATTGCGGTACATGACTCTTTTTGATTTATGGCTTTCTTAGAGTATATGCCCAGTAGTGGGATTGCTGGGTCATACGGTAATTCTATTTGTAGTTTTTTAAGGAACCTCCATACTGTTCTCCATAGTGGCTGTATCAATTTACATTCCCACCAACAGTGCAAGAGGCTTTCCTTTTCTCCACGCGCTCTCCAGCATTTATTGTTTCTAGATTTTTTGATGATGGCCATTCTGACTGGTGTGAGGTGATACCTCATTGTAATTTTGATTTACATTTCTCTAATGATTAGTGATGTTGAGCATCCTTTCATGTGTTTGTTGGCAATCTGTATATCTTCTTTGGAAAAATGTCTATTTAGGTCTTCTGCCCATTTTTGGATTGGATTGCTTGTTTTTTTGATATTGAGCTGCATGAGCTGCTTGTAAATTTTGGAGATTAGCCCTTTGTCAGTTGCTTCATTTGCAAATATTTTCTCCCATTCTAATGGTTGTCTTTTCATCTTGTTTATGGTTTCCTTTGCTGTGCAAAAGCTTTTAAGTTTCATTAGGTCCCATTTGTTTATTTTTGTCTTTATTTCCATTTCTCTAAGAGGTGGGTCAAAAAGGATCTTGCTGTGATTTATGTCAGAGTGTTCTGCCTATGTTTTCCTCAAAGAGCTGTATACTGTTTGGCCTTACATTTAAGTCTTTAATCCATTTTGAGTTTATTTTTGTGTATGGTGTTAGGGAGTGCTCTGATTTCCTTCTTTTACATGTAGCTGTCCAGTTTTCCCAGCACCACTTATTGAAGAGGCTGTTTTTTTTCCATTGTATATTCTTCCCTCCTTTATCAAAAATAAGGTGACCATATGTGCATGGGTTTGTCTCTGGGCTTTCTATCCTGTTCCATTGATCTGTATTTCTGTTTTTATGCCAGTACCATACTGTCTTGATTAGTGTAGTTTTGTAGTATAGTCTAGAGGCCAGGAGCCCAATTCCTCCAACTCCGTTTTTCTTTCTCAAGATTGCTTTGGTTATTTGGGGTCTTTTGTGTTTCCATACAAATTGTGAACTTTTTTGTTCTAGTTCTGTGAAAAATGCCATTGGTATTTTGATAGGGATTGAATTGAATCTGTAGGTTACTTTGGGTAGTATAGTCATTTTCACAATATTGAGTCTTCCAATTCAAGAACATGGTATATCTCTCCATCTGCTTGTTTCATCTTTAATTTCTTTCATAACTGTCTTATAGTATTCTGCATACAGGTCTTTTGTCTACTTAGGAGGGTTTACTCCTAGGTATTTGATTCTTTTTGTTGCAATGGTAAATGGGAGTGTTTCCTTAATTTCTCTTTCAGATACTTCATCATTAGTCTATAGGAATGCAAGAGATTTCGGTGCATTAATTTTGTATCCTGCTACTTTACCAAATTTATTGATCAGCTCCAGTAGTTTTTTGGTGGCAACCTTAGGATTCTTTATGTATAGTATCATGTCATCTACAAACAGTGACAGCTTTACTTCTTGTTTTCTGGTTAGGATTCCTTTTATTTCTTTTTCTTCCCTGATTGCTGTGGCTAAAACTTCCAAAACTATGTTGAATAATAGTGGTGAGAGTGGACAATCTTGTCTTGTTCCTGATCTTAGAGGAAATGGCTTCACTTTTTCACCATTGAGAACAATGTTGGCTGTGGTTTTGTCATATATGGCCTTTATTATGTTCAGGTAAGTTCCCTCTATGCCTACTTTCTGGATGGTTTTTATCATAAATGGGTGTTGAATTTTGTCAAATGCTTTTTCTGCATCTATTGAGATGATCATATGGTTTTTCTTCTTCAATTTGTTAATACGGTTTATCACATTGATTTGCGTATATTGAAGAATCCTTGCATTCCTGGGATAAACCCCGCTTGATCATGGTGTATGATCCTTTTAATGTGTTGTTGGATTCTGTTTGCTAGAATTTTCTGGAGGATTTTTGCATCTATGTTCATCAGTGATATTCTTTTCTTTGTGACATCTTTGTCTGGTTTTGGTATCAGGGTAATAGTGGCCTCATAGAATGAGTTTGGGAGTGTTCCTCTGCTGTATTTTTGAAGAGTTTGAGAAGGACAGGTGTTAGCTCTTCTCTAAATGTTTGATAAAATTCGCCTGTGAAGCCATCTAGTCCTGGGCTTTTGTTTGTTGGAAGATTTTTAATCACAGTTTCAATTTCAGTGCCTTTGATTGGTCTGTTCATATTTTCTCTTTCTTCCTGGTTCAGTCTCAGAAGGTTGTGCTTTTCTAAGAATTTCTCCATTTCTTCTAAGTTGTCCATTTTATTGGCATATAGTTGCTTATAATAATCTCTCATGATCCTTTATGTTTCTGCAGTGTCAGTTGTTATTTTCCTTTCTCATTTCTAAGTCTATTGATTTGAGTCTTCTCCCTCTTTTTCTTGATGAGTCTGGCTAATGGTTTATCAATTTTCTTTATATTCTCAAAGAACCAGCTTTTAGTTTTATTGATCTTTGCTATTGTTTCCTTCATTTCTTTTTCATTTATTTCTGATCTGATCTTTATGATTTCTTTCCTTCTGATAACTTTGGGATTCTTTTGTTCTTCTTTCTCTAATTGCTTTAGGTGTAAGGTTGGGTTGTTTATTTGAGCTGTTTCTTGTTTCTTGAGGTAGGATTGTATTGCTATAGACTTCCCTCTTAGAACTGCTTTTGCTGCATCCCATAGGCTTTGGGTTGTCATGTTTTATTTGTTGTTTGTTTCTATGTATTTTTTGATTTCCTGTTTGATTTCTTCAGTGATCTCTTGGTTATTTAGTAGTGTATTGTTTAGCCTCCATGTGTTTGTGTTTTTTACAGATTATTTCCTATAATTGATATTTAGTCTCATAGCATTGTGGTCGGGAAAGATACTTGATACAATTTCAATTTTCTTAAATTTACCAAGGCTTGATTTGTGACCCACAATATGATCTATCCTGGAGACTGTTCCATGAGCACTTGAGAAGAAAGTGTATTCTGTTGTTTGTGGATGGAATGTCCTATAAATTTCAATTAAGTCCATCTTGTTTAATGTATCATTTAAAGCTTGTGTTTTCTTATTTATTTTCATCTTGGATGATCTGTCCATTGGTGAAAGTGAGGTGTTAAAGTCCCCTACTATGATTCTGTTACTGTTGATTTCCCCTTTTATGGATGTTAGCATTTGCCTTTTGTATTTAGGTGCTCCTATGTTGGGTGCATAAATACTTACAATTGTTATATCTTCTTCTTGGCTTGATCCCTTGATCATTATGTATTGTCCTTCTTTTTCTCTTGTAATAGTCTTTATTTTAAGGCCTATTTTGTCTGATATAAGAATTGCTACTCCAGCCTTCTTTTGACTTCCATTTGCATGGACTGTCTTTTTCCATCCCCTCACTTTCAGTCTGTATGTGTCCCTTGGTATAAAGTGGGTCTCTTGTAGACACCCTATATACGGGTCTTATTTTTGTATCCATTCAGCCAGTCCATGTCTTTTGGTTGGAGCATTTAATCCATTTACACTTAAGGTAGTTACCATTATGTATGTTCCTATCACCTTTTTCTTAATTGTTTTGGGTTTGTTATTTTAGGTCTTTTCCTTCTCTTGTGTTTCCTGCCTATAGAAGTTCCTTTAGAATTTGTTGTAAAGCTGGGTTTTTGGTGCTGAGTTCTCCTAACTTAGGCTTGTCTGTAAAGATTTTAATTTCTTCATCAAATCTGAATGAGATCCTTGCTCGGTAGAGTAATCTTGGTTGTTGGTTTTTCCCTTTCATCACTTTAAATATGTTCTGCCACTCCCTTCTGCCTTGCAGAGTTTCTGCTGAAAGGTCAGCTGTTTACCTTATGGGGATTCCTTTGTATATTATTTGTTGTTTTTCCCTTGCTGCTTTTAATATTTTTTCTTTGTATGTAATTTTTGATAGTTTGATTAATATGTGTCTTCTCGTGTTTCTCCTTTGATTTATCCTGTATGAGACACTCTGTGCTTCCTGGGCCTGATTGACTATTTCCTTTCCCATAATAGGGAAGTTTTCAACTATAATCTCTTCAAATGTTTTCTCAGTCCCTTTCTTTTTCTCTTTTTCTTCTGGGACCCCTATAATTCGAATGTTGGTGTGTTTAATGTTGTCCCAGAGGTCTCTGAGACTGTCTTCAATTCTTTGCATTCTTTTTTCTTTATTCTGCTCTGCAGTAGTTATTTCCACTATTTTATCTTCCAGGTCACTATCCATTCCTCTGCCTCAGTTATTCTGCTATTGATTCCTTCTAGAGCGTTTTTAATTTCATTTATTGTGTTGTTCATCACTGTTTGTTTGCTCTTTAGTTCTTCTAGGTCTCTGTTAAACGTTTCTTGTATTTTGTCCATTCTGTTTCCAAGATTTTGGATCATCTTCACTATCATTACTCTGAATTCTTTTTCAGGTAGACTGCCTATTTCCTCTTCATTTGTTTGGTCTGGTGGGTTTTTACCTTGCTTCTTCATCTGCTGTGTGTTTCTCTGCCTTCTTATTTTGCTTAACTTACTGTGTTTGGGGTCTCCTTTTCACAGGCTGCAGGTTCATAGTTCCTGTTGTTTTTGGTGTCTGCCCCCAGTGGGTAAGGTTGGTTCAGTGGGTTTTGTAGGCTTCCTGGTGGAGGGGACTAGTGCCTGTGTTCTGGTGGATGAGGCTGGATCTTGTCTTTCTGGTTGGCAGGACTGCATCTGGTGGTGTGTTTTGGGGTATCTTTGGCCTTGTTATGATTTTAGGCAGCCTCTGTGCTAATGGATGGGGTTGTGTTCCTCTCTTGCTAGTTGTTTGGCATAGGGTGTCCAGCACTGGAGCTTGCTGGTCGTTGAGTGGAGCTGGGTCTTTGTGTTCAGATAGAGATCTCTGGGAGAGTTTTCACCGTCTGATATTACATGGAGTCGTGAGGTCTCTGATGGACCAATGTCCTGAACTCGGCTCTCCCATCTCAGAGGCACAGGCCAGTCACCTGGGCGGAGCACCAAGACCCTGGCAGCCACATGGCTCAGAAGAAAGGGGAGATAAAAAGAAGGAAAGAATGAAAGAAAAATATATAAAATAAAATAAAATAAAGTTATTGAAATAAAAAATTTTAAAAATTGGGCTTCCCTGGTGGCACAGTGGTTGAGAGTCTGCCTGCCATTGTAGGGGACACGGGTTCATGCCCCAGTCCAGGAAGATCCCACGTGCTGTTGAGCAGCTGGGCCCGTGAGCCATGGCCGCTGAGCCTGCGCATCCAGAGCCTGTGCTCCGCAACGGGAGAGGCCACAACAGTGAGAGGCCTGCGTACCACAAAAAAAAAAAAAAGAAAAAGAATTATTAAAAAAAAAAAAAAAGTAAAAAAAATAAAAATGGGCAGACAGAACCCTAGGACAAATGGTAAAAGCAAAGCTATACTGACAAAAATCACACAAAGAAGCATACACATACACGCTCACAAAAAGAGAAAAAGGAAAAAATATACCTATAAGAAAAAGGAAGCGAGCAACCAAATCAATAAACAAACCTACCAATGATAATAAACTCTAATTATTAAACTAAGGTAAGCATAAAATCAGAAACCAATTAGATGCAGAAAGCAAACCCCAAGTCTACAGTTGCTCCCAAAGTCCACCTCCTCAATTTGGGATGATTCATTGTCTATTCACGTACTCCACAGATGCAGGGTACATCAAGTTGATTGTGGAGATTTAAGCTGCTGCCCCTGAGGCTGCTGGGAGAGATTTTCCTTTCTCTGTTCTCACAGCTCCCAGGGGCTCAGCTTTGGATTTGGCCCCGCCTCTACGTGTAGGTCGCCTGAGGGCATCTGTTCTTCGCTCAGACAGGACGGGGTTAAAGGAGCAGCTGCTTCGGGGGCTCCGGCTGTGGGGAGGGAGAGGTACGGATGCGGAGCGAGCCTGCGGCGGCAGAGGCTGGCATGACGTTGCACCAGCCTGAGGCACGCCGTGCATTCTCCCGGGGAAGTTGTCCCTGGATCACGGGTCCCTGGCAGTGGCGGGCTGCACAGGCTCCCGGAAGAGGGGTGTGGATAGTGACCTGTGCTCGCACACAGGCTTCTTGGTGGCAGCAGCAGCCTTAACGACTCATGCCCGTCTCTGGGGTCCGCGCTTTTAGCCGCGGCTCGCGCCTGTCTCTGGAGCTCCGTTAAGCAGCGCTCTTAATCCCCTCTCCTCACGCACCAGGAAACATAGAGGCAAGAAAAAGTCTCTTGCCTCTTCGGCAGGTCCAGACTTTTTCCTGGACTCCCTCCCGGCTACCTGTGGCGCACTAGCCCCCTTCAGGCTGTGTTCACGCCGCCAACCCCAGTCCTCTCCCTGTAATCCGATCTGACCGAAGCCCGAGCCTCAACTCCCAGCCCCGCCCGCCCCGGCGGGTGAGCAGACAAGCCTCTTGGGCTGGTGAGTGCTGGTCGGCACCGATCCTCTGTGCGGGAATCTCTGCGCTTTGCCCTCCGCACCCCTGTGGCTGCGCTCTCCTCTGCGGCTCCGAAGCTCCCCCCTCCGCCACACCCCGTCTCCGCCTGCGAAGGGGCTTCCTAGTGTGTGGAAAGCTTTCCTCCTTCACAGCTCCCTCCCACTGGTGCAGGTCCCATCCCTATACTTTTGTCTGTGTTTTTTCTTTTGCCCTCCCCAGGTACGTCGGGAGTTTCTCGCCTTTTGGGAGGTCTGAGGTCTTCTGCCAGCGTTCAGTAGGTGTTCTGTAGGAGTTGTTCCACATGTAGATGTATTTCTGCTGTATTTGTGGGGAGGAAGGTGACCTCTACATCTTACTCCTCTGCCATCTTGAAGGTCTCTCCACATGGTGTCTTTTAGTGCTGATTTGTCCGGCTGTAACGGTGGTGAAGATGTAGAAGAGTACCATATTAGAAATCTTGAGACAATTTTTGAATGGATTTCAGGGCCCACTAGACCAACTCACTTCTCTGGCTTCTACCATAGTTGCTGTGCTTCAATCAAACACTCCGATTCTCATCAGGATAACCTTTATCTCCCCGATACGGGGTCTCCACAGTGGCTTCTCCTCTGGCCCATCTGTTTGAAGCACCACCATTATCCCAGCCACTGGCTCTCTCCTTCTTTTACTTCCTACCCCTCTGACCCCCACATTCAGTTAATGGCCAAATCTAATAGACTTTTACATCATAATTTTCTTACATATGCCCTCTTCTTTCCATTGTCATGGCCATGGCACCAATTTAGGGTTTAATACTCTCCCTCTCCAGGAGACCAACTCCAGGATAATAGCTGGCTTTAACCAAACCCCATCAGGTCACTCCCCGATCATACACTTTCAGTGGTCGCCGCAGTTCCTATTAACGTACGTGCAAATCCCTTAACCTGCTCTTCATGGCTAAAAGGGAAGGACATTTCCCATCTTATGTTTTAATCCCAACTGTACATATTTCTAGTCCAGCCATGACAGGGATAGTAATGCCCACCAAATAACCTACTTTCCCCTACATTTTTCAGCTCTTTGCAGTTAGGCGAGACATATGGCTAGTTCTAGTTAATTGGCTGTGAGCAGAAAAGACGTGTTACTTCTGTGCCAGAATGTAGAAGAAGAGGTGGGAGTTCTACGTGTGTCTTTATTCTCTGGAAGCAACAGAGAAAGCTGCATATTTCAGATCATACAGCTGCAAAATGGTAACATCTGAATCCCCACTGACCTCTGATGGATATACAGTGTGAGCAAGAAATAAACCTTTGATGTGTTGGTGTGTTGTTATGTTGAGCTCCTAATTTGTTACTACAGCATAATCTAGCCCATTGCAATTAATACATCAACCGTAGTGGGTGAACTCACCAATGCCTGCCCCACTTTGTGCTTTCCCATATCCTTACATTTGCCTTGGCTTGTCTCTCCATTGGGAACTTTCCGTAATCAATTCCTTCATCCCATCATCACATTACTCATTTACATTTTACTCATCCTTCCAGAATCATCACAGTGCCAACCTGCCTTGGTCCAATCAGATGTAATTTATCTTTCTTCTAATCATAAAGAAACTTGGTAGTTACCTTTCTGATTGCTTTTCACAAATTCTGCCTTGTATTGTAGTTATTGGTATACTTATTTTTCCTCTCAGAATAGCAGGCCCTTCTGAGGGTCTGAATCATATGTATATGTCTAACCTTCACAGCCTCTTATATCTAATAGTTTTCTGAAAAAACTATTTGTGAAACTGTATTGAAGACTCATAAGTATACACTATAGTTTTCAAAATCTCTGCCACAATGGCTAAAAGAAAATGTGATTTGGGTGTTTGGGGAACTAACTTTCATATAATGATTTTTTAAGCAAATTCTGTTAGTTTCCTGTTTCTCTTCTATTTCCATCATTAAATGGTGAACTTCTTTGCACTTTTGTCCTCTGGAGACCAATGTCTCAAAGGACATTGCTTGGTACAAAATTAAGTGCTAGATAACATGTCAGTGAAAAGGAAAGATTCAGTATATAAAATATTACTGGATTAAAAATCGAGTTAGCTAATATTTAATTGCATACAAGACCTCTAGACCTGGAAAGAGCCATTGACATATAAGATGAGAGAGTTTTAAAGCTAATAGGGATAAGGGAAATGAAAACTAAATTTTGAAGGTGTTACATTTTGCAAAAGATTCTCATATATAGTATATCATCACTTGATTGTTATAATCACTCTCTGAAGTAGGCAGGTATCATCCCCACTTTAGACATGAAGAAACTAAATCCCAGAAAGTTTAAGTGACTTGTGCAAGGTCAAACAGTTGGTTTAAAAGTAGAGTTTTCAGACATCCTAATTCCTGGTCCACTGCTCTTTATTCTGTATATTATTGCCTTTCCTTATCTAAGTTCAGGGCAAGGAGCATCTTAGTATCATCTTTATGCTTGTGTAATGTGTTATTCTGGCAGTGTCAAGTAGATAAGTAGCTGAAGAAGGTCCATGCTCACACATGCACACACACACACACACACACACACACACAATTATACACGCCTCCTCCAGTCTGGGCTAAAATAGAATTAATCCTGTGTTCGTTGTTGGTGAATGCTGAATCCTTCCATATCGGTGTTTGTGTTTAAGAATAAGGCAGTATACACACTCTGTAATTGAATGTCAGGAAATATGAAAATACATTGTTTTATTGCTACCGTTCATTGATTTATTGACGTGATTTATTGTCGATGGACATGCAGTATAACAAATCACTTTGCTGACACTATCAGCTGCCTTAACTAGGTTGTCAGTTCACGACATTAAAGGTAATGGATGGTGATTATTTTACAGTAATGGGTTTAATCAGTGCTTTGAATGACTTAGCAGTCATGTCAGAGTAGAGCCAAACTCATTCATCAAGGCAGCATTTTGTTTACCAACATCATCTATAATTCATCTGATTGTCGACAATCATCAGCGAATACCTCTCAGGCACAGTTTTATCAGCGATGGAAATCTGCACAGCTGCAGCGTGCTAAGTCACTCCGTGGGGCTGTCTGAGCAGACACAGGTGGGGAGGGATGTCCTTGCCGTAAGCCCCTGAAGTGGAGGCTCCCACCAACTGGGCTTCCAGTCTTCTCTCCATTCCCATGGATTGGATTCTTTCGTTTCCATCTCTTCAACCCCCTGATTTCACAGGGCCTTTAGTCACCCAGAAAGATTTCAGAAAGACCTTCAGTCTAGAAGGTAGGAAGACGAGAAGCATGTGATCTTATTGCTTGAATCAGCTCAGCACAGCTAAACACATGGTCTTGGCTCTGCTGCTTGTAACTGGTCACAGTGGGAGTCACGGTGGCAGTAAATCTACTACTGAGGTTCAGATGTGTCTGGGCAGGTTTGGTGACCCAGTGGGGTAGATGTAGCGAGTACCTAATTTTGTAAGAGATTGTAGGGTTTCCTGTAGTAAAGCTCAACATAAAGCTAGGACCTTTTTTGACCCTTTGAGAATTTCATATTTCTCGCCAGAAAAAAATTATATAATGCAACATTTATATATATAATTTTAGTGAGTTTGCAAACTCTGTGAAGCCTAGCCATGAAGTAGAGTGGTTAGGATCTTGGATTCTGGAGGCAGCCACACTTGGCTAGAATATCTGCTCTGCCCGCTAGCAGTTCTAAGCCTTTGCACAAGTGACTAAACATCTTTTGGTTTCATCTATAAATGGGAGTCGATAATATTACCTTTGTCATGGGGTGGTTGTGAATATGAAATGCATTCATGTGGGTAAAATGGTTAGCACCATGCCCTACACAGAGTAAGTTTTCAAAGAGTGTTGGTTCTTATTTTTGTTATTGTGTTTTACTTATGAATTCAGTTTCAGAGGCTATGTCCTAATGGATAGGAGAATCAGAAAGCCAAATTAAAGTAGAAACAAAAGTTGTCTGAATTCATTACTGTGTTTTTGCCCTGCTCCTCTACTCAATTTTAGATGCAACCCCAGCGAGAGACACAAGGGAGGAAAACAGGAGCTATAAGTAAGAAATTGAAAGAAAGAGTTGTTCTGAAATTTGGGAGCAGGATGCTATACAAGTTGCATTACCTTGGTTTTCTGTGTATCAGGATATACTACAACACACATACCTTTGGCACCTTATAGGTCCCAGGGCATCAGTGGGGGTACAGTGCCCAGGGGGAGGCAGTGGTGCTGGATGGGAGATGGCAGATCATTAGGAGTGCCAGCAAGAATGCTCAGCGGAAGCAGCGGTAGGAACTGGAAGATGCCATAGTAGCTGGAGGCATCATGGACCCAGAAGTACTTGGGACATGACTTAGTAATTCAAAGAGTGGCCAACAGAATGCAAAGAACAGAGAAACCATGCAGTGGCTGAAAGGACAGTTTGATTTTGAGCATATGTGGGATGTTCCCTAAGGGCTGCCAGAAATTATTTGGGGAAGCATACATCACAAGAAGTTAGAGACCCTAAAACTGGCAGGGTGGGGACAAGAGCCAGAGAAGCGCTGGTCCACAATACTTAGCAACATGTCTTTCTTTGGCAGAGCCATTTCTCCTCTCCTGGCCTCATTTTTCTCCTCTGTAAGCTGAGCGTGTTAGTCAGGATATGTAGACTCCAGTGAACAAGGAATAGGTTAGAGATATATCAGATCATCTAAGAGACTGGAGCCTAACATATAGTTGGGGCTTTCAAGGAATCTTATCAGAATTTACGTTTGAGATTTGGTAGATGTTGAATAGAATGAAGGTGGGGGATTAGGATAGATAGGGTGTGTGTGTGTGTGTGTGTGTGTGTGTGTGTGTGTGCGCGTGTGTGTGTGTTAGGGTTGACAGAAGGCATATTTAGACTCCACATGTTATTACGATTGATATTTTTAGGTCAGGCCATCTCTGATTTCCTTTCACGTCCATGATACTATAAAATTGTGTTGCATTAATTAACTTCTTATAATCATCTTTAGTTTCCTTTTATAAATCTGTTCTTATTTCTTAGACTGGTCTAAGCATCCCTGGTCATGGAGGGAGTAAGGCCTTCTAAGTCAGATACTGTAGGAGAGGTATTTGATAAGGATGACACTCTCAGGTAGTCTAAGGAATGAATACAAATATAATAATAACATTCATTGAGTGCTTGCGATGTGGTAAACACTGTTCAAAGTGCTTTTCATGCATTATCTCATTTAATCTCACAACAAACTTATGAGGTAGGTTTGGTCATAGATAAAAAGAAATTCAAGCACATAGAAGTAAAAGAACTTGCCCAAGATCACTCAGCTAAAAAGTGGTAGAACCAGGCTTTGAACCCAAGCAACTGATTCCAGGGCTGTTGACCCCTGTTCTACACTATATGGGTATGATTAATGCATAGAGTGAATTAATGCACAGTTAGTGGGGAAAATGACTCTCAGAGTCATTTTCTCAGACTCTCCAATTAGACACTCCTCTCAGACCACAGTTAGCGTGTAGGTGGGTAAGAAGCCTCTCCCGTGCTTTCACTGAATGGATGACAAACTTGCTTTTCTCCTAATGTCTGAAATAACTTAAGACATGACACAGCTTCTTAGCATGTTATATTTGCACTAATAATACTCTCTTTGGTGCTGAAAGGAAGCAGAATGTGGGACAGGCTGGCTAGGGAATCACAAAGGGACCATAGCAGACATCTGAGCCTGGAGCCCAGAAGACAACTTTGTCTGCCTCGAAACTCAATTGGGGACAGGCTACACTCTTGAAACCTGGCAAACTCCTTTTGAGCTTGGATAAGCAGTCTTCTCTTTATACAAATCTCATGGAAAGAGGATCATGTCTAAGAAGGAGAGACCACTGAGCATCACCACCAGGATGTTGAGATCCCCACCATGTTCCTGCGGCAGCATCAGAGGACAACTGTGGACAACGAACCCCAAAGGAGTGGCAGAGAAGAAGGAAGGGAGGGAGGAATAAGAGAAAAGCAAAAAGGAAAGAAAAGCTCCTAAAATCCTGCTTTGGATACCAGTGGAAGAAAGTGAGGATGCACCTCTTTCCAAAACAAATTTGCTTTATTTAAGAGCATGGACTTTATTAGATAAACATTTTTTCAACCCATTTATCACTGCAGAAAGCTAGGAAATATTCAAATTTAAACAACTGGTGGAAAAACGAGGAGACTATAAAGGAAACTTTTACTGCTTTTGAAATAACCCCATTTCCTTTTATCTCCATGATGCAACAAGAGCTATCTGCCTCCGCTCAGGCTCCAGGAAATATAAACGTGTAAGTCTTCTCTCTGCCCAAATCATCTTCTCTCATCTCCAGATGACAGAAAAGACACTCAGGAAGTGGGTAGTGGGGAAGGCAAGAGGGTCTTCAAAATGAGTTTGTTCGATTTCTTCATTTACTAAAATGCCTTCTCGCTAAATGCCCTTCACAGATCTCCAAAATGCGGGCACACCTGCTCAAACACCAGAACTTTCCACTTGTAAGGAACTTCCCTTACCAAAAAGTGGTGTCACAGCTCAGGAGAAATGACAAGTGCTCACAAGCAGGAAATCTGTACCCCTTTTTCTCCCGCTGCAAGGCGAAGGATGGAAGGTGGAATCGCTCTTTACCTTTGAAAACCCAAAGGCTCAACTAATTGAAATTTGAAGGCACGTAAATAATCAAAGTTTCACATAGACTTCAAACATTAATTGAGGGCCTGTACAAACATAAGGTAAGCCATTAAATGGTAATGCAAAACAGAACATAACCAGATGATCAAATAAACTGTGCACGAGGAGATATCAGTGTGGGCTGAGCTAGTTAGGTAAGTTAGGTGAGGCTTCAGGACACAGTGGTCCTTGAGGAAATGATAGACTACAAAGGGGTAAGGACAATCAGAAGACAGAAAGCACATTAGCAGGGCTTCAGAGGTGGGGGCATTATCAAAAAACGGGGTGACCCTCGTGCGTATAACTTGACTTGGCTACAGGTATGCGTGTATTTAAATCACTGTCTGAAAGCATGCTAATATTACCGTAATTTTTGATGAATAACACATGACTCATGTAATTTTCAACACTTCCAAACTAAAGGGATGGGTAACATCTAGCAAAGTTGTGAAAAAATAGCAATGGCAGTGTGGCAGACTTCCTTCCAGAAGAATGAAGGAGAGAAGGAAGATAGTGTCTTGAAGTGGTGCTTTCGCTTTGCAATGTCTGTCCTTCAGCTATGTTAACGGTTCAACCAATTCTATATTGTTGAAAAATAGCCACAGATAATTTTATTTACACTAATTTTGAATCTTTAATAGAAATACTGCATCCTGTGTATGCTCATTGTAGGAAAATTTTTTAAATGTAGATTAAAAAATAAAGAAAAAATTCTTATAACCTCACTCTTGCTTATAAAGATAAATTAATCTTTTGGGATGTCCCCTTCAGACTGTGTATATGAGATATGTGTGTTAGAATGTGATTATAATGTGCATACAATTTCGGTAGGTTATATATACTGTGACTCCCAGTGAATCATTCCTCCGTGTACACATATGCCTTCATATAGTCCCCTCCCGCGTTAACTTTGGGATTAGCCCTGTGACTTTCACTGGGCAATGGGACATCAGAAAGCATAATCCAAGTAGAAGTTAAGCCTCGTTAAGGATAAAAGACCACATTTATAGATAGGTAAGTCCAGTCATCCTAGATGTCCCAGATAAGCCAGGCCCCTGGTGAGCCTGTAGCTGCACTGCCTAGCACTCCTGCATCAGTGATCCCAGAAGAATCCAGCAGAAAGACTCCTTAGCCAACCAAAAGATTGTAAGATGTGCTATATTGTTATTTTAAGCCATTAAGTATTGAGGTATAACAGAGGCAGTATTTTAAAACTGATTTTTCATTTAATATATTGTGAGCAAT
Organism: Grampus griseus; assembly: GCF_964374135.1. Taxonomy (NCBI): domain Eukaryota; kingdom Metazoa; phylum Chordata; class Mammalia; order Artiodactyla; family Delphinidae; genus Grampus; species Grampus griseus. Next base: position 39,881,120 of record NC_139009.1, read on the forward strand.
TTCTTAGGTTCTTAAATAGAACTCAAGAACTCTATTTTTAAACCGTTTCATCACATTCCATTAGAGTGTGCACCATAACCTGTGTAGCTAATGCCTTATAGTTTGACATGCTTACATTTAGTTTTTAATGTTCAGTTGATGACTCCGTAATGCCACTTCCACTATATGTGTTTCAGGGAATGTAAACTTATCTTAAAACAAGTTTATGTATCACTACATTCTAAACTGTTTGAGAACAGTAGCCATGAATCAATCAGCCTTTTTTCCCCTAAGTCTTTGCACTGTGCATGGCAAATAGCGCTCCAAATATTTCTTGAATAAAAAAGAATAAATAAATGTTTGAAAAATAGCGGTTAATAGCCTATAAATTTCAATAGTGTGTCATATCCAGGCAAAAGGTAATGGAGAACTCTTGGTATTGGTGGTCTCTCTTCTCCTACCTTGCACTTTTATGCTGTCCAGAAGCACTGAGAAATGAAGGTTCCCACTGAATTCAGTGTTGCCACATCAAAATTTATTATTCCCATGTCCTATTCTCTCATTGTCCTGCTTAGAGTGGAGGTGACAACTAGCTAAGCTGATGAACTAATTTTCACAAAACTGATAGTCTACCGTGTTTAGCAAACCCAAAGATATGTATGTTCATAAAGAACTAGTTTGTATTTCCTCAAATCATACAACATTACACATATTCTGATCTTTATGACAAGAAAATACTTCGAGGCAATCTGCTGTTTTAGGGATTTTGTTTCTTTGGTTCCCTCTGTAAATAAGGATAATTCAGAGATGGCCATGACATATTTTTCAAGAAATTACCACCCTTCATTCAGGCTAATCCAATATTCAATTTAGGTTTGAATTGAAATGTTTTAGAAAGGTAAAATAATCAAGATAACAAGTTCTTTTTCACATTAACCTCTAGGGCAACTTGTGTATTTTGTTTCCTTTGGATAAAGGGAAGTACATTGTAATCTTCATTTTTAATTAGGTTTTAAAGTATATTTAATCCCCAGGTTAAAGCATATTATTCATGTTTAACAGAGAAAATGAACAACCTTAAGAATGTCAGTTTCAGATTGAAGCTATTTGGATAACACTGTCTAGGAGGCACCAAAACTTTAAAAGACCTTCTTGTAGTTTTGACCCAGAAAACTCTTTTCCTTTACCACTTTTCGTGGTTAACCATTTTGAATATCCACTCATTTTACTTCACTTTCCCCATCATAGCATTCTCTGTCTTTGGCAGGCAAGGGAAAGAGAATCAACATTCCTTGAGCACAGCCCGTGGTCCCATGAAATAGACACTATTATTCACATTTCATAGCTAACAAAATTGCCACTCAGATGACTACAGAGGAAACTGGTTTATAGAGCTGACACTCAGATCTCTCTAGATCCAGAGTATGCTGTTTCTGAAACTGAACAATCAGAAGGCCTAGATTCTAGTCATGGTTCTTGCAATACTTCTGAGGTCTTGAGCAAATACATGAGCCTTGATTTCCTTATTAGCAAAAAATTTCTACTTTTCTATTCAGAGGGATAGCATTGCTTTTCCTACCTATCTCATAGGGTTGATGTGATAATAGTTGGGAATATGTTTTAAAAACTGAAATATCTCATAGAAGTATATTGCCTTAAGCCCCACAGTATGAATGAGGTTAAATGATATGATGGGGCCCACATATGGTACATGAACATCTTGGCCATCCCCATGAGTGAGAAACAGTAGGGCTCTTTAAAGTGTCCCTTTGAACTGAGCCTCCCGGTCCTTCTTTTCATGATGACTCATTGATTTTCTTTTCTTCCTGCCTCAAAGCAGTCTTTGGGATTTTTTTTAAAAAACTATGTAACAGGGCTGAGATCTACTCAGCAAGAACAGCTTTTGAAGGGAGAAAAAGTGACAGCCATAGAGAAGCAGTGTCTTAGGAACACATATTTTGAATCTGGTGAGAGAAGAACTGAGATGAATTGGATGCCTTCTAAAGGAAGTGAGAACTTGCTTTTAGTCAGTGATTGCCATGACTGACTTCTGTGTTCGTGTTTAATGCATCAACACCCCCTCACCCTTCTCTAAACAAGAGAAGTCCTCTAAACTCTTAGGTACCTTCCCTTTTGTTTCTCTGCAACAGTTTTCCTCCTGTTTTCTCATTCTCTCAAATATTTTTTGTGTGTGTGCCAAGAATTGGACACTAAATGATGAGGAACATGGTGGTGATCATTTTACATTACGGTTGGCCAGTTTAATTTTAGTGGACCTTTAACCTTTCCACCTGCAAAATGGGCATATGATATTTTCTCAGGTCTCTTCATTCTGAGTATTGAAAAGGTGTTTGGAAAAGTTTGGGTTTCCTCAGAATCACACTGATTGCCTGCAGTATCTTTTTGTGATGACAAATGTTAGTTCAGTAATTCAGCACTTATTTTCCCTCTGAAGGCAATATGCACTTAGTCAAATAATGTTTCTATTAGGTTGAACTGTATGAGATGGCTGTATTTGTAGGGAAAAATGGTCAATTACCAGCAATTTCATATAGTTTAGTCTAGTATCTCAAATGATTGTGTTTCTACATACACGTTTACCTTTTAATATGTGGACCAAACCATATCCATCCTGCTTCCCTAGAAAGAAATGATATCCTTATGGGTTCTTATTAATAGATGTTGTGAAGTAATAAAGCTTTCCTCTTCTGCAATCTAGCGTGATTATTCATCCGATGATACAGCTCAGGAGTTTGATACAGATGATACAGTCGTGAGGAAAGACTGCGTCGCTGTTTTGCAGGTGGACATGTTCGTGCCATTTCAGTGCTCTGGAAAACAGAAAATTGTGCAGACCATCCTTACGAATGAAGAGGAAGAGATAGGGAAAGCGGGGATTAGGTTGTGGCCTGGGCCAGGTAGCATGGGAGGAGGGGTACTGGGAGGGTCCCAAAGCCTTTTCTCTAGGAAATCACTTTGTTTTGGGAATGAGCTTCTGACTGTTAGAAGTTATGCCCAGAGAGTAGGGAAGCCCAAAGTCTGGGAATTACAGAGTCTTTGCCTCCAAATCCTACTTTACCACTTACTCCAAGTAGTATCTATATTCTCACGATGAAAACAGAATTTGGTAATTTCTTTAACTGTGATTTGTAATCTCCATATTTAAAGTTTATAAAGTATATGGTTTTTTCATTAATTATATTTCTTTCTATAAATCTGTTCTCAAAATTCATGTTAGAGGACAGTATTACAATGCCTAGTGGGGTAGATATTTCTAGATATGTCAGTGAACCATGCCAAGAATAGTGGACTCCTGAAGTTGTGGGCTCGTTCCAGAGTGGCAGCTATAACCTCAGTCAGGGCAGCAGCAGTTGACCCCAGTCAGTCATTGCATTCCATTAATGTAGTGTAGGAACTCACTACATTTTACAAAGCAAGGAGCTTGGGTGGCACTTAGATATGGAAGATGTGAGCACTACATTTTAAATTATTTTCTCAGTTGATGTTGCTTTGAATACCATTGCACCGTTTTCACTCATAGACACTGCCTGTATAGCATTAACGGTCATACAAATGATATCAAACATTTTTTGAGCACTTTTTACATGGCAGATTCTCTACTAAAAGATTAATATGCTTATCTCACTTAATCCTTACAAAATTCTTGCATGTCAGTTACTGTTAGTACTCTCATTTGCAGATGGAGAAATCTAAAATTAAGCGGTTAATTAACAAGCCCCAGATCACACAATTAGGAAGGGCAGAAACAAGAGAAGTTACGATTTGTTCAACAGCAAAGGCAGGTTTGTTTATGACCTGTAGCTTATATCACTCTGATGAGCTTATAAAAGGACAGATGGAAGAATCCGGCCAGCCACTTAAATGACTTCTCATAGAGGGATGAGATAAGTGCAGATAAGGGCACTAAGAGAGTGAAGTAGCCAAGTAGCCTTAGCATCTATTCCAAATTGACTGCCCATGAATCTCCTAGTGACCCTTTGTTCTTCCATTTAGAAACCTGAAGTATTTCTAAGTGAAATAAAACGGAGATCTACACAAACCTTCACGCTCTTTCTCTTAAAGTTTGAAACACTGACGTTAAAACTTAAATATTCCACTGGCCTTCAGTGGCCTAATATTTCTTCTCTTACACTGATTTTGCTCATCTTGGAGATGAAATTTGAAAATAGATTAAATAATTTCAGAACCTATGTTACTGTGGTGACCCAGGATGGACCTCGTGAGATTTCTTCCCTTTATATCTTGATACTGAGTAGTTTGCTTATTTGTCCCTGTCTTTTACAGAAGCTCACCATGTGATAAGAGTGATAACATGTGGAGAAGTGTTATTCCAGACACGTTGGGAGAAATGCACTTTGGAACTGGCCTCTGTCTGCTTCTGAGAGCGTCAGGTGTGAATAATTCTGTGGCTCATATTCAAAAGCTAATGAAGTCTGGGATGGTTTGAAGCTTGATAACCACACTGTGCTATTGATTTACGAATGCGGCCCCAAAGCATATTCTCAGGTCTTGTCTCTTTTCTATCCATTCCTCATCCCTAGGTGATCTCAAGCAGCTTCAGTTTTTAAGTACCATCTATGTAATGATGATTCCTGAATTTGCATCCCCATCAAGAACTCTTTCCTGAACTCCACGCTTGAAACTCAAATGCCTTCTTAAACTAGCACTGCCAGATAAAACACAGGATGCTCAGTTAAATTTACATTTCAGATATACAACGAATAATCTTTTAGCATAGGTAAATACAACATTTGGGACATGGTTATACTTAAAATTATTCATTGTGTATCTGAAATTCAAATTTAACCAGACATCTGCATTTTATTTGCTAAATTTGATAACCCTACTCCTCGACCCAACACCTCTATTTAGATAGCTAAGGAATGCTCCAAGCTTATCATTTCCCAAGAGAAACTCCCAAGTTTACTCACCTAAACTCTCTTAGTCTTTTCCAAATCAGTGAATGACCACTCCATTCTTCTGATTACTCAGCCCAAACCCTTTAACTCTTCTCTTTTTTGCATCCCTACATTGAATCCAGTTGTAAATGATGCCGATTCTACCTTTATTATCTGCCCAAAATAGGACTACCATTACCTTGTTCATTGCTGCTACCTTGGACCAAGTCACAATCATCATCTCTTGGACTTCTGAAATAACCACTTTGTTTTCGCCCCTATAGTCCCTTTTCTACACTTGCTTGGTTGATTCTTTTAAAGCATAAGTCAGAGCATGTCAGTAAACTCTAATTTTGAGTAAAAGCCAGCGTCCTTGAAATTGTCCATAAAGGCCTGTGTGCCCAGCTGCCCTCCCACTGCCATAACGTCTTTTTCCTCATCCCCAAACACTCCTCCTCTCACTTGTTTTGTGCCATGCTGGCCTCTTCATTGTTCCACAAACACACCAAGCAAACTTGACCTCAGAGCCTTTGTACTTGTAATCCCTTTTGCCTGGAAGTTTCCTTGCCCCATGTGTGCATGGCTTGCTCCCTCACTGCGTTTTTCGGGCTTCCAAATGTCTTGTATAAGACGCTTTCTCCACCCCTCTTCCACCGTCCAGCACTCAACATTCCATTTGCATTGTTTAATTTTTCTCTGTTGAATTGTTTACCACCTGACATGTGCTTATTTGTTTATTTGGTCGTTGTCTCTTGATCCACATAAAATGTAAGCTCAGTGAGAGCAGGGACCTCTAACCCCAGGACTTAGGACAGCACCTGGCTCTGTGAAAATCTGGTAAACAAGGGAATGAAATCACCAATCATTTTTCAGTAATCAGGTGAAGAAAAAACTCACAGGAGAAAAAAAGGGTCTTTGAATTGGGATATGCAAATTTGTTTATAAGGAGACACGTGAGCATGTAGGAGTTATCATCTTTGTGTATATGTGAGGCTCTCATAATCTTAGTATGCTTAAGTGACAAGGATGCCAAAAGACATACCTTTCCTTCTCTGTTCTTGTCTCTGTCGTTACCAGTAATCTATTTATGTCTTTGTCGAATGCTTTGTGTGCGTATAATCAGAGTTTATTTCTTTGCTTACATTATTTAAAGAGACTAGGGACTTTATTTCCTTAATATTTGGGGTAATGCTTCCCTGCATCATATATTAGCAGTAATAACTGTTTATCCAGGCCATCCCTCTTTCTCCTGGCATCTGCATGATTTCTTTTAATCACATTCCCATTATCCTCTAATTATGTAAAATTATGTTATATTAAGTATAATTTCTGCTGGTAGCCACAGGGTGGCATTCACGTTCTTTGCTATCACTTTAATGACTGATAGATTACAAGGTCACTCTGAGTAGATAAATAGCCTATAGATCCTTTCCAGTGAGGTTCACGTTCTGATTTTTCATATTAACACTTGTAAATTACAGAACTTATTATGCTATCCCACCTGCATCTCATTTTGCTTCCAGCACCTCTGGTCCCCTCCTGCAGGAATCCAGGATAACTCTATCCGGTAGCCTTGTTTCAATATTCAACTCAGTCAGAGTACCTAATGAAAGCCAGCCGCTGACACCGCCTTGGTATTCACTTCAACTCAGGCATCATGGGAAGATTTGCCAGCAGCCTTTAGCACAGGACTCTGACTGGATGTTGGCTGGTAAACACTAATCTGAATAACAAGTAGGATCATTCACCCCAACAGGTTTATGCTCATCTAGGTGGATTCTCCAGACTAGTCCTTGAGGCATTAAAACCACCTCTTTAATATTGAAACATGACTTTGATTATTAAAGGAAAACACACACACAGAAATGGTTACATGAGGAATTTCAGCTCTAATGTAACATCTGAACTGGGTTTCAAGATGCAGAGCTTAGCCCTTCTTCCCTCCTAATCTGACACTAGAGCCAGGCATTCATTCATTCATTCATTCATTCTTTTAGGGAACTCAATTCCATTTAACTTGGGAGTTTATCTATCATTGTATATTTCATCACATTCATATCTCGGGTATTATTTTTCTCATTTTATAAGTGAGGAAAGTGAGGATCAGAAAAATTAACAGTTAGTTGAAGACAACACTGAAAATAAATCACAGGGGTGATACAGATATAGAGAATTTTGATTAATAGATTAATGGTGATAGTACTTGTATCACCCACATAGGTGTTCTGGGGCTGACACAAGTGCTGTTTATTACCTCCAGGTCCCTCAAGCCTGAAAGGCGTCCATTCTCTCACCATCTCACATAGGATTATCATAACGGCGGCTTTTGTTTAGCATTTCTGACTTTGACCTCTTCTCCGTATAAGCTATATTACTTTTCCCTTCCGGAGTCATCTTCCTGAAACTATGATGTCATTTATTTCTTACTCAGAAAAGTGGGATCTCATCAAAAACTCAACTTACTTTTACCTCCCATCAACGCTTTAAAATTAATTCACTGAAAATTTCTTTCTCCCCCTCCGATCAAACACCTTAGAGACCTCCATTAATTTTCCAGTGACTTCTAGGTGATAGAAAGCCCTATGGTTTCCTTAAGCCACAAATATAAACTCAATACAGAAAGCAGGATGTCCAATCTGATATATTAAGCAAGACTTTAATCTTCATTTAATGGAAAGATTTCTCCCCTTCACCTGCAGCTGAGTCTTCCTGCCTTCGAGGAGCAGAATGCAATCAGATCCATTGTTTTTGCTTGCTCACCTGTTCTCCTACCTGCTAGATGCTGTTCCTTTTTGGGATTGTAGTGCATGTAAATAAGAAAAGCAGTGGAACAAACAGTTCTTATTTGACTAGTATAATTAGAGGACAGCTTTGCCTTCCTGATGCCTGTAAGACGTATATAAAGTGTCTTTCTGGGCTTCCCTGGTGGCACAGTGGTTGAGAGTCCGCCTGCTGATGCAGGGGACACGGGTTTGTGGCCCAGTCCAGGAGGATCCCACATGCTGCGGAGCGGCTGGGCCCGTGAGCCATGGCCGCCGAGCCTGCGCGTCCGGAGCCTGTGCTCCGCTAACGGGAGAGGCCACAACAGCGAGAGGCCCGCGTACCGCAAAATAAATAAATAAATAAAAAATAAAGTGTCTTTCTTACGACATCTGTGGGTTCTTCAGAGGCTCCCTGGCTAGGTCCTCAGATTGCAGCTCCTTTCATTTGGGAATTACCTCTTTGACTTGCTGTTCCTTATGCTTCCCAACTTCTGGTTTTCTGGCAGTCCACTTCACATATACCCTCTGTTGGAAGTTCATGGTCCCCAGAAGCAACCCTTTGGATTCAGGATCACTTTAAAAATGATCTTAAGCTTGTATGCTTACCAGAGTTTCCATATCTAGTCCCCTGCATTCTTGCATATTTGACCATCACTGAGAGTCGTTACTTCCCAGATAAAGCATTTTACTCTGCTACTGCGTGACGCTTTAGCTGGCCTCTCATCTTTGGATTGTTTCAGATTAAGTCAGCACTGTTCTTCTGTGTTCTAGAACTGTTTCTCAAACTCTCAGACTAGTCTTATAAATCCTTTCTCTGGGCTTGAGAAAATCTACACTTCCATTGCATTTCTCTCAGTACCTTTTTGTCTTCTAGACCGGCTGTCTCACTGGCTTTCTGAAACCTATTTTGAAAAGTCTGCGTCTTCGTCACCTCACTTTTGTATTTAATATCTATTATTTGGCGCTTCAAAGTTAAGTCTCATTATATAAATTTCAAAAATATTATTTAGATTCCAGTCTTTGGAACTAGTAGACTACGTAGTTCAGACTAATCCCACTGAGGATAAAACATAGACCAATTTTTGCTTTTTAATCTGCTGGAAGACCTTGAGGAACTAATAAGTTTGTGAGAAATTATTATAACAGCATCTCGAAGATCCCAGTATTTGGGGTCCACTTTTGCCCAAGTGGCGTTTGCTGATCAAAGACACATCTAGGAAGTGGAATAGCTCTTTTGACAGCTTAGAAGGGCCAGCAGAATAGATCTAAATTTTAGGAGTTTCCCTGAAAAACTTCTGAAGAGCTGCACTAGGTGAAAGGATTAACTTGTAAATCAGCTGTTGCATTGACTGCAGAGTTTTGAATCCTCTCAGTAATTCGGGAATTCTCAGGCCTTATAGTTGTATTAAGGGGATTCCTGATTGTAGTTCTCACAGGTACTTGGCTGAAACAAAGCAAAGTTCCCTAACAAGGAAATTAACATCATTCTAGGACCCAATGAATTCCATAAATATTTTTAAAAAATATAATATCTGGCGCAGAATCAAAGAACCAGGTGTATGCAGGTAAGAAAATGTAAATGAGAAATAGTAGAAATATCAAAGATAGAAAATAGGCCCACAAGGGCTTCAGATACTGGAATTTAAAGCAATTTAACTTATCATCTTCAAAAAGACAAAAGACAAGATACAAAATATTGGCATAAGACGTGACCCTCTAAAAAGTGACACAACAGATTTAAAAAGGAACTAATATAAATTCTGAGACTGAAAATGCAATAAACATAATTACAAACTCAATGAAATTGTTAAACAGCATATTAGACATAGATGAAGAGAAAAGTAGTGGCCTGAAATGTAGGTTGGAAGGAAATATCTGTAACAAAGCACAGAGAGACCAAAGAATTGAAAATATAGGAAAATGGGCAAGACAAGGATGACACAGTAAAATCCAAGATATACTTATGATGGAGAGAAGAGAATGGGCAATCACATATTTGAAGTGTCAGTGACCAAGAATCTTCTAAAAGTGATGAAAGACTGCAACCCATAGATTGAAGAAGTCCAACAAAACCATAGCAAAGTAAATAAAAGCAAATCAATACCTAGACAAATCACAGTGAAATCACAGAAAACAAAAAGAAAGATCATTTTAGAAATAAATGGAAGATGGGAAAAGAGATAATCTTTAAAGGTGCAGTATGGAGGCTGAAAGCTGATTTCTCAAAAGAATTATAACTTCTGAAAAATTAGAAGAAGGCAATGAAATAATATCTTTAGTGTGCTGAAAAAAACCAATTGGCAACCTAAAATTTTAGCCCATTGGAATATCCTTCAATAATAAAAGTAACCATGCCAAGGAAGTGCAACATTTGATCCTGGATTGATTCTGCATCACAAAAGATAATGCTCTGAAGGATATTATTGACACCATCAGAAATCTTCGAGTATATACATTACATAATTGCCAATGAATGTATGATCCATGAATCAGTCTCCTTAATCTCACCTGGGAGCTTATTAAACACGGATAATCATTGACATCACAAACCTGCTGATTTAGATTCACATTTTAGCAAAATCCCCAGATGATTTGAATGCACACTGAAGTTTGAGGAGCACTGTATTAGTCAATTGTATTTTATTCATGTTAAATTTCCTGAATTTGATAATATGTCAGATAATGTGACGTATCAGAAAGTGTCTTTGTTCTCCTGCAATGTATACTGAAGTATTTAGGGCTGAGGGGTCATGATGTTTGCAATTTAATGTGAAGATCTGAAGTGCTTCTTTAAAATGATGAATGCCAATGAGAAGTAACCATACATAGTGCCAATAATAAATAAATAAATAAACTACTGTGAGGGAGAGTGCAAAGTATGTGGTAAAGCATTTATAATCAGTGAATCTAGGTGAAGAGACAAGTGTTTATTGTACTATACTTGCAATTTGGAATAATCCGTTTGGAAAACTTTTCTGTTAGGGTTGAAAATACATATAATCTATATTCCAACAATTCTACTACTAGATATGTATCCAAGAAAAATGTATGTGCATGTCTACTAAGAGATACATAGAAGAATATTCAGAGTAGTATTGTTTGCAGTGATCCACAAGCAGAAACACGAAAATTTCTACCAAGAATAGAATGAATAAATTATGACATAAACACACAATAGAATACCGTATAGCAATAGAAATAAATCAACTACTGCTACAGACAACAATATTCATGATACTCACAAATATAGTATTGAATGAAAAAAACAGAACTAAAAGAATGCATGCTTTATAATTCTATTTTAGTTGACAGATGGATGATTAAGTGATAAAAGTATAAATAAAAGTAACTTATTGTACAGGTCAAGATAGTGGTTATCTGTAGGAGGGAGGGAGATGGTTGGGGTTTGGAAGGAGATCGTTTAAGATTTATGTGCTGGTACGAGTCTATCTAGACTTTGAACTTGGGGTAGTTCCATGGATATCTGATTTATTGTAATTCACTGAGCTGAATATTTATGTTTTGTGTTCTTTCTGTATATGTGTTTTATTTCAGGACCAAAAAAAAAAGAGGTTGGAAAAAATGATTACTCTTGTTGCTATTTGGAAAGTGGATCTGAAGAGGTAAGAAAGGAAACAAGGTGGTAGCGGGGACTTGCCATAATCTGTGTGATAGATGGTGATGGTATAGAAATAGAGCTAAGTGGATGGATTCCAGACATGGTTAGGACACAGACTTAATAATACTCATTAATGGAATCTATGTGTAGACTAAGTCCTATTCCCTCCAAAAAGAAGTTATGAAGAATAGCATCTCAGTTTTGGACTAACTATACAACTGATGGGGCCACTGACTGAGATGGAGAAGAACAAGGAAGGAACAATCTAGGAGGAAGAAATCATGAGTTTATTTTTGGAGTGTACAGAGAGAAGACAATGGAGAGCAGAACTGAATCTCAGGGCACTCTGGAGAATGTGGTATCATGGAAGGAAAGGAAAAGTGTTTTAAGAAGGAGGGATTAGTCAAGCAAGATTAAGACAGAGAAGTGACTTTCGAATTTAACAAGATGAAGATTATTAGTCATTGTTGCAAGAGCAGTTTTGGTGGAGAGGTAGATAGAGGGACGTGAGCCTGTTTCAAGTTAGTCAAAGCAACAACGGGAGTGAGGATGTCTGGAAACAAAAATTAACAACTCTTAAGATATTTTATTGTGAAACTGGACAAGATAGATAGCGTAGTGGCTAGACAGAGACATGAGGCTCAAAAGTGATTTTTTAATAAGGAAGAAAGAAGGGTCCATTGCTAGGTTGATGACAGTAAATTCGATGAAAGGAAAATGATGAAGCAGAAGAAAGATGGCATACTTCCAGGCATGAGGTCCTTGAGTAGAAAAGAGGTTATGGGTATTATCGAGCATACATTACATGGCAGGCATTGCTCAAGGAACATGTGTGTTCAGCGTAAAAATTCATTTTCTGCCCTCAAGGACAGCACGGAGCAGGGGTGGGTGTGGGGGGCGGGGAGAGAGCTTAATAAACTAGCAATGGCAGCATACTGTGCCATTAATATAAAGAAATGCGTGGAATTCGCCGGGAGGTGAGTGCTCCTAGGTAAACCTTGGAAACAGTGAAGACTTTCTCAAAGAAATTACACTTAAGCTGACCCTTAAAGGATTCATTTAAGTCTTACCAGATGTGGGAGGGATAACATAGTAAAAGTTCTTTTATGAGTTCACCACTGCTAAGCTTCCCAGCATTATCACTTGTCACGGTATCCCTGCCTCTAAACATGCACATCTGAAGATGCACTCACATCAGCATACTCATCACTTGCCTACCGTGTGATGCTATTTTGTGATGCACACGCTTGTTGGTGTTCTGTGAAATGCTCTTTGCTTCCTAGTGAACTTCTGCAAGGCTCACTTTAAAAGCCACTTAATCTCCAATACCCTCCAATACCCTTTCCAGAGAAGATGGAAAGAGGGGGCACCCAGGGCAAAAGGTCCTGTTCTTACTCTTGCCTCTGTGCTCCTGTGGCACTTTATAAGTTCCTCTATAAGGTGATTGTGATTTTTTTTAAGGGAGGGAGTTACCACAGTCGTTAAAAGTATGGACTCGGTGCCAGGCTCCCTGAGTCAAATCGTAGTTTTGTCATTTACCAGCTGTGTCACCTGGAGCAAGTTCCTTAATCTCTAGGTGTCCCGGTTTCCTCCTCTCTAAAATGGGAGCAGTGAAACTAACCTGCTGGACTTGGAAGTGAGAGACAGCTCAAAAAAGGGGGAAGGTGCAGAGGATGTAGAAGCAAGGGATGCCCAAGTGAAAGTTCCAGACCTTGTGGGCTTGCCTGCAGGTCTGCCCTGCTTCCCCTTGACCTGCCTTGTTCACCTCCCCTGGAGAAGAGGTGAATATACATGTTAGAGGGGAAATTGCTCTTGGTTTCATGACTGTCTTGGCTGTGAATTTTGTGTGATACTAGAAAGGAACCTGGTTTTATTTCTTAACGACATTTTTTTGTCCTCTGCATTCTCTCTCTTTCTTTACTTTTTTCGAGTGTCCTGTCCATTTATTCCCATAGAAACCACTGAAAATTTACAGTTTAAGTGGGTCTGAGAAGAGGCACGGGTTGTTGTGGGTATGAAATGAGTTTATACTGCAAAACACTTAGAGCAGCATCCGGCAAGTGAAAAACGCTCAATAATTTTAGCTATTATTACTATGATTGTATATGTTTTTCAACTGTGATGATAAGAATAGCTCTTATTTATATTTATTTTTTGTATCCTGCCACTCTTCCAACACCCACCAACTTGCCCTGCATGACATGAAGAAACTCAATAAAGACATATTGGAAGGGATATGTGAATGGATTTCCCTCCCCTCTCCCCAACCGGTTTTATAGCAGGACTCTTTTCTTGGTGTCTGCTTTGGGCTTAGCATACATTTGGACATAAGGCACTCACGGGATAGGGCTGTCGGAATGATTTTTTAAAGTCTTGGCCTCTAAAGATTTCTAAAATTGCAGGAATATCAGGAGAGACGGTGCATTAAATCCTTAACACATTAGTACACTTGCTAACAAAGTCACAGGTTGCCAGAATGAAAATTTGAGCTCAAAGAGTTGAGTTTCCTTCTTTGTTAAGGGCATCCCTTCTCACATCTTTCACCCATGGTTAGTCCTTTAAGCTTTACTTAAAAGTAGGTAATCAGGAGACTTCTCTCTGGGGAGAATGTGAGCGCTGGATGCCAGAGTGGGAATAAGAGAGAACCAAATAGAGGGGGAAAGGGCAGAGAAGGTGGAAAGAGGGGGCACCCAGGACAAAAAGTCCAGATCCTGTGAATTTGCCTGCAGGTCCTGCCCTACTTCCTCTTGTCCAGCCTTGCCCATTTTCCTTGAAGAAAGAGTCATGTACATGCTGGAGGGAAAATTGGTTCTGAATTTTATCTTTTGAAATCATAAGTATAATAAGAGTGACATGTGTGTGATTTTAAAAAGGAAATTGGTTTTATTTTTTGACAGAGTCCTTTTTGTTCTTTGTGGTTCTCTCTCTCTCTCTTTTTTTTTTTTTCCAAGTGCCTTGTCCATTTTGCCAATTTGTTTCCATGGACACCATTGACAATTTACAGGTTATTTAAGTGGATTTGAGAAGAGGCAATAGTAATAACTAAAGCTCTGACATGGGCTATAAACAGCAAGAGTGCTCTGGACTGCCCATCTTCCACCTGTCTACTTACTACTTAACAAATCAAGTTTACAATAATAACTTAAAAAACACTAGACTCTTTTTTTTTTTTCTTCCTGGAAGTGAGTGGTAGGAGGGAGGAGAAGGCTCGTCAATCCCCACCTCTTTGGTTATTTTAATGGAAGTTGTGGCCAATCTAAGGTGAGCGGGGCATCCTCAAAGGCACAGATGAATCATCAGTGCCTGGCCCTGGTGGCGTCTGGCCCACACGCAGCTCTTACCATTTACTTTTCTCAGGGCGGCTAGGGCAAATGCAGCTCCTAAAATGATTGCAAACGGCAGGGAGGAAGGAGCTTGGCATTTTTGTCCTTTTCACTGATAGCGTCCCTTTCACTGAAGGGGGTGGACGGAGCAGGGAAGAGGTCATTGCTCAGGGCTACAACAGACAGATGCCGAGAGCAGAAGGCAATTTTTGCCTTGCAGGGGACCAGTTCCACAGTATCCAAGACAAGGAGGCACATCAGGGAGAGCAGGAGGGCTGAGCCCCAAAGGACTGGCCGGCTCTAAAAGAGGGTTTCCTCCATTCAGATAAGTGCACCTCCAGATCCACTTCCAACCTCTGCCCCTCAATAACCATGATGCTTAGATACCATTCCCTGTTGCTCAGGTCTAAATTAGGAGGGAGAATGTAAAAAAGGCTGAGTCACATAAGCAATAAAAGAGGGAAAGGAATAAGGGTGAGGGAAAAGATAGGGATGGAGAGATTTAGAGATATAGAGAGAGAATTCAAGACTATGCTGAAGGAGGAAAATAAATCAGTAAGTTGTAATGGTCTTTATGAAAAATTAGTGATTGTGCATCTACCATTTTTCAGCATTCTGCTACGGCACAATCAATTTAAAAATGAAGGCTAAAATTTCTTCCCTAGAAAATTTGTGACAGGTGAAGGAAAGCTTGAATGTCAAAATAAAGCTTATTTCCCCAATCCCATGGGTCTTCTCTGTGGTGGAAGAACAATTTAAAGCTGAAACAGTGGTAGATGGAAAGTCATACTTTGGACAAGGCCAAACAGCCCTAGAGAATGCAGCCACTCTTGTTGCTGTGGGTTAGTGCTGGGTCAGAATCAATCTAGATGCCAAAATATCCCCTGGTCAAATGCTTTGGAAAATAAGGAAGTTGAAGAAATTAGTTTACATTTACAATATGCTAATGAGCTAACCAGGTTAGCTTTTGCAGTCACCCCTGCTCCCCAGTCCTGAGCCAAATACTTGCTCTAAGGCTTAGTTGAGATATTACTTCTCATCACCAAGACGTGGCAAAATTGGGGAGCTAATAAGAGGCCGATTACCATGCTACATCTCTTAGAGTTCTTACCAGCTAGATGTTCTCATTGGTTCAGCGTGGAAGAGAGTGGAATCTAGGAAATTCTTGGTCTGACTCTTCTCTATATACACACAGATTAGAATCTCTAGGAAGTATGGAGGTGGCACTCTTACAGTTTAGAGTGCTGAAACACATACGATTTAAATGACACAAAAATATCCATTCTACTTATTGATTCCAGTAACCTGAAGTTGCATTGTGAATGCATGAGGTAAAGGGCTGTTAAGTGAGGTAGCAGAACAATAAAAACAAGAACTTGATGTACACCAAGGTGTACATCAATGACCAGGCTAATTAAATAGAAATAAAGGTCTAATGGGGGCCTAAACCTCACTAAGGAGCAAGAGATTCCTCTCAAGAAGGGCTAGTAAAGGTGCGCCATCCCTTCAAGAAACCCAAGGGATAAGCCAAGTGGACCAAATGGATAAAATGTCCAGCGAATGACATATTCTTGTACAAGATGCTAAGAACGTTGTTGACAGTTTCACCAGCTAGACAGAAGATACACAGATGAATAGCCAGATAAATATTGCATATAGTAATTATACACCAGCTAGAAATAAGGTGAGTTGATGTTTTCTGCCCTCAGGGAAGTACAGTTAAAATTGGGACAGCAATTTTGATGAGAAAGGAAGCAGAAGTCAGGGAACTTGAGTTCAGAATTTTAAGCAGCCCTGGAGACTGGGTCATCATAATAAAGCATTATACACCACCAAGGAGAATTTCATTTTTCTGGGTCACTCTCATGAGGTTTGCATGCGAAGAGGTTATAGTCCTTTCCTGCCTGTTTGTTTCTAGCGGCAGGATTCCTTGGGCTATGATGTCCATTTGTGTTACAGACTTTAGCCACAGGCAGTCTGACCTGGTGGCTTTTTGTTGCTCGAATGCTCCACTGGAGTAATAATAAGATTAGCTCCAAAACAACCAAACATCTTGACCTCTGTCTTTGCTGAAACTTGTTCTTGAACATGAGAGAAGTGTAAATTCCAAAGCTAAATCCTGTAGTATAGGAAGAAAAAAACCCTAAGTGCACCTCAGAAAGCTATATCTCTGCTAGTGATTTATGTTTTCTGCTTTGTAAGCTGTGATAGAAATATGGTCTTAGATATGAGGATAAAGCTCAATGTCCTAGTGTTGGAAATATATAGCCCCAGTGCAAACTTTCCCCACGCTGAGTTGCTGTAATTTTGGTTAACTGTTTTTCTTTCTTTTATTCTTGAAAAATCTTTGTTTCCTTTTATTATATGACACTCATAGGGCAACAGCGATTCTACAGAATGGCTGCCCTCCCTCCATTTTAGTAAAAGAAACAAGTAGAGGAAGTGATTCCAGTTGGTGTGTGCGTTTACCTATTGTGGGTTAGTCCAGACCTTGTGGGTAAGGGCAACTGGGACCCTGGGGCTCAGGCTTATATTGTACATTCTTGTGAATTCCTCTGCTAGAGTTCTTTAACATGAACGTGCTCAGGACATATCTCTACTCAAAGATATTTCCTTTGTTCCTTATCACTCGCTGGTTTGAGTATTTTTAAGTGGGGCTTCCAAAGTCCTTCCTAACATGGAGCCAACCACGCTCAGCCTTACTGTTCCTCTCTGTTCACGGATCACTCATTCCTAGAGCCACATCCAGCCTAGCACACTTTCATTTTTTTCTGGCCTTTGAGTATCCTGCCTTCTCTTCTTGGAATGCCATTGTTTTGATCTCGCTATCATATCCCCTCTCCAAGTCTACTCATTCCCAAGGATCCAGCTTAAAAGTTACCTCTGTGAAGTCCTCCTGAATAACTCTCCTGATACTGATATAGTAAAATGATCCCTTAACTTGTCTTTTTTCTAACAAACTGGCTCTCTGAAGGTCAGGGATGTTTTCTCATTAACCCCTGTATTCCCCTGTGCCCAGTAACACATACTAAAAGCCTCTCGGGGGATAAAAATGAGGAAATAAAGAATAGATATTACTGAAATATTGGTAAAAAGGAACAACTACATTAAAAAAGATCACATACTATCTTTCTGAATGTGTGATTCGTATTTTAACTTACACAATTATACTATGCATATTGATTTTGTTACTGCAAAATCAACAAAAATGTAAATTCAAAAGAAAATCATGAAGTCCAGTCTTTTTTGTTAGTCCATGGAAGAGCTTCAGATCTACATGATATGGATAATTATTTTGGTTACCTATTTTGGTATCATAAGCTACCTTAAAACCTAGAGGCTTTAAGCAATTATTTTAAAAATTCTGTGGGTCAGGAATTCAAGAAAGATTTGACTGGTTGGTTGGTCCCTGCAGTTGGAGGAGCTCCTCCATGGTACTTGCTTTATACATTAGCACTTCTTTGCTTCTTGGTTTCTCTCTCTGTCTCTCCACGTGACATCTTATCCCCAGGGCCTCTTACTTGGCCTGGACTTCTCACATGATGGTCTCTGGGTAGTTACACTTCTTACCTGGTGGCTGCCCTCAGAGGCAGGAAGGGGATGCTTCCAGGCCAGTTGAGAACTATCCCTGGAACTGGCATGAGTCACTTTCTGCATACTCTGTTGATCAAAGTAGAGCCCAGCCAGATTCAATGGGGTGAAGATACGGACACCACCTCTTAATGGGATGTGACAAGATTACATTGCAGAAAAGCATGTGAGATAGAGCATGATTTTGCCGCCATCTTTGGGAAATATAATCTGTGATGTAATTAATACACTTTTGACAAATCAGTGCCCATGGGACCTTGTCATAAAAATCAATTAACTAACTCTCTAGAAATGTTCAATGCACCACACTGTGATAAGGTTTAATCCAGTGTAAGCTGCTTTTTTCATCTGTCCTAGAGATGAAATCTCTGAGGAAGAGAAGGGAAATCAAGCCTACTGTTCTTCATTTAGATCTTTTGATCACATTTGTTTTATCTAACATACTACAGAATTACAAGCGAGAGAAAGTTCTTATATTGTGAGTACTTACACTTATAGAACTCATTTCCCCAAAAGGTGGCTTTAGGTAAATTTATGGGTAATAGATCCTTCCTGGATATAAGAAATAGAAGTGTTAGAGCTATATCCCTGCCCTTTGAGGCTGACAGCATAAAGAGCAAGGTTTTTCAAGCTATAAGTTGTGATCCTATTAGTGGATCATGAAATCAGTTTAGTAGGTCAGGGCCAGTGGTTAAAAATAAAAAAGGAATTGAATGGAACACAAAGTATCAGTTGCACGTCATATAACATATGTATAATATAAATAAGTATGTATAGGTGAGTTTTTTTGCACGGGTGTGAGTGTGAATACTGGATTACAATGTAAACTCTATTTCTAACCGGGATCCACAGTCAAAAATGTTTTTGAAGCCGTGAAAATAGAGTATCTGTGCCCTCTCTTGGTGCCACTTTCAAAGGCAAAACACGGGACTAGACAGACCATCGGTTTGATTCAGCATGGCATTTCTGATGTTCTTATGAAAAATATTTTGTTTGGGGCCCAGAATGACAAATAACTCAGAGTCCAATTGAAACATCATTTTCTAAGAGAAGAAATTGCTTTACAGACAGTGTACAGCAAAATAAAATATCTCACCTCCACAGCTTATGCCCTCTGTCACCTATAAAGAGTTTTTACAGAAGACGTTTTGTTCTTTCCTTTCAAACTTACGTTTGGTTGAATAGATTTCCCAAGAGCTTAATTCTTCACCTACGCAGTGTTTCTGACCCTTGACAGGCTACAAGATATGGTCCAGGTTAGATCCTGAAGTGCTGAGAAATGCCTAGTTGCACAGTGAGGGCTACATCTGATTGGACTGGGAAACAGCACAGTTGTGAAGGGTGTGACACAGAGATGTTTTTCAGACTCTGATCTTTCACATGCCACTCAGTCTCCTTTCCCTCTGACAGAATCTTTCCCCACTCCTGTCTCAGCCACACCTGTAAAAGCACAATGGTATATTCTAGTGTCAATTTTTGACTTTGCAAATCAAGCGCCTTTAAAATTATAATTCATTATGAGCAGTAAATATAGTTTACAAAAATACTTTTCAAATATACTCTTTCACTTAATATTCAGAACACACTTATGTGCTGGTTATCATAAATATTTTCATTTTAAAGGTAGAGAAGTCATGGCTCAGAGAGGTTGAATTGCTTGTTCAAGGTCATACACATATGGGAAGCAGCAGGCCTAAGATTTGACTTTGACTCCAAATCCTCCATTATGCTGCCCTCAGCCAGAGAAAACTGGGTCTGAGCTAGGTCTCCGGACTTGTGCAATGTTCTTGATTTTATTTATTTTTATTTTTTTTCTGCTATGATTTATTAATGAACTATTTATTAGAAGATTCAATCTTGGAAAGATCTTGATTTTATTTTAAGTTTCTTTCCTAAAGATGCCTTCAGGGCATTTATTCATTTACTGGTCCAGCTCTCAAAATCAGGGGATAGTACAAGTTTTGCCCCACTTCTAAAAGTCCATGGCACTGTAAAAAAAAATAAAAGTGATATAAGGGAAAAGAGCCAATCATGGCCAAGGAGAAGTGTTGAATGGAGGTACCTTGTCTGTCTTGGACTTGTCAGATTTCTGTACCTGTGTTTGGCTCTTGATTTGGGCATCTGGTTATTGAGCCCCCTGAGTGTTGGTATATGATTTAAAAAAGGAGACATCATATGACACCTCTGTGTTGTTCTTGAAGGTGTACGTTCTTTAAGGATATATCATATGTGTAGAACAGGTAGAGACGTTGGTTAGACATTTTTTGTATCGATTTTCTAGGCACCTTGGGAACTTGTCAGTTTAGCATAACCATCGTAAGCTAACAAACAAGGGTGCTTGTACTGATTCTGTTCTATGAATTAAAGAATATAATTATAATGATATCTCATTAGGTAAATAACTTAAGCATAACTATAATGTAACAAGCTACACCGTTATACATTGCGTTTCAGCGCTAACTTCCCTTTCTTAATGGAACATTGGTGAAACTCTCATTCCTATGTGACCCAGGGAAATGTCTCTGTTTTCACCTTTTATATACTTCTCGCATGCTTTTTTTTTTGTATCTTATATCAATGCATACCACATTCTTATCTGGGTAAGTATGAAAATATCATTATATTAGGGCTGATAGCTTAATTATAGATATAATTTATGTGTCACAAGCCCGAATGGTGTGGGTCTGTAAAATAATGACACAATTACACTGACATCCACATGATTGTAGAGAGTTCTCATCCTGCGGTACGCGGGCCTCTCACTGTTGTGGCCTCTCCCGCTGCGGAGCACAGGCTCCAGACGCGCAGGCTCAGCGGCCATGGCTCACGGGCCCAGCCACTCCGCGGCATGTGGGATCTTCCCGGACCGGGGCACGAACCCGCGTCCCCCGCATCGGCAGGCGGACTCTCAACCACTGCGCCACCAGGGAAGCCCCCTCATACTTTTTAAGTTCAGGAAATCTAGTCTTTTTGCCACATTGTTCCTCCTCAGAGCCTGTTCATACTTCCTGCACGAATCTGCCTGATGTTCTCTTCTTATCTCAGCCAGCCTCTGGCTCCTGACGGCGACTCTGACCTTCTGCCTGTCACTGATTGCCTTCTTGAGCCTGACTTCCGTTAGGTTTGCCAGCTCCTTCTGCACCCCAGTCTCCAAGCTAGTGGGCATTGCCGATACCTCTGTCCTGGCCTCCAGAAGGGACATGACTTTCTCCTGAGTTACTTCTTCTGAAGTGTGGCCAGATACCCCAACTATTGCACAAAGAGACAATTCCTAAAGAGACTGTATACCTGAATCAGATTTCAGAGTTCCTTGGTAGATACGTTCCCTGCTTAGGTCCCTGACGTTCACCACATGACAGGAACAAGCTTATAGAGCCTCCATTTTCCACCAATTACTCAAAATCTCCAGGCTTCTCTACACTTTAGAGTCTAGATCCAGCAGAAATTTCCTTACCCTGCTGCCCTTAAGAAAAATGGTTAGTGCTTGCTTTACATCTGTGTGACCAAATGGACTTTGCAAAACATTGCCCCCAAGGACAAAGAGCCTCCTCGCCTTAAAGGCAAAGCCCAAGAAGCACAAATGACTTATCTTTTAAAAGAGAGGTTTTCCTTGTTCTGAAAAAAAAAAAAAAAGTTAAGGCTTGGTCTTTGCTGGATACCCCATTATGCAGAGAATTCTACATCTTGCCATTTGCAATTGCCCAGAAGTTCAAAATCTTCACAACTTTTTAGGCTGTTTTTCATGTTTTTGACTCATAAGTTGAGTGTTAAGACAAATACTAATTTGTCTAAAATTGGGGAAGTGAAGAAAGAGTATATATGACTATAAACCTATTAGTGTTGATCTTCAGCTATTTACATTTTTGAAACCTTCTCATCAGTCTCCATTTGACTTTATTTTTTTATTCACCTCCTACCCCATGCATACAGCCTCCCCATCCTACACCCTTGATTAAGTTGTATAAAATGTTGGCCTCCTATAGCCAAAGGTACATCATTCCTATTCTATTGTCGCATCCCCCAAAATTCTGGAGCCTGAAGATGAACTGGGGAAATGGTTTTCCAGGACCCCTGCCTGTCCCAAGTTCTTCTCTAAGCCTGGGAGTCCATCAGCAAGCCAGTGAACTTGTTTCACTGTGTATATTGATCAGGTTACCCAAATAACAAAGGAATTGCCAATTCATTTCTGTCAACCTTATTCCTTGCTCAGGGCAAACCAATTGGAAGGGGTTCAAATTGTCTTCTCCAACATTTATGGGGAAGAGCAGCTGTCTGTGTAACTTCCAAGCTCCTCTCTCACCAGCTGAGTTCGAATCTTGGGACAAATTCCCATATGCACTTATACTAGCTAGTGTCAATTTGCTGACAGTTGACATTTCCCACGGCCAATCATTCACAGAAGCATTGCCTATTCAGTTAAAAGATAGTAGATCTTGGGAGCGGAGGATGAATAAAAATGGATGAGTGAGGAAAAAAATTTGGTTCTAAAACTGTAACTAAAAACACTAATTAGAAATGACCGAACACCTGAGGCAGAGCCAGGATTGGGGGATGGTATTTTCAGCATCTCTCTCTCTCTCTCTCTCTCTCTCTCTCTCTCTCTCTCTCTCTCTCTTTCTCTCTCTCTCATACACACATACACACACACACACACACAGCCCTAAACATAAATGATAAAAAGTTGTGTCATCACATAAGGCCACTAAACCCCCATTTCTACTTTACAAAGCAGATTCAATATGGTCATAACCTTCTTCCTTACTGACCTTTAATCCATCATGATTTGCATTAGATGTGTAGCCTTTTTGTGAGAGTTACTAATATGAATGAGGATTTGATTGGGTAGATGAGAATTTGCAAGTGTTTTGTCTGTTCTACCGTCCCTCTTGCTCTCTGTCTTTCCTTTCGTCCTTTTTTTAAAAAAATCATTGAATGCCTACTACACATACAGAACTATCTAAATTTTGTGAAGCAATCCAAAAAGTGTAGATGAAGATGTCTTTGCCCTCAAAGATGTTGTAGCCTGGGAAAAGAAAACAAACGCATAGAATGTCCAACTGTCATATGATCATCACCACCACCACCACCATCACCATCATCATCATCCTGCAATTGATGTCACAAGTTAGAGTAGGAACCATTAATTACCAAGAGGGCAAAACAGAGTAGATGTGATCAGAGGAGAGAAAGAGTGTGAGCTCAGGGAATGTTTCCCGGAAGTGGTGGAATTGTAATAGAGTTTTATGAAAATGTAGGTTTGGAATAAATAGAAATAAGGTAAGGAATAGATTGCAGGTGGAAAACAGAGTATCTGCAAAGTTTCTTCCCATTCAGGGAGATCTGCTTGTGAGCTCCTCAGTGCAGTGATTATGCCTTTTATACTGAAGGTCCAGCAGAGGGCCTGGAACCTAGGAGCACATGGGGTGGGATGAATGAATCCTGAGGGCAAGGGTGAGATTCCAAACAAAGCCACAAGGGCATCCACACTTAGCCTCTATACCTAAGGTTGTGTATTTTGATATGGAAGGTTTAGGGGACAAAGTGTTTTATTTGTTTGGCTTCGCTTTGCTTTTGAAGTCTATGACAGCCACTGTAGTCAGAGGTTATGTGCCACTGTCTGGGAAGAGAGTTATTTTAGGGAAGATGGGTGATGAAGACAGGGAAGTAGATTACTCATAACTTACGCGATTCCAGCTCCCATACAAGAGGTCACCCATGGCCCCCCGTTCTCTAGCTCTCCTTTCAAATAAAGTAGTTCTTGGCAGTCTGGATACTCATAAGCTTTTCAATGGATAACATCCTTACTTTCCCTTTATAAGTGCTTCTCATGAATTTGGAATTAATATTTCTTTTATTACAATCAAGGGACCGTAAATCAGGACAAGGTGATTTCTTCAATTCTAGCCCAATACCACAGCCAACGAGTCTAGGAGGGGAAATGGCCCAAAACCCACATCTGTCCAAGTTTCCAACTTCTGAGTGAAAATTAAGAAGCGACCTTTTAAAACGTTCTCCTTTACATAAGATTATGGTTGCTGCATAGGAAATAAAACAATGATATTCTCCACCCCTGAGACTTTTTTGTTCCTTGTGGTGAACTTGCTTCAATTTAGATGGAGGAATCGTCTTTCATCCTTCCTGCTTATAAATAGGAATGTGTAATCTGATTGGGTCAGCTGTCAATAGTTTGACATTTCTTCCCCAGCAGCAGAGTTGCGCATATGCCCCAAAGTTTGAGTTTTATTGCTAATTTACCAGATTTATTGGGTTATTTTTTATTACACTCTTCAGGGACAAAAGTAGAAAAAAAAGAATCTAATTTCTGATGCATCTTTAATCTAATGAACACTGTTGGGAACTAATAAGAAATACAGCCTTAAACAAAAGTGCTAGTTGGGGGCCAGGGGTGGGAGGGAAAGGTGTTTGTGTTGCTTCGACTTAGAAAGTGACATCCGTGATCTCAATGATAAGGGATACAACATGACAGGCAGCTACAGAGATGCACAAATGTCAGGGAATTTTAGGACTAATTCTATTCATTGTCTTGGGTCTAAACAGTTATTAGGTGAGCTTGATCTTACATTCTTTAATGATGCAGCTTCAGGGCCCAGAGTGGCCAGGGAGTGTAGCTACCTCTAATGAGACTTGGGGACTCCGGGAGGGCTCATGCCAAGGAGTACTTCCCAGAACTTCTGCTGTCAGTGTCCTTGTCCCCTCGATGGGCCTTGCCTCTGCAGGAGACCTTCCAACACTAGCAGATGTGTGGCTGACAGGGTCTTGGGGCTCCGGCCGGGTGTCAGGCCTGATCCTCTGAGGTGGGAGAGCCGAGTTCAGGACATTGGTCCACCAGACACCTCCTGGCCCCTCGTAATATCAATCAGTGAGAGGTCTCCCAGAGATCTCCATCTCAACGCTAAGACCCAGCTCCACTCAACGACCAGCAAGCTCCAGTGCTGGACACCCTATGCCAAACAACTAGCAAGACAGGAACACGGCCCCACCCATTAGCAGAGAGGTTGCCTAAAATCATAATAAGGTCACGGACACCCCAAAACACGCCACTGGACGCAGTCCTGCCCACCAGAAAGACAAGATCCAGCCTCATCCACCAGAACACAGGCACCAGTCTCCTCCACCAGGAAGCCTACACAACCCACTGAACCAACCTTACCCACTGGGGGCAGACACCAAAAACAATGGGAACTACGAACCTGCAGCCTGCGGAATGGAGACCCCAAACACAGGAAGTTAAGCAAAACGAGAAGAGAGAGAAACACAGCAGATGAAGGAACAAGGTAAAAACCCACCAGACCAAACAAAAAAAAAAGATGTCAAAAAAATGAAAGACTTGGATCAAGTGGCTGTTAACGTCTTCCTAGCCTACAGTCCTGGGCAGCTCTCCCTGGTGACGGTGACGGTGATGGTGACTGCGATGGTGCATGTGCATTGAAAAGATGAGTCATCTGCTCAGAGGGCTTACGATATGTCTTACTTGTTTCTGTATCTAGTGTCTAGAACTGTGCCTGGAACAAAGGAATTTGTCAAACACAGCATGTGTTTGTTGAACTATGTCTTGTATTGCCTGGTATGGGCTGCCACTGTGACTTTACCTCCAGGAATTTATCAAATATTCACAGACCAAATCACCAGAGAAAATAAAAGTACCATTTCACTTTCCTTCTTCTCTAACGTGTCTGGAAGAAACAGAAGAGAGGAGTCTTTGTTTTGTGTCACACTCTATGTGGGTCCTAATGAATTGCAGAACCTTCAAAAACTCCACTGACTTTTTCCCCCAGTTTTATTGAGAAATAATTTGCATACATCACTGTATAAGTTTAAGGCAAACAGCATGGTGGTTTGATACATATATGATTACCGCAATATGTTCAGCTAACATCCATCTTCTCATATAAATACAATGAAAGGAAAAGAGAGAAAAAGAATAAAGTAAAAGAAAATTTTTTTCTCTTTGTGATAAGAACTCTTGGGATCTACTCTCTTTATAACTTTCCTGTGTATCATACAGCAGTGTTAGCTGTAGTCATCATGCTGTACGTTACATCCCTAGTGCTTATTTATCTTATAACTGGAAGTTTGTACCTTTGGACCACCTTCCTCCAATTTCCCCTCCCATCACTCCCTGCCATTGGTAACCACAAGTCTGATCTCTTTTTCTACAAGTTTTGTTCTGTTTTGTTTTAGATTCCACATATAAGTGAGATTATACAGTATTTGTCTTTCTCTGACTTATTTCACTTAGCGTAATGCCTTCAGGGTCCATCCATGTTGTCACAAATGGTAGAATTTCCTTATTTTGTATGGCTGAATTATATTCCATTGGGTGTATGTATGTGTGTGTGTATATATATATATATATATATACACACACACACACATACCACAACTTCTTTATCCATTTATCCATTGATGGACACATGGGTTGTTTCTCTGTCTTGGCTGTTGTAAATAATGCTGCTATGAACATGGGGGTGCAGATACCTTTTTGAGTTATTGTTTTTGTTATCTTTGACTATATTCCCAGAAGTGGAATTGCTTCCATTGCCTTTCTAAAGTGCTTTCTCAGTGGCCTTTTCTAGCCCTGATCCTTAATTTCACTCACTGAAAT
This sequence comes from Grampus griseus, assembly GCF_964374135.1. Taxonomy (NCBI): domain Eukaryota; kingdom Metazoa; phylum Chordata; class Mammalia; order Artiodactyla; family Delphinidae; genus Grampus; species Grampus griseus. Next base: position 39,907,939 of record NC_139009.1, read on the forward strand.
TATGCCTCTGGCCGTCTTTAAAAATTCTATATTGATACCAGTGACATTGGGTTTACAATGTTCATGTCCAGAATACCCAGATGTAAGCGGGAGTGGGAAAATATGCCATATTGAGGCAGTTCTCACAATGCTCCATGCTCTCTCACTCCTGTGCCTCAGTACAGGCTATGCTTGGAAACCCAGAGTCTGCTGGTTACTGCCTACTAGCTTCACAACACTCAAAACAGGGCTCATGTCATGTGGGAAGCTTTTACTGAATCCCGTGCTGGGATAGGGTTCTTCCCTTGCATACCCATAAATCCCTATGTGTACTTCACCAACTGTAGTCCTTGCTTCTCTATCTTAGGCTGCTGACTTCAGAACCCCAGCCCCCCAACACACTAAATTATGAACTTTTTAAAGACAGGGAATTCATAAATTTGATTCATCTCTTTGTCTTTTTGCCTAGCACAATGACTGGCAGATATTAGGGATGCAATGCATGTTTTTGAATAAATGAATGAGGTTGTTCCCAAGAAATTATCTAGTACAGTTTGGCAAATGAAAACATGGTGGAAGAAGATGAAGGGTGGAGAGGCTGTTTCAGGTACTTCTTGGATTGATCTAGTTTGTAAAAATCAGCTAAAGTTCTCGGTCAAGGATGGTAGGCCTGGGTTCTCCAGTCACTGGGGTCACGAGCGTGATGCCTTCTGCCCTTGACACAGACTGTTCCCCTGGGCATAGAGACAAACGTCTGAGCATCCTCACTCTATCACAGACTATTCTGTGCACAAGATACTCAAAAACCAGATACTCAAGACCAGACTTACAGTAAAGGGGAAAAACCCAGCATTCTTGAGCCCTCAGTCCCTCTCCAAGAGCATGAGTCTGCCTAGATGGCTGCACTAGGTCTGCCTAGATGGGATGATTGTCACTTGTGGGAGAAGAAGGTACAGTGAAATGTATAGGCCCCAAATCTTTTAGAACACTAAGGGGAAAGTGCTTCCACAAGCCGTATTAACACTTACTGAGACTTTCTTATCCAAACCTGTATCATATGCTAGTCTGTTGTTTGTGTGAAGTTGTGTGAATGAGCAACACTAAAAGGATATGTGACCCAGTTCACTCCCTCCTGGGGCCCAGAGCTTTCAATATATCCGAAGACAGAGGATACTACAAGGCCATATCTATTGACATATTTATTGAAAAGTAAATAAAATTGAAGTCATAAACATATATTCAGCAACTTACTGCAAGTGGTCCAGAGGAGAAAGGCCAGTAGTGACTAAAGGTATTAAAATTGAAATGTGAGATTGTTTCAGTCTTCAGGTCCCAAGGACACTCTTCAGATCCAAGGCCCCTTTTGGTTCCTACTATCGGGCTGTCTCATCCATCCTCCAGTGTTACCTTCAAATTCATCAAATGACCTGGAACCTGGCTCACAGCTTCCCTCTTACCCCCTTGTCTGCCATGTTTTTGAGTGGTTTCAAGGTCCATGTGGGCAACTGTCCCCAAACCTTGGATTCTTGGTTTCTTAATCTACTTAATCTCAGTGACATCTACTCTGATCTCTCTGGAACCTGACATCACTAGAACTGTTCCTACTCTAAGATCCTAAATCCAAGCTCTGTCACCCAGGGAGAGAGAGGACAGATGGAGAAGAGGGGAGAGTTAGAGCTCTGGAATGCCCTAGCATGCAGACATCAGGTGCAAGAGAAAAAGTCAGCAAAGGGCAGTGAGATTGGAAGAAAACCAGAAGGGCACGGTGTCACAGGAAAACAGAACACATTTTTTGGAGGTGAAGGGGGTCAACTGTGTCAAATGCTCTTGAGAGGTTAGGATAATGAGAGAAAAATGGCTGCTGAAGCTAGCAATATTAATATTATTGGTACTGTTGATAGGTGTATGTTAGAGCCTGGTCATGGTATCCTAAACAATGCCAGGCTCTGAGTAAATACTTCCAGGAAGGTGAAGGGGACGGAGGCAGAGGGGACCCAGAAAATGAATTGGCTTGTGCACGATTGAGAGTGTGATTTATGACAAATGGGAATGATTACTCAACTAGGAGTCGATTCTGGAGATTATAGAAGTCTTTCGCTAATACTCTAAAAATATTGGGAGGAAATAAGTAACCTAGAGAGAGCCAGAGAACTAACACAAAGGTTCGTTGGGTAGAGACATCCAGAGAGAACCAAATAGGAGTTCAAGCAGGGACTAGATAGAATTGGCACTAAATATTTCCTGTACATAATGCTGGGCATTGCCTATTAAATACAGAGGAGATGAAAGCTGGATCAGAAAAGGAATTTCAGGGAGAGAAAGGAATGTCTTACTGTAGAAAAATCTGGGGCTTCTGAGGAACCCATTGGGTCAAAACTAGACCCTGAACCTAAATGGGTTTTGTCACAAGGCAGAACAAACAGACGGAATGCAGATAATCTCTTTAGCTGACCACAGCTCTACCAGTGTTCAGACTTTGCAGCATAATGTAGAGAGATAAGAGGGATTAGTTAAAGCATTCTGACTAAGTAGAACAGGACAGTCGCACTCTTTGCTGAATTACAGTGTACCCTCAAGTGCCAAGTTGCTCTGGACCAACTAATGAGTTCTCTGAGTCTCAATGTACTCAACTGTAAATTGAGGGGTCATTTACCCAGTGAGTCATAGGAAACCATTTACTTTCCCATCTTTCCAAGGACCTGCCTAAAGGATGATGGTTATCAAACTGACCCAACTGAGAACAAAGTTTGTTTCCGATGAGGCATACATACATTGCAATGGAGCTGCGCACCCAGCAGAAGGAAGCTTGAAATAGCAATCTCCAGAAAAGATGTGCTGCTGAGACTCCATGTTTAGCCTCATGCATTATGCCTTTGTTTAAAAAGATGCAGAAATCTAAGCAAGGAGCTGGAACAACTTGCTCTGGGCTGGTGACAAATCCTGTGGGCTGGTATGTGGCAAAAGGAGTTATCTCATTGTCAGCTCTCTCCTCTCTCTTTTCTGATGTGTCAAGACAATTCAGAGACTGTCTTTTAACCCATGTGATCCTTTATTCAAACATGAATTGAGGACCACCTATGTGCTCGGTGTAGAAAATTAAATCTGGATGATATGGTCTCTGCCCTTCAGAAACTTATGGTCTGATGAAGGGGACAGATACATATCAGAGAGTTAAAATAGTTGTAGGTGCCATAACACAAGAATAATGTATATGGTGGGTGTCTCTCCAACCTCCATTCCACCTGCCCTGTATTGGGCAGTGCAGAGGATTGACCTGGCCTTGGGAATGGGTTTCATCAATGATGACCCACATTTATATCTTCACTGGACTCCTTTTATTTTAATATTTTGAGTGCGCTATCTGTAACTCTGAAAGAACCGATAGACTGATATAGGTAGCAAACATTTTAACGTACCTGCCTTAAGCCATGGGTAATCCATAAGGCAGGTTATTGGCATCGTTTCTTAAATGGCTAAACTGAGGCTCTGATTGATCAAATAAAGTGTCTGATTCAGTGTGTTTCAGAATCACCTAGCAACTTGTTAAGCACAGACTGCTTAACGGCTGTTCTCTATCCCCAGAGTTTCTGATTCAGCAGGTGTGGGGCAAGACCATAGAATTCACATTTCTAACAAGTTTCCAGATGTTAGTAACTCTGCTAGTCTGAGGGCCACACTTTGAGAACCACTGCTCTAGTATTTGTTAGTATCCGGTAGAGCTGAGTTGTGAGCCCAAGTCTGTCTGCCTGTAATAACTGTGCCCTTTCCCCTACACCACCCTTTCTCCTGTTAACACAAGTATTTTTCTTAACAGCTCCTTTATGGAAGCTTAGCTTAACAGCAGCAATAAAAAGTTACATGGAATGAGTTTGGCAAACACAGACATTGTATTGCCTTTGCAAGTAGGGTGGCCATACATCCCAGGATGCCTGAGGTAATTCTGTTTTGTGTCTGTTAATCTTGACATATGGTTGCTAGTTCTCCTCTCTTCCTCTAACAAGGGTCCGAGGTTGGCTAATACGTTATATGACCATCCTACTTTTAGGGATTCACAACTCAATAACTTACGTTCACATTCTAAAGACTCCATGAAGAACTTGAAAAGGTTATTGATCTTTATTTACCCCAGTGTTCTTAAACTTACTTAAGCATGGGCACTTTTTATTCTACTCAGGTAATTCCTTTTAACATTTTGGTGAATGCTGACCTGTGTGCATTTTCTCGTGTGGTTATGTTTTGATGCATGTGTCCAACTAGGAAATGGACTCCTAATATCTTTATGTCTTATGCTCTATAACCCTCCAAAGCACCTTGCTGGGCACCTGCCACTCTCTCAGCCAATTATTGTCCTTTAAGCAAAGAAAACATATTCTCTGAGTAGAGACTTCATAGGGCAGGGCAAAATTTTAATGTTCACGCACATGCTGTTGAGACATGAACCATGAGTAGAGCATTCTGTTGGGGGGAAAAGCAGACCTAAGGGGCCATGTAATCTTTCAGCTCAGCCCTGACTGTCTGTGGTGAGACAGACGAATAAGAGCTTCCTCACACCAATGAACATGTAATTGTGAAACTCATCGCCCTGGGAGCTCTCTCTCTTTGCAAACCAATGAAAGAGGAAGCCATGGCTTATCCAGGGTATGTTGCTTCCTGAGTGGCCTTGCTACTGAAAGATGGAGACAAAGGGTAAGAAATGCTGTGGACTTAACACACTTGGGATTGGGGTGGGGTCTATTCACGATGTTACTCCTAAAAGTAAACTAATAAATATAAGATCTCATACTAATGTGTTACTTGCTAGGCATCTAGTGCTGTGAAGAACTGGTATCTCTCACACACACACACACACACACACACACACACACACACACCCCTGAACCTCATTCTCCCACTTATAAAAGTGGATTTTTAAAAGATTTTTATTGTACACTCACTGTACACATTAGTCAATTTATATTTGGGAGAAAAAAAACTCTCCTTGTTCCAAGTCTATCTCCTAATGCCCAACAGAGAAATCTCAAATATCTGTCTATCCAAATCCCAGGCATAATTCTAGAACCAGTCCAAAAGCCACGTTGTCCTTGAAGATTGGTTCAACTACCCACTTCTCTTTGGTTAACTTATCTCAACTTCATGCACCAGCGCACATGTCTTTTCTAGGATGTCTTCCTTCAACTTCCACCTGGACTGACCACCCTCCACTATGGAGCGAGGGCATCCTTTCCTTGACTCTATTTTTCCCGTGTTATGCTGGAATGATCTCTTGACTACTTCTGTCTCCCAGTGAGTGCTGGAGAGGGACAATGTATTACTGATTTATGTACCTAGAGCCACCAGGATATAACACAGTGCCTGACACATAATTTGTGCTCAGTGATTATTTGTTGAACCCGACTGAGTTATCTATGGGGGATCTTAACTGTCACTGAACCCCTAGAACACAGGTGATATCTTAATAGGGGCAAGATGGTCCCCCCAAGGGGGAGAATATTAGTTCTTGGAAGGTGAAAAAAATTATACACTAAAGTAGTTCATGGCCCTCTAAAGGGCCATGGTACATACACAGATATAAAATATATCTGTGGCATTCAATTTTCATGAGAGTATGGTTAGGAAAAAATGTCTAGAAAGGCTCCTCAGTGAGTAATAATTGAAAAAAGAGTTGAGAAGTGCTGCCCTTGAATTGTTTCTGGAAAAATGGTCAGAAGATCGTGGCCCCAGAATCAGCCTGAGTGTTTGCTAAGATACAGATTACCCGGCACCACCCCGCGTTTCCTGCTTCCCTCACTTGGAAGAGGACAGAGGTTGGCGCATAGCAAAGTGCTCAATAAATGTCTGCTGAGCAAATGTTTGCTCTCCCAGTTGTCAAGTGAGGTTTGCATTCCCACCAACTCTTATAGCCACTGTATTTGTTACTCAAGGAAAACTTTCACTGACCGTTGGAAAACAAAGTAGCCCAGATGGGACAACATCCACAGCATAGAATGGATCCTGCCTCCTCAATTCTGGCTGGGTTAAAATGTTTAGCTGGGATAGGCCTCACTGTTAACTTCAGAATATGTGACCTCTCAATTCTAGAATGAAGTTAAAATGCCTTTCTTTCTTTCTTTCTTTCTTTCTTTCTTTTAACATTCTTATTGGAGTATAATTGCTTTAAAAGGTTGTGTTAGTTTTAGTTTCTGCTGTATAACAAAGTGAATCAGCTCTATGTATACATATATCCCCATAAAATGCCTTTCTTTCCATCCTCAGCCATAATCCTTGGGCCACTACTTTCAGAAGTCCCTGTCTGCCCCACACTTCCAAAAAGCCTCTGACTGGGCCAGAGAAATAGGCTTTCTGAAAGCATTGAAAACCTGTATGAATCAGAAGAAGCCACTGCAAAGGGCCTCTTCAGAGGGTGTCAAGAGATTATGAGCTATTTTTTTTTTTCTGTTCTTTATCCAGTTGTCAGTATTCCTGCTGGGTCTCAGCAATGCCGTCTTGCTTTTCTCCCTTGGGTGAGCTCTTTCATCTCCTTCTTTCCACTCTGTTTTTTTTTTTTTCTCTATTGTATACCTTAATCTATTTATTTCCTCCATTCCCATTCAGTGTCTGTTTTCCTTTGGGCATTGTCCTGAATTATTTAATAGTTGTTCTGTTTTTTTTTCCTGTTCACTCTCTCGCCTTTCTTCTCTTTGATGGTTTGTCCAGGTTCCCTTTTGCTCTTGTATACACCTCACCCAGTAATCCTCTTCTTTCTAAACCATAAATCACGGTGGGGCAGATTGTGTGTGTGGACACCAGGCCGGAGAGATGGGGCCCGAGGTGGGTAGGCAGGGGAGGACATGCATCAGTGACTTGCTTTTAGGAGGTAACAGATTTGATCATTTTTCAGGAAACACAGCAGGCAGCCTATAATTGATCATGAAGGTACATCTCTCCATCATTTTTGCTAAACTGTACAGAACTTGGGTACACTATATCTGCAGTTTTCAGACTTTTCCACTGAGATTTTCTCCTGGCAGCTCTGGGTCAAGGGAAATGGAAAATAATTTTGTTACTAATTTTTATTCTAATTTTTCAGTGTGTTCAAGGTTACCTGTGGCTGCAAAAATAGCTTTCAAGAGGAGAAAACACTTTTACATGTAGGTCCACACATATCTACATAACCCACGTATCACATACACATTTGGGAAACTTGTGACATTAAAAAAGGTAGTCCTTTGGTGACCTTTTTCTTTTTCTTTTTTTTTTTTACATCTTTATTGGGGTATAATTTCCTTACAATGGTGTGTTAGTTTCTGCTTTATAACAAAGTGAATCACTTATACATATACATATGTTCCCATATCTCTTCCCTCTTGCATCTCCCTCCCTCCCACCCTCCCTATCCCACCCCTCCAGGCGGTCACAAAGCACCGAGCTGATCTCCCTGTGCTATGCGGCTGCTTCCCACTAGCTATGTACCTTACGTTTGGTAGTGTATATATGTCCATGCCTCTCTCTCACTTTGTCACAGCTCACCCTTCCCCCTCCCCATATCCTCAAGTCCGTTCTCCAGTAGGTCTGTGTCTTTATTCCTGTCTTACCCCTAGGTTCTTCATAACATTTTTATTTCTTAAATTCCATTTATATGTGTTAGCATATGGTATTTGTCTCTCTCTTTCTGACTTACTTCACTCTGTATGACAGACTAGGTCTATCCACCTCACTACAAATAGCTCAATTTCGTTTCTTTTTATGGCTGAGTAATATTCCATTGTATGTATGTGCCACATCTTCTTTATCCATTCATCTGATGATGGACACTTAGGTTGCTTCCATCTCTGGGCTATTGTAAATAGAGCTGCAATGAACATTGTGGTACATGACTCTTTTTGAATTATGGTTTTCTCAGGGTATATGCCCAGTAGTGGGATTGCTGGGTCATATGGTAGTTCTATTTGTAGTTTTTTAAGAAACCTCCATACTGTTCTCCATAGTGGCTGTACCAGTTCACATTCCCACCAGCAGTGCAAGAGGGTTCCCTTTTCTCCACACCCTCTCCAGCATTTATTGTTTCTAGATATTTTGATGATGGCCATTCTGACTGATGTGAGATGATATCTCATTGTAGTTCTGATTTGCATTTCTCTAATGATTAGTGATGTTGAGCATTCTTTCATGTGTTTGTTGGCAGTCTGTATATCTTCTTTGGAGAAATGTCTATTTAGGTCTTCTGCCCATTTTTGGATTGGGTTGTTTGTTTTTTTGTTATTGAGCTGCATGAGCTGCTTGTAAATTTTGGAAATTAATCCTTTGTCAGTTGCTTCATTTGCAAATATTTTCTCCCATTCTGAGGGTTGTCTTTTGGTCTTGTTTATGGTTTCCTTTGCTGTGCAAAAGCTTTGAAGTTTCATTAGGTCCCATTTGTTTATTTTTGTTTTTATTTCCATTTCTCTAGGAGGTGGGTCAAAAGGATCTTGCTGTGATTTATGTCATAGAGTGTTCTGCCTATGTTTTTCTCTAAGAGTTTGATAGTTTCTGGCCTTACATTTAGGTCTTTAATCCATTTTAGGCTTATTTTTGTGTATGGTGTTAGGGAGTGATCTAATCTCATACTTTTACATGTACCTGTCCAGTTTTCCCAGCACCACTTATTGAAGAGGCTGTCCTTTCTCTACTGTACATTCCTGCCTCCTTTATCAAAGATAAGGTGACCATATGTGCGTGGGTTTATCTCTGGGCTTTCTATCCTGTTCCATTGATCTATCTTTCTGTTTTTGTGCAGTACCATACTGTCTTGATTACTGTAGCTTTGTAGTATAATCTGAAGTCAGGGAGCCTGATTCCTCCAGCTCCGTTTTTCGTTCTCAAGATGGCTTTGGCTATTCGGGGTCTTTTGTGTTGCCATACAAATTGTGAAATTTTTTGTTCTAGTTCTCTGAAAAATGCCAGTGGTAGTTTGATAGGGATTGCATTGAATCTATAGATTGCTTTGGGTCATAGAGTCATTATCACAATGTTGATTCTTCCAATCCAAGAACATGGTATATCTCTCCACCTCTTTGTATCATCTTTAACTTCTTTCATCAGTGTCTTATAATTTTCTGCATACAGGTCTTTTGTCTCCTTAGGTAGGTTTATTCCTAGATATTTTATTCTTTTTGTTGCAATGGTAAATGGGAGTGTTTTCTTGATTTCACTTTCAGATCTTTCATCATTAGTGTATAGGAATGCCAGAGATTTCTGTGCATCAATTTTGTATCTTGCTACTTTACCACATTCATTGAGTAGCTCTAGTAGTTTTCTGGTAGCATCTTCAGGATTCTCTATGTATAGTATCATGTCATCTACAAACAGTGACAGCTTTACTTCTTCTTTTCCAATTTGGATGCCTTTTATTTCCTTTTCTTCTCTGATTGCTGTGGCTAAAACTTCCAAAACTATGTTGAATAAGAGTGGTGAGAGTGGGCAACCTTGTCTTGTTCCTGATCTTAGTGGAAATGCTTTCAGTTTTTCACCATTGAGGATGATGTTGGCTGTGGGCTTGTCATATATGGCCTTTCTTATGTTGAGGAAAGTTCCCTCTATGCCTACTTTCTGCAGGGTTTTTATCATAAATAGGTGTTGAATTTTGTCAAAAGCTTTCTCTGCATCTATTGAGATGATCATATGGTTTTTCTCCTTCAATTTGTTAATATGGTTTATCACGTTGATAGATTTGCATATATTGAAGAATCCTTGCATTCCTGGGATAAACCCCACTTGATCATGGTGTATGATCCTTTTAATGTGCTGTTGGATTCTGTTTGCTAGTATTTTGTTGAGGATTTTTGCATCTATGTTCATCACTGATATTGGCCTGTAGTTTTCTTTCTTTGTGACATCCTTGTCTGGTTTTGGTATCACAGTGATGGTGGCCTCGTAGAAGGAATTTGGGAGTGTTCCTCCCTCTGCTATATTTTGGAAGAGTTTGAGAAGGATAGGTGTTAGCTCTTCTCTAAATGTTTGATAGAATTCGCCTTTGAAGCCATCTGGTCCTGGGCTTTTGTTTGTTGGAAGATTTTTAATCACAGTTTCAATTTCAGTGCTTGTGATTGGTCTGTTCATATTTTCTATTTCTTCCTGATTCAGTCTTGGCACGTTGTGCATTTCTAAGAATTTGTATATTTCTTCCAGGTTGTCCATTTTATTGGCATAGAGTTGCTTGTAGTAATCTCTCATGATCTTTTGTATTTCTGCAGTGTCAGTTGTTACTTCTCCTTTTTCATTTCTAATTCTATTGATTTGAGTCTTCTCCATTTTTTTCTTGGTGAGTTTGGCTAATGGTTTATCAATTTTGTTTATCTTCTCAAAGAAGCAGCTTTTAGTTTTATTGATCTTTGCTAACGTTTCCTTCGTTTCTTTTTCATTTATTTCTGATCTGATTTTTATGATTTCTTTCCTTCTGCTACCTTTGGTGTTTTTTTGTTCTTCTTTCTCTAATTGCTTTAGGTGCAAGGTTAGGTTGTTTATTTGAGATGTTTCCTGTTTCGTAAGTTAGGATTGTATTGCTATAAACTTCCCTCTTAGAACTGCTTTTGCTGCATCCCATAGATTTTGAGTCATCGTGTCTCCATTGTCATTTGTTTCTAGGTATTTTTTGATTTCCTCTTTGATTTCTTCAGTGATCACTTCGTTATTAAGGAGTGTATTGTTTAGCCTCCATGTATTTGTATTTTTTACAGATCTTTTCCTGTAATTGATATCTAGTCTCATAGCGTTGTGGTCGGAAAAGATACTTGATATAATTTCAATTTTCTTAAATTTACCAAGGCTTGATTTGTGACCCAAGATATGATTTATCCTGGAGAATGTTTCATGAGCACTTGAGAAAAATGTGTATTCTGTTGTTTTGGGATGGAATGTCCTATAAATATCAAGTCCATCTTGTTTAATGTATCATTTAAAGCTTGTGTTTCCTTATTTATTTTCATTTTGGATGATCTGTCCATTGGTGAAAGTGGGGTGTTAAAGTCCCCTACTATGAATGTGTTACTGTCGATTTCCCCTTTTATGGCTGTTAGTATTTGCCTTATGTATTGAGGTGCTCCTATGTTGGGTGCATAAATATTTACAATTGTTATATCTTCTTTTTGGATCGATCCCTTGATCATTATGTAGTGTCCTTCTTTGTCTCTTTTAATAGTCCTTATTTTAAAGTCTATTTTGTCTTTATGAGATGAGAATTGCTACTCCAGCTTTCTTTTGATTTCCATTTGCATGGAATATCTTTTTCCATCCCCTTACTTTCAGTCTGTATGTGTCTCTAGGTCTGAAGTGGGTCTCTTGTAGACAGCAAATATATGCGTCTTTGTTTGTATCCATTCAGCCAATCTGTGTGTTTTGGTGGGAGCATTTAGTCCATTTACATTTAAGGTAATTATCAATATGTATGTTCCCATTCCCATTTTCTTAATTGTTTTGGGTTTGTTATTGTAGGTCTTTTCCTTCTTTTGTGTTTCTTGCCTAGAGAAGTTCCTTTAGCAGTTGTTGTAGAGCTGGTTTGGTGGTGCTGAACTCTCTCAGCTTTTGCTTCTCTGTAAAGGTTTTAATTTCTCCATCAAATCTGAATGAGATCCTTGCTTGGTAGAGTAATCTTGGTTGCAGGTTTTTCTCATTCATCACTTTAAATATGTCCCGCCATTTCCTTCTGGCTTGCAGAGTTTCTGCTGAAAGATCAGCTGTTAACCTTATGGGGATTCCCTTGTGTGTTATTTGTTTTTTTTCCCTTGCTGCTTTTAATATGTTTTCTTTGTATTTAATTTTTGACAGTTTGATTAATATGTGTCTTGGCGTATTTCTCCTTGGATTTATCCTGTATGGGACTCTCTTGCTTCCTGGACTTGATTAACTATTTCCTTTCCCATATTAGGGAAGTTTTCAACTATAATCTCTTCAAATATTTTCTCAGTCCCTTTCTTTTTCTCTTCTTCTTCTGGAACCCTTATAATTCGAATGTTGGTGCGTTTGATGTTGTCCCACAGGTCTCTGAGACTGTCCTCAGTTCTTTTCATTCTTGTTTCTTTATTGTGCTCTGCAGTAGTTATTTCCACTATTTTATCTTCCAGGTCACTCATCTGTTCTTCTGCCTCAATTATTCTGCTATTGATCCCATCTAGAGTATTTTTAATTTCATTTATTGTGTTGTTCATTGTTGTTTGTTTCATCTTTAGTTCTTCTAGGTCCTTGTTAAATGTTTCTTGCATTTTCTCTATTCTATTTCCAAGATTTTGGATCATCTTCACTATCATTATTCTGAATTCTTTTTCAGGTAGACTGCCTATTTCCTCTTCATTTGTTAGGTCTGGTGGATTTTTATCTTGCTCCTTCATCTGCTGTGTGTTTTTTCTGTCTTCTCATTTTGCTTATCTTACTGTGTTTGGGGTCTCCTTTTTGCAGGCTGCAGATTAGTAGTTCCCGTTGTTTTTGGTGTCTGTTCGCAGTGGCTAAAGTTGGTTCAGTGGGTTGTGTAGGCTTCCTGGTGGAGGGGACTGGTGCCTGTGTTCTCATGGATGAGGCTGGATCTTGTCTTTCTGGTGGGCATGTCCACGTCTGGTGGTGTGTTTTGGGATGTCTGTGGACTTATTATGATTTTAGGCAGCCTCTCTGCTAATGGGTGGGGTTGTGTTCCTGTCTTGCTAGTTGTTTGGCATAGGGTGTCCAGCACTGTAGCTTGCTGGTCGTTGAGTGAAGCTGGGTGCTGGTGTTGAGATGGAGATCTCTGGGAGATTTTTGCCATTTGATATTATGTGGAGCTGGGAGGTCTCTTGTGGACCAGTGTCCTGAAGTTGGCTCTCCCTCCTCAGAGGCACCACACTGACTCCTGGCTGCTGCACCGAGAGCATTTCATCCACACGGCTCAGAATAAAAGGGAGAAAAAGTAGAAAGAAAGAATTAGTAGAAGTAGAGAGAAAGAAAGAAAGAAAAAAGAATGAAAGGAGGGAGCGAGGGAGGAAGGAAGGAAGGAAGGAGAGAAGGAAGGAAAAAAAGAAAGGAGATAAAGTAAAGTAAAATTAAGATAAAATATAATAAAGTTATTAGAATAAAAAAATAATTATTAAGAGAAAAAAAATTTTTAAAACAGATGGATAGAACCCTAGGACAAATGGTGGAAGCAAAGCTATACAGACAAAATCTCACACAGAAGCATACACATACACACTCACAAAAAGAGGAAAAGGGGAAAAAAGAATAAATCTTGCTCTCAAAGTCCACCTCCTCAATTTGGGATGATTCATTGTCTATTCATGTATTCCACAGATGCAGGGTACATCAAGTTGATTGTGGAGATTTAATCCGCTGCTCCTGAGGCTGCTGGGAGAGATTTCCCTTTCTCTTCTTTGTTCTCACAGCTCCCGGGGCTCAGCTTTGGATTTGGCCCCGCCTCTGCGTGTAGTTCACCAGAGGGCGTCTGTTCTTCGCTCAAATAGTAGGGGGTTAAAGGAGCCGCTGATTCAGGGGCTCTGGCTCACTCAGGCCGGGAGGAGGGAGGGGCAAGGAGTGCGGGGTGAGCCTGCGGCGGCAGAGGCTGGCGTGACGTTGCACCAGCCTGAGGCGCGCCATGCGTTCTCCCGAAGGAGTTGACCCTGGATCCCGGGACCCTGGCAGTGGGGGGCTGCACAGGCTCCCTGGAAGGGGGGTGTGGATAGTGACCTGTGCTCGCACACAGGCTTCTTGGTGGCGGCAGCAGCAGCCTTAGCGTCTCCTGCCCGTCTCTGGGGTCCGCGCTGTTTAGCCGCGGTTCGCGCCCATCTCTGGAGCTCCTTTAAGCAGTGCTCTTAATCCCCTCTCCTCGCGCACCAGGAAACAAAGAGGTAAGAAAAAGTCTCTTGCCTCTTCGGCAGGTCCAGACTTTTCCCCGGACTCCCTCCCGGCCAGCCGTGGCGCACTAACCCCCTTCAGGCTGTGTTTAGGCCGCCAACTCCAGTCCTTTCCCTGCGCTCCGACCAAAGCCCGAGCCTCAGCTCCCAGCCCCGCCCGCCCCGGCGGGTGAGCAGACAAGCCTCTTGAGCTGGTGAGTGCCAGTCGGCACCTATCCTCTGTGCGGGAATCTCTCCCCCTTTGCCCTCCTCACACCTGTTGCCGTGCTCTCCTCCGTGACTCCGAAGCTTTCCCCCTCCGCTGCCCGCAGCCTCCGCCCCCGAAGGGGCTTCCTAGTGTGTGGAAACCTTTCCTCCTTCACAGCTCCCTCCCACTGGTGTGGGTTCCGTCCCTATTCTTTTGTCTCTGTTTATTCTTTTTTCTTTTGCCCTACCTAGGTACATGGGGAGTTTCTTGCCTTTTGGGAGGACTGAGGTCTTCTGCCAGCGTTCAGTAGGTGTTCTGTAGGAGTTGTTCCACGTGTAGATGTATTTGTGGTGTATCTGTGGGGAGGAAGGTGATCTCCGCGTCTTATTCTTCCGCCATCTTCCCGGAAGCCTCAGTTTTGCAGGCTGGAAGTCCAAAGTCAAGATGGAGGCGGGTTTGGTTCTTTCTGAGGCATCTCTTTTTAGCTTGCTGGTGGCCACTTTTGCACTATGTCCCCATGTGGTCTTTCCTCTGTGCGTGCACGTGCCTGAAGTCTCTCTGTGTCCATGGGTGACCTTTTTCTGAATGCTTTTTTTTTTTTTCCAGTAACCTTTTCATGGAAGGCACTTATTTTCTCCTAAGATCCTGTCTTTCCAAGCTGTAAAAAGAGGACCATAGGATAAAATTGTTAGGTATACATGAGAGGCTCCTACCAGGGAGATTTCAATTAAGAGGCACAGGGAGAGGCCTAAACCTAAACAAAGAGCTTCTATAAACATTTCAGTGTTCTGGCAAGCCAGTGCAGGGGATACTTCTGGGTAATGGCAGGCCATATTGATATTTCCTAAATCTTCGCTGTTATTTTCCCCTACTTGTGCAGCAAACTGAGGAGGACTCAGCCACATGCCTTGATATGTCCTCTGTCAACTGCTGCTTAGACTGTTCTTCTGCCTAACTTTGTCATAGGGATGCTACCCAGTTGGATACTTGCAAATGAGTGCTTCCAAAAGCAAGCTTTGTGGAAGGTCATCCAGAGGTTGTACTCTGTCTGTGGCCACTGGCATCCTCTTTACTCAACTACAAAAATAGTTATTCATGTTCATTTATTCATTCAACCAATATTTTCTCAATTCCTATTCACAAAGCAATGGGTAAATTACAATGAGTGATTCAAAGATAAAATCTGGTCTTGTGTCCCTGCATCCATGGTCAAGGAGGGATAATACCCTCCAGTATTCCCTAAATTGTGGTCCCTTGGAACACTGGAGCCATGTTATGTTAATGGGATTTGGGGAAAATAAGTTCTAGGGTAAAACGAATGGAGGTAGCACTGGGAAAAATAAAGAATGTTTGATGCTAATAGATATTGTCATGGTAGGACCAAATGAGTACAGTAGCGTTCTCCCAGGTTCTATCTTGGGAAAGGCTGCCTAATTCAAAGTGGAAAATGGTTAAGTGCTATAAGAGAGATACAGAGAGAGTGGGTTGAATGAGTAGAGGATTTTTTTTTTCAAGCCAGGAAAATCAAGGAATCCACAGAGCAGACTGCATTTAAGTTGAACCCTAACGGATGAGTAGAATTTAGAATTGAGATTTGTGAAGAAGAGTCATTTAGAAGAAGGGTACTGGAAAAAAGGCAAACAGATAGCAAACAAAACATATATGTGAAAGTTTAGGTGAAATGGACAGAAACATAGCCTGTTCAAGAGTTAATTGTGGTGGAAAGGGGCTGGAAAGGTAGGTTAAAACTCTGGACAATTTGACTCAAACGAAGGAGATTTTTTTTTCCAGTGGGAGTGATCAGCACTTCTTTCCTGGGGCAACTACCAACACAGTTTGAGAGATTAGGTAGTGGAGAGACACTTAGAATCTTGTGTCCTTGAACAAGTTGCCTCATGTCATACTGATGCTCTATTTTCCATCTGAAAAAGTGGGGAAGAATATATTAACTTCTTGGGTTATTGTGTTCACAATGAATGCCCCGTGAAATGTGTTTAGGATAGCATCTGACATATAGCGATTACCTAATAAATATTAGTTATTTAGTTACTACTTTCCATGAAGAGAGAAAAGTATAAGCAAAAATTACAGGTGTTCTCAAAAATATAGACCACTGGTCAATTCGACCTACTTTGACCAGCCTCTGTTAATTCTTTCATTGTTAGATTTTCTGTGACCCAGATCTCTGTCTCGTCTTCTACATTTTCAATATGGAAATTTGGTCATTTCAGGCTTCGTTTTCTTTGTTTTGGGGGATTTACCTTTAGTCCTATCGGCCCTATCCTCAGCCCTCAGCCGGTTTGTGTTAAGTGTCTAACAACTGGCTCTGCACGCACACACTCTCTCACACACACACACACACACACACACTCTCACACACACATGAACACACGCTTACTATGAATTTATTGATATAGGGAATATGTAGCACACAATTTACAAGTAATAGTAACATAAATAATACTCTTTACTGTAAATTCCATAAAGCCAGTTGATTCTCATAGAATATTTTTGTTGATTTTTTAAAAAAATATTTTATCTGTGGACAATTTATGGTTACCATTGATGAACAGAGGCAATTCCAACATGAATATTGGTTGAAATTTTCTTTACATTAAAGAGAAAGATGAAAGTAAAACAATGGAGATGTATGTCAGGAATTTATTCTTTCATCAAGGATATGAGAAACATCATTGTTGAATCAGGTAAAAATTTTTAATAGTTTTAAAAAAGATATTTTCTCATTTTTTGCATTATTAGCAACGTGACAACTACAGAATGACGCACATGAATTTAACGTGCATTATTACTATTTTCTCTATTACTTTAAAAAGTCTAGACAATTAACAAGACAAACCCTATCTCTAGCACAGAGTGGTGGTAGTGTGAGGTATATGAGGTACAGTATCTGCCTTCTCAAACCTGAGATCATAATTTTTGGATCAGTCACCCAACATGGAGGGCTAGTTATGTACCATGTATTCATGTGCTGGGTCTTCTGGAGGATTGAGAAAAACATTACATAATGGTCAGTGCTTTGAAATTTGCTCTTGCCATATTCTATTCTTTGGGCAAATGGATTTACTAAGCTGGAATCCAAAAATACCAGACTTGAATAAAGAGACTAGAGTTCTCAGGGCTCTTTCTTATTCACAAGCTGATCTAGCAACTTGATGATGTCAAGGTAGGTTGGCAATGAATTAGCTGAAGGTGGCATTTATGTCTTCTGAAGATCTCGTTACTAAAACATCATTCTCGTTGGCAAGATGCTGGCACACCCCTTTCTCCTGCTTTCCACCTGCAGATTCTTGCATTGAAAAGGAAGAATGTTCTGCTTTAATTTTTCCAGCACACTAGTGCCTCCACTGGTGCCATTTTAATTTGGTTCCAGAATACCCCTCAGTCCAGGCTGCTTTAATCGCACCACAGCACGTTCCAATAATACTTCTTGGATCATGTTTTCTGTTTGGCATCAGCAACTCTAAAATGAATGCTGTATTTTGTAGGGAGTCATGTGATGAAGCACTAGGTAGAACATCACAACTCTGGTCACCGTTTCAGGGGGGTACTCTGACAGGCATTCAGTTTCTGAAACAGATCTCATGCATAGAGATTAATTAATTTACTGGGATTACAATTTTGCTTAATGATTAACTTGCAGTCCTAATTTATGTCATCAAATATACCCTCTCTGGAAAATGTCAATGATAACCTGCCATGATCCGGTCTTAGGAACTTCTCTAAAATCCTATATGTAAATGAGAAACATCTGAGTCTGAGGGCATTTTCCCTCCAATTTAATATTTTTTATAAAGGTGTGAATATCACTCTTTCTGTAACTTCTGAGTGAGGCTGAAGTGCAGGAATTTTTCAAAGCCATGCTACAGGCGTGGAAAATAAAATTGCTATGTACCAACCACACCTTGCTGAGGTTAGAGTTAATTCTAATTACTAAAAATGGAGCTGTGAACAGCAGTTTCCAATTGCACAGGTGTGGCTGTCCGCAGCCCATTTAAATTATATAAAGATTAGTCCCCAGGTTCAAATATCTCTGTATTTCCTCCCAGACTTCTCTTTGAAATGATGCAGCTGGATATTGGGACCCATGTTCCCAAGTTGGCTGTCCTGCTGGGAGATGTTTAAAGCCATATTTGCCAACCTACACTATTGCCATTACTTCCACTGGAATCTACTGAGCTGATCTGTGTCTTTATTCCTTAGAATATACTTGTGGTTTTCAATTTGAGCTGGTTTTTTTTGTTTGTTTGTTTTCCCAGTTCACTACTACAAAGGCTTTACTGCAGTGTCATTCTAGACCAAGACACAGTCACTATTTATGTCATTGACAGCTTGCTGGGGTTCCTCATGTCTTTGGGGTCTTTTCTTTCTCCTCCCCCCACTTTAGGCAAAGACAAATGTCATCCTTCATCTAAAAGGTTAATGTGGATGGAAAAATCCCATGATCTCAAAGGCAGTGCAGTGATTTTCATGAGCATTAACACCTGCATCGTTTACAGAGGATAGATGGGACAGGTTTGCTTACCACCCCATGCAGGCGGAGAAAATTAGGACAAGTGCTTGTTTAATCATTTCCCAGAGAAATATTGATAGAAATGCTACCTCTTTTCAAATATGCCTTTGAGAAGGACATGCTGACTGTTAAAAACACAGGTCTCCAATTACCAAATGAAAACTGAGCTACATACTGTGTTCACTGTATCCTTTCCCCTAGAAACTTCCATTCATGGGGACCTTGCTGTCTTTTCAATGTCCTTTCCTTCCTTCTTTTCTTGCCTCTTTTCTCTTCCTTCCCTCCCTTCCTCCCTTCCTCCCTTCCTCCCTTCTTTCCTTCCACACAAGTAAGTAAATTCCCTATTGGTAATTCAAGTAAGCTTTTGGTAGAATAGAACCATTTGTTATAAGTGAATATGCCCAAGGTTGCCTTCACGGTCCATAGCTACAGGGGGTGAATATAATGAGACAATATTCAAATGTTGGAGTCAAGTATTCACTCATCTCCCTGAATGATTTTTCTCTGAGCTATCGTATTTGATCCTCTTAGGCATTAAAGCATCGGCCACTATAAAAGTGCAAGATATTGAATGCTTATTTTAAATCTGTCAGTTTCTCTCAATCTCAGTAACCAGATGCTTACATGATATTTCACCTGTATTACTGCAGTAGCCTCCCGACTGGCCTCTGTGATTGCATTGTTACCAGTTCTATACGGATGGTCCCTGACTTACTGTAGTTCGACTTTACTCTTGTGCAAAAAGTAGTACATATTCAGTCGAAACCATAGTTCAGATTTTGAAATTTGATCTTTTCCCAGGCTAGCGACACGTGGTAGGATACTCTTTCCTGATGCTGAGTAGTGGCAGCAAACCACAGCTCCCAGTCAGCCATGGGGTGGCGAGGGTGAACAGCCAATATGCTTACAACCATTTTGCACCAGACAACCATTCTGTTTTTCACTTTCAATGAAAGTTGAAAATGAAAGTATTCAATGAGCTGCTCAACTTTATTATAAAATAGGCTTTCTGTTAGATGATTTTGCCCAACCATAGGCTACTGTCAGTGTTCTGATCACATTTAAGGTAGGCTAGGCTAAGCTATGATGTTCAGTAGGTTAGGTGTATTAAATATATTTCCTACTTATAGTATTTTCAAATTACGATGGGTTTATAGAGACATAAACCCATCGAGGAAGAACCGTAATTCATTCTACAGCTTACAGATTGGGCATTTATGAATATAAGCCAGATCATAACATGACGTGCATACTTAGAATTAAAATCCAAACACTTATCCTGGTTTACAAAGCCCTACATGGTCTGGCTCCCATTTACCTCTCCCATCTCATCTCCTCATTCTAAACTTCAGCTACCATGCTCCAGCTACTATGGCTTCCTTTCCATATTTATCACAAATTAAGTGAGCTTCCATATTAGGACCTTTGCACATGGCCTTCCCCATGCCCAATTCACTTTATTCTCCCTGAAATTTACGGGACTGGGTCATTCATGCCATTCAGATTTCACCTTAAATATCACCTCATCACTGAAGCTTTTATTCACTACCCTAAATGTATTAGTTGTCCAATTAATTACATCACCCAGTTTTAATTCTCTGCATAGCTGTGAGCATTATTTGGTTTGTTCTTGTTTTTTAAATTTGTTTTTATTTCTTTGTTGTCTATGATCTGTTTTTCCCTTAGCAGAATGTAACTTAACGACATGAGGATACTTTCCTATCTTGTTCGATATCATATCCTCGGTGCTTAAAATGGTGCATGGCACATATAGAGGCACTCAATAAATGTTTGGAAAATGAATAAATAAGCACATGCAAGAAATGCAAATATGTCACATGCCAACAGAAATCTGTCACAGTCCCATGCCCTCACTTCCCTCCTTACCCAGCTTAGATTCCATCACCATGAAAATCTCTGCTTGCATATTCTGCAGCTCCCTTGCCCCCTTTCCTTTCAGCCATTTTCCCCTGGTAAAACTCCAGTGCTGGGTAAATCCAATTATCCACCTCCTCTTAGCTGGCTAAATGTGGGTGGAGAGAAACACACAATCATGCTGGCCAGTTCCACTTTGAATCCATGATCATAAACTTTAGATGGGATCTTAGTGCAGCCTGGAAATCATGCTACCATATTTAACCTATTCTAAGATTCATAGTTTTTCACATTTTAACATTTCTGAAATCAGGATGTAATTTACAGTCAATGTCAATCCCTGTCATCAAGATGTCAGTTGTGATGTCAGAACTTGGTTGCATTCCTGGGGGTATGGCCAACTGAGTGGCAACCCCTCTACTTTTTAGTCAAGAAGCTCTTTAAGGATCATTTGAAGAAAAATCATGAGTCCTGCTTCTGGTTTGAAAACCTTCCATTAACATCTTCTGGTAGCAGAAAATACATGAGCATCAAACTTGCAGGAAGGGTCTCTGCGTTCATATACCTAGTCCTCTCCTCTCATTCTCTAATTGTCTTCATGGAAGTCTTAACAACATATTTTGAACAAGTCATATATTTAAATGGTTTAAAAATCAAAACAATTTATAAGATTGCAGTGAGATGTCTTGCTTCCACCTCTGTCCGTCCTCCTCATTCCTGCTACCCCTCCAACAGTTAACCTGTTTTATTAAATTTCTTATGTATCTTTCCAATGACACTTTATGCAGATATGAGCCAAAGTAAACATATATTCTATTTTATTCCTTTAGGACCCAAAAGGTGTCATACAATGCAAACTGTTTTCACCTTTCCTTTTTCCACCTAACAGTAGATACCACAGGTCGGTACATGTTACTGCATAGAGTTTCCTCAATCATATCTTCAGTTACACATATTCCATCGTGCAGATATATCACGGTTTGTTGAACTGACCCTTATTGGTAGCCACCTGGGTTATTTTCAATCATTTGTTGTTACAAACAGCGGTGCAATGAATAACTTTATACACACGTAATTTTATAGCGATATATAAGATAAATGACCCCCTATAGGTTGCTAGGTCAAAGGGAAAATGTATGTTTTGGATCAAATTGTGTCACCTAGAAAGATGTGTTCAAGTCCTAACTTTTGAAACCTGTGACTATGACCTTATCTGGAAGTACAGCCTCTGCAAATGTAACCAAGTTAAAATGAGGTCATTTCAAGTTAAATTGAGGTTAAGTTAATATGAGGGCCCAAATTAATCCAACGACTGTTGTCCTAACAAGAAGAGGGAGTTTGGACAGAGACATACAGGGAAGAAAGCCATGTAAAGATGGAAGCAGAGATTGAAGTGTTGCATCTGTAAACCAAGGAATGCCAGTGATTGCCAGCAGCTACTAGAAGTTAAAGAGGCAAGGAAGGATTCTTCCCCAGAGCCTTCCCCGTGGCCCTGTCAACACCTTGATTTCAGACTTGTAGTCTCCAGAGCTATGAAAAAAAAAGTCTGTTTTAAGCTACTCTGTGTGTGTCTCTTTGTTACTGAAGTCCTAGGAAACTATTACAGTGCATCTGTAATTTTGATAAATATTCCTGGGTTACCCTCCCTGGATATTTACCATGTGCCCTGTTACCAGCTAAGCATGGCCATGATTGTTATCCTTTAGCCCCAGCAACAGAGAATATCGTTAAATTTCTCAGTTGCTGCCCTGCTGATCGCTGATAAATGATACTTCAGTGTAGTTTTAATTTATATTTTCCTTTTCATGAGAGGGAATCGTGTCATATGTTGAAAGGCTATTAATAACTCTTTTTCTGTGAATTCTGTTTCTATCTTTTGCTGTTTTCTGTTTGTTATTGTCATTTTTCTTACAATTCTTAATTATATTAAGGAATTAGTACTTTGTGATATGTACTGCAAATATCTTTTCCAGTTTATTATTTGTCCTGTGAAACAGTGATTTGCTGAATTTTTGTTTAGAGTAATTTATTAATCTTTCGTATGGCTTCTGGAATTTGAATCATAGTTGGGAAAGTTTTCTCCACTCCCAGTGTGTAAAGGATTTCACTTACGATTTCTTTCAGAACTTTTTTTTCCTTCATAAGCAGTTCATTGGAAATCTTGAAAGGATAAAGTTGGATCTAACTTTATCTTTTTCCAGATGGTATATAGTTTATTTCAACACCATTTATTCTTGAAATGTTACCTTTATCATATACTGAATTCTCATATATATTTGGATCTATTTCTGGAAATTCTGTTCTGTTACATTGGCCAGTCTTTCTATTCATGTGCCAATAAAACCTGTCTTAATTTTTGAAGTTTTGTAATATATTTTAATATGTAGGCAAGCTAGTCAATTTTCCACCCACTTTCTCTAATGAACCCACACTGGTTAAGCCTCCATCCCCACTAACTTACCCAAATTGCTCTTATCAAGATTTCCGGTGAACTCCGTGTTGCTAAGACAAATGGCTGGTTGTCAGTCCTCATCTAACTAGATCAGTCAGTAACATTTGACATAGTTGAGTAGTACTTCCTTCTTAAAATACCTTCTTTGGGGAGAACCTTCTCTTCCTACTTCACTGCTTGCTCCTTCTTACTCTCCCCTGCACACTCCTTCTCATTTCTCTGACCTGCACATGCCCCGTGTGTCCCATGGCTTAGTTTTCTGACATCGTTTCCACCCTCCCCATACTCATTTTCTGGATGATTTCATCTGGGAAAAAGGTTTTAAATACTATCTGTATCCTAACGATGACACTTTTTATAACTCCGACCAGCTCCTCTCTCGTGAACTCCAAACTCATATACTCAGCTGTTCATTCAGCATTTCTACTTGTACTCAAAATATACTCTCCCCAAAACTGAATTAATGCTTTTCCTCTACCAAATTTGTTCTTCTTTCAGTGGAACAAATCAACAATTTTGGAGTAATCCTTAACTCTTCTGCTTTTGTCTCTCATACCTCACATCCATTTCATCAGCTTCATCTGAGCTCTGACTTCAAAATATTTCTGGAATCCAAACACTTCTCAGCATCTCCACTACTGTGCTCTGGTCCCAGCTACAGTCCTCTCTTCCCAGAATTATTGTAATGTCCTTCTACCTATTCTCTGCCTCTTCTATAGTCTATTCTTTCCAGAGTGGTCAGAAAGATACTCTCCACGGAAGTATCCCATCTTACTCAGAGCAAAGGTCAAAGCCTTTATCATGACTCAAAGACCCTAAATACTGTCATCAGCATGATGACCTCATCTCCTGCCACCCTTGCCCACCCTCTTCCAGCTGCAGCACCCTGTTCTGTTCCTCAGACCTGCCAGCACATTCCCATTGCAAAGCTTTGCCACTTGATATTCTCTGATATTTCCTTTCATTAAATCCTCACAACCATGCGCTGTGATGATTATTATCCTCATTGGGCAGATGAGAAAGCAAAGAGTGGAGAATATGTAAAGTTCTTCGCAAGTCTGTACAGTTACTACCTGGCAAAATAGCGCTCAAATCAGATGTCTTTGGTGGCTAATCCTGTACTCTTTTTATCATAGAAACTTTCTGGTTTCTCATCCCACCTCTGCTGCTGTGTCGTTTGGATCACCAATCTGGGTAACATATCTTGGCCTTAGTCTATTTACCTGAGAAATGGGACTCCAGTGTAGATATTCTCAAAGTTTTGACCGATTCAGTTGCTCTGTGACTCCATGACTCTGCAAGGGTCCCCAGCAGTGCTCAACGTGAGAATAGCAGTGATGTTGGTGAAGAGAGGAGTGTGCAGCAAAACGTGGGCAGGTGTCGTTAGAGAGGGAACCTTACCATTGCAGATGTGGGGTGGCACTAACGACTTACTTAGTACTACTTAGGAGTATTCTTCTAGGTCTGTCCCTCTTGACTGTATATTATTTCAATTCAGTGCCTACGTGTAAATAAGCCACCTTGTCTTGACAGGGTACTCTTCACCATCTCCATTGTCAAATCAGATAGTGATGGAGACAAATAAAAACTTGCTCTTCCCTAGACTTGTGAACTCTGAGGACTTTGTGTTTCTATGCTTTAAACTTAGGAGGCTAGTCTAGCCACTCATCTCCCTAATTCCACTTACAGTCAGGACAAAAGTTGTCACCCCAAAAGATATAAATCCACTGTGCCCCCAAGCAAACCTATCAGAGGGCCGGGGAGATGATACATTTATTCCTGACTCTAAAAGCATTAGTGTCACCATACCAACATGGCTGCCTCCTACTCACCTGGGGCAGATCTTCCTCGCTTCTCCAGAGTTTATCAAGTGGCCGTGCTATCACTCCACCTGGGTTTAGTGCTGCTTCTGCCACTTTCTTGTGGCAGATGTCATCTGCTTTGCATGTAGCCAGTCCTCCTCTCTCCTAAGGCATGACTCTCAGGGGCTTGGAGCCAGGCCTTCCCCAGCTTCCACCATTCTTCCACCTGGAGTCTCCTACAGTGCCCTTACCCTCTGGGAACTTGGTAAGTTCACCAGGGACTGGGAGAGAAGACAGTTTGATAGTGGATAACATCACTGCTCCATGCTTCTGTGGTAGAAATGAAACCACTTAACTTCGGGGGAAACAAGAACTCCTTCATTTCTTCATTGCCTTGTAATCAGATTAAATCCCCTGCAGAGCCTCATCCCACCTAGATGGCAAGAAATTAAAGCTCAGTTTTCATTTGGGATACCTGCTCACCCTGAAATAAACAAAGTTCCATGCTTAGAGATGTTCCATGATCAAACGAGTACCTAGGCCCAGCCTTCTAAGATTCACGTGGCAGCCACATACAACTAATCTGGGAGTGGCGTTCCTGTAACCTATGCTGTGAATGGAAACGCTAGAAATGAGCAATTATTTAATAAAACTATACTTACAATAATAAATAAACCATAGATAAAGCAGGAAAGAAAGAAAGAAATCCAGATGGTCTTTCCTAGACCACCGTGATCTGTGATGCCCACTCTCCTCTGAACCCAGTCCAAATGCCCCATATCTCTGTTTTCTGCCAAGTGCTAAGTGACGCTGTAACCTAGGACCAGAGAGCTCTATGTGCTTCACCTGTCATAACCTAGTTAGTCCTCACACTACGTGGTCGATAGGGGCTACTGTTTCTCTCACTTCACAGAGATACAGAGATGAGTAACTGGTGAAAGGTTACATAGAAAGTAAGTGGCAAAGCCAGAATTTGAGCCCGGCTGCTATGGTTCCAGAGTCCATGCTCTGAACAAATGATGCCCTTTGTTAATCTCACGTAAGCCCAAGAAGTCGGTGAGCTATGGCTCCTGCTTCACAATAACGGAACGAAGGCAGGAGTGGGTTCTGTCCCTTGCTCATGATTACTCAGCTATGAGAGTGAGAATGGAACCCAGGCCCCAGCCCAGACCTTGCCAGTCCCATTGCCCTCATTCTTTGTTTCTCTTTCATCCCTGTCTTCTTCTTGGTTCCTCTTTTTTAAAAAAGCAGATTCCCCCAAGAGGGTAATGGAACGCCCTGACCGTGTGTTTCTCAGCTTGCTCTTGTGTGCAGGGTATGTGCGGAAATGTGGGCAGTGGAGAGGCCCAAAGGAGTGCAGTGACTAAGGTCGCCTGTGCCCATGTAACTATGCCGTGGCCCTCCTTCTTAACATTCACAGTCAGATATGGACCAACGTGATGTAGACAAATACCTGAAGAGATGGAAAGCCATCCACTGTTGAGCGCACTGAGAGAGAATATTCTGTCTCAAGCCCAGGCTGAAAATAAACTGTTGACAGTACGCACATCCTCCCTCACCCTGCAGTGTCTCAGGAACAGAGGCAGAATTTAAATCATTTCATCCTCTGAAGTGAAGGCTTCTATGGTTTAATATGCACACATCACAGGTTTCAAATTTTGCTGCTGAAATTCAGTCTTCAACAAAAGCCTAGCTGTCTCTTTGACGTGAAATGTGTTCTAAAATGTATAATAAAGGTCTATTGAAACCAATAATGCATCTCCAGAAAATGCTGGTTTATCCCACACAGCCAATTCTCTTTTTCATAAATTCAATTTGTACTGTTTGGTTGAAGAGACTGTTTGCTGAGCCCTGACATAAGTGGGTGCCGAGGTTGACACTCATGCATGGAAAAATCTTTGGGAAAAATCATGTAATTGATCTCACTTGTCAGGTTTGTCAGGCCCCGCCTGGCTCCAAGTCTCTGCAAGTCTTTTTTGCCCACAGTTAAAAGTGCTGGACCAACAGCGTTGGCTCTTCCCTAATCACTGGATGTAAGTAACTCCAGCCTAACTCTAATGGATGGACTGGGTGCGGCAGGGGCTTGGGCCTCTGGGCCTTAGTTCTTCTGAATACCTTCATGCTATTTCTTTCTGAGACCTAATCCTTTTTTAAAATTTTTATTGGAGTATAGTTGCTTTACAATGTTATGTTAGTTTTACTGTACAGCAAAGTGAATCAGCTATACCTATACATACATCCCCTCTTTTTTGGATTTCCTTCCCATTTAGGTCACCACAGAGCACTGAGTAGGGTTCCCTGTGCTGTACAGTGGGTTCTCATTAGTTATCTATTTTATACATAGTATCAACAGTGTATATATGTCAGTCCTAATCTCCCAATTCATCCCACCCCCCCCTTTCCTCCTTGGTATCCATACGATTGTTCCCTATGTCTGTGTCTCTATTTCTGCTTTGTAAATAAGATTGTCTATACCAATTTTTTGATTCCACATATATGCGTTAATATACAATACTTGTTTTTCTCTTTCTGACTTACTTCACTCTGTATGACAGTGTCTAGGTCCATCCACGTCTCTACAAATGACCCAATTTCATTCATTTTTATGGCTGAGAAATATTCCACTGTATATATGTACCACATCTTCTTTATCTGTTCCTCTGTTGATGGGCATTTAGGTTGTTTCCATGTCCTGGCTATTGTAAATAGTGCTGCAGTGAATATTGGGGTGCATGTGTCTGTTTGAATTATGGTTTTCTCTGGGTATATGCCCAGTAGTGAGACTGCTGGGTCACAACCCAATCAAAAACTGGGCGGAATAGATATTTCTAAATAGATATTTAGAAATATCTAAATAGATATTTCTCCAGAGAAGACACACGCATGACCAACAAACACATGAAAAAATGCTCAACATCACTAATCATTAGAGAAATGCAAATCAAAACTACAATGAGGTATCACCTCACATGGGTCAGACTGGCCATCATCACAAAATCTACAAATAACAAATGCTGGAGAGGGTGTGGAGAAAAGGGAACCCTCTTGCACTGTTGGTGGGAATGTAAATTGATGCAGCCACTGTGGAGAACAGTATGGAGGTTCCTTAAGAAACTAAAAATAGAACTACCGAGACCTAATCCTTGTACCTTGTTGCTTCTAGTGCTGAATTTCCAGCTCCTATGTTAACATCCCTATTCACCTCTGTGCTAAGTGGCCTGATTCTTCAGAGAATGGAGAACCTCACTTGCTTATGCTAACCCTCCTTGTCCTCAAATCTAGGGTTTCTCAGCCTTGATTTGAGGCTCTTAATGTTTTGGCTCTCTTTGCTTTGGGAAGCCATTCGGTGCCTTGCAGAATGTTTAGCAGTGGCCCTGGGTCTTCCCACTAAATGCCAGCAGCACCCCGAACCCAGTCACGGCAATAAAAATATCTCCAGACGTTCAAATGTTCCTTGGAGGAGGTGGAGCAAACTGCCGCTGCTTCAGAACTAGTGTTTTATTTCCATCCCGTGGAAATAAAAGGACTGATGCTCTGTCCTTGCACCCCAGTACGGTCGCTGCCCCATAGAAATATAATGTGAGCCTCCAGTGTGAGTCACATGTGTAATGTTCAGTTCTCTAGTAGATTGGCAAATTAACAAGAAACAGGTGAAATTAATTTGGATAATATATGCTACTTTATCCAATATATCCAAATTATTATTTTTATGCTAAATATTCGACATCCGATGTGTATTTTACACTTAGAGCACTTATCAGTTTGGACTAGCCACATTTCAAGTGCTCAAAAGCTACATGTAGCCAGTGGCTTTTTTTTTTTGTTGTTTTTGTTTTTAACGTCTTTATTGGAGTATAATTGTTTTAAAACGGTGTGTTAGTTTCTGCTTTATAACAAAGTGATTCATCTATACATATATCACCACCTCTCCTCCCTCTTGTGTCTCCCTCCCACCCTCCCTATCCCACCCGTCTAGGTGGTCACAAAGCACCGAGCTGACCTCCCTGTGAGATGCAGCTGCTTCCCACTAGCTATCTATTTTATATTTGGTAGTATATATTAGTCCATGCCATTATCTCACTTCATCTCAGCTTACGCTTCCCCCTCCCTGTGTCTTCAAGTGCATTCTCTACATCTGTGTCATTATTCCTGTCCTGCCCCTAGGTTTTTCAGATCCTTTTTTTTTTTAGATTCCATATATATATGTTAGCATACGGTATTTGTTTTTCTCTTTCTGACTTTCTTCACTCTGTATGACAGTCTCTATGTCCATCCACCTCACTATAAATGTCTCAGTTTCGTTTTTTTTATGGCTGAGTAATATTCTGTTGTATAGATGTACCACAACTTCTTTATCTATTCATCTGTCAATGGACACTCAGGTTGCCTCCATGTCCTGGCTATTGTAAATAGAGCTGCAGTGAACATTGTGGTACATGACTCTTTTTGAATTATGGTTTTCTCAGGGTATATGCCCAGTAGTGGACTGCTGGGTCATATGGTAGTTCTATTTTTAGCTTTTTAAGGAACCTCCATACTGTTCTCCATAGTGGCTGTATCAATTTACATTCCCACCAACACTGCAAGAGGCTTCCCTTTTCTCCACACCCTCTCTAGCATTTATTGTTTCTAGATTTTTTGATGATGGCCATCCTGACTGGTGTGAGGTGATACCTCATTGTAGTTTTGATTTGCATTTCTCTAATGATTAGTGATGTTGAGCATTCTTTCATATGTTTGTTGGCTGTCTGTATATCTTCTTTGGAGAAATGTCTATTTAGGTCTTCTGCCCATTTTTGGATTGGGTTGTTTGTTTTTTTTGATATTGAGCTGCATGAGCTGCTTAAATATTTTGGACATTAATCCTTTGTCAGTTGCTTCATTTGCAAATATTTTCTTCCATTCTGATGGTTGTCTTTTCATCTTGTTTATGGTTTCCTTGGCTGTGCAAAAGCTTTTAAGTTTCATTAGGTCCCATTTGTTTATTTTTGTCTTTATTTCCATTTCTCTAGGAGGTGGGTCAAAAGGATCTTGCTGTGATTTATGTCATAGAGTGTTCTGCCTGTGTTTTCCTCTAAGAGTTTTATAGTGTTTGGCCTTACATTTAGGTCTTTAATCCATTTTGAGTTTATTTTTGTGTATGATGTTAAGGTGTGTTCTAACTTCATTCTTTTACATGTAGCTGTCCAGTTTTCCCAGCACCACTTATTGAAGAGGCTGTCTTTCTCCATTGGATACTCTTGCCTCCTTTATCAAAGATAAGGTGACCATATGTGCATGGGTTTATCTCTGGGCTTTCTGTCTTGTTCCATTGATCTATATTTCTGTTTTGTGTTCCATTGGTCTATATTTCTGTTTTTGTGGTCTTGATACTGTAGCTTTGTAGTATAGTCTGAAGTCAGGGAGCCTGATTCCTCCAGCTCTGTTTTTCTTTTCAAGATTGCTTTGGCTATTCGAGGTCTTTTGTGTTTCCATACAAATTGTGAAATTTTTTGTTCTAGTTCTGTGAAAAATGCCATTAGTAATTTGATAGGGATTGCATTGAATCTGTAGATTGCTTTGGGTAGTATAGTCATTTTCACAATGTTGATTCTAGAATACAAGAACATGGTATATCTCTCCATCTGTTGGTATCATCTTTAATTTCTTTCATCAGTGTCTTATAGTTTTCTGCATACAGGTTTTTGTCTTCTTAGGTTTATTCCTAGGTATTTTATTCTTTTTGTTACAGTGGTAAATGGGAGTGTTTTCATAATTTCTCTTTCAGATTTTTCATCATTGGTGTATAGGAATGCAGGAGATTTCTGTGCATTAATTTTGTATCCTGCTACTTTACCAAATTCATTGATTAGCTCTAGTAGTTTTCTGGTAGCATCTTTGTGATTCTCTATGTATAGTATCATGTCATCTGCAAACAGTGACAGTTTAACTTCTTCTTTTCTATTTGGATTCCTTTTATTTCTTTTTCTTCTCTGGTTGCTGTGGCTGAAACTTCCAAAACTAAGTTGAACGATAGTGCTGAGTGGGCAACCTTGTCTTGTTCCTGATCTTAGTGGAAATGCTTTCAGTTTTTCACCATTGAGAATGATGTTGGCTGTGGTTTTGTCATATATGGCCTTTATTATGTTCAGGTAAGTTCCCTCTATGCCTACATTCTGGAGAGGTTTTCTTTCTTTCTTTTTTTTTTTGCGGTACGCGGGCCTCTCCCTGTTGTGGCCTCTCCCGTTGCGGAGCACAGGCTCCGGATGCGCAGGCGCAGCGGCCATGGCTGACGGGCCCAGCCGCTCTCCGGCATGTGGGATCTTCCCAGACCGGGGCACGAACCCGTGTCCCCTGCATCAGCAGGCGGACTCCCAACCACTGCACCACCAGGGAAGCCCCCCTGGAGAGGTTTTATCATAAATGGCTGTAGAATTTTGTTGAAAGTTTTTTCTGCATCTATTGAGATGATCATATGGTTTTTATCCTTCAGTCTGTTAATATGGCATATCACATTGATTGACTTGCATATATTGAAGAATCCTTGCATTCCTGGGATAAACCCCACTTGATCATGGTGTATGATCCTTTTAATGTGTGGTTGGATTCTGTTTACTAGTATTTTGTTGAGGATTTTTGCGTCTATGTTCATCAGTGATGTTGGCCTGTAGTTTTCTTTCTTTGTGACATCTTTGTCTGGTTTTGGTGTCAGGGTGATCGTGGCCTCATAGAATGAGTTTGGGAGTGTTCCTCCCTCTGCTATATTTTGGAAGAGTTTGAGAAGGATAGGTGTTAGCTCTTCTCTAAATGTTTGATAGAATTCGCCTGTGAAGCCACCTGTTCCTGGGCTTTTGTTTGTTGGTAGATTTTTAATCACAGTCTCAATTTCAGTGCTTGTGATTGGTCTGTTTATATTTTCTATTTCTTCCTGGTTCAGTCTTGTAAGGTTGTGCTTTTCTAAGAATTTGTCCATTTCTTCCAGGTTGTCCATTTTATTGGCATAGAGTTCTTGTAGTAATCTCTCATGATCTTTTGTATTTCTGCAGTGTCATTTGTTACTTCTCCTTTTTCATTTCTAATTCCATTGATTGAGTCTTCACCCTTTTTTTCTTGGTGAGTTTGGCTAATGGTTTATCAATTTTGTTTATCTTCTCAAAGAAGCAGCTTTTAGTTTTATTGATCTTTGCTAACGTTTCCTTCATTTATTTCTGATCTGATCTTTATGATTTCTTTCCTTCTGTTAACTTTGGGGTTTTTTTGTTCTTCTTTCTCTAATTGCTTTAGGTGTAAGGTTGGGTTGTTTATTTGAGATGTTTCTTCTCTCTTGAGGTAAGATTTGATATAAACTTCCCTCTTAGAACTGCTTTTGCTGTATCCCATAGGTTTTGGGTCGTCGTGTTTTCATTATCATTTGTTTCTAGGTATTTTTTAATTTCCTCTTTGATTTCTTCAGTGATCTCTTGGTTATTAAGTAGTGTGTTGTTTAGCCTCCATGTGTTTGTATTTCTTACCGATTTTTTTTCTGTAATTGATATCTAGTCTCATAGCGTTGTGGTTGGTAAAGATACTTTACATGATTTCAGTTTTCTTAAATTTACCAAGGCTTGATTTGTGACCCAAGATATGATCTATCCTGGAGACTGTTCCATGAGCACTTGAGAAGAAAGTGTATTCTGTTGTGTTCGGATGGAATGTCCTATAAATATCAATTAAATCCATCTTGTTTAATGTGTCATTTAAAACTTGTGTTTCCTTATTTACTTTCATTTTGGATGATCTGTCCATTGATGAAAGTGGGGTGTTAAAGTCCCCTACTATGAATGTGTTACTGTTGATTTCCCCTTTTGTGGCTCTTAGCATCTGCCTTATGTACTGAGGTGCTCCTATGTTGGGTGCATAAATATTTACAATTGTTATATCTTCTTGGATTGATCTCTTGATCATTATGTAGTGTCCTTCTTTGTCTCTTGTAATAGTCTTTGTTTTAAAGTCTATTTTGTTTTATATGAAAATTGCTACTCTAGCTTTCTTTTGATTTCCATTTGCATGGACTATCTTTTTCCATCCCTCACTTTCAGTCTGTATGTTTCCCTAGGTCTGAAGTGGGTCTCTTGTAGACAGCCTATATATGGGTCTTGTTTTTCTATCCATTCAGCCAGTCTGTGTTTTGGTTGGAGCATTTAATCCATTTATATTTAAGGTAGTTATCCTTAAGTATGTTCCTATTACAATTTTCTTAATTGTTTTGGGTTTGTTATTGTAGGTTTTTTTCCTTCTCTTGTGTTTCCTGCCTAGAGAAGTTCCTGTAGCATTTGTTGTGGAGCTGGTTTGGTGGTGCTGAATTTTCTTAGCTTTTGCTTGTCTGTAAAGCTTTTAATTTCTCCATCGAATCTGAATGAGATCCTTGCTGGGTAGAGTAATCTTGGTTGTAGTTTCTTCCCTTTCATGACTTTAAATATGTACTTCCACTCCCTTCTGGTTTGCAGAGTTTCTGCTGATAGATCAGCTGTTAACCTTATGGGGATTCCCTTGTATGTTATTTGTTGTTTTTCCCTTGCTGCTTTTAATAGTTTTCTTTAATTTTTGATAGTTTGATTAATATGTGTCTTGGTGTGTTTCTCCTTGGATTTATCCTGTATGGGACTCTCTGTGCTTCCTGGACTTGATTAACTATTTCCATTCCCATATTATGGAATTTATCAACTATAATCTCTTCAAATATTTTCTCAGTCCCTTTCTTTTTCTCTTCTTCTTCTGGGACCTGTATAGTTTAAATGTTGGTGCATTTGATGTTGTCCCAGAGGTCTCTGAGACTGTCCTCAATTCTTTTCATTCTTTTTTCTTTATTCTGCTGTGCAGTAGTTATTTCCACTATTTTATCTTCCTGGTCACTTTTCCATTCTTCTGCCTCAGTTATTCTGCTATTGATTCCCTCTAGAGTATTTTTAATTTCATTTATTGTGTTGTTCATGCCTGTTTTTTTGCTTTTTAGTTCTTCTAGATCCTTGTGAAATGTTCTTGTATTTTCTCCATTCTGTTTCTGAGATTTTGGATCATCTTTAGTATCATTACTCTGAATTCTTTTTCAGGTAGACTGCCTATTTCCTCTTCATATGTTTGGTCTAGTGGGATTTTACCTTGCGTCTTCATCTGCTGTGTGTTTCTCAGCCTTCTCATTTTGCTTAATTTACCGTGTTTGGGGTCTCCTTTTCGCAGGCTGCAGGTTCGTAGTTCCCGTTGTTTTTGGTGTCTGCCCCCAGGGGCTGAGTTTGGTTCAGTGGGTTGTATAGGCTTCTTGGTGGAGGGGACTGGTGACTGTGTTCTGATACATGAGGCTGGATCTTGTCTTTCTGGTGGGCAGTACCACATCCAGTGGTGTGTTTTGGGGTGTCTGTGACCTTATTATGATTTTAGTCAGTCTCTCTGCTAATGGTGGGGTTGTGTTCCTGTCTTGGTAGTTTTTTGGCAGAAGGTGTCCAGCACTGGAGCTTGCTGGTTGTTGAGCGGAGCTGGGTTTTGCTGTTGAGATAGAGATCTATGGGAGAGCTTTCACCACTGAATATTACATGGAGCTGGGAGGTCTCTTGTGGACGAATGTCCTGAAGTTGGCTCTCCCATCTCAGAGGGACAGGTCTGACACCTGGCCGGAGCACCAAGCCCCTGTCAGCCAAACAGCTCAGAATAAAAGGAAGGAAGGAAGGGAGGGAGGGAGGGAGGGAGGGAGGGAGGAAGGAAGGAAGGAAGGAAGGAGGGGAGATAGGAAGGAAGGAGAGAAAAGAAAAATTATTAAAATAAAAAATAATTATTCAAAATAAAAAAAAGAGCAACCAAACCAAAGAATAAACCCACCAATGATATCAAGCACTAAAAACTATACTTAAAAAAAAAAAATACAGAGCCCTAGGACAAATGGTAAAAGCCAAACTTTATAGACAAAATCACATACACACTCACAAAAAGAGAAAAATAAATAAATATATCGTTGTTCCCAAAGTCCCCCGCCTCAATTTTGGGATGATTCGTTGTCTTTTCAGGTATTCCACAGATGCAGGGTCCATCAAGTTGATTGTGGAGATTTAATCCGCTGCTCCTGAGGCTGCTGGGAGAGATTTCTTTTTCTTTTATATGTTCGCACAGATCCTGGGGTTCAGCTTTGGATTTGGACCCTTCTCTGCGTGTAGGTCGCCGGAGGGCATCTGTTCTTCGCTCAGACAGGACGGGGTTAAAGGGGCAGCTGCTTCGGGGGCTCTGGCTCACTCAGGCCGGGAGGAGGGAGGGGTACGGATGCAAGCGAGCCTGCGGCGGCAGAGGCTGGTGTGACGTTGCACCAGCCTGAGGCGCGCCGTGCGTTCTCCCGGAGCAGTTGCCCCGGGATCCCACGACCCTGGCAGTGGCGGGCTGCACAGACTCCCCGGAAGGGGGGTGTGGATAGTGACCTGTGCTCGCACACAGGCTTCTTGGTGGCGGCAGCAGCAGCCTTAGCGTCTCATGCCGGTCTCTGGGGTCCGCGCTTTTAGCCGCGGCTCGCACCCGTCTCTGCAGCTCCTTTAAGCAGCGCTCTTAATCCCCTCTCCTCGCGCACCAGGAAACAAAGAGGGAAGAAAAAGTCTCTTGCCTCTTCGGCAGCTCCAGACTTTTCCCAGGACTCCCTCCCGGCTAGCCATGGCGCACTAGCCCCCTTCAGGCTGTGTTCATGCCGCCAACCCCAGTCCTCTCCCTTCGATCCGACCAAAGCCTGAGCCTCAGCTCCCAGCCCCGCCCGCCCCGGCGGGTGAGTAGACAAACCTCTCAGGCTGGTGAGTGCCGGTCGGCCTTGATCCTCTGTGCGGGAATCTCAGCACTTTGCCCTCCGCACCCCTGTGGCTGCGCTCTGCTCCGTGGCTCCGAGGCTTCTCCCTCGCCCCCCACCTCCCCGTCTCCACCAGTGAAGGGGCTTCCTAGTGTGTGGAAAATTTTCCTCCTTCACAGCTCCCTCCCAGAGGTGCAGGTTCCGTCCCTATTGTTTTGTCTCTGTTTTTCCTTTTTTCCTTTGCCCTGTCCACGTACCTGGGGAGTTTCTTGCCTTTTGGGAAGTCTGAGGTCTTCTGCCAGCGTTCAGTAGGTGTTCTGTACGAGTTGTTCCACATGTAGATGTATTTCTGCTGTATTTGTGGGGAGGAAGGCGATCTCCAAGTCTCACTCTTCTGCCATCTTGAAGGCCTCCCTCTAAAAACGCAGTGGCTTTTGTATGGGCAGCACTGATCTAAATTTCTAAAATACCCCTTTATTTTTCAGTTCACTCCAAGCCTCAGAACAGTACAGTGATGTAAGCGAGGGCCTGGGGTGTCAGATGTACCTGATTTAAATATTTCTGAATCTCTTTCCAACAGTATGGCCTTGAAATAATTATTTAATCTCTCTGAACCTCATTTTAATATTTGCATTGGAGAAATAATAATATTGCTCTTCAAAAAGTTTTTATGAGTCTTACCTTAAATAATGTATATAGTGCCTAGAGCAGGTGCTTAATAAGTGGGACAGGTCCATTTTCTGCACTTCTACTATCATCAGCTAACATTCGTTTTAAGTTCCTCTAGTGCTAGCCTCTTGCTTGAGAAAACACCAATGTTCCACCCTTTGGACACCATGCTCTGGGCCTAATTGGACACTCAATGGGCATGTAAAACACTGACTCATCCCAGGGAATCCAGGTTCATCCCTCTTGGTCCTGCCCAGCTGCTGTTAATTAAGCCATGTTTAGTGGTGTCTGCAGAAAATGCAATTTTGAAAAATGACCCAGCCCTCTCAGTTTCATTTGATTTCAGCTGGCATTGTTCCACCTTCACTGCAAGTCAATAACATGGGGTAGAAAGGAAAGCACTCTGGGCTGCATCATTCCCATCAAGAGGGTCAGCTATATAGCATAGTCCTTTAAGCCACAATCCCACAATGCTGGCAGGTTTCATCTGCAGAGACACTACATCAACATTTTGGCCAACGTTAAAAAGAGAGCAAATGCCTAGACCAGTTTGGCTAGACAAGTGGCCGGTTAATCCATCCTAATGGATGGGATGCATAAAAGATAGAAAGTCATTATCGTGGCAGAAACAGCCCATATTATCTGTTGCATGGCCATGAATATTCATTTAGTTCAGAACTCATATCCAGAGGTATTGGGGTCAATTGTTTATGCTGGGAAGCTGACAGTCTTTCTGTATAGAACTGATTTCTTCATAGTTTTCCTGCCTTTGTGGGGGAGTTCCTCCTCCTGTCAATCCCCTTTCACCTGTGTGCAAACACGCATTGGCCAACACAATATGCTAATTACTGCCTTCCCATTTGGCCCTGGATTGTCTTTGTCAAAGCCTTAAAGGAGGTCATGTTTTCCCCTAATCACCAGGAAGTTATTGTGAGAAGTCTATCAGAATTAGCTGAGAGATGTATTCGAAGAATCTAAGTATGTGTCAGGCACTGGGGACTCCAGATGATTAAAGGAGCTTTCGCTCTTCTGGACTTCACAGCCCAGGAGGGAACAGCATGTAAATAAATGATCACAATAAGATACACAACTCACCCTGTATAGAACTTCGGGAGCACGGAGAAAGGATAAATTTTTCATTTATTCATACATTTATTGAGCACTGTATCTCTGTGTTATATCATGTAAGTATTTTTTAGATTGTACGTTTTCTAACCACCATGATTCTGAATTTAGGCACATACGCAATTAAATCAGAGAAGTCCACAGAAAGACTCAACAACTTCAGCATTTGTGACTATTACACACACTCATTTCTCTGGCCAAATGATGGCAGGGCTCTGGTTAATAGAGAGTTGCTATATATATGCATAATATAATTTTAAGATTAGTTTTCACTTAAAGACTATAACACAATGAACTCTAAATTTGTTTTAAAATTAGTTTATTCTCCTGTTGCTAATTTAACTGTCCTTTAGTATCTTTCAGGGTCTTAGAATCTTCACCATATATATCAATAATAATTTCACAAAGAAATGTGAACTTATGGTGAATTGTGTATATATACATATATACACACACACACATATGTACATATATATTTAAGTAACATCTTAGCTTTGCACATCAAGCTTTTCTTCTTCAAGTTTGTTTTAAATTCAGTGTCACAGTAGTACTATAAGGTAGAAGTATTATGACAGTATTATTTTTCTCTTCTTAACAATAAGGTCAACCGAACACAAAAGACTAAGCGACTTGCCTGACCTTTTGGAGAATAACTTTAACTGTAATGCCAGGACTACATTCCAAGTTTCCTGAGTCTCAGTCTTTGAGCCTCATCAGAGAATTGTTGTTTGGTTTACCTAAAATATGTCTAAGTTTTAAAGGGTGTTTCTCAACAAGTTTCCAGCCTTCTAAATATTCTAAAAACATCATTCTTTATCTGTTAGTTGAGAAACTTCAAGTTGGATATAATCAATCATTATTGACTGTCTACTAGGTATAAAATGGGCAATTACAAAACAGCCAGGAAAATTGCTTTCCTCAAGTAACTTACAATGTAAATATTGATGCATAAGATCTCCTTAGCATAGGGTAGAATAATTATAATAGTTATCATAAAAATGTGTTGGTTGTTCTAACCAGTGAAAGTACTATTGGTGAGAGTTCACTACTTGGCATTCTTGGTCCTAGTGTCCCTGTGATGTGTTGGCAAGAGGATAGACATATAGACCAATGGAACAGAATAGAGAGTCCAAAAATATACCCACATATCTATAATCATCTGATTTAAAGCAAAGTTGTCACTAAATTCAAGGGAGAAAAGGATGGCATTTTCAATAAATGGTGCTGAGTTACACGGATATTCATATTAGAAATAAATGTAATGTGATGCCTCCCTCACACCATACAAAAAAGTAATTTGAGGTGAACCACAGACCTAAGTGTGAAAGGCAAAGAAATAAAGCATCTAGAAGATGACATAGGAGAATATCTTCATGTCCTTGGAGTAGGCAACTATTTTTAAAATATAACTCAAAAACAATAACCATAAAAAAATTTCTAAAACGGTCTGTATCATTATGTAGTTATAAAAAGCAGCGCATAAACATACCCTAGTGTAAACCACAGAGAACAGATGAGTTAAAATGGATAATCCATTTAATTCACTACAGGAAGTAGTAACTTGGCATTCAACTTATATATTCCAAATATTCACTCACAAAAATGTCAAGCCTAATAAAATA
Source organism: Grampus griseus (assembly GCF_964374135.1). Lineage (NCBI taxonomy): Eukaryota > Metazoa > Chordata > Mammalia > Artiodactyla > Delphinidae > Grampus > Grampus griseus. The sequence continues at coordinate 39,946,775 of NC_139009.1, forward strand.
CAGATTACAAAAATAAAAACAATCAATTGATCAATCAATAAAATGGTCTCTATTAAAATGAAGAACTTTTATTCACCAAAAGTTATCATTGAGTGAAACCGTAGTCACAGTTGAGAAATACATTGCAATACATATATCTGACAAAGACCTCTTTTCACAATATATAAAGGACATCTACAAGTTTTTTTTTTTAAAAGGCAAATGACTGAACTACAAGTAAAATGGGAAAAAGACTTGAAGACAATATACAAATAGTCAATTAGCATGAGAAAAGGTGCTCAACATCATTAGTCCTCAAGCAAAGGCAAATTGTAAAACTGCAGTGGGACACCACTATAACCCTACCTGAAGCCCCCAAATCAAGAGGTCCGATCATATGATTTGTCAGTGAGGGTACAGAGCAACTGAAACTTTTACTGCTGGTAGGAGTATAAATTGTTACAACTGCTTTGAAAATTCTTCAATGGTATCTGCTAAAGCTGAACGTATGTATGCATGAGAATCAACAGACATGCAAAAGAAAGTTCATCATATCTTTATTCACAATAGCCCCAAACTGTAAACAAAATAAATGCCTAACAGTGGGAGAATGGGTAAATACGGTACATGCACACAGTGGAATAATACACAGAAATACAAAAGATAAATTATTGTTATAGTTGTATGAACACAAATTAATCTCACAGGCAAAGTATTGAGAAAAAGAAGCCCAACACAAAAGTAGTACATATTGCTTGATTCCATTTATATGAAGTTTAAAAACAGGCAGAACTAATCAGTGGTGATATAGGTCAAAGAGTGATTGTTTCTGGAAGAGCATATGGACAAGAAGGGGTCACCAAGAAGTTCCAGAAAACAAGAGAGTTGAAAGTGTGCTATATGTTTTCCTAGTTGTGGTTCTAAGGGTATAGATACATCACAGTTCATCAAATTGTATGCTTAAGATTTGTTCAATTTCCTGTATTATGCAGTAAAGAGAATAATAGCCCCCTGAAGATGTCCACAACTTAATCCCTGGGATTTGTGAATATATTCCTTATTTGACAAAAGGGAGTTTTGCAGAAGTAATTAAAGACACTGAGGTGGGGAGATTATCCAGGACTATTTGAGTGGACCCGATCTATACACATCAGCTCTTAAAAGTTGAAGAGGATAAGAAGAATGGGTTAGAACTCTGAAGCATAAGAAGGACTCAATCCACCACTGCTAGATTTGAAAATGGAGGAAAGGGTCCATGAGCCAAAGAATGTGGGCAGCTTAGGATCTGGAGAAGGCAAGGAAAAAGATTCTCCCCTAGAACTTCCAGAAAGGAACATAGCCCTGATAATGGCTTTATTTTAGCCCAGTGAGACCCGTGTCAGCTTCCTGACTTACAGAACTATACCATGATACGTTAGTGTTGTTTGAAGCCACTAAGTTTGTGGTAGTGAGTTATGGCAGCCATAGAAAATTAATATACCTCAACAAAAAAAGTAAAAGGATATTACAGACAAAGCATTCCTGTATCTCTTTTTTGAAGGGTCTTAAAAGTGACACTGCTAACCACTTGCTCAACCTGGTTACTCTATCCCTGGAGTGCTCACAGAATTCCATTTTACTGCTGTTCACCTGTCTTATCTTTCATCCCCACTGGATGGTGAGTTCTCTGAGAGCATCTTCATATCGTCCACAATGCCAGGCACTGTACATATGTACATTCTATAGAGTCGTTGCTCCATACGTGCTTGGTAAATTAAATTACATGACACCATTTATCTGTATGAGAGGCAGAGACCAAGACAGGATCGTGCTAATGTGTTCTTTGAGTCGACTTAGCAAGCTCTCCACTGCAAAGACACGTTATGTTAGTGGTTCTAAATAATGAGGCTGCAGTTGTTTAAAACAGCAGGCTGGCATCAGATGAAACATTTCCATATCATTCTAGATTAAATAAAACTTTTACCATTTCATGCTTTCTTTCCTGGTAATTTTTGCCTTGTCCTTCACGTTAGTGATTTGTTCCACATGGCCACTCATTTAGGATAACAGCAAACCAATAGGCGTGACAAAAAGAGACGGGTCCATACCTGATCACTAATACTCCATTACGCTTCCTTGAGCTGCGGGCCTGGTAAAACTGTCAGTGTCTTTAAACAAAGGAACTGTGCTCTAGTCTGCGTATTAGGAATTCAATGACTGCAGTAGCAGTAATCAACTTATATAGTAAGTGGAGCTACATGGCTATAAAGGGAGGCCACCATCACAAGGAACTGTTTTCCCTGTGTCCAGTCAAACAACAAATATTTTTTAGCCCGTATTATATGTACAGCCCTGTGATAAGTACTGTGGGGGGATATGAAAGACAGATTCCTTGTACTTCAAAAATGTATAATACAATTGGGAAAATAAAACATTTAAGAAAAGTAACACAGGAATAGGACCAATACATGGTATAAAATTTCAGAAGAGGGAGGGAGCATTTGGAAAGGATTCAGGGAGTTGGTAGGAGTCAAGGCAGGAGTTATACTTTAGAATTAAAGGTGGAAAACTGAGGTGGTATGGTAGGGAGTTGTGCACAGAATATTCCAGGAACAATTGGCAGCCCCGTTTATCTAGAGCAGGGTTTCCCAATCTCAGCACTATTGATGTTTGAGACCGTAATTTTTTATGGGGGGTTGTCTTGGGTATCATAGGACATTTAGCAGCATCCCTAATCTCTACCAACTAAATGCCAATAACTTCCCTCCCCCCAAAGCTATGACAACCAAATGTGCCCTCTGGAGGTAAAATTGCCCCTCGCTGAGAACCAGTGTGCTGGAGTAAACATTCCCAGAGGGAACTCATGGGAGTTACATGGCATGGCAAGGAATTTGGATTTTACTCTACGTATATAATAGGGAACCACTGAAAACATTTGTGCTGAAGACTGGCAGGCTGAAAACTGTAGTTGGAAGGGAATTTATCTGATTGAGATCCCCTCCCAAAATCGGAGCAAGGCATTGTGGGAAAAAGGAAGAAGAACCCAAATCCTATCAAAATAGTCCAAGCACAAAATGATGAAGATTGGTAGCCACAGGATTAGAGGACTCAGTGCCTGCAGGTGTTCTTAATGCCCTACAACTTTAAAGTACTTTTATATTTAGATCAGCATTTCAGCATCGCATGGCATGTTTCATCTGAATACCAAGTTCTCAGAGATACTTCTCCTTTTAGGATAATAAAGCAGCAGAACTCCCTGCACCCACTCATGGGCCTCCCTGGAGAGAGGAACAGCCACCAGCAGCGTCTAAAGCAATCTGTAGCTTGGGAAGCTTGGCTGGGAACGCTCCACCGCCTGATGGCTAGGAAAAGCAGTGTAGGCAGCACAGGACCCAACATGTGGGGCAAATCCTCTGGTACCATCCTTGAGGCCCCTGGAGAGAAGAAAGCAACAACTTAGAAGCCTCTAGAAGCCGCCAAGGCAATAACTTTCTTGTACTCCACTCTCTATATACATTTCAAGTTTATATCTAATTATGGTAAAAAAATATTTTTTTAACAAGTTTTTTTTTTAATTTCTTTTTTCTTCCTTGTGAAATAGCAGTGAGAGGAAAAGGGGAAATAAGTGTATCTTGGGCTCTGCATTCTGGTGGGAGTTTCCTAAGCTCACTGAACCAGGCTGAAATATTGGGAAGCCTATAAGCATGGCTAAGTTGCATGGAGAGCCACTTTCTTCATGATCTAAAAATAACACTGATGCATTTAGAGGAGTGTTTAAAAACATATGTAATGAAGATATTTATAAGAAAAAAAACAGGCTTAAACAGAAAGATTACTAAAAATTGAGGAAATTTGTGAAATATAGCATAATAATATAAAATGAGTAATTTCAAAAACATAGTAAATACTTTAATTAATAAATATTTCAGTTCTCAAACTTGAAAAAATTTATCTCAGTAATATTTTAATGAGAAATTTAATGAAAGAAAACTTCAAGTGTTATTGATAGGGTTAAAAATAAACTCGAATGGGACTTCCCTGGTGGTGCAGTGGTTAAGAATCTGCCTGCCAATGCAGGGGACATGGGTTCAATCACTGGTCCAGGAAGATCCCAAATGCTGCAGAGCGACTAAGCCCATGAACCACAACTACTGAGCTTGTGCACTAGGGCCCACATGCTGCGACTACTGAAGCCCATGCACCTAGAGCCAGTGCCCTGCAACAAGAGAAGCCACCACAATGAGAAGCCCGTGCACCGCAACGAAGACCCAACCCAGCTACAAAACACCAAAAAACCTCGAATGAATGGACACAAGAGCATATACCTTAGTGGAATGGTTAAATGAATATAGAAGGTGTGATTTCTTCCCCATTCAGCTCACTAAATTCTGAATATTTGGGGGAATACAGCAACATGATTTTCAAGTTAATTGAGAATTCCTGTACAATTGAGATTACCCTCCCTCCAAAGTTCTAGAAAGGTGTGAAATAGAACAGGAATATCATAGACCTCTCAAATGTTAAAACTTGAAGGAAAAAAACAAAAAAGCTACGCTAGTTAAAATAGAAGTTATGACTGCAAAAACAGATTTCTGGCATAGGATAGCTTAAAAAATATGTAAACCATTGCAAAGTAGTATTTCAAATAAAACATTTTCTGAATAGTGAAAAAAAGCAACACTGCAATTCAGTAGATAGATGTTCATATTTAGGATACACTGATAGAATTCAAGAAGTCTCTTCAAATAGATTAAAATTTCCACAAGGACAGTAACTACATATATCCTGTTATTCTACACATCCTTACCCAGTAAAGTGATGGGCAAATGACAACTCTCAATCAACAGCTGTCTGAAATTAAATTCACCATAACCCATCAGTAAAATGATTTGTCAAAGGAATGAAGTTCATAGTATCATATCACAGGTTGGGGATATGTTCTCCCCAACAGAGAAATAGTGTGTTGCCTTGCAGCATGAGCTCAGGACTCAGACAACTGGGGTTCAGATCCTGCCTTCACATCTTCTAGGTATATGACCTTAGGAGATTCATTTATTTTCTGTGCTCCAGTTCCCTCGATTATAAAACGGGGCTAAAATAGAATCCATCTTACAGGGGAATTGTGCAGAATTAATGCATCATATATAAATATATATAAATACTTCATATACATGTACTTGATAAATAAAGAAATATTATTGGAATGGTGAATGCAAATTAAAGTAAATCACTTAATATTTTTAGTACTAATTTTTTAAATATTAGAATTTTCTATGTGCTGACTATTTAAAGGGACTTCTTAGGAAATCCTCTGGCACTATGAAGGCACCTTCTAATTTGTTCAGTAGCCAGGGATTTTAATATATTGAACTTTCCCTCAATCATGGGTCACTTAGGAATCAGCAATGGGAAGGAAAAGCACGGTCTGGGATCAGATCTCACCTGTGACACTGATTCTGTCTATGATCTTGCTTCCCTGAGCCTCATACCCTTGCCTATAACAAAGAGATGATGTCCACCTCCCTTGTTAAGAAAATTAACGTGTTTGTCCTCTACTGCAGGGTCTGGGCCACAAAGAAGTTTAATGTTCCATTTACCTGTCTCAAGAAAAGAGACTTTGCTCTGTGTTACCATGTGGGGTCCTCCCTCATCCTAGAAAATATCAAAAATCTGCCAACTTCTGATAGAAAAGTTTTCATTCTCCATATAAATGCAAAAATATTTCCATATCAATGACAGTCAGTCTCAAATGCATGTCTCTCAGTCAACTTTACTTTTCCCATCATGTACATCAAGTAAATGGGCTTGATTAAAGTGGGCTGCCAAGCTAGCTGGGGAAGGAGTAGCCAAAACATTCCAGAACAAGGTCCTGCATGATGATTTTCAAGGATGAGGCACAAGTGCTTTGTAGCAATCATTTCCTTGGCCCATGAAACTCTTTTTTTATTGACTACAGAATATAGACATACTGTCAAATGATTTAAATCAATTTTATACAATATCTTTCTTGAACTACCATTACTCCAACAAGATTCATATCTGCAGCTGATTTGGAGACAACTGTGACTAAAATATCAGAGCTGCAGCTCTTATTGAAAAATTCCTCTCTGTAGATTGTTATTTTTTTGGCACTTAAAAGACTAATACCACAGAGAAATGAAATCCCATTTTGCATCTGCCTTTTTAAATGTAGGCTTTTAACTATCATAATCCCTAAGCCAAGGTACACACATATCACCTTATTCCAAACAGAACTTGGGGATTAACGGTCTGGTATTAAAAGCGGAAACAAAAATGCAATTGCTTTGGGAAGCGCTTAAGTACAGTGATACCTGGCTGAAGAAAAGGACTTAATACACAGCTGAAAAGCTAGCTTTGCATTAGTTATCAGTGCAATAATTTTGGAAAGTAATAGATCATTCTTCCATTTACTGGCATTCTGAGACTATGGATGTAATTCATGTGTTTAACCCTTGATAAATTGGGTTCATTTACTGCACCATTGAGAATCAATAAAAAAGATCAATCCAGGTGTCTCCCCTTCTTCACCTCTGCTAAACACTAAGCTTCCTGATGGCTGGGATTCCAGGTTATTAGCCTTCATAAAAGCCATAATATTCAACCCATATCAGGTCATCAGTAGGTCTGTCCAATACTGTCCAGGCACTGGGGACACAAAAAAGCAGAAATGACTCTTGCCCTCAAATACTAGAAGGAAAGGGAGATGTAATCAATTAATTGCAAATAAAGATGTCTTATAGTACAAGTAATAGAAAGTTGACATCTAGTTTTAGACCAGTTGGAGAACAAGTAGAGACTTCCTTCCTTCCCTAGAATCTTAGAATTTCCATAAAAGGGAAACAAAGGTTAATGTGCTTCAAAACAAGTTTACCAAATAAGATAAAAAACATTGTGAAACACTTTCAGAATAAGATGGCCTGGCCTCTGGGCATGGGAACATATGTATATGTATAACTGATTCACTTTGTTATAAAGCAGAAACTAACACACCATTGTAAAGCAATTATACTCCAATAAAGATGTAAAAAATAAAAAAAGAATAAAAGACTCCAAGAAAGTATAATTGGAAAATAAATGCATAATAAATGTCAATTAAAAGTAATTAATTATAGAAATAAAAAGCAAGGAAAAAAAAAAAACCTAGTTATTCAGAAGCCAGGTAGGGGCTCTTACACTTCAGTTTTAATCAGAAACTGGCTGAGGTAGAATCCAGGGCCCAAGAAAAAAAAAAAAAAAGAATGGAAAAGATATACCAGGCATATCAGAAATGAAATAATTCTGACAAAATTAGATGAAGGGAGATTATCTGTTATATAGATAGAGAAAGGCATATATCTACTGTTATATACTCAGAAATGGAAAACTGGAATAATGAATCAAAATAAAACATATGCAAGCTCCCCCACAGACTCAAATATAAAGTGAAAATTGACAAAATTATGGGGAGATAGATAAACTAGTAATTGCAATTACAGATTTTAATATGGCCTTCTTGGTAACTGTTAGATCAAGCAAAAAAAATAATAAGGTAGGATAAATAACACTGGAATAACACAATTAATACATTCAATTTAAAAGCTAAATATAAAATTTTAAATCAGTAAACACAAAAACTTCATCCTTTGAAATTATAATAGTCACAGTAATTGATGACATACAACATAGTAAGGAGTAGAAAAAGAAAATATCAGGAGATGCAAGTTATTGATAATTTTCTGGGGCTTGCACTGGATGGAAGGCTCCAAAGTGTCCACTATATTGTATATAAATAAGAGAATGTATAGATAGATCCAAAAAAGGTAAGCCAGCAAATAAAAGAGTGTCCTGCATAGGAAAAGTTATAATGTGTTATGAACCAAGAATTGTAATTAATCAAAATCTTTGCACCTGAGGTACAAAAAAAGTAGAAAAATTAATTGAATTTTTAAACTGTAAGTCTTACACATCAGGGAAGATGGTGGAATAAGAAGTGGCGGGAATCTGTCTCCCCTTCCTAATCATACTCCCCTACCTAACCATACTGGCAGAATGTATCTGATGTAATTATTTTGAAACGCTGACTGAAGCGGCTCCCAGAGAATTTAAAGGGCCAGCACTGTGTTTTTCCCCGCCTTCATTTCCCCCTTTTCCTTCTTTTGGGAGCCAGACATATAAAGATCAGGACATTCAAAACCAACTGCATGCGTAGGGGAAGTTAGGACACCATTTATCCCAGGGAAAGGCAGAGGCTCAGAAAAGACCTGAAAAGCCTGTGAGTTTACACCTCAGTCTGACTCTTGGCACAGATCCATCCCACAACAACTGAACAAACAGAACAAACGAAGAGCAAGCCCTGGGAAAGAAAGAAAACTTTTCCTTTAAGATAAGAACAATTCAAGGATGCCCTCTTTTACCACTTCTACTCAACATAGTATTAAAAGTTCTTACCAGAGCAATTATGCAAGAAAAATAAATAAAAGACATCCAAATTGGAACAGAAAAAGTAAAATTCTCTCTGTTCACTGATCACATCATCTTATGCACAGAAAACCCTAATATTCCCCCACAATTGTTGTAATTAACAGACAAATTCAGTAAAGTAGTAGGACACAAATCAGTGTGCAAAAATCAGTTACATTTTTATACACTAACAATGAATAATCTGAAAAGGAATTTAAGAAGAACAATTCAATTTACAATAGCATTGAAATGAATAAAATGCTTTGGAATGAACTTAAACAAGAAGGTGAAAGACTTGTACACTGCAAACTACAAAACATTGCTGAAAGAAGTTAAAGAAAATGTAAATAAAGACATCTCTGTTCACAGATTGAAAGACTTAACATTGTTAAGATGTTGATAATACCCAGAGCAAACTACAGATTTAGTGGAATCTTTATCAAAATCCCAACAATATTTTTTTTGCAGAAATAGAAAAGTCCATTCCAAAATTCTTATTCCAAGGGACCCTGAATAGCCAAAATAATCTTGAAAAAGAACAAAGAGTTGAATTCCACGTCTAGATTTAAATTTTTGCTGCAAAACTAGAGTAATCAAAACAGAGTAGTACTGGCATAAAGACAAACATACAGACCAATGGAATAGAATAGAGAACTCAGAAATTAACTCTTGCATATACAGTCAAATGATTTCTGAGAAGGAAGCTAAGACTACTCAGTGAGGAAGGAGGGAGGATGTGAAGAACATGTTCCCCAACCAGAGGCTATAAAATTTAAAATTGATAGCAAAAGCATAGCTGACAAAAAATCCCATTTTTCTTTAATTCAAATGTGCTTTTTACTAAGAAAGTTCAATTAAAAAAACACTAAAATTTTAAACCCTATAGCCTAATGATAACTATAGCACGACAAGTCAACTTTTTAAAAAGCAGCTAAAGCTGCTGTCAGTTATTAGCTTGAATTCATACAATAGAAAACTAACAAACAACAATAACAATAAAACAGTGAAAACAAATGATCTAAGCTCACTCTACCAAAAACTAGAAAAAGCAAAAGGTAAGAAGGAAATATTAAAGTTAAGCATATAAACCAAGAAATAAAACAAAAGGAACTGCTAAACATGATACTTGTCCACACACCACGTGATATGTTGGAATACCTCACACGTTATACGTGGAATGCCACTTTTAAAGGGGGAGATTTTAGAGTCAGAATATATAATTTCAGAGAGAAATGAGTCCGTTGGGAGCATTTGAAAAGATAAACTGTCCATTTATCAATCTAGCAGAATCAGACATTTTGATCTGATTTCTCAAAATATTATCATTTATCAAGATAAAGATCCAATCATTAGCATTTTAGATTTGTGGTATTCATTAGATTATAAGAGAGGGTTTACTTATCAGAGCAACATGAATCAAAGACAGCTTTCAGGCAAAGACTATAAAAGTATATTGGTTGAAAACAACAATGGTACCCTATGGCAACAGAGAAATCAATAAAAGGTTTTTTTAGGATCAGTTCTTATATATTATGTTTAATTAGCTCATACATTAAAAATGTCTGTGTTATGGATACGGCAAATGTGCTCTAAGTGCATAGATGATTTAAGGGGCTCCAGGGTGAGGAAAAAGCAGAATACAGCAAAGGCAAAGGGTGTGAGGTCATCCATTAACCTACTTATATAAACAGGCTGCCTGGAAGCACTCATAGAGATGGTTAGCTGTGCACATGTGTGATGTCAGGGGACACAGGGGGATCAGATGCCCTGTCTTCCTCTAGCTATCATGTTTCTAATAAAGCTTTAGTGAACACAGGCATGGCAGTCATTGTTCTCTGTGTCCAATACGTGTTTTTGTCTGAAACAATTCTACCCACGCCCCCTGCTCAAGGAAAGAAATTTTGCTTAGGAAATGCCACTGATTGGACCAAGAGTGGTTACTTCCCCAAAGGTGGCCCACCCATAGACTAATCAGTAAGTCAATAGGTGTCCTGGTGCAAAAGTCGTTATAAGAATGAGAGTTTGGATTATTAGCTAGCTAATTAGGTCAGGGGTCTATAGACTTTTGATGGGGAACATTGTAGATTTTCTAGTTTGGAGGAGACACACATGAAGGAAACATTCAATGAGGGAAATCATGGGTTCTGTGAGAGGTGCAGAGAGAATAAGTACCCCAAACTATTTTCGATCCTAGTATTCTACTTCCTTAATTAAAGCCCCATCTTTTAAAGATTTCTTGAGTCTCTACTCTTTGCAGATGAAAGCCCCAATAGTATAGGGAGACATTTGGATCCAGAAGGAAGAAGTATGTACTTGCAGTTAGAATATATGGATTTGCACCTTAGTTCTTTTATTTAATAAGTAAGAGAATTTGGACAAGTAATTTAGTCTCACTGGGATGTAGTTCCCTACAAGATATTATGTTTTAGAGATGCTGTGAAGATTAAATGAGGTAATGTGTATGGCAATGCTTGGTAAATAGTAGATGCATGGTCACATTTTTTCCCCATATTCTGGTTTTAAAAGATGGATTTATGTAAGTAAGCATACCCTTGGAGAAGGTAACACTGGGTATTTAGTAATGATATGAAGAGAGGCCGATCCCAGTTACCATGTCCCAGAGGGGCTGGGCAAGGTTAAAGATCAGAATGGATCATGAGTCTGGGTACCTGGTAGGCAAGTTTAATTGATATACTTATTTTCCATGGACTTGAAGCCTGTTTATTTTAAATTTTCTGAAATACCGAGTTCACTAAAGTTCCAAGGCTAATATATGAGGGAAGAGAGGGTCTGAGTTTCTCAGAAGACAAAGCAATGTCAATCTAAGCCTAAGTTATTGTTTATAGCAGTGAGGTCTGTACACACCCACAACTGGACAGAATTTCAAGTCAACTATGTGAGTACATTCTTCTTGTTAACCCTGGTATCATCTTTTGGAGAAGGCAAGAAATGTGAAAAAGTTTGCCTGATTCTTTACACAGTTACGGAAAAGTTCAAAACCATTATTTTTAGTTTGTTTTGCCAGAGGAACCCTTATAAAGTTTTCTTTCTGATTGGCTGATACCTACCCAACAGTTTTCTTTTAACTGCACCTCTGAAACATAGAACTTTTGATTTGGAGGTTGAGGCTGGAGCCAAAGACGAGAAGACAGAGAATCAGATCTAGTTCTAAATCTGGAAATGCAAATCAAAGAGCCAAGTTAGAAAAGCACAAAGTAGTGGTCATCCTCCTGCACTCTGCACTTCAAACAAACTGCTTTGACTCATCTAGGCTGGCCAGTGTGTTGGCTATGGACTTAATTATAGGCTTCTTAAACTGGGAAGTTTATATTGCTTTTTTCCTTCTCAGTCTCATCCAAGGCAGTTTGACTTGTAGATGTACCGTATAAGGTTTCTACTGTTTGTGTGTTTGTATTTTCCTAAATTGAGATTATAATGATTGCTGGAAGAGATAGAAGTGATGTTCTTCTAGGGGAAAAAAAAAAAAGGAAAAATAATATGAGGACTCATTATAACACAGTGATGGTGAATATGAAATTTAGCCCTCAGGCAAACTTTTGCAAAGTTCATCTTCTTGGCATAAAATTTTTCTCCATTATGTGTGTCTTTCCTGTACTCTTTACATATCTTGAACCTCCAAATAATAGAATTTTAGAGTTAAAAGAATTTCTAAATCCTCGGATAATTTCCATCCTTGTTCAGATGAGACAACTAAGGCCAAAGAAAATATTATGACATCACCCAGATATTTGGAGGCGTAAGCAGAATTACGTTCCAGGGTTCTTAACTCTCTCCCAGGTGGATAGTCTTTCCCAAATCGCCCTATCTCAAAGGCTGGCTCACCCAGTTCTATAGGAGACCATGCTTCTTGTCCATTCCACCCAGCTCTTTTGTGCACATAGAAATCACTCCTGCCTTAGCTCCAACTCTTCACCCAAACAAGGGACACTGATGTAGAAGCCACCCCAGGTTCTCCCAACTTAACCAAATATGAGGTTCTTAATCTGGGTCACCTGTTTAGCTTTGAGGGTTATGAACTTTCTTAAATTTAATGCAAAAGTTTGGGCCCAGATACCTTCTGATAAGGGCCCATGGATTTCATCAAAGAGATTAAGAACCATGGCTTTCAAATATGAATTATAAGCCAAATTCTTGGCCTTCTTGAATTTGGTGAATGGCATTCCTCCAGTGGTTCATCAGTTGCCATTGAAATGTCTGACCCTAAATATTTTTTGCAAACATGTCCTACTTCTTGAATCTCGTGGTAGTTAGCACCTTGTTTCCTGATGATGATAGATGGCTGGCATAGAAGGTAACAGAGAGAGAAACACCAGATACTCAGGCACCCACAAACTTTGAGTCAGACGTGTCAAATGAGCCCCGCTTCCATAAAGTCTTTCCTGATGACACTAAGAAACCAGCAAATCTAATCCATTTCCTCTAATCAAAAAAACTCTGATGTTATTTACTTCTTCATGGCACAGAGCACAGCTAAGTTTTATTCTTGAGCAAGAATTCTTCTGCACAATCAATTGGTTAGCCATGTAAAATAGTAGAATTTAAGAGATACAAGGAAAATCTCCAGTTTTCTCACTTGGCAAGTGAGATGGGTGGGGCCCAGGTCACTTTCCACCTTGTACCTGCATACCTCATCCTCCTTTGGAAAAACCAGAGGGTCAAATAAGACTACTTTTCAGTTCAGATTTGAGTTCAGTACAAATCCTCATATTGTTTTCTTTCATCACATCATAAGGCTAAATTCAGGAAATGAGCAGCTTGCTTGGAAATATTCAGAATGGATTTGTGCAGGTTGAGGTCTGTCTGCAAAATCCCTGGGCTCCAACACCCCTTGTGGCTTTGCTTTCAATGTAGAAACAGTGTCTATATTAAGTTTAAGAGGACAAGCATTACAATCATTTATTTGTTCATCGTTAATTTATTCAATAAATATTGGACACATATGAAGAGACAAGCATCCTGCAAAGTGTTAAGGAGCATACGTATAAAAGGAAACCAAAACCAAACAAAAACCAAGGTCCCTGCATTAAGCAGCTCATAATCTATCAATAGTATTTACTCGTGATATATTTATTGAACACTTACTGTATGCTGGAAACTTCCCTAAACATTTCAGTTTTTTTATTTCATTTAATTTTCTTAATTTTATGAAATATTTTTAAAGTAAAACTTTTTAGGCAAATTGACCTCGGGCACATGTTAAAGTTTTATTAAGTGTGATAACGTAGGAACTACAAAGAAATAAGTTAAGATAGCTGAAATTGAGTTAAGGGTGGTGGGGAGAACTTACATACTCTACAGCAATGCTGCTCAATGTGTCCTAGAAATCAGGGTCAGTCTGCAAACCGTTTGCTACCTGAGACCAGGTATGTACAAAAATTGAGAGAAAGCGTTTAGACACTTCTATAGAAATTTGGTATTGCTGCGACAGTCAATGATTCATTGTTGCTCTCATCCCACTGAACAGGTTGTAGATCATTTTATGGGTTTTTAGACTTACATGGTGAATTGTTTGTAGTGGTGTAAGGTAGACGGGTTCTCTAGAAGAAACAAGCTAACAACAACAACAAAAAACCCTCACTTTGATTTGTAGTGTTTTCTGATTTCTGGTGTAAATACTCCCATCATGGCTGATTTCAAGCCACCAACGTAATGTCAAATACTGAAAATTTAACAATCAGCTCTCCTGGGCTAGCACAAGCCAGCTCCAGCACATCAGTGGGTGATGTTATCTGCATACTAGTCATGTAAGGTAGGACCACATGTTAATCCACGACAGATTAGGGGAAAAAAACTAGTCCTTCTGAAATTACAAGGTATAGATTACTGGCTAGTTGCACATTATTGTAAATTGTTCCTGTTTTTATTAGTTGATCTAGGTTAACCCTAAGACATGGTGGTTCAGAGCCATCTTCCCCAAGATGCCAGTTGTGAAGAGGAGAACTTGACACGCTTACCAAGACCAATACTTCCACCTTCACCCTCTCCATTTTCCCAGTAGTTAATTCTGTTTAAGTTAACTTTCATTGTTTACCTTATTGTCACTCAGCAGGTAGTTTTCACTGCTGAACCAAGAAATAGACTAATTGGCATTCAGTGGCTTTTTTTCAATCAGGAAGACTTGACCTTCAATTCTGCTAATTTTTCTTTTCTTATTTACTTGGTGATTTTCTCTCCTCCATTTTCTCTATACAGTTCTTCTGGAACACCTTAGATTTCTTATCATTTTTTTCTTCTACTTTTATTTTAAACCATTTTAATGAGGTATAATTGATGTACAAAAGCTGTAGGTATTTGATGTATATAATCTCATGTGTTTGGAGAGAAGTATACATGTGTGAAATTATCACCACAATCAATGCTATAAACTTATCCGTCACCTCCGAAAGTTTCCTCCCACCCACTTTTTTTAATTTTCCTTTTGCGGTAAGAGCATTTAACAGAAGATCTGCCCTCTTAACAAAATTTAAAATATGCAATATACAGTATTTTAAATTTTGCTAAATGTTATTGATATTATTAGTATTATTAGTCGTCATAAGCCCTGTTTTATAGAGTAGATCTCCAGAACTTCTTTATCTTAAATAACAGAAACTTGATATTCTTTGATCACCACCTCCCTCTTCCCTCCCACCTCCCAGCCCATAGCAACCACAATTCTAATCTCTGTTTCTAATGAGTTTGACTATTTTAGATTCCAAATATGTGAGATCATGTAGTATTTGTCTTTCTGTAACTGGCTTATTTCATTTAGCATAATGTCTTCTAGATTCATCCATGTTGTCACAAATGGCAGGATTTCCTTCTTTTATGAGGCGAATAATATTCCATTGTATGTATATACCACATTTTCTTTAAACATTCATCCATTGATGGGCATTTAGGTTGTTTCCATATCTTGGCTAATGTGAATAATACTGCAGTGAGCATGGGAGTGCAGATATCTCTGCAAGATCCAGGTGACTTCAGGGAGTTTGTGTTTCCAAAGGTTAAGCTGCTATGACCTACTTAATACTCTGTGCAGAATACCAGTTATGCAGTCCGTATTGTGGTTGGCCAGGCTCAGCTGAACCTCTCTGAATTTTTACTCTAGAGAGGCAAAGAAAGGATCAGCCTTTGACTCTCCTCTTTCTGTAGTTTCTTCTTCGCCTCTGATCAAGACAATCAAGTAAAAAATGGGCAAAAGCACACTTTACCAAAGAAGAGATAGGATGGCAAACAAATACAAAAACTTTGGTCATTAAAGAAGTGCAAATAATAACCACAATGAGTACCACAGCATACTGGACAGAAATGGCTGAGATGAAAACAACAGCTGTAACACCAACTGATAATACCAAGTGCTGGCCGGGTTGTGGGACACTGGATCCCTAATTTGTTACTAGTAGGAATGCAAAATGGTACAGCCACTTTGGAAAATGATTTAACTTACAAGGTTAAATCTGTACTTACCATATAACACAACAGCAATCCTATTTCTAGGTATTTACCTGAGAGAATTGAAGCTATCCATACAAAGATCTGAACGTGGATGTCTAAGCAGCTGTAGTCATAATTGCCCAAAACATCCCAAGTGTCCCTCAACTTGTGCATGAATAAAATTCCCTACAATGGGATACTACTCAGTAATAAAAAAATGAAAAAAGCCCAAGGCAAAGATTGTATAATACTGTATGATTTCATTTATGTTTACATATAAATATTTATATGTAGTTTAAGGCAAAACTATAGAGATAGGACAGAGAACATGTCAGTGGTTGTCAGTGTCTGGGAGTGGGAGAAGGAATTGACTTTAAAAAGGCATGAGACAATTTTGTGGCGGTGATGGAAATATACTGTATCTTGATTGTGGTGGTGGTTACACCACACCACATTTTTTATATATATATACACACACATATATATATATGAGAGTGGCTACTTCAGCCCCAATCAGATAGCCTTGAGATGACTGTAACCCTAGCCATCCCTTGACTGTAATCTCGTGAGAGACCTTGAGCTAGAACTCCCAGCTAAGCTGCCCCAAGATTTTTGACCAACAGAAACTGTAACATAATAAGTGTTTGTTGTTTTAAGATGATGTTTTGGGGTAATTTATTATGCAACCATATATATATACATATATCCTATTATGTGTTCTATCTATCTGTCTTTATTCCGACATAATCTGCATAGGTTTAGATTCACTGAAAGATATACTCACTTTATACAGAATACTTAACAGTGTAAATCTGAAACATTATCATTTGTATTATTTGCTTACTTCTTCCTCACGGTTGCCTTTTATCTGCCTCACCTAAAGGGCTTGTCAAAATGATTCCCTATATAATTAAGAGAAGAACTTGCTTCAAAATCATGTGTAACATTTATCATAAAAAGCCGTAATTTTAAACCGTTTATAATTTTTTTAATGGCAGTGCATTCATTCAATACAGTCATCACTTTTTGAGTCCTCCCTCTGTACAAGACACCACGCCAGGCACAGATGTCATATTGGTGTAAGAGGTCCATGTAGTCTCCACTTTCATGGGTCCTACTGTCTAGAAGGGAAGGGAGACATTAAGCAAAAAATCCAGCAACTGAATACAATTGTGATAAAATACCATGAAGGACACAAGTAGGATTCAAATTTTTCAGTTTGGAAGGTACCTTATAGTATCCGTCAGCGCCTCCGTATGTAGGAAAATATTAATTACCTCCAGACTATAAGACATATTCATGTTTATAATTGTAGACATTTAGAAAAACAAAGCGCTTATTGTAGAAAAACAAATGAAAGACTCAAAAATATTTAGGAAAAAAAGTAAAAATTATGTGAAATTGTCTTGTGCCCTTTAGAATGCGTTTGTCCATGGAGGTGGTCCTCCCTTGTCTATTGTGAGAGGGACTCGAGCTGTGGCCGATCACGCCTATGAGATTCCTCCTTAGCACCAGCTGCTGCATTGCGACCTACATCCTGCCCACACCTTGGGTCGGCTGAATTAGATGTGTTTGATCCTTCTGATTGCAGCCACCAGGGTCTACTAACAGCAGCCAGCAGCCATTCCAAGGGGCCCTGAATGGCCTTGAAGTTGTTTATGGGGTTGGTGTGAGCTGGTGCTGGACGGTGAGAAATCATAGGGGCGGTTGCCCTGAGACTGAGCTGCTGTTGTCTAGGCAACTTTATTAAGAACCATCTGTTCCTCAGAAAATGAAACCTTAATTAACTCTTGAGTTCTTAGAATCATGGCTTTTCATTCTTAACTGGTCCTTGGCATTTGGAAACTTCCAGGTCTCTTCAGTTGAGTCGTTTTCACCTTGTTTTGGGTCCTAAAATCCTCATCAAATGGAATTGCTCATAAAAGTCTCTTCTTTCTTAAATTACAATTAAAACAAATTCTTTCACCATCCAGATGGTAGTCAGTATATTTCTAGAATGAGATCCCCAGATTCAATGCTGAAATTCTCATTTCGCCTCCAATTCTAAGACCCTCCAAAGACAAACAAAAACCCAGAGGGTGGCATTTTTTAAAAGCGTGTTTCTTCACCTGAATGTAACGTGAAAAAAATCACATGCATTTCCTGAGTGTTAGCTGTGGCAGCCTCACACCCATAATACACAGCATAAAATGAATTATGTGCTGCCTTGGGGATCAGTGTTAGCTTCTTTCAATACTTCCAACATGGAGAGTTTCTTCTTCAGTGTTAGAACAGACAGTTACTTGTTCAGTTGAGCAGGAGACAATAATAGTTGATCCTTTTATAAATGCTTACAGTGTACCAGACTATTTTAGGCACCATTTTGAAGATACTAACTCATGTAGTCCTCACAACAATCTTATGGGACAAAGGTGCTAGTGTGCTTATTTTATAGATACAGAAATTGAGGCACAGAGAGGTTAAATCACTTGCCCAAGGTCACAAATCAGTAAAATTCAGAGCCAGGATTTGAACTTGGGTAATCAGGCTACAGAGTCTATGCTCTTAATTACTGTTACAGCACTTTTGAAAGAAATCAGCTTGTGCTCTGGAGTTATGGTACAGGAAATATTACCATTTTAAACACTGGAATTACACTTAGCACAACCAAACGCTCACACTAAGAGAGGTATGCAAGAACTAAGACCACACTACAGAATTGCAGATTACAGATTCACACATCCCAGATAGTTAATTTAGGCTCATATTATTAAATTTCATTCTATCTCTCTCTTATTCTTTCCATCTCGAACTTTCTCTCTCTCTCCTTGAAAAAGTATAGGCTTTCAATTCCAGTTTGAATTTTGGCTTCATTGTGCCTATGGTCTGTCCTTTTATGCTATTGTCCTTTTATGCTATTCCCTAAGTCCTTTGTTTTCCTCGTTGTATGATCAGGCCACCCAAGATGGCTATTCTTTTGCTCTCTATCCATCCCCTGCTGGACCAGTGCCTTCTTCACCTACACCCTACTCACCTTCCTACACACTTGCTCCTAGCCCCAGCTGGTGATTGTTCTAACCTTTAGATCAGAACGCCTTGAGAACTTATCAAAGGGGCAGTGAGGGGCATGCCCCTCTGCTAGTTTCCCTGATAACCGGTGAGCCAATCTGATGTTGGTAACCTCCCCCTCCCCCCAGGAGCCAGGAGAGGAGACTGTTGGCATGTCTTGACTGCCTTCTGCCACATGGTGAGGTGTCACTCCAGGACCTTGTTTCAGACAGGTAAGATCCCCCATCCATTAAACCATCGATGTCTCTGTTGCTGACTCTGGGCTCTTTCTTCAGTCTCGAGGATGGGCAAGTACAGGGCTCGCAGGCCTGCCGGGTGTGGCCCAATACTCATCTATAAGATTGGTCCATGATTTCCATTACAAAGTTCAAAGGAGGTAGAGTATATGAATACTGTGTAAAATATAATACAGACAGAATTTCAGGGATTGATTTTTATCATCTGTATGTGGAATAGGTGACCACTTACCTGGTATAATTTGAAATCTTCCAAGGAGTTCTCGCTTTCTCCAAATATCTCTCATTGTGTTTTTTATCAGTGCTTGAAATCCCACCATTAAAAAACAAATCCTTTAAGTTTTGAAGATTTTTATCTTAAAGAAATGAATGTTTAGATGTATATACTAGTGGGAGACACAACTCTTAAACCTTTCCTGCTAATGCATTGGGGATCATCTAACGGATATTTGACTGTCTGCCTGTGGGAATGAGGCAGTCAGCACTAGACTGGGAAAAGGGTGATAGGAAATAAACACTTTGCTAAATCTCAGCCTTGAGCTATTTGAAAGCCAGATATCTGTGCCCTTCTATTAATGATGATGTTACCAGCTCCGATAATCTTTATAATTTTCTTATAGCAAGTTTGAGTGTAATACTTTCCTTATTAGAACAGTATTTTTGTACATTTATTTATGCTATGTATACTGAGTACCCACTCTATGCTATACATTGTTTCAGGAGGATTCCATACAATGGTGGGGAAGACAGTGTCTAGTGAGGAATAGGGAGTTCAGACAACAAGCAGGTGATTATTGCACAATGTGATGAGGGCTGAGAGAGATGGCTAGTGCGGTGTGCCCTTGACATTCTGTTAGAGGAAATCCTACCAGGAAATGCTTTTGGAGGGCAGGGAGGGTTTCCCCAGAGAAATCTAAGAACACAAGTGAAAGGAAGAATGAGCCAGGCAAAGCTGTGATGGCGAGGGGGTGGGGGATTTGTGTTTCAGATTAAGGGAGAGATACATTCAGAGATCCTGAGTTGAGATAAAGCAATGTAGCTTCAGAGAACTGAAGGGTGTTCCAAATGGCTTGATCATAGAATGTAAAATAAGAATTGGAATTTAAAAGGAAAATGAAGATAAAGTCAAGGAAGGCCTTGGAACTCACATTAAGGAGTTTGAATTCTATTGGTGTTTACGTACTGCTGAGCTGGGGAGCTGAATCAGAGTTTGCATTTTTGTGGTTCCAGACCCTCTCTGACTTCTACAGCCTTCCCCCTCACCCACTGTGTGCCACCCGGACACACTCCCACCTTGTCTCCATGCACATTCTACTTAAACCTGTCTTGCCCCCAAATCCCATTCCCCTCACTTCTTTTTTTTTTTTTTTTTTGGTACGTGGGCCTCTCCCGTTGTGGAGCACAGGCTCTGGACGCGCAGGCTCAGCGGCCATGGCTCACGGGCCCAGCCGCTCCGTGGCATGTGGGATCTTCCCGGACCGGGGCACGAACCCGTGTCCCCTGCATCGGCAGGCGGACTCTCAACCACTGCGCCACCAGGGAAGCCCCTCCCCTCGCTTCTTATAAGCCTTTATGGAAAGGCCAGTTTCTCATTTAGACCTTTGTTCACCCTATATTTATAAGATCAGTCCTCCTTCCTAACGTTCTCTACCCCCTGCCCCCAGCTCCCCAGCTCCCTCCGTCTCTTACAGTATTTGCCAGTATCTGATATACTATGTAATCTATCTATCTATCTATCTCTCTCTCTATCATCTACCTACATCATCCATCATCCATTTACCTGTTCCCCACCTACTGTCACTAAAATGTAACTTCCCTGAGGGCTTGGATTTGAGTTGAGAGTAGTTCCTGGCACATAGTAGGAGGTAAAACGTATGTACTTACTAAGTGAAAAAATAAAAGATTTTGAGTGGTCACTCTAGCTTCAATGTGGAAATAGGATTGGTGGCAGGCCTGGAGCCAGGAAGGCCAACTGGAAGCTGTGGTGGAAATTCAGACAAGGGCAGGATAGTGTCCTGCACCACTGATTCTAGAAATTTTTAGAGAATGAATGAATAGGGCTTAGTAATTGATTGGGAATGATACTGGTAGAGGTGGTGGTAGGGTATCAGTAAGGGGAAGGAATAATGTAAAATGATGCCTGGGTCTGATAGATTGAATTACTTGGAGAGAAAATATTACTTCCGTCCTCGCTGATGTTGGATTTGGTCATAAACTCGCTTTGGCTGATGGACTGTTAGCAGAGCAATGTGAGCAAGCACTTTAAGTGTCCTTGTGTGGCTGGTTGGCTCTTTCCCTCTAATAATGCAGCATCTGAAGAAAACATTCAGGGTAGCCATTTGCCTTTTTAGCCTGGGCCCCAGAGTCTACACATGCGGACCAGACCTGGACCCACATCCTGTTAACTTGAGCTAAGCTACTTGATCTGCAGAGGAAGCAGAGTTGCCCAGCCAAGCTCACACAATCAAATAAAATGATAGTTAGCTTTTAGACCTACAGGCAGGAGAATGAACGTATTAACTGAGTTTTGAGGTAGGTTGTTACACAGTGTTATTATAGCAATAGCTGACTTAGACACCAAGGTTCTGGCTTGGACTACTTGGAAGACAATTGGGACCTTCTATAAACACGGGGAATCTAGAAAAAGAGCATATTTGAAGAGAGCAAGATATTGAGTTCAGATCTGGACATGTCAGGTTTGAGCTGCCTATGTGACATCCAAGCACTTTGGTCCAGTTGGTAGAGAGATACTTGTGTCTGTAGCCCATGAGGGACAGCCAATCAAGAACTATGATTTGGGAACCACTACCACATACAAAATGACAGAAGCGATGAAGGAGTGAATAGAATGAGAAAAGACCCTAGAACAGAGACCTGAGAGGCATTTCATTTGAAAAAACAGCGACTGAAGGACCCTCAAAGAAGCTGGACTTCATAAGCAAGTTGAAGGCAGCACGGCATAGGTGAGAGCAACGTGCATTCCTTGTTTGGGGACTGGTTCATATGTGTCTCCCAGACCCAGAGAGTGTAGCTCTGACTGACAGCTTCTCTGAGTTTGCTTCCATTCTCTTGTCCACATCCTCCACAGCTCTCAACAGAAACAATAATAGCTCCAGAGGACTCAGAAGACCATTTTCTATTGCCCCTTCCCAGGCTATGTGCAATGGCCATTTCTGAAGCCCTCATTATGGAAACATGTAACAAGTCATAAGTTCCCTCTGATTTTCAGGAAGGGCAAGGAAGGGCAGAAGTGTTCTTCTCTGCTCAATGGTCCATGCAGCTCCAGCAGTATCCATCGCAGGCAAATTCAAAGCAGAAATAAGTTGAGATGTACAACCCGGCAGTTCTCATAAATGAATTTAGTTCAAGTTGAATTAAGGTGATCTGTGAAAATGTGTTCCAAAATGATTTTCTTCAGTGTTGAGGACACCAGATCATTCTGAAAAATGGCCGCATTTTTGGTAAATGTTTCTATTATAGCCTTATAATTCTATAGACGTTAGACTAGGGACCTCTAATGAGCTTATTGAAATGGTGAACACTACATGCTATTTAATATTTGCTGTCACTTTTTTGAAGGCAAAAAGACCTCTTCATTCTGTTTTTGCTGACTGCTCTCAGCTGATGTGTGAATGGGTAAAAAGACCATGTTTGCCAGGTGTGGAAAAAACCATCTGTTGAAGCTGGAAATTACACATTATTGTTCTTGGTGAAGAAGGGTGACGGCATTTGAAAGAGACAGGACTCTTTCTGCTGGAGAAGTCTTCCAGCAGCATTTTCAGATTTTAGGGGATGAGTCAGCGTTCTGACTTCTCTCATTGCTTCCTGATCAGTTGCACCCAGACTTGACTTAGAACTTTCTGAATCCCACTTCATAAAGTGCTGCAGGGGTGGGGAAGGTCAAAGGAGCCAGGAAAGTTTTCCCAGAGAAACCACATCTGGAGGAGACCCAAAGGAGTATAATTTAACTGGCTACTGGAGGAGGGATTAGGTCTCTATATTCAGTACGATGGGGAGCCATTAAGTATTTCAAGCATTAGGGGAGCATGATAAGATTTATTTTGAGAAAAGATCACTTGGGTAGCTGATTGAAAAGAAGCAAGAGTTGGTAAAGGTGAATCAGTTAGGAAGCTACTGCAATGGAGTTGTCCAGGTAAGAGATACTGCTAGGTTTCATTAGGGTGAAGGTGGTGAGATGTATTTGAGAAATAATTAGAAGGTAGCCTAGGCAGAACTTGGAAATGGATACAAAATGACGAAGATGAACAGTATAAGAATCAACTTATAGGACTGACCAAGTTTTGGAAGAGAACCAGTTTCTACGCTTGATTTAGTTACTTGGAGTGCAAAGTGAGGGGAGTTGGTGCAGTAAGGTAATTAATTTGGTTTAGGACATTTTAAGAATGAAGTCTTGTTTTTTTAAATTTAATTTAATTTAATTTTTTTTGAATTTTATTTATTTTTTTATACAACAGGTTCTTATTAGTCATCAATTTTATACACATCAGTGTATACATGTCAATCCCAATCGCCCAATTCATGACACCACACCCCCCACCCCCCACCGCTTTCCCCCCTTGGTGTCCATACGTTTGTTCTGTACATCTGTATTTCAGTTTCTACCCTGCTAGCCGGTTCATCTGTACGATTTTTCTAGGTTCCACATATATGTGTTAATATACGATATTTGTTTTTCTCTTTCTGACTTACTTCACTCTGTATGGCAGTCTCTAGATCCATCCACGTCTCAACAAATGACCCAATTTCATTCCTTTTTATGTCTGAGTAATATTCCATTGTATATATGTACCACCACTTCTTTATCCATTCGTCTGTTGATGGGCATTTAGGTTGCTTCCATGACCCGGCTATTGTAAATAGTGCTGCAATGAACATTGGGGTACATGTGTCTTTTTGAATTATGGTTTTCTCTGGGTATATGCCCAGTAGTGGGATTGCTGGGTCATATGGTAATTCTATTTTTAGTTTTTTAAGGAACCTCCGTACTGTTTTCCATAGTGGCTGTATCAGTTTACATTCCCACCAACAGTGCAAGAGGGTACCCTTTTCTCCACACCCTCCACAGCATTTATTGTTTGTAGATCGTTTGATGATGGCCATTCTGACTGGTGTGAGGTGATACCTCATTGTAGTTTTGATTTTCATTTCTCTAATAATTAGTGATGTTGAGCAGCTTTTCATGTGCTTCTTGGCCATCTGTATATCTTCTTTGGAGAAATGTCTATTTAGGTCTTCTATCCATTTTTTAATTGGGTTGTTTGTTTTTTTAATATTGAGCTGCATGGGCTGTTTAGATATTTTGGAGATTGATCCTTTGTCCGTTGATTTGTTTGCAAATATTTTCTCCCATTCTGACGGTTGTCTTTTCGTCTTGTTTATGTTTTCCTTTGCTGTGCAAAAGCTTTGAAGTTTCATTAGGTCCCATTTCTTTATTTTTTTTTTTTATTTCCATTACTCTAGGAGGCAGATCAAAAAGGATCTTGCTGTGATTTATGTCAAAGAGTGTTCTTCCTATGCTTTCCTCTAAGAGTTTCATAGTGTCCAGTCTTACATTTAGGTCTCTAATCCATTTTGAGTTTATTTTTGTGTATGGTGTTAGGGAGTGTTCTACTTTCATTCTTTTAATGTAGCTGTACAGTTTTCCCAGTACCACTTATTGAAGAGGCTGTCTTTTCTCCATTGTATATCTTTGCCTCCTTTGTCATAGATTAGTTGACCATAGGTGCGTGCGTTTATCTCTGGGCTTTCTATCTTGTTCCAATTGATCTATATTTCTGGTTTTGTGCCAGTACCATACTGTCTGGATTACTGTAGCTTTATAGTATAGTCTGAAGTCAGGGAGTCTGATTCCTCCAGCTCCGGTTTTTTCCTCAAGACTGCTTTGGCTATTCGGGGTCTTTTGTGTCTCCATACAAATTTTAAGATGATTTGTTCTAGTTCTGTAAACAATGCCATTGGTAATTTGATATGGATTGCATTGAATCTGTAGATTGCTTGGAGTAGTATAGACATTTTCACAATATTGATTCTTCCAATCCAAGAACATGGTGTATCTCTCCATCTGTTACTATCATCTTTAATTTCTTTCATCAGTGTCTTATAGTTTTCTGCATACAGGTCTTTTGTCTCCCTAGGTAGGTTTATTCCTAGGTATTTTATTCTTTTTGTTGCAATGGTAAATGGGAGTATTTCCTTAATTTCTCTTTCAGATTTTTCATCATTAGTATATAGGAATGCAAGAGATTTCTGTGCATTAGTTTTGTATCCTGCAACTTTACCAAATTCATTGATTAGCTCTAGTAGTTTTCTGGTGGCATATTTAGGATTCTCTATGTATAGTCTCATGTCATCTGCAAACAGTGACAGTTTTACTTCTTCTTTTCCAATTTGTATTCCTTTTATTTCTTTTTCTTCTCTGATTGCCATGGCTAGGACTTCCAAAACTATGTTGAATAATAGTGGTGAGAGTGAACATCCTTCTCTTGTTCCTGATCTTAGAGGAAATGCTTTCAGTTTTTCACGATTGAGAATGATGTTTGCTGTGGATTTGTCATATATGGCCTTTATTATGTTAAGGTAGGTTCCCTCTATGCCCACTTTCTGGAGAGTTTTTATCATAAAAGGGTGTTGAATTTTGTCAAAAGCTTTTTCTGCATCTAATGAGATGATCGTATGGTTTTTCGTCTTCAGTTTGTTAGTTTGTTAACATGGTGTATCACATTGATTGATTTGTGTATATTGAAGAATCTTTGCATTACTGGCATAAATCCCACTTGATCATGGTGTATGATCCTTTTAATGTGTTGTTGGATTCTGTTTGCTAGTGTTTTGTTGAGGATTTTTGCATCTATGTTCATCAGTGTTATTGGTCTGTAATTTTCTTTTCTTTTAGTATCTTTGTCTGGTTTTGGTATCAGCGTGATGGTGGCCAAATAGAATGAGCTTGGGAGTGTTCCTTCCTCTGAAATTTTTTTGAAGATTTGAGAAGCATGGGTGTTAGCTCTTCTCTAAATGTTTTATAGAATTCACCTGTGAAGCCATCTGGTCCTGGACTTTTGTTTGTTGGAAGATTTTTAATCACAGTTTCAATTTCATTATTTGTGATTGGTCTTTTCATATTTTCTACTTCTTCCTCGTTCAGCCTTGGGAGGTTATACCTTTCTAAGAATTTGTCCATTTCTTCCAGCTTGTCCATTTTATTGGCATACAGTTGATTGTAGTAACCCCTTAGGATGCTTTGTATTTCTGCGGTGTCTGTTGTAGTGTCTCCTTTTTCATTTCTAAGTTTATTGATTTGAGTCCTCTCCCTCTTTTTCTTGATGAGTCTGGCCAGTGGTTTATCAATTTTGTTTATCTTCTGAAAGAACCAGCTTTTAGTTTTATTGGTCTTTGCTATTATTTTCTTTGTTTCTATTTCATTTAGTTCTGCTCTGATCTTTATGATTTCTTTCCTTCTGCTAACTTTGGGTTTTGTTTGTTCTTCTTTCTCTAGTTCCTTTAGGTGTAAGGTTAGATTGTTTATTTGAGATTTTTTTTGTCTCTTGAGATAGGCTTGTATAGCTATAAACTTCCCTCTTAGAACTGCTTTTGCTGCATCCCATAGGTTTTGGATTGTCGTGTTTTCGTTGTCATTTGTCTCTAGGTATTTTTTGATTTCTTCAGTGATCTCTTGGTTATTTAGTAATGTATTATTTAGCCTCCATGTGTTTGTGTTTTTTACGTTTTTTTCCCTGTAATTCATTTCTAATCTCATAGCATTGTGGTCAGAAAAGATGCTTGATATGATTTCTGTTTTCTTAAATTTACTGAGGCTTGATTTGTGACCCAAGATGTGGTCTGTTCTGGAGAATGTTCCATGTGCCCTTGAGAAGAAAATGTTATCTGCTGTTTTTGGATGGAATGTCCTATAAATATCAATTAAATCTCTCTGGTCTATTGTATCAGGTAAAGCTTCTGTTTCCTTATTTATTTTCATGTTGGATGATCTGTCCATTGGTGTAAGTGAGGTGTTAAAGTCCCCCACTATTATTGTGTTACTGTTGATTTCCTCTTTTAGAGCTGTTAGCAGATGCCTTATGTATTGAGGTTCTCCTGTGTTGAGTGCATATATATTTATAATTGTTATATCTTCTTCTCAAATTGATCCCTTGATCATTATGTAGTGACCTTCCTTGTGTCTTGTAACATTCTTTATTTTAAAGTCTCTTTTATCTGATATGAGTATTGCTACTCCAGCTTTCTTTTGGTGTCCATTTGCATGGAGTATCTTTTTCCATCCCCTCACTTTCAGTCTGTATGTGTCCCTAGATCTGAAATGAGTCTCTTGTAGACAGCATATATATGGGTCTTGTTTTTGTATCCATTCAGCAAGCCTGTGTCTTTTGGTTGGAACATTTAATCCATTCACGTTTAAGGTAATTATCGATATGTATGTTCCTATGACCATTTTCTTAATTGCTTTGGGCTTGTTGTTGTAGGTCCTTTTCTTCTCTTGTGTTTCCCACTTAGAGCAGTTCCTTTAGCATTTGTTGTAGAGCTGGTTTGGTGATGCTGAATTCTCTTAGCTTTTGCTTGTCAGTAAAGCTTTTGATTTCTCCATCGAATCTGAATTAGATCCTTGGGGGGTAGAGTAATCTTGGTTGTAGATTCTTCCCTTTCATCACTTTTAAGTATATCATGCCACTCCCTTCTGGCTTGTAGAGTTTCTGCTGAGAAATCAGCTGTTAGCCTTATGGGAGTTCCCTTGTATGTTATTTGTCGTTTTTTCCTTGCTGCCTTCAGTAATTTTTCTTTGTCTTTGATTTTTACCAGTTTGATTACTATGTGTCTTGGCGTGTTTCTCCTTGGGTGTATCCTGTATGGGACTCTTTGCGCTTCCTGGACTTGGGTGGCTGTTTCCTTTCCTATGTTAGGGAATATTCGACTATAATCTCTTCACATATTTTCTCTGGTCCTTTCTCTGTGTCTTCTCCTTCTGGGACCCCTATAATGTGAATGTTGTTGCGTTTAATGTTGTCCCAGAGGTCTCTTAGGCTGTCTTCATTTCTTTTCATTCTTTTTTCTTTATTCTGTTCAGCAGCAGTGAGTTCCACCATTCTGTCTTCCAGGTCACTTCTCCATTCTTCTGCCTCAGTTATTCTGCTATTGACTCCTTCTAGTGTAGTTTTCATTTCAGTTATTGTATTGTTCATCTCTGTTTATTTGTTCTTTAATTCTTGTAGGTCTTTGTTAAGCATTTCTTGCACCTTCTCGATCTTTGTCTCCATTCTTTTTCCGAGGTCCTGGATCATCTTCACTATCATTACTCTGAATTCTTTTTCTGGAAGATTGCCTACCTCCACTTCATTTAGTTGTTTTTCTGGGGTTTTATCTTGTTCCTTCATCTGGTACATAGCCCTCTGCCTTTTTATCTTGTCTATCTTTCTTGTGAATGTGGTTTTTGTTCCATAGGCTGCAAGATTGTAGTTCTTGCTTCTGCTGTCTGCCCTCTGGTGGATGAGGCTGTCTCAAGAAAGAAGTATTATTGAGACATCAATGTGGAGTTGTCAAGCAAGCAGGTGGATATATTGATCTAGACTGCAGAGGGAAGCCTGGAGATAAAGATTGAGTTGTAAATTAAATTGGTGGTAATTAGAGCTGAAGGCATGGCTAAATTCTTGTAGGGAGAGGATACTGAGTGCGTAAAGTGGAGGGTCTTGAACAGCACTGGGTAACTACAGAATTTGATGCCGGCAGGGAGAAAGGAGAAAAGATGTTAGAGAAGACAAGGCAAGGAGCAGTGAGGAGGAGGAAAAGCAGAACAATGAGATGGAACAGAGGAACAGAATGTCGTAAGAACAGGGAAATGGTCAGCAGCATCAGGTAGGATGAGATTGACAAACATCCCCTGAATTCAGTGTCAGGGAGGCATTTGGTAAGTAATGTGGAGAAGAAGCCACATTACAGTGGAGTGTGCCTATTGAGTGTATGTAACTCCATGTACAGTTTGACTTTGAAAGGGAATAGAGAGACAGGGTGTTAGATGAATCAGGAGGGAAATGGCAGGTCAGAAAAGGTTTTTGCTCAGTTGTTCTTTTTATGGAAAATCGTTGATCATGTTGAAAAGTAAATAGGATGATAAAGATCAAAGTAGTGTGTTGGGAGAGGGAGAATTTTTTGAAAGTAATATCATTAAAGGGTACAACAAGGACTAAGTTATACCAGGGAGTGTGCCTGGAAGATGGAGAAGCAGTGTAGGTCACTGGATAAGTGCCTGGGTTTATAGCGGGGCTTGGAATGGAGAAAATGTTATAGGCTAAGTGTCAAAATCTGTAGTTAATAAGAGGGCCTAATCAAGGGTGTGACAGATGACAGCAACAAGGGAGGGGATGGTGGGGTTGCTGTAAAGCCTAGACATCAAAGCAGCAGAAGTTTTTGTCAGAGGCTGGGAAGTAGTGGTAGAGAGTAAGGAGGACATCAACTCCACCGGTGGTCCCTGAGGTCACAATCTGAGAGGATTGGAAGTAGGTCCTTTAGGGTAGCGCATGCTCAGTTAAAATCAGGCATTCTGGGGTGAAATTAGGGTTTGAGAGGATTTTTACTGGATATGGAGTAGCAGAATCAATGTCAACAGTGGAAGGTTAAGCATCACCAAAAATAATTGATTTTTTAAAAAAATTTCATCACTAACTCTTTAAAATTTAAATACTAAAAACAAGACAAAGTAAAATTTAAAAACGTGAAATATCTCAAAGCTTGTCTAAATCTACTTTTGGTCGGGACTTTCCTGGCAGTCCAGTGCTTGAGACTCCGAGCTTCCACTGCACGGGGTGCAGGTTTTTTTTTTTTTTAGTTATCCATTTTATACATATTAGTGTATATATGTCAATCCCGATCTCCCAATTCATCACACCACCACCACCACCCCACCACCACCGCCAGGGGGCGGGGGTCTGATCCGTGGTCGGGAACTAAGATGCCACATGCTGCCCAGAGTGGCCAAAAAAGTAAAAATAAATAAATCTACTTTTTGGTGAATTCAAATTGAGGCTTTTAAATCATAAATTTTATTTCTTTTTAGACTATAATGAGGAAGCAAATAGTTTCTGGCTGGGATATTAGTGATTTCACTATTTTTTTAATATCAAAAATAACCATAATTACATTTCCCCTGAACATATATGTTGACTATTCCATTGGATAGTCAGGGAACGTCACCAAAGAGCCACTCTAACAAAGAAAACAAACCTTTTATTTGAATGGGGCTTTTCAGTGCACACAACTGCAGTGAGCACATAGGCTATGCTATAAAAGTGTATCGCTTGCAAGGTTGTGCTTCACGCTGAGTGCAGTGGGACTTCTACATGGATAAAATTAAGTAAGTGGCCAACAGCTCCCAACAGCCACATACAGTAACCAGAGCCTCAAGAGCTCTTACCAACTCAACTAGGCAGGAAGATTTAAGGTTAAGTGCTGTGAAAGGAAAATCAAGATGGATACGGTATTGCTAAGAGAGCCCTCTAAAATGGAGCTGGGAGGCCATCAAGAAACTGTGACTCACGCGTGTCTCAGCCTGGATGGAATCTAATCTTTTGGCCACTTATTGTCAATGCAGGCATCCAGCACAGTGTTCCAGAAAGTCAAGATACTTATCGGACTCTTACCCTAAGATAACTCATGACAGCCTATCTACTTATTGGATCCTTACCCTAAATAATTTGTGACAGTCTATTCCTTAAGGACAAATATTTCCTTTCCTGCATCAGAGTCAATCATAATTCCTGCCAAAACAGCCTTGTGGCATTTGCCTTTTTAAGCTCCTGATTCTTTCTATTCCCCAGAACACTCTTTCAGTTTTACCGGAAACTGTGTCTCCAAAACTGCAATTCTGAAGACCCCAGATAAACTTTTTGCAGCTTTCTGCATTTCGTGGTCAATGGTGTTAGCACCCAGACAGGCAGACTTTTTGTTACTATTACTTATCTATCTGTATTCATTTCTATTCCTTGGAATGTACTCAGCTCTATTTTGGGTAGTTTAGAGAATCTTATTCTCTGTTCAGAAAGTTGAGGAAGGAATAAGAGATACTGAGTAGTGAGCAATTTTAGTTAGAGATATTTTAATAACATGGAAACAACAAACAGAGTTTATAAAATGAGTTATTAGCTGAACCAGGAATGGAACCCGGGAATTCTGATCCTCAGTTTGCCATTTAGCTTTGGGACTTAGCATATCATGTAGTGTCATTTTATTTCCATTTTAAATGCCCAGAAGAGTTTTATTCATAGACACCTCTGTTGCCAACTATCTTTTTAGAACCTGGCTCCAAATTTTTTCCCCTTTCTCCAATACATAACAAGCATGAATGCTATAAATTGCCAATAAAGAAATGGGCACGCATCCTTACAAGATTAGCTCTAAAAAGGCACAATCATCACAGCCAGTGATAAAAACCTCTATTCCTAATTGTCTATGGTAGGGAATAGGGATATGGTTCTTGAGACCTGAAAGTCACACAGACACTGGAAAAATGAAGAGAATGGTAATTTTCCAATGTCCCTGATTAAAGCCATCTGTGCATTCCTCTAATGCATTCTAATGCAAAATAGCCTCTTCTCTTGTTTATTTTGGAACACAGCTGTTGTCTTAATTGAGCCTAACAGATAACGGAAGTGTTGTTGCTCCCCCACACCCCTTCTCCAAACAAGCAGTTTGTGGGATTTGAGGAAGATGAGAGGGGATCATCTTTGCTGCTGGGAATCTGTATGTCTGTTCTAGTTCTCCAAATGTACTTATTTATTTATGTTGTTACAACTGGGAAGTAGAAAATATATATGTGTATATGTGTGTGCACACGGGTGTGTGTCCTATTTCTCTTTTGAACTTGAATTTGTTTTTCCTTGTGTCTTTTGATAGATTTTCCCCCCAAAATTTTCATCACATGATACATCCAGTGATTCAAGTTGAGCTTTCAAAGAAAATTTTTTTCTTGCGCTTACCTTCTCCAAACTGAAGGAGTACAAATAATAGAAGTAAAATATATGCAGTAGTAGCAAAAAAGGCTGGGAGTGAGTGCTAATGGAATTATAGTATCATAAGGTTCTTACATTTGTCAAATGTGAAGGTGAATTGAAAACAGTGAAATATGAACTGACTCAATATTGATTCTATATAGACTGTGATACAGCTACTAAAAAATAATAAAAATGTTATACAGTAGATAAAAAGACAATACAGGGAATACAATGGAATGCAAAAGATATTTAATTAACCTAAAGATAACAGGATAAGAGGGGGAAAATCATAAAAATCTTAAAACATATGGGATGAATAAAAAACAATCGCAAATTGGTACACAAATATAATAAACTAAACACTCCGATTAAAGTTAGATATTGTCAGACTAGATAAAATAGCAAGGACCAAACATAAAAGGGAAACACTTTAAATGCTAAGACACAGATGGTTTGAAAGAGAAAGTTTAGGAAATGATATACCATGTTAACAGCCTAAGAAAGAAAAAGTATGTTTCACATAAATTTAGTCATTTCATAATAATAAAAGAATTACTTCAGTGGAATGACATCATAATTTTAAACTTGTATATAACTAAAAACAGAGCTTCAAAATTTATAAAGCAAAAATTGACAGAACTAGGGCTTCCCTGGTGGCACAGTGGTTTAGAGTCCGCCTGCCGATGCAGGGGACATGGTTTCGTGCCCCGGTCTGGGAAGATCCCACATGCCGCGGAGCGGCTGGGCCCATGAGCCATGGCCGCTGAGCCTGTGCGTCCGGAGCCTGTGCTCCGCAACGGGAGAGGCCACAACAGTGAAAGACCCACGTACCACACACACACACAAAAAAAAAAAAAAAAAAAAGAAATTGACAGAACTAAAGAAATAAATAGGTAAATCTATAATCATAGTTGGAGATTTTAATATTTTATTCTCAGTAATTGTCAGACAAAGTTGATAAAAGAATACACAGGGATATAGAGGTTTTGAATAACACACTCAACCCAGTAGGCCTAATTAACATTTACAGAATACTAAACCCAACAATTAAAGAGCACATATTTTTTTTTAATTTTTTTAAATATTTCAATATATTTGAAGATACTTAAGCTTTATAGACTAATATGTCATGATCTATTAAGCAATACAAGAATTTCAACCTTTGTAAATCATTCAAAGTAATGAACTACACTAAAAGAATAGAGGAGAAAAAAATCCGATAATTGTCTAATAGAAGCAGAAAAACATTTGAGTAAATTCACTCATGATAAAAATTCCCAGCAAATTAAGAATAAAAAATAACTTTGACCATTTAATAAAGGGTATCTATGAATATATTGAATGCTTTCTCCTAAGAATGGGAAAAAGGCAATGATGGCCACTCTTGTCATTTTATTCAGTATTATATTCAAGGTTCTCACCAGTGTAATAGGCAAGAAAAGTTGTAAAGACTGAAGAGAAAAAGCCTGATTTTTTTCATGTAGAAAATATTTAAAAATCTGCAAAATTACTAAAATTAATAAGTGAATTTGATAATGTTGCAGGATAAATGGGTCAATGTACATAAATGATAAAACAATTAAAAAATAAAGTTAAAAATCAAATCCTACTTATGATAGCATCAAAAAGTCAAATATCTAACAAATACTTAACAAAATATGTGTAAAACCTTTACACTGAAAACTATAAAATATTGTGAGAGAATTTAAAGATAACCTAAAAAGTAGCAAGATAGGCCATAATCGTGGATTAGAAACATAAGGTATCAATTATTCTCAAATTTATCTATTCAGTACAATTCCAGTCAATACCCAAAGAAGCTTTTTAAAAAATGGGAGCTGATTAAAAAATGAATTAATTTGCATAAATAAGGTAATATAATAGAATTTTTCTGTTCTTTAAGAAAAAAAAGCCATAAAAGTCCAGTAAAAAAAATGACAATTGACAATGGGTCTTGTTCTCTGGGAGACATTAGAGATTGATGGAGTCTGTGTCACACTGGAGGGCATTCTTATCTCAGGAGGGCAGCACCTACTGAGCTAGAGGGAACTGTTACTATGTGGAAAAGGTGATGGCCAGTACTGCCAGGGCTTCTGAATTTTCAAAAGAAGCTAGCTATCAGGATATTTATGTGAAAGCTTCTAACTGTTAATTTTTGAAATAATTCAATCCATTTTTTTCTAACTGCGAGAATGGGAAAAATAAAATATCTGAGGGTCTTATTCCATCCCTACGTACTCTGGTAAAGACTCAAACACATGGCAGTTCTGTAAAGAAAATACTCAATGGGGGATAAGATTGAGTTTGCCTTTGACGTCTTAGACCTGTAATTTCTAGTATTTGTTGAATACTCTGTAATGTGTTGGGCAGTAACTTCAGGAACTACTTACATCCTACATAAGGAAATTTTGAGCCTTTGAAAACTTAAGTAGCATATACATGGAGGAGCTGGCATTCAAGCTCAGGTTTCTATGATTCCAGAACTCAGCCACAAAACTGTATTTCTCCCCAGTATGGAGCAGATGAGGAATGAGGGAATGAGAGAAGTCCATGCTGAGGAAGCAGCACAAGCAAGAGGTGAACGTCACAACCCCGCACAAAGTTTGCCTCCTCTAATTCATGTCATCTCCTCTCACTTTCCTCCCAGAGGAACAGAAAATGCTTGTTTGTTTTTGTTATTTTATTTTACTTTTTTTAACCATGTCTGGACCAGGCAATCAGTACATTTCCTCTTTACATAAAGAACAGCTCTTGGAATGTCATTGTTTAGGACTTACCTCTTTCTCTGCAAGCAAAGATTAGATTCTTGGCTGACCTCAGTGAGCATAGTAATTTCAAGACATGGAACTAATAATCTACTTGAGCATCAGCGAGTCCAGCAAATGAGCTGCATTATCCCTTCTCACGTGTGATTAAAATCAGAATGAGAAGGCAGGCTCAGGAAGGATGATTAAGCACAGAGATACATGGAAAAGAAACAAAAAAACAAAGGGACACACAGAGCAATAGTGGGTGATCTTCCCAACCTGCCTGCACAATAGGGCCGCTGAAGCACGGTCTCCCCTGAGCTACCAGCGAGAGCGGCTTCCGCTACCATTACTTGCTGTGAAGCCTGGCCACTTCAGCACAGACCTTCTGTGGATCAGGGGGTGAAGACCCAAGGACACAAGGTTGTTCCAAATAAGGACGGGTCTTTTCCCCCAGAGAGCCAAAGGGGCAGTCATGCTTCCAGAGGGCTCTAAGCAGGTAAACTGAGTTGAGTTGGTTCTTTTTAGCACAACCTATAGAGAGGCAATCCATACACATGTAGGTGCTAACCACCTCCAGTTGGTGTAGGCTCTTGGGCGCCCAAGCTACAATATTTGTACCTTTCCTTCTCTCCCATCACTTGCCCTGCTCACCTACTCATTCATTTCCCTCAATAAGTCTCACATAGGAAATACCAGGAACAAAGGCAAAACAAAAGTAGCCACGAAGAGTTTGAAAAATGTCACTAAGGGGAAGACCATTGAGTGTGTTTGTTAAAGGCAGAGTTACTAGGTTTTTAAAAATAATTTTAATCCAATGGACATGCCCTCAGAACACTCACAGCTCGTGGATAAGACCCACCCTTACTGTAACATAATCAGTACCACACAGAGATATATGCCCAGTGCTTTGAGATCTCAGAGGAGGGTGTGAAGGATTTTGCCTGAAGCCAGTTGGGAGTGGAAGTAAGGAAAGGCTCAGGCATTTCAGTGGGTGGTCAGGGCCACACAGCTTGAGCCCTGCACAAGAGTGCCCAGCCCCTCCCCCCCACGAAGTCATGCAGGGCAACCCTCTCTATAATTTCCCGCCCAAGTTGGAATCTTTTCGGTGGCAGGCCTTCTCTATTTGCTGCAGTTATTAGCACTCTTTGACCTCCATTCCTGTGAGATGCTTTCACTTGGTCCACCTCACCCTTGATAACTGGCATGAGCCTTCACAGGAGAGTTGCCAAACATCCTGGATTCAGCAAAGGACGGATGCGTGACTTGCACGGGTCCCACCCTGAGGAAGGGTCTGACCCTTTGTTGCTCCATGGCTCGTCTGAATCCTAGCCCCTGTTTTTGCCCCGTCTCTTTGCCTCATCCCTGCTTCCCTTATGGTCTTTCCTGCACATTCTTGCTCTACTTTCCCCGGCAGACCTCCTGGCCCCCCAATGACTTTCTTTACTTTCAACCCAGATACTGGACTCACCCCTTTTTTGTATTTTCCTGCTGGATTTGCCTTAGGGCTTGACCTGACTTTCCTGCTTTCATATACTTTGGTATGAAATGATTGACATTATGCTAATCTATGTAATAGGTGTTTATGTGTGTTTATTCCTCAGGCCTATGCTCCGGCGCTTCTCATGTTTTATAGAATAGGAGCTAGGCTTCAGAGTCAGACAGGACTGGGTTTGAATCACATTTAATCACTGTATGTCTTTGGGCAAATTACTTCAACTCTGAGTCTTAGTTCCCTCACTTATGAACTTGATATGATAATCATACCTTCCTCGCGTAAGTCATAGAGCAGTTGCAAGTAGTTAATGAGACAACGCCCGTAAGCTATTTAGGACAGTGACTAAAACACAGCAAATTGTCAATAAATGTTATTTACGGTGCCAACTGGTACCCAGTCACATCTAAATAGATGTTCAGTAAACATTGTGCAAAATCAATACAGAAAACCGCCAAAAGATCCAAAATAACACACGCAAAAATATCCTTCAGAGCTGAAGAAATATTTATAAATCAGACTCATGACATTTTATGTTCAAAGCCACATTTTCTGGGTTAGGGAGGCTGTACAGTGTACCGAGCAGGGGACTAAGGAACCAATTCGCATGGCTCTGATTCCTGCTCCGTTAAACGATGGAAACCTCAGCCTTAGTCGTGCCGTCTGGCTGTGCAGGAATGAGAGCCTGAATTTGTGAGCTCTGCCACCTTTGGATGCACAAATCCAGAACACAACTCCATAATGCAGTGTGGGAATTAAGTATGACACGCTATATCAGTTCTAGGCACATTAGCAGAGATTGAAAATGTTTTCCCACTTAGACATTTTCAATGGATGATAAATAGGGTTAATGGACTGTGACTGAAGTACTCCTGCCCTCTTAAATCTTCCAGGAAGCTTTTAAAACTGGTAAATACATGTTCTTCGTGATGGTTTGCAAAAATCTGCTCTAATTCAATTTTGAGCTGCTTAGGACTGCAAAAATGCAAAAACCTGCCTGAGGAAACATCCAAGCCTTGGCCCTTTAAAAAAAAAAAGAAGACATTGAAAATGACACTTTAAATCATCAGCTTCCCAGAGTCTTTTGAAGTCCTGCCCATTTGAGTTGGCCTGGTGTTAATCTTCTTTTAAGAATAAAATCCAAGGTCAGTATTTTATTTTGCATGTTTTCGCAGGAAGCTTTGGAATGCTCAGGGTGGTTCTTTGAATCAATTTGTGTATGTGTTCACATATATGAAAAGCAGAAGAGGGAATGGGGGCCGTGGATCTTGTCATCTAGTTGGATGCAACGTCCCCCACTTTGCCTTGCATAGCCTTGAGGGAACTAAGCTCACTTGAGCCAGAGGAAGAACATGACAAAACAGCTAGGCTTGTGATGCTGGGTGGAGTTAGCAGCCTTGCTTCCCAATAACTCCAAAGGCTTGACAGATGCATGCCACGAAGAGCCTTGGTACCCAATGGTCTTTGCTTAAATGCTCAGTGGGACTCTGCTATGCTGCCCTCTAGTGTTAATGGTACAGTAGAGGTGGCAGGAGCCCCCTGGCTGTGCCATCTCCAGGGGCAACTCAGACACCAGGAACAAGGAAGGAATCTGAGGCAGCAGCAGTTTTCTGTAGGAAAACTGGGAGAACCCAGGGCACAGAGGCTGTTAGGAAAGGACAGGGAAACACGGGCGAACATGAAGGACAATTCAAGCTGGGACTAGGTAAGTGGGTCTTACATTCTAGTTTCTAAAGCGTATCACCTTTGAGGGGAAAAGGGAAATGAATCATCCTCTTTTAACCCACATCCGGGGCATAGGAGAAATTTTCCACTGGTCGATCGACATAGCTGTGCTATAGAGAAGAGTACTTGAACTTGAGTAGAAAATCTAGGTTTAAGTCACTTACTAGCTAGATGGTTTCAGGTTTTTTAAGTTTTTTTCTGTTTTGGGATTTTAATTACTTTCTTTGAACGGTGGGGTAGTCAAATCCACCTCAAAAGATTATTTTATATATTAAATGAGATAGCAATATTTTATAAACTTTAGAGTCCCACGTAAATGTTAATTATCTTCATTAGCACTACCATTAATTTCTCAGGAAGTAATCTGGCAAGATGGAGTTTCTTTTTCCTTATGAGGATCTCAAGTCCAGAGACCTTAAAATAACATGACTACTGATTCCTAGTGAATGGACTGGGGAAGCAAGTTCACCTAGTTCACATTTATATCTTACTTAAATATAGCTTCCATAGCACCTACATAGTAAGTTAAATAAAATATTTCTTAAATGATATAGTAACAGTGATGATGAATCAATGTTGGTTTGTCTTAGATTTTACTCCTAAGGGATTTAGAAGAATGAACTCCTGGGAGAAGGAAGGAACCAGAGCCAGGACCAAGTGTTATATAGTTCTGTAGATCAGTAGTTCTCACTTTATTTATTTATTTATTTATTTATTGAGACCTTTAACATCTCCATCAACCTGGGTAACTGATAAAGAGTTGTCAGGTGCTTTGCTTGACCGAGTAAGAACACTAATACAAAATAAAACAGAAAACCACAACCTATTCTCATTCTCATTTCATAAAGGAAAGACCATTTTAACGCCCTTCCTTCCAAAGTCAGAAAGACAAAAATCACAGGTTTTTTTAATAACATTAAGAAAAACATACTTCAAAATTCTTCTCATGTTGTAATAAAGTCAAAACATTGTCAAGACCAGTGAGATCTGCACGCTTACATTGGAAATCATTTATATGGATGTCTCTGGACACATCAATCTTCTGAGAGCTCTCCTAAACCCAGTTTCTCCCTGCCTCCTTCTCTCCTATGTCTGAGTAGCTATCCCATGTTCAGAAGAAACAGGGACAGATGAGACTATAAAATTCATAGTCTCAGAAGCTAGTAACCCTTGTTATAGCATTTCCTGGGATAATTGCTTTCTCATTGCAATGGGCATTTGACAGACACACATTTTCCCTTGTATGTCTTTCATCACAGACATAGAAGGCAAACCACTCAGGATAATGGAATAAAGTACCACATTAGGATCTGTAAGCATATGTGAATTTATTCATAACAATGCTGAAAAGGATCTAAGACATTTAAATCAATTGCACATGTATTCACCGTATAATTTAATTAGCACTGGTGGAAGGCACCATAAGAGCTCCTATTACACTGTTTCCATTACCATTAAATAATTTAAAAAAAATACTTGCAGTATTAGGGACGGTGTTCTCTTTGTAATTACAGAAGGGCAGTTTGTTTAAGAGCTTCCCTGACGTCATATATGCAAGAGCTATTTGTCATTTCAGCAAAATGCAACAGATAGTTCTTTGCCAAAGGAAATAGTGTTTGTCATTGTAACACTTTACATTATTTAAATATACATACTGAAGCCAGTAGACTTAGGTAGTCACTATCTACTTAATTGGCTGATTTTAAAATCAAATAGAAATTTCAGGAAAAAGGAAGGGGAATAGTAACCTCAATGTTTATACTGACAGCAATAATAACTACCACCATGTACTGAATCATACTGGTTTCTGGGTAGGAAACTAGATTTAATACATACAATGTCTCCAGTTCTCACAAAGAACTAATTCTTATAAATAATCTCCATTTTACTCATGAGGAAATGGAAGCCCAGAGAGTTCCTTATGTAAATTGTACAGGATCAAATCAGAGGCATCAGGAAGTAAAGTTGTATCAATGCCCACCTTATTCCCAGTTCAGAACACTATTTTTTCTAAGGTATAATGCTTTAGTGTAAGCAATAGGTAAAAATCCACTGTGAACTGTCTTAGCATTTCCTTCTAAGAAGAACCAAAGGAGTTTAAACTATATACTGCTATGTGCAGATGATTCTATAAACAGGGACATGAATTCAGACCCACTCAATTATTTTCA
Organism: Grampus griseus; assembly: GCF_964374135.1. Lineage (NCBI taxonomy): Eukaryota > Metazoa > Chordata > Mammalia > Artiodactyla > Delphinidae > Grampus > Grampus griseus. The sequence goes on from NC_139009.1 coordinate 39,987,065, forward strand.
ACTTCCATTGTAAATATTTTTGACTACTTTAGTGAAAGAAAACAAAAATGGATTGGGGGGGGGGTTTGTCCTAAATATTTTTCATAAGAAGGGCAAAAGACTTTTTTCTTCTTCCACAATCAGAGACAAAGGCGTAACCGAAAGATCTTCTGAGCACTTAAAATATAACATCACAGGGAACCTCTTTGTGTAGAGACATGCTGAACTTGCGGTAGTCAAGATAGGACATTGGTTACATCCTCTTTCCCCTTTCGAATAATTTTGATGACTTCCCCAAAACATAGCAGGACTCACCTCTCAAGCCATTTCTTCAGAGACAGTACTAATCCATTGGGTAAACGTGACTGGTGAGCCCTTTAGAAGTAGACAACTTTTAAAAGACTCAACTGAAATTGCTAATTTGTAGAAAAATCACACCTTGAAAGCCATCGTAAGAGGGATAGCTACATCAAGAACTTGCTTTTCTCTATAACTCTGAAACCATTCTTTGTGTTGTTGGAAAGCAGTGCATTCCTGATATATTTAATTGTGAATATGTTTTCCCAGGAATAGGAGTTCACTTGGGACTCTATCATTGTTAAAAAAAAAAAAAAAAAACACTATCACAATAGATCACTGTTTTTTCCAACTAGTATAAACTGAATAAAAGCATCTTGGAAATCTTTTTTGTTTCTGTCTAGGGAATCACATTGCATATTAGCCTTATAAAGGCTCTGAGAAGTTCTGCAATAAAGGAATCTGTTTAAATTTCTTTAGTGAGCAATTATGATTTGAGAGTGCAGCACTGTTTTCCATCAGTCCTATAACATCCTGCAGAACAATTGTAGTGGACTCTGAGATGTGCTGTCCAGATACCTCTTTAAGGAATGACTTTCTGCCCCAGCTGTCAGCTCCTTTATGCTTTGCCTCAGTCACAGAGAGCCTTACCCAGTGGTTTTCCCTTCCCAGTGGTCAGAAGGGAGGTTGGCCCACATTCAATTGCATGTTGATGTGGGAGTGTAAAGACCTAGCCATTTTGCCCAAATGTAAGATAGCTTTGACTAACTACGTACTCCAGTGCTCCCCATGGGGTTGAATGAGGTGTTGTTTGGCCTACACAGCAGTTGCACTTTTCTGCTTAATCCTGCTTCTAGTCTTTTCTTTCTCACAGGGTTAATCCCAATAAATAGCTTGTGAATTTGTTACCAGGGGTGGTCTGAGAAACCAGGCAATAAGATGGGATTTGGGAGCTAGATAACTTACTGCCCAGCAGGCAACAGAGACCCCATTACAGGTAGTAAAGTAGTCACAGAGGACTCCTGGCACCAGATGGCAGTAGAATTGTTCAGATTCTCACTGGTGGTGCATTGAGATGTTGTACAGAGAGAAAGGAATGCAATGGCTGGTGTGATGCATCAGATGTTTGAGAATTCCAGAGGAAACAGTATCTATGTGGATGATGGGAAGGGGTAACTGTTGCTAAGCACCACTGGTACTGCAAAAATGAAAACAAAAAGCTGTGATTTGTCACCAGGAAACTGAAAGCCAGCTTTGAAAGTCAGAGGGACTCCTTGGTAGCTTATGAAGATGCTCTCATCTTCTGAAGTGGGAGAGAAGGGAAAGTTGAGGACCAGTTCTAGGATTTAATGGTCACAGTGGCTGAGTCCCAGAGGAGGTAAAACGTTCAACCAGCGCAAGTCTGTTACTCCGTGGTCAGAACGTAGGCTGGGAAATGTATGAGTGGTGGGTATCACTCGACTGTGGTAATTGAGCCAGATGACCAAGAAGCAGCTAGCACACTGGAGGCTTTGGTAAGACACATGAGCTCCGGAAGATAGGAGATAAACCCTATGAAAATTCAGAGACCTGCTACATCAGTAACGTGTTTAGTTGTCTAGTGGTAAGGTGTGTTTGGAACACCTGATATGAGTAAAAGACAAGTTATGAGACACTAAACAACCATGCATCTGGGGCTTCCCACCATGAGCTGGGTTCTGTCGAGTCTCGTGGTGCAGCAGGCCCAGATTTCCATTATGGGACAGAGTGGTATTTGGTAAATTTGCGATGATGCACTTTTGTCATGTTGCTTTGTGGGGCACAAGCAAACTGGTAATCCAGTCTCCCATGTCACTCCCAATGGTGCTCCAAATCTCCTTCCTCAGCTCACACCTGTGGTCATATGAGAGCTTTCTTAAGATCAGGAAGAAAACACCTAAGTTTGGTTTTTAGATGTGTCAGCTTGGTATATGACTGCAAGCCAAAAAGGAATGGCAGCTACACAGCAGCCCCATTTAGGATTGGCCTTAAAAAAGGGGAAATAATCTCAAAGGGTAGAGTGGGACACCAGGGTCTCAAACTATAAAGAAAAGTGGCTTAAGGTTAGAATATATAAGAACTCATGGGCAGTCATAAAAAGTCTGGCCAGGAAGCTTGAAAGAAGACAAATTGGAATTTGGGAATGAGGCCTGAGCTAGAGGTATGTGGAAGAACATATGGGACAGAACACAAAGTGGGATCTTTGTGTGACGTGTTAACACCAACAAGAGACTGTCCTACAGGGAAGAAGCATTGAACAACCAAGTAGACAGAATGACGTGATCACTGTTATCAGTCGGCCTCGGCCACTGGCCACCCCAGGTTTGGCACAATAAGTATATGAATGGAGTGGTCATTGTTGGAGAGATGGAGGTTAACCATGGGCCTAACAGTATGGTCTTCTATTCACGAAGCCTGATGTGGCCACAACTGCTTTTGATTGTCTACCTGCCAGAAGCAGAGGTAAACGCTGGGCCCCTGATGTGGCAAATTCCTCAAGAAGACCAAACCGCCACTCAATGGCAAGTAGGATATATTAAAACACTTTCCTCTTCTAAGGTCCAGAGGTTTGTTCCAACAGTAATAGACATATATTCCAAATACAGTTTCACTTTTCTGACTGTAGCATAAGTCAGCACCACTTTGCCAGTGGCTTATGGGGTGTTTGATCGACCCACATGGAATCCCACATAACATTGTGTCAGATCACAGGACTCCTTACAAAAAAGTAAATGTGGGAATGGACCTACGAACATGAGAGTCACTGGTAGAACCACATGCTATACCATCCAGAAGCTGCTCTCCTGATCGAGAATTGGAATGACGTCTGAAGCTTAGAAGACATGGTGGCTGAAGGTGAGGAGGTTTACAACGGTTAGTAGAAGAAGGAAAAATGAGCATCCCTTGTAGTCTTGAGAATGTATACAGTGGTCTTGAGAGCGTCTACAGTGGTGGGGGCTGCAGTATGCCCCACGAACTTTCCTCTTCAAAGTTTCACCCAGAATGAGTACTTCCCACTCGAGTACCGGAGGAGCTTCTTCCTGAACAAATGTGGAGTGGATCTGAGCCGCATCAAGGGGTAGACGGTGAGAGACACGGGGATGTGCAGCCCAGATGTCCTTTCAAGAAAGAACTTCTTGCCCCAGCTATCAACTCCTTCAGGGTTTGCCTCAGCCGCAAAATGCTACTTATTCCACAGATTTCTCCTTAAAGTGCAGCCCCTATGCAGTGAGGGAAAGAAGCAGAGATATAAAGGCCTGGCTGATTCAGGCAAATGCAGGACAACCCTGATGGGCTGTGTTAACTGCAGACCTCCTCCAGCATAAATTGAGGCTTTGTTGGATGTGAATGGCAAATGCACCTTCTTCCTCTGCCCGTTCTGATGCTTCCACTTCTATTCACAGATACTGGTTCTTAATAAATACCCTGAATGCTAAACTCCATTCTAAGCATTTGCTTCAGGAAACCCTGCCCATGAAGTGTTCCACAAAATACCGATTTGCAAAACACTGTACTAGGAGATTATAAGAATGAATTATACTTTTCTTCTCACTTATTAGTCCTTTAAAGATAACAAGTATCTTAAAAATTATTGCCACCTCTATTTTCTCTCAAATCTTTTCACTTAATTTTCTTTTAATTGGGTATAGGAGCATTAATTAGGTGCACGTGGATTAAAGCAAGCAAAAAGAAAGAAAAGGAAGAAAGAAAACACCTTCATGCCAGGCATTACTATATGTGGAAAATATATAAGGGAATTATGTGGCAGTATCGGATGCCATGTTGTCTATAAGTGGCTTAGAACCCTATTGAAAAGTAAGAAACATATGAAAAAAAGAATCAGAATAAGAGATTAAAAAGCAGTTCACGGTGCAGTACAACAGTCATAAGACAGGACATGATCAACTTCTCAATAAGAGAGTACAGGTAAAATGTGGCTAGGAACTACAGTCACAAAAGGGCAGATCTAATCAAAATAATAACAAAATAATTAGAATAAGAAAAGAAAAGAATCTCAGACAGGAGTTTTGGGAATCTTCAGAGAAAAAAAAATGGGGATTTGAATTGAATTGGCCTCTTCCTTCCAGAGAGATCTGACTCTGTATAAAATCAAAATGTTCAAAACTTACTTGAAAAATCCCCATATTTGTGAGGCGCAGCACTTTGTGAGGCACAGAAATTGCCATGGACTGAATTGTTTCCCCCCCAAATTCATATATTCAAGCCCTAATCTTCAATGTGAGTGTATCTGGAGACAGGGCTTTTAGAAGGTAATTAAGGTTAAATGAGGTCCTAAGGGTGGGGTCCTAATCCCATAGGATTGCTGAACGAAGAAGAGGCCAGCATGCACGTGCGTGCACCAAGAAAGGCCATGTTAATACGCAGTAAGAAAGCAGCCATCTATACAAGCCAAGAAGAGAACTTTCACCAGAAACCTTATCTGCCCTCACCTTGACCTTGGACTTCCTAGCCTCCAGAACTGGGAGAAAACCAATTTCTGTTGTTAAAGCCACCCAGTCTATGGTACTTTGATATGGCAGCCCATACTGATTCAGACAGAAATTACCCTAAAAGGAGAGGTGGCCTGTTCCCTGTCAGATTTTTATATTCTGCCAGAAGCAGAAAACACTGGCAAGACCCATGTCAAGAAGGGAAATGTTCCAAATGCATATGTTGTGTATGAGTAGGAGAGGAGAAAGATAAAATACATACATATATCTCACTTTATTTTAGTTTGATATACCACGTTTATTTGATTATAAGATATTTATAATTGTATAATCCAGTAAGTACAAAATAAGCACATTGGGTGAGAGACATAAGGGAAGGAAAACATTCTTCGAGCAGGAACAAAGACCCTAAAGAGAATGTATGGCAGTTTGGAGGGTGAGGGTGGTATAGGGTGAAACTTGATGATATAATCCTTTGATTTAAATAAGACAGAGCAAGCGAAATGAACAGAAGCCATTGCACCTAAATGCAGAGCTTCATTTACATAGAAACAGGAACAATTTCATGTTCAAGAAATGTCAGTTTTCTATAAATACGGAGGTTCAGTCATTACCACCAGAATTATTCATTATACTATGATTCAAAACAAGATGAACATACTGGGCCAACATTAGAACTCCAGTCCCCAAAGTGGCCTTTCATGTATTTTTCAAAACTGGCTTTATCCATCCAAAAATAAGAGTTTGCTGAGTATGTGTTAAGGTCAGAAAATAAAAAAGATATGAACTCATTTCTTTCCCATTTCAAGTGAGCAAGGACTAGTCATTATGAACACTTGGGGGCTTCCCTGGTGGCGCAGTGGTTGAGAATCTGCCTGCTAATGCAGGGGACACGGGTTCGAGCCCTGGTCTGGGAGGATCCCACATGCTGCGGAGCAACTAGGCACGTGAGCCACAACTACTGAACCTGCGCGTCTGGAGCCTGTGCTCCGCAACAAGAGAGGCCTCGACAGTGAGAGGCCCACGCACCTCGATGAAGAGTGGCCCTCACTTGCCACAACTGGAGAAAGCCCTCGCACAGAAATGAAGACCCAACACAGCAAAAAATAAATAAATAAATAAACAAATTACTAAAAAAAAAAGAACACTTGGGATATTTAACTGACTTGCCTAGATTACCATTTCCTTAAATATTTTAAATTTAAAATTTGGTAATGGAAGAATATCAGCATCTGAGTCCTCATTCTAATTGTCTCTGCCCCTCTTCACCCCCATCTTCATCCACTTCTCTCTTCTTTCTATTCTTTACCTACCTACATCACATCCATTCTTTAAGCCCTGAGTAAGACTTTTGTCTTTTCTGATGACTTCCTTTTAGGATTTTCTTGGTGACGCTGTGTGTGCCTTTCTGTGTGTTTATTAAAATATACACGTACACTCTTATTTATCTTGCTCAAGGTCTAGTGGACCTTTTAAAATTGAGATCTTATCCCTAGCCTCAATTTCAGGATATTTTGGTCTATTGTTCCTTTCATAATTTCTTTATCATCATTACCTCTGTTCTCTCAATCTGGAACTTCTATAAGAAACATTACTTACATCTTGAATATGCACTCCTAGTTTCTGCATTTTTCTCTCATATGTTTTGTCTCTTCTCTGTTCGACTCATGTTTGCTTCTGGATCACACATTTTGTCTTCAACAGTGATCATTCTAATGAGTTAGTTCAGTTATAAATACATGTTTATATTTAATTGCTAAACACGTTTTCTTGTTTTCTGTTATTTTGTCATAGCATGCTGAATTTATATTATTTATATATTACCTTCTCTAATTTCACTGAGGATCCATAGAATTGTTTCTAAAGTCTTCCGTTGACATCGCAATTATCTCTGTTTCTTCCAGGATCAGTCTTTCTATGTGTTCACTTTGTTCTTATTATTTCATGGTGTTGGTTTTTCTCAAATGAGTGGTGGTCCTTGTTGGTTTGTTCATGTTAACGCATGAACTGGATTAATGGAGTCAGGTGGCATGGGGTTTCCCTGAAGTTCTTCCATTCTTTTCTTCCACTGACTCCTACCTGAATGAAAGGGCTCAATTAGGTTCTGGGTGTGTAGACATTTTGTTTCAACTAACAGGCTACTTTTTAGCTGCACAGTCATGGAGTTTCTTCAGTTTTAGATCTCCTCATTGCCAAATAAGAAGAGATTTATTCTAGTAGCAAAGAAATTTAGTATGTTTTTCTCCTCAGTAGAGCTGCCTTTCGCTACCTCTTTTTCTTCTCTCTTCTCAGTCTTTTCTCACTCTCATAGGAATTTTAAGTAAGCCGTCAGATTAACACTGAGCCCTCCCCAGACAGCATAGATTCTTCACTTTTTGGATTTTAGCCTGGGATAAGATTCTTCTGCAGGCCATAGTGTGTGTGTGTGTGTGTGTGTGTGTGTGTGTGTGTGTGTGTGTGTGTAGAGAGCGAGAGAGACCAACTAGCACAGATATTTTAATATAGTTCTTTAATAAATAGCTCTGATGCATTGCTCCAGGAATCCATTTTGTTTTGTTTTGTTCTGTCTTGTTTATTTCATGTGTTCACTTTGTATTTGATATTCCCCTGTGTCTGTGATTATCTTCATGATGATTTTCATCTGCTCATGCTTTATGCTATGGTCTACCCAGTTTCATCAGGCCCAGTCCATCTGCTTTTTATGTCTCAGGACTCTTTTACAATAGCTTAGATTTTCTTATTTTCCATCTGTTGTGAAGCAAGCCTTTTTTTGTTGTTCTTTAAGTTGAACTGAATTTGCTGAGTATAATTCTAATTGTTCAGCATATTTATAAATTCAAATTCAGATTTGAAAAATGTTCTTCAACCACATAAAATGTGATATTTTTAAAAACAAGTGGTTGTTTTGAACATTAGCCTTTCATAATGAACTATTTTTAAATTGAATTAATATACCAGTAACTTTCTTTTATATATATATATAACTTATTTTTTTGTCAATAAAATCTCAAGAAAGGCATAAAGATTCCATATCGAAGGATAAATCAAATTCATACTTTTAAAATCAGATTTGACAATGTAGAGAACTTTTTTTGACCCAGGCTTCATTTTGATTTAATCATTTTTTATTTTTAACATCTTTATTGGAGTATAATTGCTGTAGAATATTGTGTTAGTTTCTACTGTATAACAAAGTGAATCAGCTACATGCATACATATATCCCCATATCCCCTTCCTCTTGCGTCTCCCTCCCACCCTCCCTATCCCACCGCTCTAGGTGGTCACAAAGCACCTAGCTGATTTCCCTGTGCTATGCGGCTGCTTCCCACTAGCTATCTATTTTACATTTGGTACTGTATATATGTCACTGCTACTCTATCACTTCATCGCAGCTTACCCTTCCCCCTCCCTGTGTCCTCAACTCCATTCTCTATGTCTGCGTCTTTATTCCTGTCCTGGCCCTAGGTTCATCAGAACCATTTTTTTTAGATTCCATATATATGTGCTAGCATACAGTATTTGTTTTTCTCTTTCTGACTTACTTCACTCTGTATGACAGACGCTAGGTCCATCCACCTCACTACAAATAACTCAATTTCGTTTCTTCTTATGGCTGAGTAATATTCCATTGTATAGATTTACCACATCTTCTTTATCCATTCATCTGTCAATGGACACTTAGGTTGATTCCATGTCCTGGCTATTGTAAATAGTGCTGCAGTGAACACTGTGGTACATGTCTCCTTTTGAATTATGGTTTTCTCAGGGTATATGCCCAGTAGTGGGATTGCTGGGTCATACGGTAGTTCTATTTGTAGTTTTTTAAGGAACTTCCATACTGTTCTCCATAGTGGCTGTATCAATTTACATTCCCACCAACAGTGCAAGAGGCTTCCCTTTTCTCCACACCCTCTCCAGCATTTATTGTTTGTGGATTTTTGATGATGGCCATTCTTGACTGGTGTGAGGAGATACCTCATTGTAGTTTTGATTTGCATTTCTCTAATGATTAGTGATGTTGAGCATCCTTTCATGTATCTCGTGACCATCTGTAGGTCTTCTTTGGAGAAATGTCTATTTAGGTCTTCTGCCCATTTTTGGATTGGGTTGTTTGTTTCTTTGATATTTATCTGCATGAACTGCTTGTATATTTTGGAGATTAATCCTTTGTCAGTGGCTTCATTTGCAAATATTTTCTCCCATTCTGAGGGTTGTCTTTTCATCTTGTTTATGGTTTCCTTTGCTGTGCAAAAGCTTTTAAGTTTCATTAAGTCCCATTTGCTTATTTTTGCCTTTATTTCCATTTCTCTAGGACGTGGGTCAAAAAGGATCTTGCTGTGATTTATGTCATAGAGTGTTCGGCCTGTGTTTTCCTCTAAGAGTTTGATGGTGTCTGGCCTTACACATAGGTCTTTAATCCATTTTGAGTTTATTTTTGTGTATGGTGTTAGGGAGTGTTCTAATTTCGCTCTTTTACATGCAGCTGCCCAGTTTCCTCAGCACCACTTATTGAAGAGGCTGTCTTTTCTCCACTGTATATTCTTGCCTCCTTAATCAAAGATAAGGTGACCATATGTGCATGGGTTTATCTCTGGGCTTTCTATCCTGTTCCATTGATCTATATTTCTGTTTTTGTACCAGTACCATACTGTCTTGATTACTGTAGCTTTGTAGTATAGTCTGAAGTCAGGGAGCCTGATTCCTCCAGCTCCGTTTTTCGTTCTCAAGATTGCTTTGGCTATTCGGGGTCTTTTGTGTTTCCATACAAATTGTGAAATGTTTTGTTCTCATTCTGTAAAAATGCCAGTGGTAGTTTGATGGGGATCGCATTGAATCTGTAGATTGCTTTGGGTAGTAGAGTCATTTTCACAGTGTTGATTCTTCCAATCCAAGAACATGGTATATCTCTCCATCTGTTGGTATCATCTTTAATTTCTTTCATCAGTGTCATAGTTTTCTGCATACAGGTCTTTTGTCTCCTTAGGTAGGTTTATTCCTAGATGTTTTATTCTTTTTGTTGCAATGGTAAATGGGAGGGTTTTCTTAATTTCTCTTTCAGATTTTTCATCACTAGTGTATAGGAATACAAGAGATTTCTGTGCATTAATTTTGTATCCTGCTACTTTACCAAATTCATTGATTAGCTCTAGTAGTTTTCTCGTAGCATCTTAAGGATTCTCTATGTATAGTATCATGTCATCTGCAAACAAAGACAGCTTTACTTCCTCTTTTCCAGTTTGGATTCTTTTACTTCTTTTTCTTCTCTGATTGCTGTGGCTAAAACGTCCAAAGTTATGTTGAATAATAGTGGTGAGAGTGGGCAACCTTGTCTCATTCGTGATCTTAGTGGAAATGGTTTCAGTTTTTCACCATTGAGGACGATGTTGGCTGTGGGTATGTCATATATGGCCTTTATTATGTTGAGGAAAGTTCCCTCTGTGCCTACTTTCTGGAGGGTATTATTATAAATGGCTACTGAATTTTGTCGAAAGCCTTCTCTGCATCTACTGAGATGATCTTATGGTTTTTCTCTTTCAATTTGTTAATATGATGTATCATGTTGATTGATTTGCATATATTGAAGCATCCTTGCATTCAGGGGATAAACCCCACTTGATCAGGGTGTATGATCCTTTTAATGTGCTGTTGGATTCTGTTTGCTAGTATTTTGTTGAGGATTTTTGCGTCTATGTTCTTCAGTGATATTGGCCTGTAGTTTTCTTTCTTTGTGACATCTTTGTCTGGTTTTGGTATCAGAGTGATGTTGGCCTTGTAGAATGAGTTTGGGAGTGATCCTCTGTCTGCTATATTTTGGAAGAGTTTGAGAAGGATAGGTGTTAGCTCTTCTCTAAATGTTTGATAGAATTCGCCTTTGAAGCCATCTGGTCCTGGGCTTTTGTTTGTTGGAAGATTTTTAATCACAGTTTCAATTTCAGTGCTTGTGATTGGTCTGTTCATATTTTCCATTTTTTCAGTCTTGGAAGGTTGTGCATTTCTAAGAATTTGTCCATTTCTTCCAGGTTGTCCATTTTATTGGCATATAGTTGCTTGTAGTAGTCTCTCATGATCTTTTGTATTTTTGCAGTGTCAGTTGTTACTTCTCCTTTTTCATTTCTAATTCTATTGATTTGAGTCTTCTCCCTTTTTTTCTTGAAATATCTGGCTAATGGTTTATCAAATTTGTTTATCTTCTCATGGAACCAGCTTTTAGTTTCATTGATCTTTGCTATTGTTTCCTTCATTTCTTTTCCATTTATTTCTGATCTGATCTTTATGATTTCTTTCCTTCTGCTAACTTTGGGGAGTTTTTGTTCTTCTTTGTCTAATTGCCTTAGGTGTAAGGTTAAGTTGTTTATTTGAGGTGTTTCCTGTTTCTTAACGTAGGATTGTATTGCTATAAACTCCCCTCTTAGTGCTTTTGCTGCATCCCATAGGTTTTGGGCCGTCGTGTTTTCATTGTCATTTGTTTCTAGGTATTTTTTGATTTCCTCTTTGATTTCTTCAGTGATCTCTTGGTTATTAAGTAGTGTGTTGTTTAGCCTCCCTGTGTTTGTATGTCTTGCAGATTTTTTCCTGTAATTGATATCTAGTCTCATAGCATTGTGGTCGGTAAAGATACTTGATACAATTTCAATTTTCTTAAATTTACCAAGGCTTGATTTGTGACCCAAGATATGATCTATCCTGGAGACTGTTCCATGAGCACTTGAGAAGTAAGTGTATTCTGTTGTTTTGGGTTGGAATGTCCTATAAATATCAATTAAGTCCATCTTGTTTAATGTATCATTTAAAGCTTGTCTTTCCTTATTTATTTTCATCTTGGATGATCTGTCCATTGGTGAAAGTGGGGTGTTAAATTTCCCTACTATGAATGTGTTACTGTCGATTTCCCCTTTTATGGCTGTTAGCATTTGCCTTATGTATTGAGGTGCTCCTTTGTTGGGTACATAAATATTTACAATTGTTATATCTTCTTCTTGGTTCGATCCCTTGATCATTATGTAGTGTCCTTCTTTGTCTCTTCTAATAGTCTTTATTTTCAAGTCTATTTTGTCTGATATGAGAATTGCTACTCCAGCTTTCTTTTGATTTCCGTTTGCATGGAATATCTTTTTCCATCCCTTCACTTTCAGTCTGTATGTGTTCCTAAGTCTGAAGTGGGTCTCTTGTAGACAGCATGTATACAGGTCTTGTTTTTGTATCCATTCAGCCAATCTATGTCTTTTGCTAGGAGCATTTAATCCATTTACATTTAAGGTAATTATCATTATGTATGTTTCTATTACCATTTTCTTAATTGTTTTGGGTTTATTTTTGTAGGTCTTTTCCTTCTCTTGTGTTTCTTGCCTAAAGAAGTTCCTTTAGCATTTGTTGTAAAGCTGGTTTGGTGGTGCTGAATTCTCTTAACTTTTGCTTGTCTATAAAGGTTTTAATTTCTCCATCAAATCTGAATGATATCGTTGCTGGGTAGAGTAATCTTGGTTGTAGGTTTTTCCCTTTCATCACTTTAAATATGTCCTGCCACTCCCTTCTGGCTTGCAGAGTTTCCGCTCAAAGATCAGCTGTTAACTTTATGGGGGTTCCCTTGTATGTTATTTGTTGTTTTTCCCTTGCTGCTTTTAATATTTTTTCTTCGTATTTAATTTTCGATAGGTTGATTAATATGTGTCTCAGCATGTTTCTCTTTGGGTTTATCCTTATGGGACTCTGTGCTTCCTGGCCTTGATTGACTATTTTCTTTCCCATGTTAGGGCAGGTTTTGACTATAATCTCTTCGAATATTTTCACAAACCCTTTCTTTTTCTCTTCTTCTTCTCGTAACCCTGTAATTTGAATGTTGTTGCGTTTAATATTGTTCCAGAAGTCTCTGAGACTGTCCAGAATTCTTTGCATTCTTTTTTCTTTATTCTGCTCCCTGGCAGTTATTTCCACTATTTTATCTTCCTCGTCACTCTTCCGTCCTTCCGCCTCAGTTATTCTGCTATTGATTCCCTCTAGAGTATTTTTAATTTCATTTATTGTGTTGTTCATCCCTGTTTTTTTGCTTTTTAGTTCTTCTAGATCCTTGTGAAATGTTTCTTATATTTTCTCCATTCTGTTTCTGAGATTTTGGATCATCTCTACTATCATTACTCTGAATTCTTTTTCAGGTAGGTTGCCTATTTTGTGTTCATTTATCTGGTTTTGTAGGTTTTTACCTTGCCCCTTCATCTGTAACATATTTTTTTGTTTTTTTGGATTTTTTTTGTTTGTTTTTTGATGGGTGGGTCTGTATTCCTGTCTTACTGGTGGATTAGCCTGAGGCATTCAGCACTGGAGTTTGCAGGCAGTTGGATAGACCCAGGTCTTGGTGCTGAGATGAGGACCTCTGGGAGACCTCACTCTGATTAACAGTCCCTGAAGTCTGAGGTTCTTTGTTAGTCCAGTGCTTTGGACTTGGAGCTCCCACCACAGGTGCTCAGGCCCGACCTCTAGCCTGGGAACCAAGATCCCACAAACTTGTTCGCATGAAGCAGCAGCTGGGCCCGCAACTTGCTCTAATTTTCCCTGGATCTTCTCTCAGCTTCTCCAAATCCTTGGACAGGTGTGTATGTTTAGCTCTTAACTTTTTGAGGTGTGATAATGGCTGGGTGATTAGTTGTGGGTTTTTTTTTTTTTTCTAAATGCTCATCAGTGGTAGTTTAAGTGGGAAATGACGTGCTCTGAAGTGTGACACCACCTGGGTGGCTTGCTCCGCACCACTGTCGCCTCACACACCGTGAGGGTTCCACTTGCTCTCCAGGTCCTCTAGGGCGCCACACGCAGGGCCGTTTGCCACGCTTGCCGCTCCCTGCATGCTCTTTGATCTAATCTCAAAATGTGTATCCTGACAATTTATTTTACTTACTTTATTGACTAGAAAAAATGTAAATGGGAAAATTATACTTCTTTCTATGCATTAAAATGTTAATATCTGAGTATATTTGAAAAACAGTAACAGGGAGTCAACTTTTAAATCATTTTTATGCAGAATTAGATCTTGGCCATAGCTTAAAGCTACATGAAGCCTCAGGTTGTTCATTACTAGTTAAGATGTTTCCTCTCCCAGGGGCACTTGCATTTTAATAGAAAACTCTTGTAGCACAAAAGCCTTCCAGACTAAAAGAAATTAATCTCTAAAAGTGAAATTTGAGATATTATGGGAACTCTTGGGGCAAAGAGGGGGGAATTTAAAAATGGCAGTCCTTCCTACAACCTTCAAATTATATCATACCTACCATAAAACAAGCTTTAGTAGGGAAAAGCAGGAAATAATATAACCCTATTTTTCTCATAGGAAGTAAAATTTATTTTAAATGGTCAAAAGCACTAAAGGACTATCGGAATGCACCAAATCATTTACATATTTTGAAAAACATACACCATGGCTCTTTTGATATACTAAATCATGGTATAAAACGTTACTGTGAATTAATTACCTAGTCCAAATAATCTCCTTCTTCCTAATCCCTACCAAACAAAGAGTTGAATCAGATGATTTGTGTGAAGTATAAAATACTGAATGATATCCATGCATGGATATATTGATACAGTGCCTGGTACAGCATCAGATATTTTTGGAGTAAATTGATAATCCCTGAGTTGAGTGAACTGCCAAAATTCTAGATGCCCATAAAAGAGACTCAGGCCATAATATACATCCAAAATGTATATTATAATTGACTTCTCTAACTGAAACACTGGCTCAGATAAATGACATAGTTAGGTAATTATAGACCCTAGGTTATCTAGTAATTTTCCTTTTCTCTTTTACCCCACCATGTATAAAAGTAATGAATCTTGGTTTTCTTTTCCTCTTTATTTTCTTGTACAATCTACTTCTGAACCTACAGTTATGTGTAGAAGTTAGCAAGTAAATAGAAATGGTGGATAGCACCCTCAAATCCTAGAACTGATGGAGACTATAGAAAATGAGCTCCTCCCCTCCCCCACATTTTGTTTAAAGAAATAAAAGAAAAGAAAAAGTGGATCAAGGAAAAGAAATAAATAAGATTCCTGTTTCCAGCCAGAAGAAACCAAAATGAACTTTGATCCCCACACAACTGGAACAATTACTTAGTGACAATGTGGAGATGCTGTTTTGCAAGCCAGGTTATGTTTTCCTTTTATTTAAACAACATAGTTGTCTTTAAAATGAAGTTAAAAACTGGAGAAAGAGGTTTTTAGTTCTCAACATATAGCAAATATCAACTGGAGTATTTTAATATTCTATCCATTAAACAGGAAAAAACAATATATGAAAAGTCGTGTACCTTCAACTATTTATATAGACAAAAATTCTGGTCATCTTAGGCAATCTCCTCTCTGAACTCTCTGAGTCCTGATCATACCACTTTTATATTTACATTGGTGGAAACAATAACTGATTTCATTTGACCTAGTAGCCATTTTCTTAGAAAAGTATCCCCTCCATGAATGAATGAAATATCTTTGAACAAAGCAACTAAATAAAGATTTTAGGATTATCTTTTTTTTTTCCTTAGCTTAGAAAAATTATTGTCTCTCTGACTTTTTTTTTTTATCTGTAAGAAACATTATCCCAGACTCCTCTGGAAATAACAGATGTCACACACAAAAAGACACTCTTTAAGTCGTGTCACAGAAAGAGCAGGTGTGCCCTCAAGGGAAAAAAAATCTTGTTTTCATGCAATTATCATTTTTAATGAAAATAACTGAAGGAGAAAAACTCACAGGACCGTATGGACATCAGTGTCTTCTCTCTTTCCCCCTCCCAAACAGTTTCCCCTGAAACTAAAGTAGCTCGTTAACTTCCTCAATTCTTGAATCATCTACTAAGTAAGCACTCATCAAGATAAGTATGAAATCTGAAAAGAATCTTACTTACTGGTTTCAAAAGCAGCCATTCAACCTCACAAGAGCAACTTTTTTTAAATTAAGAACTGAACAGTAGGTAGATTACAAGAAGATGGTAAAACAGATAAAGGAAGCTTTAGAAATGCAAAGAGAATCTTAGATAATAAATGTGAGAAGGTATTCTGAATACGATGGCCCCAAATGTATTTTATGCTATAATTCAAGAGATCAGATGAGGAGAAAATTAGAACATTATAGTCCAGAATAAGAAATTAAGATACTTGTATCAGAGAAGTGACTGACGTATTTCATAATTGCACGCTTGTTCCATTTATAAAAAGAAGAACAATGGGAAAATTGCAGAGGTTTGTCGAGAAGTGTAAAAACAGCAGAAGCCTTGGACACCAGGTGGCTGACATTATGAGAAATTCAAGCGTCAAAGCCCCAGTGAACCTAACCTGTCCAGGAATGGGGTGAGTGGTGAAGTGCTGGGGATTATACTCTTCATTTTCTTCTGTACACTTTAAATAATCTCAACTTGGCTCATTTATTCTCCCATTAGGAACGGTTTCCCCCTCTCTACAATACTTATTTATATCCCACCATTCTTTATTTCCTCTCTGTTCTCGGAATACTCCTCCTCGTTTTCCCTGCTTGGGAAATACCTTTTCTACACTCCAATAATCAGAGGCAGTGAAGAATTACAGAAAGTAAAATGTAAAGTTTAAGATTCCAATGTCATTAAACTACAATTGTTACGATAACCTACATGTATGGAGTGCTTCCTGTGTATCAGACATTGTGGCACACTTATTATGTCAATTAATTCTCTCAACAATCCTTTGGGTAGATATTGCTGTTTCATTTTAATTGAGGCTTAAAGAGGTAGCAAGTGGCAAAATCAACATTTGTAAACACGAGAAATCTTAAATGAGAGCCGATGCTCTCAATATCCTTGCATATGGCCTTCCTCATATAAGAAGCTCTACTGCAAAGATTCACAAAAAGAAAAGCTAGAAAAGGGATCTGGAAAAATTCTGAATATCCAGATATCATTGGTCAGGTCATGGATGAGGCATGATATTAAATACACTGTTATAAATATTATAAAATGATTTTTTATCACAAGACTCTACGATTAGGGTTTCCTACAAGATGGTTACAATTAGGGATTCCTTTCCTTGGATCTTGACAAATTTTTGGATTACCAAGTTCTCATAATAAGAAGGGAGGGATAAAACTTCCCACAGTTGAATCTTACTGAATCAGAATCTCTGAGGTTGGAAATCTGCATTTTTTTTAAAAGCTCTCTAGGTGATTCCACTGAACAGACAAGTTTGGAAACCATTGCCTCAAACGAAACCCTTGTTAAAAAGTAGTTGGAAGCCTGTTCAATGCCAGACTGATACTTGGTATTAGGATAGTGGGGGGAAAAACTAAGGGAAAATGAAAGTATTAAGTAGAAACAACACTTTCTACAATTTTTCCCAGGTGCAGCCCTGTGGAGAATTGTTTTTAACACTGCCTTACCTTGTTTAGGGCTCTGAGGGACTTTGCAGCAAATTGACCCGTTGTAGTAAGTAGAAGCATGAGAGCACAATCTGCAGATCTGACTTGGTCCCTTGGAGGAATGAGTGTCCTGGGGATAAACAACCTGAATGAATACAATATCATCCTTTGGACAGACAGCTAGAAGCCAACTTGAAGCATCATCACATGTTGAACAGCACAAAAAATGTCACATTAAAGTGAATAGACATGACTTCATGAGCAAGTTCTTCATATCAAAATCACAAGTATTAGTGATATTTTTTCCTAATGATGAATCGATATTCTGCCTGACGTTTTGGCATGTCGCTGTGACTACTGCACTTATAAAGCAGAGAAATGGAACTGCATAGCAGGAATCCTTAGAAATAGGAACTGATACTGGGAAAATCTCAGAAAGCAAGGAGTTCTCAAGTCAAGGATCAGCTTCATGTTCGTCTATAAGCCCATTTGTGGCTTCGTGCACAGCTTGATTTCATATCGTCCTGTGGTCATTGGTCATATATATCTATTGAACTATACTGATGCTATGAGGATCATAATACCTTATGTTGTCAATATCCATTCTCTTCAAGTATTGGTTTCAAGTTAATTTAATCTAAAAGAGTTTAGGAGGAGCCGCAAGACTATTTTAAGAGTCAGCATAATAATTATTCCATGATTTATTTCTTTATCTTTAGATCTGGATGCAATGCAAGACATCTTGAGTCATTTATACCATTAGATAATGGTGATGCTGATAATAACATTTCACATTTGATGAAAGTAAATCTTAAATGGAAGTATGAGAGGAACAGTCCAGAATATCTACGGTTTCCACTGAGTTTGAGTATTTACACAAAAATTCCTGTTACCTAACTCATAATTATAAAAATAGAAATGAGGGCTTCCCTGGTGGTGCAGTGGTTGAGAGTCCTCCTGCCAATGCAGGGGACACGGGTTCGTGCCCCGGTCCGGGAAGATCCCACATGCCACGGAGCGGCTGGGCCCGTGAGCCATGGCCTCTGAGCCTGCACGTCTGGAGCCTGTGTTCCGCAGCAGGAGAGGCCACAACAGTGAGAGGCCCGCGTACCGCAAAAAAAAAAAAAAAAAATAGAAATGAGAGGAGGCTGATGCCAGCTGTTTGTTTAGGTTGGCATATATTCATTGGAAGATTGTGAGGGTTGTTTATTGAGAACAAGTCTATCTAGTATCTGTTGTTTTTTTTTTTTAATGGTAAGAGTCAAAAAATTCTACTTGTCTTAGAAGATTTCAAAATCTTATTATTTGCAATGTACAGGCAAAGGAGCAAGAAGAAGACTTAACTGTCAACAGTTACTAAGATAACATTAGTATTTATACATATGGGGGAAGTGAATGAGGATGGTTCTATTCAGTAAATGTGTGCACTGTCATGTTACATGGTACTGAATGTACAAAACATGAGATTCATTACAATTAGTGTGGGTTAAATTCAAATGTTGCTACTTGGTTCCAATAAAAGTTTGGATGCCTATCTGAAATTCATGGGCAGTCTGTGCTTCCTAATCAGCAAAATGGTAAGGGGAAAAACTCTAATCCATATCTCTTAAAATTGCTGAATTATTTGCTTCATCACCAATGAGAAGGTAGAGGAGGGTATACCCACCAAGTGAGGAGAAAGGAGGAAAATAATGGATAAACATTTGTAAACTTGGCAACTTTGTTTGGGGTTTGATGCAAGTGAAAGACAGAGTTTAAGGTCATTTCTCATTTCGTCCAAATAAATCTCTTTAGTCTGGGTTATACATGTAGGAGAATATCATGTACAAAATCCTCCAAATCACTTAAGTTTCCTTCACCCAGATGAATTTAGTGTGGCTGGAAGGCTCTGCCCAGGAAATGAAGGTTTCTAAATTGTGGCTGGTTTCATCAGAGGGCGAATCTTCCCTCAAAGAGAGGATTGGAGATGTGAGGCAAGGTCCTAGCCAGCAGCAACGGCAGACTCTGTGTAACAACACTGGCGGTGGAAGAAGAATTGAAATCTAAAAATGAAATGTGCTTTTTGAAGGATGCATCTCCTTTGTCTTTTCCCCCAGATGTGATCTGTTCTCATTGGTTTAACATACTCCCTTGGCTTTGAGTGTCCATAGTGAGGACAAGAGCTAGAAAGGAAAACTAAGACTTTGAGCCAGTTCGTTAAATGTTTAATTATTAGTGATGGATAAGTCTTTGGTTCTTATTGCTTTACTTAGGACCAAGGAAGATTTTGGAGATGATGGGTCTCTATTCCTTGCATCTGACCTCTGCCTAAGCAAGCATTCCTCCCAGAACCAATTTGGTAGGGAAATGGAGTCAAGGGTAAATACTAGCATGAAGGTGATTTATTCTAGTAAAACTTGGGCCATGCATCCCTGTCACACTGTCATCTGTCAAAATGCCACTGGCCCTTTTATTTCTTTTTTCAGTGCCTATTCCTGAAAATCATTCATCTTTGGGATTGGCACTTTAAAACCTAAAGAGAAGCGGTTGGCATGAATTTGTGCACGTGTGTAAGCGTACATGTGTGAATGTGTACACTTATATGTTGTTTGGAGTTTGTGTATGTTAACATACTTAAAATATATACATACTTCCAAGTGGCATTATATATTTTGCACGTAGGGTTTGTTTAAGTAACATTTGTGGTTTGGAAAATCTTGTAATCACGTGGAGATGCATCTGAAATTGCAATAGATGAGTGTATATTTTAGAGGAGACCTATTGTAAATCTTGCAAAGACAAATACTTATTTCACAAATTGAATAATATACCTTTTTGTAACTTTTATGCAAGTTCAGATGTTTATAGATTACATTTATTTTAAACAAGAAAACTGTAAATAATAGAACTGATTCTGGTCAGGTGGCAGAACAATTAGATCTGAGGATGTCCTTAAATAGACAAAACCCTAGAAAACCAATGTCTGTCTCTACCCACGTGAGACCCCCAGTTAGATTTTTCCATACAGAGCCCTCCTTCAGCAGTATGATAATATTGCTGATTTCCTTCCCATTTTCCTTATTAGTGGCATTTTCCAACTTGGGCCTGATTTCCTCCCTTCTGCTGTTCCCTGGATAACCAGTCAGATCTCTCCCATCTGCCACCCCATTGGGTATGCCTTCTTCTAAAAGAAACTTCTCTGTGTAAACTCCAAACTGTCTTTAGTTAACTGTCATGTTGGATAATGTTAATTAATATAAAAGGTTAGATAAGGCATTCCAAGGGGAACTGCCTTTTAACCAGGGCAAAACCATCAACAATACTAATGAACGACTAATAGAATGTCAAGTTCCAGTAACATAGTCAATGAGACATATAAAGGAAAAAAATTAATCTCTGTCTCCAAGAAGCTGGTTCTCTTTTGGGATTATCACCCAACCGTGCAAAGAAGCATGTGATGTTATTGCAACAGTGCAAAAACATATGTGGCTGGGAAGATTGTGTTCTGATTTCTATAAGCTGAAAGGCCAAGTTGACTATTTGTTTCCACTGTGCAGACTACATACCATGAACATTTATCCAGCAACCTCCCTTGTGCCTGCTAAAAGAGGCCCTTGTTGAACAAGCCATAGTCACCTTCACATGTTAGCAGAAGAATGAGTGAATCTGGAGAGGAAAGTCCAGGTCAGTTTTTCTGAGTCAGGAGTAAGTTAAAAGGTATAGGAGTCAAGATGGCAGTGTGGGAAGACATGGAGTTCACATCTCCCCACAACTAGGGCACCTGCAGGACGCTGATGGGGGACCTCTACACCCAAGGTGACAGGAGGAACCACCAGGCGAACTGGTAGGACAGGGGGTGACTGAGGGGGGAGGAGAAGTGGAGGCCAGACAGGACTGGTGCCCCTGAGGGGTGCCTGGGGGGGGAGGGGTTCCCACGCTTGGAGGGACCCTTGGGGGCTCAGATCGGGGGGAGCACACCTAGCGTATCCCTGGCCCACTCAAGCCCAGGAAGCCTGCTGAGCTCCCAGGTTGGGTCTCCCACCCTCCAAAGCCCCCTCCAGGACACGTGGGTCCTGGGGACATAGGAAGGAGGCTGAGGGTGAGCAGGAGAGGCAGGCAGCAGGGGCCCTCCAGGACCAGAGGAGTGGGAGAGGAGCAGGGGGCGTTTGCCCCACACACTTGAGCCCAGGAAGCATGCTGGGCTCCCAGGTGGGGACTGCCCCCCTTTGAGACCAGAGGCAGGAGGCACACCTGGGCTCCTTCTGTTCCATTGAGCCTAAGCCCCACCCTCACACCCCCCAGGGCCTTTTCCAGCCCTGTGGGTCCTAAGCATAGGCCTCGCCCACTGCCCAAACCCCACCCTTGCTTAGGCCCTGCCCTCCACAGCCAAGGTCTTTTCCACATTTTTTTCCCCCTCTTTTTTACTGTTGTGGTTCTGTTTTACCTTCTGGTTGTTGTTTCATCTATATTTTTATATTCTTTCTAACATATCTATTAGTTTCCTAGTCTAATTTTATTCTTTGCTTTGCTATTGTTCTTCCCTTTCTCCTTTTTTTTTTTTTTTTTTTTGCCACCCCACGTGGCTAGCAGGATCTTGGTTCATGAGCTGGGGCTCAGGGCAAAGCTCCTGCGGTGGGATTTCTGAGTCCAAACCACTGAACTAAAAGAGAAACTCAGACCCCAGGGAATATTCCTCAGAGTGAGGTCTCCCAGAGGTGCTTATCTCAGCACCAAGGCCCAGCTCTACCCAACAGCCTACAAACTTCAGTGTTGGAAGCCTCAGGCCAAACAACTAGTAAGACAGGAACACAATCCCACTCATGAAAAAAATGTATATATATGAGATGGCAAAAAAATGTCACAGATGAAGGAGCAAGGTAAAAACCTACAAGACCAAATAAATGAAGAGTAAATAAGCAATCTATCTGAAAAAGAATTCAGAGTAATGATAGTAAAGATGATCCAGAATCTCGGAAATAGAATGGAGGCATAGATTGAGAAAATACAAGAACTGTTTAACAAAGATCTAGAACTAAAGAACCAACAAACAGAGATGAACAACACAATAACTTAAATGAAAAAAATACACTAGAAGGAATCAATAACAGAATAACTGAGGCAGAAGAACGGATAAGTGACCTGGAAGGTAAAATAGTGGAAATAACCGTCAAGGAGCTGAATAAAGAAAAAAGAATGAAAAGAAGTGAAGACAATCTCAGAGTCATCTGGGACAACACTAAACGCAACAACATTCAAATTATAGGGGTCCCAGAAGAAGAAGAGAAAAAGAAAGGGTCTGAGAAAATATTTGAAGAGATTATAATCAAAAACTTCCCTAACATTGGAAAGGAAATAGTCAATCAAGTCCAGGAAGTGCAAAGAGTCCCATAGAGGATAAACCCAAAGAGAAATATGCCGAGACACATATTAATCAAACTATCAAAAATTAAGTACAAACAAAAAAATATTAAAAGCAGCAAGGGAAAAACAAAAAATAACATACAAAGGAAACCCCATAAGGTTATCAGGTGAGTTTTCAGCAGAAACTCTGCAGTCCAGAAGGGAGTATCAGGATATACTTAAAGTGATGAAAGAGAAAAACCTACAACCAAGATTACTCTACCCAGCAAGGATATCATTCAGATTCAATGGGGAAATAAACAGCTTTTCAAACAAGCAAAAGCTAAGAGAATTCAGCACCACCAAACCAGCTTTACAACAAATGCTAAAGGAACTTCTCTAGGTGGGAAACACAGAGAAGGAAAAGACCCACAAAAGCAAACCCAGAACAATTAAGAAAATGGGAATAGGAGCAAACATATCAGTAATAACCTTAAACGTAAATGGATTAAATGCCCCAACCAAAAGACACAGACTGGTTGAATGGATACAAAAACAAGACCCATATATATGCTGTCTACTTCAGACCTAGGTATATAGATAGATTGAAAGTGAAGGCGTGGAAAAAGATATTCCATGCAAATTTGGAAATCAAAAGAAAGCTGAATAGCAATGCTTATATCAGATAAAATAGACATTAAAATAAAGACCAGTTATAAGAGATAAGGAAGGACACTACATAATGATCAACGGATCAATCCAAGAAGATGATATAACAATTATAAATGTTTATACACCCAACATAGGAGAACCTCAATACATAAGGCAGATGCTAACAATCATGAAAGGGGAAATCGACAGTAACACAATAATAGTAGGGGACTTCTCCACTTACACCAATGGACAGATCATCCAAAGAGAAAACAAATAAGGAAACACAAGCTTTAAATTACACAATAGACCAGATAGATTTAATTGATTTTTATAGAACATTGCACCTGAAAGTGGCAGAATACACTCTCTTCTCAAGTGCGCCTGGAACATTCTCCAGGATAGATCACATCTTGGGTCACAAATCAAGCATTGGTAAATTTAAGAAAATTGAAATTGTATCAAGTATCTTTTCTGACCACAATGCTATGAGATTGGAAATCGATTACAGGAAAAAAAAAACTGTGAAAAACACAGATACATGGAGGCTAAACAGTGCACTACTAAATAACCAAGAGATCACTGAAGAAATCAAAGAAGAAATTAAAAAAATACATAGAAACAAATGACGACAAAAACACGATGATCCAAAACCTATGGGAAGCAGCAAAAGGAGTTCTAAGAGGGAAGTTTATAGCAATTCATCTCAACTCAAGAAACAAGAAATATCTCAAACAATCTAACGCTATACCTAAAGCAACTAGAGAAAGAATAACAAAGAAAACCCAAAGGCAGTAGAAGAAAAGAAATCATAAAGATCAGAGCAGAAATAAATGAAATAGGAATGAAGAAAACAGTAGCAAAGATCAATAAAACTAAAAGCTGGTGCTTTGAGAAGATAAATAAAATTGATAAACCTTTAACCAGACTCATCAAGAAAAAAAGGGAGAGGATGCAAATCAATAAATTAGAAATGAAAAAGGAGAAATCACAACTGACACTGCAGAAATACAAAGGATTATAAGAGACTACTACAAACAACTCTAAGCCAATAAAATGGACAACCATGAAGAAATGGACAAATTCTTGGAAAAGGTACATTTTCCAAGACTGAACCAGGAGGAATTAGAAAATATAAACAGACCTATCACAAGTAATGAAATAGAAACTAATTAAAAATCTTCCAACAAGCAAAAGTCCCGGATCAGATGGCTTCACAGGTGAATTCTATCAAACATTTGGTGAAGAGCTAGCACTGATCCTTCTCAAAACCTTCCAAACAATTGCAGAGGGAAGAACACTCCCAAATTCATTCTATGAGGTCACCATTACCCTGATACCAAAACCAGAAAAAGATATCACAAAAAAGAAAATTATAGAGCAATATCACTGATGAAAATATATGCAAAAATCCTCAACAAAATACTAGCAAACAGAATCCAACAACATATTAAAAGGATCATACACCATGATCAGGTGACATATATCCCATGGATACAAGGATTCTTCAGTATATGCAAATCAATTAATGTGATACACCACAATAACAAATTAAGGAATAAAAACCGTATGATCATCCTAGTAGATGCAGAAAAAGGTTTCGACAAAATTCAACAGCGATTTATGATAAAAACTCTCCAGAAAGTAGGCATAGAGGGAAGTTACCTTAACATAATAAAGGCCATATATGACAAACCCACAGCTAACATCATTCTCGATGGTGAAAAAATGAAACCATTTCCACTAATCAGGAACAAGACAAGGATGTCCACTCTCGCCACTGTTATTCAACATACTTTTGGAAATTCTAGCCATGGCAATCAGAGAAGAAAAATAAATAAAAGGAATACAAATTGGAAAAGAAGAAGTAAAACTGTCACTGTTTGCATATGACATGATACTCTACATAGAAAATCCTAAAGATGCTGCCAGAAAACTACTAGAACTAATCAATGAATTTGGTAAGGTTGCAGGATACAAAATTAATACACAGATATCTCTGGCATTCCTATACACAAATAACGAAAAATCAGAAAGAGAAATTAAGGAAACAATCCCATTTAACATTGCAACAAAAAGAATAAAATACCTAGGATGAAACCTACCTAAGGAGGTGAAAGACTTATACTCAGAAAACTAGAAAACACTGATGAAAGAAATCAAAAATCACATAAACAGATGGAGAAATATACCATGTTCTTTGATTGGAAGAATCAGTAATGTGAAAATGACTATATTACCCAAAGCAAGCTACAGATTCATTGCAATCCCTATCAAATTACCAATGGCATTCTTCACAGAATCAGAACAAAAAATTTTACAGTTCGTGTGGAAACACAAATAGCCAAAGCAATCTTGAGAAAGAAAAACTGAGCTGGAGGAATCAGGCTTCCTGACTTCAAACTATACTACAAAGATACAGGAATCAAAACAGTATGGTACTGGCACAAAAAACAAATATAGATCAATGGTACAGAATAGAAAGCCCAGAGATAAACCCAAGCACATACGGCCACCTAATTTATGACAAAGGAGGCAAGAATATACAATGGAGAAAAGACAGCCTCTTCAATAAGTGGTGCTGGGAAAACTGAACAGCTACATGCAAAAGAATGAAATTAGAACACTACCTAACACTATACACAAAAATAAATCCAAATGGATTAAAGACCTAAATGTAAGACCAGATACTATAAAACTCTTAGAGGAAAACATAGGAATAGCACTCCTTGAACTAAACCACAGCAAGATCTTTTTGACCCACCTCCTAGAGTAATGAAAATAAAAACAAAAATAAACAAATGGGACCTAATTATACTTCAAAGCTTTTGCACAGCAAAGGAAACCATAAACAAGACAAAAAGGCAAGCCTCAGGATGGGAGAAAATATTTGCAAATGAAACAATGGACAAAGGATTAATCTCCAAAATATACAAACAACTCATAGAGCTCAATATCAAAAAAACAAACAATCCAATTAAAAACTGGGTGGCATCATCAAAAACTCTACAAACAATAAATGCTGGAGAGGGTGGGGAAAAGGGAACCTTCTTGCACTGCTGGTGGGAATGTAAACTGATACAGCCACTATGGAGAACAGTATGGAGGTTCCTTAAAAAACTACAAATAGAACTACCATACGACCCAGCAATCTCACTACTGGGCATATACCCTGAGAAAACCATAATTCAAGAAGAGTCATGTACCACAATGTTCATTGCAGCTCTATTTACAATAGCCAGGACATGGAAGCAACCTAAGTGTCCATCAACAGGTGAATGGATAAAGAAGATGTGGCACTTATGTACACTGGAATATTACTCAGCCATAAAAAGAAACGAAATTGAGTTATCTGTAGTGAGGTAGATGGACCTAGAGTCTGTCATACAGAGTGAAGTAAGTCAGAAAGAGAAAAATACTGTATGCTAACGCATATATATGGAATCTAAAAAAAAAAAAAAATGTACTGATGAACCCAGTGGCAGGGCAGGAATAAAGACGTAGACATATAGAATGGACTTGAGGACACAGAAGGGAGGGGGAAGCTGGGCGAAGTGAGAGTAGCATTGACATATATACACTACCAAATGTAAAATAGTTAGCTAGTGGGAAGCAGCAGCATAGCACAGGGTGATCAGCTCGGAGCTTTGCGATGAACTAGAGTGGCGGGATAGGGAGGGTGGGAGGGAAACTCAAGAGGAAGGGGATATGGGGATGTATGTATGCATATGGCTGATTCACTTTGCTGTGGGACAGAGGCTAGTGCAGTATTGTGAAGCAGTTATACGCCAATAAAAATATATTTAAAAAAATTTATTTAAAGGACTGGGAACTGTAATCTTTTAGCTGAGTGGCAATATGTCCGGCTAAAAACTGGAATTCTGTTACTAAGGCAGGAAGGTAGAATGGATATTGGAGGCCCCCAACAGAATCAGCCATAGTAAGTTTTTCTGAAACAAGACGCAGAAGCACAAATGTTTAAGGAAAATATTGGCAACTGTGACTAAATTAAAATGTAAAACTTCTAATAAATAAAATATTTACATTATTTTAATCAATAAATATTGACAAAAACTAATTAAATAAAAGGTAGAGTTATGATTGCTAAGAAAGGGGTCATCAACAATTGGTTCTTCTGGACAAGAGAGTATTACAAAGTTAAAGATATGTGATATTTTAGGAGCATCAACAGAAAAGGTAACTCCGAAGTAGCAATGAGATAATTGATGGATCTTGTTTTGCTGTATATTTCTGGGTTAAACTTGCAAGAATCAATAGCTGCTTGTTACATTCCCTCAGTCTCCATTCTCTGTCTCCCAGACATAAATCATATTGGGTAACTGTGGCATCTTGACAATCATGACCTTGCAAACATGTGCAGGTAGGCCTGCTTTGGTGAACAGTGTGGAGAGGGGAATGTATCATAGGCTGTGAGAATGTCTTCCATGAGTGTGAGAGAAGACAAGTGACCCTGGGACTCTTCCGTTATAGGAGAGTGAGAGAAAAACATTGTATAAGGCCAAGGAGGAGACTATTGTAGGCGCCCCGCTGTATTTATTTGCTAGGGCTGCCGTAACAAAGTACCACAGATCAGATGGCATAAACAACAGAAATGTATTTTCTCGCAGTTCTGGATCAAGATGTTGGCATGTTTGGTTTCTTTTGAGGTTTCTCTCCTTGGTTTGCAGACAGTCACCCTCTTGCTGCCTCTTCGTGGGGTAGTCCCCCAGTGTACGCATGCCCCTGGTGTCCTTTTGTGTGTCCAGATTTTCTTCTCTTACAAGTCACCAGTCAGATTGGATTAGGGCCCCTTCTAACAGCCTCATTTAACTTAATCACCTCTTTAAAGGCCCTGTCTCCAAACACAGTCACATTCTGAGATACTGGGGCATAGGGTTTCAGCATATGAATTTTGAGGGAAAACAATTCAGGCCATAACACCCACTTCACTATGTACTTACCTAATCTAGGGCTTAGCTTGGTCTTGGTTACCCACAGACTATCAAAGCTCCAAGGTTAGTTTGTTTTTTTTTTTTCTTTGTTAGTATTTTAGCAATACAGGCTGTAAAATGATATATCTGGAATATAATTCCATGCATTTGCCATTTCCTCCATTATATTACCTCCATTTCCAGTTATATTAAGCTATTACTGTTAACCACCTGTGTGTAGCTCTTCAGTCAAATGTTCGTGTCCCTTGGATATTTGGTTTAGATCAGGAATCACAAATTAAATGCCTATGGGGAATGAGTAGGCAACACGGTGATGAAGCTGGCCCAGCACAGGCTAAGAGGAGTGTGAGAACTATGGTGAACTGGAGATCAGAAAGCACGTGACTCTTCAAAGGCGGCAGGGTTGTGGAGCTCCAGCTGGTCGAAGTGACGTGGAAATTTTGGTGGTGCTAGATTTTCTGATTTTTCAAGAGAAACTGGGAATACAGATTTTAATCAAATGCTTACAATTTTTAAATTTTGTAAACTATTTCAAGTAAACAAAATACTATGTAGTTCCCCAGTCTATATTATCTCTTCATTTTCATCTATTGGAGATGCTATTTCAGAACCAATGGGCAATATAGAAATCTCAGGGATACTAGGAAAGACCAGAATAGGATATTCATTCATGGAAGGAGATGGAGACATTTTTATTTTCCAGAATCCATCTTAGGTGAAGCACTATGTGTGTTTCATTGGAAAATGCACTCAGAGTGAAAAGAAACCTACAGAGTCATTCTCAAGCAATAAAAAACTATATTGCTAAACCATAAATCACAAGAGGCAGGAAGGCTAATGGATGAGGCAGTCAGGAGAAGGGAAGCAGAGACAGGTGAGCTGGTGTGATGCGGAAGGCTGTGTCTTAAAAGGGGGGAAATGTTCTAAACAATCAGAAAGTTCTAATGGAAGTGGGGGCACTTGAGCTTGGTTTAATAAATGAATAGAAAAGCAACTTTTAATTTTAGGATATGGTAAAGGCAGAAAAAAATGTATTGTTACATTTGGGAGATAATAGGGACTTTCATTATCTGAGAATGGAGACCGTCCTTCTGTAAAGTTAAATGAAACCAACTGGCATCTTTAGTTTGGTATTATTTCTGACTGAGTTTCCTAACCTTGTGATCTTTGCCTAACTAAGAAGAGCAGCCAAATGCAGAAAGGAATGGAACTTCTAAAAAGACTTTGTCTAGAGCAGAGGTCCACAAACTTCTTCTGAGGGCCCTACGATCCCTGATATATAAGCATGCAACTCGGTCATAGCACGGAAGCAGCCGTAGACAAAGCAAAAGCAAATGGGCATGACTGTGTGCCAGTAACACTTCAGTTATAACAAGGGGTGGTGGGCCAGATTTGGTCCACAGGGCATGGACCATTGTCAACTCTCGTCTGGAGAGAGAAGACCCACTAATATAGGCTAGGGGTAGGAGAGGAAGGAAGAAGCTTCCAGACAGCGACTCTAAACACGGCCAAGCACAATACTAGACACCCTCACTAATATGTCTTGTTGAAACTCTATGGAAGTAAAAGGAAGAAAGGAAACAGTGTGGTAGGCAGATGACGGATAAGTGATTTTTAAAAATTCAGAAAGAAATGTGTATAAATATATGGGGGAAAATCAGATCCAGATGAAATGAGAGACCAAGCCTATTTAAGAAGGCTAAATGGAAAGAAAAAAGCCAGAGCATGGAGGTCAACTCATTCAGAGAAATATCAGAGCAGAAAGGGTACAGTAGTATAGAAACAATAGATGATGATAGGACTCATTGCAGTAAAAGGACTAGTAAACAAGACTTGAGCTATTAATTCTACTGGGGCTACTTCTTTCAACCAGGAGCCCATCAGCCTTATTAAGCAAGGCCTGATTTTCCTTTCAGCAGCTGCCCCAAATTTCTTCTATCTCTAATCAATTATTCCAGTGCTGAGAGGCAGATGGGAAAATGAGAAATGATGATGGGAGATGGGCCTCTGTGGGTGTTTCTGTGCCCCTCCTCGGCACCAGGCCCAGTTGACATCTCTCCTGATTTCTGAAAGCTCTGTCTCTTCTGGCGAGGTGTGGACAGTCCCATAGGTACGGCGTGGTTTCTAATCTACAGAGTATTAAGCCTTGCAGGTGTCATTAAAGCAAGGTCCCCAGCTGATATAACGAACGCAGCCAGCAGGAGACTCAGAGAATTGAGTTTATCAAGGGGACTGTAGTAGTCTTATTATCTAGTTTAACAGTTTGGGGATCACCAAGTCACACATCATCATCACTCCTTTTCTGCCAATGTCTTCCCCTTGTCTTTCAAGACCTGCCACTAAATCATGTCATGGTACGCTTTAATGATAGTGTATATGGGATTCACTGCGGTTTCATAATAAAGCTGCAGCTGACAGGCTTGTCTAAAGAATTACAAGGTCTTGTTTCCAAGCACGGTGAAATGAATATCACATCAAAAATAACACCTAGGATTTAAAAATAAAGGGTGCTTGGATACAACTTACAAGAACCATATTCTCCTTTAGTTTTTCTTCCAGAGTGATTCCTGAGTCCTGAGAAGATGCCCTTTGAGTGAAGTGAATGTGAGGTGAGCGTTTGCGTAGGGTAGAACTAATTGTAGCTGTGGCCTCCACCTTCAACCAGCCAAGGTAACATCTTACTCACAACCATGTGCAGCCAGTGCCTGGCTCAGTGCCTCAAATTAAGAGATGCTCAGTAAATGGGAGGTAGGTTGGATGGATGAATAATTACAAATTGTCTTTGTGCTTCTAGGTCTTGGGAGGAAGCTGGTTAACGTCCTCTTCTCTTGTTATTTTGTCTGTACTTTGCAAATCACCAGCAGGCTTGGGATGCATTCCAAAGAGGGATTTTATTTAGCAATATGAAAACTAGGCAACCTACTTTCTTATTTTCAGTCAAATTTGAACCATTGCTAAGGAAATAGTTTGAATTGGTACACAGCTGGATCCTATTTCAGTACAGCAGCCTACAACCTATGGCCTGAAACTTGACAGACTTGTTAATGTCCATTCTGTGGTCAGTCCTAATCACAACTTTAATTACTTTATAATTACACAAGTACCATCGTGTGATTAGATGTCTTCTCTCACTGAGGAGAAGGACAGACATAGCCTCCTCTTTTTTTTTTTTTTTTTTTTTTTTTTGCGGTACGCGGGCCTCTCACTGCTGTGGCCTCTCCTGCTGAGGAGCACAGGCTCCGGACACGCAGGTTCAGCAGCCACGGCTCACGGGCCCAGCCGCGCCGCGGCATGTGGGATCTTCCCAGACCGGGGCATGAACCCGTGTCCCCTGCATCAGCAGGCGGACCCCCAACCACTGTGCCACCAGGGAAGCCCCCATAGCCTCCTCTTGATCATACTTTCCTGAGGGTCCTCCTTTGTCATCTCTCTGCTTCCTCTCCAGGTAATTAAAATCTATGAAAAGCAGGACTAAATCCAATAGTTAAATAATTTATTGTATAGTTAACAGACAAGCTGTACTCGTCACTTATTGAGGGGACAATTAAAAACACATAAAACTTTAATTCATATGATGTTTAATTGGTAGGTTTGAAGCCAATTATGGTACAAATGTACTCTTCTCCCAATTTTAACTCCTACATTATTTTTCATTAAAAACGTTAAATGAAAAGAAATTGTCATTAAGTATCAGGAAAAGCTGTCACTGAACCTAGCAGGTAGTATCTGTTAGCACAGCTAACTTCACTGAGGGACATGGAATCATTTCTTGATAACCACTGTCAGGCCACACAGACACAGACAAACACACACACATGCACACACACGGCAATATTCTATACTAATAGCTTAAGCATGTATCCAAGCCAGAGCATTGGAAAGTATCAAAATATTTTTTTAAATCCATAATGAAATAAACATGAGCTAACACTTATTAAGGCCATAAAATTGGCACTCTTAAATATGCCCCAATACCCCTAAGACACAGGATTACTCAGCTTAAAATCTTAAATGCTACCGGTTAATATCTGCTCCCCATTTTTGGTCTTGCTCCCTTCCCAAAGGATCTTTCACATCTAAGAAAAAACTAAAAAAACATCAAAGCCGCTGGTAACATTGAACCCCTGATCTGAACCGTGAAAGTTATCGTTTTTTTTTTTTTTTTTTTTTTTTTTTTTTTACGGTACGCGGGCCTCTCACTGCTGTGGCCTCTCCCGTTGCGGAGCACAGGCTCCGGACGCACAGGCTCAGTGGCCATGGCTCACGGGCCCAGCCACTCCGCGGCATGCGGGATCTTCCCGGACTGGGGCACGAACCCGTGTCCCCTGCATCGGCAGGTGGACTCTCAACCACTGCACCACCAGGGAAGCCCCATGAAAGTTATCTTTGCGCCTTTCTGTTTCAGTATTTCCCAGGAGAGGGCTGTAGTCACCATTTACAGTCTTAATCAAAGGAACTTAAAAAAAATTATATTCCCCTGTCCTTTTTGTTTTATTCCTTTTTTCCAATTTCTATACTTTCTAAACTTATTTAATTAAAGACCCTGAGTGAAAAAAATATTTTGTACTGGAGTGAGGACTGTGCACAGTTGATATAAGATGGGGGTAGGAGTCATGCTGTCCCAAGGAAAAACGAAAACAATCTCACAATCCTATGGACATGTATGTTTTTACCTGGGGACAGTGTTTTCTAGTATTTATGTGCTAGTGGATCTGTGAGTTCTATCAGAACTTTATTGCATGTTACTCGATTCACCTTTCAGGGCTTCCCATCTTGTCTGTCTTTCCTAAGGGTTCCGTGTTGGAAGGAACCCTAAGTATTTTACTTTAAACACTTCCAAGGTAGAGATGGCCTTCAAAGAGCCCAGCAGTGTCATCATTCAGCTTGTGTTTGAAAATTTCCAGGGGAAGAAAGCTTGCTGTTACCAGCCATCCCAACCCACTTGTGAAAGACTTCAGTTTTAAGGAAGAGCTTCCCTGTGATTTCTAGCCCTTCTCCTGGATCTGGGGTCTGGTTACGGAAATAAGGACAGCGTCTTATTATCCTGGCACAGAGTTTTTCAACTTCTGCAGTCCTGATACTTTGCAGGGGGTTGGGGGGATGATTCTTTGTCGGGAGGGGCTGTCCCTTGTACTGTGGGATCCCTGCTGTTTTCCCACTAAGTAGCAGTAGTACCCCTCCATCTCCCCCTACCCACTTCCTCCCGCCCCACCAGCTGTAACCATAAAAAATCCCCTAGGTGTGTTGGGGGTGGGAATTACCCCTGGTTGAGGAACACTGTCTAGAGAATGAGAACATAGCTAGTTGGTGGCAAAGCTTGGGCTCAGACCCAGGCTTCTGTCCTCTTACTATTTCTATATTCACTTAACATAGACTCTCATTTAAAAGAAATGGTTTTAGACACAGAAAGAGGAAGGGGATTAGGATCCCCTGTTCGAAATGAGCGTGTGTGATGTCACCTGGTGTCAGCCAGTGGCCCTGCTTCTACACTTTTACGACACCAAGTGCTCGCCAGACTGGGGCATTGGACGAAAATCTATGAGAGTCTTTTTTTCACCAAAATCCTGTGCCCTTACGTATTACATAATAAAAAGGTTTAAAGATACGTCATCACATCATCTCTGCCATGGCTTGGCCTGGCCTACTGCTTTTTGAATAGACACTCTGGATATAGCTTTTAGTTGGACATTTTGCTAATTTCACACCCTGCTGTCCTATTTCCCCACACTAACTTTTAAAATATGTGTGGATGTTATTAGAATTTTGCTGAGGTTTTTTTTGGTGCTTCGATGAACAAATCTGCCTCATTGTTGAGCTGTCTTCCCCAACCATATTTTTCTTCATGAGCCCTGTTATTTTTAGTGATCAATTTTGTGGAATGTAAGGTCTCTCAGGAACCTGTATATTGTGTTATTACTGTTATGACTTGTAGTTTAAAAAAGTAAAATAGTGCCAAAAGGCTTATAAAAATAGCCCTAGATTTCTGTCCCCAAACTTTAGAACCTTTTCTTTATCCCCAGTATTCTAAGATCTCATGATGTGCCTTTGTGTGGGTCGTTTTTCATTCATTTCACTGGACACTCAGTGGGCATTTTTAATCTGGAGTTATATGCCTTTCACTGTGGAAATTTTTCTCATATCATTTCTTTGATAATTCTCCTTTCACCATTTTTTCTAGAACTTCTATTAATACAATGAAAGTGGAAGAAGATTTAAGTGAAACTTCCTCAGTTATATAATCCAAACTATAAAAATAGAAGTGAAAGGAGGCTGATGCCAGGTGTTAGCCTAAGAGTTGGCATATATTTGTTGGAGGTTTATTGCAAGCCAGTCTTGCTGTTATTTGTTTAAATTTTTCAAAAGCTAAAGTCAAAATTGCCTAAATAACTTAGATCATTTCAAAAAACATTATTTGCATAGTGTGTTTGAAGGAAGTTAGACTATTAAGAGTTACTAGGGAAGGATAAAATTAGACTATCTATATGGGGAAAATGAATGAGAAAGTTGCATTCGGGTAGTATGCTCTTTACCAGCCCACACTGCCATCCCCTAGTTGCTGGGGGTGTGGACTGGTAACTCACAGCATCCCATTCTCTAGAGAGCTGTCCTGGCTAACCAGGAGCTGCCTCTTCTGAGTGGCTATGCAGGGCTCAGAACTCAGACAGGAACTGACAGTCATGGGAGTAAACAGGCTCGATGCTTGTTCAAATGGGATTGAGTGGGTAGGGTAGTGTGTAGTCGACATTTTTCACTGTCACCTAGACTGAAGGAAGTTTCCAGTTGAGACCAGATTCTTGTGCAGGTTTCTTGCCCTGACCTATCCTGGTTCTCTCCCCAAAACTCTCCCTCAGTCTATCACTGGAACAAGAATCCCCATCTCAGGCTCTACTTCTGTTACCAAACCAAACTTAGGTCCGATTGCATCCCCGCAGTAAAGCCAATCTACTGACACTGGGTTGTGGTGAAGGAAAGTGCAGCGTTTATTGCAGGGCACCAAGCGAGGAGTCCAGGGCAGCTAGTGCTCAAAAGGCCCAATCTCCCGATGGCTTTCAGGGGAAGGTTCCTAAAGATAGGGTGATGGAGGTGTGTTGTGAGGTACGTGATCATCTCGTGATGTTCTTTTGATTGTTTGGTGGTGAAGTAATCAGGTAATCGGGAGTCAAAATCATCAACCTTCTGATTCCAACTGATCTGGGGTCTACGTGCTTGTGGGCAGCATACAGTTAACTTCTTCCATCTGGTGCGGGTTCAGTATCTGCAAAACAACTAAAAGGACATGGCTCAGAATATTATCTATAGCCCTTGAGGAGGAACTAAATGTCCTTGACTTTATTTGATGGCTAAACTACTATTATTTTGTCTTGCTTGACTGTTTTTCTTCCTTTTTGCATTTTCTCACCTCTCTGATTAAATTTATTCTTTGGAATTCGGGGACGGCCTGGAAGGCTAAAGTTTTCTATAGACAAGAGGCAGGTGGAGGACATGGTGGGGATCTGACCCAGGAAAGCCCTGTAAGGTCCCATTTGATTACACTTCCAAGGTAGCTGACCTAAGACAAAAATAAAGCTTTTAGGGGCTTCCCTGGTGGCGCAGTGGTTGAGAGCCCGCCTGCCGATGCAGGGGACACGGGTTTGTGCCCCCGTCCGGGAGGATCCCACATGCCGCGGAGCGGCATGGCCGCTGAGCCTGCGCGTCCGGAGCCTGAGCTCTGCAACAGGAGAGGCCACAACAGTGAGAGGCCCACGTACCACAAAACAAAAATAATACTAAAATAAAGCTTTTAAATTCAAAGAGCTCTGCCCCCACCGTCCCAATTATTCCTGTTTGTAGTATCCTGTTCTTGTTATGTGAATGTGATATTTTAAAAGGTTTGTTCTGTTTCCTGAATCATCTCTATTTTCTTTTTATCTGTTTGTTTTGGTCTCTCCTTCACAGTGAAGGCCTTCCTCAAATGCCTGGTGATTTTTGTCTATCCATTCCTATTTAAGGTAGGAACACCAAAACATGGTTTGGAAGCTCTGTGTGGATGGTGGACTTGTTCTTGGTGGACATCGCTTGTAAGAAAGTTTTATGGTCACTGGTTTATCACTAGATGTGCCCAAATATTTTATCCTTTGTGTGGTTCAGTTTCTCTGGGGAAGGATTCCCTTCTCTCTTACCTACATTGTGTAAGCTTGGTTCCCTGGCAGTTTTTCTGGAGCAGTGGCGGAAGGGTCTACACAGTCATTATACAGTGAGCTTTCACTTCATCCCCTTGTCTCAATCCAACTGATCATCCTTGCCCATTTTAAGCCTAACATATTTGCCTCCAGAGCCCATCTGGTTCCATTTTTCTAGAAAATTAACCCAACCATCTCCTGGCAAGGGTCAGGGAGGAGAAAAGATAACCAAATATCTGATTCTTATCATAGGGGCTTTCAAATAAGTCTCCCGCTTTTTTCAGTCTTATCACCTTAGTCATTCTCCCTGGATAGCCTTGCTTTTTATCAGCCCCATCACCACACATTTTAGCTGGAATAGATTTTTCCACAGTATTTTATTTACTTAACAAAAGCTTATATAGTGTTTGCTATATGCTAGTGCAGGTCTAAGTACTCTGCAAATACAACTTATTTCAATAACACAATGATCCTATGTGGTAATATTATTACCCCATTTTACAAATGAGGAAACTGAGCACAGTGTAACTTTCCCAAGTCACATAGCTACACAATGGCAGTGCCACACTTTGTTTGTTTTATTTTTTAATTAATTAATTCTTTTATTTATTTTTGGCTGCATTGGGTCTTCGTTGCTGCGCGCGGGCTTTCTCTAGTTGCGGTGAGCGGGGGCCACTCTTCATTGCGGTGTGCGGGCCTCTCACTGTCGCGGCCTCTCTTGTTGCGGAGCACAGGCTCCAGACGCACAGACTCGGTAGTTGTGGCTCACGTGCCTAGTTGCTCCGCAGCATGTGGGATCTTCCCAGACCAGGGCTCGAACCCGTGTCCCCTGCATTGGCAGGCAGATTCTCAACCACTGCGCCACCAGGGAAGCCCCCCCCCAACCTTTTATAGGTTTCAAGGAAGTGGGTTTCATCCCACCTTCATCTCCTTTAAAAATTGCTTACACCCCTCTACCTTTCTGGACCTTTCTCTTGCAAGCCTGCCTGCGGAATATGAAGCTATATTTCTGCTTTCTTGTTTCTTAATGTCCTGGAGATAAGCACACAGACCCTTTTTATTTTAAGGAGTTTACTGCTAATCACTATGGGGAAACAGATGGTAATAGTAAAAATAGCATTACCAGGAAAGTTACAAAGGTTCTAGAAATTTTACAAAATTCTTACAGTTGTATTCTCTGGTCCGTGGTTCTTGGGTCCCCCTAAAGGGATAATATCAGTCTTCTGTTCACTGTTTTCATTGTTTGTATGTAGGGCTTCTCACCCACTTCTAGCAAAGGAATTTTCTTTTACACGTGCCACTCTTTCTAATCAGAGGATGCAATAAATCTAAAGATTTAATAAAGGGAAGAACTATTTTCCCTCAGGTGGGAAGTTTGTATCTCTGTAGCTTTTCAAAATTGGTGATAGCCATAGTCCTGTCAAAGAAGTGATTGCCTAGGATACTTCTACACTAAGACTCTGGGTTTACACAGTTGAATTCACACCAGGAAGTCCTGATAAATAAAATTCAGATTCAAAGTCCCATTAGGTGAGTTTCCAGATGCTAGGAAAACAGAGAGGCCAACTCTTACAGTTCTCAGAAATTAGCGAATAGGTTTTAGGGTTTTCCTGTTTCCTGGGGTTCAGAGGGCAGGTAAGGATAGGGAGCCAGTCCAGAGTTATAACAGCCAGAAACAAAATATCCTACAGAGTAGACAGAGGGGAGTTAAACACAGATGGCTGGAATTGGAAACGAAGTGTTGACGTGGGTCAGATAAGAGAAATAGTTATGTGGCAGCAATACTGAAAGCTGAGTCAGAGTGGTGATTCTATGCTGAACAGGAGCGAAGGCAGAATAGGTGTCACTGATTATAAAGGGTAGTGTCAGAGAGTCAGGCCAGCAGCATGGCACAGTGTCCTTGAAGGCTTTTGCCATTTAGCTACATCTGGTCCTGACCTTTCTTTCATCTGGCTTCATGATGACATCCTTTGCCAATTGTCCACATGTTCTCTGCTCACTCACGTGAGCTCATAGATGGTGAGAAGTGGCATAAACACTGAGTGATCTTCTAGTGCAGCCCCCTCACTTAACACATAATGAAAAAGATATAAGTGTATGAAAAACATAGGAGACAAGTGTAATATTGTCATGGTCTGTGAGGCACGGGGGAGAGCGCTCAAACAGATGTCAGCAGACCTTGAGGAGATTCCTGCTCAAGTCCTCTCTGCATTGTGGTTTCATGTTCTATAATAGCTGCCTTCCTTGTGGAATGGCACAGGTCGCAGATCAAATGAGATGATGCTTGTGGATGCTCTCTGCAAATTGTGAGGACAGAAAAGTAAATCCCAAGGCTCAGAAAACAGTGCGTACACAGTTGATATCACAGACTGGGTAGTCCCAGGAACCAGCATTTGGAGAATTTGTGGAAGATTATATGTAGGCACGTATAAGGAGAAAAGAAATGACCAGCAAACATCTGTAAGGTAGAGAAAAAGGACACAATTAAGTAACAATAATAATAATGATTGCCATTTGCTAACTGAATACCATTTTCTCATCTCATTTCATTCTCACAGTGACATTTGTATGATTCCCTCTATTTCATGAATGAGGTGGCTGAGACTCCAAGACGCTAGATAAACTCTCCAAGGCCAAGCAGGCAGCTGAGCCAGGGTGGGAACTCATCAGTTTGATTATATTTATTTATTTATTTATGGCTGTGTTGGGTCTTCGTTTCTGTGCGAGGGCTTTCTCTAGTTGTGGCAAGTGGGGGCCACTCTTCATCGCGGTGCGCGGGCCTCTCACTATTGCGGCCTCTCTTGTTGCGGAGCACAGGCTCCAAACGCACAGGCTCAGTAATTGTGGCTCACGGGCCCAGTTGCTCCGCAGCATGTGGGATCTTCCCAGACCAGGACCCGAACCCGTGTCCCCTGCATTGGCAGGCAGATTCTCAACCACTGCGCCACCAGAGAAGCCCCATCAGTTTGACTATAAACCCATGTGTTTAACCAGAGCTGCCCTGCCGCTCTAATAAAATAAAAGCACTTGGAAAATGTTTAGGCACAGTGTATTGTAAAGTGATGGTCTCTTGTTCAGCCTGCTGCTTCTGAACAGGCAGTAGGCCTGACTTCATAACTTACCAAGAGAATTCTGAGAGGTGAGTAGGTACTTACCAAGGCGATGCCCTGGGAGAAAGTGAGTGTTTCAAAGAACAAAGTATGCTCTCCAGGGGAGATCTCAAGGGATGAGCGAACTATGCAATTACGGGCCATCCACAAATTGAAGGAGAAAAAGAGATTTCCTCTGACCTACTGTTTAGAAAATAGTGTATGAAGTTGCCTCATTAAAAGGGGTAGGGCTTCCCTGGTGGCGCAGTGGTTGAGAGTCTGCCTGCCACTGCAGGGGACGCGGGTTCGTGCCCCGGTCGGGGAAGATCCCACATGCCGCGGAGCGGCTGGGCCCGTGAGCCATGGCCGCTGGGCCTGCGCGTCCGGAGCCTGTGCTCTGCAACGGGAGAGGCCACAACAGTGAGAGGACCGCGTACCAAAAAAAAAAAAAAAAGGTGGGGGGGGACAGTAGTGCCTTCCATTTCACTGAGAATACTTTAATGAGGGCTGCAGAGGCGCTGGCCCTATGTCAGCGAATAAAGCTAATTAAGCTTGGAAATGGCCTTACTGGTTGGAGAAACAGAGCAAACCACTTCTCTCTACCAAGCTACTGACGCTCATGCAGGAATATCTCATTAACATCAGGGTTCTGATTATGTAAGAGCCAGGGATTTGCTGTTGAAGGGAATACAGCAAATGTTTTGATATTCCAGTGAGAACAGAATTAAGAGGAGTGAGAAATTCCACCAGGTGGGTTTACGTTAGCCAACAACAGAAACCAGGACTAGCAGATTTGGACACAAACTGATTTAGACCCCACCACTAGATATATTAAAAGAAGATCGAATTGAATCTCCTGGAGGTCTGGAGAGCATAGCTTGGTGCTCACATCTTGGGGTGGTTGTGAATATTGAATGATTGAATGTGGTGATTCTAAATGGAAGGCTATTTCACCCTCCAGCCGGTGAATGTCTAGAAAGACATTGGCAATGTCTAGAAAGACATTTTTTATTGTCTACCTTGTATTGCCAGTAGGGTACTACTGGCATTTAGTGGGTAGAGGCCAGGGATGCTGTTGAATGTCTTACAATACACAGGACAAACTCCCTCCCGCCCCGACCCACAAACACAAAACAAAGAATTATCCAACCCAAAAAGTGTACAGGGCTGAGATAGGGAATGACTAGTTCTGCGCCCTAGTCAAAGAAAACTCTTAAGACAGTACCTGGCACATGGTTAGCGTTCAGTAAGTGTCAGTTATGGCTTTTATTACTACAGAGCCAGCACAACACACACACACAAAATAGGTGGAGGAGAAAGATAAAGAACGGTGTCCGTTCTAGACAGGTTGATGTTGAAATGCCTTGGGATAATCAAGTAGAGATGATAAGTAGGTAGTTGGCTATATGGGCCAGTGTTTGGGAGAGAGACCTAAGGCAAGACATTAAATGCAAATATCATTCAGCTTTAGCCAGTAGTAGAACCCGTGAACACAGACGTGATTAATTACAGAATGTGAAGAGTAAGAAGAAAAACAGGGATTAAATCCTAAATAACTTCAGGATTTAAGAGACAAGCAGAAGGAAATTTAGCCAGAAAGATCAACAAGGTTAAGTCAGAAATGTCAAGGAAACCACTCCAGCTACTGCTGCTGCCATGAAGCGGTCAGCTTTTCAGTGGTCCCAGCTGTTTTGCCAGGAACTCGATCTGGCTGTAAGTACTCCTGCTTGCAGAGACTGACTCCTACAAGGTTCCTGATTCTTGGCATCATTAGCTCCTGGGTCAAAGTCTGGTGTTGGTGTATCTGATTGATGAAATGTAGATCACTGATCATGTCTGAGCTGCAAGGGAAGATGGAAGATAGAATATCTGACATTTTCCTCTTCTGTAATGGGAGGTGAGACCTGCTTCTCACCACGTTCGTAAGACAGAGATTCCCCAAACATAGGAAGGAATTCAGTTAGACAAAAAGAATAACAAATGCCCATTACACTGAGGTACTGCAGTTGGTGACTCTGAGAGGGGATAGAGATGAATTACCATGGAAATTACTGAGAGAAAGGAAAACAGTTTTCTTTGTATATTGTTCTGAAACAGTAGAGAGTTTGTACTGAGGAGTTCAACTAGAAAAGTGAGATAGAGAAACCTGTATTTTAGGCTTGTGTTCTTTTCACTCCACTGAAATTATTAGTACGCAAGTTATTCTTAACACTTCATTTATCAGGTAGTTACTTCTAGCCTATGTCTTAGGAACTACTCTGCAGTATTTGATACTTTTGACGCTATCGTTTACAATTCTTTATTTTAATTTCTGAGCTATCCTTGTTAATCTCTTTGGCTGGATTTTCTTCTTCTGCTTGTCTCTTAAATCCTGAAATTATCTAGGGTTTAATCCTTTTTCTTCATTCTACTCTGCACATTCCATAGTTGATCTTACCTAGGTCCATCGGTTCTACTACCAGCTAAGACTGGATGATATTTGCATTTAATGCCATGCGGCAGGTCTCTTCCCCAAACACTGACCCATAGAGCCAACTACCTACTTATCATCTTACTTGACTATCCGAAGGCATCTCAACGTCAACCTGTCTGGAATGGATATTGTTCTTTATCTTTCTCCTCTACCTATTTTTACCCATATTTTCTATCCTTTTCAGTGTTGCCAGTATTGGCCAAAACACCCAAGTAAGAAGTGCAACAGTCTAGATTTCCCCTTCCTCACTGCCCATATCCATCAACAACTATGTCCTTTTAATATGTCTCTGTCATATGTTATATCTGCTCCTTCCTCTCCAACCAAAATTATTCACTTACATGTCTTGTCACGCACGATAGACAGTAAGTTCCTTGAGATCAGGAATATGTCTTATTCAACTTTATGAGCACAAAACTAAGAAGTGAGATCACCTGTGTCAATAAGACTTAATTGTAAAGATAAGACTGTAAACAAATACAAAGTTTGCTGTTTGTTTCAGGCAATTCTGGCAAACTAATTTATTCAGGCAACCAGTTTGTTCATCTGGGCAAACAGTTCTCTTATTGGCCGACATTCTTCTCACTGGGGCAAATAACTCACTTATCAGACAATTGTTTTCTCATCAAGAAACTTAAATTTATCTGTTCACCAATTTTGAAC
This sequence comes from Grampus griseus, assembly GCF_964374135.1. Lineage (NCBI taxonomy): Eukaryota > Metazoa > Chordata > Mammalia > Artiodactyla > Delphinidae > Grampus > Grampus griseus. Next base: position 40,029,480 of record NC_139009.1, read on the forward strand.
TATTGTTATGCATTTTGCCCAATTCTAACAATCTTCCCACCTTAAATCATTGGAATCCAATCTCCAAAACCCTATAAATATCTCTCCCTAACTTCTCCTTTGAGACACTAGAAGGCTATCAATGTGGTTTTCTCCCTTGCTGCAGGAACATCCAATAAATTTAGCTTTGCCTGATCAACAGGTTTCTCTGGTGGATTCTGTGAAGGAGTCAACAGTAAACAAACATAGTTCCTGACACATAGTAGGTTTTTTTCATTAAGTAACTAGGCAGAAATTTGGGTAGGGTGTTGTATGAGAGAAATTCAGAAGAGAAAGGTATATGTTTCTGCTCATTTATACTGAAGAGATCCTACATGACCTGGCAGAAGTATTTCATAGTTCTCATGTAATAAGAAAATGTTGATCTCATCTTAGCAACAATAAACCCAGGTGCTAAAGGTATATGGAATTTCCCATTGCTCAATCTGAAATAATTATAGACATGAATACTCGGTATTCCTTATTTTCACTTTACCCTGGGCCAGACTGTGACAAGTAAAATGAATCCAGTTCTCCTAATCCATTTGCTACTTTATCCATCTGTCTCCTCCTAACCTCTGCTTCTAAGAATCTAACCTCTTAACTGGCAGTCAGGATTAGAAATTTTTATGATGCGTTAATCTTCATTAAGGTATTACCTTTAACAGGAGATGTTTGATCATGAAAATACCTTAATGTTTGGAATAAATAAATGAATCAATACGCTTTATTGAATGAGCCAAAAAGGAGCTTTAACAGAGGATAGGGGAAGGGAGGCAGATCAATTATACATAGTTGATCCTTGATATTCTGAAACGAATTGTCATGAGACCCTAAATCTCTGAACTCACAAATACTAACATGCCTTGCTATTTCCCTTATGAGTTGTTTACCAGGTAAGAAATAGTGGACAAAGCAAATTCCCACGGAATTGCAGATGCCGACTTGATGAGCAGTCTGCTTGGCTAAAATAGTCCTAGCTAAAATAGTCCCCTTCCAACCCTACTCTTCCATAGAGATCCCAGAATCTTGTGTGTCATAATTCAAACCCATGCCTCTGCAAAATTACAAATTACTCTGTTATAAACTTTGAACACATAGTAACTGTTGAAACCTGAATATTAAATCTAGGAACGACAAGGTTCTACTGTGCTCTTAGTTACTCAATTAGTGGATGGAAATCTTTCTGAAATTAAAATCCTGAACTTAAAATGTTTTTATTCTCACCTTGACAGCACACATGATGCTGAACAGAGTAGGCATTCAATTCAAGTGTTACTGAAGACATAAATTAATTTCCCTTGGTGAAGTGAAATATACAGCTGACAATAACTTTCCTTGGGTCACACAAGGAGCCAGTAGTGGTGTCTGATGTGGTGACCACACATGGGTTCTCCCAGGGAAGTCCCTACCTATACCTGTTTTCCCATTCAGTCCTACTTAGAATTTTTTAGAAGAAACGTATCCAAATTTGGATGGTAAATTGTAAGATCACCCTCTGTCTAACCCTGATCTTCTCTCTCTCTAAATCTGAAACTTATTAATTGGTTGTTTTCATTTTTTGTTTGGAAAATATTTTTCCTGGAATTGAAAAAGCAGTCTTTCTCTGGGAATGACAAAGTACAGTAAGTGAAATCATATTGTGAGAAGTTCTCTCAACTTAATCCAGTGGGCGCTATGCCACACAATTTAGAGACTCTATTTCATACCCTTGAACTGCTAGAGTATTTAAACGAAATAATTTTAATTAAGAGACTTTTTCTACACTTGCCAGTCTTCACTGCAGATACTTCAGTGAATGATCTTTCCTCGTTCTCAGTCAAGTTAAGGGAACAGAACTGGTCCTCAGTTGTTGTTGTTTTTTTAATTAATTTATTTTTATTTATTTTATTTTGGATTGTGTTGGGTCTTTGTTGCTGCGTGCAAGCTTTCTCTAGTTGCGGCGAGTAGGGGCTACTCTTAGTTGCTGTGCGTGGACTTCTCATTGCGGTGGCCTCTCTTGTTGCAGAGCACGGGCTCTAGGCACGCGGGCTTCAGTAATTGTGGCGTGCAGGCTCAGTAGTTGTGGCTCATGGGCTCTAGAGCACAGGCTCAGTAGTTGTGGCGCATGGGCTTAGTTGTTCCGCAGCATGTGGGATCTTCCCAGACCAGGGCTTGAACCCGTGTCCCCTGCATTGGCAGGCGATTTCTTAACCACTGCGCCACCAGGGAAGCCTTGGTCCTCAGTTTTAAGAATCTTAGAGCTCGATGAGACTGACAGTTCATGAAATTGACCAATTGACCAATCAGTATGCGGACATATATGTTAGTTTCTGCAGGTCCTCACAGAGAAGGAACAATGAAATTACCTGATAGATCTTGCAAGAAACCGTGTGAATCTGCCAACAGTTTCTGTTCCTAGAAGAAAAGCTTCTAAACTTGCAGTATATGCTGAGGCTCTAGATTTGCCCGCATTGGCCAATAGAAGATAAACATTTTTTCATTCATATATTCAGTGATATTTACTTAGTATTTGCTATGTTAACAAGCACAATTCCAATTTCTAGCCAGACACTGAGATAGATAACACAGAGTATCCGTTTTCAAGCATCTTTTGATATATGGATGGGGCTGAAAAGCTAAGATTCTATTTTCTCAGAGAGAAGCAAATGAAAGGAAATAACATTTTAGAGCTACATAATTTTAAAAGGTCTCATGTGCATAAGTTTTCGGGTAATCTCCTGTTGATCCTCAAAGGTACCTACAAAAAGCAAAATCATCTCTCCTGGGAGGGTTCTCTTTATACAGTCTCATATTAATTTAGGAAAATATTGTGGCTTAAAAATTATTGTCAATTGCATTTTTGTTGCAGAGGATGAAAAACCAAACCTTTCTGTTTGTTTAAAGGAGTGGAATATCAAATAATTCTTGAAATGGAAAATGACTCTTTAGATACAATTTAGTGTCATTATGGCCTTCACCAAAGACAATGTCCATCAAGCCAAATTATTATTAACACTCTCCAGTGTGGTTGGTCTAAAATGCCACTTGGTCACTTATTCCAGCATATAACATCTTTTAATGGTAGTAAATATTTCCTAAATCTCCTCCTCATGTGAATGCTAGGCCTAATTCTCTTATTTTGGACTCAGTCGAGATGGAGACAACCTGGTTGCTCTCCTAGGAAGAAGAGTGTTAAAGCTTCCATTAATTAAACCATTGGCACATTTGTCGAGGTTCATAAGACACTGAATTACACTGTAGGAAATAAGACATGCTTGCGATAAACAGAAAAGTAACAATTCCAGGCTCTAGAAGGCTACAAGTATGGTCCAGGCAAAAAAGTACAGTGGGAAGAGGGAGCCAGGAAAAGGATCTTGGAGAGAATGAGATGCGTGGTAGGCATTGAGGCAGAGTAGCCGAACAGAAGCTGGACACACAGGAGAGATCATGGAGGGGAGGAAAGCATCATGGACAAAGTTCCAAAATGCAATTTTATTTATTCCTAACATCAGAGATCATATGCTACCTAAGAATATTTATTAAATAATTATGATAAGAACAATACATTGTTATTAAAGAAAACATCAATTTATTTAAGATAGAAAGAACAACAAAAATTACCTCTAATCCTGCCATCCCTTCCCAGCCATTATTGATGTTCTAGTGTAGTTGATTCAGACTTATCTGGGCATTTTTAAAACATGATTTCAATATCTGTATCATGTGGTTTAGTTTGTTTGTTTGTTTTTCGGTACGTGGCCTCTCACTGTTGTGGCCTCTCCCGTTGCAGAGCACAGGCTCCGGACACGCAGGCTCAGTGGCCATGGCTCACGGGCCCAGCCGCTACGCGGCATGTGGGATCTTCCCAGACCGGGGCACGAACCCGCGTCCCCTGCATCGGCAGGCGGACTCTCAACCACTGCGCCACCAGGGAAGCCCATCACGTGGGTTTTTAGATGTAACGCAGTAATAAGCATTTTCCACATTACTTATGCATTTATTTTATTCCATGCACATATACCACAGTTTTATTTTATAATTCATATATACTTATACGTTTATATAATATCACATTCATTATTATTGTAAATCATTTACTGTTAACATCTTGGTACATAACAGTATCTTTCCATCATGCAGTCACTTAGGCAGGGAGTATAGGGGAGTGGACAAAATACAGACTTTGAATTTAGATCTGATTTTTATTTCTGCTGTTTATACCTTATGATCTTAGGCAATGCATCGAACTTCTCTTGAGCCTTGGTTTCCAGAAATATAAATTGAGCATCACTATGGTTACTTTGTAGTACTATTTTGAGAATGAGAATTAATAATTGCAAAGTGTGAAGTGCTTAGAACAGTTGCTGGCACACAGTGGATGTGCAATAAATAATGGTTATTATTTTTAACATTGTTATTAATATTAATTTTGATAGTATATGGCCCCCCTTGAGGATAATGGGGATTATTGGATAAAACCATTTCTTGGAAGGTTGGTGGGGGTCCTGTAAGGAAAACATGAGAAATAAATTCAAAGAAGTTCATAGCCTGATTTAGTAGGATTTGAGTGTCTGCTTAAATCCTGCTTCTTAACCTCTGGGAGCTCCTCTTAGGTCCTCTTCTAGGAGCTGTTTATGAATCTAAATAAGAGAGTGTTTTAATGAAAGCAATATTTTGAAGGAGTCGATAATTAGTCTTGTTTTTTCTCCAGGTTAAACAACCCCAATATTATTAACATTTCCCTATTAGACTTTATGCTTTCCAGACTAATCCCTTTGAATTCTCCCCGTAGCTTTCCACTTCCGTAGATGTGACTTATATTTAAGTCTGTGATGTGACTCCTCCCCCACCCAGTCCCTACCCTAATACAAATAACTCCTAGTTTGGGACAGAAAATAAAAAACTTGAAATTGCCTAACATCAGAAAAACAAAAACAAGAACAAGAATAAAAACAAAAGCTCTATAATTGAATCCCGATTCCATTATCTTGGTCTAGCAAAATTAATTAAATGCCCAAGACTTAAAAGGAGACTGCATAAAATACTTTGGTAGGTATTTTATTACTGAACTCTTAATATATATATTTTTGCATTCATGTAAGTCCTTCAAAGATTTATTCTCTCAATTACCAATCAAAAGAACTCATAAAGCTAGAGTCAGTGGACCAGGCAGGATTAGAGGTGCCTGGGAAGACGGATGCACTCTCCGCAGCATCTGAGCTTTAAAGAACCTCACCTGCTGCTCATTCCTGGACCAAGTGACAGCTGACCGAGTGGCTCATGATGACTCATTTGGACTTAAAAAGCCACCTTTTTAAATAGAAGAACTAAAGAAGTTCCCCCTTCTTAGGATTAATTCAGATAGAGACTAAATGGGTTGATTCTCAAGTCTTATTTGTAAGAAGTCAGAAACTAATTCTTTTATGGGGGAAAAAAAAACTAGTAAAAAACCTAAGCAAATGCTGTGTTTAAAAAGTCATCAAAGCCATTCTTTGTTTCTTTTCAGGAAAAAAGAAACAGTTAAATAAAGGACATGACCTTACTGGAATTTGGGCACTTCTCTTGAAATCTATAAACATTGATACTGTCTGCTTGGAAGTGGATTTATTTCACTTCCTTCTTAGGCATGAATGGTAGTTATGAAGGGTGTGTATTTGTGGGGTTTTGGAATACTCTTAATGAAGGCTTTCAGTGCCCTTGCCCTATCCGTATGGATTGGTTTTTCCACAGATATATCAGAACTTTCACTGAAGTAACTAAAATAATATTTACAATATTGTTTTACCATGTACAATAAAACACTATGAGCTCAGGAAATTAACTTATAAAAATCATATGAAATACCTTCTCATAAAGACACAGACTTTCTTCATTTTCCTTATACTGTATTGAAATAGAACTACATCATTTTCTTCTTAAACTCCTCTTCCATTGAAGGTGTGTCCTAAAACTTCAGATATGTTTACCTGTCCTCCAGTTTATCCTACCATCTATTATCAATTATTAATAAACAAACATTTAAATACACTAAGGGAACTTCTATTTAAAGTCATCCAATGTTGAATTACTTTATAACGTTCATCTTTAATAAAGTAAAACAAGTGTGGAAGAAGGGACCAGAACAGGGCACAGGCTATGTAAGGGGGTAAAAGGGAGGGGGCAGGTGTTTGGGGGTTGGAGTGTGATGTTTGATGTTTAAAAAGAGCCATGGGGCTTCCCTGGTGGTGCAGTGGTTGAGAGTCCGCCTGCCGATGCAGGGGACACGGGTTCGTGCCCTGGTCCGGGAAGATCCCACATGCTGCGGAGCGGCTGGGCCCGTGAGCCATGGCCGCTGAGCCTGAGCGTCTGTGCTTCGCAACGGGAGAGGCCACAGCAGTGAGAGGCCCGTGTACTGGGGGGGAAAAAAAAAAAAAAAAGAGCCATGGCTAGGGGATATGTCAATGTTTATTAACCCTTTTTTTTTTATTATCACCTCCTGAAGCCTTTTTTTTTTTTTTGCCTTTTTAGGCATTTTTTCCCTATCACTTCCACCTCCCTATAAAATTTTAGTGCCATAGATATAGTTTATCTGTTTTTGTATGATATGTACTTCTGTGTTTTATACATAAAAAGAGTAAGTTTTTTTTTTTTTTTTTTTACCTCCCACTCAGGTTTACTCCCTTGGGATGATATTGAGAATCCATGTTCTATGTGAGCTTGCTGTGAGAATCCACATTCTATGTGCTTAAGAGATAATTTGTGCACTTAATGTGGCTCAAGAGAAATTGTGTATATCATAAAGAATTGGCAAAAGTCAGGATTGATGCACTATTTGAATGGAAAAGATGAGAGTCACGGTCCTTTGTTTCGGGGTTAAATGGAGGAGAAAACTCCAAGGTTCTTTCAGCAGAAACTACCAGGTGCTACACTGGCAGCGTGAGGTCAGGTTTGTGAGTTCATCTCCTGTCCATGGAGATGGACCTTCCCGTTACCCATGAGATTCAGTAATTCATTCCGCTAATACTTATTCATCAGCTTCTATGTTGGAGGTTAAGATGGTATTTATCACCTGACTGTGGAAATGTTGACATTTTCCATAAAGTCAGAAGAAGTGTGTCATGTACCACTAATACAGTTTTACAAATAATTCTACTCATTAGGCTTTGCTGGTGTCTTTTCATACAATTAAGGTCAATTACTGTGAGTATATTTTTAGTAGTCTTATATAGCAATTTAAAAAGTTAGACTTTCCAATTTGAAGGTTCCTTAATGAGCAAGAGGTATGCTTCAGACTTGGTGTCTGTTATGAGTTGAATTGTACGCCCCCACCCCCAAAAAAGATATGTTAGAAGCCTAACCCTCATTACCTGAGAAAGTGACATTATTTGGTGACAGGATCTTTACAGTTCAAATGAGGTCATTAAAGTGAACCCTACCTCATCCAATATAACCAGATTCCTTATAAAAATTTGGACACTCTACTAGTCTGCTTGGACTGCTGAAATAAAATACCAGAGACTGAGTGGCTTAAACAACAGAAATTTATTTCCTCACAATTCTGTAGTCTAGAAGTTTAAGACCAAGGTGCCACCAGGGTAGGTGTCTGGTGAGGCCTCTCTTGCTGGCTTGTAGACGGCCATCTTCTCACTGTGTTCTCACGTGGCTTTTCTTCTGTGTTCATGCAGAGAAAAACAGATATTTCTCTGTTCCTCTTCTTCTAAATCCTATCAGATTAAGATCTCACCCTTATGACCTCATTTAACCTTAATTACCTTCTTATAGGGCCTTTCTCCAAATACTGTCACACTGAAGACATACACAGAAAGAAAATGTTGTGAACTGACACAAGGAGAAGACGGGCCAAGGAGAAAGGCCTGGAATATGGCACATAAGCTTTAGATTTCTGTCCTCCAGAACTGTGAGGGAATAAATTTCTGTTGTTTAAACTACCTAGCTTGTGGCATTTTTGTTATGGGAGCCCTAATAGACTAATACAGCATGGTCTCACGAAGTAGAAGTGGTCTAAGTTAGCCTCATGGTCATTATACTGAGACACTTGAGGCCAAGCTCAAAGGAGCAAAAAAAAAAAAAAATTAAGCCCAAGTCTTATGAAACAAATTGTGAAAGCTTTTACCAAACTGATATCTGGTCCATCATTCTGTTTTAGGTAAATATCAATACATTCAGATTTTGCTGTTCCCTTGAGTACACCCTTCTGGCATTTTGGAGCAATTGTTAGGAGGACAAAGGAAACTGTGGAAGCTTAAACGGAAAAGCCAGATGAGGGTCAACAAAGTCAGGGTGGTGAAGAAAGGGTGGCCCGAAGGATGAGGCTGTGTGAACAGAGTGGGAATTGGAGATAAGTTTGATTTAAGGATGCTAGTGAAGATAAAGAATCTTTGGAATGGAGAAATGAATAAGGGTCTTGAAAAGTAATGAATTACCTAAAAGAGTGGTAGTGAGAGGAAAATATATTTGTGGTTTCCGGAGAGCATAGGGGTCTGATGGTGAAGACTGATTGAGAATGGGAAAATGAGAGATTAGCATATTGCTAATTGCATATGCATATTGCAATTACATATTGCATATTCCCAGTAAAGATTATTTACTATATCTCTCAAGAGCAAATGTTCCTAGCTGCCCATGAGGCCAAATTACTGAGATTCTTGGTCTCCCTTTAGTAAAGTGTGTTCTTTTCTGCTTTAGCACACTGTTTGGTTAAGAGACAACCTCTTTTACAGTAAAACATGGAGCCAGAATTGACTGATGTGATAGTGTAGGATTTGAAGAGGAAACAAAATGACTTTTAGCCATCTTAATACAACTCATTCTTTTTGTACTAATCTTTAGAGGTCTTTTAGAGGACTCCTAATTCCATTTTTCTTGCGCTTTTCTATGTCTGGTAGAAAATATTTTTCCCATATTATTGCCGCTTAAAAAAAAACATTTTGCCAAAGATCCGGATCTCTCCATCTGATTGTGCTGTGGGACAGCAGGTTTTTGGCCCTCTATTTCAACATGTATGTTCACCACTCAGAGTAGCTTTTTGTTGTTGTTATGGTTGTTGCATTAGGATATAATGGAAGTTGTTTGCTTTTGCTAAAGTAAAAGAAAAAAAATGGAGTGAAATCAACTGTGATTTTTTGTTTAATGCTAGTTTTTCCTGCAGAGGTTGTTACTGATGATATGGCAGAAAACATATTGCTGTATTAACAAGGTCACTCAGTCACAAAATCCTATTAATGTGGAAAATGACAGAACCAAGCTGTGTGGTGACAAATAAGGCAACTTTTCACCTTGTATTCTTAAGATTCCTTGTTCAAATTCATATGGATGGCAGGGAAGCTGTGAATAAATGCAGGAGATGTGCATGACTCTGTAAGAAATATAATTTATATATCATCAGTATTGAGTGTTTTCTAATTTTATTTGTTTTTTACTTTTTGCAAAAATAATTGTAGCAAGCTAAATCAAGAAATATATTTTCTAATTTATGTTCATATTAAAGACATCTACAGAAGTATAAAGGAACCTGCTGAGTAGAAAATTTCAAACTAAACATATACATTCAAAATATCCCTGATATGTTTACTTATTTTAGAAGTAAAAACACCAAATAGTCATTTGCATTTTGAACAGTAGCACATGCATTTCAGACTTAGTTTTCAATTTGATGAAGCCTCAAATATTGATTTTAGCAAAACAGTAAAGTAGGATATAAAATGAAAAGGATCATTAAAATGGTACCCCAGAGAGAATAACTATGGTCACTTCAGTCAATGATAAACTCATTTTAGTGGTGTGGACTAGACAAATAAAAATAAAGATTATCTTGATTTAGCTTAAGCTGGAAAAGAAATCTTGCAGGTTTATGGCTTCATCAATTGTTCTGAATGTTTAACATCCCATGAAGAAGAAGCAAACAATGAAGATACTTCATTCAAGAATACAAAATCTGTATACTCAGGCAAAAGCCTTGGAATTCAGAGTTAGCATCTTGTTTTGCATGTTTGCATTGCTGAAGGGCCTTCTTTATTATTCTCGAAGCATTTCCATGTAATGTCTGCATGGACATTACCTACCAGGTAACTCTGTGTTTTAAACACCTACAAGTCTGTCTGACTTAATGGCATTGTAGTTAAATGACACCTTTGTATATTAGGTTATTTTCTTTAACACTTATGACTTTTTGTTGATTACAGATAAATTACACACATTTTGAAAATAAACTATTCTTACATAGAGTGGTAACAACTAATTGTATCCACCAAATACTTTCATTTCTCATTGGAAAACATTAGGAAAATTAAATGTTTTAGAAAAAAGAAAAAAATAGATGTTTTATTAACTGTAAGGTTGACATAAAGCAGAATCACAAAAAAATTAAGAGTTTTATAGTTATTTCCCCTTCAGTAATAAGGATGCCATGGCAAGTTTCTCTTGAAGTCCAGGAATGCATCAATCCTGTCTTTCAGTTGAGGTGGGAATTTCTCAATGAATGCAGCATCACGACAGGCCCCACATAGGTTAAACCTATATCAACCCTCTATTGTATTCAAGTAGAATTCCTGGAATAGATAAATAAAGTAGAAGGTTAATATATGCTTGTCAGTGGTTCATTTTAAAAATTCTTTGTTGACTACTGTGCTAAATTGTTTTGGAAGTTGGTTCCTACCTCCAGTAAATTCAGTTTACCAGGAGAGAAGAAGCTAGATACATACAAAAAAGTCCAGATTAAGAAATAATATTATATGATTAAGGGTAAATGATTGTCCTAAATGTATTCAGCCTAAGAAGGGAAGGATGGCTTCCCTGTGACATGTAAAATGGGCCATGAAGGACTCAGGAATTTGATGAGTTGAATTTCGGGGAAGACAATTTATGAGATGGAATTAGCATAAATCAAAGAAAAGAGTCAGAAAATAACATATTGGAGGTTCAACAAATTAGAACCATCCCCAAAGAGCTGAGAGTAAATAGAATTGGTTGAAATAGATATTAGTTTTTAAAATAAAAATATATTCAAATAAACCCTGAATTAGTATATAGAAAAGCTGTAAAACTGATGAATAAATTTAAGACCTGGTTCTTTAGGTAGAACAATATTGTAGATAAACCTCTTACAAATATAATTGGAAAAAAGGAGATGAATTTAAAAAAACACTAGAATGAGGAAATGGATACAAATCACAGATACGAAGGGGCTTATTTCAATGAAAACAAGATACCATCTGCTCAATCTGAAATAAATCAGATTATAAAGTTGCAATAATTAAACAGAAAAATTAGCACAAGAATAAACTTATAGACTAATAAAACTGAGGAAAATATCCATAAAGAAGTCTAGATACCCATATAAATTTAATACTTCATAAAGATGGCAATTCAAATCAACTATAAATAGAAAAATTATTCAATAACTAGTGTCAAGCAACTGGCTGATCAGTTAGGAAAAAACTAGTTATTTTTTCTCACACCATACACCATGTAGGGAAATGAGTAAAATCTTAAAAAATAAAAATTTTAAATTGTTAAAAAAATTATAGACACGTATTTATACATTCTTGGTATGGCAAAAAGTCTTTCTGAAAATGACTCAATTTCTACAATGAACTACTAACAATTTTATTAAAACATGTAAGCAAACAGAAAGCAATGAAGTCTGTTTAGAAAAGAGCAGAACAAGAACTGCTTTGTATAAATGGTTAAAGAAGTAAAAACCATTTATATTCTCCACTTTTTAGTAGATAAAAATCTAAACTGTGTGGCATTGACACAGTATATTCACACACATACACGCACGTTTGTTTTTGGATGTGTGGGTATATATGTAAGTGTACGGATACAAGTGTGCATACATACATACAAATATATCCCTAAGAGTTTTTATTTACAGCCAAAAAAAAAAAAAAAAAAGATTTGAGGAACGGTTGAAAGGATACTGGCTGGGTCACAGATTCCCTAGGAAGCTTGAGCAATAAAAGGTCTGGATTCAAGCACTAAGTTGTACAAATCATAGCCAAAATCATGCGCGGGAGCCTTCTTCACTGCCACGGTTACCGACCCTCTCGGATCACAGGGACCCCAATTGGGTCCTTTTCTTGCCAGGTGCCACTCGAGACAATTAAATGGAGACCATGTTCGGCAAAACAGAGCAGAAACTTAATTGTTGATCAAGGAATAGGGAATGAAGGGCTCATGCTCTAAAGACTCCTCCTCCCTAAGGGGAGGGAAGCCAGAAACTTTGAAGAGGTAAGAGGTGGGTGCGCCATCAGAACTCAGGGAACGGAACGGGGCAGTAACATCTAGGAAGAGCTGGAGCATGCGCAGTGCTTTGGGCCCTCCCCCACGGAACTAATTGGGTGGAGTTCTTAGCGTGGTAATGAGGCAAAGGCAACTTTCAGACGCCTTGGGCCTCATTTGCGCAGGCGCTGGCGTCGTGGTCAGGCTGGAACCGGTTCAGGGCGGATGACTGTTGCTACCTTAGCCTGTTCAGGCTCGGGCTGGTTCTGCAGTTTTCCTTGTGTGGCGTCTGCCTTAGTTTCCGTTAAGCAAGCGCAGCAGTGGGCATAGACTGATGGACTGTGGTGCAGAAAATGAAAGTAGGTTAGTCTCTGCACAAGTGTGGGTCTCTTCCCGGTGACCCCACCACTACCAATGGAAACATTCTCACTGCCGGTGATGGAAAGGATTCTCCTCTGTCCTTGCTTCTTTGCATCACTTCTGATTAGGCAGGCCTGCGTTCTGGATCCTTGCCTTGGCTACCCGGTAAGTGAAACAGCTATTTGATTGTGACTTGTATAGTGAGAGGCAACCAGGACTCACAGTGACTCCTCCCTCAAAAACAGGGAGAACCATGGATTTGCAGATTTGCATGTGAGAGTCCTGTGAGTGTTTGTTTCTGTGTGCTTAGATAGCATTTGATGTAATTTTGTTAAGTGTAAATCATGCTGTCAATGACATTGCGTCTAAAATATCTTACACTATGATTTGCTAAGTATTTTAGTGTATACACCAAGTACATAATTGCGATGTGTGCGAAGGGTTTTTCCCCCACTCAGGAAGGTGTAGTCTGGGAGATAAAACCAGCCTATATGAATATATCTAGGGAATACGGTGAGACAGCCTATATTAAGTTTTGCAGTTAATGACACAATTGATAAATGCTGGGGAAACTTAAAAAGGAGAGTGATTTAAGCGATTGGAAGAGCTAAGAAGCATTCATAGAAAAAGTACTAATTGAAATGGACTTTAAAAGGGGGATAATATTTATTACATATTGTCTACAAGTCAGTATATGGACAAGTATGCTTACATTAGTAATTATGAATATATCATCCAACACAAGAAGCACTTGGTTAGTAAGTGAGTTGGTTAGTAAACTGTATATAGCTCATTTCATGGGTGGATACAATTTTTCTCAAATCTATTGATTTTTATGATACGATTCTGAGCTAAAATAACTCCAATTATTTTATAAATAAACTTTTTAAGGAAGTAGGTATACGTAAGAAATAGTGTACGAGTTATGTGTATACATCTTGATAAAAATTCACAAAGTGAACAGACCAGCACACATTAGGAAACATAATATTTTCAGTATCCTAAAAGCCCCAGTTGTGCCCCTTCTAATCACTGCCTTCACAAAGGTAACTGATATCTTGATATCTCTTGCCATAGAGTCTATATAAATAGAATCATGCAGAATGCGTTCTTTTGTTCTAGCTTCTTCCACTCAGAATTATATTCATGAGATTTATCCATGCTCCATGAAAGTGTTTATTTTCCCTCATTACTATGTAGTACTCTGTTGTCACAGTTTATCCATTCTATTGAGCTCATTTTCATTGTTTCCAAATTTTGGCTTTAACAGTATTCCCCAGTATCCTTTTTGTGAACATATGCATGCTTATTTTTTAAGTAAACTTTTAGGAGTGAAATTCCTAGGTCACAGGGTATGAATGCTTTAAGTTTTAGTGGATATTAATAAATGGTTTTCAAAAATGGTTGCTCGAATTTGCGCGTCCTCCAGCTGTGTGTGAGGATTCTGTCCTCCAAATCCTTACCAATGCTTGATGTTAGCAGCTTGTTTTTGTGTCTGTTTTCATATTTATCGTTCTAGTGCTTGTGTAGTGGTTTCTTTCTATAGCATTAACCTGAATTTACTAAGATGAGTAATGTGTTAAATGTTAACGAACCACACGTGGGTCCGCTTGCCTGTTTATAGTAAAGCCAATCTACTGACACCTGGGTGTGGTGAAGGAAAGTGCTGTGTTTATTGCAGGGAGCCAAGCAGAGAGTTCAGGGCAGCTAGTACTCAAAACACCTGAACTCCCCCATGGCTTTCAGCCAAGCAATTTTAAAAACAAGGTGACGGAGGGGAGTTGTAGGGTGTGATCGCTTGGTGGCACAATTCTCTGATTGGTTGATGGTAAAGTAACAGGGCGACGACACAGGGGTTAACATTATCAATCCTCAGGCTCCAGTAGGTTGTGCTCATGGTCATCAAGAAGTTACTTTCTTCCATTTGGTGGGGTTTTAGCATCTGTAAAACAACTCAGGAAATGTGCTTCAGATACTATTATCCAGGTACTTCAGAAAGGAACCAAAGCAGAGGACCTGGGGGGAAGGGGTCTGTTCCAGGAAGGCCCCATAGGCTCCTGCTCATTTACAAAAACACCTTTTCATGTGCTTTTTTTTTTTTTTTTTTTTTTTGCGGTACGCGGGCCTCTCACTGCTGTGGCCTTTCCCGTTGCGGAGCACAGGCTCCGGACACGCAGGCTCAGCGGCCATGGCTCATGGGCCCAGCCGCTCCGCGGTATGTGGGATCTTCCCGGACCGGAGCACGAACCCGTGTCCCCTGCATCGGCAGGTGGACTCTCAACCACTGCGCCACCAGGGAAGCCCTCCATGTGCTTTTTGAACACTTGTATATCCTTCACTTTTTGGATGAAATTGGCTGTCCATACCTTTTGTACATTTTTTTATATGGTTGTTGTCATTGCTTTATTGTTCTTTCTATATTCTGAATGAGTTCATCTTCTATTATTTGTGTTAGAAATATTTTCTACTTTTTTACTTACTTCTTCACTCCCTTATGTTTCTTGATTAACAATGGTTTCAGTTTTAATGAGGTCCAGGTATCAGTTTTTCCTTTATGTATGGTTGGTGCTTTTGTGTGTGTGTTGGTTTGTGTGTGTGTGTGTGTCCTGCTTGAAACATATGGATATCGAATTGACCAAGCATCAATTTTTGATAAAAACATAATCTTACCAATGTACTGTAGTGGAATATTTTCACAAAACAAGTGACTGAATTTTTGTGGGTCTCATTTTAGTCTTTCTTTTCTGTTCCATGGTCAGTTTTGTGGACGAAAAGTTAATCCGTTGGTCTAAGAAAGAAATGGAAATTTTTATTTGAGTCAAATTTGAGGATTATAACCCAGGAAGAGCATCTCAGAAAGCTCCGAGAACTGTTCCACCCGTTAGAAGTCAAGGCACAGTTATATAAGTTTTTTGAGACAGGGAGCTGTACATTAAATGATGTACTGTTGACAGTTTACACAAATCCAGATCTGTGTCATCGTAGCCCCTTACAAGATCAAGAAGGAATGTTTTAGGGATTTGTCTTGTTGATGCTAGGAGATCGTTGCTCTTTATGGTTGAGCATATTTTTGCTGATGGGGGAGGTTTGGTCGATGCATAACGCAGATACACAAAGCACAGTCCGGGGGAGAGAGGAGGCCAAACGGCAGAGAAAAATTTTTTTATGTTTGAATTTTTCTTGTCTTGCCATAAAATATGAATTTCATTTCACGGTTTTTATATGCTTGCTGGTATAGAAAACTGCTGGTCTCTTCAGGTGGCAAGATGATAAAGAATCCACTTCCATACAAAAATCAACTCTAGGGTATTCCCAGGGAACGTGATCTAAAGATGACGCCAAAAGTGTGGTTGTGAAATCGTTCTCTCGCATTTCTCCTCTAATCAGTTGTTAAATACCTGTTAAGTCCATTCCGTTTTCTTCATTCCTATAACTGTCACTGATTTGCCCAGGTTAGTTCCTGCCGAGGTTATTTCAGTCGCCTAGCACGGTTTTCCCTGCCTCCCCCACTGTTAAAGAATAATCATTCCCCTCTTTTAGTCCTTCCAATTACTTCCTTTCTTACAAAGTGTGGCCCAGCTTCTGAATATGAGAAGCAGGGCCGTTGCCTACACCACTATTTTATTTTATCTCTTTCGTTTCTTGCATTTATCTTACAGCAGAGTCGATAGTAGTTGCCCAAACCTTAAGATTTAGTTCCACAAATCTGTGTCTTTACCCTTGTGTTGCGTCTATGAGAAATCTTCCTCTCACCTCCTGATAAGCTCTTACTCATTCTTAAAGCCCCAGCTCAAATTATAAATTCTGTATGAAGCTGTTTCTCATTCCTTCCTGACAGAAGTTAATCATTCACTACTATTTACTGGGTGCAAACTGATATCATTTCTACTGTATCATATCCATCTTCATATCCCAAATACCTGGCAAAGATTAGATGCTTAATAAGTATTGGCTGAATTGAATCAAATTGATGAATTTTGATTTTCATCTAACATTACTCATGCCCTTTCACACACAAACACAAGACCCAAATGGATTTAGATTTAAATGTTAAATATTAAAGTTTAGACATGGTACAGGATAAAATTGAATATTAAACTTCAATATTTAGAAAGCAGAGAAAAAAATCACAAAAAAGAACATCTATTTTTAAAACATTTATTATAAAAAAATTTTAGTAAACCTTTTTAAAGGAAGCACACTGAAACTTTACATACCTATCAAGATCTTTTAATATTTGCTTCATCTATCTCTTTTTTACATTTTTTTTCCTCTGCTGAGCAGTATTAAAGTAAATCAGTGATGGCAGGTCATTTCACTTTTACCTCTATCAGTACATATTGTTTTAAATATATGCATTTTCTAACAAAACCAAACTGTCATTATCACACCTGACAAAATAAATAATTCTTTTTAAGTGTCACTTAATATTCTTTGTATAATCACATTTCCTGATGATCTCCATGATGATTATACTTGGTTCACCCATTGCATCTGTTCTTTATATCTCTTGAGTCTTTTTTTTTAAATAAATTTATTTTATTTATTTATTTTTGGCTGCACTGGGGCTTCGTTGCTGCGCATGGGCTTCCTCTAGTTGCGGTGAGCAAGGGCTACTCTTTGTTGCAGTGCGTGGGCTTCTCATTGTGGTGGCCTCTCTTGTTGCGGAGCATGGGCTGTAGGTGCGTGGGCTTCAGTAGTTGTGGCATGCAGGCTCAGTAGTTGTGGCTCATGGGCTTAGTTGCTTCATGGCACGTGGGACCTTCCCAGACCAGGACTCAACCCGTGTCCCCTGCGTTGGCAGGCGGATGGATTGTTAACCACCGCGCCACTAGGGAAGCCCTCTCTTGAGTCTCTTTTATTTCTCTGCAGTCCACTTACTTCCCCCTTTCCTCCCCTCATGTTATTGAAGTTTTGCAAAAGCAGCTTAGTGGTCCTAAAGAATATTCCACATTCTGAATCTGTTTATTCACTTTTTCTTTTCAGTGTCATTAAACTAACTTCTAATTTATCTCCTATAAATGAAGTTAGCTGTAAATCTTGATTAGATTGAGGTTCCGCATTTTTATTTTGTTTCTTTGTTTTGCAAAAGCACTTTATAGGTAATGCTGTGTGTCACGTTGCATCACATTTCAGGACCACAATGATTGCTTGTTCCATCTTTAATGTTGCTAGGACTAATCAGTGGATACAGGTCCTGGCAATCCAACCCTATCATTATGAAACATCTCATAACTTGTAATCTACTGTTTTCATTACTTTATGATCATTGCCTGAATCCATTATTTATTTCATTAGGAGCTGCAAAACAAGATTTCCTATTTTGTCAATCCTTCTACATTTCTAGCTGGTATTCTTCAGCAAAGAAGAACTTTTTTTCATCAACTAGAGATATTTGATTGTCTTGAAATATATTGAACACAGGAAAGGCAGAATAATGTCCTTCATCTTAAATGGCCAGTTTTCAGAGTTATTGCCTTAGTTACTTCCTATGATGTCCAATGAGGCACTTTTTTGAACTCATAGAATTTTATATATTCAGTATGTTTTAATCAGTTGTATTCATCAGATTGTTGGTGTTCAAATTGCTTTTCCTTTGAGCAAAGGGGGCTTCTGAGGTTGTCTCTTTCTTTTTTTTTTTTTTCTCTGCATTAACCTATTATTCTTGGAAACTTTCTTGCTTTCTGGTACAAGATATCTCAGCCTACTCCTATATATTTACAGCTCTAGACCTGGAATCAGCTAGTCTTCCAAGGAGCCCTGGGTGCCAGGTTACTCATTGCTAATGGGTTGTCATTGATTCCAGGCTTTTTCAGTGGACAGAGCTAGAAAATAAAAGACAAAATAATCAAGAGTCCATACTGATAGTTCCAATTCATATGTAACATTACAGTATTTGTATTTAAGTTCTTTGATTTTATCCTTATGTCTGTTTTCTTTTACACTAAATTTTTGGGTGCTAAAAGCAGTACTGTGATTTCTAACT
The DNA here is from genome assembly GCF_964374135.1 of Grampus griseus. Lineage (NCBI taxonomy): Eukaryota > Metazoa > Chordata > Mammalia > Artiodactyla > Delphinidae > Grampus > Grampus griseus. The sequence goes on from NC_139009.1 coordinate 40,048,048, forward strand.
TGGATTTTTCTATACATGAAATAGATTTAAAAATTCACTATAGTGAATAGTAGTTCACTATATAGTAAAGTAGTATATAGTGTAGAAAATAGTAGTTACAGTGATTCACAATATCACTATAACTACTAATAAGTGGACTGCATAATAAAATTTAGTATATAAGTATTACTAATAATGTAAACATAGAAATTATCCCACAAGAATAGTACAGATTCTGTGTTGTAAAGTCACTTGAAATAATTCTTATCTGTGTATTTATATTGCAACTTGATATATAGTCAAACTCTCAGTCAAGTAGGAAGGAAGAATAAAGGCATTTTTGACATAAAATGACTCAGGAAATTTACTTTCCATATAGTCTATATTAAGAAATTTCTTGACGATTTCCCTCAGTAAAAAAAAATAAAATAAGAAAGATTTAAGAACCATGAAATAGTGCATTAACTTTAAGAGCACAGAGTGGCGACTTCCCAAAGTGGCAGACAGCTGTGGTCCTAGAGAGCAACCAGTACAGACTGGAAAAGAATCCTCAAAGTTTTAGACAGGGAGATAGCTGTAACAACAATATATATTCCATGCACAATTCAATAGAATGCTTGAGATATTGGAGTAATTTAAAGATGTAATACAGGTACTAGGTAGAAGAAATGGAGAGGGTACTTAAAAAAACTAAAAGCTTATGAGAAGGGAAATGTGATTACAGTAGTTTCATTGGTTCTGCAGTGAACCTCCCAAACTGATACTAATTTGATGTTGCTTAGTGATTTTTAACCTTTAGCATCAATGTATGGAAAAAGCACAGAAGATTTAATTATGGTTATGTAGAAGAATATAAATATTAAGATCATTGACTATGTAATAATACAGATAGCAGAATTTAGAAGGTAAAGGGATGGGGGGGATGGGCAAAGGAAGAGCAAGTGCATTAATAGCTTCCTCTTACAAAGAATGAAATCAAGAGATTCTAACCATGAAGCAGAGATTTTACTGTATTATTTGAATACACAGAGGAAACTTATAAAAAGAACTGAAGCAGAAACTATTAAAATGTGTGCTTTGTGGGAGCAGCATTAAGACTGAGGAGTGTAGGGCTGGGATAGGTAACTTACATTTTTTGTAGACCATTGTGTAGTAATGGATTTATTTTATTTTATTTATTATTATTTTTAATAAATTTATTTATTTTTGGCTGCCTTGGATCTTCCTCGATGTACATGGGCTTTCTTCAGTTGCGGTGAGCAGGGGTTACTCTTCGTTACGGTGCCAGGGCTTCTCATTGCAGTGGCTTCTCTTGTTGCAGAGCACGGTCTCTGGGCACGCGAGCTTCAGCAGTTGTGGCTTGTGGGCTCTAGAGCGCAGGCTCAGTAGTTGTGGTGCATGGGCTTAGTAGCTGTGTGGCATGTGGGATCTTCCCAGACCAGGGATCAAACCCATGTCTCCTGCATTGGCAGGCGGATTCTTAACCACTGCACCACCAGGGAAGCCCAGTAATGGATTTATTTTAAAATGTAATGGAATGCTTTGATTCAAGTGTATAATATTAATATTTACAATAGTAGTGTTAGATCGCAGAATTACCACTTCAGGAAGTGTATTTCACAGTATGAAGCTGGGGATAGTCTCCCAGGATTCCAGTTAAAGTTTGAATTATTGAAAGTAGTGAAAGAATGATGGTCAGTATGGAGGCCAGAAAATAGAAATGCCACCAGTGAGTAATTAGTGTGCCTAGATAAATAGAGATAAAATGATATAAATGGGGGCTTCCCTGGTGGCACAGTGGTTGAGAGTCCGCCTGACGATGGGGGGGACGCGGGTTCGTGCCCCGGTCTGGGAAGATCCCACATGCCACGGAGTGGCTGGGCCCGTGAGCCATGGCCGCTGAGTCTGCGCGTCCGGAGCCTGTGCTCTGCAACGGGAGAGGCCACAGCAGTGAGAGGCCCGCGTACCACACAAAAAAAAAAGATATAAATGAAATACGAGCTATATTCAAAGAATGAAGGAAAATGTGTGTACCTGGTAGAACTCTGAATCAAAGGAAAGAAAGAAATGACTTGCTCTTTATGAGAAACAAATTTTATAAAAAGCAATACTCAGACATATCTATGGATTGGAAAGTAGTTATGAAGTTAAAAAAAAAAGAGAGAGAGATTACCACAAACATCCAGTCAGGCTTCCTTTTTAAGTTGACTTAGAAAGACAGAAGACATTGTGCTGTCCTAGGACTTCCGTTTCCTAACATTTCATTAATATATGATCATCTCTATAGGGTTGGATAAACAAAAGTAGTGACCCAAGAATTTGATATAGAAACAAGTTATTGTTTCATATGAAAAGAACAAAAGAAATTCTCAGATACTTAAGGATTCAGAGAGTCCCCCACCAATGAAAACCACATTCTGAAACAAACCCTTAAAGGGAAGGCAGTGTGGTGCTGACATTAAAAGCAAGGGTTTGAAACCATATCTCCTGGTTCAAATGTTAATTAATTTCAGTTCTTGGTTGCATGAGGCTGATCTTGCGTTTCTAGAACTTCTAGATGTCATCCAGAAGCAAATAGCATTCCTCTCTGCAAAACAATAACATCATACTAAGCCACAGCATACCTCCAAAACTTTCATATGAAATATTAAACACATGATTAGAAATAGCCAGAACAAAGTGTGAAAACACACACATAACACAAATTAAAAATACAGAGAAAAACGTAAGAGATGTGTAGGTCGTGGTGAAAAGGTCTAACATACATGTAAGTAGAATCCCCAGAAAGAGGACAGAAAGAATGGGAAGACCAATATTTGAATAAAAAACAGCTGTTTATTTTCTTGTAAAAGACATGAGTCAAGAAGCATTACGAACCCCAAACAAAATAAATATAAAGAAAAGAATACTTAAGCGGAGCATAGTAAAACTGCCAAAAGCCAAAGTAGAAGGAAAAATCGTAAGGAGGCCAGAAAAAAGGACATAATATGTAGAAAGAAAGAAAGAAAAAAAGCCTATCAGCTGATATCTCTAAAGTAACATTGGAAGGCAGTTGATAAGATTATATCGCAAAGTAGCTGATAGAAAATAGCTACCAGGCTAGAGGTCTATGCCCAGCAAATGGACCCTATAAAAATGATGGTGAAAAAAGACATATTTTCAGACACGTTAAAATTTTGAGAATTAACCACAAGCAAATTGGTAACAAAGAAACTTTACTCCAGGCAGAAGAAAAATTATCCGGGTGGAAACTTGGAGGTGCAAGAATGAATGCAAAGCAATAAGGGTAAATTTGGATAATTCTAAAAGAACATTAAATATATAAAATCATCATCATCTTTTGTGGAATTTAAAATGTAGTGAGAATTAAAATTCCACAAGCCATTACTATTATTGAAATAAAGCTGGTCCCTGGTTCCCAAAAGAGCCAGCCTATTTCTTTATATTTATGCCTGATGTATAGCCTGTCAGCACCTTCCCTTCTTGGTGACAACCGCACTTTAATTTTTGTCCCCCTAGAGCCTCACATCTGTTGAAACAATATTCTTCTCAGCATCTCAGCTGCATCTTCTAGGATCAGTAGGTGCTCCAGGGGGATAAGAGGTCTCAAATGCCGCAAATCTTCACTGCCTTGCTAGTGATCCCAATTCTTCATTTTATTTTTTTAAAATTTGGTCCAGCTTTTCTAGGTGTTTTCTATAGACAATTTGAGCTAAATTACATGGTCTACCATTACCAGAAATGGTATGTACATTTTAAAACTTAATAATTACTCTCTTCATTATTAGAATTTATCTTTCCAAATCACTAGAGTATGAAATAGATAGCTATAGAATACAAACTCCTAGAGATCTAAAACTACTGAAACAGCAAGGCCAACATAAGAATAAAAAACATAAAGCAGAATAATTGAGGTAGTAAAAAAAAAAAGCATATCTGACAGAATAATCAGTATGAGTTGGAAAACTCACCTATAAGAAAAGATGAGCAAATAGGATTTAAAAATATAAATCCATCTAAATATTATTTACAGGAAGTACATATAAAGAAGCATAATTCAGGAAGTTTAAAAAATGAAGAAATATAAAGTATACACATGCAATTAAAAGAACGGAGGCTTTGATTTTTCTTAAAGTAAAATGTATGATTAAAAATAAAGTATTAGATCAATTAAAAGTCTACACGGAGACTTCCCTGGCAGTCCAGTGGTTAAGACTCTTCCAATGCAGGGGGTGCAGGTTCAATCCCTGGTCGGGGAGCTAAGATCCCACATGCCTTGGGGCCAAAAAACCAAAACAAAACAGAAGCAATATTTCAACAAATTCAATAAAGACTTTAAAATTGGTCCACATCAAAAAAAAAAAAGTCTACGTGAATGATTTCTCTGCAATAAACATATAACTGTTAAATCATATAACTATGTAAAATATTGAAGGAAAAATACATGACAGACAAGAAAAAAATGTAACAAAATTAGTGGGAGATTTTAACATACTTTCCTGTTTTTAGAAAGAAATAAAAGATAACCTAACACAAAGAAGGATGTGGAACAGTGATGGTACCTCACTATACCAGCATCACTCAGGGAGCTCTAAACGTGCAGATACCTGGCACCACCTACACAGATTTGGTTCCAGTTGGTTTAAGGTGTGATCCAGGCATTGCTGGTTTATAAAAGCTTCCCAGGAGATTGCAGTGTGTAGCCAGAGTTGAAAACTGATAACATAGAAGTAGAGAATCTGAATCTTATTCTAATAGTTAATATCACATATATATTAAATTCTATATCTTACAGAGAATACCTCGTTAAAAGAACACCCAGAAATTACTTATAAAACTTGCTTACAAAGTTACAAAGAATCCTCAGTAAAATCTGTAATGTAAAAATGTATAGTCTATGTCCTCTATTAACAATATGATAAAGTTACATTGGAAATAAAAGTACATTTTAACAACTCTTGACTCGAAAAGTCCAAACTATTATTTAACACAATATTTAGAAACTAGAATAGTGATAAATTGTAATTATTAATTGTATTAATATAATTTTAATGATTAAATATTATAATATGAGCATATATAGTATTTATGGCTAATGTATTCCTTAGAGAAAAAGTAATACTGCTGAATCATTTCATTGCTAAATGAGATAGAGCATGGAGAGGAAAGAACTCAAGCATCTGGCTTGTGATTCATTCACTCCTTCTAGTGCAGGGACATTCCCAGAGGGAGGAAAAAAGCAGATGATCTGGTTAATCTCTTGTCACCTAGACTTCTGGGTAAATGGACTAATAATATTCGCTAGGAGGAAAAACCTTATCTACAGAATTCCCTTAGAAGAGTATCACTAGCTAAAGGGTTAGAGTAAACAAAGTCAAAATCTATAGAAATGTGAGGCATGGCTCACTGGAAAATGGCATATAAGCTACACAACTCTTTGGGTATAAAACAGAGATTTTACCTAAGTTAAATGTTCCTCCTGCTATGTGACAAAACTTGTGAAGTCTGTTTAGGAACCTCATCTATTATTCTGGACCAGAAAGTACATGTTTGACATGGGAAGAAAGTGTCTGAGAAAACACCCTTAATGTCCCAGACTGTATCTACTTTGAGCCCTTTGGAGTCCTTGTGTTACCAAACTCAGGTTCGGCTGCTCACAGCTCGCAAGCCAGTACTTGAGAGACAAGTGTTGGTTGGAAAAGGAAAGGTTGCAACCTGGGGAGAAGATGGATTCGTGCCCCAGGACCAACTCCCAAGATTCTTCTTGGCCACAAAATTTTTTAAAGGGCAAAAGGGGAAATGATCTCAGTCATTAAAGTAGGGGGTCAGGTGCTTCATCATTTTCCATTGAATACAAACTTTCTGACTCCTTGTGATCTTTCTCTAGATGCTATCTTGTTCACATAGTTTACCTGCAGGATTACTGAAGGGAAGGCTGGGGAGAAGATCTAGTCTTCTGTTAACTACTTAGTCTTCATTCCTACTTCTTTAATTTAAGACAAGAATCAACAGGTTAGTTGAGGCATTGTGTGATCAAAAGATTTGAGAGGTGTGCTTGGGCTGAAATTTAGTGAACCTTGGGGGCACCTGGTGTGAAGGTTAAATTAAAATATAGCTTGGTGAAGTCTATTTTCTGCTAGCTTTCAGGGGCTGCTTACAGATCCGCACTGTCAGACATCATTCCATTCCTGTGGGATTAGGGACCAAGGTACATCTTCTGCAGCCGCTTTAGGCTGAGAAAGGGCGTTGAGGTCTTTCAGTGGAAGATGCCATCATGGGTCTGTAGCATCTCTTTGCTGAGAACTTCAGTGGCCTGCTTTCATATACAGGGAGAACAAGGCACAATTATTTTGATGTCCACAAAGATACAGATTATTATGAGCAATGGTGTTAATCGCATTCTCTTGAGGCCAGTTCTTAGAATTGTGCGTGCCATAGATTGAGTACTGCTCAAGACGGAGCAGCTTATGTCATGACTGGAGGCTGGTCATCACACAACTTTTCTCCTCTTCTGGCAATTGTAGTATCTATAAAACAACTCAGTACTGAGCAGATACTATCATTTATGTCCTTTAGGGAGGAACTAAAAATTCTGTGACTCTATTGTCCCAATCATGAACTGCTTGAATCTGCTCTTTTGTGACTCAGGGGAGGCCTGGGAGACTTCAGCTTTTCTCAAAACAGGCAGGGGACTTGGAGGAGGGGCTTTTGTACCTGGGAGGGTCTTGCAGGGTCCTGCTCAGTTTCACTTGTAGCATTGAAATTATTAGTAAAGTTTGATCCAGAGCAAGAATTTTGATCTGTGGACATCAGATCTGACAATCCAAATTATTTGTATTATTTCTGAAAATAAATGAAGTAATGTTGTCTCCTAGATATTGAAAATAGAATAATATAATAAATTTAAGGAGGGTAGAGAAAGTAACTGATAAAAACAAAATAAAAAGATTAATAAGAAAATAGAAATTGGTGGTACTGATAAATCCAAGAGCTATTCATTGAGGAAAATATTCAAATTAATGAATGACCAGCTGGTCTATTTATTTACTCCAGAGGATTGCTGTGGAGCTCTTTTTTTGTATAGCTCCTTTATCTCTGCCCCTCAGATTTTGGCTGCCTCAGCTTGCGCAAGCTTTGACCTCTCTCTCCTGAGCTCAGCTAGTCTCTCATGCTCTGCTCGGGTTCTCCATCTCTGGTGTGATCTAGAAAGTCTCTCCAGTACAGTAAACTGGGGCTATCATAGGGCTCACCTCACTTGCCTCCTTTTCCTCCCAGCACTTAGTCCTGCTGTCCAGTGTCTGAAAACAGATGTTTGATTTGCTTTGTCCAGTTTATGATGGGAGGACAGGTCTGGTACCATCTGCTTATTCATTGCATGGAAAAGTATATAAAAGCAAGAAAAACGTAAAAAGAAAGGAAGAGAGCACGAGAAAAAGATAGTTTGCAAAAGGGAAAAAGCAGAAGAAAAAACCCTCAAATCCAAATTTATGAGTAAAATGATAAATTCTCATATTACAGTACAAGTAGAGGAGTAATAAATGTCATCAAAAACAGAAAAAAGAATATGGTTGTTTTAAAAATTCAACTCAAGGGGCTTCCCTGGTGGCACAGTGGTTGGGTGTCCGCCTGCCGATGCGGGGGATGCGGGTTCGTGCCCCGGTCCGGGAGGATCCCACGTGCCGCGGAGTGGCTGGGCCCGTGAGCCAGGGCCGCCGAGCCTGCGCGTCCGGAGCCTGTGCTCCGTGGCGGGAGGAGCCACAGCGGTGAGAGGCCTGCGAACCGCAAAAAAAAAAAAAAAAAAAAAAAAAAAAAATTCAACTCAAAACACATTGAGAAAACTAATAAAAATAGATGATCCACTACCTAGTTCCAGACACACACACACACACACACACACACACACACACACACACACACAAAACAGAAAAAAATGTAATTTAGAAAGGGGGGATATTACAGCTTATCTTTTAAATATATGAGAAATATTTTTACAATTTTATAATTTTACATTTAAAATGTGAATAAGTTAATTTCTATAAAAATACAAATTGCCAAAATTAACTCAAGAAGGGGTAGAAAAATGAAAATTATCATAACCTTGGAAGATATTGCAAATATTCTAAGAATAAAAAAGCAGAAAAGCCTATGTTCTTATCTTTTTCATTTCCTCAACATGATGGTCCCAGATAATTTTGCAGACTAGTTCATTAAACCTACCAAAGAACTCCAAATCTTAATCACCTTAATAGTTAAAGTGAATAGAAAAAGAATGAAAACTCCCGAACTTATTTTTGCAAAGCTAGTATTTATCTGATGCCAAATATATAATAATGGTTGATCAGTAAAGGAAAACGGCTATCTAAAATTCATGAAACAGAATAAATGTAAAAGTTACTTGGGAAATCTTACCTAAAACAAAACAAAAAAACGATACAGACGAGAACTCTTAAAAGTATAATTCTGTGATCATAAATACTGCATATAATGTCAGAATACACAAATGCATTAATGAATCAACATTGTTGATCTTGAAAGAGATCTAAAAGTCCTTGCAGGAAATAAATTAAATGATAAAAATGACATTATTTAACAGAAAAGAATGAATTACTCAGAAATCGTTTAAGAATAACTAGGTAACCACAAAAAATATGTAAAAATCTCATTCTACCTCATACTTTACAGCAAGATTTTTAGTGGTTTAAAATTTTAAAACGGACTTATAGAAGCCTAGCAAAAATGGTGGAGAAAATTTGTGTAATTTTACAGAAAGGGCTGATTTCTATCTATGACATCAAAGGAGAAACTGTAATATTTATTTTGATTGATAAATTTGACTATCTAGGGAAATATTTGTAGCTATAATACAACATTAACAGGAAACTGGCAACTTTTGCTGCTGGCCATAATGGAGTAACAGGGATTACCCTACCATCTTAAACAAATTTGAAAAAAATAGATAACATTTATGAAACAGTGCTTTTCAGACATTGCATATAGGCTGCACAGGAGAGTGATCTTTGAAAGAAGGGAAAAAATTGAGATGAGCCCTGCAATCGCCCAGTTTTTATTGCCTGCAGAGAGTTGCCAGGTTGCAAAGCAGGAAGGGGGAATCCAAACAGCGCCTGGTGGTCTCCCTGGGTTAAGAAAATAGTTGAGTGTTCAGGGAGGACAAAGAGGTAGAATTCCCAGGGCAGAGGACTGCGGAAGAGAAAGCAGCACAGCGAAGGGCTCTGGAGGTAGGCAGAGATCCCCTTGTGTGTGTCCTGGCATCCTGACAGAACACGTCTGTGAGGAATTACCCAAAGCTGGGGAAGGAACTCCTATAGAGGAGTGACGAAACAATTCCTAGTTTTCACAGGGCTGGGAATAGTTCATATTCACAACCACAGTGGAGAAACCTGCTAATATTCAGGGTATCAGGTTGAGTTCTCAGCAGTGGGGACAAATTAGCTCTAGACTCAAGGCTCCTCTGTTCTGCTGATCAGTGATTAGAAGCAAACCTAAAAAGGGTTAAACTTTTCCAAGTAACTTCACTGTGTACCAGAATAAAGCTCAATATTTAGAAGGTTTTTTTTTAAAGTTAAATAATAAAAAAAAATACTTAGTTGCGTATTAACTAACTTTTATATACTGCTTTCCAGTTCACGAAATGATTCTCATAAATATTCTCTCACCTTAGACGTGGGTTCCTTGTATTAAAAATGCAAATATATGAGTGAAATAGGATCGAGGTGATCTAAACACTTGACAGTCCTCACACGTATGAGACATACCTTGGTACTTCTGTTTGTAAAACTCAGTTTAGAGGTGGCTTTCTTGGAGGTGGACTGACAAATATTTACAGAAACTATGTTGCAAAAGGACTTCCTTTGTGACTGAATAAAGCGCAGGATGCATTTATGACTTAGACTTGTCTCAAATCTCATCCCAAAGATCAAGCTTTCTTCAGTCAGGGTACTAATTATTCAAGGAAGTAGTGAAAACTGTTAGGTAGTTTAATTTGGTGACAGGTCTCTTTGTGTTGCAAGATGCCTTAACACACGAACAGCTGATTGTTTTCTTATTTGCCAACTGTGCTAGTGCCAAGGTCAACTGACTAATATAGTTGGAAGTGGGGGAAGAGGGGAACATCCAAAACCTTAGGAAGTTGCTTTTGGGGAAGATAGTTTTGATACGTGTGCAGTTGTTCGCTGATCAGAAAGAAAAATGGCAGGTGTTGCATAACTGCTTAAGGCTTTTAGTGTTTATTTAAGGCACATTTAATGGTCTCATCAATTTAAGCAGTGAAATAAAATACATGCATTATTAATAAAACATTTACAAAAGCATTCATGTGTGCAAGGATTCTACATGCAAGGTGTACAATAGCCAAGCTGGAATACAAAAGGACACACTCCTATAAATGACCAATGAATCTTTTCAAAAGTTAACTTCTTCCTCGTATTTAAGTAGTTTTCATGTTATCAGATTGCCTTTTCATACATAATATTGTGTGTTGTTAAATATTCTGTTCGATATTAATCACTGGCGGTTAGTTTTTTCCTTGATAGTCAATATTATTACTTCATTTAATGAAACATAAACACTGCCCTGTTGCTTAGCAGAGGCTTACATCACTGAGTCTTTCAGCCACTCTTCAAAAGGGCACATGATCAATTTTTTAAAAAGAAATGTTACATAAAACACAACTACAAGTGGATAAGAAATAAATGTGCTCTAGTCTTCTTGAATACCATGTTTATTAGTGAAGAAAGATATACATTATTATTTTTCATGCCTTAATTATCAGTTTCTTCTTTCTAGGACTAATCCTTAATATCAAACTTATGACAAAGATAATTTTGAAAGACATGGTAAACTTATTGATTTTTGTCTTTAAATAGAGATGGAGTCAAAACTCATCCTGTATTCCTGGCAGTTTTGCTTACCACCATCTTCCTGTGTATTCCTCTCTGTTCAGGTTTACTGCCTGTCACTAATGAAGTTGTGAGCATAAAAAGGACTTAAGGCTTTTGTCTTATTATCTGAAAATAAACGGTGATTTTCGTCTTTCTCCTCAAGAAACATGCCTGCCACAAGATAAGGGTGTTATAGAGAGAGAAGGACAATCGTTAATTGCTTCTCATTTCTCCTTTGTAACGGGTACAACAGAAAGAGATATTAGGAAACAAAGTAAAAATAAAGCCCTCTGATGCAGAATGAGATCAGGTTTAATTGACTAGGGTATCTTCCTCTTGGTTTCTGTAAAAGTATTTTCCCTTCCAAAGCTTCTCAAGAAATGCATCCCCAAAATGATCTATCTGTGCTTCTAATATGTCAGACTCAGAATATGTTTTTTTGCAGTGAGAGATACTGGGGAAATTGAAAGTTAGAATTAAAAGGAAGCTAGGAGGGAAATTAATATTTTTGCTTAGAGTCATTCATAAAGTCTTTGCTTCTTAGCAGAGTGATGAAAAACTAAACAGTTTTATTTCAGGGAATAGGAATCCAGTATCAATCTTTGTTTAATGCCTTAGAAACAAGAGAGAGGGCAAAATGATCCATCACATCCGATCCACAATAAAACCTTTGGAAGTAATAGGAGGAGCTCTTGCTTGCCAGTCCTCTGAATGGAAGCTGGAAAATAGAGACTTGAATTGACCCCTAAATAAATAAGACTAACTGTTGGACATCAGCTTTTTAAACAACCAAATGCCGTTCAAACCAAGTCTCTGGAAAATTACTTCAGAATTAAAATCTGCCTATTGGACCAAACAGGAAACCAGTTAGCAGAAAACCCAGCCCATACGAAAATGGCACAATTCTAATACTACTACAACAAAAGTAACAAAAAGTTCCACAGAAGGAAGCTTGATTAAACCCCTACGTGTCATTCAGTTCACTGCTTATCATGCAGTGTGCATTACACTGTCAAAACATTGTTCTTTGAATATAAAACATCTTCTATTGAGGGGAGTTTGGCAGTATTTATAATTCATGCCTTTACTTTTTGACATAGCCATCCCATGTCTCAGTATCTACACCAGTTTACAATGGGAAATGTATGAAAAGACTTGTGTTCAAGTGTTTTATTCTGGCACTATACATAATAGTGGAAGATTGGAAATGACTCAAATGTGCAAGAAATAGACAATGACTGAACAAATTATTACACCTCAGCACATGGAAATACTATGCAACATCATATAAGAACGAAGATTTCTGTGTATAGATATGGAGTGGTCTCCATTAAATATTGTTAATTAAGAAAAGCAAGGCAGGGACTTCCCTGGTGGCACAGTGGTTTAGAACCCGCCTGCCAATGCAGGGGACACGGGTTCGAGCCCTGGCCTGGGAAGATCCCACAAGCCACAGAGCAGCTAAGCCTGGACGCCACAACTACTGAGCCTGCGCTCTAGAGCCCACGAGCCACAACTGCTGAGCCTGCGTGCCACAGCTACTGAAGCCCACAGGCCTAGAGCCTGTGCTCTGCAACAAGAGAAGCCACGGCAATGAGAAGCCCGCGCACTGCAATGAAGAGCAGTCTTGCTCGCGGCAACTAGAGAAAGCCCACACGCAGCAACGAAGACCCAACGCAGCCAAAAATAAAAATAAATAAATTTATTTTTTAAAAAAAGAAAAGCAAGGCATAGAATAGTATATGAAATATACTCCCTTTGGTGAAAGAAGGAAGTTATATACAGATACATATATAAGCATAGTTTTGTAAAAAGAAACACTAAAAGTATAAACCAAAAATTAATAAAAATGGTTACTTATAAAGAGTAGGAAGAAATAGGGTAGAGGGACATATAAAGAAATAAGGTTTTTTAAAAAAAAACTTGTATGATTTTGCATTCCTAAGTGTTCTAAACACAAAATAAAAAACAGGAAGCAATACCTAAAAATTAAAAGCAAACCAAAAGAAAAAAGAACTTAATTGTAGTAAAGCACACAGAGATATGACTTTTTAAAAGCAAATTGTAGAATACATGATTTTCTCTATATGGAGTTAGTGGAAAATACTCTAAGGACAAATAGAACTACAAAGAAATCTTGGATTTTAACAGTAGTCTAATTGAGAGTGATCACATTAATATTATTATTTTGAAACTACTTTATGTTATAGATTAATTAAAATAAGTAATTTTGCTGTTAAGTAACAAATTCAGCTTGAGAAAAAAGACAGAGTTGTAAAATCAAAATGTTGAATGAAAATTAAATTTGAATTGGAAATGTAAGTATGAACTCTTTTTTTTTCTCATCAAAAAAGTAATGACTGCTCAACAGCAGTGAGTACATCTAGTGCCCAGATTGTGGTCTTTAAATACCATCAGAAATCAGAGCTTTTTTGGGTAATGAATGATTCCATATCTGGGGTGAAAAATATACGAGATGACCTTGGAATATCTAGTTGTAACAGAAAGCAAGAAAACTGTCAAAGATAAGTGGATTATGTCAAAGGGATACAGAAGTGAACCTAGAGGAAATCTCTTGGCCAAATTTGAGACAATTTGCACATGAAAAAGAATAATGAATGCGATTGATTGTAAAAGATTGAGTATATAAAACTCCTTGCATTCATAATGTTACAAAAGGGGATGGAGAAGACAAAATAGAAAACACAACGACCAAGGAGACAATTGGAAGCAACTAGAAGATCAGCCCCTTAATTAGAAAATTGACAAGGAAAGGTTTAAATATTTTAAATATTCATTTATGCTGTCTTTCCTTTATAAATTGTATTTCTCAGTAAGCGAATAGCCTTAGCTAAAGAGGGACTTCATATATATGCATATACAAAGAATAATAAGGCTTTGTGTGGAAAGAATAATAGAACTAGAAAATACCATTCTTCAACCTCTCATGAAATAATTAGATTCAGGCAGTCATTATCAGTGGATAAAAAGATATGATGAAAAATTGTTAGTGAACTTCATAATGGTGGGCTCAGTCTAGCATATAAATCTAGATCCATCGAAATCTTCTAATCAATCTTAACATTACTGAAAGTGGAACAAACAGATACTGCTTTTCTCTTTGTATGAGACAACGTGAAGTACATAGCACCATTTTTGAAGATTTCTTGGATCCCCCCCAAAAAAGTCAACTTGAACCTAATCAAGACTATCATTTATTTCTATTTGTAGGAAATACAAAGAATAGGGAAACAAACCGCACCAAAAGGAAGTTAACTGACAAATCTAAATCACAGACACTCAGTAGGAGAACTGATTCCACTTCTGTGAAAAGTTAATAACATGAAGGGGAAAAAAAGGAGGGAGGCATCAACTTTTGATTAAAAGGTCTTGAGAGGCATGACACTCAAAAGTAAATTGTGAACATTGTTTTCATCCCAATTGGAACAAACCAATTATAAAAGATACTGCTTTTTTAAAAAAATATATTCTATAAGTATGGGCATGAATTGCATATTGATATCAGGAAATTACTTTTTTTTATGTTTGACAGCAGCATTGTGGTTATGTAAGAAAATAGACTCATAGATGCCTATTGAAGAATGTATGGGTAAAATGTATAAAGTCTGAAATGTACTTTAAAATACTTTAACAAAGAACAAAAGAAGAAAAAGACAAATAAAGCACATATGGAAACATCTTGATAACTGTTGAATCTGAGGTACAGTGTATATAGGAGTTAGTTATACTATTCTATTATTGTGTATGTTTAAAAACTTTCATAGTAATTTTTTTAAGTTGCATAACTTTAGTACTTCCTGACCACACATATAATTTGTAATTAAGCTCCCTGACTTGAAAAGCAAGCATGTGGTTATAGATATGTTTATAAGTGAATGGGTAGATATTGTACTTCATTTTTTGTCATTAGTTTTGAAATTTTTCCATGTCGAGTCATCCTTTACGCACATGTAAGAAACCATCATATTTTAATGAAAATCCATCGTACTACAAATACCTAACCTTGTTTACACATTTTATGTAAGTTTATCTTTGCTTAAAATAGGTTTTCTTAAGTTTGTTCCAACTCCACTAATAATTAATAGGATATTTGCTCAATTTTGTAACTGTGAGCACCTCAAGATAAGAACTGTACATTTCTATACTCACATAAAAGGTTTAGGACATAAAAGAAGAGTTGTAATAGCACTGAAAATAATTGTTAAATATCAGAAGGCTATGTTCCAGAAGTTAGTTTTCTAACCAATTAAAACCGAGATCCAAAAATACTAATTGATGTGGTTAACACTGTCAATTTCTTTAAGATATCAGTGTGAGATTTTTTTTTTTTTTTTCGGTACGCGGGTCTCTCACCGCTGCGGCCTCTCTGGCTGTGGAGCACAGGCTCCGGATGCGCAGGCCCATCGGCCATGGCTCACGGGCCCAGCCGCCCTGCGGCATGTGGGATCCTCCCGGACCGGGGCACGAACCCGTGTCCCCCGCATCAGCAGGTGGACTCTCAACCACTGTGCCACCAGGGAAGCTCACAGTGTGAGATTTTAACAAGGAGACATTTAGTAAAGAGGTAGAAAGTCATGAAGCAAGAGATTAAGTGTTTTTTACATTATGGAGAAACATTTTTAAGCAAGGATCTCATAAGATGTTTATTATTTTTTTCATTTCATTTGTAATTCTGTGTCCATTTCTTATTGTTGATTGTAACATTTGAAATACTGAGCATATATTTCTTAAATTCTAGGTCAATTCAAAGAGGGCATTCAAACAATGGATTTCCTGTCCTATGTCTCAAACTAACTATAAAATCAGAGTGATGACTAATATTTTCTACTTAAGTCACATATTCTCAGCATTCAATCCATGAAGGGAGTGTAGTACTTGAATATGCATTTCTTTGAATTAAAGAATTTAGCAGGTCCATTTAGCAGCATTGCTATAGAGAAAAGCATAAGTATAAATGGTAAAAAACTCATTGGGTTGACATCAGCTACTGAAAACATCAACAAAAAGTAAAAGCTAAAGTTGATGGCTTACAGGAATTCAGTTGGGGAAGGGGATGGAGAAGCAAACATAATAAAGTTAAGACATTGAGGATCAAATAACTTTTGTGGTTTTTTAATTTTATCTTTGGTTTGGTGTATAGGTGTGCTTTTAAAGTTTTATACAGTGTTTTCAGGAATGGTTTTAGTGCTTTAATATGGAAAGCCTGTGGCCTAAGGTGAGACATATATTAATGATAAAATAGTGGGTTAATTTCAAATGAACCTCATCTTAGTGTGAGATAATACGTTTTGCTGCATGCGGAGGCAATCACAGTTTTAATAGATTTGGTGTTGGACATCAGTCTTGCTAAATCAGTCATTGTAAATTATCTCACAAACATACCTGCAATTCAATGGCACAGCCTCAAGTGAAAAACTAGCAAAGTTCACCCAACAAAAGTGACACACAGATTTATTTTATTGTTGCCCACGAAGGATTCTCAAAGAATATTCAAAGTTCAGATATGATGATCGATACTCGTTACACTAAGCCACCTGCGCCTCACACAGCACATAAAGGAATCAATAAAGACTTGCTAGTGTACAGTTTTTTATAAAACCTGTTGGTCTTGGTCCCACTTACTGTATTATGGTGTCTTCATTTTAACATTCATAGTTCTCTTCAATTTAAGTTTTTGCAATATTATTGCATCCTCATAGGCAGAGTAATTTTTATACCCATATGAAAATGACAAAGTGTGTTATATTTCTGTTAGATTTCCATTCTAATGGATCTTTTATCTTTTAAATTTTTTATTTTTATATAGCTTTTAAAGGTTACTTTCCATTTACAGTTATTACAAAATATTGACTCTATTCTCCTTGTTGTACAATACATCCTTGAGCCTATCTTACACCCAATATTTTGTACCTCCCCCTCCGCCAAGCCTCTATTGCCCCTCTGCCCCCTCACAACTGGTAACGACTAGTTTGTTCTCTATATCTGTGAGTCTGATTCTTCTATGTTATATTCACTAGTTTGTTGAATTTTTTAGATTCCGCATATAAGTGATATCATACAGTACTTATCTTTTTCTGACTTGAAATTTCACTTAGCATAATGCCAAGTCCATCCATATTGCTGCAAATGGCAAAAAGTCATCCTTTTTTGTGGCTGAGTAGTATTCCATTGTATATATATACCACAGCTTCTTCATCTATTCATGTGTTGATGGACACTTAGGTTGTTTCCATGTCTTGGCAATTGTAAACAATGCTTCAGTGAACATTGGGGTGCATGTATCTTTTCAAATTAGTGTTTTTGTTTTTTGGATATATACCCAGGAGTGGAGTTGCTGGGTCATATGGTAGTTCTATTTTTAGTTTTTTGAGGAACCTCCATACTGTTTTCCATAGTGGCTGCACCAACTTACATTCTCACCAACAGTGTATAGGGTTCACTTTTCTCCCCATTGTTGCTAACATTTTGTTACATGTAGACTTTTTGATGATAGCCATTCTGACTGGTATGAGGTGATATCTCATTGTGGTTTTGATTTGAATTTCCCCGATAATTAGCGATGTTGAGCATCTTTTCATGTGCCTGTTGGCCATCTGCATTTCCTCCTTGGAAAAATGTCTATTCGGGTCTTTTGCCCCTTTATAATTGGGTTGTTTGTTTTTTTGATGTTAAGTTTTATGAGCTGTTTATATATGTTGGATATTAATCCTTTATCAGTCATATCATTTGCAAATATTTTCTCCCATTCAGTAGGTTGTCTTTTTGTTTTGTCAGTAGTTTCCTTTGCTGTGCAAAAGCTTTTACGTTTGATTAGGTTCCAATTGTTTATTTTTGCTTTTATTTCATTCAGGAGATGGATCCAAAAAAATATTCCTTTGATTTATGTCAAAGAGTGTTCTGCCTGTGTTTTCCTTTACGAGTTTTATAGTATCCAGTCATACTTTTAGGTGTTTAATGCATTTTGAGTATATTTATGTATATGGTATTAGAGAATGTTCTAATTTCATTCTTTTACATGTAGCTGTCCAGTTTTTCCAGCAACACTTACTGAATAGACTGTCTTTTCTCCATTGTATATCCTTGCCTCCTTTATCATAGATTAATTGAGTATAAGTGCATGGGTTTATTTCTGGCATATCTAGCCTGTTCCATTGATTTATGTGTCTGTTTTTGTGCCAGTACCATACTGTTTTGATGACTGTAGCTTTGTAGAATAGTCTCAAGTCAGGAAGCCTGATTCCTTCAGCTCTGTTATTCTTTCTCAAGATTTTCTTTTTTGGCTATTTGGGGTCTTTTGTGTTTTCATACAAATTATAAAATTATTTGTTCTAGTTCTGTGAAAAATGCCATTGGTATTTTGATAGGGATTTCATTGACTCTTTAGATTGCCTTGGGTAGTATGGTCATTTTAACAATATTGATTCTTCCAATCCAAGTACATGGTATATATTTCCATCTGTTTTTGTTGTCTTCAATTTCTTTTATCAGTGTCTTATATTTTTCCAGTAACGAATATTTTAATGGTGGATAAAGAGTTCAAGGATATCCATGGTACCCTGAAATGATATATGTACAGCTCTTTGATTTCTAGAGAATTCAACCTATAAGCTTACTCAAAAGGAGGAAAGCAGCTTCTTCTGAAAATGGAAAGATCCCCTTTCTGTCTCTCCATTCAAGGATTCTTTTCACTAAATTCTGAAGTGTCTCAATGGCATCATTGTTATTTTGCAACAAGATTCCTAAAACAAGTCATCTCTATTGTACATAATCTTGTTACATAAATAGAAATTTCTAATTAAAGTTTTCCAATTAACAAGGTGGGATGAATCCTTTCACAATTTATAGGTATATCAAATCATCACAATGTACACTTTAAATATCTTACAATTTTATTCATAAATTATACCTCAAAGCTGAAGGAAAAATGATATTTGATTTTCAAAACTACATAAAAATAAAGTTTTCTATCTTCTTCCTATATATAGATAAATATATATCAAATATACATATTTCTCTTGATGGATAGATAGATAGTGATCCTATTAGTCTAGCGAATGTTGGCTTTCAATTCCTCATCTCTAGTACTTTTAATTAAACAAAATTAGGCTGATTTCAACAGAAGATATCTTTCAGATATTAGAATGAGTAAGATTTGAATCCTACTACTACTACTACTGTGAGTTGTTTCACTTACTTTTGGCTTGAAAGAGAAGACCTGGTAAAAGAATGTACATTCACAGATAGAGTGAGTCTAGATACGTACATATATTGTTAGACTTGAAATTTCTTTTTTCCTAATGTGTAAATCTCATAAAGGAAATAGTAAATAGGACCCTCCCTTGATATGCTTAATAATATAAATGCTGAAAAATAATTATAATAATACTGTAATGAAAGACACCTTCATTGATCAACACGCTGACATACTCTGGTTAAATATTAGGCACCGTTCATGTGGTTTCCGTTTGGAGCCGGTGCCTCCATAAGTCATTAACAGTGTTCTCTGGCTGAGATCACACTCCTCTGACATTTCAAATGGTCATCTAAAATGGCTACGTGATGGGATGGCCCGATGACTTGAGGTATGAAAACCTCTTTCAGCCTGTTATAAGTTAATCTTAGCTAATGGGCTTTCATGTTACTCTCCTCCTCTGAGCCACACCCTCCTCCCACCTCCCCACCCACCTCCAGCCCCGAATTCAAATCACCAAACGCAAATATTTAAAAGCATATGGGCTGACTTGAAACTACCTGCATTTTAATTTTGTATAAAACTCATCTGGACAACCTCACCACCCAACTTGGCTCCAGGCAATATTGTCATTATGCACAACATAGCTAAAAAGGAATTCCAGTTTTTTCTAACTGGCCTTCATAGGAAAATGAAGTAAGGCTTTCAGCCTATTAAATTATTCAGTGGTAGTATGCATTCTCTAAATTTATTACTCTTGGCTGATTTATAGTTTTAAACATAAGATAAATGTTAGAGTCTGAACTAAAAATGCAATTAATAGAACTGTCTTTATCAACTGTGGCTATAAAGAAAATGCTATTTTCATAATACACTGACAGTGACTATATATCATCAAATTAATTTTGATAAAAAGTTTAACAAATAAAGTATGAGAAACAGATCTAACTAAAATAGCATTCAGTACTCTAACTTCAGGACCATGTGAGGCCAAGTAATCACATGTTTTTGGTTAATTGCTTCACACATATTCCTGTTCTTAACACTTCTGCAGTAAATTAGACAAGACTATTAAATGTGTTATGTAACTTATGTCAAAGATCACATGTTACTCCACTTGGTTTTTGCACGATTATAGCTTATAGAAAAACGATAAACAAAAGTAATACATGTAAAATCAGATGCAAAAAACAATTTTTTAATTTGGCCATTGCTCTCACCCATTATTGAAATTATTATTTCAACAATTAAATTATTTTCTATCATATAATCCATCAGTTTCTTAGTCTTCTCCATACTTTCTATCACTGCATATTCTGACACAGTTGTCTTCTTCCCTCGTGAGGCTTTTAGTAGGCTTACTTAACAGTAGTGAGGCTTACGCAACTTTAAAGACGATTTATTGAGCATTTAGTATGTGTGAGGTATCGTGCTAATAGCTTTACCTGAATCACCTTTTGTAAAGTCTTCACAACATTCCTATATAATTATGATAATTAACCCCCTTCTGCATGTGGAGAAACAAACCCAGAGCAATTAAGTAACTTGACCAATGTCCTAGGGCTAGGAATTCATACATAGACACCTGGCTCCAGTACCACACATCTAGCATTTTGAAACATGAGTCAGGTGTTATTCCCCTGCGCAGAACCATTTATCAGTTTCCCATCACACTTAAAAGAAAATCCAGGCCCTTCAGAACACTCTATGACATAAATCACAGCAAGATCCTTTCTGACCCACCTCCTAGAGAAATGGAAATAAAAACAAAAATAAACAAATGGGACCTAATGAAACTTCAAAGCTTTTGCACAGCAAAGGAAACCATAAAGAAGACCAAAAGACAACCCTCAGAATGGGAGAAAATATTTGCAAATGAAGCAACTGACAAAGGATTAGTCTCCAAGATTTACGAGCATCTCATGCAGCTCAGTAACAAAAAAACAAACAACCCAATCCAAAAATGGGCAGAAGACCTAAATAGACATTTCTCCAAAGAAAATATACAAACTGCCAACAAACACATGAAAGAATGCTCAACATCATTAATCATTAGAGAAATGCAAATCAAAACTACAATGAGATATCATCTCACACCAGTCAGAATGGCCATCATCAAAAAATCTAGAAACAATAAATGCTGGAGAGGGTGTGGAGAAAAGGGAACACTCTTGCACTGTTGGTGGGAATGTAAATTGATACAGCCACTGTGGAGAACAGTAGGGAGGTTCCTTAAAAAACTACAAATAGAACTACCATATGACCCAGCAATCCCACTACTGGGCATATACCCTGAGAAAACCATAATTCAAAAAGACACATGCACCCCAATGTTCATTGCAGCACTATTTACAATAGCCAGGAGATGGAAACGACCTTAAGTGTCCATCATCGGATGAATGGATAAAGAAGATGTGGCACATATATATATACAATGGAATATTACTCAGCCATAAAAAGAAAGGAAATTGAGTTATTTGTAGTGAGGTGGATGGACCTAGAGTCTGTCATACAGAGTGAAGTAAGTCAGAAAAAGAAAGACAAATACTGTATGCTAACATATATATATGGAATCTAAGAAAAAAAAATGTCATGAAGAACCTAGGGGTAAGACAGGAATAAAGACACAGACCCACTAGAGAATGGACTTGAGAATATGGGGAGGGGGAAGGGTAAGCTGTGACAAAGTGAGAGAGTGGCATGGACATATATACACTACCAAATGTAAAATACATAGCTAGTGGGAAGCAGCCACGTAGCGCAGGGAGATCAGCTCGGCACTTTGTGACCACCTAGAGGGGTGGGATAGGGAAGGTGGGAGGGAGGGAGACGCAAGAGGGAAGAGGTATGGGAACATATGTATATGTATAACTGATTCACTTTGTTATAAAGCAGAAACTAACACACCATTGTAAAGCAATTATACTCCAATAAAGATGTAAAAAAAAAAAAAATCCAGGCCCCTGCCACATCTTGCAAGTTGTTTCATGATCTCAGCCACTGTTTCTCTCTGTTTGCACCTCCTGCAATCGCACACTCATTTACTCTTCTTCAGCTACAATGACTTCCTTGATTCTTCCACCATGTGAAACACACTCTGAGCTCAAGGCCTTTGCACTGCTGTTACTTCTGCTTGAGCCAGCTTGCCCTCATATATTTGCTTGACTTATTTCCTTACCTCATTCAAGTCTCTGCTCAAATGACATACAAAGAGAAATTCCCTCAATGTCCCCTCTAAAATGGTACTTCACTCATACTTTTTAGCTTTATTTTTCTTTTTTGGACTATCTGCCATTATGTTACATATTTGTGTGTGTATTTTTTTCTTCCTCACAACAGTGGAAGCTGCAAGAGGGCAGATACTCTGTTCTGTTCACTGCTGTATCCCTAATGCCTGTGTTGTATATGGCACGTGGTGGGTTGTCAGCTAACAGTTGTGGAAGGAAGGAAGAAAAAGAGGAAGGGAGGGAGGAAGAGGAGAAGGGAGGGAGGGAAGGAAAGAAGTTAGAAATCACAAGCAGGATACAAGTTCTAAAGCCTGACCCTCTGTTCCCAACTCAAAGCATTGAATCAAATTTCTAACAAACACAGACACACACACATCAAAAAAAAAAAGCATGACTTGTTAGATATTATTATGAATACATATATAATACCACATTTGGGTTAAAGTGAAAAATGTGAGATTTATAGTTATTTAATTTCATAACCCTAAGCATTCCTGGGAATTGTTCATTTTATTCTGTTTTGATTGAAATTCTACTCCAAGATTGTGTATATACTATGCTAGACATTTACTTGGAAACCATGATATTTAATCACTATCCAGATGTTTTCAAAGCAACAGCCCAGATGGTAGACATTGTGTCTGAAATATCCAGTTTGGGAAATTTTCAGAATCTTTATTAAGCTTAAACTTCTATCCAATGCATAAAGCCAAATGAGAATGAATAATACTCTTTGTTTTTCTACCTGCTCTTGCTGCTTTTCTTCTTTCTGTTGCCACCATCCTAAATCAGCTTTCTCAGGTTTCATTGGTAAGATTGTAATAAGTGTTCTGTCACAGCTGCTTACACTATCACCCCTAATCAACTCTGGCTCCGAATGGAAGATACACTGTCTTTGTTTATAAACCCTCCTGCTCTCCATTGCTTACAAGATAAATTCAAAATCATTTAAACTAGCTTTAAGGGCTCTCAACAATCTAGGAATACCATACTATTGAATGTTATCTTTCAGAATTCCCCCCATAAAAGAAGCAACTATATTCATTGCTCCATGTAATCTGAATGGGAAATAAACCCTTAGCTTAGATCAAGGTATGTTGTTGTAACAAATCCCCCCACTCCTCCGAATCCCAGAAAGGTTTATTTTTCATTCAGGTCGTATGTCCATCATGGGTCAGCACGGCTGTACTCTGCCATGCTGTCACCTTGAGACCCAGGCTTCTAGAATTGGCTTAAATATTTCAGAGCGGAAATGTGCAGGTGACAGGGTCAAGCCTGCCATCAGTCGGAAGGATCCACCACCCCAGAGAGAGGCAGGGAATTTGAACAGTAATACAGTCTAGCACAAGAAAAATGCATTCTTTTTTAAAGGAGTATATCAAATTACTAAAACAGTTACTCAAGAAAATAACAAATTCTCAGGCGTCTTGTTCCTGAGGTCCAGCCCTTTTAAGGCAAGGAACAAATTCTCACCTTTCTTGCTGAGTTCCTTAGTCTCTGACTTTTCTTCCTACCCCTGCCCTGTAGCACCTAGCACCATGTTTCCACATAACACACAATCCAAACACATTTCCAAACTGGAATGATTTTACTTACCAGCTCATGGTAAGATACTGTGTTTGAAAAGTGCGTTCTTGGTATTTTTTTCCTTTCTCTTTTCCTTCCTTATTAATTTTCTCCCAAAGGAAAATAACTTCTAGAAATCAATAAGAAAAGGATACACTTTATAAATGAAAACAAATATGACCAATGAGTTCAGTTAAATTTTAAACGTCCAGTAAACTTATAAAAATATGCTCAACTGTGATTGTTATTAAACACATTCAAAACAAGTTGGGATCGTTTTCTACCTTTAAAATCATCAAGAATTAAAAAAATTTATAAACCCAGTGTTGGTGTTAGGCAGAATATTGGTAAGTGTGACTAATCCTTTTTCCATTTTCTTTTATCATTTTCTCAATTTCATTAATGTCCCTTTGTTCCTGAAGTAAGTCAAAGAGTAATTATTTAGAACAATGCAGATTTTATTTTAAGTCCCACAGTATGCTGACAGTGAATACACAGAGCTTATTGTTTTGCCAAATAAAAACAGTGGTTAAAAGAAACATACTGCATTACGATTGGTGGGAGGACAGCCAAGCCCACCCCCTGGGTAAATGTGACCACCACCTGAAATCCAGAGATTTCTGATGAATAAAGATAATTATGAATAATATTGCACACCTTGCCTGGTTTGGAGCATATGGCCGTGGTTCTGCATTGCCAGGAAAATAATGTTTCTATCTGCAATATTTCACTCGGAAGCTTTACCTACATGCAACTCACAAAAACATAAGAAGAGCTTTGCTGCATCATGCTGACTGAATTCACTGCAAAGGCTGATATTCTAAACAAAATCATCAGGAGTTGCATAGAATTAAATTTTAACCTGATGCTGGAACTGCAAAAGCAGTTCAGATATTGTACATACAGTATTTCTAAAGACCATGCTTTTGTGCACTCATAAATACGAAATGCTAACAGCCAGCATGATTCAATTGGTTGAGTTTCTTCCATGAAATTGAGATTTTTTTCAAAAGTTGTATTTTTTCTGACTGATTATTATTAGTCATAAATTTTATTTCTAAGTATAGGCTTCTCCCTGCCATTAGGAAGTATTTACCTTGGGGAATAAACATTCACTCCATCCCCTTGTCTGCTTCCACTTAATCTCGCTCTCAGTATAACTCCTCCAAGAATCTAGTATCTTCAAATGTTTCAATCCTCTGCCATCCCCAGTTAGCAAAATTTCACTCTGGCAATGCTCCCCTAACTTTCCAAATCACTTCTGCCTTATCAAAACATTATTATTCTCTCTCTCAGCTTGTCCAGGTTCCCCTCATTAAACAGATGAACAGCTCATTTTATCCAGTAATGACAAAATTGTGAGTGAAAGATTTAACCTATTATTCTTCTCCACTAGCCTGTTGCTGTTGTGATAATGCTGTGTAACAAACTGCTCTCTGAAACCCACTGTCTTATAACAATAAGCATTTATTTTTCTAACAGATTTGTTGAACACCTAAGGTGCTCTGCTTCAGGGTAGGCTGGACTTGGCTCTAGGCTCTGATCGGGTTTAGATCTGCCTCATTGAACTCTTTCTGGGGCTCAGGCTAAAGGGGCAGTGGTTTTGTGGAACATGCATTTCTCATGACAGTCAGAGGAACACATGAGATCAAGCCAAATTGTGCAAATACATTTAAGGCTTCTGCTCACATAGTGTCCACAAGTATTTCTTTAGCAAAAGCAAGTTGCATGACCAAGTTTACTATGGATGAGGTAGTGACATATACTCCCCCCACTGAAGGGCACTGCAAAATCACTTGGCCAAAAAATAGTGAAGCATTGAGAGTCAGCATAGCTTCCAAGGAAATATATTTGCTGTTTAGTGGGAATTTCCTAGAGATAATACGGTAGCTTAGGTAAAAGTAGAATTTGTATTGGTACAAAATGTTGGAATTATTGTAATTTAAAAGGCAGTTGAAGGAATGTAATATCCTATGAATCACATCCAATAGATATTCTTCTATTGAACATATAATAAGGAAAAATTCTAATACTTATTACGTGCTGGGCACTGTTTTAAGTGCTTTACCTATGTTAACTCATTTAATTACCACAATCATCCTATAAACTAATGACTATTCTACTTCCATTTGATAAGTTGGGAGACTGAGGCATACAGAGATTTAGCAGCTTGCCCGAGGCCGCACACTTAGTAAGGTGTGTACTCCAGCTCCAGCCCCTATGCTTCTAACTGAAAGACTAAATATGCGAATGTACAATGACCAGACTGTATATAAAAGCAGACCTCTGACCCACAACTTGCAGCATCCTGTACAGTGAACCAACCTATTATCTACAATAAGCAGTCAAGGAAGATGGCCTGCTATACATCACATTTGTAGGAAGTCAGATTACTATCTCTAGCAGCAATCCAGGAAGCCAAACTATAGCCCCTGTAACAATCAGCCCCGAGGGGCTATGACTTGACAACTTCCCAGATATTTTTCCCCACTTTAGACTTAGGACCAACCAGAGAAAGCCAGATAATGCACCCTAACCAATCATGTGGGATGCCCTACTTCACGTTAATGCACCTACAGCTTCCCCATTCCAGCGGCCTCCAATCAGGGCACACCTGAAGCCTTCCCACTGTATCCTTATAAAGCTTTCCCATGCCTCTGCCTGCCTTTGAGTCTCTGCCAAAACACAAGTGATGGTGGCCAACTTCTTCGCTATAGCAAACTCTGAATAAATAGCTTTTGCTTCTCTCATTTGGTTAATCTTCATTTATTTCCACATAACCAGAACAATATCCATCATAACTAGTGTCATTGAATTTGTTCATATCTGACATAAATAACTAAGACTGTAGTTGAAACTGCTTAAAGGCCAATAATCAGCTCTTTTCAGTACTTAATTTTGATAATACGGCCCCACCAATACTTGGTATTTAGAGAAGTTTATAGATGTACCTACAGAAAGTCCAAATTACTGATACGCGCAATAATAGTAATAACAGTACACGTCAATGATAAGAACAACAGGAATAATAATAAAAACAACAGCTATTTTATTAAGTACTTATAACCACCACACACATTACTAAAAACATTACTTTAGATTTGTTTGTTGCATACTAAAATTAACCAAATGGGCTGATTACTGGGATCTCTCCATTTTACAGGCTGGCTTACAGAAATTAAGCAACTTGCTGATACTTACATTGTTTAGATGTGTGTATATGTGTGTGTATGTATATATACACACACACTGGATCTTCTATTTAGATAAAAACATCTTAAGAGCATATATTCATTTTTGCTTTTTCCTCAAGGGTTTAATTTACCTGTGTGCATGATGTAAACAGTCAATGCTGGGGAGAAGCAGACCCAGGATTCTGTGCTACCCACTTGCCTCTGTGCCTGGTGAATCTACCAGTGGCTGTTGGTAGCAGTGGCTCTGACCTCTCACTTCACCAAATCCGAAGGTCCACAGTCTCTCTATTAAGCAACCATCAATCTTGGCTGACTACTATGTATGCAAAAAGTTACGGCTAGGAGGTGACTTCCTGAAAATCAAGTCTCATAAGTATACTCTTAGCAGTGAACTGTTAGAAATAACCTGGTTTTCAGTTCTTCAGCAGGACAGTTAAGGACATTGTAATCCCCATGTGCACACGAGTTAGAACGCACAGCCCATCTACCTTAAAGAGCTTGAGATCCATTGTAAGGAGACAATGAAATGATAACTTAAACTTCACTGATGAACAGCAGTGATATGAGGAATGAATTCAAGCAAAATTTATTTAAAGATAAAAAGATTGCAAGGAGAAGGTATGATTTGCAATGATGAAAAATTGAAGGCAAGAGAGAAGGGGACATTCCAGTTGTGGGGAATACTACGGCCAAAGGCACAGCAGTAGGAAAAAGAGGTGTAGAGGTGCACGATCTACTGTCAGTCCAGTGGGAAAAAGCAGGTTTATGCAAGGAAATAGTGTCCCTCTTTCCTATTATGCCTTCAGTGTACATGAAGAACGTCTGACCTTTAGTAGAAGATCAAAGTGTAATGGGAAGTAACACAAGTGCATATTTTGGAACCAGAACTTCCAAATGGCAGTTCTACAATTTACATTTTTAGGGGATGAGTTATCATGACTAAATGCCGTTTTTCTTCATATGTGGTGATGCCTGTTCGTGTGAAAACACAACATTTTATAAATAACACTTTGTACCATCCTTCACTCTTTCAAAGGAAATATGCCTGCTGTCCACCCCATTTCTTTCTTGATATCTCACTGCTTTACCTCTTAATAAGTTATGTTCTATTCCAAGGAATTATACTGACAGCTTTTTTTCTTTTCCCAAAAAATATCTTGTAAACCACTGAACTCCAGTCCTCTTTTCTGAAGATTCAA
The DNA here is from genome assembly GCF_964374135.1 of Grampus griseus. Classification (NCBI taxonomy): domain Eukaryota; kingdom Metazoa; phylum Chordata; class Mammalia; order Artiodactyla; family Delphinidae; genus Grampus; species Grampus griseus. The sequence continues at coordinate 40,076,323 of NC_139009.1, forward strand.
GGGTAAGCTCACAGCCCATATTATCATAACACTGGGAGGATTTTTTCACCTCTCTGCCATTTACTAACACACTGAGCTTATCCCTTTATTAATCTTTTTTTTCCTACTTGAGCTATGGCATTTCTCACATCAAGCATCTCCCTATCATTATCTCCAATTTTGTTACCTGGATTTATTTTCAGTCCGTGGCACTTGTGCATCTCGGATATGTGAAAATCTTTGAGATATTTCCACGGACCTGGCAGTTGACTGTGAAAGGGCTTCTCTCAGGGAACGGACACAGTACAGAACCTGGAGGACTAAAGCTTGATGTGACCTCTTCCATTCATACAGCCTGTGTGGCAGAATGGAGTCTGAGAGAGAATTGGGGGTCCGTTTATCACGTTCTGTAAAGAGTTTCACTCGACAGTTGTTACTGCCTTTTTTCACAAGGCCCTGTTCTAGGTACTATGAGGGTACCAGGATGGCAAAGATTCTGTTCTTGCCATCAAAAACTTACAGTCTAACATATAAGATCAGATCCCAATTATATCAGAGAGTAATGGGCATTGTAAGAAAAGTAAGAGAGAAAGAGATAAAGAGTTGAAAGAAGAGGAAGATCCTTTCTTACTGGCCAAGGGCCAGTCATGCTTCCTGAATCTGTCACAATCAAACCCTCTTTTCTCCTTCCTAGAAATGGTTCTATTTAAGTCTTTTGTGCCTGATCCCAAGGAGCTCAAGCAAATAAACATCAACAGTATAAAATGACCTGCTTGATTAAGTTAATTTCAAGGTTTTACTTTTGCTCTCATTGCCTGTAACTGTTCCATTCATTTGGATAATGGTAGAAAAATAACCTAAAAAATAATTAAGTAATGGTGCCAAAGTTTCCTTTCCATCATGGCACTGTAGTCTTCTCATTTCATCATAGATCTTAAATTTACCTTAAGACTCTAACCACACTTTAGTGAGCAAGAAATGTGACTATAATTATGAAAGTAACTGAAAAAGAAAACATTAGCTTACTAGGTATGTTATTCTAAAATATAAATACTTAGGGATGGGGGAATCTCTCACTTGGAAATGCAAAGATTCTTTGAGGATGTAAAATTCATCATCGAGCTCCTGACTCTTTTTTCTTCTTTTGTTACTTCTCTTTTGCATTATGTTATAGGTCTATATTATGAAGTAGCCTGCGTTTTTCCAATTCAAATTTTCTAATACATGTGAAGTAATTAACTTTACAATAGACCCAATTCTAGATGCCCAAATGGTCCTTTTTCTTATTATTAGTTATTCTAATTTGTCTAACATGTATTGGGATCTTGACAATAAGCAGTCCACATTTTAATTTTAATAGACTATAATCTGTTTGGAAGAGAGAACTGTCTCAATCTGTAATAAAATACTGTAATTTTTTAATGTATGTATATTGCTGAGTGATATATTACTGTGGGTCAGCCATCCATGATCATTTTAAATAAAAAGTTACTGCTTTTTAAATATTTTCTGTTAAAAAAATTTAAAAAGTTACTATCATTATTCTCTACGTTATAAAAATATCACCCAATGCACAAAATTTATTTTTTCTTTTTTCCAGCTTTATTGAGATATAATTGACATGTAATATTGTGTAAGTTTAAGGTTTACAACACACTTATATATTACAAAATGATTACCACCATAGAATTAACTATCACCTGTGTCACTTTGCATAATTACCATTTCATTTTTGTGATGAGAACATTTAAGACCTACTCTTCTAGCAGCTTTCAAGTATATAATACCGTATTGATAACTAGTCACCATGCTGAAGGTTAGATCCCCAGAACTTACTCATCTTATAGCTGGAAGTTTGAACTCTTTAGCTATTATCTCCCCTTTTCCCCTAGTCCCAGGCCCCTTGTAACTACCATTCTAATCTCTGTTCCTCTCAGTTGGGCCTTTTAGGATTCTACATATAAGTGATATCATGGAGTATTTGTCTTTCTCTATCTGACTTATTTCACTTAGCATAATGCCCTTAAGGTCCATTCATGTTGTCATAAACAGCAGGAGGAAAGTTTTTCTCATGGCTGAGTACTATTCCATTATATATATATAATTTTATATATATATATATATATATAAATCATCTTCTTTATCCATTCTTGCATTGATAGACACCTAGGCTGTTTCCATATCTTGACTATTATGAAAAATGCTGCAATAAACACTGGAGCGCAGATATCTCTTTGGGATCTTGTTTGTATTTTCTTTCGATATGTACCTAAAAGTGGGATTGCTGAATCATATGGTAGTTCTTTTTTTTTAATTTTTAAGGAAACTCCATAGTGTTTTCCGTAATGGCTATACCAACATACATTCTTAACCAACAGCACACAATAGTTCCCTTTCCTCTTCATCCTCACTAACACTTGTTACCCCTTATCTCTTTGTTACAGGCATTCTAAAAAGTGTGAGATGATATTTCATTGTAGTTTTGATTTGCATTTCCTGATGATTAGTAATGTTGAGCACCTTTTCATGTACCTGTTGGACATTTGTATGTCTTTGGAAAAATGCCTGTCCAGATCCTCTACCCATTTTTTAATTAGATTGTTTGGTTTTATTGTTATTATTGAGTTGTATGAGGTCTCTCTATATTTTGGATGTTAACCCCTTATCAGATACGTAATGGGAAATATTTTCTCTCAGTTCATAGGTTGCCTTTTCATTTTGTCGATGGTTTTATTTGCTGTGCAGAAGCTTTGTAGTTTGATGTAGTTCAACTTGTTTATTTTTATTACCTTTTGGTGTCAAATCAAAAAAATTATTGCCAAGACTGAGGTTGAGGAGCTTACCCTCCGTGTTTTCTTCTAGAAGTTTTATATTTTCAGGGTGTACATTCAAGTCTTGAATTCATTTTGAGCCAGTTTTTGTGTATGTCGTAGGATAGGAATCCAGTTCCATTCTTTCGCTTATGGCTATCTAGTCTTCACAGCACCACTTGTTGAAGAGATTATTCTTTCCCCATTTTATATTCTTGGCTCCTTTGTCATAAATTAATTGACCGTATAGGAGTGAGTTTATTTCTGGGTTCTAAATTTAACTTTGATTGATCATTATCTAAGTACAATGTGCTGTACCAAAGAGTTTTGTTCATACATCAGTGCCTCTAATTCATTCAGCATTTGCTGTGAAGGTGGGAGTAACATTTGGGATTTTCTTTTTATTCACACGAAATGACTATACTAGTGAGATAGAAACATGGAAATAAATTTATTTCAACAGGGACAAATTAATCTATTTCTTGGTATTCATTGCATTAAAAACCTGTTTCCTATGGAAAAATGACCCACAGGGAGCTGAAAGATATATTGAAAGTTAATTTTTCAAGTGCTAACATAAAATACTCTCACATATAAAAAAATATCTCTGTGATTACAAGGAGAAAAAATGTTTCTGATACTTTGAATAGAATTGAGAAGTAACAAAGATCTTAAGCTATGTGTGCTGTTTGATTAAGAGCTACTACCTGGGCTTCAACATTACGGTAGCTTTCAATCCTGAGGTTTTGTTTCTTAAATGTATACTTTAAACAACAGCTAGGCACATTTTTATAAACTGCATCACTAAGAAAGCATCTGTACGTTTTTATATAAGCCACTTGGATTTTGTTGAGCTATGGTTTCTCAAATCATTGCAAGGTAGCTCTCGAGACCTAAAGCTACTGTGGTTGTAGGGGAGAAGATACCCAGTGCCTGCTGTGCTTTAATATGCATTGAGCACAGATAAAAGTGTAGTGCACTTCAGAGGCTGTGTCTACGTGTAGCTGAAACATCCCACAAATGTGGAGGATTTAGGTAGTCGATTAGCCAAATACTAGAAACCACCAGATTCTGGAGGGTTAACGTTACTCTTCACATTGATTTACAAATGGTATTTGGTAAAGGTCATGCTCCCCCAACCCCACCATATGCTTGACTGTTCTTGGCTGGTTTATTACCAGCAGCACCTGATAGGGGTAACCATGCTGTATAAAATTAGCCCAGGACACAAGGATTATCCTTACTTTGGCTTGTACTTATGTGTAACTGAACAAAGCAGCTGCAGTCAGCTGTTCTGGCCTCAGCTTGCCTTTGAAGTGCTTCTCTTCTGTCAGGGATACAGGACAACAAAGTGTTTCTTTAAGCCTAATGTCTCTGTGCGGGGTTTCTGACCTGGGACTCAGCCCCACGTGAATTTCTGTTTTCTTTTGCCTGTGGCAAGGAAGCTCAGTCCTGCCCAGGATGTCCAGCAAATCATTTCTAAACTTTTAGTTTACCCAGAGTAGTCTACTACCCAGAGTAGTAGACTAAGTAGTAGTAGTAGTAGACTAAGGACTACCCAAAGTAGTCCTTAGTGAAAATTCACTCTGAGGTTTTTTTTTTTTGGTTTTTTTTTCTCCCGCCACCTCGGTCCCCTGAGTTTTTTTGAAGCTACTACTTTATCTTTTCCCTCTTTATTGTATGTCGTTATTTCTTATCATTAATATTGTCCTTTGGGACTAAATTGTTTCATCTAATTACGACCAGTAAACAGCAACAACAACACTAATAAGAAGTAACCTATATTGAACTTACGTAATATATATATTACTTTTTGTCTGAATTATTTGAGATTATGGTGCAGCTCCTAAATACTCCAGTGTGTGATTGTTAAGAACAAGTACAGGTTCTGGTATAACTACAGAAAAATCAAAATCAGGGAATGAACATGAATACAGTACTGTTCTCTAATTTGCCAGCCTTAAATTTCACCACTGTTTCCCACAATGGCTTTTGTAGTCAGTGCTCTCCCAGGGCTCCTTCTGAAGAGTGTCTGAGTATGGCACAGGTACTATAGTTGGGCCATTTATGTGCAATACTGGATTCCTATAAATAGGCAATCCTTTCTAGGGCTCTCATCAGCCTGGACAAGACTTCCTCAGAGCTGCACAATGTGGACTTTTTTCCATTTTGCATCCCGTGCCTCATTCCTATGAGTAACAACTGTCCTTGGTTGTCTTTCATGTGCTTTTGTTTATATATTTTTGGATATAACTATGTAGTCCCTAAATATATTTTATATGCTTTGAGCTTTTTTTCTCCCAAAAGCACCGATGTGGTATTTAATTTTCTTCTTTTCATGAAGAAATGTTTGTGAGATATGATTCGTTATTTTTACTATTGTATAGTATTCCAAACATACAAAATTTATCCACAGCTTCTGCTAGTGGATATTTATTTAGGTTGTTTCAGATTTTTTTGCAGTTACAAACAGTGCTGCGATAAAAATTCTTGTGCTTTCTCCTTGTGCTCACGTGCAACAGATTCCTAGGGTCTTCAGGGAAGATGTGCTGGGGTGTAAAGTACATACATCTTTAACTTCATGCAGATTTGTAGAGCTTTTCAAAATGGGTCTACTAGTTTACACTCTTATCAGAGCTGTGGGAGAGTTCCTGTGGCTCCACATTCTCACTGATAATTGCTATTGTGAGACATTCAAACTTTTTGCACTGAAATTTGTAAAATAATATTTCATTTTGGTTTTTTTTTTTTTTTTTTTTTTTGCCGTACGCGGGCACCTCACCTCTGCGGCCTCTCCCGCCGCGGAGCACAGGCTCCGGACGTGCAGGCCCAGTGGCCCTGGCTCACGGACCCAGCTGCTCCACGGCACGTGGGATCCTCCCGGACCAGGGCATGAACCTGCGTCCCCTGCATCGGCAGGCGGACTCCCAACCACTGTGCCACCAGGGAAGCCCTCATTTTGGTTTTAATTTCCATGAATATGAGTTAAATTGTCATCTTTTTGTATAATTACTGACCACACGTGTTTCCTCCTCTGTCAGTTGCTAGTACTCATGTATTTTTTTTCCTATCTTTAAATTGTTTTTTTAATCTTTTTCTCATTGATTTGGAGGAGCACTTTATATATTCTGAATTCTAGTCATTTGATAATTAAGTTTTGCAAATATCTCCCTCTAATTGCTGATTTTGTTTTCAATCGCTAAATGGTTTGTTTTGGTGGACAGAATAATGAACATAATTATACTTATCACTTTTATTTATGTTTTGTGTTTTATGTGTTTTGGTTAAGAAATTCTTCCCAATGCTCAAATCACAAAGATATTCCCTTACATTGTATTCTAAGATTCACATTTAAGTTATGCAATCACTTTAAACTGATTCTGGGTATTGTATGAAATAAGGATCATATTTTATTTTACCTCTATATATTGTCCTAGAACAATTTCCAGAATCCTTTCCCCATTGACCTGTAATACCACTTATTTCATATATCCAGCTTCCACGTATGTGTGAGTATGGTTCTGGGCTTTCTACTTGTTTATTAATCTACTTCTATACCAGTACTCCCAATCTTCATTAAAATAGGTTTAAAATAAGATTTACTATAAAATGAATCCTCTTATTCTGTTCTTCAGGAATATCTTATTATCCTTGACTTTTTGTTTTTCCATATTCATTTTATAATCAGCTTGTTCAATTTCATTAAAATCCCTGTCAGGATTTCTTGGGGATTTTATTGAACATGTAGATTATTTTAATGAGAATTGCTATGTCTGTGATATTGAAGCTATTAATGAACCTCATGTATGTAGGTCATTTTTTTTTTTTTGTAGGTCATTTTTAATGTGTTTCAATAAAGCCTTACAATTTTCTCCATAAAAATCATGAGCATCTTTATTTATACTTACTCATTTTTTTTTTATATTTGGTGCAGCTACCAATGATAGATACATATTTTTTAAATTACATTTACTGTTGTTGCTGGTATATAGAAATGCAGTTTATTTTTTTATATAGACCTTATATACCTGGTTGACTTCTCATTAATTCTAATCATTTGCCTGTAGATTCTCTTGGGGTTGTCTAGGTAGGCAATCATAACATCATCTGCAAATAATGGAATCTTTGTTTCTACTTTTTTTAGACCACACAACTCTTGTGTCATTCTGTTCTTTTTTTTTTTTTTTTTTTTTTTTTTACTGTGATAGTAAGAACACCTAGTACATTAAATAGAAGTAGTAACTGCAAGTGTCTTTGTCTTATGCTTGCTAATAAGAGGAATGCTGATGCTTCCAATGTTTACATTATTATTTGGATTTTGCTATAGGATTTGTAAATACCCTTTATTATGAAAAGAAAAGTTTTCTCAGTAGTTTCCTAACTTCAGTTTTTCTTTTTGTTTGTGAATTGGTGTTGAATTCCACTAAATGCCTTTGTTGGCAACTGTTGAGATAACCATGTGTATTTTCTTTAATCTGTTTATATAGCAAATTACATTAATAGATATTTAAATCTAAATTCAACTCTTCATTCCCAGGATAAAACCAACATAGTTCAAAATGTATTCCTAGATACAGTAGCTACTATTTTGTTTAGGAGTTTTGCATCAATATTCATGAGTGATATTGGCCTGTAATTTTCTTTTTTAGTTAGTACTGCTCTTCTCTGTTTTAGTTTCAAAGTCATACTAGCATCAGAAGTAACTAAGGAAGCCTCCCTCTTTCTATTTGTAGCAACCAAGGCAGCCTTAGTTTGACTATAGTTTAGAAAGATTTATTATTGATTATTGGCCCCTGACCTCCCTTTTCTTAGAGCAGTTATTTAGAAAGTTGCAACTATAAATTCTTTGCCCCTTTGAGATCCTCTACAACCGAGGGATGTCTTTTTCAAGAACCTGAGAACCATCTCTGAAATAAAATAAATAATAAGCTTATATTGATACTTCCTCAGTTATCAATTTTTAACTTTCATAGTTAATCTATACAAACTTCCCAGTGGCATTTACTCATATCACCTCTCCCATCCTCTCAAAAAAGTTATGTCAATTTCGGCAAGGTAAAATTTATTTATTTAAAATTTATTTGAATGTTATTTATTTATTTAAAATTTATTTATTTTTTTTTTCTTTTGGATCATGTCTTCTAGAGTCTTCCATCCTTCTGTTGCTCTCTTGTTTGATTGCTTTCTTGGTCAAGTGCACAGCTGGCAACCTGGGTCTTCTTCCTTTCCCCATTGTTCTGCAATAGGGATCCTGGTTCCTGGGTCCTGTATTTTTCGCTTCTTGTTTTATTCTTTTTATTTTTTCACTTAATTTCTTGAACATCACTTCTAGGATGCAAGGGGGATAAAATATTAATACGTCACAAGTGAGAAAATATCTTTATTGTATCTTATACTTGGTTGATAGATTAATTAAGCATAGAATTCTGAGTTGGAAATAACTTTCAGTCAAATTTTTGAAGGCTTTATTCTATTACTTCTGGTTTCACATGTGACCACTGAGAATTCTGAAGCCACAGTAAATCTTAATTCTTTTCCTATATAACGTGTTCCCCACCCCCTAGAATATTTTAGAGTCTTTTCTTTATTAGAATTCTGAAATAGCAAGATATTTCTCAGTGGGGATTATATTTGTGTTATTTACTTATTTATGTTCATGACATTACCCAGCAAAGGGCTTGCTGCTGGAAGCATGTAGAAACCAATACCATGGCTTTTGAGAAAAGAAAAGGCTTTATGGCAAGGTTGACCAGCAAGAAGACGGGGAAATGAAATGGCTCAAATCTGTCTCCCTCATCAGGGGTTGGATCAAACTTTTATGAGTTAGGGGAGGAGGGCTGGTGTTGGAAGCACTGGCGGGCAGGTTTCAGTTGGACCTTGGCCATTTTTGATAAGGTATGGTAAAGAGGGCTTCAGCAACAGGTCTTCCTGGACAATGGACTCTTCACTTCTGAAAGGGTTCTGGCATTCAGGTTCAGGTTCTTTGGTTCTGTAGACGAGAGAAACTTTGGTTTTAGGTGTTGTTTTAGGTCAGAATTTTCTCCTTTGCACTTGCTTTGGCTGCATGACTTGTGGTTTTCTGTTGTGTCTGAAAGACAACTCAATATCTTGTTAGAAAGAGGTTAAGGCCAGTTTCGAGCTGGTTCTGTGGTTACAGTGATGCTAGAACCTTGGAGAACCCTTTCAATCTAGAAACTCAGACTCCTCAATTCTAAGAAATATTTTGATTTATTAATTTTATAATTTTCTCCACTTCTTTTTCAGAAAATATTTTTCAGTTGGATATTGAATCTCCAGGAATAATCCTCTAATTTTGATACTTCTCTCCCTCTCTCTCTCTCTTTTTGCTATTGTTCATCTCTTCGTATATTTGTTGTAATTTCTTGAAAATGTGCTCAACCTTATTTAAGCAATCTATTAAATTGTTTCCATCATATATTTTAATTCCCACAAGCTATTTCTTTTTCTCTAATTGTCCATCGTCCTACTTTTGTTTCATGTGTAAAATATCTTCTCTTATCTCTGGTGATACAAATTGTACTTCTTTTTAAAATTTTTCTATACCATTGCTTGCATTTTTTTCACTTTGCTTGTTTTTCCTCTGTCTTTTACTTTGCTAATGATCCCCTTATATGTCCTATGATTCCTGCCTGTCCTTCGTATCTAAGAATGCTCCAACCAAAGCACTGAAACTTTGATTGGAAACTGTGGGCATAACGAGGATTTTGACCAGAGAAATTTAGTGGAGAGTGATCCTACAGGGATTCTGGGATTTCATTGAGGGATCAAAAATGTCTGAATCTATAAGCAGTATCCCTGAAGTAATTATATATATAATTTTTTGGGGGGAGGGGTAGGAGTTTATTAATTATTTATTTTTGCTGTGTTGGGTCTTCGTTTCTGTGTGAGGGCTTTTTCTAGTTGTGGCAAGTGGGGGCCACTCTTCATTGCGGGCCTCCCACTATCACAGCCTCTCTTGTTGCGGAGCACAGGCTCCAGACGCGCAGGCTCAGCAGTTGTGGCTCACGGGCCCAGCTGCTCTGTGGCATGTGGGATCTTCCCAGACCAGGGCTCGAACCCATGTCCCCTGCATTAGCAGGCAGATTCTCAACTACTGCGCCACCAGGGAAGCCCAGTAATTATATTTTTTAGGATAATAATCCTCCAGTCTTTTGCCTGGATAGGGGACTGATTATAGGCCTACTTGTAGATGAAAGAGAGCTGGAGGTTATGTCACCATTCGTAATAAACGGTACAATTATTTTGAAAGAGCAGACATCAATAGGGTATAATCATAAAGCAATTACATGGGGCACATTTTGGGTTTCTCAGTTAGTCCCCTCATGTGGAGCCCGCCCTTACATATACTGTAATGCTGCAGTGCATCTTCTTCTAGCAGTTACTTTTACTTCCTCTAACAAACCCTACATTTCTGGCAATCCAAAACCTCCTTGTGGGTCTCATCATCAAGCAGGTCTGGAGTAGGATTTTAAAAGGACCCCAGGCCTGTTCCCACTGTGGGGTCCTCATCTGGTCCTGATAACATGCCCCTTGGACTCATCATCTAAGGACATGCATCTATTTACTTTCCAATGCAATTCTCTATTTTGCTATTCAGAAACACACATGGTTCTGGCACCAGTGTCTACTTCCTGAAAAGTCCAGCAAAGATAGTCTAGATTCTCTAAGGAGTTTTCCTGGAGCTCCTTTCACCAATCTTAAGGTGATTATTAAGCAGGCCCCTTCCTTTTCCCACAGGAGAAATACTATGAAGAAATTTTCTCTGAAAATACAACTCCTTCTTGGCATTTCATATCTCTTACATATCCTCAGGGTGAGAGTTGAGCTAAGGAGGACAAACTAGTTTTCTATCCACTTCCTTTCCAAGTCTTGCTTAGATGATCCAGCACCTGGCTGTTAGATGTAGGACTTGCTCTAAGCATCTGAAGTCTCAGACAAAGCTGAGCTAGGATCTTACTTTAGGATCACATTACCTTCTCCTTTACCTCTTAAGTAAATTCTTCATAAAGGAAATAAAGGAATGAAGGAAGAAAACATTGCCTATAGCTTAGATTCTGGCCAGACTCCTGTGTTTTTTCACCTTATCCAGAGGTTTATTATTTTGTTTCTGTTTTTGTTGTGTTTTAACTTGATTTGACTCTTGGTCCTTGTGGATCTCACCCATGTGGCTTCTTTTCTGTCAGGTTTAGGGTAGAAAGGATCCCACTTTAATATTGTGTCATGTGGAGACTTTCCCATCATCCCCGTGAATTCAACATGACAGCTTTGTTTTGCTCACTGTTCTCTGATGCTCCATGATCTGAGCCTCTCCAAATTAGGGTCTGCAGAGAGCACACACGTTTTCTGATACAGTAGAAGGATTTCCATCTTGCTGTGATGGTTAGGGAAGAAGTACAAAACATTAATTCCTCCTTAAACTGACCCTTAACCAATTTTTTACCCCTCACTCTTCTTCAGATGCATCTCTGGTGCTATCAGACTGGTGTCTCCACACAAGACATGGCCGATGAGCTACCACCTTACAGTCTCTGCCCTAAACTAACCATCCCAGACACTAAGTTAACTCATTTACAAGCAAACTGGTTATGTAATATCATGTTAGAGATTTTTATTCCTTTTTAAAATTCATCAAAATAATGTCCAAGGTGGAGTTGAGTAGCCATCTACACTTTTCAAATAAAATTGATATACACTAGCTTTTCTAGTTTTGAGAAAAATGTATTCCTTCTGATCATGATCTCATTTCCTCAAGGGACTGATCAGTCAGGGCTTCATGCACAGTTCATGCTACTGACATATTCTCAGTTGTCTAGAATTGTTTGACTGCATTTTGAACCTAATGTGTTTTAAGTATCTGCAGGCACAGTAGTTTTTTGTGAACCAAATAGGACTTGCGATGGCTCTGTCAAAGCTTTATCCGCAGCAACTTCAACTAGGAAATTGTTTTTAATCTTCCATAATTTCTTTAGGAAAGGTTTCCTGAAACCAAGAAGAAACTAATTTTTATATTCACTACTGACCTACGAAATAAGCTTAGGGGGAATTTCATTTGCATATCTCAGGGGCTGCCGTCCTGTATTAGCTCATTGGCCCTCCATTGTTTCCCTCTACCCTGGAGATGTGTATTCCAGACTGGGTTTAAATCGATCATTTCCTCCTTGAAGTCACCTCAGTTCTAACACTAATTATAGCTAGAACCAAGGGATTGTAAAATTAGAAAGATAAAAGTGAAGGAAGTCAATATTTACTGAAGATTGTGCTAGGCCCTCTCCTAGGTACTTATATCCATTGTAAATGAAGTAATTTTCAAACAATCCTAAGAAGTAGGTGTTATTCTTCTAATTTTTATAATGAGAAACTGTAGGCTGAAAGAGCAGGGTCTTATAGCTAGTGAGTTGTGGTTCAAATATTAAAATATGTTTCTCTTACTTTAAAGCTCGTGCTTTGTCCTCTTGATAGCCCTGCATCAAGGTCAACATGGAGTGAAACACTCTTTAATTTCACTGGTAACCTCTTGAGGTCTGACTAATTTTTACAATCTGCTCATAACTTCTTTTGGGAGAGCTCTGTCCTCTATGAATAAAATGAACCTTAATTTCTTTGCCCGAACAGATAAAGAAGTTATAATAAAATTTGTAAAGATTGCCAGAGAAGTAAAAATCTGACACACACACACACACACACACACACAATATCACATTATTCCACAAAACAATTCCATTATAATGGATTTGCATGGGGTTTGCTTTCAGTTGTAAGGGCCAAAAATAAAGGCACATGGTAGATTTTGGCAGTGACTGATAGAATAGATCTTGTGTCATTATTTTCTGTTTAAGAATAAGTGTGTAATTTAGTCTTGTCTCTCTGCTTGGGTTTAAATCATGACAAATCTTGATAAAGTAACCAACCTTCATGTTGTCATGTAAATTTCAGTAAGCTGGCGGCGACAAAAAAATCTTAAAAGGAGTGAGTGCTATTTATAAATATTATCAAATTATTATTACATACTGAAGCTGATTTTTTTCAAGGCCTTGATTGGATATTGTGAAAATCGGTTCTTTGGTAGATGAACACATGAAAATGTATATATACATATTTATTAATAAATGATTATTTTAATAGTCTAAATGCTTTTATTATTAAACGTACTCCTCAGTCCCTGGAAATGCCAAGGAACACATTATTATTAAATAAGCATTCTCTTTTTGTTCAAATCTCTGCCTTAATGCCCTGTATTTCTTTGGCCATCAAAACTGGTATTTTTTGAAGCCTGGACAGGGTCCAATAAAAGACAATTTACTAGGCCCACTTCTACTAAATAATAATTCTGCAGAGATGAGTAAATCAAGAATGAGAAACTAAGTTTATTATCCACCCTTTGTTTTATTTTTTTTGGTGGAGGAAGAAGAAATACGTAAATGGCTTTTTGTTCTGCTCCGCTTTAATTAGGTGACAGATTCAAACCATCTACGTGATAACAATGTGTCATCTAAAAAATGCACAGTGAGGGCTTCCCTGGTGGCGCAGTGGTTGAGAGTCCGCCTGCCGATGCAGGGGACACGGGTTCGTGCCCCGGTCCGGGAAGATCCCACATGCCGCGGAGCGGCTGGGCCCATGAGCCATGGCCACTGAGCCTGCGCGTCCGGAGCCTGTGCTCCGCAATGGGAGAGGCCACAACAGTGAGAGGCCTGCGTACTGGGAAAAAATAAATAAATAAATAAATAAAATAATAAAAAATGCACAGTGAGTTCACCTTGTTTAACTATGAAGGAAAGGCAAACATATAGACACACACACACACACACAAATTCACAGACACAAACATGCTCAACACTTAAGTCAAAACTTCTCATTGTAAAGTCAGAAATGAAGGAGAATAAATTTTAACAGAATTTCCCATCGGAGACAGGTTGTAGCTACAAGAACTACAGATGTTTAATTGGTCAGTTTTATAAGAACAGTTATTCTGTAGCAGTCTTCCTTTTACTACTCTTAAAATTTTATAATTTTTTTTAACAATCTACTATTACTGTCCTGCATTTAATAATCTGATCTCAATTTTTCAAAGAATAGAGTATCATTTCGGTCAAGAGTGAAGTTAACTTTGGAAATAAATAGCAATATATATACTTCACATTCAATTTAATCTTTATAAAAAGATATCAGTTTGTAAGATATCACTATGACTTGGGCCACTAAGATGTGTTACATTTATGTCCTGCTTTAAATCTTCAATCAGTCTCTCCCATCTGTCAAAATTTTATAGCTACTGAAAGATAAAGGCTCTGTTGCTATGGTAATTATTCCATTACCTAGGTGACAGTGTTCGAATGATGTCATTGTTAAAGTGATCTAACTCATGAAACGTTTTTAATTTTAGTATGGTTAGACAGAGAGTAAAACTTACTGGTGTTACAAAATCAGGAGGGCTAGAAGAATGCTGCTCTTCTTAGTAAATAGGGTGCCCACAAATGAGCATTAGAAGGTGAATGTTCAAATGAATTCCTCCAATTATCTCTGCTTTTAGTTGGGTCAATACTCTCATCAGTATTTTACAAAGCTGAATGAAGAAGCTGTATGTGTGGAGAAACATAAAAAGAAAGCAAGGTGTTCTAGCGGGAGAATGGTGGAAACGGCATCCCATTTAAAAAATAATTTTCCTTAATTATCTTTTCATTTGAACTTTATGCTTAATAGTTACCAAGAAAAAAAATGCTGTGCCCTTTCACTTTGGTACCGTATTCTACTTCTTAACCAGAGAGCTGTATACAAAGAGATATGGAAAAGAACATAGAGGAAAGAAAAACAGAAATTAGGTGAAGAAAACAGCGGAAAAGATCAGAAGCCTGGTTGTAGTTCACTATTCAAATTATGATGAAAGAGGGATTAGAGAGAAAAAAAGAGGTAGCAAGAAGCGTGGATAAGAGTTTCCAAAGTTTATCAGACCTCAATAGGACTGGTCAGGAGGTGACTGCCTTGTGCCTATGCTGTTTCTGTCTCATCTAAAGGACTTTTAGATGTTGGCAGAGACAATTGGCACACCACCCGCCAGACTTATCATACAAGTGACAGGGAAAATGTCTTTTGAACTCAGAGAATTCTACAGCCATCCATGTTCTGATGACCCCAGGTGAATTACTACTCAGCAAATAAAAATCATGCGAGCATCTCCTTTATGACAGTGATGAAACATTTCTTCAGAGGTCTTTCTCTTTTCTCCTCTCCTGGTGTCCTCTCCCACATATTAGCCTACTCTATCCTCTTACGCAATAAGGGTTGAATTGCGAAGCTTGAAGAGAAGGAAGAAATCCTGGTAGTCTATTTTGTAGGGAAGGCAGAAGGTCCAGAGAGATTCCCTGCCTTGTGCAACAATGAAAACTCAGAGCTGGAAGAAAAATGTACACATTTAATGGTCTAACACCAATCCAAGTCCTGAACGCATGCCTGCTAACACCCTCTAGCCTCTCGCTCTGACACTTCACTGTAGAAGAGCCCACCACAGCTTGGAGGCAGCCCATTTGACTTTGGCCAAGTTGACATAATTCATTCAGGGCCAAAGAATTACGTAAACCGGTGACAACTTAACATATTAATCTCCCATAATATTTGAACTTCCCAAGTGCGTGGAGAGAGCAGAATTATTTCCAAAGCTCCCAGGGCAGACTTCCAGACACCGTGGTACTTGGCCTGATGTTTGGAGGACGGGCTGGGGGAAGAGGAAACTTTCCTGGAGACCCCACAGATCACACTACTGTGGACCACTGCTTTCTTTATTTATATGTAAAGCTAGATTGGGTTCTTTTTTTCCTTGTGACGTGCTTACACGCTGTGTACATGTGCCTTTTCTGGCAACAGTATGGATCAGGAAGAATAGGAACTGACGATGAGCCACAAGCTAGACCAAGTAAGCAGCCGACGTTGGGGCATCACCTCACTTTGTGAAAACAGGTAACAGATCCATTAATTGTGGAGTTTTAGGCAACTCCCAGAGCTAACAGGGAAGGCATTTCTTGATTAATAATTAGTCGTTATTATTCAGTTAACAGCTTCATGAACCTTGTTCTTGATAGGGATTTACACGACTTGACATTGCACGTAGGAGGTATTTTTTATAAGAAAATGTGGTCTCTGGACAGTATGACTTTACAATGCCTGTTGCTTTCGAATTCTGGCAGGTTTCTTTCTTTTCCCAAGGGATGAGGGAGGACATACCAAAAGCTGGAATGTGAATGTCTAAAACCCAGAATAACTTGTCATAGTGAACCACGAACATCGTAAATCAAGCTCATTAACAGCATCTGATACAGCTTATCTGCCTCATATCACCAGGGAGGCACTTGCCAGCAGGGCCTTTGCAGATAGAATTTTCAACAGACACCATCTTTAGGACTCAGTGAAATAGCCGTCCGCAGGAACAACTTGCAGCAGTAGGTTCTGTATCATAATTACAGAAATGATTACAGTAGCAAATATTAAAAAGAGTGCAGTTATGCATGATTCCTACAACACGCAATCTAATTTACCAGCAGTAAAAACAGTAATAGAAGCATTGCCCAGTGATGGTACAAAGCAATTTTCAGTCTAGATGCCTAAAAATAACATAACTTTTCTTACAGCTGGATTCATTGTTAACATGGTTTGCTTAGCATCCTGCATGAGGGAGCTTAATCAAGACCTCGGCGATAACCATGTTAGCAAGAGCGTGATACTAATGGACTTTCCACACAAAATAATGACTCCTGGCTTCCTTGAAAAGCTGTAGCTTTGGCAAGGGCCATCCATAGAGGATACTAAAGTCTCAGAAGGAAGGCACCATTTCCTTATTCCTCTGAACCCCCATTTCCTTCCTGGCACTTTATGCTCCTCTTGGAACTCACCTACTTGTTATTCTACTTATTTGTATCCATACTAATGCCCCCCCATCATAGTTTAAGCTCTTGGAGGCAAGAGACTATAATTGATTCATGTTCTTAATCTCTCCCTCCAGGGAGAGTCTATCACTGCACCAAACACAAAATAAATGCTTGACATGTTTGTCAGATTGATGAACCCGGGATGTTATTCAGTACAAATAAAATATTACTCAGAAATGTCACAGAAAAACATAATCTGTAGTACCGGGGCCCTAACAGAATTGAGTTTTTTCATTTAAAGTAGTAATTCTCAACACTGGCTGGTCATTATATCATCTCTAAGCCTTTAGGAAAAACCTAGTTGCTAAGTATCACTCAGGACCATTTAAATCAGAATTTCTAAGACTGGGTTCTGGGCATAGGGATTTTTAAAGCTCCCTCAGCAGAAACCATGGTTGAGACTCACTGATTTGAAAGGTATGAGTAAAGACACACTGAGGATGTAAGCATGGAAAGGATCTGATGTACTGGGGTGAAGGCATAACTTCCTTTGCTGTGCTGCTTTGGGCATGTACTTCATTCTCTAGGCCTCCTTTGGTTCCACTATAAAATGAAGAGAGTTAATTACATATACAGTAGTCCCTAAACTATTTATCATAACAAAATTATCAATACATGAATACACAGCAACACCAGCACAACCAGGCCAGTACCCACACCACAGGCTTACTGAGGCACAGTCCCCAACATTGAGACCGGGAGTTTGTATTTTTAAAAAACTCTCCAAGTCACAACTGCTCTTTGGACAAGAATGACAGGACAGAATGACCTTTGTGGTTTGCTCTTAGAATACAAGATAAGCAATGGAAAGACAAAGTGTTCTCGAAAAGCATTGTAGTTCAGGTCTTGACGGCTTAATATCATTCTCTAACACAAGGACCCAGGACTTCTTGGAGAAACGGCCAATTCTAAGGCAGGGGAAGATACCATACAAGATGAGCTTGGAGCGTCTTATAGAGCCAGAAAGTGACGAAGTGCTCAAAAAGCAAAATGATGTGGGCATGCCAAAGGGAACAGGGGACAGTCTGAAAGAGTCCCCAGTGGACAAAGGTGAAACGGTTTGAGCAAAAAAAATAACATAGTTTATAACATAACGTATAAAATAAATATCCATGAGTGCATACTGATATAAATGTCTAAATAAATAAGTGGGGGAGAAGGGACACCTCTCCCTTTAAGAAGAATTCCAAATAATTTATGTAGGTGTTTCCTCCTCCAGGACATGAAGCATAACTTCCCATATCTTGGATATGGGCTGCACTTGGTGACTTTTCCAAAGAACAGAGTATAGGAAGAAAAAATAGTTACTTGACAGTGGAGAATCATGGCAGACTCCACCTTAAGCCATCGTGTTTAACATTCTCAGTGATGAGTCATGTGGTTGTCACATATTCCCTAAGAGGATGACAGAGAAGGGCACTTCATCCCTATGCCCTTGCTTCCCAAACCCACAACCCCAGTCTGATCTTGAGAGAAACATCAGAGAGTACTCTCAAAACAGTCAAAGTCATGAAAAATGACCTCAGGAAAGACTGAGAAACTGCCATAGAGTAACGGAGACATAATGATTAAATCCAGTGCGGTATCTTGAATTGTATCCAGGAACAGAAAAAGGACATTTGTGGAGAAACTGGTGAAATCTGAATAAATCTGTACTTTAGTTAGGAGTAATACACCAATGTTCATTTCTTAATTTTCACAAATATATCATGGTTAGTATAAGATATTAACATCAGGGAAATTGGATTATGGCTCCATGGGAACTCTCTGTACTATGTATATATGTATCTTTATGTAAATCCTAAAAATTCTAAAGTAAACGTTTATTAAAAATTATACACCAGGAAATTAAATATAGGTATGGAAAGAAAATATAATTATGAAAATTTCTAATTTTGTGATTAAAGATACTTAAAATGTCACGAGACATAAAAACTTTGCTACTATTTCCCTGTTAGCTTGGTCAATAATTAAATATATATTCAACAAGCATATATTAATATATTCATATTTAATATATTATATATTCAACTTTTAAAAATAATTTGCACTTCTCATTAAATCAGTGTGGACGTAAATTGCCGGATTGAATTAGCAGAGTATACATTGTACTTGACGTAGCACCAGAGTGCCTTCCTCTACTGCTTCCTGGGAGCCACTTATTGGGAGGCACCTTTCCTCATTAAAAAAATAAAAGCCATGTCAGGTGCATCTAATTAAGGGCCCAGAGGAGTGTCAGTTCTGCGTGAACTCACCATATGGCTGCAATGTGCCGTGAACACTGCATGCTGATGTACATGGTGCATTTTTCTTGAGGCCTAAGTCCTAATCCCAGAGCAGAATGATCCCCATGCTTACTAGTGAAGGTTTAGTATCCTTTTATTTTATTTTATTACTCTCCAGACACAACAGAAATCTCTTAGCTAAAGATGTGATGTTGAAATAAATTCAAATGAGAAATTCTAGTGGCTGATTTTTTGCTGGTTTACTTGCTAAATATTTTTGGAAAGCAGCTTTTCCACTCTTTTTATTTGTATCCAGTCTCAAGCCTTTTAGGAGGTCTCTCTTCCCCTGTTTTGTTCTGCTTCTTCCTCCTAGTTTTAGCACATCCATCTCATTCTACCCAGAGTGGTTCATTCTGAGTTGCATATACGACTTTGCCGTTTCCCCTGGTACAGTTCTCTCAAAGCCACCTGATGATTAGATGTTAAGTTCAAATTTCTCAGCATGGCACACCAATTTTCCATGGTATAACCCCTCCTAAGCCTCTAGAGGCTCTGAAAAGGAAACAGCAGCCGTATCCATCATACTAAGTTATACTCTAATATTACTAAAGAATTTATCTCCTGTGTACGTCGTACAGCTATGTGCTTTAGTCTTTCCTCTTGCTGTTCCTTTTGCTTTTTCCCTTCCTTAACTGGTAAATCCCTAATTATATTTCAGTAGTCATTGGAGGTGTCCTCTCTTCTAGGAGGTTTTCTCAGCAATACTTTTCCAGCTATTCTCTTTCCCCTCTAAACAAACATTGCCTTATTTTTCTTCTCTATGGCATGCTTGGATATACCATTCTGCTGGTACCCATCATACCACCTTTTCCCGTGCAGTGTACAAGTGTCTTTCTTTCCACTAGACAGTAAGCATCTTTTTTAAAAAAACTAATTATACTTGATTTACAGTATTGTGTTAGTTTCAGGTGTACAGCTTCAGATTCTGTCCCACTATAGGTTATTACAAGATACTGAATATAGTGCCATGTGCCATACAGTAAATACTTATTTTATATACAGTGATGTATATCTGTTAAACCCATATTTCTAATTTATTCCTCCCTCTCCCCTTTCTCCTTTGGTAACAGTACATTTGTTTTCTATGTCTGTGAGTCTGTTTTGTAAATAAGTTCATTTGTATCTTTTCTTTTTAAGATTCCACATGTAAGTGGTATCGTGTAATATCGATTACAACAAGGTTGATCTATGTTGCTTCAAGTGGCAATGTTTCGTTCTTTTTAATGGCTGAGTAGTATTCCATTGTGTATATATACCACATCTTCTTTATCCATTCATCTGTCGATGGACATTTAGGTTGTTTCCATGTCTTGGCTATTGTAAATAATGCTGCTGTGAACATTGGGGTGCGTGTATCTTTTCAAGTTAGAGATTTCATCTTTTCTGAATATATGCCCAGGAATGGGATGGCTGGACCATATGGTAATTCTCTTTTCAGTTTTTTAAGGAACCTCTAGACTGTTTTTCACAATGGCTGCACCAATTTACATTCCCACCAACAGTGTAGGAGACTTCCCTTTTCTTCACACCCTCTCTAGCATTTATTATTTGTAGACTTTTGATGATGGTCATTCTGACCAGTGTGAGTTGATACCTCATTGTAGTTTTGATTTGCACTTCTCTAATAATTAACGATGTTTAGCATCTTTTCATGTGCCTCTTGGCCATCTGTATGTCTTCTTTGAAGAAATGACTTTTTAAGCGTTCTGCCCATTTTTTGATTGGATTGTTTGTTTTTTTGATATTGAGTTGTATAAGCTGTTTGTATACTTTGGAAATTAAGCCCTTTTCGGTCTCATCTCTTGCAAATATTTTCTCCCAGTCAATAGGTTGTCTTTTCATCTTGATTATGGTTTCCTTTGCTATGCAAAAGCTTGTAAGTTTGATTGGGTCCTATTTGTTTATTTTTGTTTTTATTTCTTTTGCCTTGGGAGACTGATCTAAGAAGATATTACTATGGTTTATATCCAAGAATGTTTTGCCTATGTTCTCTTCTAGGGGTTTTATGGTGTCATGCCTTATACATAAGTCTTTAAGCCATTTTGAGTTTATTTTTGTGTATGATGTGAGGCAGTGTTCTAAATTTATTGATTTACATGTGGCTGCCCAGCTTTTCCAACACCACTTGCTGAGGAGATTGTCTTTTCTCCATTGTATATTCTTGCCCCATTTGTCAAAGATTAATTGTCCATAGATGTGTGTATGGGTTTATTTCTAGTTTCTCTGTTCTGTTTCATATTGATCTATTGGTCTGTTTTTGTGCCAGTACTATGCTGTTTTGATTACTGTAGCCTTGTGGTATTGTCTGAAGTCTGGGAGGGTTATTCCTCCTGCTTTGTTCTTTTTCTTCAGAATTGCTTTGGCAAGCCTGGGTCTTTCATGTTTCTATATAAATTTTATGGTTATTTGTTCTAGTTTTGTGAAAAATGTCATGAGTAATTCAACAGAGATCTCATTAAATCTGTAGATTGCTTTTGGTAGTATGGCCATTTTAACTATATTAATTCTTCTAATCCATGAGTATGGGGTATTTTTCCATTTCTTTGTATCATCTTCAATTTTCTTTATCAATGTTTTATATTTCTCAGTGTATAAGTCTTTAACATTCTTGGTCAGGTATATTCCTAGGTAATTTTTTTTGACGCAATTAAAAATTGTTTTGTTTTATTTTACTTTCTCTTTCTGACATTTCATTGTTGGTATAAAGATGTGCAACCAATTTCTGTATGTTAGTCTTGTATCCTGCTACCTTGGTGAATTCACTTTTTAGTTCTGATAGTTCTTGTGTGGAGTCTTTAGGGTTTTCTGTATAGAGTATCATGTCTGCATACAATGACAATTTTACCTCTTCCCTTCTGATTTGGATACCTTTTTTATTCCCCTTGTCTGACTGCTGTGACTAGAACTTCCAGTACTATTTTGAATAGAAGTAGTGAGATTGGGCATCCTTGTCTTGTTCGAGAATTTAGCAGGAAGGCTTTCAGCTTTTCACCGATTAATAATATGTTGGCTGGGGCTTTGCCATAATGTATTTTATTATGCTGAGATATGCTCCTTTTATATCCATTTTGGTGAGAGGTTTTTTTTTTTTTTTCTGTCATGAATGGATGTTAAATTTTATCAAATGTTTTTTCTGCATCCATTGGAATGATCATGTGTTTTTTGTCTTTTTGTTGTTGTTGATGTGTTATCACATTGATTAATTTGGGTACGTTGAACCAGCCTTGAGACCCTAGGAAGAATCCAACTTGATCATGGTGTACAATTGTTTTTATGTGTTGTTGGATTCTGTTTGATAATTTTTTTTTTTCTTTGCAGTACGCGGGCCTTTCACTGTTGTGGCCTCTCCCATTGCAGAGCACAGGCTCTGGACACGCAGGCTCAGCGGCCATGGCCCACGGGCCCAGCCGCTCCACGGCATGTGGGATCTTCCCGGACCGGGGCATGAACCCGTGTCCCCTGCATCTGCAGGCGGACTCTCAACCACTGCGCCACCAGGGAAGCCCTGTTTGATAATATTTTATGAAGGATTTTTACATTTATATTCATCAAAGATATCGGCCTGTAATTGTTTTTTTGGTTGTGTGTTTGTCTGGTTTTGGTATCAGAGTGATGGTGGCTTCATAGAATGACTTTAGGACTCCTCTTCAATCTTTTGGAAGAATCTGAGAAGGATAGGTAGGAGTTTTTCTTTGTATGTTTGATAGAATTCCCCAGCGAAGTCATCTGGTCCTGGGTTTTGTTTGCAGGGAGATTTGTTTTTTGTTTTTTGTTTTTTGAAATTTCAAATTCTATTTCACTTCTAATGGTTGGTCTGTTCAAATTATCTGTTTCTTCTTGATTCAGTTTTGGTGGGCCATACATTTCTAGAAACTTATCCATTTCTTCTACGTTGTCTATTTTGTCAGCGTCTAACCGTTCATATTAATTTCTTATGATTTTTTAAAAATTTCTGCAGTATCGGTTGTTATTTCTCCTCTTTCATGTTTTATTTTGTTACTTGGGTCCTCTCCCTTTTCTTCTTGATGAGGCTGGCCAGAGGTTTGTCAATTTTGTTTATCCTTTCAAAAAACCAACTCTTGGTTTTATTGATTTTTTTTCTATTTTTTAATCTCTATTTTATTTATTTCCTCTCTGATTTTCATTATTTCCTTCCTTCTACTGCCTTTAGGTTTTGTTGTTTCTTCTCTTTCTAATTTTTTAGGTGGTAGGTTAGGTTGTTTATTTGAAATTTTTCTTGTTTTTTGAGGAAGACCTGTATAGCTGTGAACTTCCCTCTTAGGACTGCTTTTGCTTCATCCCATAGATTTTGTATGGTTGTGTTTCCATTGTCATTTATCTTGAGGTATTTTTAAATTTCCTCATAGATTTCACCATTGACCCATTGTTTTTTATTTTGGTTTTTTTTTGGTGTTTTTTGTTTGTTTTTTTTTAGTAGCATGTTGTTTAGTCTCCATGTAATCATTTTTTTCTCATTTTTTTTTCCTGTGGCTAATTTCTAGTTTCTTGCTATTGTGATCAAAGAAGATGCTTGAAATAATTTTTAATGATTATAATTAAAATTATAATTTTTGAGGCTTATTTTGTGCCCTAGTATAAGATTATTATAATTTTTAATTATTATAATTAAAGTTATTATAACTTTTAAGGCTTATTTCGTACCCTAGTATGTTATCTATCCTAGAGAATGTTCCATGCAAGTTTGAAAATAATGTGTATTCTGGTTTTTTGGATGTAGTGTCCTGTAGATATCAATTAAGTCTAACTGTTCTATTGTGTCATTTAGAGTCTGTTGCCTTATTGATTTTTGGTCTGAAAGATCTGTTGATGTCAGTGGGTGTTAAATTCTCCTATTATTGTCTTCCTGTCAATTTCTCCCTTTATGTCTATTAGTATTTGTTTTATGTATTTAGTTCCTTCTATATTGGGTGTATATATGTTGACAAGTGTAATATCCTCTTGTATTGATCCTTTTATCATGATATAGTGTCCTTCTTTGTCCTTCTTTATGGCCCTTGTTTTAAAGTCTATTTTTTCTGATATAAGTATTCCTACCCCTGCTGTCTTGTCATTTCATTTTGCATGAAATATCTTTTTCCATCCTCTCACTTGCAATCTGTGCGTGTCTTTCACCCTAAAGTTCGTCTTTTGTAGGCAGCATATTGTAGGTTCTTGTTTTATTTTCCAGCCTGTCACTCTGTGTCTTTTGATTGGAGCATTTAGTCCATTGACATTTAAGGTAATTATTGATAAGTATGTGTTTATTGCTATTTTAAACCTTGTATTTCAGTTGATTTTGTATTTCTTCTTTTTCCTTTCTTCTTTTTGTTTTTCCTTTTATGGTTTGATGGTTTACTTTCGTATTATGCTTGAGCTCTTTTGTTATTGGTTTTTTTGTGAGTCTGTTGTATGTTTTTAATTTGTGGTTACCCTTGTTTTCAATATTAACCCATAAGTACATCTCCTTGTTTTAGACTGATAGTCATGTAAGTTCAGATGCATTGTAAAAGATCTACATTTTCTACTCCCCTCCCCCACATGTGTGATTTTGAGGTCCTATTTTACATCTTTATTTCTATCCTTTTGCTGTTCATCATAGTTATAATCAGTTTTGCAAAATTTTTTGATTGTATTTTAATCTATATACTGGCTTATTTCAGTGATATTCAATCCTTATATATATATTTGCCTTTCCTATTGTTATATTCCTTTACCTGTATATTCTTGCTTCTTTTCTATTTAGAGAAGACATTTCAACATTTCTTTTGGGATAGCTTTAGTATTGCTGTATTCTTTTAGTTTTTGCTGTTCTGAGAAATTCTTTCTCTCTCCTTCTATTCTAACTGATAATCTTGCCAGGTAGAATATCCTCCATTGAGGTTTTTCCCTTTCAGGACTTTGAATATATTTTGCCGCTCCATTGTGGTCTGCAGCGTTTCTGTAGAGGAATCAGAGGATAGCCTTATGGGGTTCCCTTGTAACTGACTCTTTGTTTTTCTCTTGCTGCCTTTTCTATCAATAGTCTTTGTTAATTCGTTCATCATTTTTATTACCACCTTTTGGAACTCAGGGTCTGGTAGACTGGCAAGGTCTGTTTCATTGCTTGTTCTCTCATGGGATATCTCTTGTTCTTTTAATTGGGAGTAGTTCCTCTGCTTTTTAATTTTACTTGTATTTCTCTGACTATAAATTTAGGAGAAACAGTTATCTACTGTGGTCTTGAAAGGCTGTTTTTATGTGGGAGCATCCCTGTGTAGACTGAGTCCAATATTTTTGGTGCAAAGGGCTGTATTTGGTGTGGACACCTGCCACGTTTTTCCTCAGAGTGTACTGGCCAATGTCCCCTTGATAGGACGTGTGTTTGGTAGTGTGGTGACCAGAGCCTGCACTCGATGTTGGGCAGGGCTTTCTCTTTGCTCTGTGGCTGTCATAGCCCTGTCGGGGGCAGTGCCTTCTCCCCACTCGTTGGAGTAGAAGCCCCCAGATCTGGTTCTAAGCTGTAATGTGGGGAGCGCAGGACTGAAGTGCTCCCTCTGGGAAAGGAGTTGCTGCGTGTTCCTCTCCAGGAGCTCTCCACCAGGAAGTGCAACTCTGTGATGCCGCCTGCCACCCAGTGTGCATACCCGCAAGATCAGATTCATCTCTGTTGCAGGAGTGCTGATAATCAGATCATGTGTCAGCCCCACCTATCTTCAATGTGTGTACGCTCACAAAACATGAGCCCCCAAAGCCCACAGAAGCTGCGCCATGCTGTGAGCATACTGACGATGAGGCTTCTATTGCGGACGCACCCACGCTCCACCCTTTACTTTGATGACAGTGCTCCTGTGGTGGGTCCACGCTCTGTCCCATGCGTACCCCAGTTGTGGCCTGGACTATACACAGGCCCTTCAGGCTGTGTCTGAGCAGCCAAATCAAGTCATCTCACTGTGTCTATTTGCTGAAGCCCAATTTTCAACACCCAACCCCCCCTGTGCATACCAGCAAGTGCCCATCTAGGGCTGGGACGGCGATGACAAGAAGCCCTCAGCACCGTTCCCTCTGTATCCTGCTTTGCAGCAAGCCAGCCTGTGCAAACTCCTCTCCAGCAGATTCCAGGCCCCTGTGCCTCCCTTTCTGTCCCGGCAGACCTCCCAGCCAGTGAAGGAGGTTCCAAGGTGAAGGAACCTTTCCTCTTTCACTTTTCCCTCCTAGGGGAACAGGTCATGTCCCAATTCCCTTTTTTTTTTCTTTTCTTTAGTCCTACCCAGTTACGTGGGTATCTTCCTTGGAGCTTTAGTTGTATGAGATTTTTCTGCCCGCTTTCAGTTGGTATTCTCTGAGAATCGTTCCAGGTGTAAATGTATTTTTGATGTATTTGTTGGAGGAGGTGAACTCCATGTCTTTCTACTCCACCATCTTGATCTCCCTAGACAGTAAGCACCTTGTTCATCTTTGTATCTCCAGGGAAGAGCACAGGGTCTGATATACAGGAGAGACTAAAAATCTTACTGAACTGCTCTAAACAGAAATTTCTACTCATTTAAATTAAAATAAATATTTTATTCCTCAAAGGACTCTCTAATTATCTAGAGTCACAGTGTATCTGCAGGGCTAGGTATAAGCATTTGCCCTTTTCATACACATTGTCTCCACGATCAACAGTGGTTCAGATCTATCACTTGCCAACTTTTTCCACTTTAGGGTCAATCTCACATTTTATTTCTGCTTGAACGTCCGAGAGGGATCTAAAATAAATCCATTTTTCGAATTCTCTTTCGGCTTCTTCTGTCATGCTTGCTTAGATATCTTCAGTCGTCTGTATTCTAGGCTCTGTACTATGAGCTGAGCATACACAACTAAGTAAGGCCAATTCCTGACCTCAGGGAGTTTATAGTCTGATAACGGACAATAGGGAAGAAGCCATACACGCTGTGGTGGAGATAAAGCACCAGGTGCTGCTGGGAAGCAGGAGTGGGGCTCCCAAATAATGGACTGTTTCCCAGGGAAGATGTCACTTGAGCCAGGATTTGAAGGATCAGTGGAAGATACATGACTGAGCAAGGAAGTGAAGGGCATCACAGGTGGAGAGAGAAACATCTGAGAGGGGACAGCAAATGCAAGTGGTGGTGGCAGGAGGTAGCTTGATATGTTTAGAGATCTTAAAGCAGGTGATGCGTGTGGGATTAGGGATGCACATGACGTTGTGCAAGGAGAGTAGGTCAGAGATAAACGTTGAAGCCCATGCAACTAAGTTTACGTATTTGAATTTTAGATTGACAGCATCCAGGGAGTATTGAAGCGTTTTAATCACGTTCATGTGTTAGAAAGGTTTCTGCAGATGCTTAGAGGGGTATGGAGTGCAGAGGGAATAAGGCAGAGAGAAGAAAGACAAGTTACGTGTCAGCAACAATTATCCAGACAAGAAGAGATGAGGGCATGAGTAAAAAAAGTGGCAGTAGGTGTAGAAAATAAGGAAAAGGTAGAATTTACAGCACTTGGTGACTGGGGGGTCAGTAGGTGGGAGGTGTCTAGGATGACTTCCAGGTTTCTGACTTGGACAGTGGGGCCAGTGGTGATGCTGTTTCAAAAGACAAGGGATGCAGGAGAAGGAGCAGGTTTGAGGAGGAAAATAATGTTGGGTTTTAAGCATCTTTGATTTAAGGCCCCTCTGGGTATTCAAGTAGAAATAGCAGTTGGATGCTTTCTAGCGTTGGCAAAGTGGTCCAATGAAAAATAACTCTTGGAGAAGCTATTCATTTAGGTAAAATCCCTCCAAAAAAAAAAAAAAAAAGAGGAGGGGAAGCTAAGGATGGAGACCAGATGAACACCAAAATTTAAGGAAAGGAAAGAGAACCCTAAATGATGAGTGAGAAGGCACAAACAGAAGGTAAGAAAAAGCCAGGAGAGAGTAGTAGAATGGAATCTAAAATATCAACATAAATAACAATTTTGAAAATCTAAGACATGTGTAATGAACAGTGTCAGAGACCACAGAGAAGTTAAAATAAGTTAAGGTTAAAACTATCCCCCACTGATATGATATTTTAAACTATTTGCTTAGTTTATATAAAAAACTTAATAGGCACTATTGGAATTTTGAGATGGGCTTTAATTTGGTATGTGTAATGGTCTTTATGACTAAAGAAGGAATTAATGTTATTACTTTTCTCAACTCACTATAATTGGAAAACTTAGTCATCACAAATGCTTGGTATTCCCAGTGTTGGTATGTGAGAAATCACGTAATTCTAAATCCTGATTTTTACGTGTTATGTATTAAAAAGATCTCCACAGAGGCTGAGAGGGGAACATACACATTTCAAAACACTCTTAACACTAGGATGTGCCCCCTTCTTTTTTGTAACCCCATTTCAGTCAGGAAATCTGCATTCTAGACCTAAAGATGTTACTAACTAGTTGTGTACACTAGGGAAATCAGTTATTCTCTTTGGACATTTTCATTAATGGGTAAATTTACAGGATTAGGCTCTTCTGCTATGGATAAATTGAGATAAATCATGTTCTGGAAGATCTAAACCATGCTTCTTTATTGATCATCTCTACTGAATTTTTATCAGGTACACATATCCTTTCTTAGCGTTTACTTCCCAGTCTTGGTGGGAATGGGCCATTTTGTCAATATTTTCTTTTACACCGTCTACCTCCTAAATTCCTGTTTCATCTTTGCTTTACTTTTCTTCCTATTCTGTCTGTTAGGCAGAGATCCATTCTCTGTACTTTCAAAATGTGTTTTACAAATATTTATTATAGCATTTATTATATTTTACCCTAATTACAAGAAGATGTGGTCCTTGAGGCATAGACCTTAATTATGTTTGTGTGAGTATTGCAAACATAGCCCATGTCTGACACAAACTGATGTTCAGTAAACATATAGGAATTGTTCAGGCAGAGGAGTCAGGTTTATCATGGTATCTTCTTATCAGCAGGGAGAAAGATTTCTAGCTCACTGCCCCAAACTCTGAATGAAACTGAAAGTCTGTGGATCTGCAGCTGTGTACAGAGTGGCAAGAGCTCGTGTGGCTTGGGACTCTATAAATGGTTTCCAGAGAAGCTTTTTTGGGAAGTTCTATTTAATTAAATGGTGAGGCGGGATCACTGACAGTGAGATCCTGGAGGGAAGCCAGTCTATCCACTTTGAAGCAAAGCATATTGAAGCGTAACTCTTCTAGGTGGGATATATGGGGAGATGGATGATAGCAGAATACCTAAACAACTGCTGGCTGATAGGCTCAAAGGCAGCAGGAGGGATGCTTTATTAAGTGCCTGCCACAGCACAGTTACAAACAGGGCAGAACCACACTGCATACAGAGAGCAGTGGTAGCAAGCTGGCTTACCTAGGGAAGGTCTGAAAGGTACCATAGAAAAGCACAAATCTCAAAATGAGATCTGCCACCCTAAGCAAAGACAGACTTAGCAGGCACATGGTATTTTGAGATCATTCACTTCCTGGTCAAATCTATGGGACCTTAGCTGGTACATGGACACGTTTTTGTATATAATATTGTACATCACTGTGCCAGTATCAAGCTGTTAAAAGTGTTTATGGAAGATGATATATTGATCTGTTTTATAACCCATCATATAAATGGATAGTAAACTTAAAGTGTTATTTTCAGATAAACAATAGGTATGACTAGATATGCCATGTAAGAAGTAAACTGTAAAACGGACTTTTTAAAAAAGGTATTACTTCTAATTCTTGATCCTTTCATCAATTAGAATTTAATTTACCAATAAACTAAAATAATCTGACCTCATTTCCTCTCATAAATATTCTCATGTATCTCAGGTATACTTTGGTTTTAATTGGAAATCTAGTTACAAGTATTATCTAGTTCTTTAAATATTGGTAGCTAGATATGGTAGGCTCAGCTCCCACTTATAAGAGGAATTCTGGTTAATCAAAATACCGTTAATCTTCCTTTAAGAGAAAATTTATAATGATGATAATGGAGTTTTCTATAAAAATCTTTAAAACGTAAATCATCGTTATAAAAATAAGGTCAATACAGAAATAAACAGTCAAGTCATTTAATATATCTTGAGCATCGACCATATGCAAAGGACTGTGTAAGTGCAGGAAAAATATAAGAATATTGAGAGAATACATGACCTCAGTATTTAGTAGGGAAGAAAAACCTGGGGACATAAATAACTGTGGTAAAAGATAGAATGGGATCTATGTGATAATAGCTATAACATTTTTCTAAATGAATAAAGTGTAGTCAAGTTACAGTGATTATTTGAAGTAGTGGAATTAGGACTTAGGTAACCATTACTAGTTGAGCAAACTTTTCCAAAGCAGTGCATAAGATTCTGTGGTGAAATACAGACAAAATATATGAGATTCATCCTTCAGAGATGAGTTTACCTTACAAGGCCCATTTTAATTGAGTAGAATCCCCGGAGAGTAGACTTGATGCTCTAGAATTCCAGAAAATTGTGAACAGATGCTCTGGTGGAATCTAAACAAACTTTATTGAATGTTACTTAAGCCAGAAATTATACTAATTTCTTGAATATTAGCTCTGAAACTTGTTTCATATATAAGTAGTTTAAGGCAAAAAATTAAAGAAAATATCATTTAACATAGGAAGTAATAAATATGTGAAACTTCGTGCTCTGACTGGGTATGAATTGAAAATATTAATAAATACAAAAAGGGACTTAATTTTCTAGAGCAGCATACTTTACAGGCATATGGCAGTAGAATGAGATTTCATTCCGGGATCACTGCTTATCGTGATCTCCCATTTTTCTGTTTCTCAAACTACACTTTGTGAAGGAAAGTACCACCCAGCACTAATACACTTGCCCTTTGGCTCTAAGGATCCATGAAAAGTTCAGCACTAAAAGTCAAACAGGGAACATTTTCTTTTTGTTATTTTCAAAAAATGGTGACAATTCTACCTCTTCATAAGAGCTACTCAGTAGCAGATAAAGACTATTTCAGACTGAGGATATAATAATTACCAATTCTAATCTTTTGACAGCCCTGCCTACAGCTAAAATGCCTGGCATAACTCACTTTCTGGCTGCAAGGTAGGAGGTTCTCATACCTGTCTATACTCAAGCTGTGCTACCTGACAACCCAAGATCTTGAAGCAAGAACACTTCCCCAGAAGCGTCAAAATACCATCAAATTAATATAGTGTTTCCAAGTGTAGACCTCTGCCCTCCTGTCTCAAACATTTTGGGGACTTGCTAAAAATACTGGTTTTTAGGTTGCATCTCATTTTTACTAAATCCCAACGTATTCCCAAGGCAGAGATCAGGAAACAAATTAATCTCCAAATGTTTAAATTTGAGAATCCCTTATCGAAGTTGGGGGATGTTCCCATGAAAAGATCAAAAACACACAGAAAATAATTGGGAAATCCAAATAGTGTTGACAACAAAGGATATCATATATAAATGATATGCCAAAGGCAAGCAGTTAACATTTCTTGAGTATAGTTCATTTAGAGCAATGCTACATTGTTCATTGTTCATGTAGAAACAGCTCCCTAGTTACATTGCAGACAAACCAAATTGAGAAAGGCTTCCCAGGAGACTCATGCTTATGAAATAGAAGTACTCTCAGACTGAAGGAATGTATTAGATGGTTTCCTCTTATAAACGTGGTTAATTACTACTACATCAGAGCCTTGGGTCCTTTGCAGATGAAAAGAAAATCTAGCAATAATCCAGTACTTTACAGAAGCTGCCTTTTGAGACAGCCAGAGCTCACCTAGCAGACCCCGTCTCTGTCTTCTCAGTATCCTACTTTTTATATCCATTCTGGAGCCATCAGCTTCTAGAGGTCACATGTGACTGTTGCCTGCTGCGACTTTGTGATTGATTCACAAAAAGTATATGAGCATTGAATTGTGAAACTTACAGTGTTTATGGATTACTTTTGAAAAATAAGAATTTCAAACTATTTCCAACTAACCAGGAATAAATTTCCCTCACGACACTGAGAAACAGGAAATGGGAACAGGTGAACATCTCATCACATTCCAGCAAAGCCGCACTAGGTGAAGGCTGTCTGGACAATGTCGACTTGACAAAAGCCTGTGCACACCAACTTGTCCTTGAATTTAAGATCTAAAGCTGTGGTGACTGATGCACTCAGGTGACTGGTTATAAGAACCAGAGAAAATACATTCACCCTGAAGTTTCAACTAGTACCTGCATCCATATAGATAGTTTTATTCTATAAGGAGTAAAGAGAAAAGAAAAACAGCAGCAACATGGAGCATGTGGAAGATTTTATAATAGAAAAATAAGAGAAGTTGTAAAGGATAAGCATGCTGGAGAAAAGGAGCTACTACAAGAAACAAAAGACAATTTCAGACTGCATATGCTGTGTGTCCTCAATGAAATCAGTCTAGTAAGTAAGACACAAAAAGTTAGATTAAGATGGAGTTGTCATAGATAAGAAAATAAGGTAGGGAGAACCAAAAGCACAAAAGGAGAATGATCTGTATTGACTATGTTAAGAGGAGACTTCTGTATTAGAGACAATAAATCAATAAAGAAAAATTCAGTTAATCTTTCAAAAAATAGGAAAAAAAAACTTTAGAAATTCATTTGTTGTGGAACATAAGCACTCCTCTAAGTCTTTGAGAGGTCAGTTATACCAAACATAAATAAGGAAAAGGATGGGTGCAATTTATAGTGAGAGGTCTTCTGCTCTGCAGTGTTTTCTTGATATGCCATAGACTAGGGGTCAGCAAACTGAGACGCAGTCCAGATTGCCACCTGCTTTTGCAAATAAAGATTTATTAGAACACAGTCTCACTCATTTATTTACCTACTGTCTATGGTTGACTGTATATTACAGCAGCAAAGTTGAGTAGTTGTGACACAGCCCGTATGAACCAGAAAGCCTAAAATATTTACTATCTGGCTCTCTATAGAATATGTTTGCTGAACTGTACCCTAGACCACTGGATACATAGAAATGTTACTAAAGCATCAGATGTTTTTATGGCCTTTATGTGTCATTTGGTTATACACTTCTTACAAAGGCATCTAAGGTGTTTGTTACCTCTTTCTCACCAGATTCAATCAGCATTTCACCAGTGTAGTAGATAAGCATAATGTCCTTTTGAATTGTAACAAGGATTCTTTTGTCCAGCCATTGTTTTCTGTGCTAGACAAATGGACATATTTGATGAAGATGTTTGAGGAACCATCACTATCTGCAAAGTTTTTGATGAAAATATTTCCAGGGATGTAAGTAGTTTGGGTTAAATTATTGTGATGGGTTACTTCCAGGGGATGTCTTCAGCAAAATGGTGGAATAGGAAGCCCCATACCCTCCTGCTGCCTACAGAAACTCTGACTCAACAATACATAAACCAATTCCCTTGTGAGAAATCAGAAAACATGTCAAGAGGCTCTTCCACCCCAGGTGAGCGTGAAACCAGCCACATCAAAGCATGGTGATCTGAAGGAAAATTCCAGCTCCTGGCTTCTTCCTTGGGAGGGAAAAAGAAAACTGAAACGTACATCCAACATTTTGACCTGTGGGATGGCAGAAAGGCTGCCCAAGGGATTGGCTTCTGTTTGGCCTGAATCTAAGCACTGACAAGAAAGGGTTCCAGGTTGGGGGCTACTAAGAATAAAGGTGATGGTTTGGACTAGCATTCACTCAGTAGCCATAATACCCCCTTTCCCCCCTACTACTGAGCATAGAATAAGAAAACCCTTGTTTCTCCCTGGAGAGGGAAAGAGTTGGCACCTAAGTCCCAAGATTCCATCTTTTCAGGGGGCTTCCAAGGGACAGTTTCTGTCGTTCCTCTCTCAGAGCACTAATGGTATCCTGCATACTCGAGGTGCCTGGGGGCCACTGAGAACAACAGAGTGGGGTGGTTTGGTGGCATTCCAGGTTTTCTCATTTAGAAGACTTGAAGACACTATCAAGGAATAATCTGAAAAGGTAATTAACAAAACAGTCCCATTTACAATCGCATCAAAATGAATAAATGAAGGAGACAAAAGAGTTGTACACTGAAAACTACAAAACATCGCTGAAATAAATTAAGGAAGACACAGACACATGGAAATACATCCTGTGTTCATGGATTGAGAGGTTTTAATACTGTTAAAAATGTCCATACCACTCAAACTGATCTGTGGATTCAACTCAAACTCTATCAAGATCCCAGTGGCATTTTTTGCAGAAATAGAAAAATTGATCCTAAAATTTATAGAGAAACATAAAGGACCTTGAATATCCAAAATAATATTGAAAAAGAAGAACAAAGCTGGAGGCCTCATACTTCTTGACTGCAAAACAGATTACAAAGTTACAGTAATCAAAATGTCACCCACACCTGCCCCAAGAGCTAAAGGGATCCTTGCCTTGATTTATTTCTGTGTTTGTTTCAAAAGCACTCAGTATTTGACAGAGATGTTTTGCAGCTGTGCTTTAAAAAGTATGCAGTGGTCAGTCACCCTGAACTGGCTCTGACGACCACAAGAACGTACCTGTGCAGATGAGACCTGGAGGTGTCCAAAAGTTACCTTTGCTTTATTGGCATGCTAAGATCTCCACCCAAGGTGGGGGGATTTGTAATCCACTACACACAATTCATTCATGCCCTATGCAAAGAAATGTCGAAGACTGCCCATGCCCCAGCTGCCCCCAGCTGCCCCTAGAAGTCTCCGCCTCTTTCCTAGAGCCCTGATGACATTTGCCTCCTACCCCTCAAAATTCTCTTGCTCCCCCTCCCTTTGGAGAGAAGGTATTTTTAGAGCAAAGCTCTCCCTTCTCCATTCCTTGATCCATGAATAAAGTTTCTGCTCTGCTATACCGAACCTGGTTTCATTCGATTGGCATTTGCGACTCCAAGCAAAAGACCCACCGAGGGGGTCACAGATCCACTGGGGATCAGTAACAAAAACATATAGAACTGGCATAAAATAGACACATTAACCAATGGAAAATAATAGAGAACCGAGAAACAAACCCCAGTCAAATGCTCTTTGATAAGACTACACAATAGGGAAAGGACAGTCTCTAACAAATAGCGTTGGGAAAATTCGATATCTGTGTGCAAAAGAATGAACTTGGACCCTTATCTTACACCATCACAAAAATCACCTCAACATGGATTGCTTAAACATAAGACCTGAAACTACAAAACTCTTACAAGAAAACATAGAGAAAAGCTCTCTAGTGTTGTTATTGGCAAGATTTCTTGTGTATGACATCTAAAGCACAAGCCACAAAAGCAAAAATAGACAAGTGGGACTACATCAAACTAAAGAACTTCTGTGTGGCAAAGGAAATAACAGAATGAGAGGGAGCCTATGGAATGGGAGAAAACTTTTGTAACCAGTATATCCCATAATAGGTTAATATCCAAAAATAGATTAATATATTTTAATATGTTTCTAAATATACACATATTTATAAATATATTAAAATATATTAATCTATTAATATATAATAATAAGGAACTCCTAGAACAATAGCAGTTGTTCAATGGTAAAAAAAAAAATACTTGATTTAAAAATGGACAAAGTTCTCAGAATTGGAAGAGAGGCTGTGATTCTCTATCATGAAGCAAAACTGTTCTCTTTCCACCAGACCTTTAATTTTTTGCTTATATAGATTCTGAATTTGTTAATTTCCTAATGTTAAATCATTTGTCACTCCTGGGATAAACCCAACTTGGTCATAAATTATCATACCTCTCATATCCTTCTAGTATCTTTAGAGTTACTTTCATCTATGTTCACAAGTGAAATCGGAATGTTTTTATTCACAAAATGATCTTGTCAGGTTTGGTAGCAAGGTAATGCCAGCTTCATTTTATGACTTGAGTATTTAGTGTTCCCTCTTATTCACTAGAAGAGATTGTAGCGATTTTGATTTTTTCTTAAATATTTGACAGAACTCTCTGGAGAATCTGCCTATGCCTTAACTTTTCTTTGTGCAAATATATTTGGCTAATTCAGTTTCTTTAATGGTTTAGGTCTATGAAATTTTCTATTTTTTGAATTAATATCGATGTTAATTTTTCTGAGAATATGATCATTGTATTTGAGTTTAAAACTTACCAGAATGACATTTTTCATAACATGTTCTTTTTACCTCTTAATATGTGCAAACATCTACTATGTCTAAATAGTAAATTCTGCTATTTAGTCATCTCCCTTCTTTATTTTACTTAATTTTACCACAGTTTTGTCAATATTGTTAGTCATTTATAAGAAACAACTTTTGACTTAGTTGACCTCTATTATTTTAGGTTATTTTCTGTCTAATACATGTCTCTTCTTATTTTTACTTCCTTTCTTCTGCTTTCTCTATATTCACTTTGGATGTCTGGACAGTTATTGAGAAAGATTTAAATATCTCTATTCTTTAATTCCCCTTGTTGCTAACTAACATTTACGAATTTGTATAATACAAATGGTATCTAGAAGAGCAATACTAACGTTTAAAAAAAACCAAAGTATGTGGCTCTCTTTTTTGTGATTTTGGAAGTCAGCAAGGAAAGGCAAGCTGCCGCGTGGCAGACCTTTGTTATGCAGACACATATTTCATTGCAGGCTTGCTTGAGATACCTTGGAAAGCATTCCTGCAACTAGAGCTTATAACTATAGTAGATTTGGTTGGAAAGCCTTGGAATATCACTCTGTGTTCGCTTCTTTTTGTTGATTTGTTTTTTAAGTTCTATCAGTGATATTGCAATGTAGGCTAGTTAGAACCGGTGTCTCTGAAGAGGCACCCTTCATAGTAGATCAGACTATAACCTCAAGTCTCTCCCAAGCATTTCCTATTAAGAGTTTTCAGCCAGGCAATGAAAGTGAGCTCAGGGGCAAAAATCAGATTAGGATGTGGGGCTCTTAGTCCATTAAAGGTAGAGTAAAAGAGGCCAGTAAATTAAAGACCAGGGTATTTAAGAATAAGAAATCTTTTTTTTTTTTTTTTGCGGTATGCGGGCCTCTCACTGTTGTGGCCTCTCCCGTTGCGGAGCACAGGCTCCGGACGCAGGCTCAGCGGCCATGGCTCACGGGCCCAGCCGCTCCGCGGCATGTGGTATCTTCCCGGACCAGGGCACGAACCCGTGTCCCCTGCATCGGCAGGCGGACTCTCAACCGCTGCACCACCAGGGAAGCCCTAAGAAATCTTTTGATGAGATTTTTGTTTATGATTACGTGCAGACAGAATTGACTAGAAGCCCACTAAATTTTTGTAAGAAATCGTATTTCCAAAGAAATACGAGCTACCTACAAAAGCTTGTCATTTTTCTAACCTTACAGCAAGACTCTGGCCTCAACTCTGTACCATCAGAATGTGGGCTGCACAAAATATCCAGCTTCTAAAAAGAATATCCTCTCCGTTGTTTTGATTATGAAGGATAAGGACAAGGAAAATCTCCCAAAGGACAAAACCAAGGACCTACAGTGACAGTACCCAGGGTCATTGTAATGAGTTACCATATGCATTAACCAAGGAATTTAATTCAGTGACAAAACAGATTTTTCACCCCTATTGCCCAGTGGGATTTGATGGTTGCTGTAGTTCAGCGAGTAGTATGAATGTCCAATGCTTCTTCCCAAAAGAGAGTTTTAAATGCATTTGTGCTATTTATTCCACCATTTTATATTGATGGAGGGGTGGAAAAACGTCTTTTCCTTTTATATTTTAATATCGTGAACACGATGAGCCGTGTCAGGAGGAATTGCTACAAGGGAGACAATTCCAAAGTTGCATCCGTTTCAAAGTCCATCTCCAAGTGATGCGCAGTCCTCTCCGTCAGGTCTTGGTGTGGCGCCTTATGTTGTGGTTTGATGTGTGGGAAAAGGGGCTTGAACTTTCAGGGGGAGATAAGCAGTGGACTGTGGCAAAGACTGATAGCTGCCCCTTAGATAGCCATTCTACCCGTCTGTAGGAACAGACTTTCAGTGAGACATATGGCTGCACAGCTGTAAAGACAATTCCCAGCCTCTCTTGCATCTCTTGTGCCCGGGCCAGTGGGTTCTGAGTCAAAGTATTCATAACTTTTGGGTGTACCTTTAAAAGAAGCATCATGCCTGCTCCTTCCCTTTTTCATTACCTTTTCCCTCTGGTTGACTGAAGGTGAATGGCTTAGCAGGAGCTTAAGAGAAGTTATCTAAGATTGGCAGGTATAAAATGAGGATAATTTAGCAACAATAAATAAAGGGCCTTGGTCCTTGATACAATAAAACCAGTATACAAGCCCTAGACCATTTATTTTGGACTGCTATGTGAGGGATATACAAACTTCTATTTCCGCCTTCATTACAAGAAAAGAACCTGTATCGTAACTAGTATAATGCCAATGGAAGTAATTATGACGTCAGAGAGTATGTAGCTGAAAAGTTCTTTATTCTTCTTTCCACACATTTAGAATTCCAGTATTTGAACTTTGAGCAGCATTGGAAGCTATTGATGAAGGTAAGCTCTGCTCCCTTTTGATGTGCAGTAGATACAATGTAAAAATCCCCAAGATTATTCCTTCTAGTACTGATACGTCCACCGCATTTCTTTCCCTGGCATTCAGAGATCCCTGATACTATTTGAGTTTATGTTTTAGTGGTTATGGTAGTTATTGCTTTCTGCCTTACCTCCCTGAAGTCAGCAAAATCTTTATAGACCTCGTGGCACTCAATATGATAAATCACATCATAGTCAAGCTACCTGGGAACTAAACCACTGGCATTTAAGATCGTAAATTCCACAGCAAAGCCCCTTCCTCGTCTCCCACTCCTCTCTTTTGCCTTCCTCAGTTTATGACTAGTTGGAAATAATATTGCTTTGGTGTTGAGATGGCAGAGGATACAGAAATTCAAACTGTATGGTAGTTGATAAAAATAAATTGTATCAAAAAATGAGAAAATGTCTTCAGATAATGAACTTCCGATAGCTATAGAGAGATAATCTGGGTACTTAGCTGGGAGATGAACACTTAGATTACTGTACTAGACCAGCAGAAGAAACCTTCTTTTTTTCTTTTTGGATTTTGTATTACATGTAGAAATTCAGAACCCTTGCCCTGCAAAGGCCTCCCAAGTGCATTTTAATACCTGATGATTTTATGTGGTTTATTCCCTGCTTCCAAGAACGTTTGCACTTTTTAGGTAGATGAACAAACTGAGTTGCATGGCACGTACAAGGTCATATTTTGAGTCACTAGTAAAACCTGGACTAAATTTTTGAACCGTTGTTCAAGCCAGTTTAGTTCAATTTTCAGTACATTGTGTATGCCGGGAATGTTTTAATACTTGATATGGAAAGTTATTTTGCATGACTCCCTGATTTTCACATTCTTCTTAACCTGTTTTATAGTTGGCTGTGTTTTTCTTTTCTTTTTTACTTAGTCGAACCTTTTCGCATCACTTTTTTTGCCCCTAAGGTGTACGTGTGCACTGTCTGGCTTATCACTTTTGAGGTACGTGCACATGGTAAATTCAAACGGCTGAAACTTGCTGAGCAATGTGAAGTGCTGTGAAAGAGGAAAGACTTAAAGAGATTATTCCTTACGCTAGTAAGCCTAGATGGATCCTTTACAGATGTGTTCTTTGCAGATGCTATGTAATAAATTTAAGGGGCCATTTGTGTGTGATCAATTAAATGCAGTAAGTCAAAATGAGGCATTCACTTCCATTTAAATAAAGTGAAAACTCATTTTACAGTCAGTCAGCTTGCTATAGAATGGATAATATTAGGGCATCAATCCTCTTTTTCCTGAGCATACAGCAACATATCTTGCATTTTCTTTGCTATCATACTTTTTCAGGATTTGGCCATTCTGAAAAAGTAGCCTGATGATAAGCTTCTCTTTATTCTTTCCCCAAATTAAGCTTTCTTTCTGCATGCTTTCAAAGAAAACACAGTTCAATTATTTTCCATCTCTTTTCCGTCATTGCTTGAGGAAAGATGTACGGTCTCAGAAGTGTCAGTCAAACCAGAAAACGAAGAGTTTGCCAGTAGCTCAAGGGATCAATCAATACTGTCCACCTTTGCAAATTGATGGTATTTTGAAGTAATTATAAATAATCATGTTATTAGTAGTAATACTATTATTATAGAACTGTCCAAACAAATCAACATGATGAGCCTTTCTGACACCAAATATTTGCTTTATTCTTTATCTGTTCCTGCCTTTCCAATAACCATTCAACCACTATTTAGAAGATCTACTTCTATGCTTCTCAGCTCTATTTGTAAATAATAATAATAAATTATAAAACATTTCGCCACTGATTAGCCAAGTGAAATTCATCACTTTTTCCTGAATCTGAGTCTGCTATCTCAGACTCAGATTTTAAATTGCTATCTCATAGTCCTTTAAATCACTTAGGCTAGAAAACTTTTGAATGTACTATATTCTTTTGGTGTATATATATATATATATATATATATATATATGTATGTGTGTGTGTGTGTGTATCCCCTCCCTGACGCCCAGGCTTTATCCTGGTAGTGTGTGCTGATTTCCCAGAATTCTTTTCGCTCATTATTTGGTGAGGTTCTTTGATGTCTCCTTTTTTTTTTTTTTTTTTGCTTTTTATGCTGAGACTTTATTAATTATATAAAGCCCAGCCACATGTATGTAAGCCTCGTCTATGATAGAAATATACAAGATCATAGAAGGATTCGACCCCTTTTTCTCATCTTGGAAAGGTAACTAAAAATAGGTCCTGTAGTTTCTTATATCCCTTCCCCATTAGAGCTTCTATACCTCTAGTTCTGGCTGTTGCAGCTCCTCTTCTGACTTCCAAATTATTCCTCCCATCCCTGATTTCTTCCCACTCTTATCCATTATCCTAGACACCGAAGTGATTTCAAAATGCAGATTTGACCCTGCTCAAACCCACATTGCTTTCAGTTTCCTTAGCATGGTACTCAGGTCCTTTACCATATGACCACGGCCTGTGTCATCAGCCTCATCCTTGTCACTCCCATCTGTAATAGAAGTACTTTTCTTTGAGGATATCTGTTTGGGAACCTATTGTGGTAAAGAGAAACCGCTAAGACCACTCTTTTGATTCTTAAATTAATAAAGTGCCCTTCTCCTTCTCCCATGAATGCCCATTCCAAAATTAAACTAAAATAAGCAGTGTGCCAAATTTTAGGACATCTTCAATACCATGAACTTGATTGTGGCAGAATCATCTAGATCAACTGTTTAAGATACCATAAGTATATAAAAAAATAATTGTTTCCATCTTGAAATTTGGGCTCAATATGTTTTGGTTTTTTAATTCCATTTTAAAATTCAAAGAAAATAACCTGTGTTAGATGCTCTTATTCAAGAAATACACATGCACACACACACACACCTTGTCAATGCTTTGTTGCCGTAATTTCTTCCAAAGTTATTCAACTGTGACTACGTTAGTTTAGATAATTAACTTGAGAATGCCTTATTTGGCATAAATGCTTTAAGTATAATATTACACAGAGCTCTTTTTTCTCTGTTTCTCTAGAGTTTGGCTTTAACCATGGCTTTAAAAACACTAGGTTTTTGGATAAATTTAGAACTAAAAAGCCATCCACAAAGTTGCACTGGACACCTCTGTTTCTCCAGTGTCCAGCACAATGTCACATGGAAAAAGGTGCTCAATTGACAATTCTGGAAGGCAAGTGAATAATGCAGACAGAGGTAAACCAACACATCGACTTTCAATCAACTGATCATTTACTGTGTGTAAGGCATGAGGGTAGGTCCATGGTATCTAGAGAAGCATAAACTTATACATGTAAAGAGGTTAATGGCAAGTGCCCATGTGAATGACACAGATATCCACCCATGAATGATATAATAATAACAGTAAAAAGAATGATGATTAATATTTATTGTTTCCTACATGCCAGGATCTGTGATAAACTCTTCTAGGCACTGTATCATTAAATTTTCATAGAAGTTCTGTAAGGCATGAACTACCATTATCCCCATTTTGCAGATTGAGAAGGATTCAAGAAGTTATATGTACACTTGGCTTTATCCATCTAGTAAGGGGTAGAGCTGGAACTGCCTTTTTCTGAGCTTATAACTTCATAATGCTCTAGAGGTAGTGTTTACTTCTGTCAGTGGCATCACTAATATGGTGAAATTAAATGATGAATAGAATCAAATATATTCACTATGAAATAAAATTTAAAAAAAATTTCTTTAGTGTATCAGAGCACAATTAAGACATAGCTTCTCTGTGTTATCAGCTCATAGGAAGAGGGAGTTTTTTCCAGGGATTAAAGTTCACCTTTGGTTAGAATTGGCACTCAGCCAACCTTATTTCCACAATGTTTTGAAGTCTTGATGTATTAAGATATAAATAGCATAAACATTGATAAATCAAGTGTGTCATATGCTTGAGATTTCAAGTTTTAAAAAGACTTCCTATATAATTTAAAAGGATGTAAAAAAAATAAAGCATTGCTCCTTAAGACTACAGAAGTTACCATGGTACATTTCAAGTCATAATTCCAAAATAGCATCAGCACACATGATCGTGTTACTAATTGAGTCCATAGCAAATATGGAACAGGGTGCACACATAA
The DNA here is from genome assembly GCF_964374135.1 of Grampus griseus. Lineage (NCBI taxonomy): Eukaryota > Metazoa > Chordata > Mammalia > Artiodactyla > Delphinidae > Grampus > Grampus griseus. Next base: position 40,118,871 of record NC_139009.1, read on the forward strand.
AGCTCTACTTTGATAACTGAAGTCTATCTTGAATAAACAGCAAACAATGTATCTTAAGTTGTCATTACTGTGGTATTCAAGTGAAAGGATGTTCCTGAATGATTATGCAAATTTCAAGAAACACATTCAAAATGCAGTTTAAAAGCAGTGTGGAAAACATGAAAAGAGTTCTATTTCTTGTTTTCTTAGCTGAGTTAATCTGCTCGTATTTCAGAAATCTAATATTTAAGGACGAAGAAACTGGCAATTTACTTGTCATTGGCACAGATTTAACGACGGGAAATTCCTATAAATATTTTTAGTCAATTAGGGTTGGCCAGGAAGTTTGAAAATTCGCGATACGAATAGAACAATTCATAGGGAAAAAGACAAAGAAAACGAATTTTGAAACCGTGAGACAGTACGTAAATTAAAGGGATAAAATAAAGGAATATGAGATTCATTCATTCATTATTCATTCATCCAGTAGGTTTTTATCAAGCACTTTACTGTGTGTAGGATCCAACAATGGACAATAGCCTATTCCCTCATGGGCACTTTCTAGTGAGAGGTACAGAAATTTTAAGACTGATAGTCTAATTCATTATTTAGCTACAATTATGATAATATGTTTTAAGGAGACATTAGAGTGAACTATGAGTATAGTAAGAGAGCTTGATTGAGTGCGTGCAAGAGAATGGGGACAAGGCAGGCACATCAAAGATAGATTCATTAACAAAGCAACGTTTTGGTCGAGGTCTGAATAATTAGGCCAATCAACTAGTGAATGAGGCAGAAAGGCAGGTAATTTTGTGGTGTGAAGTACATGCATACAGAACTGTGGTGGACATGACGCGGGATGGAGTAATAATGATAACAAAACGTCTAACACTGGTATAGTGTTATCTATGTGCCAGACATCACGCTAAGAGCCGAATCTGTATTTCCTCATTTACTTCTCATAGCAACACCCTGAGGTCAGTTTTATTATTATTGAATTTTAAGGATAAAGAACAGGCAGAATAACTTTCTCAGGATCATGATACTGATCTGTGGTAGATCTGGTTTGAACTGAGGTCATATGATTTCAGAGACTGCATTCTTGGTCACTGTCTACCCAGATTATACGTTCATCTGTAATTGTCCAGCATCTATGTGAGTTTCTATACGAAGCTTTTTCCATAGTGTCGTAAGGTAGTTGTTGCAGAATTGAGTATGATTATGGTCAGGTGATGTCCAAGAAAAATGCTGTATTTAGAAGCAGTAATACATGGTGGCTGAGTTTACTTTGGAATCAGCCAGGATTTGACTCCTTTCCTTTCTCTCTGTGTGGATGTCGGGCAAGTTTCTTCAGCGTTCCAAATACCAATAAATAGCTACAAAATTGGGATAATAATGATGCTGTTATTACAAGCTTGCTATGAGGTTTACATGAGAAAATAAACGTTGAGTATATCCCTGGCACAGAGTAATTACTCAATATATGTTAGCTATTATTATTAGCAGAATAAAAGATTGATAATGAATGTCAAAGAGGACTTTGAAGGCCTTGCATAAGAGGGTGAATGTTATAAGCAGCAGGAAGCCACTGACATTTTCTGAAAAATAACTTCAGCATACATGGTAAATTATGAGTGATAATCTGTAGTTTACAAAGCGTTTTTGAATAGATTACTTAATTTAATCCCCCTTAATCTCAGAGGGATGATATTTTGATTGTCATTCTACAGATCAGCTAAAACTTAGAGATCTTAAATGAGGTATCCAAGCGCTCACAGGACTTAGTGGAGTAAGTGTGACTTAGATTCAGTACTTCAAATAAAAGGTCATTGTGCTTTTCATCATACCACAGCTTACAGGGGATTTTAAAAGACATTGTAAAGAGGTTCCATAGAAGAATTAAGGGGCAAAGCTGTTTTGATTATTCTGAATTTGAAGTGGAGAAATTATTATTTTTTTAATTTTAGAATGTTGATGGAAGGAACATAGGTACCTGGTGAAGGTTTGAGAAGCTGGGAACTGCGGTGTTGGTCCCATCTCTGCCACTTCCTGGCTTTGTGACAAGTCATCGACGAGTCACTTAACCTTAAGTGGTTGTAGGTTTCTTCAACTGAGAAAAGGAAAATATAATCCCATGTCTTGGGATTTTCCAGTGGATCAAATGACACACCTTCCTCCCCCCAAAGGCCACAACCAACAAAGCAGAAAACTCAGGAAAAACACACATGTATTATTGTCACTTCCCATATAAAATGTTTCCATTCCCGACCATGAATTTAAAATTTTATAGGAAAAATACAGTCAGAGCCACGGGAGTTGAAAGAGAATCTATCAAATATTTTTTTATTAAAATGAAATTAAATATCCAGAAAGCTAGGTTTTCAGTGACATTTAATACATGTTAACCCATTGATATGGCAACTCCACGTTTTTCCGTTTACTGACCCGGCTCACCAGAAACCTTTTGGGTGCCCTCTCTCTTCCAGTTCAAACTGCGAACCTACAGACCTGTCTTGGTTCACTGCACGTGTCACATGTATTGGGGGGCATTTTTCCAAGTCTAGTCCTTTATCCAGATGTTAATGAATTTTTTGCTTTTATGGCTTTGCTTTCTGTGTCCCATCATGTTTCCAGACATATCATCAGCTTCTTTAGGGAAGCAGGAGGAAAATTCTGAGGTTCTGTTGTATTCTCAGCTTCCTTTATGATTTGCAAGACCCCTTGAGATAGATTTTTTTTTTTGCGGTGGAGGGGTGGGGAGGGTGTGAGAGTGGGAACTTTCTACTTATTCCCTTCTTTTCCTATTCCAGTCTTACGATTTCCTCCCCTTCTCATTATCCCCAACTGATTTTATACCTGATTCTAGCTGATGGAAAAATTGGAGATGTCTGAAGATGTCCTCAGATATAATGCCACACATTACTAGAAATTTCCATAGCATAACTTACAGTTCTGGAGTTTAGTATAATAACCACCAATATATTGTAAGCCTTTACAAAATTACTGCTTGAAAAGAAAAAAAGGGGACTCTGACCTGTAGAACTTTTGTAAAAGCTAGAATGTCTGAAATAATTTACCTACTTGAAAGAATAGCTGTATTAAGAATTTCCCTCCTCCCCCCATCCCTTTGGCTTAAATGAGATAATCTGATATTTTCCTACACAAGATCATAAGCAGCTAATGTGGAAAAGCTTCATGTGAAAAAATACGCAAAAAGTACTGAGATAACATTGAAATATGTTAGAGCTTGGTTTTGTTGGAATGTTAGAGACAGCACTGTTGTATATATTCTTATGTGCCATGTGATAATGTAATCTATATGATAGAAAAGCAGTCAGCATATGAAAGAATTTTACTATTCTGCAAAGGTAGTTTTGATTTGTAACTTTTTTTTTTTTTTTTTTGCCACACCAGCAATAAAACCACTTAGAAACTTAGAACACTAGAATGAGAATAAGCATTTGAAATCACATAGTCCAATATCCTTATTTTATACAGGAGAATGCTGGTCTCAGAGGAGAGGTGAAGTGGTTGGCTAAGGTCATACTACTAGTTAGAAGCTCCAACTAGCACCCTGACATACTAATCCTGGTGCAGTGCTCCTATGTTAATCCTTATTTTTTCCTCAGTGTGCTCCATGTTTTGCACACCTCAAAGCAGAAAGACTTTCTCTGGGATTGGGCTTTTATGCACAGGCAAGAACAAAGCAAGAATCTAGCCTAGCCCCCAACACATGAGTCAATTTCAAGCAAATTGATATGTGCCAACAAACAGTACTATTAAGAAAGGGATGTTTTGTGGACCAAAGAAATGACCTTCACACATGTGGAAATAGAAGCAGTGTTGAATGCACTGTAAGATGGAAGAACAAATGAATTATATATAAAGATAGTTCAAATTGATTATGGCAGCAAGAGACTAGTCAAGGACATTCACAGGCAACCTTACTAAAACATTTCTCTATCGTTCCTCGAGAAAATATTCCAAATCTGGAAGAAAACGGCATCTGGATAGGGAACTCCTAAACCATCACATTTTGTCAATTCCATTGCTACTAAAACCCACCAAAATTTAAAAACCTAAAAACCAGGTAAATGTGCTAAATAGGGTTCATGTGACATTACTGTGAAATAGAGGCAGCTCAGATGATGAACGCAGGGCCAGATTACGGTTTGAAAATCCGCATAATGAATGCTTTTTCATATTCACCGCCAAAGCAAAGGGGAGAGACAGCAATGCCAAACTGAGGAAGACTTTCCCAGCAGAATGTGTGAGAGAAATATGCTGGGTGTAACTGCCAAGTTTTATGGCAGGGGCTGAAGGGCACTGGGCAGTCATTGTGAATAAAGAGTGACATGCTATTTTAGAATTTGCTCTCATGGGAGAACACTAGCTGGAAGGTGGAGGGCTGTCTTCACAAACGTAAAGAACATTGAATGGATGTTATATTGAAAACCTTGAAATCAACTCCAAAGGATACCCGGAATGGTTGTCCTTAATGCTTATGTTTTCCTCCAACATAGATACCTTCTCCTCATCGTAAAGCAAATGATAATCAAACACCAAAGGCCTAGGAAGTAATGTGGCATGATCAAAAGTCACCCCCTGCCTCACTGTCCTCCTGTAAATTAACTCACTGAAGTGGAATTTCTTACAGGAAAGTTTTTCGTCACCCTCATCCTATAGTTATCCATGACCACTGAAGCCTGTCTTGTGTTTATATCATCACAAGTAAAGTCACTCAGTAAATAATGGAGGAAGAGGAAACAGGTGAAGAGTAAGGACCACCTGTGATGACAGATGAGCAAAGAAATCACCAAGACAACTGAAGGGAGACACATTTGGAAGTCCTAAAAGAAGCCAAGAATGAAAGGGCTTTACTTTTCCCCCTGGAAGTGCACAAACAGTTTCTGTCTACCACCAAATGTTCAGTGGAGTCTTCCGTGTTTGGGAAATGACAGTAACTCCGTTCTGGTAAAACCGCCTTCCTGATCATCGTGTCTCCATAATCAAACAAGAGAGAAAGAGCTGCGTTTAAAAAGACACGTGAGAAGCTAGCCATGTAGAAGTCACTCATGTAGATACAGGGAGATGAGGTACGTGAGACTGAGATGAACATATTAGCTGGAACTATAATCTAGCCCTACATTTTAGGGAAGGGCACTTTCATACAAGAAAAGGAAGCTATGCTTTAAGGACTATTTAAGGCACCCCATGGCCATGGGTGGAGGATAACATTATTTAAGTTAGGCTATCCAGTCTATGAAAATTTATACAAAAGGGTGCTCTAACCTTAAGAAGTGTTTTTTTCATGACTGGAACATGCATATCAGACTCAGCAACGACTGTTTTATTTGGCTAAGAGGGTCCACGTCCGGAGGGGACGATGAACAATAACTGTCTTCTCTATTTATAAGCTGCTCAGCATTTTCATACTCTGTACATTGTTTTATAATCATCATTAATAATAATGGACTAACCCTTTTGCACAACATAAGATGAATCAATTACTTGCTTCAATCAAACATGTTCATATATTCAGAATTTTAAAGAATTTCGACAGATTCTGTTGATTTTTTTTTTTTTTTCTTGTAGGAATGCAAACTTAATACTGGGCAGCTGACCAGAGGGTTCAGGTAGACTTGGGCGTGTGTAGAGAATCGACAAGTAAAACTTTGTGTTCCATTTGCAAATGACCAAGTATCTCTTGAGGGAGAGGGACTCCAGATGACAAAGTTTATCTCAAGGCAATACTCCAGGTTCAGTCAAGAGGCAGGGCACAGAGTCCATCATTCTCTTGTGACATGCATTTAGAGTGAAAAAAATAGTCAATAGAAACCAAAGAAAGTGACTTCACTATGAGCTCTGTGGAATCATTGTTCAGGTTTTAGAGGGAAGGGTGAATGAATTACAATCTTTTTCCCTCTCCAGAATTCAAAGCCAGTTGAAAGAAAGACAACAAGAAGCAAAGATTTAAAAAACAAACCAATAAACAAAACCCTTTATTATGAACCAAACATGGAATGGAAGACAAGATTTCTAGGTGTAGCCAGAGGGCCTTACTGAGATTTTAACTGATGAGTTAGGCAGACTTACCCAGGCAGCCCCTGGCTGTACTGGTCCACTGCAGGACACCCCTGCAGGGCAGTCCACTTGCTGCGTTTCAGAGAACAGACCAGAAAGCAGCCTCAGAGATGATTTGACAGGGACTGAGCCATACAGTCCCACTTCCCTCTGCCAAACTCATTCATCAAACAGTATACTTCTCTTCCCCAAAGGAGAGAAAATGGGGAGTGGCGTTGTATGTGCCAAGCTTTCCTTCCCAAGGAAAAGTGATGAGCGGGGAACACGTGGTCCTACGAACAATACATAGAATACAGGGTATCAGCAGCTGAGGGGCTAGAAACAAGAGGAGATGATAGAGACAGTGCTCTTAGGAGACTTAATCCTCATGGCGTTTGGTATAAATAACTGTCATATAGGCCCCAGTCAACAGCGTCAGGGTTTCATTTTATCCCCAGATACGGCCTGGAAGATATGGTGCTCACCCAACGTCCACAGTACATGCTTAATATTAATAAAATATAAAGTTATATTACAGATACTTTAAACCTTATAGGTAAATAATTATATGCAATTGGACAAACACTGTAATCAATTTTATGGTATGCAGGTTACTAAGTTAATTAGAATATCAATTATTCTGAATGTTTCCCCATCCCATTTCAACCATTTTGAATCAATGAGAGTTATTTGATTGAATAAACATTCCTCTTTAGAGATCCATTATTTTCCAGGCACTGTCTTGGTAACAGACATAGAGAAATGAATTAGATAATTCCTTGCCCTGAAAAGACCATATCACAGAGAATTTACAGACATGTAGCTAATTAGGTACAACACAACAAAAGTGCACTGATAGAGGCAGTGCAGAAGTAGCAAAAAATAGAGAGTGTTCAGATCTGCCAGGACCTCAGGCAAGGCTGGGATTTGAGTCAAGGGTGAAAGTATTTAACAGGCTCCTGAAAAATAAGTGAGATGTCACCAGGTGGGCTTGGAATGAGAGAGGACATTCTAGGTAGCAACTGGAGCAATTCTCACAATAGGATGCTTTGTGAAATTACAGATAATGCTATAATTGAAGAGTAGAATTCAACTGTAGCATTGACAAGAGTTAAAGGTCAAGTTGTAGGTTGAGGCAAGCTCTTACAAGTTATTAAGTGCTGTGCTTCGGTTGTTATCATTACGTGTTTACTGCTTTTGTTTGGTTTTTGTTCTCTTCTTTGGCAATGGATACTGCCCTCTCATGTTAAAGAATAGGTGGGGGGCTTCCCTGGTGGCGCAGTGGTTGAGAGTCCGCCTGCCGCTGCAGGGGACACGGGTTCGTGCCCCGGTCCGGGAAGATCCCACATGCCGCGGAGCAGCTGGGCCCGTGAGCCATGGCCGCTGAGCCTGCGCGTCCGGAGCCTGTGCTCCGCAACGGGAGAGGCCACAACAGTGAGAAGCCCGCGTACCACAAAAAAAAAAAAAAAAAGAATAGGTGGGGACTAGATACCACCTTGGAATCACTGATGTTTGCCATACTTAGAAAGGGAAATGAATGAGGAAAACGGTCTTAATCTTTCTGGGAGAAAAGAGTAGTTCCACTCTGAGAGAGGCTTATCACTGGGCTTGGGGATTACATTTCTGTGATGTGGTAGACATTGGACTCAGCTTTCCCAGCGTTCACGGGGCTGATTTGCATTTAAGAATTAATGTGCATGATAAATAGATGCATTTATAGATCTGTAGTACTTTCTTGAGGGCGTATGATGGATCCTGTTGTTGAGAAGTAATTGTTCCGCCCATTACTGTTAAAAAAGGGCTTGGCGCCAGAACTGGTGATAGCTGCAAGAGATAAAGAACCTGCCTTCGTTACTGAATTTTGGACCCAAATGATAAGGTCAACCTTACCTATTGGGGGAGTGCCCCATCATGTAGTCCAAATCTCCTGCAGAAGAAACTTAACTCCCTCCCTCTTCTGCCAGAAAAACGTACCATTCCTGAGCCACTTTGGTGCAGCAGCACTTGTCTGCAGTAACTGATTATCCTTGCCGTGTCCTCCCCATGAGGCCGAGGAGATCTAAAGAGTTTAATTCAAATGTCTCCAGCCAGCTCGGCTGGCGCCTGTCCATTAATCAAATCACTGGGGAGTAAGTATCCCTCCCCATAATATTTGTTATTACAGGTGATCGCACTGCTTCATAACAGATAACTGCTATGGAAGATGGGATTCAGTCCATTCTTTGCTTGGGACACAAATTGTCAAGTGAGTGAAGGGTAGCAGAATAATGCCACCCCAAAACATGTTCCTTGGGCATATTGGTTATTTTGAACTTAGGGGCTTAAAAAACAGCTGATGTGGGGAGGAACTTTCTCTGAACTCCTCCTATCTGCCTAAAGGCAGATCCTGCAAAAGGAACTCTATTATCATAAATCCCCTCCCAGAGAGTTTCATCAACCAGGGAAGATTGACTCTCACCACAGAAGAGGAGACTAGAAGCCGACACCACACCCAGATGAACTTTGTCACAAGCTATCATATCTCCCGTCTGTTATTCTAAGGCCAATTTATCTTTTCTAAAGGTTATTTACACTCCCCTAAGAGGCCTACATTCCCCTATCTTTTCCCTATTAGGATGGTATTTAAGCCTGAATTTGAAGCCACCTTGGGAGTTACGCAGTTTTCCCCGCATATCTCCCGTATATATTTACACACATGAGGTATACATGTTAATACCCCTCTGTTTGTTTTTCTCTTGTTAATCTGTCTTTTATTATAGGGGTCTCAGCTTAGAACTCAGAAGGGTAGAGGGAAGATTGTTTTCCCCGAAAACCACTGCTCCTCTGTCATCCATTCACTGCATTCAGTGTAATGACATTGGACTGATCCGGTGGTGCTTTCCTACAACACTCAAGGTACATATAAGGATCCCTGTCAAGGGGAGGAAAGGCAGATATCCTCGGAAGAAGGAAAACTGGACTTTTGGATATCTTGCTATTGCCTGTATGGGGAAAGTAGTCAAGGATTTTGCACTTTGGGGACAGACTGGGACGGGTTTTTGAACTCCTGTGATCTGTAGGGCCTCACCCTGGTTTTATGAACATGCTCGAGAAAGAGATAATCCGTGTTTTTAATCAATGGAGATAGACACGATCAAATATGCTTTGTAGCAGTTTATGCTGGCAACAGTAAGGCGGAGGACAAAAAGGGATCCTGGGACTAGGTGAATCTCAAGGAAGCCACTGCAGATATTCAAACCCAGACTGAGAGTAGCAGTAGTGATGGAGACAAGGAAAATAATCAAGGCTTCCTCACTGGGTATATCCACATACTATTAATGTAGTTTTCATTTTAGGGCATTATTTCTCAGGAAATGTTTATTGCAGTCCCAGTGCCACAGGTTGGTTCATGGTTCAGTGTATCATTCACACGAAGGAAGTGCATTAGGCCATGTCCAACCATTAATGACTTGGTTTGGGGCCTTGCTCCCTGGGGAATGTCAGCTACCAGCCTCCTCCTGACTTTATGACATTTATTGAAAACTGAACCCTCCTCCTGTGTAACGGTGTGCTACCCCTACCATCCTCCTCCTGGGTGAAGAGTGGTTTTCATCTTAAAAGAAATACCAGGCGCTGGCTCTGTGTGAAGTAAGTTGCTGCCAAGATAAAGAAGTTGCCTAGAAGCAATAATTGACGGGACAGACAAAACTGATGTTCTTATAAAATGCTGAGGAGTAACTGCTAGTTAGGAAAAGTTAAGGTTGAAGGCAAAAACCAAAGGTGTAATCTTGAATTTCATCCATTGATCGTGTCTACAAGAGCTGATTATATGTATTTCCCTGATCCTTAAGTAGCTAATATATTTTGTGGCAAAATATTTTTCTGAGGCAAGGGATATACTTGTAAGACAAAGAAATGTGATCATTTGTTTGAAAGTATAATCCTTTACTTTAAAGTATTTTGCACCATTCATTGGAGTGAGAAAAGAGTGGACAAATGGGTAAGGAGTTACAGTTTGAAGTTACCCGAGAACCACGTCATAGTGTTTTCATTGTTTCTGAAATTATCTTACATATCTTAGGAAGGAACGCCACTCTAATCCACTGCTGTCAGAGATGCAGAACAAGCAACGGCGGCAGCAGCAAATAAGCCCAACAAAAACTATAAAATGCATCTCATTCTCAAAGGGATGGATAAGGCCCAACAACCCCACAAAAGCTTCTAAATAATGTTTCCGTGTAGATATTAGGCTGCTACCTCAGCAGAGACTTCAATTAGAAATATTCTGTAGGCAAAGGGTAGGACAAGATGAACAGACGAAATTTAACTTACTTCTCCAGTACATGCTGTGAGAGCTACATTCTCACCTCCACAAACCAGTGAATCAAAGGTACTGAGGATTCAAGCATTTTCTTCCAGCAGTGGGTGGCCCAAGTTCCGCAATTCAGCTGTCTTTTCATATTAGAAGGAAAGCTGAAATCATTGTCGCTCGTATTATATCTTCTTTGTTCTGCTGCTCTCACTAAATTCTCTGAATTTTATCTGAGGTCTCTCTCCCACTAAGAAGACGAATCTGTGCTGCAATTTCTCTGCTTAAATTGTGGTATAACTCCTTCTTTCAGAAAAAGAAAGCATAGAAACATTCATTTTTACAAAGAAGCCTGGCTTTGGGAGACTATCTTTTCATTACAGAAATAAACTGCAGATGATTAGATTGTTACATTTCATAAATTTGCTCTGTAAATCTTAAAACAGTTGCTCCTGATTTTGTAAAAAATGACTTATCAGCCGTCGCCTTTCAAGGATGACTAAATCATATGACTGCAAGGGACTTTCCCCAGAATGGCCAGCCATTCAGCAATAAATTCTAGTGACACATTCCCTATGAGGGCAGGCACTCTTTCTATTCAAGGAATCTGCCTTCTGTTTATTGGTTTTTGCAGTTCCCTAACTCCCCACCTGGGGGAAAAATGACAGTGGAGGAAGTGGAGCTGGAGGGAAAAGTGGAAATAACCTCACTTGGAATTATGGAAAATTATTCTGAAAAGTATTTTTTAAATCAATAATAAACATAGGTTGACTTCCTGTGAATCCCAGGACTGTGCTGGGTGGGGCTGGAGAGAGTTACAAAGAGAAATTTAAGAAGAAATTTTTCCCTGATGAGACTCTGTTTGAAGAAAAGCATTTAGTTGAAGAAATTAGCAGTATATAATAAAAATAATTAGTGGAGGAGGGGGAGGATTAAAAGACAATCCACAACGTCTTCCACCTTTACCCTTCTCTCCCCTTCATCTTGGTATTTATAATTCATGCCCTCATAGGATCTCAATACACTATGAGTATTGAGTCTTTCAGTTAGGGAGTTCCCTGGCAGTCCAGTGGTTAGGACTCCATGCTTTCACTGCACAGAGCACAGGTTCAATCCCTGGTTGGGGAACGAAGATCCCGCAAGTTGCGGCCCAAAAAAAACAACAGACTTTCAGTTAGGAGAAAGACTCATTTGTTTCTCTCTCTCCTCTATTTTTGCAGAGAATCCTGACCACCCACACATTCCAAGGTTCTATATTTGGTGCCAGTGAAGCTCACAAATGAATGACCTGCTCTTGTTCAATCCCAGTTCTCAATTTCTGGGAGAGAGAATTTGATTGTCTCCGCCAGGGTAATCAGCGCTGGCCAGGGGGTTCAGGATCACATAGTTTAAATTTAACCATGGTGGGTGGAGAACCAAACTGTGGCTCAGAGTTCAATCACTGGAGAAAAGCAGATGGTTTTTGAACTCAAAAGTTATCCCCAAAGAGCGTTTACTACACTAAGTTGAATAATTTATGAGAAGAAAATTTCTATAAGGCCATCTTTTAGCAGAAGCCGTACATATTTCTTATTTCTCTCTGACATTTCCAGGAGAAATAAGTATATCATTCTGCAACTGAAAAGAAACACTGTTTTTATTTTTCAGTTAGTGTGCATGTGTGTTTAAGACAAAATTCTTTCTTGACTTCCTTCTGTAGTAGAAAATGGAAAGGCAGTCAGCCCCAAGTCAGCTAGCTTCTTGTCCCTGACTCTACCACTGTGTCAACAAAATTCTCTCACCATATGCTCTCTGCAGTGTTTAGGCAGATCTATATTATGGGGGAACCATATGTTGACTTTGCAATAGCATATTTTCTACTTTGCAGATTTGAGCCCACCATATTGTGGACACAGGCAGTGTCCTCAATAGCTTTCATTTGAATGCCAAGAGGGCATTAAATGTATGTGCAAACGGTACAGCTAGATGTATGATTGCTTGATTTGAATAAGTGAATGTGGGTCCCTGACAGGTGGTTCCCTACCATGTTTAGGATCCCGCAGAAACATTTTAGAATTCCAAACCGAAGGAGAGGTCTTGTTTCGGGCTCTTCACTAGACTTGGGTCTTTGTTTAAAGCTTCTTGCTTTTTCCCCATGGTTTACATTTTGAAGATGTTTGGAATTGACTTTCAAAATGGCAATTTCCTGGTGTTCTTGGAAGAAAAGTAAAAGACAGCTTACTCTAAGACTTTTTACATAGGAACATATTTATTATATATATATATGCGCTAATAATTGTTATCTTTGCGTTAATGTGTCTAATGTATATTTTCCATGTATTTGCATACTTTTAGCTACAGTAAGAGAAGTTTCTTTTTACAGAAATAAGATATTCTGTTTAGGTTAGGGGCCTAAAACAAAATCACTCTTCTGTACCCTAAGGGGTGTATCTCATGAACTAGGGCGGATCATTGCGCATTCTATTTGCGTTTTAAAGCAAAAAAGAAGGTAATTCACAGAGGTTTTTTTAAAAGGCCTTTTTTAAGGTTTTTAGAGAACTTGTTAAAAATAACACCCACAACCAAGGCACATCCCCTCTCCTGTGTCTTCTCCCCACGAAATGCTCAGACTTCCAGTTTAAAGGAGAAACACAGTCAAGCCAGATAAAAAGCGTCCCAATGAAGAGAAGGTTAATCGTGGACGGCAAGGGAGGTGGTCCAGACAATCTGCAGTTTCCTTTGGAATGACTGCATGTAGCCTTTCTTCCCCAGGCCGCTGAGACAAGACGGCTGACATTCACTAGTCCCGAGACTCCAGGTACTAACTGTGCTCATCCACAATTGGGATTCTTCCTCCTTCCTCACTGTCAACCTTCTTCTGACCTAAGAGTCCTGGGAGGGGAGCCTGAGAAGGAGGTCTTAGGGACCCACAGATAAGAAGATAAGCAGAAAAATGAATAGAAATATGAAACCCTGGATGCCCTGGTTTAGCAATATTAAGTAGTAAGCTAGGTCTTCTGTCTGTTCATCGAATCCAGATAAATCCGGGAAGAGAAGTAATTTGTTATGTGATAACAAATGCAGTTTTTCAGCTTCATTTTCAGCTCATGGCCTGACAGCCCAGTGAGTTGTCATGACAAACAAAAATGAGAATACAATATAAATTTCAAGCTGTATGATTGTTTTTTAGTCCTCCCTTCTCCCTGTGTGATAACAGAAACTCGGCTGCATCCTGAGTTATGCTTTGATCTTGGTGGCTGTTCATAATCATCACAGCAGACAAACGGCCAGTGTCCTTGTCTGTAAAGTAGAAACGATAATGCTGCCTGCTTCACAGGGGTATCATAAAGATTGAATGAGTTAATGGACATGTACTGCTTAGCACGGGCTCAGGCCTATAGTAGGAGAGCAAAGAATGTTAGCTATTCTCATGCTTATAACTTCTGTTAGAAATAGGAATTGTATACTTGTAATGTAAGTTTATAAATATAATTATACTCTATCAGGCAGAAGACTTGGGTTCTAGTATTGGCTCTGTCACTAAGAAACTAAGAGTCCTTAAATCAGCCACTTAACACCTCTGGCCTCAGCTTATAAAATGAAAAGTTTGGATTGGGTGATTATTAAGGTCACTTCTGGCCCTAATATTCTTCTGTTCTTCTGTTTGACTTTTCCATAGGAAATGTTTTCTACAGTAAGACTAGCTGGGCTAGAGATCTGCTCTCCACAACACAGTTCTCTTTTTAGAAATGCACAGATCAGGAGTGAGCTTTTCTTTGAGGAATCAGTTTCATGATCAGAACTGAGTATCACTTTCTTGGAAATTTCTGAGCCCAAAGGAGAAAAACTAAATTTCCTTACCATTGAATATTTTTAGAAAATAAATCTGGTATAACAGAAGTACTGAATAACAGTGGGGTCTGATGGAGGTATGTGTCATATCCCAGGACTTACGGAGCAGTACAATGGTGGCAGAGGGAGAGGGAGGGTTGAATTGGAGCAGATCTGGGTGGTAAACCAATAATAACATTCCTTCCATGATGTCCAGGCACCAAATCCAAGTTGATAAGTGGTTTTGGCAGTGAATGTAAGGGCCCAGGATCCCCAAAGGATATTGACAAAGGGTAGTGATGGGAATGGGTTGCAGGAACATTTTGGCCGGAAACCACATGGGCAGTGGCTTCTGTTCAGGAGAGTTGTCCACAGGGAGCTAACAGGCAGACATGAATGTGTTTCAGGGTCAAGGTAACACTAAGCAATAGCCCAGTCCTGGAGCAACGTGGGCATGAGAGGGAGAAAAATCATAGGGGCGAGTTCCTCAACTCCACTGATCACCATTGTGGCAACTGAATCTGAAACTGCGAAAAGAGAAATCAATCTGGAGGCACCCCTTATATGAAGAGGCCACTCCAGTGGGAGTCCTCAGGAAAAGCTCCATATACCAGAGAGTTGTCCAGGGCCATCTAAATATGGGGCTTGGGGCAAACAGATGGACAGGAAGATAGTATGCAAACTGGCTCTGGGTTGGCCAAAGGAAGAACACCATAAAGCATTGATCTGTATCTGACCTGTGCCACAAACCTGCCCTTTTGCCCTGAAGCCAGCAGAAAGTAGACTGAATAACATCTTTATATTCTGAATCAAGATTTCAAATAGCTCTGGAATTAAAACACTTGTGGTGGCCCTGTCACCATTACCCACATGTGGAGATCTCAGCAGGATGCTTGATGTCCAGGTTAAAATCAGGTAAATTCTGGGGAAAGCTAAAAACCCTAGTGTGGATGGTGACGATGAGAGAAAAGCAAAGCAGAGTTGGAGGCAACTCCAGGCAGAAATGTGGTGGGATGAAGGAGAAAAATGAAAGGTAGAGGGATCAAGTGGGAAATATGCTAATCCTCCATTTCCAAAATAAACTTTTCACTCTTTTAATATGGGGGGACAGTATGCCTCTCTCTACACCTCCATTGGTCATCCCAAAGGGAAACCTGCACCTCAGTAGGCCCTGTTACATGGAGCCCATAGTAATTCCTTCTATTTAGGGGAAAAGAGTATGGGAGGAATGGACTCACTAAATGGAGAGAAAAACAGAACCATTTATATATCGATATATCAGTCAATATCGTTCTTATCCATAAATATTAATACACAACCAGTGAACACCTGACATTTGATAAAAATAAAACCAAAAAAAACAAATAAGACAAAGGACCAAAATGAACAAGTGGAACAACTAAAAATAGGAGTGAAAACATTTAATTCGTGGAAAAGAAAGGGACATTTTAAGAATTCTAACTAGTATCCACCAATTTAAATTAATATAAATTACATTTTAAGCAAATTAGATTCAAATAAACAAGAACAGGCTGTCATCTTGTATCTTACCAGATAACAAGAAAAGTTTCTTGAAAATGGAAAATACTTGCTTCAAGACAAAACAAGCAAAATCACTGTTCTAGTAATCATGATTAAGAAAATATACAAAGCACACAGCTTGAAAAAAATAATGAAAGGTATGGAAAATCAATCCTGAAAGAACAATATCTACTTAATAGGAGGTCCAGGAAGGGAAAGCTATGTTAATAGATGGGAAGAAATTATCAGAGAAAAAAAATGAGCTAAGGTAGGGCCCAGAATGCATTCAGATTGAAAGGATCTGCTGAGTGCTGAGGAAAATGAAATAGTAGTTAATGTTTTCTGAGTTCTTTAAATGTGTTGTTTAAATGTTTCCAACAATTCTGATCTGTTTATTATTAACCTAAGGGTTAAACGCTCATCATTTTAAAACTGAATAAAGTGAAATATGATTCAGTTTTTAACTTACAGGAGGTCCCACAATTTAGTGGCACACCCAGCTCTAGAACATAGTCTTGCCTGAGAAACTTTCCTCTTAGTCACAAAGTGTGTATGTAGAGAGGAAGAAGACTCACACCTGGATAGATTGTTACAAGTATCAAAGATATAGAGATGGCATTAAAAGGCTTGCATTGAGCACATATGTTGCCAGTGAAAAGATACGAATCTGAGTTAAATCAGTCTTTTTATTAACATAATTATGCTACTAGAAATTCTGAGTGAAAATGATTTAGAACCCAGAAATTACTTTGTGCCCCCAACCAAACTATCAATAAATTTAAGACAAAAACATATTTTAAAATCTGCAAAATCTAAAAAAGTTCATCTCCCATGTACCTATTTTTAAGAACAAAAAGAAAAATTAAATTATCGCAGCAAAATTAAAGAAAAATCCAAGAAAGACACGGGATTTAACAAACAAGTAACTTAGGGGTTCAGTGGACCCCCAGAATTATAGTTTTTCAGAAAAACCAGAAAGCATTGATTTACATGAGAATGAAGAATGTCTTCAAGAATATAGTAAATTCTAATTATTGGAAAAGTGGGAGCTCTTAATATCTCTTCTACCAAAAATAAGAAAGAAAGGCAATTAAAAACTTTGCAAAAAGTGCGATGTGGTAAAGTCATGGTTTTGCAAAAAACAAACTACAATTTTCAACTATTTTGAGCAATTTTTTTGGAGCATTGAGTAAGATAAACCGTTGGACTTTGATGCTTGGAACATTCTTCAAGTGGCACAGATTTAGTGACAATAAGATTATATTACTTTTCCTACAGATACAGTCATACAACTTGGTTGTACAATTGATCATTCCTACACAATCATATCATACATTCTAGTCAATGGTATTCAAGGTTTAGAATAAAACTAGACACACAGAAGACTTTGATATATTTACAGAGGAGAATATATATTATAAAACTTGGCAATATTAAATGATGACATAGATAACAGAGTCAGGAGGTAAGGAAGGGCGGGTATAGAGATGTGGGTAGACTAATGTTTCTCATCTTACAATATGGGAATCCAGCTGATAGAGAGTAAAGGTAGTGGACCCAGAAATAAAGGATTAAGAATATTATTGAATATTACACTGATAAGTGTTAACATGAGAAGAATTTAAAGTAAGGTGAGTTGAAGAAAGAAGTGGAGAGAGGGTGGTAGGGTAAGTGTGCATAACTCATCACATTTTATAGATGAGAATCTGTAGAGTATCTAGAGGTGATAAATCAAGAAGCACTAATAATAAGAATTAAGAGCAAACATGGTTAAAAGTGGAGAAAGAGGAAGGAATGAGAGTCAAAAAAGGGAGAATTTGACTTGTCTTGTGAATCTCTTCTGTGAATATATGTTTTATTCCTTTTCTGTGAGTGCCTATATTACATTTCCAAGTAAATTTTTTAAAGGGCATGTAAGTACAGGTGCCAGATGTCATAACTATATAGAGGCCAGCTTGATGACTCTACTTATTCCTCTTGGCATAGAGGTACTGTTAATCACTCCTTTTGTTTGATGTTTAACTCTTGAGATTTGCTATTGTCATTGAGTTTCACATATTTTAAATAACAATTTCATTTAATACTCATGCCCTGGAGAAAATATAGAAAATTGTAATTTTAGAAAATTATATGAGAAAATAGGAAATTGTAAATTTAAGAAGAAAGAAAAAGCAAGACTATCCTAAATCAGTGATAAGCTTCTACCTCAATACCAGACTGTTCCCTCTTTCATTTCCACTACATCCTTCTCAATCTTGATTGAATTTGCTCTGCTAGCTTTCAGTCAGAACCACTCTAGAAGATTGATAAGGTTCTGACTCATGACCATTATTAAGGTTTTGGTCAATCTACATAGAGTTTAATCATGTACCACAGATAATTTTTTTAAATATATGCAGAGATATTTTGTTGTTCAGATGTATTTTTTTCTGTTTTGTTTTCAAACTAATACTATATCTAAGATATATTATTTGCATCAGGTCTGTACAGTTGAAGACTAATAGTACATTTTGTATTTGAAAAAATTCTAAGGGTAAAGGTTTATTTGTGGTAGTCTTAAAAACAACAAGAAATAAATGCTAGACTGTATGAAGTGGCAACTATGGATGAATGTTTACTGAATATAGACTTACTTATATTTTAAAGAAACATATAAACATTCAGTAAACATCTTATTTTATATGATGATCTTATGCCCATTAATTGTTGTAACAAACGTAAAAAATTAGGTAGTCACAGGTTTTAATTCTTTGTTCTTCAATAAATTATTTTCCAGGGACAATAAGCTATAATGCTTAATTGTGAAATCTTTCTATAGTGTGCAGAAGAAAATAGCATGTTTTCAATGATTGCTGTAGAGTGATGCACAGAAAACATCTCAATATAGTAGTAAAAGATGGACAGTAGTATGTATTGCCAACCTTACCAAAAATGTTTCTGATTCTTTAGCTTACTGAATGAATGACTACTTCATTATACTTGGAGTGGGGCTAGACAGCCACTGAAAAAATATCTGCAAATTTTGCTGGGGTGGTGACCAAGACAGAACCAGAGAATCTTGTTGAAAAAAAGGATTTCCAACAGATTGCATCCCTTGGTGGAAATGTTCTGCCAAATCCACTGGGAAGATATGGCCCTTCTCTAAAGACTGTAAAGCATGGAAATAAGTATTCCAATATCTCTAGCATTTGCATCCCACCAAGTCATCTCAAATGCCATACCCTTTTGTCTGATGTTTCTGGCATGTAGACTACTTATTCTGACAATTTCTCACCTCCTTTTTCTTAACTAGTGGGATAAATGGAGAAGTAATAGGAGTAGAAAAAAAGGAAATAGAAGTAGTCAACCAGTTTCCATTGCAGTTCAAGCAAAGAGCTATCAATGTCACAGAAATCATATATTTAAAAATTTATATTAAAACTATTACCAGCAGCAGTGGATTTTCAGGTATGTAGTAAAGAGATGCACTGGGTTCTAGAGATGGAATTTTCATAGCCTCCACAATTAACAGGGCTCGGAAGAAAGATATTGGGTTTTTTTAATTTAAAAAAAATTTTTTATTGGAGTATAGTTGATTTACAATATTGTGATAGTTTCTGGTGTACAGCAAAGTGAATCAGTTATACATACACATATATACAATCATTTTTAGATTCTTTTCCCATATAGGTCATTACAGAGTATTGAGTAGAGAGAGTTCTCTGTGCTATACAGTAGGTTCTTCTTAGTTATCTAATTTTATATATAGTAGTGTGTATATGTCAATCCCAACCTCCCAATTTATCCCACCCTCCCTTTCCCTACTGGTAACCATAAGTGTGTTTTCTATATCTGTGGTTCTATTTCTGTTTTGTAAATAAGTTCATTTGTACCATTTTTTAGATTCCATATATAAGTGATATCATAAGATATTTGTCTTTCTCTGAGTTACTTCACTTAGTATGATAATCTCCAGGTTCGTCCATGTTGTTACAAATGGCATTATTTCATTCTTATTATGGTTGAGTAATATTCCATTGTATGTACCACATCCTCTTATCCATTCCTCTGTCGATGGACACTTAGGTTGCTTCTATGTCCTGGCTATTGTGAATAGTGCTGCAGTGAACATTGGAGTGCATGTATCTTTTCGATTTATGGTTTTCTCAGGATATATGCCCAGGAGTGGGATTGCTGGATCACATGGTAGCTCTGTTTTTGGTTTTTTAAGGAACCTCCATACTGTTCTGCATAATGGTCGTACCAATTTACATTCCCACCAACAGTGTAGGAGGGTTCCCTTTTCTTCACACCCTCTCCAGCATTTATAGTTTATAGATTCTTTGATGCTGGACATTCTGACCAGTGTGAGGTGACACCTCATTATGGTTTTGATTTGTATTTCTCTAATGATTAGTGGTGTTAAGCATCTTGGCATGTGCCTCTTGGCCATCTGTATGTCTCCTTTGGAGAAATGTCTGTTTAGATCTTCCAGCCATTTCCTGATTGGGTGTTTTTTTTTTTTTTGATATTGAGCTGCATGAGCTGTTTATATATATTGGAGATTAATCCCTTGTTGATCACTTTGTTTGCAAATATTTTCTCACATTCGGTGGATTGTCTTTTCAGTTTGTTTGTGGTTTCCTTTGCTGTGCAAAAGCTTTTAAGTTTACTTAGGTCCCATTTGTTTATTTTTATTTTCATTACTCTAGGAGGTGGGTCAGAAAAGATATTGCTACAATTTATGTCAGAGAGGTTTCTGCCTGTGTTTTCCTCTAAGAGTTTTATAGTCTCAGGCCTTACATGTAGATCTTTAATCCATTTTGAGTTAATTTTTGTGTGTGGTGTTAGAGAATGTTCTAATTTCATTCTTTTATGTATAGCTGTCCAGTTTTCCCAGCACCACTTATTGAAGAGACTGTCTTTTCTCCATTGTATATTCTGGCCTGTCCTTTGTCATAGATTAGGTGACCATAGGTGTGTGGGTTTATCTCTGGACTTTCTGTCCTGTTCCATTGATCTATATTTCTGTGTTTGTGCCAGTACCATAGTGTTTTGGTGACTGTAGCTTTGTAGTATAGTCTGAAGTTAGGGAGCCTGATTCCTCCAGCTCCATTTGTTTTTTTTTTTTTTTTCTTTTGCAAGATTGTTTTGGTTATTTTGTCTTTCCATACATATTGTAAAATTTTTCATTCTAATTCTGTGAAAAATGCTACTGCTAATTTGATAGGGGTTGCACTGAATCTGTAGATTGCTTTGGGTAGTATAGTCATTTTGACAATATTGATTCTTCTAATCCAAGAACATGGAATACCTCTCCATCTGTTTGTGTCATCTTTGACTTATTTCATCAGTACCTTATAGTTTTCTGAGTACAGATCTTTTGCCTCCTTAGGTAGGTTTATTCCTAGGTATTTTATTCTTTTGATGTGATGGTAAATGGGATTGTTTCCTTAATTTCTCTTTCTGATCTTTCGTTGTTAGTGTATAGGAATACAAGAGATTTTTGTGTATTAATTTTGTATCCTGAAACTTTACCAAATTCATTGATGAGTGCTAGTAGTTTTCTGGTAGCATTTTCTATGTGTAGTATCATGTCATCTGCAAACAGTGACAGTTTTTATGGGTTTTTTTTTCTTTTAACAGTGACAGTTTTAATTCTTCTTTTCCAATTTGGATTCCTTTTATTTCTTTTTCTTCTCTGATTACTGTGGCTAGGACTTCCAAAACTACATTGAATAAAAGTGGCAACAATGGACATCCTTGTCTTGAGCCTGATCTTAGAGGAAATGCTTTCAGCTTTTCACTGTTGAGAATGATGTTTGCTGTGTGTTTCTCATATGTGGCCTTTATTATGTTGAGGTATGCCCTCTTTCTGGAGAGTTTTCATCATACATGAGTTTGAATTTTGTCAAAAGCTTTTTTTGCATCTATTGAAATGATCATATGGTTTTTATTCTTCAGTTTGTTAATGTGGTGTATCACACTAATTGATTTGAAGATATTGAAGAATCCTTGCGTCCCTGGGATAAATCCCACCTGATCATGGTGCATGATCCTTTTAATGTGTTGTTGGATTCTGATTGTTAGTATTTTGTTGAGGATTTTTGCGACTATGTTCATCAGTGATATTGGCCTGTAATTTTTTTTGTTTTTGGTGGTATCTTCGTCTGGTTTTGGTATCAAGGTGATGATGGCCTCATAGAATGAGCTTGGGAATGTTCCTTACTCTGCAATTTTGGGGAAGAGTTTCAAAAAGATAGGTGTTAACTCTTCTCAAATGCTTGATAGAATTCACCTGTGAAGCCATCTGGTCCTGGACTTTTGTTTGTTGGGACTTTTTAAATCACAGTTTCAATTTCAGTACTTGTGATTGGTCCTTTCATATTTTCTATTTCTCCCTGGTTCAGTCTTGGAAGCTTGTACCTTTCCAAGAATTTGTCCATTTCTTCAAGGTTGTCCATTTTATTAGCATATAGTTGCTTGTAGTAGTCTCTTACGATTCTTTGTATTTCTGTGGTGTTCGTTGTAACTTCTCCTTTTTCATTTCTAATTTTATTGATTTGAGTTGTCTCCCTTTTTTTCTTGATGAATCTGGTTAAGGTTTATCAATTTTGTTTATCTTTTCAAAGAACCAGCTTTTAGTTTCATTGATCTTTTCTATTGTTTTCTTCATCTCTGTTTCATTTGTTTCTGCTCTGTTCTTTATGATTTTTTCTGCTAACTTTGGATTTAGGTTGTTCTTCTTTCTCTAGTTGCTTTAGGTGTAAGGTTAGGTTGTTTGAGATTTTTCTTGTTTCCTGAAGTAAGATTTTATTGCTGTAAACTTCCTGCTTAGAACTGCTTTTGCCATGTCCCATAGGTTTTGTATCATCATGTTCTTGTTGTCATTTGTCTCTAGGTATTTTTTGATCTCCTCTTTGATTTCTTCAGTGATCCTTTGGTTGTTTCGTAATATATTGTTTAGCCTCCATATGTTTGTGATTTTTACAGTTTTTTTTTCTGTAATTGATTTTTAATCTCATAGCATTGTGGTCTGAAAAGATGACTGATATGATTTCAATTTTGTTAAAGTTGCCAATGCTTGATTTGTGGCCCAAGATATGATCTATCCTGGAGACTGTTCCATGTGCACTTGAAAAGAAAGTGTGTTCTGCTGCTTTCAGATGGAATGTCATATAAATATCAATTAAGTCTATCTGGTCTACTGTGTCATTTAAGGCTTGTGTTTCCTTGTTAATTTTCTGTCTGGATGATCTGTCCATTGGTGTATGTGGGTTGTTAAAGTCTCCCACTATTATCGTGTTACTGCTGATTTCCCCATTTATGGCTGTTAGCTTTTGCCTTATATGTTAAGATGCTCCTACATTGAATACGTTTATATTTACATTTGTCATATCTTCTTCTTGGATTGATCCCTGAATTATTACATAGTGTCCTTCCTTGTCTCTTGTAACTGTCTTTATTTTAAAGTCTATTTTGTCTAATATGAGTATTGCTACTCCAGCTTTCTTTTGATTTCCATTTGCATGGAATACCTTTTCCATCCTCTCACTTTCAGTCCATATGTGTCCCTAGGTCTGAAGTTGGTCTCTTTTAGACAGCATACATATATGGGTCTTGTTTTTGAATCCATTCAGCCAGTCTGTGTCTTTTGGTTGGAACATTTAATCCATTTACCTTAAAGGTGATTATCAATATGTATGTTACTGTTGCCATTTTCTTAATTGTTTTGGGTTTGTTTCTTTACGTCTTTTTTCTTCCTTTCCTCTTTCTTTCTTTTTTTCTTGTGGTTTGATGACAATCTTTAGTGTTGTGTTTGGGTTGTTTTTTCTTTTGTGTGTATCACAGTTTTTTGGTTTGCATTTCCCACGATGTTTTCATACAGCAGTCTATATATATATATATATATACATATATATATTTGTTTTAAGTTTCTGGTCTCTTAATTTCACATGCAATTCCCATTTCCTGCATTTGTACTGTCCTCTTCTCATGGTTGCTGATTGTGATATAGTTGTGTGGGGGTGATTTCCTACTACAACTTTATGTTTGCCTTTACCAGTGAGCTTTCCCATTTGTGATTTTCTTGTTTCTAGTTGTAACCTCTTTTTTTCCCCCTTCCTAGAGATGTTCCTTTAGCATTTGTTGTAAGGCTGGTTTGGTGGGGCCAAATTCTCTTACCTTTTGCTTTTCTGTAAAGCTTTTGATTTCTCTGTCAAATTTGAATGAGAGCCTTGCTGGGTAGACTATTCTTGGTTGTAAGTTTTCCCCTTTCATCAGTTTAAATATATCATGCTGCCCTCTTTTGGTCTGCAGACTTTCTGTTGAAAAATCAGCTGATAACCTTATGGAGAGTCCCTTGTATGTTATTTGTTGCTTTCAATATTTTTCTTTGTATTTACTTTCTGTCAGTTTGATTAATATGTGTCTCGGCATGTTTCTCATTGTGTTTAGCCCATATGGGACTCTCTGTGCTTCCTGGACTTGGGTGACTGGTTCCTTTCCCATGTTAGGAAGTTTTGGGCTATAATCTCTTCAAATATTTTCTCAAGCCTTTTCCCTCTCTCTTCTTCTCCTGGGACCCCTATATGTGAATGTTGGTGTATTTCATGTTGTCCCAGAGGTTTCTGAAACTGTCCTCATTTCTTTTCATTCTTTTTTCTTTATTCTGTTCCATGGCAGTGGTTTCCTCCACTCTGTCTTCTCGCTCACTCTGCTATTGATTCTTTCTAGTGTATTTTTCATTTCAGTTATTGCCTTGTTCATCTCTGTTTGTTCTTTAAATCTTCTATCTATCTCTTTCTTAAACATTTCTTGTATCTTCTCAGTCTGTGCCTCCATTCTTTTTCCAAGATTTTGAATCATCTTTACTATCATTACTTTGAATTCTTTTCCAGGTAGATTGCCTATCTTCTCTTTATTTAGTTGTTCTTGTGGGGTTTTTTCTTGTTCTTTCATCTGCAGCATACTTCTCTGTCATCTCATTTTGTCTAATTTTCTGTGTTTGTGGTCTCCTTTCCACAGGCTACAGGATCATAGTCTTTTGCTTCTGGTGTCCACTCCCTGGTGGGTGAGATTGATCCTGGTGTTTCTGTAGGCTTCCTGGTGGGAGGGACTGGTGCCTGCCCTCTGGTGTGTGGAGCTGGGTCTTGTCCCTCTGTTGGGCGGGGCCATGTCAAGGGGAGTGTTTTAAGGAGGCTGTGAGCTCAGTATGAATTTAGGCAGCCTGTCTTCTGATGGGTGGGACTGTGTTTTCTGTCTTGTTGGTTGTTTGGCCTGAGGCTTTCCAGCACTGGAGCCTGTACATTGTTGGGTGGGGCTGGGTCTTGGTGCTGAAATGTGGACCTCTGGGAGAGCTCACTCCAATCAATATTCCCTGGGGCATCCGCTACCAGTGTCCTTGCCCCCACAGCGAGCTAGAATCGACCTTCACCTCCCTAGGAGACCCTCCAAGACCCCTAGGTAGGTCTAGTCTAGGTTCCTATGGAGGTACTGCTTTGTGCTGGGTCCCATGCATGTGAGACCTTGTGTGTGCCCTCCAAGAGTGGAGTCTCTGTTTCCCCCAGTCCTGTGGAGCTCCTGCACTCAAGTCCCACTGGCCTTGAAGACTAAATGCTCTGGGGTTTTTCCTTCCAGTGCCAGACCCTCAGACTGTCTTGGAGGGCTATTTTTACGTGCAAACATCCTTGTGTAGCCTGCGTGGGTTTAATATTTTTTGGTGTGAGGGCTGTTTTTATAGTATAGATGTCTGCCACCTCTTTCCTCCGTGTATCATGGCCATTATCCTCTTGATAGGAGGTGTGACTGATGTTGTGGTGACCAGAACCTGCACTGAATATTGAACAGAGCCTCCCCTTTGCACTGTGGTTGTCACTGCACTGTCAGGGGTGGGATCTGCTCCCTAGTTGTTGGAGTAGAGGCCCCCAGATCTGTTTAGTAGCTGTGTTCTGATCTGCGGTGTTAGCTAGGTGGGATTGAAGCACTCCCACTGGGAGAGAAGCCACTGAGTATTCCTCCTCTGGAGCTGTTCACCTGTGGGTGTGCTCTGTTGTGTCACCTTTCACCCACTGTGCAGGCTCTCCGATTACACTGTTGTTGGCACTGCTTTTGGCCCCACCTTAACCATGAGTATGCTGGCATTTGGCCCTGGTGTCTCTCAGACGTTTTCACCAGGCCACCAGCACAGATCCACTGAATTCAGGTCCCAGGATTGCAGTAATCATGGATCTGGACCCACTGTGGGTGCTGTGGGGGCAGCTCAGACTCTAGCCTGACCCAACCCCCACGGGTACATGCCCACAAAGTCTACAACTGCTAAAGCTAGACCCATCTTGGCTGCAGGAGTACTCGTTGTCTGTTCAGATGTTCTTCAGGTGCTGAGTTTACAACGCTGGTCTCGGGGGTGTCAGTCTGTGGTTTGTGCAGTTGTGGGGAGAGATTTCAGCTTTTTTTCTTTAGTTGCACAGTCCCTGGGGCTCAGCTGTGGTTTCAGCCCCAGTTCTGTCTGTGGGCCACCCACAGAGGTCTACTCCTAGAGCACACAAGTCCACCCCAGCAAGGAGGGGGCACGGAGAAGGCGGTAGCTGGGGGCACAAGAGAGCCCACCCCAGCAGGGATGGGGCACAGAGGAAGAGGCAGCTGCCGCCAGGGTTGCAAGAGCACCCACCCTGGTAGGAGTCCTTCCTCGTGCCCGGGGAGGCAGGGGCCGATGCATCAGAAGAGAGGCTGCAATGGTGGCCCTGCCCTTTCCTTTGCACATCACTCAACCATGGTGCTTTGCTTCTGTAGCTGTCTGGGTTTCCTCCACAAGCATTCCTGGTTGCAGATTTCCTCAGTCTCGTCCTTTCAGGCTGTCTGCTGGAATCCAACAGCAATCCTTTCCCTGAGTCTGCTCTCCAAACTCCACATTCCAGCACCCAGCCCCTCCCTGTCCACATAGGTGTACACATCTCTCAGGCTGGGGGGTGCAGGCCTGTGGCACGGACCATCTGTGTAGGTCCCACTCTGTCCTGCCTGCCACAGACCAGTTGCTGCACTCTCCTCCAGTAGCCCCCGAAGCTCCCCTTCTGTCCCAATTTATCTCCCCACTGGTGAGGGGGCTTCCCTGGATGCGGGAACCTCTCCTCTCCTTCAGCTCCCCCCCAGGGGCATAGGTCTCTTCCCTCTTCCTCTCACCTTCCTTTTCCCTTCTTCTTTCTTTTGTCCTACCTGGTTATGCAGGGATCTTTCTTGTCCTTTCAGGTGTACGAGGTCCTCTGCTAGTGTTCAGCAGGTGCTCTGTGAGAATTGTTCCATTTGTAGATGTATTCTTGATGCATTTGTGGGAAGAGATGAACTCCACATCCTCTTACTCCCCCACCACCCTGACTTCTCCCCTCAGTATTGGATTTTTTAAAAGGTATTGGTACAGAGAAAATTTTAATCTTTAAAACTAATTTGTAGAGAATTTGAATGCATTTAGCATGCAGTCAGTTAATGTAACAGAAAATCTAGTGTTGTTTGGGTCAATAGCTCAGGCACTCTTGTTTTAAAAATGACATTATTAGAGTATTAGAGTCTGAGTCCTTTGGTGATGATGAATGCAATGATGAATCCTGAGTTTGCTTATCATTAGTCAAGGGAAAATATGTTAAAAATGCTTTTATCCTTAATTTATGATCAGGTATATCTTTATTTCCAAAAAATACTAGATGGTGGCATAAAAGAAAGATCTGGGAATCTCCAAAAATTCTCTCCTCCTACTGCACAATTCAAAAAGAGATTATTGAGTAGCCTTTGGATTATAGAAAATAAATACTATTGTATTTTGCATCACATGGTCTATGAATATAGCTGTTGGCTGAGGTAGCCCTATGCTGGAAAAGATCAAACTGCCAACTGTTGGAAAGAGTGGCTGCACTTAGTGTGTGGAGTTAGGTATGGAGAAAAGAGGAAACTCAGTCATTTGTAAGGAGAGGGTGCTGGCCCCAGAGGGCACTGAAGGGTTGGAGTAAAAGATCCAAAAAATAGGAGTAGGAAAAAAAGGGACTGCAAAGAAAAGCAGGTAAACAGTTGTCTGACAAATTCCCCTGAAACTTACATGGAGTAAGTATAACAAATATACTTTAGTAAGTATACTAAATATACTTCAGAGCCAATATACCGGAGCACTGATTGTGAATTATTGCAGCACAAGTCTATGTCTCAGAAAATGCCTTCTTTGTTAAATGAATGTGTATCAGTTCTGAGGTCCCTATGGTCTTTGTTAATGTCTTCATTTTTGTTCTGAAGATGAAAATTACGATCTGAATGTATTATTAATATTCTCAGTGTTTTGACCCATTGACAAACCTTCACTTTGTTTCTCCTGTCAACTGCTACTGTAACACCAAGCCCCAAATCAAAGCTATCCTTCACAGTCCAGAGTGGACCCTAATCAGTGCCAGTAAATTTTAAAAGGCAGTGGCTATGGTACAAGATTATTAATTTTTAAACAGAAAAATAATACAGTACAAAACTGCAGCCCCTAGGGCCATGGTTAACAATGTTGACATTATGGTGCTTTGTTTAAGAAAAAAATCATTACATTCCCTTAAAACATGAATTTATTTTCATTAGAAATAAAATACTACTACCTATGTTTTCCATCAATCAAATATTTGTAGAATACCAGCTGTGTGTAAGATGAAGAACTAGGCATATAGTGGGTACCAGAAGGTATAAAAGAGCACAAAAGCACACAACTTTTTGCAAAGAGAAACCTGGGGATAAAAAAATTAACTTTATAAAAGAGCTGATACAATTACTAAATGGCATGTATAGACAGAGAACACTATAGTATCTACAAGAGGGAAAGATTGGTAACAGGCCAGGATGGTCAGGAAGTATTCAGTTGATCGACAGCCTGATCTTGGTCTTAGATGATGGTCAGATTTTGATCAGCAAAAACATTAAGGATGGCATCACAAGCAAAGTTGGTGGCATGAACAAAAATATAAAGGCAGGGTTATATAAGGAACGATTAGCAGGCAGTGAGGAAACCAGTCTGCTTGGAGTGAAAGGATCATGAATAGGAAAACATGGAGATAACCTGATAAATATAGTTTTAGAAGGAATGGTGAAAAGTCTCCAACTTCAGAATATCTAGTAGGAGATCCTGTCTGGATTTGTGTTCAATCTCATGAGGAATCGTGGTCATGAATATTTTCACCTTTGTATTTCATCTGGCTTTACCATCTGTCCCTCCTTTTTAGTCAGTCGGTATAACAGCCACCTCCACCATACACATATAAAAAAAAATTAAGTAAATAAATTAGTAGTTCTGGATCAACCATATGGTCCAAGTAACTTGGTTTTGGGAATATGTATTTAAGTGTTTAAGAATGACATCTGGACAAGCAGCAAAACCTCACAGCAGAGTGGCAGGGGATACTGGCCATGGTGAGGGTTGAGTCTAACTGCTTTAAGCATTTAAATAGTAGGTTATTAAGTGTGACCTGCCAACAACTTAACTTTGTTCAGATTTTCTCTCTCTGATTGTTCCAAGTTCAGGCTGTTATGGTTAGTGCCCAAAGAGTCCACCCGGTTTTGCTTCTGTAAAACCCAAGGAATATTCAGGATTTAATCTAAAATATCTTCTCTGTTCATCTTAATTATAGCATAACTTTAACTAGATAATGGAATTTTTTTCAATCTCAAATACCTAGACTTCTTTTAAATCATACTTTTAAGAATAAAGGTAAATCATGTGAAAATAAACATGTACTATTTAGGGTTTTTTTGTTAAATTTTATTCAATTTTTAAAGGATACTTTCTGTTTACAGTTATTACAAAATATTGACTATATACCCTGTGTTGTACAATGTATCCTTGAGCCTGTCTTACACCATACTATGTACCTCCCACTCTCCCATCCCTATTTGCCCCTCCCCTCTCCACTGGTAACCACTAGTTCTATGTATCTGTGAGCAATCTTTTTTTTTTAGTTATTCACTAGTTTGTTGTATTTAGATTGCACATATGTGATATCATACAGTACTTGTCTGTCTTTGTCTGGCTTATTTCACTTAGCATTAATGCCCTCCAAGTCCATTCATGTTGCTGCAGATGCAAAAATTTCATTCTTTTTTATTCGTGAGTAGTATTGCATTCCATTGTGTGTGTGTGTGTGTGTGTGTGTGTGTGTGTGTGTGTATCACATCTTCTTTATCCTTTCATCTGTTGATGGGCACTTAAGTTGCTTCCATATCTTGGCAATTGTAAAAATGCTGCTATGAACATTGGAGTGCATGTATCTTTTCAAATTAGTGCTTTTGTTTTTTTCAGGTATATATGGAGAAGTGGAATTGCTGGTCATATGGCAGTTCTATTTTTAGTTTTTTGAGAAACCTCCATACTGACTTCCACAGTGGGTTCACCAACTTACATCCCTTTTCTCCGTATCCTTGCCAGTATTTGTTATTTGTGTTCTTTTTGATGGTAGCCATTCTGACGGGTGTGAGGTGATACCTCATTTTGGTTTTGATTTGCAATTCTTTGATGATTAGCAATGGTGAGCATCTTTTCATATGCCTGTTGGCCATCTTCATTTCCTCTTTGGAAAAATGTCTATTCAGTTCTGCCCATTTTTTAATTGTGTTTTTTTTTTTTTTGATGTTGAGTTGTACAACCTGTTTATATATGTTAGATCCCTTATCGGTAATATCATTTGCAAATTTTTTTTCTCAGTAGTTTGTCTTTTCATTTTAGTGATGGTTTGCTTTGCTGTGAAAAAGCTTTTAAGTTTAATTAGGTTCCATTTGTTTTTGCTTTTGTTTCCTTTGCCTTAGGAGACAGCTCCAAAAAAATACTGCTGTGATTTATGTCAAAGAGTGTTCTACTTGGGTTTTCCTCTAGGAGTTTTATAGTATCTAGTCTTGCATTTAGGTCTTTAATCCATTTGAGTTTATTTTTGTATATACTGTTAGAGAATATTCTAATTTTATTCTTTTACATGCAGCTTTCCAGTCTTCCCAGCATGACTTATTGAAAAAACTGTCCTTTCTCTATTGCATATTCTTGCCTCCTTTGTTGATTAATTGACCATAAGTGCGTGGGCTTATTTCTGGGCTCTCTATCGTGTTCTGTTGATCTATGTGTCTTTTTTTGTGCCAGTACCATACTGTTTTGATGACTGTAGCTTTGTAGTATAGTCTGAAGGCAGGGAGCATAATTCTTCCAGCACTGTTCTTCTTTTTCAATATTTTTTTGGCTCTTAGGTCTCTTGTACTTCCATACAAATTTTAAAATTATTTGTTCTAGTTATATGAAAAATGTCATTGGTATTTTGATAGAGATTTCATTGAATCTGTATATTGCCTTGGGTAGTATGGTCATTTTAACACTATTGATTCTTCCAATCCAAGAACACACTGTATCTTTCCATTTTTTTGTGTCACCTTCCGTTTCTTTCATAAGTGTCATAGTTTTCAGAGTACAGGTCTTTTGCTTCCTTAGGTAGGTTTATTCGTAGGTATTTTACTCTTTTTCTTGCAGTGGTAAATGGGATTGTTTCCTTCATTTCTCTTTTTGATCTTTCATTGTTAGTGTATAGAAATGCAGCAGACTTCTGCATATTAATTCTGTACTGAAACTACCAAAGTCATTGCTGAGCTCTAGTAGTTTTCTAGTAGCGTGTTTAGGATTTTCTGTGTATAGTATCATGCCATCTGCCAAAAGTGACAGTTTTACTGCCTTTTCAATTTGGATTCCTTTTATTTTTCTTCTTTGATTGCTTTGGCTAGGACTTCCAAAACAATATTGAATAAAAGTAGCAAAAGTGGACATCCTTCTCTTGTTCCTGATCCTAGAGGAAATGCTTTCAGCTTTTCACCATTGAGTATGATGTTAGCTATGGGTTTGTCATGTATGGCCTTTATAATGTTCCCTCTATGCCTGCTTTCTGGAGAGTTTAAATCATGATTGGGTTTTGAATTTTATCAAAACCTTTTCCTGCATTTGTTGAGGTTATTATATGGTTTTACTCTTCAGTTTGTTAATGTGGTGTATCACATTGATTGATTTGTGGATATTGAAAAATCCTTGCATCCCTGCAATAAATCCCACTTGATCATGGTGTACAGTCCTTTTAATGTAACTGTTGGACTCGGTTTGCTAGTATTTTATTGAGGATTTTTGCATCTATATTCATCAGTAATATTGGCTGTAATTTTCCTTTTTTTGTGATATCTTTGTCTGGTTTTGGTATCAGAGTGATGCTGGTCTCATAGAATGAGTTCAGAAGTGTTCCTTCCTCTGCAGTTTTTGGAATAGTTTCAGAAGGATAGGTGTTAACTCTTCTCTAAATGTTTGGTAGAATTCACCTGTGAAGCCATTTGGTCCTGAACCTTTGTTTGTTCGAGTTTTTAAATTACTGATTCAATTTCTGTACTGGTAATTAGTCTTTTCACATTTTCTATTTCTTCCTGGTTCAGCCTTGGGATCATGTACTTTTCTAAGAATTGTCCATTTCTTCTAGGTTGTCCATTTTATTGGCATATAGTTGTTCGTAGTTGTCTCTTATGGTCCTTTGTATTCTGCGTGTCAGTTGTAATGTCTCCTTTTCATTTCTGATTTTATTGATTTGGGCCCTTTCCCTTTCTACTTGGTGAGTCTGGCTAAGATTTTATCAATTTTGGTTCTTTTTTAAAAACCTAGCTTTTTGTTTTACTGCTCTTTTCTATTTTTTTAGTCTCTATTTTGTTTATTTATTTTATGATCTTTATGATTTCTTTCCTTCTACTAACTTTGGGTTTTGTTCTTTCTCTATTTGCTTTAGGTGTAAGGTTAGGTTCTTTGAGATTTTTCTTGTTTTCTGAGGTAAGCTTGCATTGCTATTAACTTCCCTCTTAGAACTGCTTTTGCTGTGTCCCACAGGTTTTGGATCTTCGTGTTTTCATTTTCATTTGTCTGTATATAGTTTTTTGTATCCTCTTTAATTTCCTCAGTGATCCTTAATTGTTTAGTAGCATATTGTTTAGCCTCCATGTGTTTGGGGGGTTTTTTTACAATTTTTTTCTTGTTGATTTTTTAGCCTCGCAGTATTACGGTTGGAAAAGGTGCTTGATAAGATTTCAGTTTTCTTAAGTTTACTGAGGCTTGTTTTGTGGCCTAGCATGTGTTCTAGCCTGGAGAATGTTCCATGTGCACTTGAAAAGAATGTGTATTCTGTTGCCTTCAGGTGGAATGCTCTATAAATGTTAATTAATTTCATTTGGTCTGATGTGTTATTTAAGCCCAGTTTTCCCCTATTGATATTCTGTCTGGATGATCTGTCCACTGATGTAAGTGGAGTATTAAATTCCCCTACTATTATTGTGTTATGATAGATTTCCCCTTTTATGGCTGTTAACATTTGCCTTATATATTGACGTGCCCCTATGCTGGGGGCATGTATAGTTACAATTGTTATATCTTCTTCTTGGATTGATCCCTTGATCATTATGTAGCATCCATCTTGTTTGTTATAACAGTCTTTATTTTAAAGTCTATTTTGTCTAGGTGTTGCTACTCTGGTTTTCTTTTGGTTTCCATTTGCATGGAATACCTTTTTCCATCCCCTCACTTTCAGCCTGAATGGTCTCTAGATCTGAAGTGAGTCTCTTGCAGGCAGCATATATACAGGTAATTTTTTTTTATCCATTCAGCCACTCTGTGTATTTTGATTGAAGCATTTAGTCAAGTTACATTTAAGGTAGTTATCAATATGTATGTTTTTATTGCCATTTTGTTAATTGTTTTAAATTTGTAGGGTTTTTTCCCCTTTCTTCTTTTGTTCTTTTCTTTTGTAATTTGAATGACTATCTTTAGTGTTACGTTTGGATGCCTTTTTCTGTTTTGTGTGTATATCTATGGTTACCATGTGGTTTTTGTATAGCAGATCATATATATACATGATTGTTTTATGTTTCTGATCTCTTAATTTCAAATGCATTTTATTATTATTTTTTTTTGTGGTACACGGGCCTCTCACTGTTGTGGCCTCTCCCATCGCGGAGCACAGGCTCCGGACACGCAGGCTCAGCGGCCATGGCTCACGGGCCCAGCCGCTCTGCGGCATGTGGGATCTTCCCGGACCGGGGCACGAACCCGTGTCCCCTGCGTCGGCAGGCGGACTCTCAACCGCTGCGCCACCAGGGAAGCCCTCAAATGCATTTTAAAAAGCCTCCATTTATTCTCTCCTTCCCTCACGATTACTGTTTTTGATATCATGTTTTATAGCTAATTTTTGTGTGTGTCGTGTCCCTTAACAGCTTGTTGTGGATATGGATGACTTTACTGCTTTTGTCTTTTAACCTCCCTACTACCTTTGTGGGTGGATGATTTCCTATCTTTACCATACGTTTGCCTTTACTGGTGAGCTTTTTCATTTCATATTTTTTTTGTTTCTAGTTGTGGCCTTTTCTTCTTAACCTAGAGAAGTGTCTTTAACAATTGTTGTAAAGCTGGTTTGGTGGTGCTGAACTGTTTCAGCTTTTTTCTTGTCTGTAAAGCTTTTGATTTCTCCATCAAATCTGAATAAGAGCCTTGCTAGGTAGATTATTCTTGGTTGTAGGTTTTTCCCTTTCATCATTTTAAATGTATCATACCACTCCCTTCTGACCTGAAGAGTTTCTGCTGAAAAATCAGCTGATAGGCTTATAGGAGTTCTTTTGTATGTTATTTGTTGCTTTTCCCTTGCTGCTTTTAATATTCTCTCTTTATATTTAGTTTTTGTCATTTTAATTATAATATGTCTTGTGTGTTCCTGTTTGGGTTAACCCTGTATAGGACTTTCTGGGCTTCCCAGACTTGGGGGACTGTTTCCTTTCCCAGGTTAGGAAAGTTTTCAGCTATTATGTTTTCAGCTATGTTCTCAGGCCATTTCTCTCTCTATTCTCCTTCTGCAACCCCTGTAATGTGACTATTAGTGCACTCGATGTTGTCCCAGACTTCTCTTAATCTGTCATCATTTCTTTTCATTCTTTTCTTTTGTTCAGTGGCAGTGACTTCCACTACTCTTTCAGCTCACTGATCCGTTCCTCTGTATCATTTAATCTACTACTATTGATTCCTTTTTTCACTTCAGTTATTGTATTCTTCATCTCTGTTTGGGTGTTCTTCATATTTTCCAGCTCTTTGTTAAAAACTTCTCACCTTCTGCTCTGTGCGTCTGTTCTTCTTCTGAGTTCTTTGATTATCTTTATGATTATTACTCTGAACTCTTTCTCAGATAGATTACCTACCTCCACTTCACTATTTCTTCTTCTGAGGTTTTATTTTGTTCCTTCATCTGGAACATAATCCTCTGCCACCTAATTTTGTTGAAGTTGCTATTTGTATTTTTATGTATGTGGTAGGTTAGTTATGATTTTCAACCTTGGGGAAATGGCCTTCTGTAGGCGATGTCCTGTTTGTCCCAGTAGCACACTCCCCTCTTGTCACCCAATCTCTATGCTCTAGGGGTTCCCCCTAAGAGGCTGTGTTTGTTCTCCTGTTTTGGTGGGCTATGTAGGCAGTCTGGTGGGCTTGGTTGGTCCCTAGCCCAGTTGGTTGCCAGGCCCTGCCTTGTGTGGATGTGGCTGGCTGCCGTTTAATGGGACCTGGTCGCTAGGTGACTGGCTGTGGAACCCTAGGGGGCCCTGGGGCTAGTGCTGGCTCACTAGTGGGCAGAGTCAGGGCCCTGAAGACTCCAGGGCTGTTGCTTGCCCACTGTCAAGTGAAGCCAGGTCCTGAGGTTAGTGCCTGATTACTGGCAGGCAGAGCTGGTTCCTGGAGTCCAGGGATTCTGGAGTTTCTTTCACATGTTTTTTTTGGGGGGGTGGGCAGGGGTGTACGGTTCCTGCCATAGTTGGGTATGGGGTCCGGTGTGTCCCGAAGCTTGCGTTGGCCTGCTAGTGGATAAGGCCAGTGCCCAGCTGGCCCCAGGGTAGGGTCTAGCCTGCTGCGGTGGGCTAGGTCCACAGGCTGCAGATTGTAGTTTCTTGCATCCAGTGTTTGCCCCCTGGTGGGTGAGGCTGGTCTAGAGGCTTGTGAAGGCTACCTGGAGGGAAGGGCTGGTATCCACCCAGTGGTTGGTGTAGCTGGGCCAGGCCATCTTAGAGGCTGTCTAGATGTGGCTGTGGGTTGAGGAAGTCTTTAGGTAGCTTGTCTGCAGATGCATGGGGCTCTGTCCCTGACCAGTTAGTTGTTTGGCCTGAGACATCCCAGCACTAGTGCCTAGAGGCTGCTGGGTGTGGCCAGGTCTTGGAGCTAATGAGTCAAGATGGCAGCCACCAACAGCAGTGTTCATGGAGTAAAATGTTCCCAAATATTGCTGCCACCAGTGTCTACGCCCCCACGGTGAGCCCCAGCCACCCCCCACCTTTCCAGGAGACCCGCCAAGACCAGCAGGTAGGTCTGGCCCAGGCTCCTATCCAATTACTGCTTTTGCCCTGGGTCCCAGCGCATGTGAGATTTTTTGTGTGCCCTTTGAGAGTGAAGTCTCTTCACTCTTATACTGAAAGACCACCCTTCTTTTCTTCTTTATGTCTTTAGTTGTAGAAGGTCTTTTCTTTTTCCATCTTTTTCATTGGTGGTTGTTCTGCGGGTAGCTGTGATTTTGTTGTGCTTCTGAGAGGAGGTGAGCTCAGGGTCTTTGTACTCTCCCATCTTGGCTGCTCTCCCCTCGTTTAGTATTTGGTGAACAAGAGCAACCTACTATATCCTGGGCTCAGTACATACTAAACTGTTTCTCCTGTACTTATTTTACCTAGAGCATTGATGATTGGAATTGATGTTCAGAATGATGACTCCAAGAACCTTTAGGACTATTTATCATCAAATAACTATTCAATCCCTCATGGAATGAATGAAGGTTCAGAAAGTTGGAATGGCTCTCAACAACCTATAATTCTTTCAGATACCTTACCTTTCATAGTTTCACTACTTTCTCCTATGCAAATGACTTCTTTACTTACATCCTAGTCCTGGCTTCATTCCCAACTCTCAGTTCCACATTTCCACCTGTCTACTGTCTACCATCTCCAAGCTTCCCTCTCATCACAGTAAATTAAGCAGGCCAGTTGTCTGCTGTCATAGAGTCCATCTACTGATTGAGAAATAGGACAAATAGGAGTATGTTATAATATCACATGGTGATTAATGCTGTGGGTGGTGCTAATTTTAGATAGGGTTGTCAGAGAAGGCCTCTTAGATAAAGTGCCAAGGTGTGAACATAATAAGGAAGAAAGGCATGGAAATAACTAGGAGAAAATTTTTCCAAGCTGAAGAAACATGTCAAGAGGCCCTGAAGTGGGGTATATTTTGTGAGTTTGACTAAGAGCAAAGAGGCCAGTGGGAAGGAAAACCAGTAGTTGGGTAGTACTGCCTCTATTAAATCTATTTTTTTAATTTTGAGGTATAGTTGACTGACTTATAATATTATATGTTTCATGTGTACAACATAGTGACTCAACTTTTAAATGTTATACTCCATTTACAGTTACTGTAAAATATTGGCTGTATTCCTGTGCTGTACAATAGATCCTTATAGCTTATTTATTTTACACATAATGGGTTTTACCTCTTAATCCCCTGTCCCCAGTAAATCTTATGGGAACTTGGTTTGATCCTTTCTTCTTCTTTCAAAACATCAGTCATAACACTTTTACACTGACCTTCCAGAGTCTTCTTGTTTTCCTTAACCTGCTCTGTCCCCACACTCTGTGCATTAAATCCCAACTCCTCACATCTTCTTAATGAAGATTTCTCAGTTACTCCCACCCGTATTGAATGATTCCTTTCCTGAACTTCTGCAGAAATATTGGCCTTCAGCACACACACTTTAATACAATGAACAGTTTTCATATACTCCCGTTTTCTCTGCTCACATTGTGAATTCCTTAATGCAGATACACATCTATTTTACTCTATTAATTTAGAGAAAGAAAAGAGGATTCATACAACTTATTGATAATACTTACATACTATATAAGATTATTATAGTAATACAGAAGAATTACCTGTTAACCTTTAATTAAATAGAAACATGATTCATCACAACTCTGTATTTATTGAAAACCTCAAATTGGTAGAAATTTAAGAATGTTAAAATCCCTTTGAGTAAAAGAAATTGGAAATTGCCATATTTGTATTATATATATATGCTATACATATTTATAACCATCTGTGACATATACAGACACATTTATACAAACATGATATTCATTTTAATACTCTTCCAAATAAGGATATTCAACATTTATTAAGCATTTGATAGCTTTCAAAGCATATTTACATGTTATCATATATGACTCTCAAAGCAGCCTGTGAATTACTTAAGCAGGGTATTGTTTCGTTATTATCAGAAGTTAAGTGACTTGTCAGAGATCATGCACCTGGCGAGTGACAGGCTATATATACAGTCCCTAAGCCATCGTTTTTTCCACTATAAGCCAGAAATGATCTAAAGGTCTGCGGTTCTTCTGATTATTCCATCATTCTGTCTTTTATATTGAGAGAGAGAAGGAGCGAATAAGCAAGGGATGTGGGGTTAGTTGAATTTTGAGCAGGTTTATTTTAGATAATATTCACAAACAGTGTCTGTAGTGGATCAGGTGTGCAGTTCTTATAAATTGAACTGAATATGGAAAACCCAGTTGCTGGCACATATAGGCACTTCATACCTGTTAATGAATGAGAGTGTTGCCAAATTTTTCTAACTAACTTGTGTGCTTTTGTTTGTTTTTTTAGAGAATTCACTTATCTTTTCCCACCTTTGATGGGCTAAAAATAATCACATACAAAAAACCCTATATCCACTGAGGTTTTATGAGGGAGCACAGAAAACATGCTTTTGATTACTGCCTAACTGCATCATGTCAAACATTGTGGTTACATTTTAGGAATGAGCAATGTCAGTGTGGAATTATCCATGCACTCCTTGGCATCAAGATGTAGCTAATGTCAAATTAAAGTAGCTAAGCATGATGGATGATAATAAAGAGGAGACTTGGGGGAAGCTGTTTATGGGTTGTTCTCAGAACGGCCTAAATAAAAAAGAAATAACACGCTCACGTTGTCATATACTATACATCAAATGCACAGTCACCAATATTCGATAATTACGTGAATATATCAACCAACTTAGAGTTGTAAAAACTTCTCCCATCCTTGGGGATACTGCACCCTGTTATTATCATTTAAGAAGCTTTCCAGTGGAACCATTTAATATAGATTGTTGGTAAATAAGTTGAGGCCCAAGACCGGTGATTATTAACTTTCCTCTTTGTCCAATATATGTAGTTTCATTATTGGGACCCATCATATATATTGACATAACATTGATATTATTTTTTATAGGATCCGGGAAGTTGATTACAAAGAATCTCTTATCTCCTGCGTACTCAACCTGTTTTCAGCAATATTGTCAGTCCTGCACACCACAGCCATCATTTCCTGTGACTTCTGCCCTTTCACTCTGCAGCACAAAAACAGGTAATTACTTTTTTACTTTTCATTTGTTTACAAATTCTAAAAACAATAGTGACTTTCAGGTTAGGCACCACTGGCAGTTTAAGTAACCCCTTTTAAAAGGTCTGTGGTTGTACCTCAGGGCCTTTGCCAATTCGATAGGTCATTAAATTCCTGAAAACACTATTTTCATTTGACATCATGGCCTCTATGGAGAATGTGAGCTGTTGGTACATTCTCCATCAAATACTTGAGAGTAACTTCTGAGCTTGTATCTTGATCAATAACTTGGGATAGATTCACATTTGATATCATGACATTCAGAAATTTCCAAAGTCACTAAAGCTCTCATCTGAGCCCTTAATGAAATGTGATCATCTATCTATCTGTTGATTGATCCATTGATATATAGATCAATCAATCTACCCATCTATCATCTCTGTGGTTTCTTTTCACCTGAAACCAAACTGGATTGCTGTTGGTACAAAAGTTTTGGAGATAGATGTTTTTAAAGTCCTTGTCTTAGTCTGCCCAGGCTGTCATAACCAAATACCACAGACTAGTGGCTTAAACAACAAAAATTTATTTGTGCCTAGTTCTGGAGGCTGGAAGTCTGAGATGAGGGTACCAGCGTAATTGGCTTCTGGTGAGAACTCTCTTACAGGCTTATAGATGGCAGCCTCCTCACTGAGACCTCACACGGTGGAGAGAGACAGTGCTCTTTGTTGGCTCTTTTCGTAAGGACAATAATCCTATTGGATCAGGATCCCACCCTTATTATCTTATTTAACCTTAATTACTTGTAGGCCTTAGCTCCAACTATAGTCACATTAGGGCTTCAACATATGAATTGGGGGAGGGGGAAATACAATTCAGTCCATAGCAGCCCATTATAGTTTTTGCACTTCAAAATGTTAGTTAATAAGTATGAGAAAAATATCCACAGACAGCATTCTGAAGAAAGTTAAATTTTCTTCTCACAAAGTGAGACGAAATTCAAATCTGCTGGTCAGAGGACAGCTCAGTTACATTTTTGTTTGTTACACTGCACAAAATATAATCATTTTTCCACAGTCACAGAATTCTTCTATCGGTAAATTTGCTTCAAAATATTACTTATGGCTTGCTTCTATCAAACTCACCCTATAGGAAATTTAAATGCACAAGTGAATTTCAGAGAGACTTTGAAGATGCATGTTACATATAAAATTACATTACATTAAATATAGCCAGGAAGAGAGAAGTATATCATTTTAATTGGATGTGTAACACTATCTACTTACCTATCTATATCCAGAGGACATTTGTACAGATAAAGTATGTCAAAATGTGCCCTGAAACTCATAAATTACACCACCCAGTATGGTGAAGAATTTAGTATAAATAAATATATCAAGGTTTAAGAAAAATGATTTTTATAAATCCCAGGATTTAAAAAGTTAGTTATAAAATTAATAATTGTGATATGATATGTTAAAAACATGGTAGAATTTTTCAAACTGTGTTCTACAGTGCCTTAAAAATGGCACTTGAGTTAGAAAAAATAGAGCTAATTGCTTTATAAATAACAGTTAAGAGACATATTTATAACTGACAGTTATGAATGCCTTGTACTCTCTCTCCTGGCGTTTATTAGATGTTATCTAATAAATAGTGACAGTGTCATGGAGACAAAAGATTCAGATAGACCTGAATATGAATTCTGGGTCTACCAGTTGATTTGCCATATGATTGTGGACTCCTCACTTAACTTTTTCGTAGAGCTTCTGGGTAGATTAATCTTTTTAAAAATCTATTTAAAGTACCTAACACTGTGCCTTGCGCATAGTAGGTACTGGATATATATGTTAGTGCCCTTTCTTCCCTCTCTCTGTTACTATCACACTGAATATAATACGAAGCCATGGTGTAGATTAAAGCATTTAGGTCATCAACAGAGCTCACATACATAAGCTCAGACCACCTGAGCCTATGGCTGTAAAAATAGATACAATTACCTAGAAGGTATGGGTCCTGTCAACAAAAAATTAATCAGTTGATGTAAGAAAGAAATGGAAAATTTTATTTGAGGCAAATTTGAAGATTATAACCCAGGAAGAGCATCTCAGAAAGCTCTGATAACTGTTCTGCCCGTTAGAAGTCAAGGTACAGTAATACAAGCTTTTTGAGACAGAAGGCTATACATTAAGTGACGTACTATTAACAGTTTACATACTTCAGATGTAAGCGGCCCCTTACAAAGTCAAGAAGGAATGCTATCTTTTAAGGAGCTGTCTGTCTTGTTGATGCTAGGAGAATGTTGCTCTTTATGGTTGAGCAGGTATGTTTGCTGATGGGGGACGTTTGGTCAATGCACAATGCAGATACACAATGCATAGTAGGGGGGAGCGAGGAGGCCAAAGGGCAGAGAAAATTTTAAGTATTTCTTGTCTTGCCATAAAATAGGGATTTCATTTCACAGTGGCCCCCTGTTAATCATTAATCTTTCAATAGAAAGCACTAGGTGATCAAATATTTGGCCCCTTGAAGTCAAAGCGGCTGCTTGCCTGCTCTAGGGTCCATCATGTCTCTCGATGCTGGGGCCCAATAGCCCGGTTCTCTCTTTTTGTCGGGGTTATACTAGCAGAATGTTCAGCAAGGATTGACAGCCGAGTCTAGGTTATCCAATAAGGGACTTAAGCCAGTTTTCCTTGCATGTGCATTATGTATGCCCATTATTTTATAACAAACTGTAGATGTGATCTTTAATTTCAAGTCATTTAGACATCATCATCTTAATGTGAGCAGGTGAAATACAGTGTGAAAGTCAAAAGCCTATCACCTTATAAGTTAAGTTCTACAAACTGTAATTTAAATTGGTAGTAGGAGCAACATCATCATTTTCCTATTATTTCCCCTAAACTTGGAAGAGCATTGTTCAGAGAAGAAATTTGACACTTCAGATAGTGTGGCCAAGTGGTCTTACCCCTGGAAAACTGATAGGTGCCAGAGTGCTCACGTTACAGATTACCGTCACAGACTGACAGGGGCTGTTTCCAGGGCTACCCCTTGGTGACCTTGAGCCCAAGGGAAATCGATTATGTATCTATCTATCTATCTTCGTAACCAACCTGGGGAGAACTAGGGTCATAAACTTGTTCCATAAATCCATTAGGTCCAGTTAGGAGCTATGCAATATTCAATATCTAATGGAAAAGAGTATTTATGGCCAGGTTCAAAACAGGCATCATTAATTGGCCAGGGTCTCATTTAGTGATATTGGTGGTAACATTAGCTTGCATGATGTTAAGTTTCTTTCTTTAATACAATTTCTGAGGACCATCACTTAGAGTCTTGGAGAGGAGAAATCCAGCAAGGCAACCTGGGAGTACTAGACATAGGCCACAAACCCAGCAATTAGACTGATTTTCGAAACTTCATATGATTGAGCCTAAGAAATACATTTAGCTCATAAGCAAAAATGTGAGCGATTGTCAAAGTAGAATCTTGGGTCAGCTGTCTACTTCAGATGTTGTCTTCTTCTTGTCCTGGTCTGGTAGTATACTGGTCTTAGTTGAAGTCAGAAACAGGAGTTGTAGTTCATTCAGGAGAGGCCTGATAAGGTCCCTTCCAATGTGGCCATAAACAGTTCTTTATCTGATATCTTTCTTTTCCAGTATGAATAATCTCCTGGTTGCAGGTCTTGGCACACCTGCTTTTCATCCAAAATTAGATTGCTGCGATAAATTTCAGAAACAAAAACTTTTGAACTTTACAAAAAGTTATCTGGGAATTGCATCTTAGCCAGTAAATACAGACCTCAATGAACAAAACTAGGACTTAATAAATATTCACTGAAACGTAATCTTTTTCTCTCTAAAAGTACCTGCATTTCTACCAAATATAGCCAAATTAAGACTAATTTGTTGGCAAAATCAGTCTGGTTAATTGAGACTCTTTAAATTGGCTGTGCTGGAACTTTCCATAAAGAATCTCAGATTAAACTTTAAAACCTCAAGGCCAGGAAAAATGTACCAAGTGTGTCATAGATTGTGCCTTTGGTATCTGTAGATTTGGGGGATGGATTGGGGTGAATACTTCTCTTCTCGAGGTCCCCAAAATACCTTGAGATTCCTGCATCTGTTAGGAGGTGGCCTTCCTTATATACCTGAGAAAGCTGCTGGGAACCTAAGAGTTTCCAATTCTGGAGGGATCAGGTAGAGGGAAAAGGTAAATGTTTCAGTTTTACTTACAGAAGTATAATTTAAAGGTTTCCTTATATCTAGAAAACACAGATTAAAAACCAATAACATTTCAGACAAAACCCAAAAATTATAACCATATTCATAACGTTTGCTTAGTCCTATGTGACTAATCCTTGATCTTAATCTTCTGTTAACAGTTTTATGAAGCCATCAGGTTTTCCATTAGAATTCTTTAATTCCTTACCCAGTTCAGTGGTATGACCTGAAAGTTACCAGAAACCTGTACTTGTCAAAAAGTCCTTGCTGTGAATCTTCTTGAAGATGAAGCGTTTTGCAGAGAGGATCAGAGTACAATGATAACTGTCTGTAAATGACAAGAGACTTAAAAAGTCAAGGTTAAAGGCTGATTACAATGCAGTTGAAAAGAAACTTGGTTGCTGCTGTGACATAAAACATTTGAGGTAATTACTAAAATTATGACTGATACCATTTACCATGACATACCAGAGTCTAGGAGTTCATATAATTTCTCGAACGTGTACATTAATAATGTATACCCACAGGATAGAATCTAAGAAGTTTTATCACCACTTATTTGATAATGCTTCCCATGTAATTTAACATACCAAATAAGCCTAATGAGTTTAATATTCTTCTCTCTGAGATGTAGAGAAAACACATATTTCGAGGTTTCAAGGACCCTTTTGTAAAACCTCAGAGTTAGCTAGAGGTCAAGTGAACTTCATTTAGAATTCGATCTTTGGGAAGTTTATCAAAAATATCGAGAAGTTTTAGAACACTTGA
This sequence comes from Grampus griseus, assembly GCF_964374135.1. Taxonomy (NCBI): domain Eukaryota; kingdom Metazoa; phylum Chordata; class Mammalia; order Artiodactyla; family Delphinidae; genus Grampus; species Grampus griseus. Next base: position 40,162,951 of record NC_139009.1, read on the forward strand.
TCAAATAGAATCACAAGTCACTGTGAAACAATACCCATTCGCTTAATCAAATGACAATAAAGGACCTCAATGACAAATACAGATCACTTCAAGGCAAAGACCCTCACACAGTCTCACACAAAAGTTCAGTATTTTAAGAAAACTTTGTCTCCTTAGAGAGAAAACTAACTTCAGGTTTTATATGACTTCTTTACCCATAAAATTCATTTTCTAAATTAAATTCAATCTTATCTTAGCCAATTCTGACCACGTGCAAAACTCTGTGTTCTTCCTCCACACATCTTCCATAACTTTCTGTATCCTTATTAATCTGTCCCTCACTTCCCTTTCCATTCAGAAACAACCAGCTCTAAGAGAAAAATCACCTTTTTTTTTAACAAAATGCACTTCCATTACTCATACTTTTTTTTTTTTTTTTTTTACGGAAAATACACACCCTACTTTCCTTGCATACTGAAGGGTTTCGCCTTATAAGTCTTAACCTTAAAACCTTAAACGGTCATACCAGCATTTCTTGGCTGGCACTTATGAATGTATTTCATAACCTCTAGAGATGTACACCTTCTCATAGCATTTCTTTCCTCAGTGTGGTACAAGATATGTCTAATGAACCCAAACATCTTTAGTTTCTCATAAGACAAAAGTAGGTAAACTTAGACCTGCCCAGAAATTAATGCTCCCGTATTCTGTCCTAGTTGAAATGACCTGGATAGTGAATGAATTCTTGTAATTTAACTTAGTTTCAAGTTACCAGAATCTAGAGAGAGACTATCCTTAAAGCAGATTTTCCCAAAACACAAATATTCCAAAGAGTTTACCTAAAAGCTCTTAGATCATTTACCTCTATTTGATTTACTTAAAAGTTTTGTCATATTGGGGTTTTTTGCTGACAGACTTTATAACAAGGAATAGCAAGGTCTTATTTGATTTCTAGTAAACCGAGGTACAATAAAAGTATTATACTTAATGCTGATAACTCTAAAGACATGTCTATATTAATCAAACCAACAAGCTTAAGCTAACTTTAATACCAGATATTAATTCAGTCCTGAATATTTCCCAGATCATGTGAACCTGAAGTTCATTTTGGCCAGTTTCTTTCGTATTTGAGTATTTATATGAGCACTTAATTTCCTTTAAGCCAATTAACTAGAGCTCTTTTACAGATTAATTTTGGCAGTACCACACATCTGCAACACACATAGAGATCTGTACAAACACAGAGACCTCATAGTTCCCATCGCAGATTTCAGCCATGAATCAAGTACAATATAAAACCCATCAGTTACAGAAGAGATTGGATTCAAGTCGGGTTTCCGGCAGATGGAACAAATCAAGGTCACCTGTCTAGATGGCTAAACCCTTTTTACAAATATTTATGGAAAAGACACTTAAGATTTCTATTTGTCTCTGCCAGATCAAGTTCCAAATTCCCTACCCCATTTCCTGAAATTTGTATTTTAAAAAGATAGTGGAGATAAGGGTTCCTAGAGAAGACCAGGTAGAACATTTGCATCTCAAAGGCATAGGAGGAGAAAAGCAAGTTCCTCCTAGGATGACTTTGTTCCCTTAAGGCCAGAAAAAAATCTTTTCCTCAATACTTGCAAGCCTCTTAAAATAAGTAGGGGAAGTTTGGGGAGTAGGAAAAGGATTGGTGGGCTTTGGATTATTTCTGGAGCTGCACCTCTGGTCCTGTAAAATACTAGATTTGTAAAAACGAGGAGAGTTGGTTTTTTCCTCAAAGAATTGGGTGGCCACCTCAGTGTATCAAAGGACTGACACACCCATTCACCTATAATGGAATATTTTACTTTCCCTCATTTAGCTTAGAGGAGAGGGCCCCCACCAAAAAACATTCCTATCAGGCTCCAGATACCGGCTATATAGTCAGTTTAGTCAGACCGGTGGCCTTCCATTTTGGTAATCCATTTACACATACTTTTGAGGATCCTCCATGGACTTAAGAAACTCTTTAGTACCGCCCTCAGTTAGGCCTTTGATCTGAAGAGTCTTGCCTACAGCCTCACGTGGTGCCTTTTCTAAAGGTAACCACTTAATAGTCTCTTTAGAGTGGAAAAGCAATTCAGAAGATTATTACAATGACTACTCAAAGATAGAGGGGAGCAGTAGTTAAAGTTTTAGGTACCTTTTAATATCATTACTCTTTCATCAGCCTTCTACAACAAATCCTTCAATAAGGCTATTTTGGGCTTTTTGAAGCCTTTTGGGGCTGCCACATACCAATTAAAATAGGTATGTTAGTTTAAGATGTGAGCTGTCTAAAATTTTAACAATTTAGACGTTTCTCAAATTCAAAAGATCCATGGAGATAGCCCTACCTATACTTTTCCCTGCTATACTAATGTTAGAAAAGAGAAAACCACCACTGTTATTTCCAGTAGGCCCTGCAGGCACAGATCCAGAAGACCACCAGCTTTAACTACACACTCAAAATTATTTGGGAACGTCAGAAGAACCCCACCTTGGCCATTTCAGGGCCCAGTTTTCTTTAGTTCCCAATTAAGTGCTTGTAAGCATACATAAACCCAGCCTGTATTTCCATAGGTGACTTGTTTGCATGGGAGCTGTTTGGCCTTTGAGGCACAATTTCCCAGTATCAATTTCTTAGCTGAATTCAAATATGAGATATGATCTGAACGACTTTCTGAGGACAGTGTGGTGGATCTCACGTGTGCTGCTTCTGAGTCTGGCACCCCAAGGAGTTACCCTTGGGTTGGTTCGACTTCTTTTACATGGCTTGGTTTCTCCCTATGGGAACCTAAAACCATCAGAGGTGCCCAAAGTGCTAGAGTATCAGCTTCTGTTCGTGCCTTCCGGTTTGAGCGGTACTTACTTAATGGTCATGGTGGGTCTCCCCTATAGGACCACTGCATGTCATGAGGATCGATTCTCAGACACTTCCGCAAGGTCCTCAGTCGCCTGAGGATACCTTGTGGCCAGAAGGAGCAAAATGGCCCTTGATTAATCAGAGCTGAATAATTCAGTCTCTCGTTTCACTAGCAAAAGTTTTGTTCAGACCATACATCAGCTCATTTTTTTTTGATTTAAGGCAAATTTAACGTAAACCCAGCCACCTATGTTTCCCTGGGCCCCTGCCCAGACCCCCTAGGCCCTGCCTAGGAAATGCACTGGTGCCCCTTAAGACGCCCAAGTATTACGTGAAAACCAGCTCAAATAAAATTTTTAGGATCATCACCCAAACAATGAGATCCAAATATCAGAAGAGCTCATGGGAACACCAAAGGAGTACCGTGAAGCTGGTGAGGCTCAGTGGGCCCACGCTGGTACCAAGCGCCAGTTTCGGATAGACTCCAGGTGTCCTCTGGCTGGTGTCTCTGATATCCTGCCAGCTGTACCAAGCATATGTCGACGAAAAATTAATCAGTTGATCTAAGAAAGAAATGGAAAATTTTATTTGAGCCAAATTTGAGGATTATAACACAGGAAGAGCATCTCAGAAAGCTCTGAGAACTGTTCCACCGGTTAGAAGGCACAGTTACATAAACTTTTTGAGACAGAGGGCTGTACATTAAATGACATATTATTGACAATTTACATAATCCAGATCTAAGCAACCCCTTACAAGGTCAGGAAGGAATGTTATCTTTTAAGGAGTTGTCTTAGCGATGCCAGGAGAATGTTGCTCTTCATTGTTGGGCAAGTATTTTTGCTGATGGGGAGGTTTGGTCGATGCATAATGCGGATACACAGACCACAGTAGCAGGGAGAGAGGCGGCCAAAGGGCAGAGAAAACTTTTTTTAATGTTTCAATTTTTCTTGTCTTGCCATAAAATATGAATTTTATTTCACAGTCCCTTTTATAATCTGCCCATGACAGCTATTCTGGCCTGGATAGAAACAGCTCACTACCAGCTTTGGCCCCTTCCCAACTAAGTCACCATGTCTAAATGTGAGCCTCTGTTGCTCTAAGTAACTGGCCTTCAAGGAGTAAAAGAAGTGGAATCAAAAGAGTAAAGAAAAGTCAAGAAGATTCTCAAAGCTTAAGCGTTCTCATCCTGGTCTAGAGCATGCTGATTAGGTATCTAAACAGTTATAGCCCTGATGATATACGTGAACAGGTGGGTTCCTGAAGTCATTGCAGAGGCCTCAGCCCTGGCAGTGTTTAGTGCAGGAGAGGAAAGCGTGTTGTATTTGTTCCAGGGCAAATGAAACTTTCCCCAAAATCATACCTCACCTAATCTGTTGTTAAGATTTTGGAAGAGAAGGAAAACTTTTAGTAAGCTGAATTTTGCTTTGTGGAGAGGGAAGGATGAAACTGAGCCATCTGAAAATACACATTTTATGTCTTTATGGAGCTTTTCTTATATAATAAACAGTGAGGTAGGCACTGGAAAGAAAATGCTGAATAAAATGGCCATGGTCTTCAGCCCTCACCCAACTCACAGTCTATAGGGATGACATACTTCTAAGTATTTCCTGATGCCAACACAAAGCTCATTTGACTATTAAAAGTGTTTCCTGTTTTCCCAAATGTCAAACTCGTGTCTTCCCATATCCATCCATATGGCACCAGACCTAACTCACCTCACATCCATTATCCCCTTCTCACACTTACTCCTTTTTTTTTTTTTTTTTTTAATGGCCGGGGAAGTATTTCAGAATCATTATTATTATTTGATCTCAAACCAAGGTGAATCATCACGTTCTCTGAAAGTGAAGTTCCTGAAAGTCTTGCTTCCATAAACCATCCATTGGCCAATTTGGAATCTTCTCTTGAGAAAAAGAATCAGTCAGCAGGTATTTGGGGAGAGTTTCTGTTTTAATCTTATGAAGATAAAAGTTAAGGCCCCTATGAATGTACTCTTTTTCAACTCTGAATGACACACTTTCATTCAGAGATCCTTAAGTTAAACTCAATTTAGTGTCAGGATCAGGCTTTGAGAGCAAATTGATGAATTTAAATTAACTGCCTTGGTTGGAAGACAGACTGTAACTATGGTGTACCCTTCCTTCTTCTATGCCCAGATAGCCTGATCTTGATGAGCAGCTTCTCTTGGCACTATCTGGCCAGAGATTTCCACCTAATTCATATGGTTTCTTTGAAACTCAAACCACAAGAACATAATTTCCTCCTTCTGACAGCCTGTGGCCTCTGAAGTGCATTCCTCTAAGGGTAAGACATCAGCCTGAGAGGGTGGCCACGCTAAATGAGGTCTTATAACAGATAGGATCTAGGGAGAAGTGGGTGAATAAGAATAATGAGCTTAGTGAACAGCAGTAGCTAGGTATTGAGCATTCACTGCATGCTCACGTACACGGAACCCCTACAGCACCACCATGAGGCAGCTACTAGTATTAAAGATCACACAGCTAGGATGCAGCTGAGTCATCTTCAGTTCAGGGGGAGAAACTGCCCACAGTCACTACACTATAGAAAAAAGCTTTACTCTAAGACTCGGAAATGAGACTAGCTCACTCAGTACCGATAGGTTTAAAATCCTTTTTATCCTTGGTTACTTGCAAAAGAGAGACCAGTTTTTAGTAAAAGTTTTCAGCTATTGAGTTTGTATTGGGAACCCCCGGCCAACCACATTTCATACACACAGATTTAATAACATTTGAAAAACATAACTGATAAAGGACTTCAATGTAGAATATTAAAAAATCTCAAAACCAGTAATAATAATTTTAAAAACCCAATTAACAAATGGGTAAACTGTTTGAACAGCTTGTTCACCAAAGATGATGGCCAATAAGCACAGAAAAAGATTCTCAGTATAAGTCATTAGAAAAATGCAAATGAAAACACAGCGCTTTCCCATGCTTGCTGAATGGTTAAAAATTCAGTAGTCTGTTTATACCAAGTGTTGGTGAGGATATCGAGGAACTAAAACCCTCGAATACTGGTGTTTATGTAAAATGGTAGAAACATTTTAGAAAATAACTTGGCAGTTTCTTGCACACTCACCAAATGAAAAAGGCATTCTACTCCTTGGTATTTACGCAAAAGAAAATAAAGCAGATGTCCACATAAAGACCTGAACGCAAATGTTCATATCTGACTTATTGGTAATAGCCAAAACCCTGGAATACTTGTATGGCCAAACTGTGGTATATTTATACAATGGAATACTATTAATCAACAAAAAGCCATGAAATATTGATACATTCAACAACATGGATGAATCTCTCAAAATAATTATATTGAGCAAAAGAAGCCAGACATGAAAGATTACATAATTTATGATTCCAATTATATAAAACTCTAGACAATGCAAACTACTCTACAGTGACAGAAAGCAGAGCAATGGTTGCCTAGAAGGGTGACAGGGAGGGATAGGACCCAGGGACCACAGAAAGGTGAGAAACTTCAGGGAACAACAGATCTGTTCACTATCTTGATTATAGTTATGGCTTTTCAAAACTTATCAAATTGAATATTTTAATATGTGAAGATTATTGTATGTCAGGTATACCACAATAATAAAGCTGTGAAAAAGAAAAAGAAAAAAATGGCAGTTGAGAAACACAAAGATTTCTCTAAAATTTTCACTATTGGTGGTTTGTGGCATTAACATTTCTGGGGATATTTTACGTGTATTTTGTGGGACTCTGTAGTACTCAAAATATTCTAATTCTAGCGTATAATTCTGAAAACTTTGATAGCTCTGGAGAAAGTGTTTGCCTGCAGGGAAGTCTCCCCATTGTCTTTCAAATCTGCCAAGTAGTTTGGCTGCTTTTCCTGATACAAATTTGGCTTAGGCTTGACTACAAGTATGGGAGGCAATACTTGGTGATCCTCCTGACAAGTAACCTACTGATGGAACCATATGATCAAACAATTCCCCGGCAGATGTACATCTGGATCATTTCAGGGTACTTTTTAAAATGGTCCATCATCTCAGAATGCCAGAGAAATCTGTTTTACCACATAGAAAAAGGAGACTTCTGTTTATATCTGTAAGATCTCTTGCTTGGTTCACTGAGTCTGAACCCCTGATTGCAGATACATATTTCAGTTCTCCTTAGTGCCTGTGATTAACTTCTGTTATTGACAACAGTAACAGCAAAGTTACATATATTGAAGGCTTGATGAGTGCCCAGTTAACAACTTCTTTCTACCAGAGGATAATCAAAACTCAATAAATAACATTCGTTATTTAAGAATGTCACCACTTCTGGATTTTCAGCTATAGCATTTCAATCCCAAGAGTGAACCTAAGCTTTAACAACCATTTTTTTCCACATTATAGTACTATAAAGTGAACGATTCTATGATGTATTTCACACATTTTTGAATGTGCATCAGAGTTTTGTAATAGTCTATGGAAAAACACAAAAAACTTTGCAAAATGAAATCAAGCAAATTATGAGCATGTATTACAGATACTAGTATCAAAGTATATCTTCTCAAATCTACCCTTGGGAAATACTTGAATCCCTCAAAAATAGAGATGATTTTTCAGGCAGTTTTATTACACATTTATTGTAATAGAATACTTTTACTTTGTTATTGTAAATAAATGCATTTATATGCATATTTATGTATACATATATCCACACACTGTACACAATTAATGATCATTAAATATGGTCTGTTTATATTTTTCACCAAGCCCAAGACTTATAAAAGTAGGAATGCTAAATTATAATAAGTATATTAGTAATCAAATGAATTTAATTTTTACATTTCATAGATGTGATTCAGTTTCATTTTGTATTATACTTCACATCGTGGATTCAGGCCTAGGCAGCATTTAATTGATACTTTTAATAAACTCAGAGTTATTTGTGAGCTAACAAATCCTAATCCTTCAAGACAGAAGTGTAAACAGGACCCTCATTCATGAGTCACATAATTATTTTTTCTTTACTGAAAATAATTTTTATTTGATCTACCACCATATGTGTATCTATATTTATTTACACACACACTGAAATCCACTCACTCAGTCCTATACACACACTCAAATGCAGAAGATCCATTAACTGAGGCATTCATTTGTAAACAGAAAATGGTTCAAATATAGTGCATTATTCAATCAAGAAAACAGATTTTTTTTTAATTGTGTGTTTTTTCTTTTCCTGGCAAAAAGTAAAATAATTAGTTCTCTCTGTTTTGTGGATTTTGATGCCACAGAACTTTTTTTTTAATGTATTGCACTTAGGAAAATGTTTGATAATATTCAAAATACTGATGAGGTCTTTAAAACTATTTTAGATAATTTACATGATTTCATGTGCATAAGAGCCACTGCCCTCATGCTGCTTTTTACAGACCACAAGTCACTAAATAATACTGTGATTTTACTCCTATGCTTTATCTTCTGGCAAGTGATAATCTGTCTCTATAGCCTGCCATTCAGTTTACAAAACAGTATAAAAGGGAAGCAAATTAAATAAGGGCATTTGATAAAACTAAACTTTACACAGAAAAATACAGATTAGTGAATATTTAAAAGGCTGACTGCAAGGCAATATCAAATTTCCAGAAACAGACTTATTTAAAAGATGTCTGGGTGGTTTTATTTTGTTGGGAATGGAATAGATGGAGCAACCCAGCATGGAGACGGGAACAACCGTTCTCAAAAGGCACCGTGAAGGCACCGTGAGCACCTCCTTCTAGAATTTCTTTTATTATACATCCCTGTTATCAAATGGGCACCTCTTCAAGCTAAATTAAAAACAAACTTTTACATAATATTTAAGGATTTTAGGTATTTTCAGTATAAATCAGTAATGGAGAGCAGTGCCTCTATATAATCCATACTCAAACTTCTAAAATATTCTAAAACATGGTAATGGTTACAGAGAAAGTTTATCCTACAGTTGCCATTGAAAACTCTTCTCAGTCTTACCTCTATATGCATCTTGGTACCTTGTTACTGGAGGAAAAAAACATCTAGTAGCAGTTCAAGCATTTAGGTCATATTTATTATAATATGCAGGTAATCCAGGTCATAGGCTGATACCATCATATTTTACTATCCACTATTATCTCAAATTAACCTGACGTGGTCTTGGATTGGAAGAATTAATATTGTTAAAATGGCCATACTATCCAAAGCAATCTACAGATTTACTACAATTCCTATCAAATTACCTATGACATTTTTCATAGAACTAGAATAATCCTAAAATTTATATGAAACAACAAAAGACCCAGACTTGCCAAAGCAATTCTGAGGAAAATGAACAAAGCTGGAGGCATAACCCTCCCAGACTTCAGCCAGTACTACAAAGCTACAGTAATCAAAACAGCATGGTATTGGCACAAAAACAGATATATGGAACAATGGAACAGAATAGAGGGCCCAGAAATAAATGCACACAACTATAGTAAATTAATCTTTGAAAAAGGAGGCAAGAATATACAATGGAGAAAATGCAGTTTCTTCAGTAAGTGGTAGTGGGAAAGCTGGAGAGCTGCATGTAAATCAATGAAGTTAGAACACTCTGTCACACCATACACAAAAATAAACTCAAAAATGGCCTAAAGACTTAAATATAAGACATGATCCCATAAAACTCCTAGAAGAGAACAGGGCAAAACATTCTCTGACATAAATCATAGCAATGTTTTCTTAGGTCAGTCTCCCAAGGCAAAAGAAATAAAAGCAAAAATAAACAAATGGGACCTAATCAAACTTATAAGCTTTTGCACAGCAAAGGAAACCATAAACAAAACAAAAATACAACCTATGGAATGGGAGAAAATATTTGAAAATGATGTGACCAACAAAGGCTTAATTTCCAAAATATATAAACAGCTCATACAGATATATATATATATATATATATATATAAGTCCAATCAAAAAAATGGGCAGAAGACCTAAATAGACATTTCTCCAAGGAAGACATACAGATGGCCAAGAGGCACATGAAAAGATGCTGAACATTGCTAATTATTAAACAAATGCAAATCAAAACCACAATGAGATATCACCTCACACTGGTCAGAATGGCCAGCATCAAAAAGTCCACAAACAATAAATTCTGGAGAGGGTGTGGAGAGAAGGGAACCCTCCTACACTGTTGGTGGGAATGTCAATTGGTATAGACACTATGGAAAACAGTATGGAGGTTTCTTAAAAAAACTAAAAATAGAGCTACCATAGGATCCAGCAATCCCACTCCTGGGCATATATCTGGAGAAAACCATGATTTGAAAGGATACATGCACCTCAGTGTTCACTGCAGTGCAGTTTACAATAGCCAAGACATGGAAGCAACCTAAATGTCCATCGACAGATGAATGGATAAAGAAGATGTGGTGTGTATATCTGTATATACAATGGAATATTACTCAGCCATAGAAAAAGAATGAAATTTCGCCATTTGCAGCAACATGGATGGACCTAGGGATTATCATACTAAGTGAAGTAAGTCAGACAGAAAGACAAATATCATATGATATCACTTATTTGTGGAATCTAAAAAAATGATACAAATGAACTTATATACAGAACAGAAACAGACTCACAGACACGGAAAACAATTTTACGGTTACCAAAGGGGAAAGGGTCGGGGAGGGATAAATTAGGAGTATGAGATGAGCAGATACAAATTACTATATATAAAATAAACAACAAGGACCTATTGTATCTCACAGGAACTATATTCAATATCTTATAATAACCTATAATGGAAAAGAATCTGAAAAAGACCATATGTATATATACCTATATAAGAATCACTTTTCTGTATCCTTGAAACTAACAGAATTGTAAATCAGCTATACTTCAAAAAAATTTTTAAAAAGAAAGTTGAAATTACGCCTTGATCCATGGGCTGCATAAAAAACAACATTAATCTTGTATATCTGCATCTGACCTCTTGGATGACCAGTCTGCATTGTCAACGAACAGTAATATTTTGAAAGGAGTCTCTTCTTCTGAGCACTAGGTCTCAGCAGTGGGTTTAAAATAGTAAACTGTCATCCAGCACATCTCTTTTGTTCCATCGATAGAGTGTGAGCAGGATAGATTTAGCCTAATTCTTAAGTGCCCTAGGACTTTTGGAATGGTACATGAGCACTGGCTTCGACTTAATGTCACCAGCTGCGTTAGCACCTAATAAGAAAGTCAGCCTGTCCTTTGACGTTTCAAAGCCAGGCATTGACTTCTCTCTAGCTATGAAAGTCCTAAATGGCAACTACTTCCAATATAAGGCTGTTGTGTGTGCAGTGAAAATCTGTTGCTTAGGGTAGCCACCTTCATGAATGATCTCAGCTGGATCTTCTGGATAACTTGCTGTGGCTTCCACATCGGCACTTGCTGCTTCAGCGTGCACTTTTATGATACGGAGACAGCTTCTTTTCTTAACCTCATGAGCCAACCTCTGCTAGCTTCAGACATTTCTGCTGCAGCTTCCTCACCTCTCTCAGCCTTCATAGAGTTGAGGGGAGTTAGGGCCTTGCTCTAGATTAGGTTTTGGTTTAAGAGAATGTTGTGGCTGGTTAGATCTTCTACCCAGACCACTAGATTTTCTCCGTATCAGTAATAAGGCTGTTTCCCTTATCATTTGTGTGTTCACTGGAGTAGCATTTTAAATATCCTTCAAGAACTTTTCATTCACAACTTGGCTATTTGGCACAAAAGGCTTAGCTCTTGGCCTATCTGGCTTTCAACAGACCTTCCTCACTAAGCTTAATCAGTTCTAGCTTTTTTTTTTTTCATTTTTTTTCATTTCTAGCTTTTGATTTAAAATGAGAGATGAGCAACTCTTCCTTTCACCTGAACACTTAGAGGCCACTGTAGGTTTATTAATTGGCCTGATTTCAATATCGTTGTGTCTCAGGGAATAGGGAGGCCCAGGGAGAGGAAGAGAGACGGGGGAGCGGCCAGTTGGTGGCACAGTCAGAACACAGTATTTATCGATTAAGTTCACAGTCTTATATTGACGTGGTTCACGGTCCCCCAAAACAATTACAATATTAACATCAAAGATTGCTGATCAGAGTTCACCATAACAAATATAATAATACAAAAAGTCTGAATAAATAATGCGAGAATTACCAAAATGTGACAGAGGCCGTGAAGTGAGCAAATGCTCTTGGAGAAATGGTGCCAGTAGAATTGCTTGATGCAGGACTGCCACAAACCTTCCATTTGTAAAAAACACAGTATCTGGGAAGCACAGCAATATGCATGAGGTTTGCCTGTATTCTAGCTTTAGGCTTCTATGGCCAGTGGTTCCAACGTCAGTTCGGTTTCAGTGCTTTTGCAGCTTTGTTCAGGTCCGTACCACGTGTGCGCTACTTAGAGGTTGGTCTGGGAGCTGGGCAAAGGTATACACATGAGCTCAGCTCTCCAGGTTTCGGTATGCTAATTAGGATCAGGTTCACGCAAGGACAGTTTGAGGGTTGAACCTAGGGATTCACAAACAGCTTTATGGTCTCACTTCCTCCTTACTTTCCATTACATTCCTAGTATCTAAGCTCCTCTTTGTGGTTGTTCAGCCAGAAACCACCTCCTTATGATTGTACCACATCTGGGGCCAATGAGCGGGAAGGCAGTTGGGTTTGGCTCCAACCTCTTGGAGCCACAGCTTCACTAAAAGGAGATAAATGTTTCCTACCCTTAGAGTTCCGGCTCTTGCAGAATTCCCCACCAGCCACTGTCACTGCCACTGACATCCGCACCATGGCACTTACTGGTGAGTGGCAAGTGCAAGAACGGAGGGAGAAGGTTGAGGGATTTCCTCTACGCTCTGAGCTTTAGGAGTTTCCTTTCACACCCCTTCATCCAAGCTTCTCCTGGTTCTATCACTCTCTGCACTACAATGCTCACCTCTGGGTTTAGACTGCATTGATTTCAGACTGAGGGCATGGAAAAAATAAGAAGGGAAAATCACTGCTGATTCAGAGGTGCTTCAGATTCTGGTATCCTTCTCTGATCCACCTGTTGCTGTTTACTTTTCAGAGTTCTCAGAGAGCTGGGTCATGAATTTTGTTCAGGCTTTATAGCTGAGTTCAATGAAGTGAAACTGTTAACTTCATCTTGGGTTAATTCTATCTTACCTGGAATTGGAACTCTGTAGTGCATATAATATGCAAGTAAGATTTAGACAGTACATATCACATATAATATAAAAGAATTATTATGGAAAAAAATTATCTTCCCTGGAGTTATTAAAGTAATGTATTTTATTCAGACATTGTAGAAACCATGGCGATAATTGATTATCATCCGTTTTGCTTGACCAGAATTACTCTATCAAAGTATAAGACATCAGCTCAAATTCAAATAATAAAAATATACTGTTAACAAGACTGATTGATGTTTTGACCCAGCTTGGCATTACTGGAATATATATAAATTTGAAAGAAGATATACGCCCTCAAAAAGCTTTTTTAAAGGTATCAGAAAAAATAGAAACTAGTGAAAATGTATATTATAGCAAAAAAGTAAAACAGCTTCCGCGTAACAATGGGAGGAAAAGAAGAAGGCAACCCATGTCTAACTTGACAAACTGCATAAACAAGATGTTCTCAAAACCAAAAGGAAGGTTCAAATACACTCTTGGGGGGAAGGTGAGATTTTAGCTGAGTCTAGAAGGACTGTCAGAACGTACATTGGCAGTAGAGGAAGTGGAGAAATGAGTCTGAGTGAGTAGTTGACAGGCACAAATTATGGGATGGGAAGAAACAAAAATAGATATGCCAGTTTGGCTGAAGTTAGAGGTTTGTGCAAGGAAGTAGGCCAATATGGCTGGAAAGAGAAAGAGAAATCACCTATGGATGTAAAGCTTAAGAATATAATTTCAAGTCTACATTCACTTATTGTTGTTATTTACCTTTTAATACTATATAATTGGTTCAGTGAATAGAAATAATATATTTTCAGGTGCTCAGCATTACGTGTGTTCTGCCTTTAGTGGGGCAGGAAGGCCTATTGTTAAGGGCACCCGCATGTGCAAGGAGTGATAAACAGCAAGGCCAGCGCAGGGACTGTGCTCAACACGCTCCGCCTTTCTGGTGACAGAGCTAAGACTACAGGAGGTCAGTTTGGCAGGTTCAGAACACCCTTCCCCAGAATAAGCCTCATGTACTAGGCCAGTTCCTGAATAAAAGCGGGCTAATTCGAGTGTCTAAGAATCTCAAGCAATCCCCTGGTAAGGAAGCTGTTCTGACAAGTCATTGAAATGAATTATGCCCTTTGATGTGTCATGCCAGCTACACTCAGAAGCAAAGACATTTCAGTTATTAAGGAACAGAGTTTGTTGCTAAAGCTTATTTACGTCCTCAGAGTGATAGACTGGACCCTGTGGTACCCAAGATCTGTGATATCTAAGATGTGCATCATGTCATGTCACTGCAGATATGTCTGCTCTGGAGAGGCATGTTCCTCATAGATCCCACAGGGGTTCCACCCTCATGGCCTTAATTCCCATTATCAGGTTCTTATTCTTCAATCCTGGTGCTTTCTTCTTTCTTCCTTCCCTGCCTCTCTCTCCTCCTTCTCTGCCCCCCTCTCTCTCTCTTCCTTTTCCAATAACCTTCAAATATTCTCTGTAATACCTTCTTACAGGGCAGGCTTCACAGTCTTATAGTGATTCTGTCTCTGACGCTCTGGAACGTGAGACCACAAGAGTGCAGGACCCCTATCCCAACTCTGTATCACCAATGCACCAAACTGTTTGATGGTCTACTTAGCAGTCATGACAAGAAAGGAAAAAAATCAGCAAACTCGGTGCCCTGTTCTGTAACTATAATTGGAGAAGAGAATAAAATAAATGGAATAAAAGAAATTAGATGATTGAAATACTAAACAACAAGCAGAAACGACATTGTGATAAATAAGAGAAGCAAGGTCTCTGAACATCTGTTGTAGGTGACACTCCTTCCTACAAAAGCAAAAAGCCAGATATATTGTTTGTATGTTTCACCTCTCCTTACTGATTACACGACAGTGGAAGGATAACGAGCAAATTTACCCCATCTGAATTTACCAACCTCTAACTGGTGTGATTATTGTAGTGCATTTCATGGAACTCTGTCAGCTTGTGACACTAAATTCCAAGGCAAATCCTATAGAGCTTTGAACGATACCTTACTGTCTGATAACTTTTAAACATGTGCTTTCCATTTTAGCACAACCATATTTAGCCCATTGGTTAAACAACTTCGTTTTCCTCTGTCCTCATGATTAGAACCTCCAAAGTAATCACATTCCTTACTCAGCCCACTCCTTGGCTCACTCTACCACCTTCATTCAGATACCAGTTGATTTCTAAGGAGCTATTAGTTCCATGTGGAGCTGTAAATCAAATCGGCACTGTTAAACTAAAAAGGCAGTAACTGCTATTATTTTGGACATAGGTTTGTTTGTTTCCTCACTGGCCTCCCCTCCTTCAAATACTAGCATGATATCCACACTATCCATGTATCTTTGTTCCTGATAGCCTCATAGCAACTAGCATTCTACTTTCTTTCTTTTTTTTTTTTTTTTTTGCGGTACACGGGCCTCTCACTGTTGTGGCCTCTCCCGCCGCGGAGCACAGGCTCCGGACGCGCAGGCTCAGCGGCCATGGCCCACGGGCCCAGCCGCTCTGCGGCATGTGGGATCTTCCCGGACCGGGGCACGAACCCGTGTCCCCTGCATCAGCAGGCGGACTCTCAACCACTGCACCACCAGGGAAGCCCGCATTCTACTTTCTTGATTTTTGTTTTATTTCTGTTTTCCAGTGGAAAATCCAATCTGGTGTTATAGTGACAAAGAGTGCTAATTAGCAAATGAATGCAATTAGTAGTTACCTCAAATGTTTTCAGGTAACTTCTGTTTCTGACATATACTTAACAACAGTATAAGTCAGCATTTTTCATTTTACGCATATGAATTCAACAAAACAGTAAAACAGTGGAGGGGGGGTGGGGAAACACCCATGCACTGAACCAAGTCAACATGAGTATCAGAGGAGTGGAGAATTAAGGTCTTTTCTCCACCTTAGAAGATGCATACTTGTCCTCCCTGACCAAGCAACGCTGGCCCCTAGTCAGTACCCCCATTTTTCAGATGAGAAAAGTGGGACCCAGACAGGAGGAGTGAGCTCTATCAAGAGCAGCGCTCATTAGTACTATAATTTTTATTTTGTGTTGGCTGAATCATCTGGATGTGGTGGTTCTCAAGTCATGTGTATTCTATCTTTTCAAACAAATTTTACCTCTTTGGTCTCTGTGTATTTCGTTGGCATTATCAGGAGTCTCAGCATACAGCAAGTGCTCAATATTTATAAGAACTGTGGTGAAAATACTGATTTTTATCTCTTCCTACCACTCATCTTCTGGGGGAAAAAAGACAAGTGCCCTCCTTTGAACTCTGTACCCCTCCCTGCTGCTCACATGGTTACAGTGAGGACCAATATTAAGCACATGCCACCATTCTGGACCAGTAACTCTGGACAGGTCTGTCAGATGCCTTTCCAGAGACTTTTCGCATTGAAACTGAGGGGAGAGATTAACTCCCTGGGGGCAGAGCTGGGAAGATGTGAGCCCATGAATAGTAGACAGCGTTGGTTCTTGGGTGAGAAGGTCAGATACGGAGAGTAGAATTTTTATTCAGAGAAAGGCAAAACAAGGACCAGAAAACTGGCAAAATATTTAGTGAGTGCCAAGCTCTTTCATAACTCTACATTCCGTCTTTTTTAACCCTCATAAGAGATCACATGAGTAAGGCCACCGTGTGAGCTAGCCTATGTGGTACCTTTGTGATCATGAGGAAAAAGTGTCTTTTCCTCAGGGCAGAGAAAGTCTTGTTCCTGGCTGCGTGTCCTGGTGAGTGCAGGGCCACAGTCACCCCTCAGCAGCTTCCTTGTACAGAGCACAGTCTGCACAGGTATAGGGTGACTATGAATAGAATTAGGAATGCGATTTCCATTTTATGGATGGGAAACTTGACGTTCCAATATGTTAGGTAAAATTGTTTTTAATGCAGGGAATTAAAAAAAAAAATACCCTGGTGCCCACAGCTAGTAGGTAACAGAGCCAGGATTCACACCAGTGTTGCCGCAATGGCTTGTGCATTTCTCATCTCCCTGCTTACTTGCGTGCTCTCATTATCGTGCTCGATCTCTCCCTCCAGCTCCACTTTCTTTCTTTCTGTAGGTATACATATACATCTACTCTCACTTTCACCCCTCTTCCTCCAGTCGTCCAAGCTAGAGGCACAATCGGATCACTTGTATTGAAACAGAGAAGACCATTGTTTGCACAGGGCCACTCGATCCAGAGTAGATCGCCAGCATGTGCTTTAAAACAAGCAGCTAGAAATCCTTAAAAGTGTAAATATGTTACTGCTAACAAGCAAAAGTTGGTGATGCTTCTTCTACCCTTGGTGTTTTTTACCATTTCCGTTTGTAAACAGTGAAGATAGGGCCAGGAAGGGTGGCAAAGAAAAGTCCTTTGCAAAATAATGAGAAAGCATGCCACCAAAGAGCTTCAAACATCAGTTTGTACAGGACTGGGAATTTCCAGTTCTGCCATAATGAGTCTAAATTCAAGAGCAACATAAGGAGCTAAATCTGTTGGGCGAGTTACACATACCTGGCTAAATTAGACTTGCTTGGGAGAGGCAGTCATTCTTTCAAGTTGGTAGGACAAACTTCATCCATCGGAACAATTCCTTAGTGAATGCCAGAGGCCTAAAATAGGTAACACCGTTTCTAAAGCAGCTGCACCTATTTGAAGGTATAGCTTGTGAAAAATCATGGATCGGGGATCTTTTGGTACTGTTATGTGCTATGATTTCACACTGTGAAAAGAGAATGGAATGAGACCGGCTCCTGCCCTCCAGCAGTTTGTAATCAAAGCATAAAGCAGTACCCCCTTTTCAGGAGGACCAGAACACTGGGCACATTTTCAGGAGAGAATTAGGTCCAGGAATAAAATGCAAATATCAAGTTACCAAACTGAGAAAGGAAGTGGAGACTTGATTTTAGAAATAAGACAAAAACCTGGACTTTTAAACTGAGGAATAAAGGTAGTACAGGGAGATTTGATGAATTTGGGCAAGATCCGGACCACTGCCCAGGGCAAGGAGTTGCAGGGGTAGAGAAGTGAGGGGCAGGCAAGCAGACTGGTAGCTCCAAATGAACAAAGGCCTGATTTCAAGGAGTTTTTCATTCCCTAGAGAAGCCAGACATATATACAGTTAATTGCACTGTGAAATGGAAGTGTGTCATGCCATTATTTCAAAAAGGTGACGCAGATATAAATTTCTGGGGCTTTTAAAAAATATAGAGATTCAGATCCAATAGGCTGGGGATGGTACCAAGAGTTTGCATTTCTAATCATCCCAGCTGATGTTGATGCTGATGGTCTATGGACCACAGGTTAAGCAGCAATAAAGGAAATTGAGGAAATAAGAAAGTACTATGGGAATGTACAGTAAGCAGTGTTAAAGAGGAAGAATTCTCAGAAGCTGGGAATCCTGAGCTAAAAAATGCAAACCAAGAAGATTTGGGTTTTGTGGTAATGTTCCGTAAATTGGTGAGCAACAACTAGATTGCATTTGTTCAGCCAATATTTATGGAGACACGTGGCATTCCACAGCAAAATACTTGTTATTAGAAGCTTTCATATCAACTTAATCACAAGTAAAAACCAAACAATGGCAGCAGCAACGATGAGAAATGAAAGGCCATGGCTATTCTGTTTCAGAATACCAAACTTTAAAATGTTAGTAATGCTTCCCCTTTGAAAATTTAAACTGCATTCTGGTTTTCGAAATATGAATTTTTATAAGGTTAGCTCCAAATTTTCATGTACATCTCTTCTCTAAATGGGCAAGCCAAGGGGGTCGTGTGTTCATTCTCTTGGGCTTGTATTTTGCTTGCCTATTATGGAAGGCAAATTAAGGGCAAAGACCTTGTTTCTGTTGACTCAAGCGCCAAGTGACCTGTTTCAAGAAGAGAGTAAACAGCAGTCACGAAGACAGCCATTAACTGTGCAGCAGGTGTTAACACCTGTAGCTACTTAATTCCAGCCAAGATAATCATCTCTCTCTCTGAAGCTCATGTCAAGCACTGTTCACCATGAATGAAACTGTTTGGAGATATTAAGTCATGGCTTTCTCTCAGACGCTGCAGCAAGAGATGGGGAGATTTGGATGCCAGGGAATGCCACTTTGGTCAAGAGTGCATGTAGTTTAAACCACACCTCCTGGTACTCTGGCAGCCAAGCATGGAACACGGACAGCAGGAGCCTGCAATGGGTACTATCTGCCAAGGGCTACATGTAGACTTGGCTGGAGAAGTGCTGAGAGGAAAAGATAAGGCATTCTCAGATAGGAAGCCACCGCATCACCAGAATTCTCTACTAAATTTAGCTGTAAGCAACTGGACCCTGCAACTGATTAATTTATTATTATTTAGGGTTTAAGGGGTATGTGTGTGTGTGTGCCTGTGTGTGTGTGTGTGTATGCACATATATGGGTGAGTACTCATGATGCAAGCATGCAAACTCCCTCCCCCTCACCCCCAACGAACACTAAGTTCTCCCAGGGTGTAATCACTACAAATAGCTTTCCATTACACTGGAGATTAGCCGGTGATGATTACCATTTATCAATTTAGGCATAAGGAGAGCAAAGTTCTAGGGCAGTAGCTCTCCCTAATGACACCACTGTGCTCTCATGCTTCAGCAACACTGCTTCATATTGCAGAAGACTCTCTATTTCACTCTCTACTCCAAGGCCTCAAACAAAAACCTTTACATCTAAGGAATGTGTTTAAGGGACATTTAAAGCCTACCGTTAAATGACATAACAGTAGAGTAATAAGCAATCATAAACTTAGAATGTTGGAATAAATTGCTGGAGGTCTAACAGTTCTGCTAGTCTTCAGGTAAGAGGATACCCAAATAATTCTGGAAAGATGAGTATTCATTCTACTTTTAAAAATCTCCAGGGGAAAAAAAAATCTCCTTTTCACTTGGTAATCCAGTTCTAATATATATATTTTAAAATGTCAGTGTCCATTTATTTAGTCCATTGCAACCATTTTTAATGGAACAGATACGCCCTAGGTCCAGGTTTATATACTCAGTTTAGGACCTCAAAAATTGGAGATGACCATACAGTAAAAAATGTGTTATATTTTAAAATGTATTAAATCTGTTATTTTCCTTATATTATGTGTAATTGTATTAACAGAAAAAAGTTACTGGCAGTTCACATACGAGTAGCTAAAGCTTCCCGTATCCTTTCCTGAGCATTTTCTCAGTTTGTTCTACCAAAGCATTCATCCCAGAAATGTCAAAACATCATTAAAAGCCCTCTTTACTACAACAGCCCTTCTAGGAATTTTTTTAAATGTGCTTTTCTCTGGTGTGTCATTAGCTTGAAGGGGCCTTTAGAGATGACCTAGGTGGACTGGGAAGGTAGGCAAAGGACATTCTCTGTGTTCTTTGACAAACCAGTCTGTCAGATGTAGGTGGACCAAATTCTTTCCCTTTCAAGGAATATCAGCATTGTGTAATATCTTTGCAAAATGCAAGCTCTTTTGAAATAACGAGTCATGATTAAGAACTTGGGGGAATGTTGCAGCTCTGAGCTTTATCACAAATTTTTAAGAATATGCAGGAAGCCTAAGTTAGTCCGTTTCCCCCCAAAGTCATAAAAATAGGAAAATAGCAGACATGGCAAAGCAATTTATGTCTACTTTGAGGATCATGTGAGAAGAAATGACTACCACAGCAAAAGCCACAGACTGTTCCCCAGAAATAGTCTAAGAATCAGTATTTCTAAGGTCCACACCATAGTCCTCCAGAGTTGTAAGAGTCTTGGAGCCGCTTGTCATTTTCCAGTGGACGATTGCCCATTAATCTGTCTCCACACAGATTGGGACAAACCTAGTGATGGTTGCTAATCAGTATACCACTGGATGGCTAAGATCCCAGAGATATAAACGGACAGTAAAAGTCATTTAGACCAATCATTAATTTTACAGCTAGGGAACTAAGCTGCAGAGATATTCAGGAAAATGTCCAGGGCCACATACCTTGAACTAAGATTTCTTGAACTAAGATTTCCCAAATCCCAGATCGAGCCTGAATGGCACATATCAAGAAAAACTGGTATTAAATTAGAAGTTGATTCCCAGAAGATACACATATGGCACAACAGAAAAAGAAAGATCTGATAGCAAGCCAGCATTAATAAGTATTAAGAAAGATGTAAATATGATGGAAAGAAAATTGCGTTTACCTGTAATAAAGCACAGAATCGATCATGGTTCTTTCCTAGATTCTCCCGTGGCTCCTTTTTCTCTTCTTGGTCTCTTAAATATTGGAGCTTTCTCTAAGTTCAGCCTTGGCTTTTTTTCCCCCTCACTTTATGTTTTTATTTATAATCTCATCAACTCATATCTTTAGTCATAATTCATACACATCTGATTACTAATTACACAGTAAATTGCTAAGACTGTCAATTCTGCCTCAGAAATGCCTCTTGAATTCTTTTCTTTTCTCTGTTCCCACTTTTGCAGGCTTAATCCAAAACACTCAGTATCCTTGGAAGATTTCCAATTTTTCCCTAATTTTCTCTCTGTCTTCAGTGCCTTTCTCTTCTAAGCTGTCCTCGCTATAGTTTTCAAGGTCATCATTTAAAACTGTAACCTGATCATTTCTCACACACCCCACTGCAAAACTCAAATTTATTTATCCATTGATCTTCTATTAACAGGAGAATGACTAATTACTTTGCCAGTTTACTTTTCTGCATTTCCTTCATGCTGTATCCACACCAACCACACCAAAGGATTTGCCCTTACTTGAACATACTAATATTTTCCCGCATCACCACTCATAACTAAATGACTTTCCAAAGACTGTGAACTTCAGCCAGAATGGGTTATCTCTCAGTCATTCCACATGTTCAAAGCCTAGCACCGCATTTTTTTGCACTTAGTAGGAACTCAACAAATGTCTGTTGAATGAATGAATGAATGCAGTAACTAATTGGTGAGGGAAGATACACTGAACCTGGAGTGATATCTTGCAAACATTTTTTTTAGATTGTTGAACATTAAGAATGAGAAATGCAAATTACCTTTTATAATGTTTGATATTGTTTAATGCAAACTGTGGTATCAAACAGAAATAGAATTATAAATATAGATCTCTGATTCACCTCTCTATGTACTCTCCTGTCCTAAAATAAAGCAGAAAAATACATAAGCCTCCACAGGAAGACATCAACACAGTTGTGCTGAATTCTTAGTGCTAGACCAGCACCTACAGCCCTGTGTATTAGTTGCCCTAGATTATAAATCCTCCCCTGGCTCTTAATTATTCAGCTACCAAGGGATTCGTTTGGTACTGCTGCGTTATAGTATGTTAATCCAGTGCCAATTTAACATTTCTTTTATTTATTTTGCATGTGTTTTATTTCTTAAGGGGCTTTAAACATTTAAAATCTTTAGAAAGCTATATATTTTCGTATAGTTTTCTTTGACTTCAAGGTTGTTTATGCTGCTTGGGTTGTTATCTAACATTCCCGGTTAGCCCCTTACACAATTCAGTGGGCATGTGGGCTGTGCATTTAAGGTAGCAAATCTTATGCCATCTGGTTTGGGTACCTAGGATATCATCAGTAGTGAGCTATACTTGCAAGATAATTTTGCAAAACGAGAGCTTCTAAGACTATAACTAGCTTTATATCCCACCAATTTGATGCTGATTTCCAAGCTCTGATCACGTGTTTCAGGGCAACCATCTAAGAACAAAAGGTTTCAGTTGGGGAATTTTTGCATTTATGTTCTTATTCTCTCATTATTTCATTGTATATGTATTTTTTCTCCAACTAGAGAGTAATATCTGATCTTCTATTTGTTTTTTGTTTTCAAATCTCTCCCACTCTGCCAGTACCTGCATAGAGGTAGATACAGAGTTAGAAATTAACCACAGAGTTTCTCAAGGTGTCCTTATGGACACTGAAGCATTTGTTCTGGAAAATGGCTCTGTATTTGGGTTCATGGCTGATTGAACATTCATGAGAATTGACCACTAATGGAGTCATAAGCTATAGAAGATTTCTAAGGTTCCACAATTCTCTTGTGGGGTTCTGTCTCCTACCCTCACTATGAAATTCCTGGAGGAAGAACCATATTCCCTTCATTCAATCATTTATTCATCAAATATGCACGGATGGGTCCTATGTGGTACTTACTACACTAGCCTTTGATAGTGGAGCATTGGACAGAACAATGACATCTTCACTTATCTCTTTATGATAGTTTATAGCTTTGAAAAATGTTCTTAAAACTGACAGGAGGCCTTTCAATAACTAAAAGTAATAAAGGCCCATCTGGCACATTTCCCTATGGTGAAGTCTGTGCTTTCTTCTCTTTCCTTTGCTCTTCTCTCAAGCTCCTCTCACTGTAATGGAGTGAAAAATCAGTTTTCTCCCTTACTAAGTTTTAGTCACAAAGATACAGGTACAGAAAACTTGTAAACTGAGCAAATAGGCAATTACCAAATATTAATGAGCAACTAGTATATATGGTTCATTCATTTACTAGTCAAACCTTGTTGAGCAGGTACTATGTGGCAGGCGCCCATCCAGGCACTGTTCTACAGTTAGGTAGGAGGAAAACAAGTATAAAGTGAAGAAGTCCTGTCCTCAAAATATTTTCAACCTAGAGTCTGTTTTTCCCCTCTAATTAATTGGAAACAAATGGCCTGAATGGTATCTAATCACTACCACACCCAAGTCCTCCAGAGGGAACTGGGCGTACTCTTCAGCCGACTGCCCAGTTTGTCAATTTCAATAACCTTTGATTCGAAGACAAGGAAAAGATACACAAAAAGCAAAATTTCCTCATCTGTACTCTCTGGCTTTCAGGCTGACATGTCAGCAGATTATAAATGCTGCCTCATTATTGAGTAGAAGCCTAATTACCTGGAAAGGAGGGACTGTGTTTGGATAGCCCAGGAGCTGGAAGAACTTTTCCGTCATACAGAGCTGCCACTCCCTTTCTGGGGATTATTGATTCTGCGTCTTCCTCATAGGAGGGTCAAGCCTGCTGTGCTGACCAAGCATGTTCCATTTAGGAGATCCTCCCTCAGCACATTGGGCTTGATCCTGCTTCAGGTGTTTTTACATTCCTCCTGGTCTGAAACACGGTGAGAGGAAGCGTTTGGGTTTAATAGCAAATGTAAAAGCTCAGTAAAATGAAAGGTATCTAGGTTCCTCAGCTTAGGTTCCTCAGCTTCCCAAGAGCAAGACAACATTGCTTTTACAGATTATATAACACTCCTTTCTTTGTGCTGTTCTCTTGCTGAAGTAATGACAATGACCCTCCACCATTTATCAGATCATGTTCAAATTTATCCACTCCACAATCGTGACCTTTGCATAACCTCAACCCACTCTGCCCGTTCTGATTACCTTTGGCCGCACTGGGCCACACACCTTCCTCTTTGAAAATCTCATCTTTTTTGTTTTTAAGAGCTGTATAGCTAAAATCTGTCTGTTTCTTCCTCTCTTAACTGAATGTAGTTTGAATTCCTGTATGTACCATTCCACGTATGTTTCACACCTTTGAGTACTAAATTGTATACTGTCTTCAAAATATGTAGATAGAATCCACCAGAGAATAATGAGTTGGATTTTCTTCTTTTACCTAAATGATCTGACTAATAGTGCTCGTATACTCTGACACAGTAATCTCACCATGATGTAGTTATAAAAAGGAAATCAGTAGAAAAAGGTATATATACATAGAGCTCACTGCACCTGGGGATGGGTGCTGGGGCTAAATTTGCAACATTAGGGGACTGGGCAATTAAATTATTGTGTATCAACTCCAAGGAATATTATTTTGACATTAAAATTATAGAGTTTAGCAACATGGAAGCTTAAAAGAATCTAATCATAAATGAAAGAAGCAGAATAAAAACTATGACTACGGTTATTGCAACCACATATCATATGTGTGTATACAGAAGAGAAATGTAAAGGAGAAAAAAAATGAAAGCTGTTCCTGAGGGCAAGAATTTTTGTCTATTTCATTTAGTGCTCTAGTTTCAAAATCTAGAACCATGCCTGGCACATAATAGATGCTTAATAAATATTTGCTGAGTGAATGAATATGGGTATATAATGAGTGATGGGACTGTAGGTGATTTGTCTTCTTTTATTAGTTCCTTTTCCATTAAAATGATCTCTGTTAAAAAAAAAGGAGGGGGTAACAAGGAAAAATTCATTTATAACTAAAACACATTCTTGATTCTTACACGGACACTTTTGGGGTAACCCCAGGTGAGGGAAAGAGAGAACAGTGTTCAATGGCTCATATTATTCTGTCTAGTTCTCATAATAATCCATTGAGGTGAGTATTGTTATCATTTTATATATGAAGAGACTTAGGCTTAGAGAAATAACTTTTAAGACACCCATGAGTTTTATCTCAGTCACACTGCTACATATGATAGGTGGTACAACTCTATTTAAATAAGTCTTTGAACACAAAACAAAAACAGACCTAAAATATATCAAGATCATATAAGGGATTGATAAAGTAGGATTTAAAATAGTGGGGAAACTATGGAGGTTCCTTAAAAAACTAAAAATAGAACTACCATACGACCCAGCAATCCCACTACTGGGCATATACCCTGAGAAAACCATAATTCAAAAAGAGTCATGTACCAAAATGTTCATTGCAGCACTATTTACAATAGCCAGGACATGGAAGCAACCTAAGTGTCCATCGACAGATGAATGGATAAAGAAGATGTGGCACATATATACAATGAATATTACTCAGCCATAAAAAGAAACAAAATTGAGTTATTTGTAGTGAGGTGGATGGACCTAGAGTCTGTCATACAGAGTGAAGTAAGTCAGAAAGAGAAAAACAAATACCATATGCTAACAAACACATATATATGGAATCTAAAAAAAAAAAAAAGAAAAAGGTCATGAAGAACCTAGGGGCAAGATGGGAATAAAGACACAGACCTACTAGAGAATGGACTTGAGGACACGGGGAGGGGGAAGGGTAAGCTAGGACAAAGTGAGAGAGTGGCATGGACATATATACGCTACCAAATGTAAAACTGATAGCTAGTGGGAAGCAGCCGCATAGCACAGGGAGATCAGCTCGGTGCTTTGTGACCACCTACAGGGGTGGGGTAGGGAGGATGGGAGGGAGGGAGACACAAGAGGGAGGAGATATGGGGATATATGTATATGTATAACTGATTCACTTTGTTATGCAGCAGAAACTAACACACCATTGTAAAGCAATTATACTCCAATAAAGATGTTAAAAAAATAAAATAAAATAAAATAGTGGGCAAGAGGCAGAGGCCAGAGTGTGTACAGCACCCACATCACTGATTCTGTCTAGGCTTAATGAAGTGCAATGCACAAAATAAAAAATTTAAAAAATAACTTTGTGAAAGCAGCACAGTCCCTTCAACAGTATTTAGGTTAATATGCCAGTCCTCCTCTAATACTTGAGATTATGACTACCATAATTGATAGCAAATGTAGTGTCAAGGCACTGAATTGTGTTGTCTCAGTTTATGAAACTGCAGTCTTCTGTGTATTTGAATGCTGATGGATTGCTCTAAGTGACTGGATTTAAAGTGAGCAGAGAAAGGTAGTCAGCATTACAGTTTCATGCAAGGATGGCCTTTTTATCCTTATATATGTGGAAGTAAATGACAAGAATGGGATCACTTTATTATTTAGTTCATCTAAGTGTTCTCCTCTATCAACTTCAGAGCAAAGAAAGACTAATCTGTGTAGAAGGTGCTCAGCAGAATGTTTTACCAGCTTGAACTATAACTGTTTCCGTACAAGAGCAGTGGGTTGCTTCTGTATCAATATGTGTGTGTGTGCACATGTGCACGTGTGCGAGACAGATGGACAGGGGTAGAGATGGATGGCATGCAAACACTTTTTTTTTTTAGTCTCTTACGTATTGCCTAGACTTGCTTGTGTCCTAAGACCAACTCTAGAAAGACTGGTGGTGGCAACCTTCTCAGGTCAGTCTCTGAGAAGAATTCTAGAGAGTTCCAGATTCTCTTGCAATATTAGAGATTCAGGGTGAAAAATATTGGGCACTGCTGTAGACTGAATGTTTGTGTTCTTCCAAGATTCATATGTTGAAACTTAATCCCCAATGTGATTGATGGTATTTGGAGGTGGGGTCTTTGTGAGGTCATGAGGGTGGACCCCTCATGAATGTGATTAGTGCCCTTATAAAAGAGATCACAGAGAGTTCCCTTCCCCTTGGACCACATGAGGACCCAGCCAGTTAGAAGACAGGTGTCTATGAACCAGGAAGCAGGCTCTCAAGAGACACTGAATATGCCAGGGCCTTTATATCTTGGAATCCCCAGCCTCCAGAACTATGAGAAATAAATTTCTGTTGTTTAAGCCATTCATTCTATCATATATATATATATATATATATATATATATATATATATATATATTTAATCATAGTCTGGACTAAGGCACTAAATTGTAATGTCCTCGTCTTGGTCATTTCAGGCTGCTATAACAAAGTGCCGTGGACTGGGTGGCTTACACACAACAGAAATTTGTTTCTCTCAGTTCTGAAGGCTTGAAGTCCAAGATCAGAGTGCCAGCATGGTTGGGTTCCAGTAAGAGCCCTCTTCTGGGTCACAGACAGCTGTTTTCGCTTTGCATCCTCACATAGTGGAAAGGGTGAGAATGCTCTCTGGGGACACTAATCCCCTATAGGAGGTCTCTACCCTTATGACCTTATCACCTCCCACAGGGCCACCTTCTAATGAGATCACATGGGGGATTAGGATTTCAAATGTGAATTTGGAGGGAGCACAAACATTCAACCCATAACAGTCCTCACTTTTTTTTTTTTAAATCAATACTCTTTATGCAAGGAGAACAACAATTGAAATTTAGGGTAGAGCCCAGTGGCTTTTAATTTTATTCCTAAAACCAACTTCAGGATTCTTCCTTATTACTTTAAACTTTTCTAGTAGCATGGCTCATACATTAAAATAGTCCGGGCGTAAAATGACAAATAGGGCAAAATTAGCCTCTTCCATCCTTTATTTATTTTGACGTTCTTTCCTTTCTTTGGCAAGATTCCCTCTTCAGCCTGCAGAACTACCCACCTCTACTCAGCTCTCACCATCCAGTATCCACTGTCCAATACAGGCTTGCTTCTGCCTCTGAGAAGCTATATAAACGTATGTAATCCTGTCTTTGTCACGTCTTCCTTATTAATAGTTCTCATCTGAAAAATGCCTTTCTCCTGGGATTATTGTAAATATTCAGATAGATGCTCTATAGCTTGTTTGTTTTGATAATGTGAAGTGCTGTATAAATCTTCCTTTTATTTATAATGCCCCCACAGATTCAGGGTTCCAGACTCCAGTGCATTCCCATCAAAATCCCTTTAGGACCTAATAGGTGACAGGCAATAAAAAGAAGCATTAACAGATGATGAAAACGAAATCAAATGGTACAGGTGGGTCAATCTTGATGAAAAGTGATCACTAGATATAGCAAAGTACTAGAGATTGTTAGGGAGCTTGAGAAAGTAGTTTTGGGAGGCTAGAAAGTTGGAAAACCTGACTGGAGTTATTTCAAAAAAAGAATGGGTGGAAGAGGAATCAGATCTACTAAGTATAGGCAACTCTTTTGAGAAATTTTGCTGTAATAAAGCAAACAAATGAATTGGTAGCTGGAAAGAGACACAGACTCCAGAGCAGGCTTGTTTGTAAGCAAGCTAATGAGAAGGATTCAGTAGAGAGGAAAAAATGATGATGCAGGACAAGGTTGCTGGAGTGTCCTTGGACAGACAAAATAGGATTAGATGGGGTGCCCAAAGGAGGTGTCCTTAGCAGCACAGACACTGCATCCACCATAACAGGGCAGAAGGCAGCTCTCATGCTGCTAGCTGGGTGGGTATGGTGGTGGGAACCTGTGAAAGTTGTCTCTTAATGGGGTCTTTTTTCTTTGTGAAATAGGAAGCAAGGTCATAAAACTGAGAGCTGGAGTTAAAATGAAACAGGAAAGGGAGTGGAATATACATCTGGGATTGTGGAGGAGGAAATGGACTAGAATTCTGCAGTATGATTTCTGGGCAGCACTAAGAGCCTGGTTGAGATCTGCAGTCTTTAACTTAAACTGAGAGGTCATAGGCACAGAGTGGAAGACAACTGGGATTTCCCCACGGCTGAGGTTTTACTAAATGAGTACAGTGAAGCAAGAGGGGCCGAGAGAATTTAGGGAAGTGCTAGGGAGTGGTAATAATGGTTGACCATGGGATTTAAAGGGAAGTAAGGGCTTGAGAAGGCTGAGAGCCAGTGAAATGGGGGTAGGATCGATGTCAGATCCAAGGACTGCTGGAGTCAGGGAGCAGAAGGAAAGATCTGAAAATTAGAGAGAGAGTGGTCAGAGCATGGAGTTGACAGTTGAGATTATGGAGGCATTACGGGTAATCAGGGTAAGTGTGTAAGGGAACCAGAGTCTTCCCGTGGACACGTACGTGGCTTGCTGCCTCACCCCCCAACCACTTCTTAGGGAAACCTCTCCTTACTTGCTTATTTAAACTTGCAACTTCTCCTCAGACTCACCGGTGCTTGGTGTCCCCATTTTCTAGTTTGTATTTCCTCAAATAGTTGTTTACATCTCATATTCTGTATACATTTATGTATTTATTTTGCTTATTGAATGCCTTCCTCCATTTGTCCTCAGTGAGGACCAGAATTTAAGTCTGTTTGGATACATTTACCATCTTTCGTGATTAGAACATTGCCTAGCACAGAGCAGACGAGGCATTCGATATACTTTTGTTAAATGACTTGAATAAAGCAACTTTACATTTTAATACAGGAATTCCAAAGAGCCAATAAAATTCATCAAGTTCTCTTAATCTTATGGCTTCTTCTAGATAGTTGAATTTTCTGTACAGCTTATGACAAATTAATGAAGTTCCTATTCATTCTAACTATTTTTGAATAGAAATCTAAAATGGTGACTGTGAAACTGGTTTTTTTTACTCTAAAGGGGATTAAATAGAACACTATTTAACCTTTTTTTTTTTCTTTTTTACCATTCTAGGTCACTATTATAAAATTAACTCTTGGACTTTCCTGAGGTGAGTGTGAATTTTGGTCCCTTTGCAAAGGGTTGTTAGTGATCTTGAGATCACAATACTTTAGTTGAATCTATTCCTTTTGTCTCCTGCTTTCTGTCACGCCACCAGCTATTACTTTGTACTCCTATGTGTATACGTGCCTGTAACAGCTCGTTCCACTACCGCTCCTGCCCCTACCCCATAATTTGCTGTCTTCATGTACTTTGGACCTATTTTAAAGGATTTACGTGAAATAAGAGAATATAGGACTTCCCTGGTGGTGCAGTGGTTAAGATTCTAAGATTCCGCCTGCCAATGCAGGGGACATGGGTTCAAGCCCTGGTCCGGGAAGATCCCACATGCCGCAGAGCAGCTAAGCCCATGTGCCACAACTACTGAGCCTGCATGCCACAACTACTGAAGCCCGTGTGCCTAGAGCCCATGCTCTGCAACAAGAGAAGCCGCTGCATGAGAAGCCTGCATACCCTAACAAAGAGTAGGCCCTGCTCACCACAACTAGAGAAAGCCCACGCACAGCAACGAAGACCCAACGCAGCCTAATTAATTAATTAATTTTTAAAAAGAGAATACAGACACTAAGTGAGGGCACGGGGGCCACTCTTAACGGGATTAAGGTCTAGGCAACACCAGTTTCTGCTGTCTTTATTGCCTACTTCTAGGTTCTTAGTTGTGTGCTAAAGAGGTGAGATTGATCGACATTTGAATTATTAAGAGGTGAGGTGTTACTATAATTTACATCACACGATATTTTGGCCTGTCAAATCCCTTCTTTCCCACATGCACGGCTGCCTCCTCCATCTATTCATCTGGTCCATTTTATGCAGGTTGAGCTGAACACATAATGCTGCATGAAAATGTAGAAGTAGTAAGGACACCAATTAAGGTCCTCCGATTGGAGAAACACTGCTCTGAAAATGTGCCCATTAACAACGTTCCATAGGCCCTTAGGACAAAGTTCCATCTGAAGACACATTCTTTCTTACTGAAGCAGCAAACGGTGAAACATTTAAAAAAGAAAAGAAAAAAAAGTGTATTCGAGTGGTTTTACAAATAATGTAAAGGTCTATGATAAATCTTGAATTTTTCACCTTAACTAGATTTAAATAGCACAGGTACTTCATGCAGCAATAGACATTTGGTTACTTAACAGATACTCCTAGAGCTGCAAGTGATACATTTATATTTTTTGTTGTGTGTGCTATTCAGAGCCTCCATCCTGCTCTGAAATTTTGGGGAAAATTAGCCATCCAAGAGTCAAAGAAAGCACAGTTCTTCGACTGGTCTCTGATATAAACTGTCAAGAGTCACAGCCTTGACCATTACGCCTTCTGGATGTCAGTTTCCTCATCTGTGAAAACCATCCCTAACGTCTGTCTTAGAGTTTAGAATCTACAACACGTTGCCCCGGATCAAAGGATTGAGGAGTTCTGGTTCCACCCAGTAGAGGGTAGTGTTACCTAGACAAGGCGTCAGCGTGAGCCCAGCACAGATGGAGCAGTGGAAGCCGAATTTAGAATACAGAATGGGTAGCTACCTACCTCCCTGTCTTGAGTCACCAGACCACAAATGCTTCTCCACAAAATAGCAATCTCCAGCAAGTGTAGAAACGCACTCCTCCTCAGTCGTTTGCCACCGTTCCTAAAATGGACACATTACTCATTGCTACTGGAATATGAACAGGAATTTAAACTCCTACAATCTGTGTTGTTTTCTGAAATTTAAAGTTTGTTCTATGAATACATTCATTTATATAAAATACAGCAGCTTGTCTATACATATTGAACATTTAAAAATTACAGTTGAAAGTCACAGATTTTTCCTCCTGCAAAAATATTTAAGAAGTATTTATAAAGTTTGATGATGTTTAATATCATGCCAAGAACGGAAACCTTAATTGCACTTTTTAATTTACAAATAGCAAAAGTCATTGGCCTGTGACAGACAGAGAATTAAAGTTCTAGGTGTCAAATCCATAGTCCTAGTACTGGACGAAACCCTGACTCTCCATCAGCCTGTGAAGTTTACGGAGTGCCTCACACTGGAGTGATCCCCATGTGAGCCACAGAAGCTGTCTAAGAACGCATTCTCAAATAGCAAGTCGTGTCTGCTGGGATAAGATTTATGCACATAAAGTAAAGTAGTGGCAGGATTACATAGTTTAAGATGCTGTCTCTTCAGTACAAATAGTAACTCAGTAGGAGATATGAAAGTATTTGTTGAAAAAGTGACAAAATGGATGCATTAAGACATCAGTATAAAATACAGTTCATGGAGAAGTCTTCATTAAGGGCTACTGTTTAACAACAGAAAAAGAAAAATTAGGCAGTACATGTAAAAATGCACTGAAAGATCAAAGGTACTATGCACGTGTAAGATATTACTATCATCATTAGTATAATTTGGGGGTTCAGGGTCACCTTGAGACCCTGTACTAAGCGACCTTAGAAAGGCATTTCGGTAAAACTTTCCGACTTCTGCTTCCTCTTTGATCTTCATCACTGATAGAGGGCCTACTTACTTTTTTGTTTTTAGTACAAATGCTGAAGCCTGAAAGGAAAGAGTGAATAGAAGAACGATGTAATCCACAGGAAAGCACTGTGCCCTGTTCTGGTCCCAGGCCGGAGAACCACGGCCTGTCTTCCCCTGCAATGCACCACCTTTGCTACTCCTGGCTGTAAGACTGCACCCTTTTGGGGGGAGTTAAGAGTTTCTCAGCTCAGGAGGAAGCCTGGCCACTTGAGAGAAAATAAAATCATGATCCGCCTGCCTCCTTCTCTTTTGCCTGTAGCAGCTGTAAGTGCAATAAAATGTAAGAGTAAAAACAAATTTGCTACGGCAACAAAGTATACTCTAATAATGAAGATGGTGTCTAACAAGCAAGAGCAGCTCGAACTTTAGGGAGAGGGAAAGGAAGTACACCTTGAAGAAGTAGGAAGAAAAAAACATTAAAAGTTTAAAGTTTACCATTCTTCAGCCTACATATTGTTGGCCCATTTAGACAAGATGGATTTGTATCTTGGCTGACTTCCTCCTAGCAGTATTCTAACCAAGCAAGGTTTGATATTTTGGGGTAGAGGGTACCTAGGACTTCCTAAAAGCAGGCAGAAGGAGAGATCAGACCCTCTGATACAGACACATGGGACAGTGTACCATCGATGGGCAACACACAGAGGCCTGTGTATCTAGATCCTCTGCTTTACCACTGGGCTTCCCGGGGCTTGGTCCAAATTCTTTGACAAGATAATTCTCAAGAAACATTTCAGAAAAATGGCTACCAAGCCGGAGAGGGGCCCGGAAACGATACAAACCCATCATGAGTAGGCTGAACGTAGAAGTCAAGGACCTTACGGAAAATAAAGAGGAACTGCTGAGAATCAGACACTGGGTTGAAGTAGACTGAATTTATTCCACCTGTTCTTTCAAAAAAAATTAAATTAAGGCATTCAGAATTGGCTAGGTTATGCTGCAGAATACATCAACACCAACATTTTTAGTGATATAAGCAACAAAGGTTAATTTCTCATTCACAGTATCTGTCAATCACACCTAAGTAGGGAGTTCAGCTCCATGGCCGCCTCATCCTGGGAGTTCAGATGGATTTTGCCAGTTGTGAGGATCTTATGTCAGAATTAAATGCTCTGATCTAAAAGTGACATATGTCGCTCATGTTACTTCTGCCTAAGCCATTGGCCAGAACAACACTATCCAATTTCAGGAAGGGAGAATCTTCCCACGTGTCTGGAAGAAGAAAAGTAGCTGTAGACACATAAGTCTCTACCATAGCTTGAGTGCACTGGGAATTTTTACGTGTGAAATACACGGGACTGCCCTGGTGACACAGTGGTTAAGAATCTGTAATGCAGGGGACACGGGTTCGAGCCCTGGTCCCGGAAGATCCCACATGCCGTGGAGCAACTAAGCCTGTGCGCCACAACTACTGGGCCTGCGCTCTAGAGCCCACGAGCCACAACTACTGAAGCCTGCGCACCTAGAGCCTGTGCTCCGCAACAAGAGAAGCCACCGCAATGAGAAGCCCATGCACCACAACGAAGAGTAGCCTCTGCTCACCACAACTAGAGAAAGCCCACGCACAGCAATGAAGGTCGGTCCAACACAGCCAAAAATAAATAAATTTTTAAAAAATAAATAAAATACATGTTTCTGTTCTCTGGGAAAGTACTGGGCCATTGTGTTATATAAAAACAGCCTTCTTCCCTTCAAGAACGTGTGTGTATGAGGACAGGGGTGTGGTGAGCATCCTAGAAAACACTGGTAGATGGTTGTGGTCATTTGGACTCACATTTGAAACTGAAGTGTTTCAGACTCTGACTGCTGGCAAGAGTTCAGTGGCAAAGTTTTGCAAGGATGTAGGCTGAGGCCTCATCATCTTTCCAAAGGCAAAAAATGGATCTAAGGATGAGGCTTCCCAAAAATCAGAAAGCTGCCAGAACCTCGTGATGGCTGTTAGCAGACCTTTTTCCTCTCCTAGATCTTTATTAAGGGTGTCCCCCAGCTTAACACAAATAACAAAACAAACTAAAACAAAGCCTGTATTCCCCGTTCCCCTTACTTAATTTCTTCACGCTCAGTTCAAACTCTATTTCTACTCATTCCCACTCTTTGTGCACTTATCCTCAGCATGAGTTTCCTTAAAAAATTAATGGTTCTTTAACATTCCATGGATTGGAATGAGTCTAAGTGCACAAAGAGTCGAAGGAGTGGAATAAGTTCCATGACAACAGTAACCTTACCTCTGACCCTTTCTCTTTTGTCGTCTCTTCTAGCACTTAGCACAGGGCTGTGACAGAGTTGGCCAGCAATACATATTTATTTGATTATACCAGTAATTGGAAAGGGAAAAATTTTTTCGAGAACAGTGCCCCAGGCTAATGCAAATATACTTTAGGTAACTATGTTGTCATTGAAAACTATATTTTAAAAGACAGCTCTCTGATTTGGCATCTGTTGTCACTTTAGTTCCCTCAAGCCACCTTCCAATGAGGTGGAAAAGGCAGTAAAAGAGAGAAAGTGAGCAGCTAGTGATGAGAACAGTATGGCCTAGGGAAATAAGAGTTGAATCGGAACCTGGATCCTGAATTCTAATCTTGATTCCGCCACACACTAGCTCTGTAAAGATGGGCCTTGACATCTTCATCTATGAAAAGGGATACTTGCAATTGCCTTACCTACTTCACAGAATGCTGAGAGAATTGAGTAAAATCATGTAAGTTAAAGGAATCTGAAACCTTTAAAATACTTGACAAATATCATTTTCAAGTGGGATCATTAAGAAGGACTTAGTTGTGTCTAATGTCTTCTGTGCTATCAGAGCAATTTCAGGATGGGTAGGGGATACACAGTAAACCCCTGAGAGCACATGCTCTGAACTCTTTGAAAGATTTGTATCTAATCAGCACAAGGTCCTATTGCTAATCGCCGGGGGTTTCTCCCTGGGCGTCCAGTTCAGTCTGTAAAGTGTTATATTTAAAACTTTCTGAAGCCTCTCAGAATCCCAGGAAATAAGAGTGTGATCTGATTGTGACTGTAGTTTGCGGGTTAATATTGCTGGGCTGGTGGTGATTTCTAACAAAAGCAAAACTGCAGGTATCCGTGAGAGAAGGGCACTAAAGCTTTCCGCATCTCTGAGAGGGGCCGCTTCCCCTCCCTTCATCTGTCTCTTCCTCCCTCCCATCTGGAGCAGAAAAGACCACAGCTGGGGCCAGAATAAGCCTGCTCAACTGCAGAAGCTGATATGGGGGGGAGTGGGGAACAAGGCCAGTGGGCGTGCTCTGGCAGTAGAGAGAGAATTACCAATGGCGGGAGAAGCTCAGATGGGGTTCGGTGGTCATGGATAGGAAATAACGAGTCCCCTTCATGAATCGTAGGAATTGTGTGAAAGCGATGTTAATATGTGAGCCCAGCGGCACATCCCACAGAGAAGCTGTTGTGGTGGGGAATGTGGCAGATAACGCCAGTGTGAAGGCAGGAGGCCTGGGCTTGAGTTCTAGTGCCAACTTTATGAGCTCCACCCTTAGTTTCTCTGAACGTTTGTTGTCTCATCTGAAGAATGGCAAAAGAGGAGGGAGATTAAAAGCTAGTTCAAAGCTTTGGTGTCAGAACTGAATGAGAATACTCTTATAAAAGAAGCCCTTTTGTAAGCAATCAGTGGATCATCTGTAATTATGAAGGACTTTATGTCCGTATTCTGCACCTCCTCAAGAGAGCTAGGCAGTGAGGACTGTGAACAACTGTGATATAGAAGGAGAGAAACAGACCTGGGAGTAGAGGAATTTACATCCTCTACAAGGCTACATCCTCTACAAGGCTATTCAGCAAATGTTAATTGTGGCCTGACAGAGATACCCACATCCTAAGCCCCAGAACCTCTGAATATGTTATTTTACATGGCAGGAGGGAATTAAGGTTGCCGATGGTATTAAAGCTGCATGTTAGCTGATGCCAAAAATAGAAAGATTATCGGATAGACCCAGTGTAACCAAAAGGGTCCTTAAGAGTGGAGAAGAGTCAGAGGAAGAAACGCAATGACAGAAGCGGAGTCAGAGTGATGCAATGTGAGAACTCAACCAGACATTGCTGGCTTTGAAGATGGAGGAGTGGCCCATGAGCTACAGGATGTAGGCAGTCTCTATGTGCTAGAAAAGGCAAGGGAGCAATTGGTTTTCCCCTAGAATCTCAGGAAGAAACGCAGTAAGATCTTCAGCCTACACTTTGATTTTAGTGCAGTAAGATTCCTGCCAGATCTCTAACCTACAGAATGATGAGATAATACATCTGTATTGTTTTAAACCACTAAGTGTGAGATGCTGTATACAGCAGCAATAGAAAACAAATGGAACACTCAAGACAAGACATTTGATACCAAGGAAGGTCTTTTGAATGTTAATATCAAAAGGTTTGCACATCAGAAAGGTGAGTTTGTAAGTGAAACAAAGAATTCAGAGGGTTAATATAAACTGTAAAAAGAACACGAAGTTGTCATTTTTAACATCTGTCCCACAGCCTAAAGCAACAAGATTAAATTTGAGAGAATCACCAAGCTTCATCCTCTGCACTGAGGCCCAAGCGATCTTTCTATAGCACAGATGTGATCTCGGCAAAGCCCTCGTTTGAGTCCTTCGTGGACTTCACATTGCCAAAATAATACATTTAAAATTCTATCTCCGCGATTTAACTTACTTCTCCAATTTCATCTCCTTCAACCGTTCCATAAGCTAAAATACAGGAGAAAATCTTGTCATAGCAAATATATTCCTATTATTGAAAGTGCTGGGCTTTCTATGTCTCTGCACATAGAGTATGTTTTCCACTTAAAATATACTTCATTTCCAATAATGCCATTTGCAGCAACATGGATGGACCTAGACATTATCATGCTAAATGAAGAAAGTCAGAGAAAGACAAATACCATATGATATCACTTCTATGTGGAATCTAAAATATAACACACATGAACTTATTTACAAAATAGAAACAGACTCACAGACATAGAAAACAAACTTCTGGTTACCAAAAGGGAAAGGCATGGGGAGGGATAAATTAGGAGTTTGGGATTAGCAGATATAAGCTACTATATATAAAATAAACAGTAACTCTATAGCACAGGGAACTATATTCAATATCTTGTAATAAACCATAATGGAAAAGAACATGAAAAGTATGTATATATATATGCACACACACGCGTATACATGTACATGTATGTATGTATATACATGCTTTTCTTTTAAAAAACTGAATGACTTTGCTGTACACCAGAAACTAATACAACGTTGTAAATCAACTATGCTTCAATTTTTTTTAATTCTTCATTTCCTTCAGTTTGCAAACTCTGACTTGTCTTTCAGTTTAAATGATACTTCTTCAGGAACACACTTCTTTAACAAAGAAGCCTGACTTAGATTCTGTAAGCAGACATTTGTTAATTTTTTAGCTGACCACCGTCCAACCCACCACCCTTTCTGTTACCAGCTTGCTCTCCCTTTGGGGAATTCAGCATTGTGCACAGTATTTTAGTGAGAGGGACTCCCAATGTCCACTTCTCACTGTTGGCGGCTCCTTTTAAAACTTGAAGTTAGCAAGCCAAATTCTTCTTGTCTCCACCCCCTACAGCCCAAGGACAAGTATGTGATCTAAAATTGATCCAGTCCCCAGCAGTTTGAACTTTGAGTGAATGATGCAAAAAACTAAGTTCACAGATGGACCATAAGGAGTGCAATGGCCAGCAGACTGGATTTTGTTCCACAGCATGGCCTTTGCTTGCTTGATTCCTGCCCAGTTTTCAAGCCCAGTTTCCCAGCCCCTTCACCTTCTCTTACTCTCTTTCCAATACTTTTCCCCCTAAATCAAGCCAGAGTCAATTTCTGTTCTTACATCAAGAGTCATCACTGATAGATGCTTCTTTCTCTGGGCTCCCATACCACACTGTTGATGTACATATTATAATACCTGTCACTTATACTGTATACTTTATTTAGTTATTCATAATTAGGATGGGTTTCAAATAGCCCTGACCATCTCATGGCCAAACTGGATACAGCAAAGTTGTGCTTTATCTGATCAGATTTTTTTAAATAGGGAATAACTTTTGGAATTTTTAAATATGATGTTAAGGGGGAACCTTGCAGAGAAGAATCACATTGACTTAAGCATATGTAGTGTGATAAAGCCTATGAAGGAAGTATGATAGGTCTATGGGGTCAGTCAAGGATGGAGGCGATAACGGAGTAGCAAGGCAGAGACTCATGAGGCAATGGATTGAAGCAGAGGATACAGAGCTTAGAGTAGACAGTTGTGTTAGATTCGATATTTGTGTGTAATTGCAAAGAAGGACCTACAGAGTTCACGGTGATGTTTAAGAGGATCATATTAAGAAATTAAGAGCCCCTAAACCCTGAGAAATTTATGGAACAAAGTCTCTGATACTTAAAAA
Organism: Grampus griseus; assembly: GCF_964374135.1. NCBI lineage: Eukaryota > Metazoa > Chordata > Mammalia > Artiodactyla > Delphinidae > Grampus > Grampus griseus. Next base: position 40,201,993 of record NC_139009.1, read on the forward strand.
AAATACTAAGCGGTAAAATAAATATAAGAAAAATCAAAAACACGTTTGAAATTTCCTGTGATAATTTCTTTTGAAATCTAAAATATTAGTATTTTCAAAAATATTTCTTGTTGTTTTTCTGGTATCTCTGAACTGTTTATACCTTAATCACTGGCTTAGTCTGCCTGTTGTTGATTCAGTCCTGCATATGCTGGACATTCAAGTGAATGAAAATCAATGGATTTGACCATCTTCTGGTGAAACAAAGCAAGTTGTTTACGTAACAGGTGGAGTTTTTGTTGGTGGTGTTATTTTTGTTGGGGAGGGGGTTGGTTTGGGGATTAAGGGATGGAGCATTTCGAAATGCCAACCATGAACCACGAAAGCTCATTGTTTCATCCTACAGTCTAGTGGCTGTTATCTATTTCAGTCTGAGCTTGAGAAAAAAAGGTCATGGATAAGGTAAGTCTCCCATGCAGCTGTTGGATAAAGGAACTTTCGTATTTTCATGGTGTAGGTAGTAATATTCCTTTCAAATGAGATTTTTTGGAAAGGGTTTTTCTGAAGACTTAGAATGAAAACACCTGGGCCAGTTTCTGAATGCAGAAGGCAAGTCTCACCTCAGGTGTTAAGCATTTGAACTGGGCCATGTCCTGTGGAGTCGTGCGATATCAAATGCTTTCGGATCACATTCACTGACCAGTTCTTCAAAAGGGGTATCTTATTTTTAGCTCATTTTCTCACAGAGTTCATGAAGAAAATGCCACTGTTTTGTAGGAGCAGAATCTGAAAGGTGGAAACTTTGCATCTATTACACAACCATTAAGCCTCATCAGCCTCCCCCATTGCTAACCTATATACTATATCAAGACAGGAAAGCATGGATAACATTACAATCGACCATAAATAAAGTTCCCACATTCAAATATTTTCCTGTCTCTGAAATTACTGCCAAGATCTGTTAATGGAGAAACGTTAACAAGACATGCAAGGTGCACGTATGTGTATATGTGCGTGTGTGTGTGTGAGCACACGTGTGGAGGGTTGTGTGTGTTTGGAGATTCAGTGGTACGACACCTCTAAGAAGCGTCCTGTGCCCAAAATCTGGTTGAGCACTCACAGAAGGACTTGATAAATCTTTCCCTAAATGCAACTCAGCTATCGCACACAAAGTACAAACAGGGGTACTTCTTGCTCAGGTCAGCTAGATGCCTCGTTCTGAGTGTTACAGTCTTTTCAGGTTTCCGTTGGATACCGTTCATCTCAAATTATGTAGCTTAAATTCACTAGACGCTCAGTGTGCTGGCCTCCACGCACCGCCTCCCGAATTTTTTAGATTTACTGGATTTTCCTGCAGCTACATGTAAATAACTGCTTCATCATACAGTGATTGAGCTTTTAGTGCTTACCTAGTCAGGGCCTAATTCCTTAATAAGCTAATGCCTGCAGTCGTTTCTAAAGCAAGAATACCAGGAACATTTGTTATCGAATGGAGCCCTTACCAGTCATTAGTTGCTGTTAAGCCCCGATTAGATTAGTTTTCTACAAGCTATAAAATCATTTCGGCATAACAGATGCTCAGGGAAATTTTTGCACCATCTCTTGCTTTCTTATTTCTTCGAAGTGAAAACGGACCCCGTGTGTGCTGGGTGACCCTTGTTTTGCCTCTTTTTCAATGCGTCTATATTTTAAAGAAGAACTGAGTATTAAGTTTACAAGTGATTCCATCTTTACTTAATTTGTAGCCACTTAATTTGCACACTCAGATTTTTATTCCCTACCGATATATACGGTGTTTAGGGTGTGTGTACAGAATATAAAAATGAAGGCTTAGAAGTTGAAATGGTTTCTATAAAGGCAAGATCCGTTTTTCGAACGCTTGACGTTTTAGATACTTTGGATAGGCTGCAGGTTTCCATTCACTCTTTAATTGAAACCTGTGGAAATTATTTGGCTGGTATATCTGCATCAGTTGTTACTAAATGTTAAGTTACAAAGATTTGAGAAGTTTCTAAGAAGAACTTAACGCTCTCCATTCCTGATTCTGCCAGGAGAAGAAGTAAAAGATTTTGTACTACTGAGAAAGGAACGGTAAGGTGTTGAAATAACATTTTCCACTATTTCTTCCTGTATAAAATGTTTAGGCTCTGAAAACTCTTCAGTTAACATCACACAAGCAATTAGTTGTGTAATGTTAATAGGTTAACTGTACAGCTGGGTTAACCCACACAGTCTCAAATTGGGGTAGTGTCCCTACACGAATAGGAACAACTTTTCACTTTTAGAAATGTCATGGTTTGAATGGTACATTATAGATGTTAAGGAAATTATTTAAACATTTTATAAAGTTGATGTCCTCCATTACGTGATAAAGATGATATTTACTCTGCACAGTCAATTAGTAAGAATTGTCTGGGCATCTACCCTAGGCACACGTGAAATGTTACAGGTGTGCATGACATGATTCTGTCCCATGTGGCATTTGCAACCTGTGTGATTTTAGTCCATTATAACAAATTTGACAGTACTCTGGGAATGAAATAAGAGCACTAATTGTCCTCCACAAATATAAAATGATAACAGTGAGATGCCACAACTTTCTAGCTTTATGACCTTGAAAGATGTACTTAACATCACCAAGCCTATTTCTCCATCCATAAAATGGAGACAGATACAGGATTCTTCTTAAAGAGCTGTGATGAAGAGTCAATGAAATAAAGTCTAATGGGCTGAGCACAATTCTGGTCATATGGTTGATCTCAGAAGATGCTGGCCAAAAATAAATAGATGAATAGATGGATGAATTAATAAGTAGTAACTACTAAATTAATTCACACGTGTGTGGACAGGGATGAGGGTAGGAGAGAGAGAAAGGGGCAGGCATTCATTAAACATCTGTGCGGTAAACAATTTTGCGTCCTCTCTCCTCCCTCTCTCTATTTTTTAATCTCTGCCATTTACTAGCTCTGTGACCTTGAGCAGATTACTCAGTCTCTTTGAGGTTGAGTAATTGAGGCACAATCTCTTTGCTCCTCAATTTCCTCAGCTCTACAATGGTAATATATATATATAAATTTAATACATCACATCACTGGTGCCTAGTAAGTGCTCATTAAACCATAGTTATTGCTGTTTCATATAGCTGTTATTATTTCAGGAAAGGCATAGGATGATAATGGGAGGAAATGCAGACTTCTCTACTGAGAAAAATGGGGAGAACACATTGGATCTCCATTACTCGGGGTTTGAAAAGGAATGGTTTGCAACTGAGTGAAACCTAGATCCTCTCTTAGGTGGTCCTGTACTCTTTCTTTCAGCGAGCATGGTTATTCACCACAGGATTATTTGATGATGATTCACCACATGATTATCTGCCACAGCTTTAACAACGAAAGTGAACGAACAAACAAAAAAAGCCTAGGTGATGTGGTTAAGTCAGATTCAGCTACTGAACTACAGGCAACCTAAGAGGCTCCTCCAAGGCCAAATCCAAATGCTTATAATTCAGAATGTTTCTTCAAAGATATTCATGAACATATTCATGTAAGCAGTGCTTCAGAAACTAAGTGTTCTTTATAATAAGCATCCATTCATCCTAACATGCCTTGAAAGGAAAATTGATGCTATTATTCTAGCTCAAAAGATGATGAGACAGAGTGAGGTGAATTGCCTGGACTAAGGTCACACGTTAAGTCAGTAGCAGAGATAGACTCAGAATGAAAAGTAAAAGTAAACAATATTTGCCCCCAACAATAGTGGTACTTCAGTTCTAAGACTGTTACCTTTCATTGTCTTCTCTTTAAGTTTTGGTACCTTCAATGGCTTTTGAAAGCAGCAAGCCTTGCACTATTCCACCTACCTGGATGAGTTTTTAAAACTCACAGATTTCCACTCACTTGTGGTTCAACTTCAACTAGCTGCCAGTGTATTTAAAGGAACACTCCATGAGCCTGGACAGCGCTATGGCCTAAAGCAATAAAGAGGTTGTATCCAAATCCTATCCGCGTTATCTAAGCAGCTGGTTTAACTCTGGGAGGGGCTTCTGACCCTGAAACCTGACTTCTCCAGTTAGCCAGGTGGTATGTGGCACTGGCTTCAAGGTCTTGTCACACACTCCTGATACTTGGGAAAACAGTTTACTAAGTTGGATTATTGGTATTTTCAATATTAATAAAAATGGCAGTACATCAAGGAGTTACAGCCAAACATCTCAAGTCAATGTGGAGACTGGGGGACAGTAAACAAAGTGAACTGTCTCAGCAGTTCACTTCCAGTTATCTCAGAAGGAAGTCAAAACTAAAGAGCAGAGAGTTTTCCTAGAAGAGCTCTTTGTAAGCTGTTTTTGACTTTATTTGGGCTTTGTTCTGTTTTGGTTTTGCCGCTTAACTGTCTCACTGCAGCGATCAACACTGAAATTTCGCTCTGAGCAAAAAGAGTGAAGAGAAAGCTGGGAAGCCACCCTCCTTTCCACCTCCAAGCTTCATGGAAGAATAGCCCAAAGGCTATTGCAATGCAGACAGTAATGCAACCCCAGAGGTCTTTTAACAGGGGACATGACAATCCAGCTGGAGTTTGAAGTGTGACCTTGGAGGTTGGAAGAGATAAGCCACCTGTGGAAGTCTCATATTGAAGAAAATCAGCCCTGCTTTTAGGAAACTGTGAAGGACTCCCAAGAACCTTGCCCAGTACCAACATGGCCCCACTGCCTGCACGCAATATAGTCCCAGGCTACCTGTCCAGCCGTACTTACCATTGTTTCCTTTCACACTCACCATGCTTTCTGGAAGCTGAACTATCTGCAATCTCCTGTACGAACCCAAAACATTCCTAACTTAGGCAATTCTTTCCCGTCAGACCTATTTTACTCTCATGTCTGCCTGTGTTCCTTGTCCCAGTAAACAGAAACTCTGTTTACCAACACTACTAATTGTCAAACTAAAAATTTGAAACCACCCTTGAATTCTTTTTTATATCTGCCTGTCAGATCCGTCAACAAATCCTGATTCCAACCACTTCTCACCCCTTCCATTACTACAAAGCTGGTGCAAGCCTCTGCCTCTCTTGCCTGGATCGCTGCAATAACCTTCTAGTTAGTCTTGTTTCTTCCCTGGCCCTCCTGCTGTCTATTTTCAACAAAACAGATGGTGATTCTGTTAAAATATAAATCCTATTGTGTCACTCGTCTACTCAAATTTTTCTTTACTTCCCGTACCAGTCAGACAAAGGCCAGTGTCCCAGCAATGACCTACAAGACCTTCCATGATCAGGCTTCATCTCTACTACCCTTGCTCGCTACTCATCCTTTTCCAGTCAGAATGGCTTCTGTTTTTCCTTTTAAAAACCAATCACACTCACTCCTCACATCCTCTACACTGCTTCTGCATGAAGTTCTTTTCTCCCAGGTATAAAATGATGTTTCTTCTGAACCCTTCTTCGGGTATCTGCTTAACTGTCATACTCTCTCTGGAATCTATCCTTACTTTTTTATTCCGGCACAGTATTCATCATTATCTAACATATTGCATACTTCATTTGTATTGTTTATTTGTGTTTGTATTTATGTTTCCTATCATTAGGAAGAAAGTTCATGCAAGCAAGGAGTTTTATCTATTTTATCTATCTTATTTATTGTTGTCCCCCAGCCCCTAGAAGAGAGCCAGACATACAGTAGATTCTCTTTAAATGTATCTAGAATGGATGAATAAATAAAGTCACCTTTTTACATTGCTGAAAGACTTAATGAGTATGTCAAAAAATAATAGAGTTATTTCTCCCTTGAAGGGCCATAGTTTTTAAGAGTCCAGAAGCATACAGCTCCTGAATTCCAGATAGCAAGGATGATGAAATCTTCTTTTCAAAGAAATGTCACTGTTACTGTTAAGTCCCAGTTACAATTCCACAAACTCCCTGTGGGTATAGTTAATCTGAGGCCCCTTTGAAAAAAATGTCAATTACCTCCTGGTTTCTTCTTTCTCCAGCACTGTGACATCCTCCCCGGATTAGTTCTCATTTCATTTTCTATAGTATCAACAGCAGAGCCAGCATTCATTCTCTTCAAACAAATTACTAAAGGCAACATGATAACCTGGCAGAACTGTCTTAACTTCAGTTATCTTTTTCCCTTTGAAGTTACATCCCCTCTGCTCATTATCAGATTGAGTAGATTGTATGTGATGTATTATTGGTCTTGTTCTATTTTAGTATAACATTTATTGTATTCTAATGAGAGTTGAAATAAATTTGCTAATGACATGAATAATTATAAGTGTAAACATTAGCTGGGTATGTGACTACTGGGAGAATGCCTCAAAAAAGAAACAAATCCTGTGGAGGTCAACAGAGAGAAGAAGCGACAACTGTAATCGAAGTCTTTCTCCCCTTCTGGTGGTTTATACCGCAGATAGGCTCTCGGTGCTGCTGCGTACACAAGCAGAGAGGGAGGGGCAGGAGGATTCGGACTGAGTTTTCCGTTTACAAAGTTGGTAGGTTACTGAGGAAAGGTGGATGTGCAATGTTACACTGAATTGCCCAGGGAGGAGGAGAATTGCTCACTTCATTTTTTTTTTTTGGGGGGGGGGTATGCGGGCCTACTCACTCTTGTGGCCTCTCCCGTTGAGGAGCACAGGCCCCGGACACGCAGGCTCAGCAGCCATGGCTCACGGGCCCAGCCGCTGCGCGGCATGTGGGATCTTCCCAGACCGGGGCACGAACCCGCGTCCCCTGCATCGGCAGGCGGACTCCCAACCACTGCGCCACCAGGGAAGCCCTGCTTACTTCATTCTAGTTGCCTAATATGTATTATGGCCTTACTTATAACAAGGCACTCTGGTAGGCATTTCCAAGGAAACAGAGTAAGCATCATTTCTGATTCAAAAAATTTTCAACTGAATAGAGAAGACAAGAATATAAATGACTATATTGGCAAAGATATAGTCACAGTTTGCCACAAGTTATAGGCACAAATAGCCACCATGATAGAGGCACAAAACTGGTCCTAACCCATTCATTTGTGTTTGCCAGGGGAAGGAGGATGGGAAATGAATGTGCATGTGTGTAAGTGCTGGAAAAAATCTTTCTGCCTCTATGAGGAGAGTCTAGGATACATTTTGAAATGTGAGTATGATTTTAACAGTCAAAGAGGCTCAAGAAGAACATTCCAGAAAGTCTGTGTAAAGTTGGAAAAATTCAGAATATGGTAAGTAGTCCATTGGGATGAAGCACAGGGAAGTGATGGTAAGTAGGGCTGAAATATAAGTGGAGAACAATAAAATCCTTAAATATCAGGCTGTAAGTTTGTACTTACAGGAAATAGGGAGCCACTGAAGGCTCTGAGCATGAGCGGGACATTAAGAGATCTCAGAGTAGTAAGATTCTTTTAGGAGTTTCCAGAGGAAATGTGAACATGCAGCTCGCTCTCTTTCTGTCTTTGTCTTTTTTGGCCATTGGCTTCCAAGGTCTCTGTAGAGACAATCTGACCCATTGTAAGTAATTTGGAGATTGAAGTTGAAAGTTTGATCAATGTTAAGTCCTGAAATAGAGTAAAGTACTCACAGCAATTGTATTGTTATTTTTCCCACTGCAAAGCTAAGGAAGCTGAGGAACAAAGAGATTAAGTAACCTGCCCAAGGTCACATAGTTAATGGCAAAGAGAAAAAGAGACAGATTGAGAAGAAAACCAAACATGCATTGTTGAATTGGTATAGATGCAAATACCATTAGACATTTGCTTAATGTATTACAGCTTTGGGTAAATTAATTTAAAGCACTAGAAGTTTAATGGGTTGAATTAATAGTTAGAATTAATAGAATTTTTAAATATATGGCTGAATATTTTGGTAGTTTTAGTTAAATATTTCTCAGTTGCCTTATTATATTGACTGAACAGTTCTACTCAAAGAAGATTACACAGAAATATTTTATGGATTCTGAGCTTTTAAGGCTGTGGTTCTCTCTGAAGAACAAACAGATATTTGAAGAATGAACAAAGAGAAAAGCCTTCTTACTTTAATTGTAGACAAATAATTTTCCTTAATACATAGTAAACAGTAAGTAGAGTCGGTTTTGGAAAGTAAGTACAAGAGTAATTCTGCAACCCTTTTTTAAAATAAAACATTCTCATTAATGCAGCTAAGGTTTTCTTGTTTGCTCCATTTAACAGCTGTTCAGCTGTATTCTCAGATGGTGTGTGTGAAGAAGTCAGTTATAAAAAGTGTTGTAAGCACCTTATTAAGAAAAAAAGGTTGCATGATAGCCTAAGAATAAATGTTTCTTCTCTATTCATCTGTTGGCTAGGGTCCCCTCCAGATACTTGAAGGGACAAGAGCCACATTCCCAATAATACTGATTTTACCCCTCTCTTAGGCCTAGACCATCATAAGGTTAAACTTAATCTTTTACCTAGGTATACCCATATGTATTATACTTCATTTCCATAATTAAGATGCAAAGGTCCCCATAAACAAAAACCAGAAAACGTGTGTATGTTATTGTTAAAACATTAGTTGTTGAATGAGAAATTAGAGAAACATATACAGAAAAATTCTGTGGACTCAGGAAATCTTATTTTTATGAAAGTTTTGAAGCTATTGGGTTTCTGTACTATTCAGTTATTAGCACATTCATTACACTTTTGTCAACCAAGTAAAATAGACATCATATAATTCCTTTTATTTCCTCTACTTGAGGCTGAGCTTTCAACAGAAATTAATGTTGGGTCAAGAACTTTTAAAATGTATACTTCGACCTTACCCAACAATTACTCTAGAAATATATTCCAAGTAGATAGCCTATCTTGGGTCAGGCTTCAGAAGCACCCTCTGAAGTAAGAATTCATGTGTAAGTGACTTTTTAAGAAAGTGCCCTAAGAACTACGGAGAGAAGAGGGGAAGAAGAATAGGGAATAGGAAGAATCCAAGCAAGATTTGCAGAATTAGACAAAGTTCACTATGGACACGTCAGCCTGATGACACGGGGACTCTGCAGTATGAATTATGCCTCAAAGTTTGTTCTGACCTGAGGCAGAGAACTGGGCTTTCATATTCCCATATCTGCATTGGCTAAGGTTACTTCCAGCTGTTTCTTCCACATAGGCAAAGCAGTATCAGAACCCCAAAGGCAGTTCACAGAAGAGTCCTAGGTGTCAGCAGTTCAGGCAAAGCCACTGAAGCCTGGAGAAGAGCTTTATTCACAATACGGAATACTGCACAGACATTTAAAAGTTTTAATTAATTAACAAGGATTTTTTTGAACTTATTTAGGGCACTGGCAATATATTAGAAATGTAGAAATATAGAAAACAGAAATGACAACCTACCCACATGGGGCTAACATTCCAGAGGGGAAATAAGACAAAAAAAACAAAAACGAGAGATGTAGTATGTAGTAGGCAGTTAGTTATATGGAAGAAAACAGAACTAGGCATGGTTAAGAAGGACTTACAAAGGCAAAAAGTTGTATGTAAGGGAGGGGACTATATTTTTTAACTTAAAAATATAATTGAAAAAGATCAACTGAGCAAAGACATGAAAGAAAGAAGCATTGCCACATGCATATTTGGGGAAAGATTTTTTCTACTCAGAGGAAGTAGTGCAAAGGACATATGCAGAGGGAATATGCCTGCTGTGTTTGAAGAATAGTGTGAACGTTAGCCTGTCTAAGGCAGATTAAGAGCTAGGAATTCTAATGGTATGGTGGTAATCATCTTGCAATATATAGATCTATCAAGTCAACATGTACACCTTAAACTTATACAATGTTATATGTCAATTATATCTCAATAAAGCTGGGGGGGAAGTAAAAATAAATTTTAAAAAAGAGATAGGGGTCCTGTAAGTGATCAGGTCAGAGAGTTAACAGAGAGCCACATCATCCAGGGCTTTGTAGGTCATAGTGAAGACTTTGGCTTGAGGAAAGTAAGAGGCCATTGGAAGGTTTTTAGCTGTGTGACATGATCTGAATTACTTTTTAAAAGAATCACTTTGACTGCATATTGAGAATAGATTATAGAGGGGGCAAGGATAGAAGCAGGGAAATAAATTAGCAACTTTTGCAGTAATCCAGGCAAGTGATAACAGTGAATTGGACCAGGACTATAGCATGGGAAATGGGTGAGAAGTACTGGATTATGTTATAAATGTAGACAACAGAATTTCCTGGTGTGTTAGACAAAAGGCATGAGAAAAATTTTAAAAGCAGTTCCAAGGAGGGTTTAAATATTTGGCCTGATAATTTGGAAGGACAGAGTGGCAGTTAATTAAGATGACTTTAGTTTCCACCTAAAGAAAATAGAAGAGTAAAGTATATCCAAAGTTAGCAGAGAAAGGAAATAATTAAAATCAGAGCAGATTAAATTGGTAAACCTCAGCCATAGTAACAAGAAAAAAAGAGGAAAAACACAAATTACCAATATCAGGACTGAGAGAGGGAAATCATTACAGATTCTACAGTTATTGAAATAATAAAAAGGAAATTTTGTGAACAGTTTTGTGCCAGTTAATTCAACAATTTAGATGAAATGGAAAAATTCCTTGTACACAAACTACTAAAGCTCACTCAAGAAGAAACAGAAAAACTCAATAGCTCTGTATCTACCAAAAGAATTGAATTTGTAATTTAAAACCTTCCCTCAAGATAACTCCAAGACGGGGTGGCTTCATGAATGGTTTCTACCAAATATTTAAGGAAAAAAATAATACTATTACAACACAAACTCTTCCAGAAAACTGAAGAGCAGAGACTACATCTCAGTTCATTCTATGAGACAGATGACCTTAACACCAAAACCAAAGAAAACTAAAGATCAATGTACCTCATGGGCCTAAATACAAAACTCAAAACAAAACTTTAGCAAGTTGAATCCAAATATACACACATACATGATGATACATATGGTAGGACAGGGAAACTTTTCCCTTCTTTCTAGGTTCTTTGGCTTGTCTAATAATTAAATTGACGTAAGACATAAAAGAAAAACAAATTTAATTTCATATATATGGGAATTCCAAAGATATGAGGCTCTTTTATAGCCAAGACAACTGAGTCCTATATGCCATCCTGGGCTAAGGAGAAGGGGATTGGGGTCTGGGACTTGAAAGGGAGTAAGACAACTCATGGGTATATGGGAAAAGCAAATGTTTGGTTAAAAAATAATGCATGCCATGCCACACAGGTAAGTCCTTCCGGTGTAAAAAGTTATCTCTGGTAATAGCTCTCTTCCTGGTATAAGCCTGATATATAAATTCTTTTAGGCAGTTAAGGAAGAGTTACAAAGCTCTTATTGAATCTGTTGGGCCTTGATTGTCTTCAGCTTGAAATAATCCACATGCCTAAGTGATACATTCTGTGGCAGCCCACCCTGAACCGCATCCACACTATAAGAGGTGGAAAAGCAAGCAAGCTGCCCTATAGCTTACCTACCCCTTGTGTACACTAAACTATTCCCTCTCACTTGATAATTTGAGTGTAATGAGCTTATACTGCCAGCCCGGTTTTATGAAGGGCTCACTGATGAATAGACCATGATCAGTGAAGCATTCATTTACTCTGGTACCATACAGCACTGCATAAACCTTGCTATGGACTGAATTGTATCCCCCCTAAAATTCATGTGTTGAAGGCCTAACCCACAATGTGACTGTATTTGGACTTAGAGCCAGTAAGTAGGTAATCAAGGTTAAATGAGGTCATAAGAGTGGGACCCTGATCCATAGGATTAGAGTCCTTGTAAGAAGAGGCACCAGTGAGCTTCAGCTTTCTCTTCCTGAGTATACTCAGAGAAAGGCCATGTGAGGGCACAGTGAGGAAGAAGCCATCTGCAAGTCAGAAATAGAGCTTTTGCCAGAAAGCTAACCCCAACAGACCTTGATCTTAGACTTTCCAACCTCAAGAACTGTCAGAAAATAAATTTCTGTTGTTTAAGCCACACAGTCTGTGGTATTTTGTTATCAGAGCCTAAGCAGACTAATACAAGCCTAAAATTAAGGAAGAGACCCACTATACCTCTTCCTGCTAAAGGACCCTCCCCTGTGGGATTAAAGTCTGGAGAAACTTAGAAAATTAACAAGGCACACTATTTGCCTTTAGTATTTACAGAGGGAGAGGCCATACTAAAATGTCCCTATAGTGGTTATACAGACACCTTTTTTTTAATACATAAATTTATTTATTTATTTTTGGCTGTGGTGGGTCTTTGTTGCTGTGCACAGGCTTTCTCTAGTTGTGGTGAGTGGGGCTACTCTTTGTCACAGTGCTCAGACTTCTCATTGCAGTGGCTTCTATTGTTGTGGAGCACAGGTTCTAGGCACACGGGCTTCAGTAGTCGTGGCTCACAGCCTCTAGAGCACAGGCTCAGTAGTTGTGGCACACGGGCTTAGTTGCTCCATGGCATGTGGGATCTTTCCGGATCAGGGCTCGAACCCGGGTCTCCTGCATTGGCAGGCGGATTCTTAACCACTGTGCCACCAGAAGTCCCCATATACCATTTTAATAATGTATTAATATTCACCCCATGGGGGAGTTGGGATCAAGATGGCAGAGAAGTGGGACATGGAGCTCACCTTATCCCATAAAAAAACATTAAAGATACATCTACAAGTGGGACGATTAGCACAGAACAGCTACTGAATGTCGCAGAAGACCTCAGACTCCTGAAAAGACAAGAAAACCTCCACGTAACCAGGCAGTACAAAAGGAAAAAGAAAAAGAAGGCATTGGGATGGGGCCTGCACCCTAGGGAGGGAGCTATGAAGGAGGAAAGATTCCTGAACCCAGGGAAATCTTCTCACCAGCAGGGAGATCAGACTGGATGGAGGGGGAGCTTTGGAACCCAGGAGGAGAGCACAGCAACGGGTTGGGGAAGGCAAAATGGAGAGTAACATGCACAGGTCGACTGCCCTGTGCTCCCCAGCCTGAGACACTCATCTTTTGGTGCAGGTGGGGGCTGAGTGCTGAAGCTCAGGCTTCAGAGGTCTGACACATGGAAAAGACCAGGGTTGGCTCTGTGGAGAAAGCCTGAAGAGGCTGGGCTGTGGCAACTGAGGGTGTACTCAGAAGTCTGGGCCCACCTGAGAGGCAAGGCACCATTACTGGGGGTGGGTGGGGCACACGAGGAGAGAGGCAGGACTGCCATAAGAGCTTCTTTCCCTGTGAGTGCTCCCAGGCAACAGGACACTGCCTACAGGAGCTCCAGGGGTGGGCGCGAGTCACCACCACCATCATGGGCTCCAAAGGCAGTACTGGCCACTGTTATGAAGCCCACAAGCAGGCGGAGGCCCTGTCCCCATTGTCCCAGGAGTGCATAGAGAGGAGCTGCCCATAGGAGACCCCTGAGCAGGCAACAGGCTCTGCCCCTGCTGTCCGAGGAGCACGCAAGGGCCACTGTAACTGCACACCCCATATCAATGGGGTAATGGCCAGCACACACTGAGGAAAGAGGCAGCAAGCATCCAAACTAAAAGCACCTCCTCAATGCCGGACAAGAGGGCAGAATAGAAGGACTTGAGCTCACCGCCTCTCACAAAAACACCCAAATCACAACTCCTGAACAACCATCGATAAAAGAGACTGGAACCCACCAAAAAAATACATTTCACATTCAAAGACAAAGAAGCCACAATGATACAGCTGGAGGGGCACTTTTGCAACATAAATCCCATACCCACTGGGTGGGCGACCCAGAAACTAGAAAATAAGTATATCGCAGAGGTTCTCCCACAAGAGTGAGAGTCCAGAGCCCCACATCAGGCTCCCCAGCCTGAGGGTCTGGCATCAGGAAGAGGAATCTCCAAAGCATTTGGCTCTGAAGGCCAGCAAGGCCTGAGTGCAGGCAGCTCCACAGTACTGGGAGAAACAGAGACTCCATTCTTGGAAGGTGTACAAAGGGTTCACGTACACTAGGACCCAGCACAAAGTTGTAACTCCGTAGGAGTTACTGTACTTACCTATGAGTCTTGGAGGGTCTCCTGGGGAGGTGGGAGGCAGCTGTGGCTCACCGGAGTGGGGGGGGGGCAACAACACTGGTGACAGAGGCCCCAGAGAATATTGATTGGTGTCGGCGGTCCCAGAGGTCACCGTTTTGCCATCAGGACCTGGCCCTACAGGCACCAGGCTCCAGTGCTGGAATGCCTCAGGCCAAACAACCAGCAGGAGGGGAACATAGACCCAGACATTGGCAGACAGGGTAACTAAAGCCATACTGAGCTCACAGCCACCTCAAAACACACCCTTTGACACGTCCTGCCCACTAGAGGGATAAGACCCTGCTCCACCCACCAATGGGCAGGCACCAGTCCCTCCCACCAGGAAGCATCCACAAGCCTCAGGACCAACCCCACACACCAAAGAGCAGACACCAGAAGCAAAAGGAGTTATGACCCTCCAGCCAGAGGAAAGGAGTCCACAAACACAGAAATTTAGACAAAATGAGATGGCAGAAAAATATGTTTCAGACGAAGGAAAAAGATAAAAACCCACAAGAACAACTAAATGAAGAGAAGATAGACAATCTACCTGGAAAAGAATTTAGAGTAATGATAGTAAAGATGATCCAAGACCTCAGAAAAAGAATGGAGGCACAGACCAGAAGTTACAAGAGGTGTTTAATAAAGAGTTAGAAGATTTAAAGAACAGAGATAAATGATACAATAACTGGAATGAAAAACACACTAGAAGGAATCAATAGCAGAATAACTGAGGCAGAAGAACAAATAAGTGAGCTGGAAGACAGATTGGTGGAAATCACTGCCATGGAACAGAATAAAGAAAAAAAATGAAAAGAAATGAGGACAGTCTCAGAGATATCTGGGACAACATTAAATGCACCAACGTTCCCATTATAGGGGTCCCAGAAGGAAAAGAAAGAGAGAAAGGGCCTGAGAAAATATTTGAAGAGATTACAGGCAAAAACTGCCCTAACATGAGAAAGGAAACATTCAAGTCCAGGAAGCTCAGAGAGCGCCATACAGGATAAACCCAAGGAGGAACATGCCAAGACACATATTAATCAAACTGACAAAAATTAAAGACAAAAAATATTAAAAGCAACAAGGGAAGAGCAATAAACAACAAACAAGGGAACCCCCATAAGGTTAGCACCTGATTTCTCAGCAGAAGCTCTGCTGGCCAGAAGGGAGTGGCATGATATATTTAAAGTGATGAAAGGGAAAAACCTACAACCGAGAATACTCTACCCAGCAAGGCTCTCATTCAGATTTGACAGGGAAGTCAACAGTTTAAAGGCAAGCAAAAGCTAAGAGAATTTAGCACCACCAAACCAGCCTTACAACAAATCCTAAAGGAACTTCTCTTGGCAGAAAAGAGGCCACAAGCAGAATCAAGAAAATTACGAATGGGGAAGCTCACAGGTAAAGTCAAACATAAAGTAAAGGTAGGAAATCATCCACACACAAATACGATATCACAACCAGCAACCATGAGAAGAGAATACAAATGCAGGATACTGGAAATTCATTTGAAATTAAGAGATCAGCAAGTTAAAACAAGCTTGTACATATATAAACTGATAGAGTAAGTCGCCTACATATGAACCTTCAAGTTGTGAACTTTGAAAGATGAGAACATGCGTTTGCATATCCAATCACGTGACCCTCAGCAAGAAGCTGTAGCTAGATCTGGACGAGGACAACTTCATTGAACTCCTTGCTGTGCCACATGAGGAGCTTACTAATGAAGACCTGATGGAAAGTGATTCATGACACAGGAAACGGCAAGGGGATTTTCGTTATTTGAGGAGGCACTCTTAGTTTAGAGGCACAGGACCCGAACATAGAATGGTACGCAAAGGTTGCAGCAGCCATTCATAAAGCAATCCAGTGCTACCATGTCATCTATGACAAGAAAAAAAGAGCTACTATCCAGACATCACTGGTTCGTTTTTTCAAGAGGGTAGAAAGAATTGAAGCCAGCAAGGAACCAGAACCTGTGCCATCAATGTCAGGCATGAGTGAAATTGCAACTTGCCCACCATCTCCTATTGCTGACAATCCTTCAGCTCTACCACCTCCCACCTCCTCTCCCTTTTCCAGTCAGTAACTCTTCTTGCCTGTTCACTCAGTGCCAGCCCCTGTATGCCAGCTGTTGTACTGTACTACTGAACTTTTCAAGGTACTGTACTGCAAGATTAAAAATGTTTTTTGTGTGTGTTTGTTTTTTATGTACTCTCTGTGTGAAAAGTATTACAAACCTATTACAGTACAGTACTATATAGCTAGTTGTGTTCATTGGCTACCTAGGCTAACTTCCTTGGACTTACAAACAAGTTGGATTTATGAATGCACTCTCAGAATGGACCTTGTTCGTATATAGGGGGCTTACTGTATAGCAAAACCTCATGGGAACCACAAACCAAAAATCTACAATAGATACAGACACAAAAAAGAAAAAGCAATCACATCACTAAAGATAGACATCAAATCACAAGAGAACAAAGAGGAAGGGAAGAAAAAAGACCTTCAAAAATAAATCCAAGGGTCTTCCCTGGTGGTGCAGTGTTTAAGAATCCACCTGCCAATGCAGGGCACAAGGTTTTGAGCCCTGGTCCAGGAAGATCACACATGCCGCGGAGCAACTAAGCCCATGCACCGAAACTAGTGAGCCTGAGCTCTAGAGCCCCCGAGCCACAACTACTGAGCCTGAGTGCCTAGACCCCATGCTCCACAACAAAGAGAAGCCACTGCAATGAAAAGCCCATGCACCACAACAAAGAGTAGCCCCCCCTCACCGCAACTAGAGAAAGCCCGCATGCAGCAACAAAGACCCAATGCAGCCAAAAATTAATTAATTAAATTTATTTTTAAAAATCCAATACAATCAACAAAACGGCAATAAGAACATTCATTTGGATAATTAACTTAAATGTAAATTGAATAAATGCTCCAACCAAAAGACACAGACTGGCTGAATGGATACAAAAACAAGACCGATATATGTGCAGTCTACAAGAGACCCACTTCAGACCTAGGGACACATACAGACTGAAAGTGAGGGGATGGAAAAAGGTATTCCATGTAAATGGAAATCAAAAGAAAGCTGGAGTAGCAATACTCATGTCAGACAAAATAGACTTTAAAATAGACTCTTACAAGAGACAAAGAAGGACACTACATAATGATCAAAAGATCAATGCAATCAGAAGATATAACAATTATAAATATATCTGAACCCAACATAGGAGCACCTCAATATATAAGGCAAATGCTAACAGGCATAAAAGGAGAAATAGACAGTAGCACAATAATAGTTGGGGACTTTAATACCCCACTCTCATCAATGGACATATCATCCAGACAGAAAATCAATAAGGAAACATAGGCCTAAATGACACATTAGAACAGATGAACTTAATTGATATTTATAGAACATTCCATCCAAAAGCAGCACAATACACTTTCTTCTCAAGTGCACATGGGATATTCTCCAAGATAGATCACATGCTGGGCAACAAATCAAGCCTCAGTAAATTTAAGAAAGTTGAGGGCTCCCCCAGTGGCTCAGCAGTTGAGAGTCCGCCTGCTGAGGCAGGGGACACGGGTTTGTGCCCTGGTCTGGGAAGATCCTGCATGCCGCGGAGTGGCTGGGCCCGTGAGCCATGGCCACTGAGCTTGCACGTCTAGAGCCTGTGCTCCGCAGCGGGAGAGGCCACGGCAGTGAGAGGCCCGCATACCACAAAAAAAAAAAAAAAAAAAAAATTTAAGAAAGTTGAAATCACATCAAGCATCTTTTCTGGCCACAAGGTTATGGGGTTAGAAATCAATTACAAGAAAAAAACTGTAATAAAACACAAACACATGGAGGCTAAATAATATGTTACTAAACAACAAATGGATCACTGAAGAAATCAAAGAGAAAATTTAAAAATACCTAGAGACAAATGAAAATGAAAGCATGACAATCCAAAACCTTTGGGACACATCAAAAGAAGTTCTAAGAGGGGTGCTTACAGCAATACAATCTTACCTCAAGAAACAGGAAAAATCATAAATAAATAACCTAACCTTACACCTAAAGCAACTAGAGAAAGAGGAACAAACAAAACCCAAAGTTAGTAGGAGGAAAGAAATCATAAAGATCATAGCAGAAATAAATGAGATAGAGACAAAGAAAACAATAGCAAAGATCAATGAAACTAAAAGCTGGTTCTTTGAAAAGATAAACAAAATTGAAAACCTTTAGCCAGACTAATCAAGAAAAAGAAGGAGAGGACTCAAATCAATAAAATTAGAAATGAAAAAGGAGAAGCTACAACAGACACCACAGAAATACAAAGCAGCTTAAGAGACTACTACAAGCAACTCTATGCTAATAAAATGGACAACCTAGAAGAAATGGACTAATTCTTAGAAAGGTACGATCTCCCCAGATTGAACCAGGAGGAAATAGAAAATATGAACAGACCAATCACAAGTACTGAAAGTGAAACTGTGATTACAAAAACTTCCAACAAACAAAAGTCTAGGACCAGATGGCTTCACAGGTGAATTCTATCAAACATTTAGAGAAGAGTTAACATCTATCCTTCTGAAACTATTCCAAGAAGTTACATAAGAAGGAACACTTCCAAACTCATTCTATGAGGCCACCATCACCCTGATACCAAAAGCAGACAAGGATATCACAAAAAAAAGAAAATTACAAGCCAAAATCACTGATGAAACTAGACATAAAAATCCTCAAGAAAATACTAGCAATCCGAATCCAACAATACATTAAAAGGATGATACACCATGATCAAGTGGGATTTATCCCAGGGGTGCAAGGATTCCTCAATACCCACAAATCAATCAATGTGATACACCACATTAACAAACTGAAGAAAAAAGCCATATGATCATCTCAATAGATACAGAAAAAGCTTTTGAAAAAATTCAACACCCATTTATGATAAAAGCTGTCCAGACAGGAATAGAGGGAATTTACATCAATATAATAAAGGCCATATATAACAAACCCACAGCTAACAGCATTCTCAACAGTGAAAAGCTGAAAGCATTCCCTCTAAGATCAGGAACTAGGCAAGGATGTCCAATTTTGCCACTATCATTCAACAGAGTTTTGGAAGTCCTAGCCACAGCAATCAGAGAAGAAAAAGAAATGAAAGTAATCCAAATTGGAAAAGAAGAAGTAAAACCGTCACTGTTTGCAGATGACATACTATACATAGAGAATTCTAAAGATACAGCCAGAAAAATACTAAAGCTCATCAATAAATTTGGTAAAGTTGCAGAATACAAAATTAATACACAGAAATCTCTTGCATTCCTATATACTAACAAAAGATTAGAAAGAGAAATTAAGGAAATGATCCCTTTTACAATCACATCAAGAAGAATAAAATACCTAGGAATAAACTTACCTAATGAGACATAAGATCTCTACTCTGAAAACTATAAGACACTGATGAAAGAAATTGGAGATGACACAAACAGATGGAAGATATACCATGTTTGTGGATTGGAAGAGTCAATATTGTGAAAGTGACTGTACTACCCAAGGCAATCTACAGGTTCAGTGCAACCCCTATCAAATTACCAATCACATTTTTCACAGAACTAGAACATAAAAATCTTAATATTTGTATGGAGACACAAAAGTCCTCAAATAGCAAAAGCAATCTTGAGAAGGAAAAATGGAGCCAGAGGAATCAAGCTCACTGACTTCAGACCGTACTACAGAGCTACAATCATCAAAACACTATAGTACTAGCAGAAAAACAGAAATATAGATCAATGGAACAGGATAGAAATCCCAGAAATAAACTCACACACCTATGGTCAATTAATCTATGACAAAGGAGGCAAGAATGTACAATGGAGAAAAGACAGTCTCTTCAATAAGTGGCACTGGGAAAACTGAACAGCTACATGTAAAAAAATGAAATTAGAACACTCTCTAACATCATACACAAAAATAAACTTGAAATGGGTCAAAGACCTAAATTTAAGATGGAACACTATAAAACTCCTAGAGCAAAACATAGGTAGAACACTCTTTGACATAAATCACAGCAATATATTTTTTGATCCACCTCCTAAAGTAATGAAAATAAAAACAAAAAATAAAAAATGGGACCTAATTAAACTTAAAAGCTTCTGCACAGCAAAGGAAACCATAAACAAAATGAAAAGACAACCCACAGAATGGGAGAAAAAATTTGCAAATGAAGCAATCAACAAGGGATTAATCTTCAAAATATACAAACAATGCATGCAGCTCAATATCAAAAAAAACAAACAACCCAATCAAAATCAAAACCCCAATGAGGTATCACCTCACACTGCTCAGAATGGACTTCATCAAAAAGTCTACGAACTGTAAATGCTGGAGAGGGTGTGGAGAAAAGGGAACCCTCCTACACTGTTGGTAGGAATGTAAATGGTATAGGTACTGTGGAGAACAGTATGGAGGTTCCTTCAAAAACTAAAAATATGATCCAGCAATCCCACTCCTGGGCATATATCTGCAGAAAAACCATAGTTCGGAAGCATACATGCACCCCAATGTTCATCGCAGCACTATTTACAATAGCCAAGACATGGAAGCAACCTAAATGTGCTTTGATAGAGGAATGGATAAAGAAGATGTGGTACATATATACAATAGAATATTACTCAGCCATAAAAAAGAATGAAATAATGCTATTTGCAGCAACATGGGTGGACCTAGAGATTACCATACTAAGTGAAGTAAGTCCAACAAAAACAAATATCAAATGATATCACTCATATGTGGAATCTATTTTTTTAAAAAAATAAAAGCAACAAATGAACTTATTTCTGAAACAGATATTAAAAACTAATTTATGGTTACCAAACAGGAAACATGGGTGGGGAGGGATTTATCAGAAGCCTGGGATGAACACACACACACTATATAAAATAAACAACCAACAGGGACCTACTGTATAGCACTGGGAACTCTATAATAAGTATTCTGTGATAACCTATATGAGAAAAGAATCTAGAAAAGAATGAATATATGTACATGTATAACTGAATCACTTTCCTGTACACCTGAAACTAATACAACATTGTAAATCTACTATATTCCAATAAAATTTAAAAAAATTCAAACCATGGCATAATCTCTTAACTCCAGACAATTGTGTACTCTACTTGTATAGGGAATATTAACTAGGACTCCCCCATGGCCCTCCTTTGCCTTTAACTATGTGGAGGTTATGTGGTGTCTGTTTGGTATAGCGTAGTAGGAAAACAACTCTTGGTTTCAATAAACTCATCAAGCAGCACCAAAAATGAAACACTGTCCTTCCCACGCTCAGTGTCCACTTGACTCACGATTTCCTCTGTGGAGATATCAAGGTTTGTTGACACTGTTGATGGGATGAAAAAGTGATGAAACATTCTTAAGTGGTGGCATAAATACACATGAAGAGGTCGGTAATAATCACTTATTGTTTACTCTCTGTTTGTTTGTTTTTTAGCCATGCCATGCAGCTTGCGGGATCTTGGTTCCCTGACCAGGGACCAGTGGAAGTGCAGAGTCCTAACCACTGGACTGCCAGGGAATTCCCACTTATTGTCTACTCTTTAACTTACTTTTTTTTCCTTCTGTTTGGAGATCCCATGACTTGCCATACCCTGGAATAACGACATCCTTCACTTCATCTTTGAATTTTTGGCACCTCAATTTTATTATTTCTGGTCACTCCCGTGGAAAATCATCAAAAATGGATATATATATTTTCTATTATTTTCGAACCGAGTAAGAGATACTCTGTACACATGGTGATAGAATATGCAAACTCTGTGACTAGGACCCACCTTCTTTTTAAGTGAAAGAGTTATCCTCATGTTCAAAAGCAATGACCTCTGTGAACATAATCACACTAGCCTGCATCTGGGCTTGGTCTTATTTCCACCTTCCTACAAACATTATGGTGCTGAGTTTTCATGAAATTAAATTTTCAGGCAATAAACAACTTCATATGGAAACCGTAATTAAAAGAGATAGCCTTACAAATGAATTCCTAAATCTGATTAAACCTATTATCAACCTAGTTGGTGCCTGCAGTCCACATTCAAGGTGGTAAAATTGCTAATTGGTCTAACCTTTATAGTCATAACCAGTAATTTCAAATTGGCCTTCAACTCTGCCCAGAAATCCCCTAGTGCTCACTCTTTGAAATCGTTATTTCACATCTTTTCTCTTCGAACTCCTAAAGCCTCCTTAGCTTGCTTCTTAAATCATTAGGAAAAAAAGAAACAGAGGCAATTGAGTGACCATTGGGTCCATTAACTTACTTGTATGGATAAGCATTCTCTCTAACTTCCTTCCAATTAGAAGGGTTTTCTTATCTTTCATTAAACTCCTTTACATTTGTCTTGGATTCCACCCCTTTCTGCCTTCACAACAACTCTTTTACTCAATTATCACCCTCAGTTTGGTCATTTCTATTCTATATGTTTAGCTATAGGGAAGCATTTTTAAAGACCTAGAAGTGGAATGAATATGAGCAAATTTTCATTTAAGTCTTATCTAGATCTAATTATTTTATTCATATTTCATAACAGATTTTATCACACAGTATTCCATTCATTATTGTAAGATACTTATGCAGCAGGAAATATACATGTTTGCATAGGGTAATTATAAGATAATACAAGAAGTTTCAAAAAAAAAAAAAGTTTCAAAGACTTAGATCAATCTACAGATACTAGGAATATACATGTAAGCAGAAGCAGATAAATAAACACTGATAAGATAAAAGAAAGACAAATTCCTGCCCTTTGAGAATCATGGGATGGGTTCCTCCATATTGGATGTGGAATATATATCTTGACATAGCAACAATATATTAGCATTATTTAATGAACAAGGGAAAAATCTTTAACATGAAAAATTGACAAAGTGTTGATTAAAATATACACCCTGAATATTCTTTTCACTCACTTCTGATTTCAAGCATAAAACATTAAATTTCTACTAACTACTGAGGGTTTTTACTTTTTCTTCTATTTGACGTTTAGATCTGTTTCGTTGTAAGAAAAGTATGTGTGTGTGCACGTGTGTTTAGGTGCATGTGTGTGACAGAGAGACAGAGACTTGACTTCATTGCCAATTAAAGAACATGGACATTGATTATTGAAACTGAGTCAGAAACACTTTCTCTTGCTTTTTTTTCTTTCTCCCTGATGCCCGCAAAGCTCTTCTTGACTCTGATCCTCTGGCCTTTGTCAGCTTGCCTCCCCAGTGCAGGCAAAAGAGTTCACTACACCCCACCTCCACCCCAGAGTTCACTACACTCCACCTCCACCCCTCTCCTGTGCGCGCACGTGCATGCACACACACACATACACACACATTGCTACCTATGGCTGAGTAATAAGAACCACATGGAAGAGCTGGCAAGAGAGGAATAATAAAAGGCCACCAAGTGAAGCAGTCAGTGCCCATTTTGGACCACAGAGCTGTTCTCACTGAGCAAGGATCAGAAAAACTCTAGAGAGTCCCTGAATAATATCTTTCTTACCCAGAAGAACAATAAGAGTTCTTTATTTTGGGGTACCTCAGGCAACACATCTGCTCTCCTTTTCTTTCTAGGCTTTCTAAAATTTCTGCAGCCATAAACACTCATGTTCACAGTTTCCCATTTTCTACTTTGTCCAGCTAATAAAACACACCTTTGCTGGTTTGGCTTTAATGCTTCGTATTTCCTCTTTGGCTCATTAGAACAAAAGACTTTTACAGTCAAGTGTAATATTGCAGAGCTCTGGCTTTGTCAAGCATCTTCCTCATAAACTGTTTGGTTTGACTGGAAGCTACACATCAAGTTTATTTGTTATCCCAAGAGGCCAAAATTTGGCATTAATAAAGTAAAATGGATATAAGGCCTAGGAGTGCCCTAAAATATCTATTTAGAACAAGAGTCCTGGGACCTGTGGCTCTGTACATGTTCAGCAAATTCTGAAAACTAGAGCAGAGACCGTCCCACACTCAGACTTCCACAGGAGTACTGGCAGGGGCCAAAATGATAGGTGGATATGCATATGTGTTACGAGTATTGATGAACTGGGCATGCTGGAGGGCACAGGCCCAGCTCGAGGGGGCAGAGCTACTCAGCCCCAATCAATTGTTGTCATTTGGGAAACAGGCCCTGGTTGTCTTCTGTCTTAAGAGAAAGAAGAAATATGAGTTTTCTGTAAAAGCTCCTGATAAAACAATGCCTTTTGTATTCAAATTGCTTTAAGTCAGTTGAGTAGAAAGATTACCTACTTCTTATTAACTTGATGAATACTTTTTCAATGATTAAGTAAAAATAAGTCAGTTAGAAGCACAATTGTAATGATCAAGATGGCAGAGTAGTAGGATGTGAAGCTCACTCTCGCCCACAAATACAACAAAAATACATCTATGTGTGGAGTGATTCTCACAGAATATCTAAAAAACGGTGGCAGAAGACCTCAGACTGCTGAAAGGGCAAGACAATCACGTAACTGGGTAGGAAAAAAGCAAAAAGGAAAAGAAAAAAGCGAGAAAGGATTCGGGTCAGGACCTGCACCCCTCGGAGGGAGCTGTGAAACACGAAAAGTTCATGCACCCTGGGAAGCTCCCTCACCAGCAGGGAGATCACCCGGGACAGAAGGGGAGTTTCAGAGCCTTAGAGGAGAAGGCACCATTCAGGTTGCAGCAGCCAGAGCAGAGGGAGAACTGCACAGACAGTCAGTGCCCTGGCCTTCACTCAGCCTGACACCTGCGTCCACTGGTGCTGGTGGGGGCTGGGTGCTGGAACTCGGGCTTCAGAGATCAGCTGCGGAGAGGACTGGGGGTGGCTTGTGGAGACAGAGACTGGGCAGGGGGGAGGGGCTGGAATCCAGTGTGACCATGGCTGAGGGTGTATGTGGAGGAAGCCTGGGCCTCCTTAGAGGCCAGTAGCTGTTGTTTGGGGGTATGCACACGGGTAGGGTCAGGACCCAGACTATAACCTTTTCCCCTGTGTGTGTGCTCACAGAGGGCAGGTCACTGCCTACACAGGCCTCAACAGCCACCAGCCTCAACTGGAAGCAGCCCAGACCCCAGGAGTGGTCACAGGCCCCTGCCGCTTCCCACTCAAACTCCAGGAGTGGTTGACATCCACCTCCACTCCCATATGTGTCATGGGGCACATCTGAGCCACAAAGGACCCCAAGACCAGGCACCAGCCACCGCATCTGCACACTCCCTAATCTATCAAAGGGGTAACAACCAGCACACTCTGAGGAAAGAGGTGACAGGCATCCATACTAAAAACGGACCTCACACCAAATATATTAAACCCACACAAGCTACACAGGGTTGACACCACAGATAAATAATCCTCCAAGACCACAGTAGAAAACTGTTTCTCCTAAACTCACAGAGTAAGAGAATATAAGTAAAATGGAGAATCAGAGGAACCACTGCAAGTTAAAAGACCAAGAGCATTCCCCTGAAAGAACAAGCAATAAAACATATCTCTTACGTCTAAGAGACATTGATTTCAAAAAGGAGATAATGAAAATACTGAAGGAATTAAGAAAGGCTATCAACAGAAATGCAGAGTACTGTAAAAAGGAGCTAGAAACTATAAAGAGGAACCAAGAAAAATTAGAAAACTCATTTGCAGAGATGAAAGCTGAGCTAAAGGCAATGAATAATGAAGAAGAATGAATAAGTAACCTGGAAGATAGAATAATGGAAATCACCCAATCAGGACAGCAGACAGAAAGCCAAAAAAATAAAAAAGCAATATATAAGAGACCTATTGGATAATATAAAGCGTGCCAACCTACATATAATAGATTCCAGAAGGGGAAGAAAGAAAAAGGAGATCAAAAGATGTATTTGAAGAAATTATGGCTGAAAACTTCCCAAACCTAAAGAAGGAAACAGATATCTAGGTACAGGAAGCTCAGAGGGTTCCAAACAGACCTACACCAAGATATAATAAAAGTGGCAAAAGTTAAAGAGAGGATTCTAAAGGCAGCAAGAGAAAAACAAAGGGTTAATTACAAGGGAACCCCCATAAGGCTATCAGCTAATTTCTCTAAAGAAATGTTGCAGGCCAGAAGGGAGTGGCAAGATATATTCAAAGTCCTGAAAGGGAAAAATCTGCAAACTAGAATACTCTACC
Source organism: Grampus griseus (assembly GCF_964374135.1). Lineage (NCBI taxonomy): Eukaryota > Metazoa > Chordata > Mammalia > Artiodactyla > Delphinidae > Grampus > Grampus griseus. The sequence goes on from NC_139009.1 coordinate 40,228,094, forward strand.
CAGCAAGATTATCATTTAGAAAAGAAGAAGAGATAAAGAATTTCTCAGAAAAGCAAAAACTAAAAGAATACAGCAATACTAAACCTATCCTAAAGGAAATATTGAAAGGTCTTCTCTAAATAGAAAAGAAGTAAGAAGCTATAGGAAGGACAAAATCACAATTGGAAAATAAATCAAATAAGCCAGTACACAGATTTTTTTTTTTTAAAAATCAAAAAAATGTTGGAGAAGGTGATGATAACCACAATGAACAGAAAAAGGATGAACATGAAGATGTAAAAGAGGACATCAAAATCATAAACTGAGGGGGAGGAGAGTAAGAAAATGTAGATTTTTTTTTTCCTAGAATGTGTTTGAGCCTATATGACTAAAAGTCTAAGGCAAGTAGTTATAGGAAGGGGTTAACATACTTGAAAAACAGGGTAACCACAAATCAAAAACATACAATAGATTCACAAAAACCAGAAAGAAAATAAGTATAATATTGACAGAAAAGAAAAGTGCCAAGCCACTAAAGGAAAAATAAAAAGTAAAAGGAACAAAGAAGAAATATAAAATCAATGGGAAGACAAGGTTTAACATGGCAACCAAAATATATCTATCAATAATTACCTTAAATGTAAATGGACTAAATGCTCTAATTAAAAGACAGAGTGGCAAATTGGATTAAAAAAAATAAGAGCCTATGATATGCTGCCTAAAAGAGACCCACTTTAGGGCAAAGGATACACATAGATTGAAAGTGAGGGGATGGAAAAAGATATTTCATGCAAACAGAAATGACAAGAAAGCAGGTGTCTCAATACTCACATCAGACAAAATAAACTTTAAAACAAAGGCCATAAAGAAAGATATAGAAGGACAAAATTAATAATAAAAGGATCAATATAAGAAGAGGATTTTACATTCATAAACATATATGCATCTAATAGAGAAGCACCCAAATACATAAAAGAAATACTAATGAACATAAAGGGAGAAACTGACAGGCATACAATAATAGTAGGAGACATTAACACCCCACTCACATCAGTAGATCTTCCAGACAGAGAAGCAATAAGGCAACAGAGATACTAAATGATACAATAGAACAATTAGACTTAATTGATATTTTGAGGACACTATATCCAAAAAAACCAGAATACACATTCTTTTCAAGTGCACGTGGAACATTCTCTAGGATTGCCCATATACAAGGGCACAAAACAAAGCTCAGTAATTTCAAGAGTACAGATATGATCTCAAGCATCTTTTCTGACCACAACAGCATGAAACTAGAAATTAACCACAGAAAAAGAAATGATTAAAAAAAAAAATTACATGGAGACTAAACAACATGCTACTGAAAAACCAATGGGTTGGGCTTCCCTGGTGGCGCAGCAGTTGAGAGTCCGCCTGCCGATGCAGGGGACGCAGGTTCGTGCCCCGGCCAGGGAGGATCCCACATGCTGCGGAGCGGCTGGGCCCGTGGGCCATGGCCGCTGAGCCTGCGCGTCCATGGGAGAGGCCACAACAGTGAGAGGCCCGCGTAATGCAAAAAAAAAAAAAAAAAAAAAAACCAATGGGTCAATGATGAAATCACAGAGGAAATTTAAAAATACCTCGAGATAAATGACAATGAAAACACAACCATACAAAGTCTATGGGATGCAAAAGCAGTTATTAGAGGGAATTTCATAGCAATATAGGCTTTACTCAAAAAATAAGAAAAATCTCAAATAAACAACCTAAGCTACCACTTAAAAGAATTAGAAAAAGAAGAACAAAACCAAACCTAAAGTCAGAAGAAGGAAGGAAATAATATAATAAAGAGAGGAAACAAATAAAATAGAGGGAAAAAAAAAAAGAAAAAGTCAATAAAAGCAAGAGCTGGATCTTTGAAAGGATAAACAAAACTGACAAACCTCTGGCCAGGCTCACCAAGAAGAAAAGAGAAAGAACACACACACAAAAAAAATAATAACAGGAAATGAAAATGAGGCATAACAACTGATACGGCAGAAATACAAAAAAACCGTAAGGGAATACTATGAATAATTATATGCCAACAAATTTGACAACCTAGAAGAAATGGACAAGTTTCTAAAAACATAACAGCCCACCAAAACTGAATCCGGAAGAAATAGATCATTTGAAAAGACTGATCACAAGAACTGAAACAGAATCTGTGATTTCAATTCTCCCTACAAACAAACGTCGAAAACCAGATGGCTTCACAGCTGAATTCTACCAAACATACAAAGAAGAACATACACCAATCCTTCTCAAATTCTTCCAGAAAGTTGAAGAGGAGGGAACACTCCCAAGGACATTCTATGAAGCCACCAACACCCTGATACCAAAACCAGACAAAGAAACCACCAAAAAAAATTACAGGCCAATATCTTTAATGAATATAGATGCCAAAATTATCAACAAAACATTAGCAAACTGAATCCAACAATACATAAAAATCATGCACCATGAGCATAGGAGGAGGAACCAAGATGGCGGACTATAAGGACGTGCTCTCACTCCCTCTTGCGAGAACACCAGAATCACAACTAGCTGCTGGACAATCATCGACAGGAAGACACTGGAATACACCAAAAAAGATACCACACATCCAAAGACAAAGGAGGAGCCACAATGAGATGGTAGGAGGGGCACAATCACAGTAAACTCAAATCCCATAACTGGTGGGTGGGTGACTCACAGACTGGAGAACACTTATACCACAGAAGTCCACCAACTGAAGTGAAGGTTCTGAGCCCCATGTCACGCTTCCCAACCTGGGGGTCCGGCAACGGGAGGAGGAATTCCGAGAGAATCAGACTTTGAAGCCTAGTGGAGACTGATTGCAGGATTTCGATAGGACTGGGGGAAACAGAGACACCACTAATGGAGGGCACACACAAAGCAGTGTGCACATCAGGACCCAGAGGAAGGAGCAGTGACCCCAGGGGAGAAGGAACCAGACCTACCTGGTAGTGTTGGAGGGTCTCCTGCAGAGGCAGAGGGTGGCTGTGGCTCACCGTGGGGACAAGGACACTGGTAGCACAAGTTCTGGGAAGTACTTCTTGGTGTGAGCCCTCCCAGAGTCTGTCATGAGCCCCACCAAAGACCTCAGGGAGGCTCTAATGTTGGGTTGCCTCAGGCCAAACAACCAACAGGAAGGGAACCCAGCCCCACCCATCAACAGTCAAGTGGATTACAGTTTTACTGAGCTCTGCTCACCGGAGCAACAGTCAGCTCTACGCACCACCAGTCCCTCCCATCAAGCATATTAGATAGCCTCAACCGTCAGAGGGCAGAGAGCAGAAGCTAGAAGAACTACAATCCTGCAGCCTGTGGAACAAAAACCACATTCACAGAAAGATGGACAAGATGAAAAGGCAGAGGGCTATATACCAGATGAAGGAACAAGATAAAACCCCAGAAAAACAACTAAATGAAGTGGAGATAGGCAACCTTCAAGAAAAACAATTCAGAATAATGATAGCGAAGATGACCCAGGACCTCGGAAAAAGAATGGAGGCAAAGATTGAGAAGATGCAAGAAATGTTTAACAAAGACCTAGAAGAATTAAGGAACAAACAAACAGAGATGAAGAATACAATAACTGAAATGAAAACTACACTAGAAGGAATCAACAGCAGAATAACTGTGTCAGAAGACCGGATAAGTGACCTGGAAGACTGAATGGTGGAATTCACTGCTGCTGAACAGACTAAAGAAAAAAGAATGAAAAGAAATGAAGACAGCCTAAGAGAACTCTGGGACAACATTAAACGCACCAACATTTGCATTACAGGAGTTCCAGAAGGAGAAGAGAGAGAGAAAGGACCCGAGAAAATATTTGAAGAGATTATAGTTGAAAACTTCCCTAACATGTGAAAGGAAATACCCACCCAAGTCCAAGAAGCGCATCGAGTCCCATACAGGATAAACCCAAGGAGAAACACGCCGAGATACACAGTAATCAAACTGCCAAAAATTAAAGACAAAGAAAAATTATTGAAAGCAGCAAGGGAAAAACGACAAATAGCATACAAGGGAACTCCCATAAGGTTAACAGCTGATCTCTCAGCAGAAATCCTATAAGCCAGAAGGGAGTGGCATGATATACTTAAAGTGATGAAAGGGAAGAACCTACAACCAAGATTACTGTACCCAGGCGATGATCTCATTCAGATTCGATGGAGAAATCAAAAGCTTTACAGACAAGCAAAAGCTAAGAGAATTCAGCACCACCAAACCAGCTCTACAACGAATGCTAAAGGAACGTCTCTAAGTGGGAAACACAAGAGAAGAAAAGGACCTACAAAAACAAACCCAAAACAGTTAAGAAAATGGTCATAGGAACATACATATCAATAATTACCTTAAAAGTGAATGGATTAAATGCTCCAACCAAAAGACACAGGCTTGCTGGATGGATACAAAAACAAGACCCATATATATGCTGTCTACAAGAGACCCACTTCAGACCGAGGGACACATACAGACTGAACGTGAGGGGATGGAAAAAGATATTCCATGCAAACGGTAATCAAAAGAAAGCTGGAGTAGCTATACTCATATATCAGATAAAATAGACTTTAAAATAAAGACTCTTACAAGAGACAAGAAAGGACACTACATAATGGTCAACAGATCAATCCAAGAAGAAGGTATAACAATTATAAATATATATGCACGTAACATAGGAGCACCTCAATACATAAGGCAACTGCTAACAGCTATAATCAAGGATGTTGACAGTAACACAATAATAATGGGGGACTTTAACACCTCACTTACTCCAATGAACAGATCATCCAACATGAAAATAAATAAGGAAACAGAAGCTTTAAATGACACAATAGACCGGATAGATTTAACTGATATTTATAGGACATTCCATCCAAAAACAGCAGATTACACTTTCTTCTCAAGTGTGCATGGAACATTCTCCAGGAGAGATCACATGTTGGGTCACAAATCAAGCCTCAGTAAATTTAAGAAAATTGAAATCATATCAAGCATCTTTTCTGACCACAACGCTATGAGATTAGGAATCAATTACAGGAAAAAAAACGTAAAAAACACAAAAACATAAAGGCTAAACAATACGTTACTAAATAACCAAGAGATCACTGAAGAAATGAAAGAGGAAACAAAAAAATACCTAGAGACAAATGACAATGAAAACATGACGATCCAAAACCTATAGGATGCAGCAAAAGCAGTTCTAAGACGGAAGTTTATAGCTATACAAGCCTACCTCAAATAACAAGAAAAATCTCAATTAAAAATGTAACCTTACACCTAAAGGAACCAGAGAAAGAAGAACAAAAAAAATCCACAGTTAGGGCCTCCCTGGTGGCGCAGTGGTTGAGAGTCCGCCTGCCAGTGCAGGGGACGAGGGTTCGTTCCCCGGTCCGGAAGATCCCACATGCCGCAGAGCAGCTGGGCCCGTGAGCCGTGGCCACTGAGCCTGCATGTCTGGAGCCTGTGCTCTGCAATGGGAGAGGCCACAACAGTGACAGGCCCACGTACCGCAAAAACAAAAAACAAACAAAAAAAACCCACAGTTAGCAGAAGGAAAGAAATCATAAAGATCAGAGCAGAAATGAATGAAATAGAAACAATAGCAAAGATCAATAAAACTAAAAGCTGGTTCTTTGAGAAGATAAGCAAAACTGATAAACCATTAGCCAGACTCATCAAGAAAAAGAGGGAGAGGACTCAAATCAATAAAATTAGAAACGAAAAAGGAGAAGCTACAACAGACACCGTAGAAATTCAAAGCATCCTAAGAGACTACTACAAGCAACTCTAGGCCAATAAAATGGACAACCTGGAAGAAATGGACAAATTCTTAGAAAGGTATAACCTTCCAAGACTGAACCAGGAAGAAATAGAAAATATGAACAGACAAATCACAAGTAATGAAATTGAAACTGTGATTAAAAATATTCCAACAAACAGAAGTCCAGGATCAGAAGGCTTCACAGGTGAATTCTATCAAACATTTAGAGAAGAGCTAACACCCATCCTTCTCAAACTCTTCCAAAAATCTGCAGAGGAAGGAACACTCCCAAACTCATTCTATGAGGCCACCATCACCCTGATACCAAAACCAGACAAAGATACTACAGAAAAAGAAATTACAGACCAATATCACTGATGAATATAAGTGCAACAATCCTCAACAAAATACTAGCAAACAGAATCCAACAACACATTAAAAGAATGATACACCATGACCAAGTGGGATTTATCCCAGAGATGCAAGGATTCTTCAATATACACAAATCAATCAATGTGATACACCATATTAACAAACTGAAGAGTAAAAACCGTAAGATCATCTCAATAGACGCAGAAAAAGCTTTTGACAAAATTCAACACCCATTTATGATAAACACTCTACAGAAAGTGGGTATAGAGGGAACCTACCTCAACATAATAAAGGCCATATACACCAAACTCACAGCCAACATCGTTCTCAATGGTGAATAACTGAAAGCATTTCCTCTAAGATCAGGAATGAAACAAGGATATCCACTGTCACCACTATTATTCAACATGGTTTTGGAAGTCCTAGCCACGGCAATCAGAGAAGAAAAAGAAATAAAAGGAATACAAATTGGAAAAGAAGAAGTAAAACTGTCACTGTTTGCAGATGACATGATACTACACATAGAGAATCCTAAAGATGCCACCAGAAGACTACTAGAGCTAATCAATGAATTTGGAAAAGTTGCAGGATACAAAATTAATGCACAGAATTCTCTTGCATTCCTATACACTAATGATGAAAAATCTGAAAGAGAAATTAAGGAAACACTCCCATTTACCACTGCAACAAAAAGAATAAAATACCTGGGAATAAACCTATCTAGGGAGACAAAAGACCTGTATGCAGAAAACTATAAGACACTGATGAAAGAAATTAAAGATGATACCAACAGATGCAGAGATATACCATGTTCCTGGATTGGAAGAATCAATATTGTGAAAATGACTATACCACCCAAAACAATCTGTAGATTCAATGCAATCCATATCAAATTACCAATGGCATTTTTTACAGAACTAGAACAACCCATCTTAAAATTTGTATGGAGACACAAAAGACCCCAAATAGTCTAATCAGTCTTGAGGGAAAATAACGCAGCTGGAGGAAGTAGGCTTCCTGACTTCAGACTATACTACAAAGCTACAGTGATCAAGACAATATGGTACTGGCACAAAAACAGAAACATACCTCAATGGAACAAGATAGAAAGCACAGAGATAAGCCCACGCACCTATGGTCAGCTAATCTATGACAAAGGAGGCAAAGATATACAATAGAGAAAAGACAGTCTCTTCAATAAGTGGTGCTGGGAAAACTGGACAGCTACATGTAAAAGAATGAAATTAGAACACTCCCTAACACCATACACAAAAATAAACTCAAAATGGATTAGAGACCTAAATGTAAGACTGGACAGTATAAAACTCTTAGAGTAAAACATAGGAAGAACACTCTGACATAAATCACAGCAAGATCTTTTTTGATCCACTTCCTAGAGTAATGGAAATAAAAACAAAAATAAACAAATGGGACCTAAGGAAACTTAAAAACTTTTACACAGCAAAGGAAACCATAAACAAGACGAAAAGACAACCCTCAGAATGTGAGAAGGTATTTGCAAATGAATCAATGGACAAAGGATTAATCTCCAAAATATATAAACAGCTCATGCAGCTCAATACTAAAGAAACAAACAACCCAATCCAAAAATGGGCAGAAGACCTAAATAGGCATTTCTCCATAGAACACATATAGATGGCCAAGAAGCACATGAAAAGCTTCTCAACATCACTAATTATTAGAGAAATGCAAATCAATATACAATGAGGTATCACCTCACACCAGTTAGAATGGGCATCATCAGAAAATCTACAAACAACAAATGCTGGGGAGGGTGTGGAGAAATGGGAACCCTCTTGCACTGTTGGTGGGAATGTAAATTGATACAGCCACTATGGAGAACAGTATGGAGGTTCCTTAAAAAACCAAAAATAGAATTATACCATATGATCCGGCAATCCCACTACTGGGCATATACCCAGAGAAAACCATAATTCAAAAAGACACATGCACCCCAATGTTCACTGCAGCACTATTTACAATAGCCAGGTCATGGAAGCAACCTAAATGCCCATCGAAAGGTGAATGGATAAGGAAGAAGGGGTACATATATACAATGGAATATTACTCAGCCATAAAAATGAACGAAATTGAGTCATTTGTAGAGACGTGGATGCATCTAGAGACTGTCATACAGAGTGAAGCAAATCAGAAGGAGAAAATCAAATATCGTATATTAATGCATGTATATGGAACCTAGAAAAATGGTACTGATGAACCAGTTTTCAGGGCAGAAGTTGAGACACATATGTAGAGAACAAACGTATGGACACCAAGGGGTGAAAACCGTGGTGGGGTGGGGATGGTGGTGTGCTGAATTGGGCGATTGGGACTGACATGTATACACTGATGTGTATAAAACTGATGACTAATTAGAACCTGCAGTATAATAAAACAAACAAATAAAAAAACCAACTAATACTAAACTTTCTTTGGGTTATTTGTATGGAAACATGTTAATATAAATGTTTCAGACATTATATGAAATTTCCAAAAATGTTATATGCTCTGGTTTAATGTTATAAGTCATAATGCTAGTTATTACTTTTTTATTTTTTTAACATCTTTATTGGAGTATAATTGCTTTACAATGGTGTGTTAGTTTCTGCTTTACAACAAAATGAATCCGTTATATATATATATATATGTTCCCATATCTCTTCCCTCTTGCGTCTCCCTCCCTCCCACCCTCCCTATCCCACCCCTCCAGGCAATCACAAAGCACTGAGCTGATCTCCCTGTGCTATGAGGCTGCTTCCCCCTAGCTATCTACCTTACCTTGGTAGTGTATATATGTCCATGCCTCTCTCCTGCTTTGTCACAGCTTACCCTTCCCCCTCCCCATATCCTCAAGTCCATTTTCTAGTAGGTCTGTGTCTTTATTCCTGTCTTACCTCTAGGTTCTTCATGACATTTTTTTCCCTTAAATTCCATATATATGTGTTAGCACACGTTATTTGTGTCTCTCTTTCTGACTTACTTCACTCTGTATGACAGACTCTAGGTCTATCCACCTCATTACAAATAGATCAATATCGTTTCTTTTTATGGCTGAGTAATATTCCATTGTATATATGTGCCACATCTTCTTTATCCATTCATCTGATGATGGACACTTAGGTTGTTTCCATCTCCGGGCTATTGTAAATAGAGCTGCAATGAACATTCTGATACATGACTCTTTTTGAATTATGGTTTGCTCAGGGTATATGCCCAGTAGTGGGATTGCTGGGTCATATGGTAATTCTATTTGTAGTTTTTTAAGGAACCTCCACACTGTTCTCCACAGTGGCTGTATCAATTTACATTCCCACCAACAGTGCAAGAGGGTTCCCTTTTCTCCACACCCTCTCCAGCATTTATTGTTTCTAGATTTTTTGATGATGGCCATTCTGACTGGTGTGAGATGATATCTCATTGTAGTTTTGATTTGCATTTCTCTAATGATTAGTGATGTTGAGCATTCTTTCATGCGTTTGTTGGCAGTCTGTATATCTTCTTTGGAGAAATGTCTATTTAGGTCTTCTGCCCATTTTTGGATTGGGTTGTTTGTTTTTTTGTTATTGAGCTGCATGAGCTGCTTGTAAATTTTGGAGATTAATCCTTTGTCAGTTGCTTCATTTGCAAATATTTTCTCCCATTCTGAGTGTTGTCTTTTGGTCTTGTTTATGGTTTCCTTTGCTGTGCAAAAGCTTTGAAGTTCATTAGGTCCCATTTGTTTATTTTTGTTTTATATCCATTTTTCTAGGAGGTGAATCAAAAAGGATCTTGCTGTGATTTATGTCATAGAGTGTCCTGACTATGTTTTCCTCTAAGAGTTTGATAGTTTCTGGCCTTACCTTTAGGTCTTTAATCCATTTTGAGCTTATTTTTGTGTATGGTGTTAGGGAGTGATCTAATCTCATACTTTTACATGTAGCTGTCCAGTTTTCCCAGCACCACTTATTGAAGAGGCTGTCCTTTCTCCACTGTACATTCCTGCCTCCTTTATCAAAGATAAGGTGACCATATGTGCGTGGGTTTATCTCTGGGCTTTCTATCCTGTTCCATTGATATATATTTCTGTTTTTGTGCAAGTACCATACTGTCTTGATTACTGTAGCTTTGTAGTATAGTCTGAAGTCATTACTTTAAAATGTATGTCTCAGAAATAACTAAATTTCCTTGTCAATTCATCAAATCTCTAACTGTGGTCATTTTTAAGTCTTTTGTCATTTACAAAAGTTCTGAGTGTAGTCTGATGCTTTTGCAAAAATGTTCCTATAAAAGAGTTTCATCTTCAAGGAATTCATGGAAAAGACTCTGACAAGTACAGGTTTCTGGTAACTGACTATACTGATGAACTGAGTGAATAAGCATTTTCAGAGCTCTAATTGAAAACTGATGGATTCATAAAAGTGCTAACAAAAGATCAAGATGAAAAAAAATAATTACATGGGACTGAGTGAACTGATGAGGATGATTATAATTTTTGTTACTTTCTGTTTGAAAAAAAAAAAATCCCACAAGGACTCTGAGGCAAAAAATATACAAATCAATTTTCACTGCAAAGTAAAGGAGCCTTTACAGTGGAGGATTACTGGACTGAATGTCAATATTATGATATAGTATGAGTGTGTTTCATGTTTGTTAATTGCAATCATTGTTGCTTTTGTTGTGTTCATCCATTTACAATGCTTGGTGTCAGCTTATTTGTCTCTTGTAAAAATAAAATACAGTGTGTGTGTGTGAAAAAAAACCCAACAACTTAATTAGAAAAAAAAAAAAAAATCATACACCGTGACCAAGTTGGATTTATCCCAAGTTCACAAGGATGGTTCAACATATGCAAATCAATCAATGTGATACACCACATAAACAAAAGAAAAGACCAAACCACATGATCATCTCAATAGATTTAGAAAAAGCATTTGACAAAATTCAATATCCATTCATGATAAAAACTCTTACCGAAGTTGGTATAGAGGGAACATATTTCAAAATAGTAAAAGCTATATATGACAAACCCACAGCTAATATAATACTAAATGGTGAAAAGGTGAAAACCTTCCCACTAAAATCTAGAACAAGACAAGGATGCCCACTTTTACCACTTCTCTTCAACATAGTATTGGAAGTTCTAGCCACAGCAATCAGACAAGAAAAAGAAATACGAGGTATCCAAATTGTAAAGGAAGAGGTAAAACTGTCATCATATGCAGATGATACTATATATAGAAAACCCTACAGACTCCACACAGAAACTGCTAGAACTGATAAATGAATTCAGCAAGGTAGCAGGATACAAGGTTAACATACAGAAATCAGTTGCCTTTCTTTTCACCAACAATGAAATATCAGAAAGGGAATGTTAAAAAAAAAAATCTTTTAAAATCACAACTCCAAAAATAATATACTTAGGAATAAACCTAATGAAGGAGGTGAAAGACTTGTATGCTGAGAACTATAAAACATTAATAAAGGAAACTGAAGATGATTCAAAGAAATGGAAAGATATTCCATGCTCTTGGATTGGAAGACTTAACATTGTTAAAATGGCCACACAACCCAAAGCAATCTACAGATTTAATGTGATCCCTATCAAATTACCCATGACCTTTTTCACAGAAGTAGAACAAATAATCCTAAAATTCATAAGGAACCATAAGAGACCCAGAATTGCCAAAGCAATCCTGAAGAAAAAGCACAAAGCAGGAGGCATAACCATCCCAGACTTCAGACAATATTACAAAGCTAAACTAATCAAAATATTGTTGTATTGGTGCAAAAAAAAAAAAAAAAAAAGACATATGAATCAATGGAACAGAATAGACAGCCCAGAAGTAAACCACACACTACAATTAATCTTAGACAAAGGAGGCAAGTATATTGATACAATGGGAAAAAGACAAGTCTCTTCAGCAAGTGGTGCTGGGAAAGTTGGACAGACACATGTAAATCAATGAAGTTAGAACACACCTTCTCACTATACACAAAAATAAACTCAAAGTGGCTTAAAGACTTAAACATAAGGCATGACACCATAAAACTCCTACAAGAAAACATAGGCAAAACATTCTCTGACATAAATCATACCAATGTTTTCTTAGGTGGGTCTCCCAAGGCAATAGAAATTAAAACAAAAATAAACAAACGGGAACCTAATCAAACTTACAAGCTTTTACACAGCAAAGGAAACCATAAACAAATGAAAAGGCAACCTAGAGAATGGGAGAAAATATTTGCAAACAATGCGACTGATAAGGGCTTAATTTCCAAAATATACTAACAGGTCATACAACTCGACAACAAAAAACAAACAACCCAATCGAAAAATGAGCAGAAGACCTAAAGAGACATCTCTCCAAAGAAGTAATACAGATGCCAATAGGCACAGGAAAAGATACTCAACATCGCTAATTATTAGAGAAATGAAAATCAAAACTATAATGACATACCACCTCACACTGGTCACAGTGGCCATCATTAAAACGTCTACAAATAACAAATGCTGGAGAGGATGTGGAGAAAAGGGAGCCCTTCTACACTGTTGGTGGGAATGTAATTTGGTGCAGCCACTGTGGAAAACAGTATGGAGGTTCCCCAGAAAACTGAAAATAGAACTACCATATGATCCAGCAATCCCACTCCTGGGCGTATATCCAGACAAAACTATAATGCAAAAAGAAACATGCCCCTATGTTCATAGCAGCACTATTCACGATAGCCAAGACATGGAAACAACCTAAATGTCCATCGACAGATGAGTACGTAAAGAAGATGTGGTACACATATACAATAGAATACTACCCAACCATAAAAACAATGAAATAATGCCATTTGCAGCAACATGGATACAACTAGAGATTATCATACTAAGTGAAGTAAGTCAGAAAGAGCAAGACAAATTACATATGATATCACTTATATGTGGAGTCTGAAATATAACACAAATGAACCTATCTGTGTAACAGAATCAGGGACAAGGAAAATAGACTGGTGTTTGCCAAGGGGGAGGGGGCTGGGAAAGGGTTGGATTGGGAGTTTGGGATTAGCAGATGCAAACTGGTATATATATAATGGATAAACAAGGTCCTACTGTAGAGCACAGGGAACTATAGTCAGTATCCTGTGATAAACCATAATGGAAAAGAATATGAAAAAAGAATGTATATATGGGGCTTCCCTGGTGGCACAGTGGTTGAGAGTCCGCCTGCCGATGCAGGGGACACCGGTTCGTGCCCCGGTCCGGGAAGATCCCACATGCCGTGGAGCGGCTGGGCCCGCGAGCCATGGCTGCTGAGCCTGCGCGTCCGGAGCCTGTGCTCTGCAACGGGAGAGGCCACAGCAGTGAGAGGTCCGCGTACCACAAAAAAAAAAAAAAAAAAAGAATGTATATATGTATACCTGAATCACTTTGCTGTACAGCAGTAATTACATAAACTTGTAATTCACCTATACTTAAGTAAAAATAAATTTTTAAAAGATCAAAACAAAACAGAACAAGAAAACAAAGACTCAGGTCCTACTCCAGATCCTTCAGATCCTTTGGTGGGAGATGGGGCGGGGGTAGTGCGAGAGTGGAACTTGGGGGTGGCAGTGGGGAGACACCAGAAGCAAGAGTTTCAAAAAGTACCCCAGGTGACCTAGGAACCACTGCCCTGGGGAATTCTTATACTTGATGCTAAAAATAATAACTAATATTTCTCTTGGAAAAAAAAGAAGCACAATATATGTAAGTACCAGACAAGGGGAATACAATTATGACCTAGAGAACTATGTGCATTATCTAATAATTATTTTAAGAAAAATTAGAGTTCATTTCTGGCCTGGGAATGGCCTCCAATATACAAGAGGAAACATGACACAACTACCTGGACTGAGGGGGAAAAAATTCAGTTCTTTGCCTTCCTGTCCAAACTCTATAGAACGGGGGTTGGCACGCTTTTTTTGCAAAGCAGTTTTATGGACCATTTGGTCTCTGTTGCCACTACTCAGTTCTGCCATTATAGTATAATATTAGGCAGAGACAACATGTAAACAGATGGGCATGGCTATGTTCCAATAAAATCTTTATTTACAGTAACAGGCTGTGGCCCACTTTTGGACCAAAGGCTATAGTTTGCCGACCCCTACATTAAAGGAAGGCTGGAATGTCTCAGTTGGAGTTCTAGCTAAGCAGTTTTAAAGAGGGGTTAGCTCTTGGGGCAGGAATGTTGAATTGCTTGAAGCAAAAGGCGAGTATAAAATTCATTCAGCAGAGAGTTCAAGTGTAAACCCAGGGACACCAAATCTATCTTTGGGGCCAAGGAACAGGCACACCACAAAGGAAAAGAGCAAAAATACCAGACACTAAACAAATGTAGGGAGGAAGTAATGAGTAATAAAGGAATGGAAGAGTCAGGAAGAAATACCTAAGCTGGTTTTGAATAGTAAAAGGAATGGCACACACAGTGTTTGTCACAAAGGCCCAAGGTAGAAGCAGATGCTATGTCTCCATTCCCTACAATTATTAAGTTACAGAAAGGAGTACTTTTCATCCTTCCTCCACCAAAAACAGAACAAAGAAAGGGTATTCTACTAAGTAATAAGCTTGCGGAAATTCAAAGCAATAGACAAAGAAATTCACTAGGTGTCAACTTCTCCTCTGCATTAGTACCTCTTAGAGACGCCTGTGATGCAACTCATGACTATACAACACTTAGAGTGAAGGTCTGATCCAGCTGCCAGACCATGCAAGGTCATACCCACCTCTAAGCTCACGCACCAGTTCTCTTCGTTGAATACACCACTTGTCAGATGAAGCATGATGGCTATACCTCTACGTACTACACTGAGTGTGCTCAACTGACCCAACGGATCAAACAGCTAGAGGAGAATTCATTTCATTGCTAGTTTTATATTACTAGTGTTTCTGAGAAGATTTGCATACTTATTTCACCCTAGATACTTTCAGGCATTTAAGCAAAATGCTTTTAGCTAAATGCAAATGATACATGAAATGGGTTTTTTTCTCACAAAACATTCAAAGGACTACATCTTCTGGTCTCAAGGAGCATTTATATCTATTCTACTTCTCTATCTTCAGGAGATATTCTATTTAAAAATGAAATCTTGATTCACAGCACTGAATATGGGCTTCGGTGGGTCAAATAAATTAAAATTTTAAGTTCAGGCAAGAGCTCTTAGAACAAAAAGTTGAAGGTCAGACAAGATTGGGTAGCCTGGACCCCAAAGTAAATAAGGAAGAGGAGAGGGACTTAAAAACAAGCTTTGACACATGACCACGTGGTATTGTTTGAATAGAGCAGTTGAAGAGGGTATGTGTGCTGTCTGTTAAAGGAGCAAATACACATGCTGCTCTCGTCATTTAATGACTAGATGGTCTGGCCCAGGTGAGTCATAATTGAATATGCATTATTAAAATGCATTAATGGACTTTTACTTCGTAGTTAATCCATCTGCACAAATGCTGTTAATCAACCTTTGCATTTCTCAGCGATCATCTCCTGTCATTTAAGCCACTTCTAAAGGCATTCTCTACTCTGATCACAGTTTAAAGTGGAAAAAAAAGATTGATAAGAGGAATAACTTGAAACAGAAATGTAACAATATTTCAAAACCTTCAGGTCTCTGATTAGACTATGACTCTGCACATAATCTCTTACTAAACTAAATTGATTCTTTTTCAATATAAAAATAGTACAAAGCCTTTGAATTTTGTACTAGCAAAGTTTTGTGAGCTCTTTGAATGGCGAGGCAGAAAATAACAAATCTTATTTAATTAACAAAAGAATGAGACAGGGATGAAAAACATGATGTTAAGGCACAGTAAGATTGATTGGAGCTGCATTTTTAGCTGTAAATTTGGCAAGTAGACTTTGCTTGTGAGACAGGCAACATTAATTACTCTGTTCCCATAGCAGATTCTGTGTTCAAAAAATTAAACTGCAAAAAAGTAGGGAAGCATCTGTGAGTGCATTCTTTTGCACCAATAAAATAATTTTATTGAACTCCATTCATGTGCATACTTAGAATTTAAATCCAAAAAATCTTATAGTCCTGTATTCATTAAATATTATGTACCATTTTATATGGGTATACTCATAAAAGGGAAATATGGAATACAATTAAAAGAAAGAAATTCAGCATGGCTTTGGCACGCTATCAAATCTCCTTGTCACTGTGTGTCTTTAACTGACTCAACACCAAGGCAGAACCCATTTCCCAGTGATGGGAGAATTCAAAAGCAGTTTGTTTTCATGGTCAAAATTCACGATATTTTAAGTGATGTTAGCAGTCTAGTTCCTATACAACCACAAGGGCACCAAAGTGGCAAGGTAAGTAATTTATTGCCTGTCATTCTTTGGTCTCAGTTATATTAGAAAACATACATGAGTTCATACCTGTATTTTGTGTTCTACATAAAATGGGTCCAAACTCACCTTGCACCATTTTTAAGTAGCTCAGTTGGTGGCTAATTAGGGGTGCAAGAATTAGAGGTGTTAGGAAATTGTAACTTTTACACCAACTCCTCTTGCCAATAATGGGTTTTTAGCAGTTGCGTGACACAGGTGGAAACTAGAAGGGTTGAGGGAACTAACCAGGTTAGCATACGTAATTTGGGATCAAAATTCGTGGTAAAAGATCAGGATAGGAACGCTGGTATTCTAGAAGCAGGGGGTTTAGCCTGGCCTCTACAGATGGGCTCTGGGGTCACTAAGGACAAGCTAGATCTTGGAGGACTTGAGGATCTTTCCATTACACGGTTCTTTATAAGAAAGGAGTCCAAAAAGTACAACGTGTTCCTTTATTACATTACCTTACATAAGACTCAAGGAGGGACTCCAAAAGGCAGCATACTTCCCCCTTGTTCTGTAATTAACTCAAGGCAAGAAGACAAAACACTACAGCACAGCTCTTGTTCTAGTGATTGGGAGGGCAACGCTCTTCCTGGAAGGAAAAGAACTTTCACTAAACAACAAAGTCCAGAGAAACTGTTTAAGTTTCGTCAGTTTATCTTCTGGCCCCTTGATTAATACACTATGCACGGACACTAGTAATGGAACAACAGTGACACCTCACAGAAAAATACCATAGATTGGCCACTCAGAGCCAAAGAGTCCCTGGAAGGGGAGGATATGTTCAAGTTAGTGTTTTTTTCTGGAAATGATTCTATCGGTGCTATTTTAAACTTTAAATAAACAGTACTGGCATTACCCAAAACCCCTTTTTATGTGGGTTGCAAGAACATTCTAGAAATGCTTATTCACTATCCATTAATGTATTAGCATGTTTAGTCCCCATGGGGGGGACCCTTACACCCTCATTTCTCTGAACTTCTGTGAAGTTTCCTGTCTGGGTTCCCATGAATCTACTCTCCCGAGATCATCAACAGGAGTTACCATCATTCATGAATGGTCTTCATTATTTTCCTTGACCTCACTATGCTCATGAAAACCCTGCAAAAAGAATTTCAAAATGCAATTTCTAATTCTGGTTTTGATACTAACTCTACACCTTCAAGCTGTAATGAGGATTAAATAATGAATTTCCAGAGTGGGCCTCCGGTTTATGCAGCATGCCCCACGCACCGCCCCTCGCCCCAGGTAAAGTCATGTGATATGTGATTCTTAGCTGTCTTCTAAATCCCATTCTAGGTTCTGGGAAATTTCTTTAGTGGAAAAAAAAAAAAAACATCCTATTTCAGGATCCCAGGTGGCCAGTCTTAAGTCAAACTTGCTGATAGTCTTTTCCTCATTTTTCAGTTTTAAGAGCTGGAAATCAGCCTGTTCCTTTGACCAAGCCTCAATCTTGTTCACTAACATTGGTAACTGAATCTCTATCTACTCCCCACAAGATAGTGGCCGACCTTGATTACAGTCCCATTATCCTGTGTCCTCCCCGACTGAAGCCAAGCTCTTCCCTGTCCCACTCAGCATTATTCTCTACCTGAACCACAGTCCCTTCATCAGGCTACTTGTTCTCAGATATCCTTATCACCAACTGCCTGTCACCAACTCTTCTAGATTCTGTGTTTGATCAAGTCTGAACATTCTGACAAGAGCTCTTTCTTTCCCTTCCTGATGCCCAATTTGTTCAAAAGCATTCTGAACATTTTCACAAAATAACATTATTTTTAGCCATGACTAAATATAACTAAATAGTATCCATTTATAGATACTATTCTTCCTCAATGTGCATAGAAACACACTACACTGATTCTTCCCTTACATGATGGATCATTACTTCACTGTCGCCATTGCTGCCTCTTGTTCTTCCTTCCACACAATAAATATAAGCCTCCCTTCAAGGCTCCCTCTTCAATCATCTGCTATTTTCTTTCTCCATACTCCCCCTCAGAGACCTCAGCCATTCCCATGGTCACAACCAGCATCACCAGGCAACTGACACCCAGGTAAACATCAGTCAGGAACCCTAGTCCTTAACTTCCAACATTCTGTCTACCAGATCCGTAGTTTAATAACTCCAAAACTAAACTAATCATCTTTTCTCACAAACCAGTGCTTTCTTCAGATAATCCCATTTTTATTGATTGTACCATCATTTTTCAAGGCATTAAGACTCAAGATTTGGCATTATTTTAACCCTTTAAACTTGCCAGCCACTTCAACTTACCAGTAAGACCTACTGATTCCCTATCACACCTCTTTTTATTCTCTCTGTATTAGAGTGAAAACTCTAATACAGGTCTTTATTAATTCATAACTATATGTTTACCTTAATCTTCTATTTTCCCAGCTCCAATCATCCTGTATAACACCATAAGGTTAATCTTGCTAAAATTATCTGGCTAAAGCTTTAATAGCTGCCTATTAATTATAACTGTATTTACCAAAGAATAAAACACATAACATTGGTTAAAAATGGAAAAATAATTTAAATAGTCATGTATTTATCATAATGGGAATAAAAATTTTATTAAACAATGATTATGTGACTAATGTTGCTTAGGATGAACACAAAAATGTTTAAATGAGTCAATTTAAAGGAAAAATGAGTAAAGATATAGTATAGGTTGTAGGAAAGCATGACATAAAATTGGGGTAAGTATGACCTATCGAATGAAATCCATATGATTTGGTCTCCTCTACTGTTTTTCCTTAATTTTTCAATCTTGTTTCCTCACTACCCAACTACACCAATTTTTCTCTTCTCAACAAAGTAATCAATTTAGCATTACTTAAATAAAATATACGCCATTCCATCATGTTTATGAGTTTGACAAAAGGCAATAGGACCATGAGAAGGAGAAGTAATTCAACGATAAGTATTATAAGGTGAAAAGTCATTAGAAACAGGATCCAGGGTCAAAGGAGGGGACTAAATAGGGCATCAAGCTGGCGCGGCAAGCCAAGGATGCACGCGAGAATCAGGAAGTGAGGCTGGTAATCAAGGTCAAAATTGAATTTTGGAGCGTGGCACCAGCTGTAGTTGAGGCCCAAAGAAATTATTTAAAATTTAAATCTGTGACTGCTTGGAATGCAGCACAGTAGGTCTAGCTCCTTCAAAACTCAAGGTTTGATCAGATTATTTCATATTTGTGAATTAGCCTTGAAATATTGGGAACCTGTAGTTCCCAATCTCCTAATATTTAACTTTCTAAATACTACCAGGCTTTTCTGCTCAGCTCCTACTTTTCCTAAGGACTCTTGTTTGATAAGCCCAACTGGAATTGATGCCTTCCTTCTTTGAAATGTTATAGCATTTATTATCCCTTCTAATCACATGAAGTGATATCAGCAGGTTCTGCTTTATATCACAGTGGTTTACATACATTCTTTCTCTCTGCTACTTTGGAAGCTCTTTAAAAAGAGCAACAGTGACTTGTATACATAAATCCAACAGCATCGCATACAATTTTTTTTTTATATGGTAAATCTGTGGAATACAAGCTTCTTTTGTTCCCGGTTTGTAAGGGAATAGTTTTTCTTATGCTGTGCTTAATATTTATTTAGTTTGTTTAATATGTAAACAGAAGCCAAGAACATTTCCTGCAATGTCTTGGAGGTCAGAGCGATGACAGTTAACTGCAAACTAACTTGGGGGGCAGATGCTTGTGTTGGTGCTATTCAATGAATGTTTTTTTATGGGGAGAGGGAACAGTGACATTGAATTGCCTTCTCCTAAGGAATGGATATATATGCATTTTTATAGAAAAATGATTTTGAGACCATTGCTTGTACCCAAGGAGGTTTATCTTGTAGCTATTTCAAACCAAGTGGTTTAATAAAGTTCTCCCATCTAAAACATAAGGTCTGTGTTTTTTTTTTTTTTTTTTGTATCTCCAGAGCCACAAGGAGGTAGGACAGTAGAAAATTTTATATATATATGTAAATTTCTACTGTCCTATATACATATATATATATATACACACACACACACACACACACACACATATTTTAAGGAATGTAGATACATACGGCAATAGAGTTTAGTAGGAATGTGCTTGCATATGCTTTTTATATGCCTATGCACCTTCCTAACGTTAAGAAGTTTGATCCTGATAGCTAACATTCCTCCTGCAGAACTCTTAGAAAACTCACTTTTATTGTAAGGAGTTTTAAAATGTTAGCCTTCCATTTGACTTGTCATGAGTCATCACTCTTGACCCACATAATTATACTCAAAAATGAAAATACGCACCTCAAGTTTCTCTCATGAATTCTATTTCAAAAAAGAGAATAAAGATTTCTTTGGAAATAAAACTGCATTTTTTGCAAACATCAACACTCGAAGTTTGGCACAATTTCAAAGAAAAATATCTGATATAATTGCTGCTGTTACACCTACTACACTGAAAAAAGAAGTTCCTTGCTCTTCAATATTAACCCAATCTTTGGCCCAGTCTATCACAATAAGCACATGTTAACTTACCTACTATAGTTAACCAACTCTTTCAGGTGCCATGGGGAAATTAGAAGTATAAAGATTGTTTCTTTCCTCTCTTGAAAATATTATCTTACAATATAATTGTAGATATATGATAAACAAATACAAAAGTTAAATTAAGTCAGTGATATAATTAACATTTGAGTAAACCTTTACATCTAAATACATGCTAAAATAGCAAATGAATAAGATAAAGAATAAGTATCACATATGAGAGATTCAGAATAAAAAATATCAATATGGGTTGGATATTCAAGTCAATTTTAGTGTCCTTTTAATGAGCAATTGATTTTTATCCATTTGTAAAATATGGTTGTTAAATATATTTTAAATTATCTGTAAAAACTGCATGAAAGGCTTTTAGATTCTTTGACAGCTTGTTTGATAGGTTCAATTTTTCCTGTCAGTGTGGAAAAAAAATAACTTTACTAGTTTCTTTAAATTAAAAAATAAAAAAACAACCACAACTTACTAACACAGATAATTTGTCCCTGCAGATTTTGACTTAGTGGTACTGTTCTCATACATCTTGCCCATTCCTCTAACTAATATTTAAAATATTTATTACCTCTTACATAGACTAACTTCCTAACTGTTCTCCCTCCTTACAATATCTTCTCTCTCCAATCTATCTTAGTGTCAAATTCACATTTTTATGGTATACTTCTGATCATGTCATTCCACTATTCAAAAAAAAAATCTCAATGACTTTTTTCTGCTTGTAGAATAAAATGCAAATTTCTTAGTTTGGTGTTCTAATTAGATACTAATTTTCTGACCTTACTTCTCATTATACTGCCCTCTACTCCTTATATATGTCTCATGTTTTCCCACTTTAAGTTGTTTTTCCTGCCTGAAAATCTTACCTGCTCTTCACTTCCACACAATCATTTCAAAGTGTCCAAGTCTTTATCTTATTCCGTAAGATGCATTTAAATGCTTTTCTTACATAAATCCCTCACGGACCTAATCCAACTTAATTAACACTCTTCTGAAATCTGGCTGTAGACTTTGGAAAGTGATATATTTCTATGGAGATTATATATTATATTTTATTTCTATGCAGCATTCTAGGGAGCCAAAGAAGACAGGGATTATTTCCCCTCATTTCAGAACCTATAACAGAATTCCCACACATACAGGCATCACACATATACACCTTATGATGTGGTACACTGCATCTCAGACATCTCTCCTGTGAATTTTATGTAAGAGAGTATCATTGCACATCATTTTTCTTCTTCATTTCTGTAATATTTTTCTCTGAACTTTGATAGTCCCCTAAGGAAACTTTACCATTTTCAACCTTCCCAAGTTGATAGCCTATGGAAAAGTGTCAACACCGTCCACTCTTTACAAGTAATATGCATAGGATGAGTTTTGAAAGGGAATGAAATACAAGCAATGGTCTCAAAATCATTTATGCATAAAACACATCTGAATATTTTACTCTACAAAATGTAAACATACATTATGTATATATATATTTTTTTAGATGTGTGTGTATATATATATATATATATATATATTTAGGCTTGCCTCAAAAACCATTATGATAAATAAGCATAAATCATTGTATGTTTACAATATATTCAAATAAATCATGATTAAAGTAATTAAGGACAGAACAATTGTAATTATGTCCTTTGAAAGAAATGGATTACTAGGTGATCTGTCATTTCGTAAAATTTGGAGTGAGCGATCTCAAAAATCAAGGGCTTTATTTTCATCATTGTTGCAAGGAAGCATTAGATATCCCTAACCCAAAAAGTCCTGAGCTCTCTCTCTCCCTGACAAAACATCAAAACTGATCTTAATCAAAATCTGTCACATTTTCAGTGCTGCTTAGAATTGAAAGGACATGGAATTCTCCCTCTAAAGACAGTTTTAAGGATTGGTCTTCTTGACTTTTTGGAATCTATTTATTCACTCTGTGCTTTTATGCTTAAAAGTATATCTCACAAAACCTGTAACTAGAAAAATAATTTTTTTGATGTTAAAATTTCAGATATTGGGGCAATCTCTTTAAAATCATTTCCTATTTTTATGAAGTTGTCCATCTGTAATTCTCCTTCCCTAGTTTCTGTTTCCAGTATAGTCATTCTTTACAACCCACATGAGCTAAAGTAGTCTCGGCCCAACTCTATGAGACATATCATCATGTAGAGTACTTACTAGCAGTGCTAGTTTGGACAAGTCACTTAAATTCAGTTTCTTCACTTCTAAAATAGGCAATAAGGCAAGTGATGAGAGGTGAAGAAAATAAAGTGTGTTAAGAACTTATTAGTAGTTCTGGTATGTGCATATGGGCTGGATAACAATTAGTTACTCTTTCCCCTTTGTCTGGCAGAAAAGAGAATGCCTGGCCAGCCTAGTCTCCTCTATTCTTCTTACCTTCCAAGGCTACCATCAGCGACTATCCTTGGGCTTTTGTGATGAAGAGTCAAGTATAGTACAAAGCAGGACTGCAGGAAGCATAGAGGAAGACACAAGGGGCTAGAAGGATTGAAACAGTGCTCAGGTCTAAGAGTAACCATTCTGTGTAAGATCATTCAATAGGCGGGAACACAGAGTTTAAGAAATTTGATTGTGGAGTCAGTGTCTTCAAAGTGCTTGAAAAACACAAGAGAGAAATTATTTCAAAATTGCTTTTGACAGAGGAGCCAAACTGGAAGAGCTCCCAATGGCCAAAGCTGCAGTAATCTGAGCAACAAAATAAATAATAATGCTGGATTATAACCCATAGAGTAAAATAAATATCCATGAGTCCATAGTGTAATAAGTAATTGAACAAATAAATAAGTGGTGGATCTTGCCTCCAGTAATTATTGGTGTCTTATAGAAGAATTCTAATTAATAAATGCAGAAGAAATGAGGAAAATAGCAAACCACCATTCGAACTCCAGAGCACTTCTAATAAAATAATCCAGATAAATGTTAAAATTAGTGGGCAAAAGTTTGAAAAAAAAAGTGGAATATTTGCAGGTTTTATTAATATTAAAGGGGAAAAAATAGTAAATTTACCATGGAGAAATTCAGAAGACAGTATCCTAACCAAGATGTTAGTGTTAACATCACCAAGTAGTAAGACAAATCAACATCATGTACTTCTTGATATGATGCATTAAGAAGGGCATATCACTTACGTGATATTCTTGCTAAAAATGCAAATCCTCCAACCAATAATTAGAAAATATTAGAAAAACCTAAATCAAGAAACATTCTATAAAACAATTGCCTAGTACTCTTCAAAGGTCATGAAAGACAAGGAAAGACTGAAAATGTCATAGGTTGGGAGAGACTAAGAAGACATCACAATGAAATGTACTGTGCTATCCTGGATTGGCTCCTGGAACAGATAAAGGACTTTAGTGAGAAGAACTGGTGAAAACTGAATAATAAAGTCGATATTTTAGTTAATAATAGTGTACCAGTGTTAACATAGTTTGGATAATGTATCATGCTATGTAAAATACTAACAGAGGAAGCTGGGTGAAGCACATACAGAAACTAACTATATGTACTATTTTTGCAACTTTTTTGTAAGCCTATAATTATTTCCAAGAAAAAACTTAAAAAATTATTTTAGCTGAATAAACTATATTTTTGTTCATTACACTTCTCTAGGATAGAAATATGTGGTGTCGTTAATTGCCCCCTTAATTCCCAGGGGCACAAACATACTTACCATGAAGCTAATGAAGCTTAAGCTTCAGGTTGAGGCCCTCACTTTCATGGGGCTCTCCTAAGGCCCTAAACTAGATTTTGCAATTATTATTGTGTGTTCTTGTTCTAAAAAAAGGTCCCTCCTGTTGCCAGAGCTGCTTCAGGTCTTTGCTCAAAACCTGCCAATGCCCCCACCTTTAGCAGGAGTTGATGTAACTCTTTAAGTTAAAGGGTCCAGAGATAAGAAAGGAAGCGACAAACAGACAAAACACAGATGGAACCAGCTGGAACCAAAATGGCGAAGAAGCTGACCTCCAATAGACCCTGAGTCCCATTATACGCTGATTTTACTACATTAGCTTATTAAATGACCTACCAGCAGCCATAACCAGACACTAAGGACCAAAAAAGGATGAAAAGTGTTGGCACCCCACTTCCTTGAAAAAGCCCTGCCCCTTCTCCAGTAGACTAATACATATGCCTCCCCGTCATTAGCCTCATTCCTCCTTTCTTTGTCTTTACTCTTTAAAATTAAATCATTCTCACCATCTGGGTGAGAAGTTGATCTGTGAACTTAGTTCCCACTTCTCCATTCTTTGGCCACTGAATAGTGCTTGTGCTGCGTCAATCTCAGCTTCAGTTCTGTTATCCCCTACTCGAACCCGAACAGAAAAAGGAACCCTCCCCACCGAGGCAGAGAGCCTTGGCTGGTCAGGCTAGGGCCTGAGTAGGGTCCATACAACTTAATTTGGTAGCACTCCCACATTTTACAAGCTTCAAATTCCACAAAACAGGGATCTGTCTCTGCCTAATAATAAAGGAAATTCTAAGACTGGTTCCTGGCTGTTAGGGAAGGGGACAAAGCTTGAACCAGGGCTAAAATTTCCCACCCATTTACAGGACCAATTGCCATGCAGAGTGGAAAACAACTTGCTTTTCAATGTCTAAACAGGCATGGCCAACTATAGCTTACTCAGACCTGAGATGATACTCAGGAGGTCCCTTTTTACAGAGGAATCAAGACAGTTATCAGCTCAAAGATAATATGGAATGTGAAGTAGGTGGCAATATATTTGGAGATGTCTCTAGTATTTGGAGGAAAAAACCCAGGGAGAGTAGGAAAATGGGAGAGAGAAAGGGTGCTGGCAAGAACTAGGCAAGATTCCAATGAGGGGTCAGTGGTAGACCTTCATTCCTAATGAGGATACCAAGTGCTCAGCAGTAAAGAGAAGGGATATGCCAGTGTAGGAGACAGGAAAGTTGTGCTTGGGTGATTATGTGAGTGGTCCATACCCTCTTAAATGTCCAGAATGGGGACTGAAGTAATGGATTCTACACAAATTCTTTGAGACAATTCTTTGAGACAATCCTTTGAGAATGAGCTTCTACTGTTATTCTTGTCCTGGCCAGCACTGGTGTAGGAAATAGAGACTGAGCCTTTGGGTAGACATACCATAATTAAGACTACGTAAACCCTGAATGACTAGGGCACTTCTGCCCAGAGCAGATTCCCGATTCTTTTGGTTTCATCATTAATTAACAAAACATTCACGCACTCTAGTCCTGAACAATGCTAACTCAAGGATTTCCTTTTGGTTTTGTTTCGGGGTTTTTTGGTAATAAAAATGATAGAATAATAATACAAACATACATATGTGCCATTTAAGGAGAATGTATTATATGCTAGACACTCCTATGGGGGCTTGTTATTAATAATTTTATTTGCTTAAAATGGCGCTGTTTTTCTTTTCTAAGACTTGTCAACATTTGAGTCCCTGGAATCAGAGAAGTGAGCGAGGTAGTTTGTGAAGGAACTGGAGGAAGAAATGGAGTAGAATTTTGAGATCTCAAGAGGAAACAGTAAAGTCAGAACTGGGGGAAAAAGTGATTTATAGCATATTATCAACTTTGGGGTATTTTTTTCTATATTTCGTAATTTATCACTCTAGATAGAATATAAACTTTTTAAGGGAAAGAGTAAAACCTAGGTACTTAAGCATGCATCAAACTATTTAACACAAAAATACTGTCAACTGATCTATAAATTTGCCAGCTGTTGACCCTGAGAAGGGAGAATCTGGGATAAAATAATGAAATTGATAAAATAATTCAAATTTCACTTCTTAAACTCTCCTTATTCCCAATAGTTATTTCTTGTATATCACATATATCCTAATATACAAGAATACTGAGTTCCTCTCTTATGAATTCCCTAAGTTAAAATAAAAGGTTAGACCATAAAGTTGTCTTGAGTGGCTTTGGAGAAGGATGTGGCTGGAATCATCTTGCACATACAGAGTTCCTGTAAAATTCCTGAATCCATTTTTATCCCTCTACTCTTCCTCTCTCCCTTAAGACTGAGATTTTGCATATAAAATTTCAACCCAGAGAGATTTTTTCTGTGGTGAAGTTACAGATCCTGACAGGCGTCGGTTACCATAAAACTACTACTGACTGATACTTATCTTTAATGTGGCTAGTGGGCACCACTAAGGGTGCCGAATCAGTTAAAACAAAACAAAACCATGTTATATGTTATCTCTCCACCAAGTTCCAGCAGAAGTCAAATGCATAGGGCTGTTTTCTTTAAACAGAGCCCATAATCAAGGAAGCCCAAAGGCAGACAAAGGGAGATACAATGCACTATAGGCTCACCAGGGAAGCAAGAGCTGCCTGAGTTTCTACTGAATAATTCAGTGTTTGGGGCTCCTAGCTGATGAGTATCCTCCAAGAGAAACACCTGGCAGAAAGTATGGGAACTCAGATCTGGTAGATTTTCTTTAATGCTTTAGCCAAGTGGACATCACAATGTTTCAATAACCTGCCCAGCCTCCCAGGACCCTGCCTTTAGAACAAACATTGTCTTAGTCTTGTTATTTTTTTCTCTCCAAACCAACTTACACCTAAAGACAAGAAGCATGCATCCTTCTCAGTCACTTTCCCCATGTAGAATTAAAATAGCACCAACACATGTTGCTAAAATTTTACAAATGATCATTTGAAAAATAACTGTTCTACGTGTTAATGTAAAGATAATAAAGGCAATGATTTTGCTGCGCTTTGCTGTTATTTACTGTAACTTGATTCGACAACACACAGGTCAAATATTGTTGTAGCAGAGTGGAATTTATTCATATAACACTAAACCAACTTTATCATCTTTGGTTAATAGCCCACTTACCTTAAACAATATTTAATTCTGTGAAATTCTTGAGAAACCAAAAATCTGAATAATGTCCTAGGTGTGTGTAGGAATCAATGACAGTAGAGAAATAAAATAAACAAAGCATAATCATGTTTACTTTCTCTCTCAATTTTAGAAGCTGCATACTTGAAGCAAATATGGTAATTATACTATTTGTTTTCCTTTGAAAAATGTTTTGAAGTTGGATATCCAAAGCTAATTTGACAAGACCTTTTTTTAAAATTAATTTATTTCATTTTATTTATTTTTGGCTGCATTGGGTCTTCATTGCTGTGTGTGGGTTTTCTCTAGTTGCAGTGAGCAGGGGCTACTCTTCATTGCGGTGCGTGAGCCTCTCATTGTGGTGGCTTCTCTTGTTGCAGAGCACAGGCTCCAGGTGCATGGGCTTTAGAAGTTGCGGCTCTCAGGCTCAGTAGTTGTGGCACACAGGCTTAGTTGCTCCATGACATGTGGGATCTTCTGGGACCAGGGCTCAAACCCATCTCCCCTGCATTGGCAGGCAGATTCCTAACCACTGCACCACCAGGGAAGCCCTGACAAGGCCTTTTTGAACATGAGCATCTTCCTTGAAGAAGGAAGGAAGATATCGATCTTCCTTGGATATCATTTTGATAGTCAGTAAATTCTCTTAGAGGGATTGTGAGTTTCCTCTCATAACCAACAATAGAGGACCATGTTGGCAGTTGAGATAAAAGGATCAGCTAATCTGGATTAGTCCAGTTGTCCTTCTAATCTGGGACCTGCACTTGATGATAAATGAAAATTCACTGTCATTGTTAATTGTGCAAAACCAGTTATGAGGACAGGCAAGGTAATTAGCTGCCTGTGTATTGTCAGGAATGCTTTAATGACTAAAAGTATCAGTCTTTTCTTCCTCACAGTTTATACAAATCTATAGTGGTATATTATTTTAATTAGGTAACTAGTAAGGACCAAAATTCTTTTGTATCTAAACGAAAGTATAAGTATTTCTAAGAGGGATAACTAAATGAACCCTTATCTGATAGCATTCAGTGGATAAGCCAAGTGAAATCATTTCCGGAGCAAGGCAAAGGATAAATAATACATATGAACATTAATAAGGATTTGTCAGGTGGGTGTCTACCTGTGATGACTAGTTAAAGGAAGGGACACCTGGATATTAGGTGGTGAAGAGGTAGATCTTGACTGATTTATTACCCAAAAGTCTGTCATCAGGTTCTGGACAACCTATGCTATAAGCAGGAATTCTTACTGGTTTCTCTGGACTGGGGCAGATTGAAATGTCTTCAGCATTTCAGGTAAGACCTGAGACACTGCCATGTGTGAGCAGCCTGAGAGAAACAGACTAACAACTTGGAAGAACACTATAGAGAAATACAAAGAGCATGGACTTCAGAAACAAGAAGAAAACAACAATAATCTGGGTTTGATTCATGGCTCTGTCTCAACCTAGCTGTTTGTCCTTGAGTAAGTCATTTAACTTCTTAGAACCTCAGTTTCATAGACTTGCTCCAGTCAGGGTTGCCACGAACCTTCCATTTCTAAACCCACAGTGTCTGCCAAGCACAACAAAATAAGACCTTCAAGATGGTGGAGGAGTAAGACATGGAGATTACCTTCCTCCCCACAAATACATCAGAAATACATCTACATGTGGAACAACTCTTACAGAACACCTACTGAACACTGGCAGACCTCAGACTTCCGAAAAGCTGTGTGGCTGACAGGGTAAGAGTGCTCCGGTCGGGTAATAGGCCTGTGCCTCTGAGGTGGGAGAGCCCAGTTCAGGACATTGGTCCACAAGAGACCTCCCGGCTCCATGTAATATCAAATGGCAAAAGCTCTCCCAGAGATCTCCATCTCAATGCTAAGACCTACTCAATGACCAGCAAGCTACAGTGCTGGACACACTATGCCAAACTAGCAAGACAAGAACACAACCCCACCCATTAGCAAAGAGCCTGCCTAAAATCATAAGGTCACAGACATCCCAAAACACACCATTGGACTCGGTCCTGCCCACCAGAGAAACAAGATCCAGCTTCATCTACCAGAACACAGGCACCAGTCCCCACCACCAGGAAGCCTACGCAACCCACTGAACCAACCATAGCCACTGGGGACAGACACCAAAAACAACAGAAACTACGAACTTGCAGCCTGTGAAAAGGAGACCCCAACACAGTAAGTCAAGCAAAATGAGAAGACAGAGAAATACACAGCATATGAAGGAGCAAGGTAAAAACCCACCAGACCAAACAAATGAAGAGGAAATAGGCAGTCTACCTGAAAAAGAATTCAGAGTAATGATAGTAAAGATGATCAAAATCTTGTAAATAGAATGGAGAAAATACAAGAAACATTAAACAAGGACATAGAAGAACTAAAGAGCAAAGAAACAATGATGAACAACACAATATATGAAACTAAAAATTCTCTAGAAGAAATCAATAGCAGAATAACTGAGGGAGAAGAACGGATAAGTGACCTGGAAGATAAAATAGTTAAAATAACTACCACAGAGCAGAACAAAGAAAAAGAATGAAAAGAATTGAGGACAGTCTCAGAGACCTCTGGGACAACGTTAAACGCACCAACATACAGATTATACGGGTCCCAGAGAAGAAGAGAAAATGAAAGGGACTGAGAAAATACCTGAGGAGATTATAGTGGAATACTTCCCTAATATGGGAAAGGAAAGAGTCAATCAAGTCCAGGAAGCACAGAGAGTCCCATACAAGATAAATCCACAGAGAAACACACCAAGACACATATTAATCAAACTATCAAAAATTAAATACAAACAAAAAGTATTAAAAGCAGCAAGGGAAAAGCAACAAATAACATACAAGAGAATCCCCATAAGGTTAACAGCTGATCTTTTAGCAGAAACTCTGCAAGTCAGAAGGGAGTGGCAGGACATATATAAAGTGAGGAAAGGGAAAAACATGCAACCAAGATTACTCTACCTAGCAAGCATCTCATTCAGATTTGACAGAGAAATTAAAACCTTTACAGACAAGAAAAAGCTAAGAGAATTCAGCACCACAAAACCAGCTTTACAGCAAATGCTAAAGGAACTTCGCTAGGCAGGAAACACACAAGAAAGAAAAGACCTACAATAACAAACTCCAAACAATTAAGAAAATGGTAATAGGAACATACATATTGATAACTACCTTATATGTAAATGGATTAAATGCTCCAACCAAAAGACATAGACTGGCTGAATGGATGCAAAAACAAGACCCGTATATATGCTGTCTACAAGAGATCCACTTCAAACGTAGGGACACATGCAGACTGAAAGTGAAGGGATGGAAAAAGATATACCATGAAAATGGAAATCAAAAGAAAGCTGGAGTAGCAATTCTCATATCAGACAAAATAGACGTTAAAATAAAGACTATTATAAGAGACAAAGAAGGACACTACCTAATGATCAACAGATCAATCCAACAAGAAGATATAAAAATTGTAAATGTTTATGCACCCAACATAGGAGCACCTCAATACATAAGGCAAATGCTAACAGCCATAAAAGGGGAAATCGACAGTAACACAATCATAGTAGGGGACTTCAACACCCCACTTTCACCAATGGACAGATCATCCAAAATGAAAATAAATACGCAAACACAAGCTTTAAATGACACATTAAAAAAGGTGGACTTCATTGATATTTATAGGACATTCCATCCAAAAACAACAGAATGAACTTTCTTCTCAAGTGCTCATGGAACATTCTCCAGGATAGATCATATCTTGGGTCACAAAACAAGCCTCGGTAAATTTAAGAAAACTGAAATCATAGCAAGTATCTTTTCCGACCACAACACTATAAAATTAGGTATCAATTACAGGAAAACTCAGGAAAAAATACAAACACATGGAGGCTAAACAATACACTACTAAATAACCAAGAGCTCACTGAAGAAATCAAAGAGGAAACCAAAAAATACCTAGAAACAAATGACAATGAAAACACGACAGCCCAAAAACCTATGGGATGCAAAAGCAGTTCTAAGAGGGAAGTTTATAGCAATACAAGCCTACCTCAAGAAACAAGAAACATCTCAAATAAACCTTACAACTAAAGCAATTCGAGAAAGAAGAAGAAAAAAAATAAATAAACCTTACACCTAAAGCAATTCAAGAAAGAAGAAGGAAAAAAAAACAAAGTTAGCAGAAGGAAGTAAATCATAAAGATCAGATCAGAAAAAAATGAAAAAGAAATGAAGGAAACAATAGCAAAGATCAATAAAACTAAAAGCTGCTTCTTTGAGAAGATAAACAAAATTGATAAACCATTAGCCAGACTCATCAAGAAAAAAGGGAGAAGACTCAAATCAATAGAATTAGAAATGAAAAAGGAGAAGTAACAATTGACACTGCAGAAATACAAAGGATCATGAGAGATTACTACAAGCAAATATATACCAGTACAGTGGACAACCTGGAAGAAATGGACAAATTCTTAGAAAAGCACAACCTTCCGAGACTGAACCAGGAAGAAACAGAAAATATAAACAGACTAATCACAAGCACTGAAATTGAGACTGTGATTAAAAATCTTCCAACGAACAAAAGCCCAGGACCAGATGGCTTCACAGGCGAATTCTATCAAACATTTAGAAAAGAGCTAACACCTATCCTTCTCAAAATCTTCCAAAATATAGCAGAGGGAATATCATTCTATGAGGCCACCATCACCCTGATACCAAAACCAGACAAAGATGTCACAAAATAAGAAAACTACAGGCCAACATCACTGATGAACATAGATGCAAAAATCCTCCACAAAATACTAGCAAACAGAATCCAACGGCACATTAAAGGGTCATACAACATGATCAAGTGTGGTGTATCCCAGGAATGTAAGGATTCTTCAATACAGGCAAATTATTCAATGTGATAAACCATACCAAATTGAAGGAGAGGGCTTCCCTGGTGGTGCAGTGGTTGAGAGTCCAGCTGCCGATGCAGGGGACACGGGTTTGTGCCCCGGTCTAGGAAAATCCCACATGCCGCGGAGCAATTAGGCCTGTGAGCCATGGCTGCCGAGCCTGTGCATCCAGAGCCTGTACTCCATAACGGGAGAGGCCACAACAGTGAGAGGCCTGCGTCCAGCAAAAAAAAAAAAAAAAAAAAAAATTGAAGGGGAAAAACCATATGATCATCTCAATAGATGCAGGAAAAGATTTTGACAAAATTCAACACCCATTTATGATAAAAACCCTCCAGAAAGTAGGCACAGAGGGAACTTACCTCAACATAATAAAGGCCATATATGACAAACCCACAGCCAACATCATTCTCAATGGTGAAAACCTGAAACTGTTTCCACTAAGATCAGAACAAGAGAAGGTTGTCCACTCTCACCACTATTATTGAACATAGTTTTGGAAGTTTTAGCCACAATATCAGAGAGGAAAAAGAAATAAAAGGAATCTAAATTGAAAAAGAAGAAGTAAAGCTGTCACTGTTTGCAGATGACCGGAAAGTATACATAGAGGATCCTAAACATGCTACCAGGAAACTACTGGAGCTAATCAATGAATTTGGTAAAGTAGCAGGATACAAAATTAATGCACAGAAATCATCCGCATTCCTATACACTAATGATGAAAAATATGAGAGAGAAATGAAAGAAACACTCCCATTTACCACTGCAACAAAAAGAATAAAATACCTGGGAATAAACCTACCCAGGGAGACAGAAGACCTGTATGCAGAAAACTATAAGACACTGATGAAAGAAATTAAAGATGATACCAACAAATGGAGAGATATACCATGTTCTTGGATTGGAAGATCAATATTGTGAAAATGACTATACTACCCAAAGCAATCTACAGATTCAATGCAATCCCCATCAAATTACCAATGGCATTTTTTACAGAACTAGAACAAAAAAATCTTAAAATTTGTATGGAGACACAAAAGACCCTGAATAGCCAAAGCAGTCTTGAGGGAAAAAAACGGAGCTGGAGGAATCAGACTCCCTGACTTCAGACTATACTATAAAGCTACAGTAATCAAGATAAAATGGTACTGGCACAAAAACAGAGACGTATTTCAATGGAACAGGATAGAAAGCCCAGAGATAAACCCACATAAACAAGACAAGACATAAACAAGACAACCCCCAGAATGGGAGAAAATATTTGCATACGAATCAACGGACAAAGGATTCATCTCCAAAACATATGAACAGCTCATGCAGCTCAATATTAAAAAAGCAAACAACCCTGTCCAAAAATGGGCAGAAGACCTATATAGCCATTTCTCCAAAGTAGACATACAGATGGCCAAGAAGCACATGAAAAGCTGTTCAACATCACTAATTATTAGAGAAATGCAAATCAAAACTACAATGAGGTATCACCTCACATCTGTTAGAATGGACATCATCAGAAAATCTAGAAACAACAAATGCTGAAGAGGGTGTGGAGAAAAGGGAACCCTCTTGCACTATTGGTGGGAACGCAAATTGATACAGCCAATATGGAGAACAGTATGGAGGTTCCTTAAAAAACTAAAAATAGAATTACCATATGATCCAGGAATCCCACTACTGGGCATATACCCAGAGAAAACCATAATTCAAAAAGACACATGCACCCCAATGTTCATTGCAGCGCTATTTACAATAGCTGGGTCACGGAAGCAACCTAAGTGCCTATCGACAGACGAATGGATAAAGAAGAAGCGGTACATATAAAGAATGGAATATTACTCAGCTATAAAAAGGAACGAAATTCAGTCCTTTGTTGAGACGTGGATGCATCTAGAGACTGTCATACAGAGTGAAGTAAGTCAGAAAGAGAAAAACAAATATCGTATATTAACACATATATGTGGAACCTAGAAAAATGGTGCAGATGAACCAGTTTGCAGGGCAGAAATTGAGACACAGATGTAGAGAACAAACATATGGACACCAAGCGGGCAAGGCGGCAGGGTGGTGGTGGTGGTGGTGTGCTGAATTGGGCGATTGAGATTGACATGTATACAGTGATGTGTATATAATTCATGATTAATAAGAACCTGCTGTATAAAAAAATTAATAAAATTCAAAAAAAAGTACGGTACTGGCACAAAAACAGAAATATAGATCAACTGAACAGGACGGAAAGCCCAGAGATAAACCCACACACATATGGTCACCTTATTTTTGATAAAGGAGGCAAGAATATACTATGGAGAAAAGACAGCCTCTTCAATAAGTGGTGCTGGGAAAACTGGACAGGTACATATAAAAGAATGAAATTAGAACACTGCCTAACACCATACACAAAAATAAACTCGAAATTGATTAAAGACCTAAATGTAAGGCCAGACACTTATAAAACAGAGGGAAACGTAGGCAGAACACTCTATGACATAAATCACAGCAAGATCCTTTTTGACCCACCTGCTAGAGAAATTGAAATAAATACAAAAATAAACAAGTGTTACCTAAAAACTTAAAAGCTTTTGCACAGCAAAGGAAACCATAAACAAGATGAAAATATAGCCCTCAGAATGGTAGAAAACATTTGCAAGTGAAGCAACTGACAAAGGATTAATCTCCAAAATTTACAAGCAGCTCATGCAGCTCAATATCAAAAAAACAACCAACCGAAAAAACAAACAACTGAATCCAAAAATGGGCAGAAGACCTAAATAGACATTTCTCCAAAGAAGATATACAGATTGCCAACAGAAACATGAAAGGATTCTCAACATCACTAATCATTAGAGAAATGCAAATCAAAACTACAATGAGGTATCACCTCACACCAGTCAGAACATCATCAAAAAATCTACAAACAATAAATGCTGGAGAGGATGTGGAGAAAAGGGAACCCTCTTGCACTGTTGGAGGGAATGTAAACTGATACAGCTACTATGGAGAACAGTATGGAGGTTCCTTAAAAAACTAAAAATAGAACTACCATATGACCCAGCAATCCCACTATTGGGCATATACCCTGAGAAAACCATAATTCAAAAAGAGTCATGTACCACAGTGTTCACTGCAGCTCTACTTACAATAACCAGGACACGGAAGCAACCTAAGTGTCCATCAACAGATGAATGGATAAAGATGTAGCAGATATATACAATGGGATATTACTCAGCCATAAAAGAAATGAAATTGAGTTATTTGTAGTGAGGTAATGGACCTAGAGTCTGTCATACAGAGTGAAGCAAGTCAGAAAGAGAAAAACAAATACTGTATGCTAACACATATATATGGAATCTAAAAAAAAAAAATGGTTCTGAAGAACCTAGGGGCAGGAAAGGAAGAAAGACACAGACGTAGAGAATGGACTTGAGGACATGGGGAGGGGGAAGGGTAAGCTGGGACAAAGTGAGATAGTAGCATGGACATATATACACTACCAAATGTAAAACAGATAGCTAGTGGGAAGCTGCCGCATAACACATGGAGATCAGTTCGGTGCTTTGTAACCACCTAGAGAGGTGGGATAGGGAGGGTGGGAGGGAGATGCAAGAGGGAGGAGATATGGGGATATATGTATATGTATAGCTGATTCACTATGCTATAAAGCAGAAACTAACACACCATTGTAAAGCAATTATACTCCAGTAAAGATGTTAATAAAAGAAAGGAAAAAAAAAAAAAAGCAGCTCAGTTTCCTCTTCTGTGGATGGGAAGAGCAGGATTATCTTGGAGAATCATTGTGAGGATAAAATGAGACAAAGTTCGGGAAATATCTGAGCATACATTAGGAAATCGGGTCGATAGAGTCGCATATATGATTAAGTATCTCCAATCACATATATCCTCTTTCATGCTACACACAGCCGTTTCATTTTTCTCTCTTTGACTTGATTTTACTTCATGAATCTTTCCACCACCACCCCAACAGATGTGCTGTTTAATCAAACCAAACCTGTCTAATTCCACCTTATGTTATAAATCATACCTAACCTGTCTAAAATCCTTTAACACATAATGGCTTCCCAAAAGCTGTTCAAATGAGTAAATCCAAGACACTAAATGAAAATGAACAGCAGAGCAGATCTCTACTGCTTTTCAGATGGGGAGGTTGCAGGTCTCCTTGAAGTGAAAGCTCTTCATTTACAATCCATAGAAAAGAAAAAAGGAAGAAGAAGAAAAAAAAAAACTACTGAGAACAGAATGAGGTGTGCAGGGCCATTTTTTTCAAAGCTTGGACTATAGATGATGCACTAATGTCTTGGGGGCAGAGTTCAGATGCCTGTGAAATAAGCCAAGTCATCACATTAATTAGGATTGCTCCTGCATGCATTACTATATCATGACAAATTAACAAGGACTGCAAGAGAGCTCAACTTCTCTTCCACATGTTCTCAAGGCAAAAGTTACTTTTAAATGATGGCAAAGTAGTTACACAAATTGACAAAGAAGAAACTCTCTCTGTTGTGATAAAATTGGCTTATGTATCCCTCCCCTTTCCTGTAAGGTAAAGGCATAGTCCAAGAGAAGTTGAATAGCAACAATACTGATTTGCTTAATGAATAGCTCATGAAAGTGAGAAATGCCCTAAATATTTTTTCGGCAAGCAATATAACACAAGTCGGCACATGCATAGAGCCAAAAGACAATAATATGAATAATTCTCTTCAAATATTTTATATTAGCTCTATCATTAAAACCATTCAGTATGAAGCCTAAAGAATGCATTCCTTATTCCCAAAAGGCAAAACTGTGCCAAAAATTCCAAATGAAAGAGAAAATGTAATTTGATCATTGTTCTTTAAGGCTGTAAAAGAAAATTCTCCATCATCACTCTTAACCATTCTTAACTAATGTAAGTACCAAACATGCCATCTTAAGTATCTGTAGAGAAATAAAAGGAATGTGACTTCAAAGTTCAGGTTCTAAGGAGATTTTGTTTAAAAATTCACACTCTTCTTAGCCTGGGTAAAAACCCTGTCAGTAAATGAATTAATTTTGGCAGTTTTCTAATCTCATTATACCTTTTGTCAAGAGAATGACTTATCACAATTACAATGCCTGATGCTGTATATCTTGTGAAATACAGTCATCTGTACCAAGACAGTATCATCATTTGACTCCTTCAATATACGATATTTTCATTAGCGGCAGGATATCCATTCCTTCCCCTCTACTCAGCAGAGCTATAAATAGAGAGGTCAGCCAACCAAATCACACAATATTGAAAAGGTCAAAGAAGTACAGTATATTACTATAATTTACAGAATATTGTTCGTGAAGTATTAAAACTCTTGACACCTTATTTATGTGCAGAGAAAATAATGAAAACATAAAGCAGTGTGCAGTGGTCACATTATCATTGCTGTGACGGTAGAGATAGTGTTGAATGAAGCTTTCCTTTTCAGTTAAACAGGAACTAAACAAGCAGGAAGGTCTATTTAGGTAGTCAATAACAAAATTAAAGCCGTACTTCCTCCTATTAGATCATTATATAATTTTAAAAAAAGAAAAGGATAAGAAAAAAATAGAGCAAAGAAGCACACTGTTCAGGACAAAGGCACAGTCTATTTTCCAGGTTCCAGGAGAAACTAAAACTTGTGGTCTAGTTGGCAGAGATGGAAGACACCCTGTTAAGAACACCTGTTTCAGATCAGGCATTGATGGTTTAATTTTACCAGGTCACATCTATGATTTGAGATGAGCAAAAGGAGACAGACTATGTAATCTCATGCTAGATTTTTGGTCTTAATATTTCTTGCCTGAGCTGTCAAATTCTTTATATAACTGGGTTAAAGTAAGAACAAAAAGATAATTGCTCATCTGCACTTTAGCACATGGTATTTGTGGGAAACGTCCATACAACTTCATAAATGAGATGCTGAGACCCAAATCTTGTTCAGGAAAAGAGGTTAGATTAAAGATAGCCCTATTTGAAACTCTTTACTACCTTTCCCCCGCCCCCCAGAATCTTTATCCAAATCCTAGACATTTTACTGCATTTATTCAAGGGCATTTATTGGCAGATACTGTGTAAGGTGCTGCAGAAAGCAGGAAGAATACTTAATTCCCAATTCTACCATTTTCTCTTCCTTCTTACCACTGTTGTCTTACTAGGTCATTATTTTCCCATTACCTAGTCTGAAGTAATTTTTTCTTAAATAGGCTACTATCTCTCCAATGTATTCTTCATATTCTTACCAAAGGGAACTTTTCTGAAATTGAAATTTGATATTATTTCTTCCCCATCTTAAGCTTTTCCTTGTTCCCATCTTATATAGAATTCAAACTCTTCCACATGCCATTCAGGATCCTCCATGATCTGAGATCTTCCCACCTCTTCAGGCCCTTGTCCTGTCAAGTCCTACCCAAGAGTTATACTAGCAGCACCAATCTATTGAAACCACTCTTCTGGAGATCACATGGAAAACCTGATCAAGCCTGACCTTCTCAGCTCCTGCCATATTACCATTACTGCTTTTCCTTCTTAAAAGAATACAGGGGTGTTAATACATTATGGTCCTTCTTCCAATTAACGTCGCTGGGCTTTCCTTATTTAAAGCAGAATAAAAGGTACAAAATTGTATCAAAAATCACTACATTTGTCTTAAGGTAGAATGAATAATTTGTGTAAATCTCCTTAGATGGATTGTCATATGCTAATCTTCCCAGTATATATACCAAACTAAAAAGGAGACAGAGAGAAAGAAAAATGTTTAAGAGGAAAGAAAGGAAAATAAAGGAAAGGAAGGAGGGTAGGAGGGAATGGAAAGAAAGCAACAATCTCAGATAAACTAATGTAACAGGGTTTTGCCATTGGGTTAGGCTATTGGCTTTGTTCTGATTCACTATTAGTGTGTAAATTTTACGCATGAAGATTTTAATCAAAGGCCAAATCATGCCTTCCATTTTCTAGTACAGTCACTTAGAATTTTTCTACAGAAAAATCATGTTTTCTGTTAAAAAAAATTATCTGTTGTCAGCTACCAAAAATGAGTGAGGAACACCAATTCTGACACCTTGATTATGGACTTCTAGCCTCCAGAACTGTGAAATGATAAATTTCTGTTGTTTAAGCCACCCAGCCTATGGTGCTTTCTTATGGCAGCCCTAGCAGACTAATACAAACTCCATTGTATTTTCTCACATATAAAATGGATCTTAGTAATACTGTCTACCTCACAGAATTTGTGTCAGGATTAAATGAGATGGTTTATGTAAAATTCTAAGCACAAAGATCAGTATATTCAATAAATTTTAACTATTTTGTTCTTATCCCCATCTGAAGTTTCCTTCAATGGGCAATGCATTCTTTGCTAATCTGTTCTTATGAGCTTTTATTTATTAACCTTTTAGCTAAGGTAAAAAGCCATCTATTTTCCTCATTGTTAGAATATTTTCTTTTCCCTCTTACATTTAAAAATATTTTGGTCATATATTTAATCTCTAAACTTTATTTTTCTGTACCTAAACTTAATTCCTCAGCCTTATTTATATGTGGAACACACTCCAGGAGACTTCAGGTAAGAGGCATGTTTAATAATTCAAATATACCACTTACTAAATGATATGCTTTTAATTGCTTTGTACCTTAGTTATGAAAAATTTCTCAAAATTGAGTACCTTTGAAAAGTGTACCCCATTCATTACTCAAAATCGTTTTGTCTGATGAAGAAGAGCTTGTTCAGATGTACTTTAGAGATGTGATACCATGAATTCCTCTACTATTACTAAGAGTTTATGATAATAGAATAGAACTAAAATGTATTTTAAAGGAGTGCAATAAAGAAACTGGTAATATCTTGCTTCAGATATTACTAAGGATGACCCATTTTGCTAAAATTGAAACACAGAAATATATCTTAGAATATAAAATCATGTGAATGTTTTAAAGAGAATTATATAACCTTTCTGGAAATCTGTTTAGAATCCACAAGAAAAAATCTGTTCCTAGGCATCAAAATTATACCTTTAGAAATAGGCCATTATGGTACCATTAAGTACATCTAGAGGGTATTATGTGACCTAAAACTTTCAATTTGACATTTATTTATATATAAGACATTTCTTTAATGCGGCAATCCTTTTTTGAAAGTTTTGCTTTTAAGCTAATGTATCCTACTGATATTACAGTGATCATAGCCTTGTTGTTACCAAGACAAGTTTTACTAAGAATTGTGGCCATTGGACTCTGGAAAGAATAGCCTAGATACCACAAGATGCAGTAATGTGTTGGAGACACTGACTTAAAGTCAAAGGTATGGGTTCCTACCCTACTATCACTTACTTGTTTCAGGAAAGTAGCATCAGCACTTTGTGTTTTAGTTTCCTTGTTTGTATATAGGGAGAATAATATCTGCTCTATTTTGATTTGGATTGTGATAAATAGTAAATGAGATAATGTGTGTAAAATGCACAAAATATTTTGATGTTGGTTTATCAGAGCAATATTGGTTTATCAG
This sequence comes from Grampus griseus, assembly GCF_964374135.1. Taxonomy (NCBI): domain Eukaryota; kingdom Metazoa; phylum Chordata; class Mammalia; order Artiodactyla; family Delphinidae; genus Grampus; species Grampus griseus. The sequence goes on from NC_139009.1 coordinate 40,269,418, forward strand.
ATAAATATGGTTGATCAGAGCAATATCAAGTTCTTGTCTGGATATTCTCCATGCCAACCTAATTTCTATGATTGCTGTTTTGTTACAAGAATGGAAAAAAGGAAATGAGGGAATAATTTTTTTTTTTATGGTATGAAGTTGTAATTAGAAGCTGGTATTCTTATAAAGTCTAACTGGCAACTGTTGGAGCATTTTAATGGAGGGACCTTTTGTCTTCTTAGATGATGAACTGTTTTGCTACTACTGGAGCCATTATGTGTACTGAGCAGTGTGTTTATATTTTATGCTGAAATAGCAAACTAGGGTTTGTATTGATCTCTACAGATAAAACATATTAAAATCCCATTAATGGGATTATTCCCACTGATGAACTGATGTTCTAAACATTATGAACCTCTCTTCTGTGTTTAGACACTAGTGATTTGGAACAAATGACAATATTACAAGAGCAAGAATCTATGTCTACTCTTAAGATGGCTGGGGATGAGGCATAGAAAAAGAAACTTTTAATTCGTACAGCAGATTAGAAATGAAACTTGACCTCTGTTATGTCTCACTTTCCTCATTTGTTAAAGAAGGGTAGCAGTATTTACTTCTCTCACTGGGGTGTCACACAAATTAACTTGATAATGATTATAATGTGCTGAGAAAACTCAAAAGAGCTCTCTGTAGGCTTCTTAGGAACACAGCTCTAGAGCCAGAACAGAGTTAGTCCATTTTAAAGACTCATCGACACTAGAGTCCATTACAGTCTATGTTAAGATATCCCATAAGTATAGTTGGGACCATCTTAACTACTTTAAGAAGTCCTTGGAAAACTTCTGTGAATGATTATCCTAAAAATGCTTTTATGAACTTCAGGGACTGAGAATTTTTTCAAATAAAATTAATAACCATTCATTTCTGTGACAGTAGGCAGGTCAACTGTGTGTGTGTGTGTGTGTGTGTGTGTGTGTGTGTGTGTGTGCGTGTGTGTGTGTGTGTGTGTACACACATATACATATTTGGGCTTTATGCCCCCCCAACTCTTTAATTAAGCATGGCGATCAGAGTACCAATCAAGGTGTAATGAGGTTATGCATTTAATTAATCTTTAGGCAAGAGATTTCTCTTTTATTTTTATTATTCTATCTGTTATAAATTTATTTAATGTTAGAATTTCCCTTCAAAGACCACCAAGGCAACATGTTGATTTTACAAAGCTGAGTTCAGTGTATTTACTGAACATGGGAGAACACCATCTTCACAGAGTCTGAGTGGGGTCTTAAAAGGGGAGAAGTAGTCAGGGTACTTACAGTGTTAGGGGACTGGGTTATTCAAGGTTGATTTTCGGTTGAAATTAGTAAGCATAGTATTGGGTAGGGATTCATTAATATTTGTAAACTATGCAAGTTTCTGAAAGTTATCTTCTCTTTAAAACCTGTAAATTTTGAAACATGAAACACTAACTTGCTATGAACTGAATTGTGTTCTCCTAAATTCATACATGAATCCCTCTTTTCCAATGTGATGGTATTTGGAGATGGGGGTTTAGATAAGGTCATGAGGGTGGAGCCCTCGAGATGAGATTAGTGCCTGTATAAGAAGAGACAGGAGAGAGCTTGTTCTATCTATTCCAGCTACATGAGGACAGAGAGAAGGCGGCCATCTATAAGCCGGGAAGAGAACTCTCAAGAGAAACTAACCATGAGGGCACCATGACCTTGGACTTCTTCCCTCTAGAACTGTGAGAAAATAAATTTCTGCTGCTTAAGCCAACCTTCCTATGGTATTTTGTTAGGGCAGCTGGAGTAGACTAAAACACTTTTTAAGGTAGAAACTTAAATTGTGAACTTTCCTCCCTCCCTCCCTCCTTCCCTTTTCTTTCTCTCTATAGGCATTTAAATTTCTAAACGTCCTTCAAAACACTTCTTTAGCAGCATCCCCACAAATTTGGATACGTTATTTTGTTATTGAGTTTTAAATATTTTTAAGTTTCCCTTGAGACTTCTTTGGATTATTCAAAAGTGTACTGTTTAATTTTCAAATATTTGGTAATTTTATAGTGACTAACTGATATCTAATTATATCACGGTCAGAGAACACACTCTGTAGATTCATTCTTTTGAAATATATTGAGACTTGTTTATGATCAAGCATATGATCTTAGAAAATATTCCATGGACAGTTAAAAAAATTTTTACTCCTATTTTTTTTAAGCTGTCTGCAAATGTCAATTATATGAAGTTAGTTTATAGTGTTACTTAGATCTTCTAAATAGATCTTCTAGATAGATCTTTTCCTATTTTGGGTCAAATTTTCTAATCATTATTAACAGAAGAGTATTAAAATATGCAAATATCACTGTTAGTTTGTCTTTTTCTCTCTTTAGTTTTGTCTGTTTTCACTTCGTGTATTTTGGAGCTCGCTTATTAGTTGCATGCACATTTAAGATTATTATGTCTTCCTAATTGCCCTTTTATCATGAAATGTCTCCCTTTATCTTTGGAAATACTCTGTGCTGAGATTTCATCTAATATTAGTATGGAGATACTAATGCTGATGTATATTAGTATGGCCATGCTATGCAAATTCTTTTGCTGGTTGCCTGACATATCATTTTTCTATCCCTTCCTTTGAAATGTTCTGCATCTTTATATTTAGTATGTGTCTTATAGATGACTTATAATCAAGTCTTCCTTTTTCATCGACTTACATTCTTTGCTTTATAATTGGAGGGTTTCGTTTTTGCATTTTTATTTAATTTTATATAGTTGGGTTTACATCTACTATTTTGCCAATTATTTTTAGTTTGTCCTTTCTAGATGTTGTTGTTGCTTAGTGGCTGTGACTCCTTATTCATGGCTCCTTACTGTGTTCCCTACTATGTAGGGAATGCTGGGAGCTGAAGTTGAACATGGAATTACAGAGAAATTATGAAGAAAGAAGTATATATGCCATCCTAATGAGTCTAAATTTTATTGTGTAGATATTAAAGATTCATTACTTTCTTTTTTTTTGACATATAAGATTTTCTTTTAATGAGAGCATACTTCATGGAGAGTATCTGAATGAAACCTGGCCTAGAAGGAGGAAGGTTTGTAAGGAATCTATGGAAATAGTCTGTCAAAACATGGAGAGAGCTTGAAATTAAGGAATTCAAAATAAGGATGGAAAGGATGTATTTGAGAAGAGTTCAGAGGGAAAATTGTCAGAATTTGGTACCTGACAGGCATGGAGGTTTTGATAGTGAGTGTTTCTAAGATACTCTTAAATTTCTGTCCTGAGAAACACTGTTGTTGATGGTAGCATTCACTGACTAAAGTATACCAGAAGACAGGTTGACTTGAGGGTGCCATGAACTTGTTATGGGGCTTGATGTGTTTTCAGATATTTGTGGGGCACTTAGCTGCAAATATTTAATAGGATGCAAGATAGCCAAGTCTGGAGATTCAACAAAAGTTTTGGTCTAGAGAAATACATTTGGAAATCATTCAATTATATGTCAGTTGAATAGGAAGAAGGATGAAATTTCCTGAGGAGTGTATAATCAGAGATTTATATGTGTCCAATATTATTATGTGAATGTGGACGTGTGTATACACGATTATGCATGAGAATATTTTAAAGTGTTGGGTAAAACATGAAATCTAAGGTCACTTTTAATACCAAGTACAACTAAATTAAAGAACATACACACTAAAAATTGATACTATATAAATCAAAATTGATAAGGCATGTCATTCCCAGTTCAATCATTAGCTTTTCTCTGTGAAGTTATTCCATTTAATGTTCTGCTTTTTTACACTGCAGCTATTTTAACAGGGTTAGGACTTTTCAGCTCCCATTCTGATTGCATCTCTGTGGAGATTTTTAGTCCGTTTACTTATGAGAAGTTAATAACCAGCTTCACTGAGTAAACAGACTGAGATCTACTTTAAAAGAAGGACAACTGTGCAGTCTGACAACAGTGCCTTAAATTTTAATGGGGCAGATCCTAATTACATCCAATTTCAGGAGGTTGTAAAATTTTTTTTGATACTGAAACTTGGTTGTATTGAATGATTCATCAACTAGTACTCTTTAAACATTTATCATGGATTTTTATTATACCAATATTTGAAATATAATTTTAGACTTTAGGATTGCCTAAAAGAAACTGTTCATGCAACAGTTTCACTGGTAACATACTAGGTTGGAAGGGGAAGAAGGAATTAGCAACGCGGAACAATTAAGGAAAGAAGATTTAGATAAAAACTGTTACCTAGGATACATGTGCTGCACAAAATGACCTCTTCTTGTCTAGTGATTTCACACGTTCTCACAGATGTCAGATGAGTCAGTTTACACCACAGGGCACAAACGTCTGGACCTTGCTCTACTGCTTTCTTGCTGCACACCCTGAGCTCAAAGACATTTAAATATCGTGTTCAGACTGATTTCAGGATGATGCACATATCCTGAAAGTGAGATGTGGATTATGTTTATGATTCTAAAAAAAATTATCATTCAAAAATAACACTGCCTTTGTTAAAGCCTACAATGTTATTAAAATATTTCCCATTATCATCTTCCTACAGGGCAGAAATAAATAGACAAGGAAAATAAGTTCTCTTAGGAATTCTCTTTTCTCATTTCCATGGAAAATTCACACTCTTTGTATGAAGTGTATTTGTTTTCTGCTCAGGCTGCAGTTTCTCACCCCAATTCACTGATACCCATTCTGCTAACTTCTTGTTTAACTTCTTGTTTATCCTTGGGCTATGGTAATTTACACACCCTCTGCCTACACCAGGTGCTGCAGGTCAAATTGTGTTGTTGACAGAAAATGCACAATGACTGCTGCTACCATGCTAATTCTCAGCTCATGGTCTGTGCCTGGACTGTTGTACTTGTATAAAATATGTGTCCACCTGCGTTAAGGCCTGGTGCTCTATAAAATCACACGTGAGGACAGGCGATGTAGTCATTATGCAGAAAATAGAGAGTATGTTTTTAGAGGGCAAGATTGTGTCCTTTCAATCCTGGCTCCCCCTTACTAGCCATTCCCAAATACCTGACACGTTGTTTTACATATAATAGTTGCTTAAAATATGACAGTGAATGACTGCTTCAAAGAAAAGCAAAACACCAGTTGATACATTGAGGGATAAAATATGCACTGATTCATATTCTTTTTCAAAATTTCTCTTAAACTGATTTGCTAATTTGTCCTATAAATGCCTTAAACTATGTTTTTTGTGTGTGTGTATATTTATATCTTATTCCAAAGGGTAATGGCTTAAACTTACATAACTTTTAAAGTTCTATTTAATGTATTATTTGATTCTACAACCACATTATCTCCACCATAACATGAGGTTTCTAGAACTGAAGTCTGTGTCTTAGGTTGACATTCTAACTGTTGAATGAAAAAGTCGGTGAATGAGTGAATAAATGAATCAATCTGTTTCACTGGAGCGTCAGAAAGTATGCATTACAGCAGGCTTGCTATTGAATTCAACCCTGATTACTAATGAGCAGTGAGCCAAAGGAATGTTACCTATGAGGAAGCAAATACATGGGATAGATTAAGTCTATCACTTTGGAAATCACAAAAAACAAAGCAAAAACATTCCTGGAGGTGAAGAGGAATAGACTTAAGTAAAATCAAGAGTAAGGATCAGAGTGGAGAAACGCAAACAGGCCCAAAGGAGAGGTCAAACTTTGGTAGGATTTGAGGTATATTGTCTCTAAGAAATTGTACTTTGGACAAGTGGGAATTCCAGTCGCAAGGAGAGATGGTCAGCAAATGAAGAAGACAGAAAGAACATACCTTTTTTTTTTTCCCTATTGTTGTGTAACAAGCTATCACTATCTTAGCCTTTTCTTTAGGTCAGAAATCTGGTCATGACAGAGCTGAGTGTCCTGCCCAGGGTCTCACAAGGCTGAAATCAAGGTGGGAGCCAGACTGGGTACTCATCTAGAGTTCAGATTCCTTTTTCTAGCTCAAGTGGTTGTTGGCAAAGTCAGTACCGTGCACTTGTGGGACTGAGGTCCGGTTTCCTTGCTAACTGTCAGCTGGGGGTCATTCTCATCTTCTGGGGGCTGCCCAGAGTCTTCTACCCTATCCCATCATAGTCACAGGTCTATCACACTGAAGAGCAGAAACGTGTACAGGGCAAGCACACCAGCTACTGGGGGTCTTTGAGGCCATGCTAAAATTCTACCTACCACAGAAAGTGAATTATTAACTCTGAGTAAGGGAGAAATTGAGGGGCACAGAAAAGGAAAGAAAAGAAGGAATGTTCAAAAGGCTTCCCAGAATTAGCCTGAGAGCTGTTGATTCCCAAACATTGTATGAGAGAAATGTCAGACTTGGGTGAGGAGAGGTGAACAGAAGCAGTCTCTGAGAGGAAGACAGCAGAGAAAGAACTTAACAATTATCTGAATGATGATGGTGCCTTGTCAAGAGAATTCAAGGAGAGAAGTCAGAGCATTTTACCTAGTGATCACGTTGGGGGAACTATGATTATAAAATTACCGGGGATAACTCTGAAAGACATGTTGGCAGTAATTCAGCTTCCAAAGATTAAACAGAATTTTAGAGGTGGAGTAATGGGGTATGTTTTGAAAGAAATATAGTTCAGAATAAAAAAAAAATTCTCAAAATTACTGGTTTGATTATGCAGAATTATAGTGATAAAAACTATATGAATGCTACTCAGAAATGAAATGACTGCTAGAAAAGACAAAAATCAATGACTAAAAAGGCACTAGAAATGTCATAAATTTCAACTAACTAAGAAAGAGGTGAAAATGAAAACTAGAAATAAAGGCATTTAGAAAAATTCAAAGTGTCAAATAACACAAGGTATTATGTATTGGTGATACAGACAGGTGTGTTCCCTTGGCCACATGTGAGGCATCTGTCAGGTCTCTTTTCCCTAAGTAGAGAGGTTCGGGCTGCTATATAGGGCTGCCAGAGATAAACAATGGGGTATTTTTTATTTAAGCGCTTTAGATATGGAGAGGAGAAACAAAACACACAGGTGCAGAAACGACATTTCAAGCCAATTATATGACATGGAAGGGCATATTGAGTCCAATTACTCCGCCATATCTGTAAAGACTAAAGGAGAAAAAATAAAAATAAAAACCACAGATATGTTGGGAAAAAGAAAAAAAAAAAAACCCACATTTTACAGAGGACAGAGTTTGACTTGAGAGGTTGTGCCCTGCATCACTTAAATTAGAACCAGTGGAGCTCAAGCTGACCCAGGGAACAAGAATAACAGGGCTCAGGCTGAGGAAAAGCTGAAAAATTCCAGGGATATGTGCCTTCTGGGATGGATACGCACTTCATTCCCAAATAGAGCTCTTGATCTAGGAAACTAATATGAAGGGAAAGAAAACATACGGAAGCTTGAGGAATGGTGATGCAGAGGGGAAGGGAGGAGAGGCATTGAAAAGAAAGGGTCTAAATGAACATCACAGTGCAACACGCATTGAAATAAGATAAATAAATGTTGTAAATGGCAGGAATATTGAATAGAAGCAAGTAACATAAATAAAGAAAAGGCCTATAGAATGGAATAGAAATAAAAGCATTGTTTCCGAGAAAGAAAACATTGCATTCGAGCAGAGCTTCTCACTTGGGCCATGTCTTTTGTTCCTGCCAGCGTTCACTTCTGCCTCTTGAATGGCTAACCCTCTGTCCTCCTGTAGTCCTTAACTCTAAAATCTCTTTTCCAAATCTTTCTTGGTCAGTGCTAAAATAAACTTGAAGGACGCTATTTTATCAGAACTATTTTTAAATTGGTTATTATTTGTTGCTGTTGAAGAGGGACCAAGTGAACTAACATAATGATGCTGTCCGATAAAGCTTAATGAGATTCCCCCTCAGGAAACTGTACATTTTGTTATAAGGGAAGGATTACCTGAAGGTAGGATTTTCAGGCAACAAATGGTTGATTCAGGAGCAGTGCCTTCCCATGTGTATTAAAATTAAAGCACATAGACAAATGCCTAGTCATCCTGCAAATATTGAATACAACTAGCCCTAGATAAAAGTCATGAAGTTTTGCCAAAAGAAAGTTTGTATCTTATAATTCTGTATCCCTTATTTGTATCCTACACATCATCAGTTGTGATCATAGAACAAAGTCTGGACTAAACGTTGCTAATGATACAGTTTCACTTTGCATCTTTATTTTTTGGGCACATTTAGCAAGCATTTACTGAAGAATATGTTATGTGTCAAACAGTAACCTTGACATTAGGGACACAATATTAAGTCGCATGTCCTGCTCTCATGGAGCTCAGAATTCAGCAATGTAGCAAGAAAGACAGTCCTATGCACAACTACCTCATTTCGTTAATTCTAAAACACACCTTTCATTTATACTCTGAAGTCGAGATGCTTCATAAAATTGATGCCCCCAGACTTTAATGTGAGCCATTTCTCTTTCTTTCTGGTTTAGAAAGTAGTGGGACAAATTATTATCAATGACATCTTAGATATGAGAAATATAAAGACTCTAATTACTATGATGTAAATGCTACATAGATCTTATTAAAGAACAAGGGAGGAAATGAAAGAAAACAATATTGAACTTCATAAAGAAGTTGATTCAAAGGGAGTATTGATAAAGTTTCCAAAGGATTTCACCAGGTAGGAAGGAGGAAGGCTGGGGAGACTTTCAGGGCATAGGGAATAGGAAGAACATTTTAATCTTAACACAGTGAGTCATCCAGTGTGCTGGCTTATAGAGGTCCTTGGAAGCATGCCGTTAAGATGAAACTGGAAGGGTAAGTTGTGATCCGAGAGTAAAAACCTTTAAATGACTTTAACTGTAGATCTCTAAGCATTAGTATGGTATCATTTATCTGGTTTATTTGCTTTGCTTTATCTAGTTTATTTCCTTTCTTCCTGTCTCAATGACAGTGAGCTTGTACTAATTTTCCTGACTACCTGTCAGTTTTAACTAGCTTCAAGGAGGCTTGTAGAAGCATTAGCAGTACTCAAAGTTGGCTTGTAAGGCAGGTATCGATTTGGTTCTTTTTTTTTTTTTTTTTTTTTTTTGCGGTACGCGGGCCTCTCACTGTTGCGGAGCACAGGCTCCGGACACGCAGGCTCAGCAGCCATGGCTCACGGGCCCAGCCGCTCCGCGGCATGTGGGATCTTCCCGGACCGGGGCACGAACCCGTGTCCCCTGCATCGGCAGGCGGACTCTCAACCACTGCACCACCAGAGAAGCCCTCAATTTGATTCTTAGCTAGGTGATTCTTAACCTCAAATAACAAGAAATACACAAAGGTGGAGAAGTACAGTGATTATTTTTTTAAGTGACACTGTGGAGATGGGGTTTAAAAGCCTTCCATTCTTTTCTATCTGTAAATTATCTATCCATTAACTGGTTTGTCAGCATAGAGTGTTAAATTTTTCTTTGGGGACTTATGTGTGTATGTTCTCCCTTTCCTATCCCTAGGAGAATATGATGATCATTGTTAATATTAATATTTTTGCAAGAGAGGAACACATTTGATAGTGATTAACTTATTATGTTAACTTTTCTTTGTTGTTGTTGTTATTCATTTAGTGTTCTACAAGTTTTGAATTTACAGCAAGTCAGGATTGACTTGGTTCTTAAAGTCACTCCTCTGGCACCTCTGCAAAGCCAGGATTATTTCTTTGTCTCAGAAATATAAGAAGTGCACGGTATGTGTTAGGCCAACATGCTCCAGGGAGCTAGCTATCAGTAAGGTAAAGTGAATCTGGATCCAATCCTCAGACCCAGCCTGGGCTGCAGAGGGCAGGGACATGCTGTTCACTGTGGATTAGTGAGGGCAGCCGCTGGGCAGAAAGAGAGGGGCCCCACTTAGCCACACTCCAAGACTGTGAGTTATGTTAACATGTATTCTTTCCGAACCCTGTCTGTCCTCCCACCAGTGACTGTCAGGCCAGGTATTAGGCTGTTACTCTTCAGCTCCAAACCCACATTTCTACATGCAGCTTCCTGATGCTGGACCAGGACTCTGCAAACACAGTTTTGCTTTGACATCTGGCTTCCCATCAGACTCAGCCGAAAGGGGACAATGGAGGGAATCTGCAAGGCTGCAGTAGAGAGAAAGGACTTAGTTATTTGTTATTTACTTCCTGTTTGCTTGTAGTTCGTGTCACTGTCACCCCAGAAATACTTCTTTATCCCACCAACAGCAGTTTTTCCATAGCAGCAGCTGACTGCCAAGAGGTCCGGGTCTCAGTCCCATGAGGATGCTCTTCTAAAGTTTTAGGCTTTGTACTATTATAAGGTCATCCCTTTATTCTCCAGTGCTGGTACCTGTTTCCTGATAATTTAGAGGGTTTTTGTTTTGTTTCTCATCTGTCTCTTACTTAGCAATTTTATGCCAAGTTAATTCTTTTTGATATTAAATTTTCTATCTTAGAATCTTTTTAAATCATTGGTGTGGCTTCTGCCACCTGACTGGACCCTGACTAGTCCTGTCTCAATGACCTGCATCTCGTTCCTATGTCACAGTGCTCCAGTTTGTTTTGCATCAAGTCTAGGATTTTTACTTTTATCAGAAACATAACTAAGTAGGTTGGAAGTACACATCCACACATGTCCTCTTCTCGTTACTTATGAAGAGTTTAAAGGCGGCAACTAATGTGGGCATCAGCCCAGCCTTTTCCTTCTGGGCAGTTTCACAATTATTTTGGTTTTCTTCGCTCAGAAAGAATGCCTTGTTTGGCATTCTTACATTATCCACAATATTGTTTGAGACTTTCCTGTGGTATAGCTCAGAATGAGTTTGCATTAATATCCTAATATCTAAATTGCGTACTACCTTTATGCTTCTATTTCAATTTAGCTCAGTATAATGGATATACCTGCCAACAGTTTATAGGCAACACAAAATGTCAGAAATCAAAATTATAGGTAAGCTACAAAAACATGATTAACAAATAATATTGCCCTAAATAATAGCTGTTCAACAAAAATATTACATGTAAAGAATTACCCTTCTTTCTAAATCAGAAGCAAATATTGTATAGGAGACATTTAAAATTTCCAAATGTTCTAAAATTTCTTCATTCATGTATTATTGCAGCCACATACTTGCATAAAGTGTCTGTTATGTTCTTGGTGTTGCCCCAAGTCCTGAAAAGGTTTTAAAGAATGAATGAAGAAATGTGCCAAATGGGTGAGTGAGGCATGTGAAATGTTCCGAATTGCCCTGGATGAGACAAGTATTTGAGTAAGGGGGTTTCACCGTTCTCAGCATGTGGGAAAAGACAGAAGGAGGGTTGCAAGTTGGGTCACAAAAGGTCTGTAGAAAGGGACAAGAAATGGACATTCAAAGAGGGGAAACAACGTGTACGAAAGTGTGGAGACATGGAAAAGGTGACAAACTGCATATTATTAAAGCAGAAGGTATAAGATTGAAGGTGTAGACTAGTGGGGGCAGGAGTTAAGGATAGAGAAGGAACCCTTGACAAGACGTGGGAGAGCTTTATGTCATCTTGCTTAGTAACTTGTGCTATGTCCTTTAGGTGTAGGGACCCACTGAAGAGACTGCCACGAGGAGACATGCATCTTAGAGAGGCACTACAGTTGCACTCTGGAGAATATCTTGAGGTAAGATACTGCAGAAATAAACTAATTAGGACACCATCTCCATAAGCCTTTGGGAAATCAACAGCCATCTCACTAATAACATAAGCTTCCTCCTTTCCTTCGTTTCATCTGTATCCTTTTATATTTTGTTCTAAATAAGTGAGCTGGAGATTTTTGGACTGACAAGTGCAGGGGCTGTGATTCATGCATCGTTGCATGCCCAGTACCTAATATGATGCTCGTCACAGAGTAGGTCCTCAATAAATGCTGCCTAATGAATGAGTCAAAGGACCTGAATTAAGGCAGAAGCAGGGAAGGTAAAGAGAGAAGGGTGGACTGGGGGGGCTTTTACCAATTACCAGAAGAATTGCTTGGTCGTGGAGTGTGAGGAAAAGGAAATAAACAGAAAAACTCTAGAGTTTTGGGACAAGATTGGTAATTGGACTAATGGTAATGGTATACAGAGACTAAAAAGAATAGGCAAAGAACGGGACTGGTGAGGTTTGGAAGAAAATAGTCTCACGTTAAATACTCAAGCATTTGTTATGCCCTTTAGCCATGCATACAGGTCTTAGGCTGATGAGGAGGAGTTTACCCTGAAAATAAAGCCAGGTTCACTCCCTGCTTCACTCCACACAAGGGAAAAGGTAATGAGACCCTTCCTGAGGTTTAGACCTAAGCCAACCTTGCCTCATAAAATTTTGGTGCCTAATATTTGTCTATCAAACTGTCACTGGATTCTTGATAAATAATATTCTGAGATGTTGTTTATCATCTTTTTCTTCTCTTTGATTATTTGGGATATCAGTCATCTCTGCTAAAACCTCAACCAGCTCTGGAGTTTTACAAAATTTCCCTTTTCAAGAATATATAATGGAGAAAAGAGAGTCTCTTCAATAAGTGGTGCCGGGAAAACTGAACAGTTACATGTAAAAGAATGAAATTAGAACACTCTCTCACACCATACACAAAAATAAACTTGAAACGAATCAAAGACCTAAATTTAAGGCCAGACATTATAAACTCTTAGAGGAAAACACAGGCCAAACACCCCTTGACATAAATCGCAGCAATATCTATTCTGATTCACCTCCTAGAGTAATGAAAATTAAAACAAAAGTAAACAAATGGAACCCAATTAAACTTCAAAGTTTCTCCACAGCAAAGGAAACCATAAACAAAATGAAAAGACAACCCACAGAACGGGAGAAAATATTTGCAAATGAAGCAACTGACAAGGGATTAATCTCTAAAATATACAAACAGCTCATGCAGCTCCATGTCAAAAAAACAAACAACCCAATAAAAAATGGGCAGAAGGTCTAAATAGGTCTAAAGAAGACACACAAATGGCCAAAGAGCACATGAAAAGATGCTCAACATCACTAATTATCAGAGAAGTGCAAATCAAAACTACAATGAACTATCACTTCATACTGGTCAGAATGGCCATCATCAAAAAGTCTACAAACAATAAATGCTGGAGAGGGTGTGGAGAAAAGGAAACCCTCCTACACTGTTGGTGGGGATGTAAATTGGTACAACCACTACAGAGAACAGTATGCAGTTTCCTTAAAAAACTAAACATAGAACTACCATATGATCCAGCAATCTGACCCCTGGGCATATATCCAGAGAAAACCATAATTCAAAAAAATACGTGCACCCCAATGTTCACTGCAGTACCATTTACAATAGCCAAGACATGGAAGCAACCTAAATGTCCATCGACAGATGAGTGGATAAAGATGTGGTACATATATACAATGGAATATTACTCAGCCATAAAAAAGAATGAAATAATGTCATTTGCAGCAACATGGATGGACCTAGAGATGATCATACTAAGTGAAGTAAGTCAGACAAATACAAATATCATATGATATCATTCATATGTGGAATCTAATTTTTTAAAAAAATATATACAAATGAAGTTATTTATAAAACAGACTTACAGATATCGAAAACAAACATGGTTACCAAAGGGGAAATGTGGGGGGAGGGATAAATTAGGAGCATGGTTACCAAAGGGGAAATGTGGGGGGAGGGATAAATTAGGAGCTTTAAATTAGGATAAATTAGGAGCTTAGGATAAATTAAGGGATAAATTAGGATAAATTAGGAACATACACACACTACTATATGTAAGATAGATAACCAACAAGGACCTACTGTGTAGCACAGGGAACTCTACTCAATATTCTGTGATAACCTATATGAGAAAAGAATCTAAAAAAGAATGAATATGTGTATATGTATAACTGAATCATGTTGCTGTACACCTGAAACTAACACAACATTGTAAATCAACTATACTGCAATAAAATTAAAATATAAAAAAAATTTGCCTTCTCAATTTCCTCATAAACATACTTGCTGCCACTTCTTACATTTAAGAACTGAGAGTAATTCTTAACTAACTTTTCACATCTCAGCTGCAGAGTATTTTCTGTGCTCTGAGATTTTACTGCTGCTGGGGGAGAACAAATACCAATTACTTTAAAACAAAGAGTAAAAGACAGGACAACCGTCACCAGATGCATTAGGTTTCAAGATTACACAAATTTGAAGTTCAAATATTTAGTTTATAAAAATGAATCTATTTATTAACATAAAAGCATAATTAAAATACCTAGGTTTCTGAATCTAAATTACCAGTTGGAACAAAATTTATAAAAATAATGCATCTCGGGCTTCCCTGGTGGTGCAGTGGTTGAGAGTCCGCCTGCCAATGCGGGGGACGCGGGTTCGTGCCCTGGTCCGGGAAGATCCCACATGCTGCGGAGCGGCTGGGCCCGTGAGCCATGGCCGCTGATCCTGTGCGTCCGGAGCCTGTGCTCCGCAGCGGGAGAGGCCACAGCAGTGAGAGGCCCGTGTATCGCAAAAAAAAAAAATAATGCATCTCAATTAAAGAAACTAAATTATAATGAATTCAACCCTGTTAGAGTAGAAATGCTTAAAGTGTAAACCAAAGAAACTATACTGTATATCTTTAAATCTCTTCCAGTTCTAACTTGTTTTTTTGTTTTTAATAATCTTGGCACTGTCAGTTACTGGTTCAAACTTCAGCTACAAAACACAGCAGAAACTAACTCCTAAGTATGGCAGTTTCTGCCATAGTAAGTATAATAACATGTTTCCTCTGGCTAATATGGATAATAAATGTTCCATTTCATCCAAAATTCAGTTCCCCGCTCAATTTTGGAGGTTTTTCTCCTCTGACTGACTTGCCATATCAGGTATATTAATTTCTCTGAATATTACTTCTTCTCAATGTTAGTGTTCTCTAACCTTTTAATCATTTTTTTAATGGCTTTCTATCATTTAATATCAAAGATGTACCTTGTCATATATCTTCTCTGACTGTTTTCAGTCTCAGGGAAGACTCACTGTTATAAAATGGCCCATTCTCCAACAACAAATTTCTTTAAAATTCATTCTAACTCATACAAGCATTAATTTTAAAATTTGTATTTTAATAAATTATACAACATAAATAAAAATAGCTACACCATGTTAATAAAACCCCTTACCCTGTAGCATTATGTACTTTACACAGCGACCTCCCTCTTTGCCCCGATTTGTTTTTCTCACTCAACCAAAGACACGAGGAGAGAGGACCATGCCGGAATTTTTCAACTCAGGAAGTGATTTCAAAAATCTCGTGCACTCAGAAGATAAGTGTTGATGCTAGAGAGTTGAGGAGAATGTGACTGACACTGATGGGAATATAAACACTTAATATACAAGATTCCCCTGTACCATGCTGGTAGTCCCACCCTTGGATCTGGTTACAGGCTCTGGTGACTTGGGCCCTATGCTTTAGGGGACCTACATATTGTAAATACACGCTCACAAAAATGTGCTAGAGATACATAGGGCCATATATCACTTAGAACTTGGTGCTCAAATCTGCCATAGCACAATCTATAATTCCAAACATTAATTCTTATAACTAACACTGTTCAGGAAAAAAAAAAAGGCAACTCATTCAAATGCCATAAAGGTTTACGGGTCATGCTGCTGCCGACTTTGAGCGTAGGAGTGCTTAGGTTAAGAAGAAACATCAAACGAATTAACCTCTTAAGTACCTCCTCTCAGATTGCACAAATGTAATAGATTTTTTGCTTAACCAAGTACTATTTCCCAGCATTGCCAAGCACCCTTTTTCTTGCATCATTTTGGGGTTTTCCAGCTGGTGGTTCTGAATATTCTTGTAGTAGAGTACTATTCCTAACAGTTACAAGGGAGGCTGAGAACCATTTCTCAATATGAAATAAATCATATACTCAAATATGTATATATGTGGGATAGAAGGAACAAGCATAAGCCTAATACTGATTTCTTCCATTGTCAATTGCATGAGCACTGAACACTAGAATTGAAAATCTCGTTATTTGTGTTTAAAAGTGAATAAGGTTTAATTGCTACTTCAAAAAGTTAAAGACAAAATCCCATTCTTACTGATATAATTTGATTAAAATTGCTAACAATTATTTTAATAAAAATTTTTAATACCATAGAAGAAGAAACCCTCAAAACCCTGAAAACAATTTTACTTTTTCAATCTTTTACTTTACACTACTGCTGTAAACATATTTAAACTTTTGAATACATCTTATTTTTTTATCCTTTGTATTACTAGTGTTATTAGAACATAAATTATGTGAAAATCCTGATTTTAACAACAAAATCAATCATTTTGTTGAAATTAAAGATAAATAAATTTACTAAAATAAAGATGTACTAATTTATTAATTTTTTTTAACTCACCCAAGCGTTGCCATCCCAAAACACCCAGACATGTCCCAATGGTAATTAAGTTCATCACTTTTAATATTTTAATGCCAAATTATAGGCATTCGAATAAGCATTAACTTTACTCCTTTTTAAATATCTTGTCATTTTGAAGCTTTTCTGTTGTTGTCATTGAGGTAGCAGTATAAGATCTGTTTTATTTAACAGATTGCTTTGTAGCTTTTAAATATTCGGACTTACGTTTTGCTGGCCTCTGTTGGTACTCCTGCCTGGGCTCTAGGAAAGTTTGAGAGGAGCTCACATGCCATGCCATTGTCTGATGAAGACCTGTAGAACTTCCCCAGTCTGGGACCTGGGGACACAGAATGAGGTAATCTCTTAGGGCTAAGCTTGGTCATTCTGCTTGGATGTCAAAAACACAGAATTTTAGAAATGGGGGAGACTTCAGTGATCATCTAACCCTTCTCTTCATGGGTGAGATCATTGAGACCAAGGACAGTCACGTGACTTTCTTGAGCCCAAACCTGGTTCTGGAAAAGGAGGCAAACCTTCCTCCAATGCATCACCTTATATTCTCTGAAGGCCTATCTAGGAGACGTTTCTTCACAGATGTTTTGATCCTCTTAATAATACTAACTTAACCATGGAATCATAGCCAGTTAGCTATGGAAAAGAGGGGGAAAGGAAAGAAGGGAGGAAGGGAGGGAAAGATGGAAGCAAAAGAGGAAAACAGAGTAGAGCAGAGCCACTAAATAAATACCTTCACATTTTGGAAATGTGACATGGTCTTGCTACAGGGAAAAAAGAAAAAAAAAAGAAAGAAAGAAAGAAACAACCTCCCCAGGACCCTCAGTGACATTGAGTCAATGTTCAGAGATAGAACATTAATTTAGCAGCAGCTTAGATGCTTTGCCTTCATTTCCATCTGCATGTTGCAGATTTATTTTTTTAATACAACACAGAAAAAAAGTGCAACTTCTGAAGCAAATTGAGATCTTGCAATCCAAAGCAAATCATGTTACTTACACATCAACCAATCTGAAACTGTCCTTCAGAAGATTAGAAATAACATACTTTCATTTTTAAAAAGAAAATATTTACTTGTACATTAGGTATTTATGGAGTTACTGTGAGATATTATGCCTTCCATCTCCCTCACTCCCGCTGTCAAATTGACATGAATTTCTTTCCTTAAGTCATCAAAAGATTGAATGTAAATAAATGGAGAGGAAAGCAGCCAAGATCTGAATCTCAGCCTTAAATGCTACCAGACCCCAGCTTCCAACCTGTTATGATTAGTAGTGGTACAGGAAACAGCCTGTCATAAAAACTCTTCCCCTCCTCCTTAATGATGCTGTAAATTCCTTCATAATAAACAAAATCAAGCCCCAAATGCAAATATACTAAGATAATCATGTTAAGTGCTTGCTTAAAAATAAGGGTGGTCTCTTATTTGCTATAAGGCAGGGTTTCAACTCCTCAGAATATCTATCTTGGGTCTGAAATTTCTGACCCAAACCTAACTTTCTGGCCTCTGTTCCAGCCATTTGACCTACAAACCCTAACTCTCTGCCACACACCTAGTCATCATTACACCAAAAGGAAGATTTCACCCACTGTACCTCTGCCCATGCTGTTTCATTATCCCAAAGGACCCTCCTGAGTGGAATGCATGTGGCAAAATCCTTTAAGCTTCAGAACTGTTTTTTGTTTTCCCTGTAGCTTTCCACGACTCTTAAGTACAAATTCCTTCTTCATCTGTAATTTCCTGACTCTATACAATTCTGTCTTGCAGCATTTATGTTGAATTTTAACTGTGTATGGATCTCCCTTCCCTGCTAGACTTTGAGTTCCTGAGGGATAGAGTAGGACAATGCTTTATTCATTTTTGTGTTCCCAGCAACTAGTAGGGCACCTGCCACATGAAGACCCAATAAATGTTTGTGAAATTGAATCAACTCTTCCGGGGGCCTACTGGCTTCATATTACACCAAGGTAGGCATTACTAATATAAATCTTTCCTGAGGGCAGAGTGTTTTGGGTTTGTTTCTCTTTTAGGGGAGAGTGTAGAGAATGCTTGAGGGAACCCAGGGTGAGGAAAATATACAACATATTTTATGACACTTTCTCTCAATATATATTTCAAGTTTTAGCGTGTAATTAATTATACAATGCAGAGGAAAACATCTTTTTTTTTATTTCGATGTTGCTGTAGCACTTGGCCAGCAGAGGGAGAAAATACAATGTGCAATACAAGCAGTAATGTTTAGCTCTCTGCTTTACAAATGATGTAATTTCATATTTTTAAAAAAATTCAGAGTATATATGACTTTGATCCAAGAATAGGTTAGTTGCCCGGATAATCTCTACTAACTCCCCCAGTTTAAAGCCTTACCCTTATTTTTCTCTAGGTTTAAAGAACACAGCAGCGTATTTTAGTTGAGAGTCAGTAAGCTCTCATCTGAAATTAATGGAAAATTATGCCTTTCGGAGAGAGCTTCAATTTCCAGACATTCACTCCTTCTCGCACTGCACACTAATGAAATGAACTAGAATATTTAGGCACTAGGTGTTCTGTTGCATGAGTTTGAGGGCAGTTAGCCAAGATCTGATGGTGTAAGGTGGAATTCCTCCCCTACAGCAAGAGACAGGCTTAGAAGATGAACTGTTGGGGGGCGGGGGGGAGGTGTGGGTAGTGTATGATTGCCCCTGGTGTGCCAGGAATGAAACATACGTATACATTTTCCAAACGGTCAAATTAATATTATGTGTTCCTAATGAAAGCATAATATATAAAATGCATATTAGCAAAATAGGTAAAGTGAGGATGATTATTCACATCAAAACCTGATTCTTTCAGTAAAATACAATTCATAGCTCTCATTAGTTCAGGTCAAATAAAATTAGATCTTTGAAACAATAAGATGCATAAAGTTTTCACACCCATTGCAAACATCGACTGTTTAGGTAATACAGCTTGTAATGAAAACAAACAAAGCTGAGTGGATATCAGCATCAGTTACAGATAGTTTGTGATAAGTATAATGGACCATCCTCCTTCCTGAAATAGTAGAGACTGTAGCATCATCTTCTTCATACTCTCTCTGGCCATATCCTTTTTTGCTTGGCTTCCTCCTCCCTTTGCCATGAACCTACTTCTGTTCTTAAATTAACCATTTCAGTGAATATCAACACTATCCAGCCAACTACCCAAACCCCAAATTTAGACTTCGTCCATAACACCTTCTTTTCCTTTACTCCCACATCCACATATTCAGGAAGTACTATTGATTTCTTACCACCTCCTATGTTTCAAACTGATACAGTCCTCACAAATACCATTGCCACTGATTTAGCTCAAACCACATCCATTCCTTCCCTCTGTTAGTTCATCACGTCATCTTACTACAGTCCCGCTTTCCTAGAACGATATTCTACACTGTATCTAGATGATTAAAAATTTTTTTGAGATAATTATGGAGTCACATGTAATTATAAGAAATAATACAAAGAGGTCCTGTGTATACTTTATTCAATTTCTCCCAGTGGTAAGATCTCCCAACGTAACTCCCATAGTACAATATTTCAACCAGAATATTGGCAGTATGTTTCTATCACCACAATACTTCCTCCCGTTACCCTTTAATAACCACACCAACTTCCCTTTTCCTTCCCATATCCCTAATCTGTTTCTATAATTTTGTCATTTCAAGAATATTATGTAAATTGAATCATATAGGAATCTTTTGGGATTATTTTTAATTCTGCGTAATTCTATGGATTGTTGGGTATATTAATAGTATGTTCCTTTTGTTGTCAAGTAGTATTCCATGGTGTGGAGGTGCTACAATCATTTAGTCACCTACTGAAGGGCATCTGGGTAGTTTCCAGTTAGTGGTTACTGTCAGTAAAACTGCCATAAAAATGTATGTATAGGTTTTTGTGTGAGCCTAAGTTTTTATATTTCTGGAATAAATGTTCAGGAGTGCAACTGCTGTGTCATATAGTAAGTGCTTGTTTACTTTCAGAGAAAATGCCAATCTGTTCCAGAATGGCTCTGCCATTCTACATTCCCACCAGCAATGTGTAAGCGATACAGTTTCTTTGCATCCTCACCAGCATTTAATGTTGTCATTTTTTTTTTACATCTTTATTGGAGTATAATTGCTTTACAATGGTGTGTTAGTTTCTGCTTTATAACAAAGTGTATCAGTTATACATATACATATGTTCCCATATTTTTATTTTAGTCATTTTGATAGATATTGGTGATAGCGCATTGTGGTTTTCATTTGCATTTCCCTAACGGCTAATGATGTTGAACATCTATTCATGTGCTTATTTGCCATCTGGATTTTCTCTTCAGTGAAATGTCTCTTCATTTGTTTTGCCCATATTCCAATTAGACTCTTCATCTACTGTTGACTCTATATATTCTAGATACTAGTCCTTTTTTGGGTATGAGGTTTACAAGTACATTTTCCCACTCTGTATCTTGCCTTTTCATTTTTCTAACAGGGTCTTTTACAGAGCAAAACTTTAAAATTTTGATGAAATCTGATTTATCAATTTTTCCTTTTATGGAACATGTTTGTGGTAGAACTCTAAGAATTTCTGCCTACTTTCTGATCACAAAGATTTTCTGATAAATATACAACATAAAGCTATACAGTTATGTCCGTGACCCATTCTGAGTTAATTTTTGTATAAGGTGTGGGACTCAGGTCAAGGTTCATTTTTTTTTATTATAGATGTCTAATTGCTCCAATATCATTTCTTGAAAATGGTATTTTTCCTCCATTGAATTGCATGTGCATTTTTGTCAAAAACCGCTTCTGTGTATTTGTATGAATCTATTTGTGGGTTATCTAGTTCGTTGCACTGATCCCCGTGTCTAACCCTTAGCCAATGCTACACAATCTTGATTATTGTAGCCATATAAGAAGTTTGGCATTTTCTTTAAAACAGTGGCCATTAATAGGACTAGAAGGATGACATGGAGTGAGCTGAAGGAAAGTGCAAAAAGTTTGGCCCTACGAAAGCAAGTGAGACCAAACAATATGACTTGAGGACATGGAGATAGAAGGATGTGAATGACAAGTCCAGATGGAGGAGGCTATAAAAAGGGCAGCTCCGAGTAGCAGACTTCAGGAGCCAACCACAAGGATAGAGAGGGTTTAGGGTAGAGATAGCCTGTGAGAGAGTCCATAGGACTGTCACTCACTTAAATTCCAGGCTTTTTTACCTAGACCACTCACTTTAAGTAAACACAGTCCCTATACTAGGGTGCACTGGGACATACAAAAAGTTGTCTTGAGCACAGAACCTTGGTCTCAAACATGAGTCCAGACAATTACCATTCACTGGAACTCTCTTCTGACTGGCCTGATTCTCTAGCCTGTTTTTAGCTTCTAGTATATACCTCCAGCCACTGCTTACCTACTCCTTATCCATCCTCTGTCCCACTTCCTTATTTCCCCACCTTTTGTACCAGGATCTCAATAAATATTAGCTATTGTTATCATCAATGTCTTTCTCAACACACACACACACACATACACACACACACACACACACACACACACACACGCACTCCTTTGGTCTACGTATACAAATTTTAAATTTTATGTAAGAGACCCTTCTGTCTCAGAAGGTCTGAGATTGACAGATTGACTAATCCACCACTTCTTGCATGATTTCTCACTTGGAAGAAGGGGACGAATCCAACCACATTCAAAGATAAAAATGTCAATCTGGATTCAAGGATAAACATGATATGTCCAAACATAAAATAATTTTAGATATCTGATTACCAAGAAAGTTAAAAGAAATAGCTCAGTTTGGGACTGACAGTGGACATTTAAGCTGGTTGAGCAAAGATTGGCAATGACCAAGGTGAAAACGTGTATTCCCTTGTACTTGGGACAAAGACAAAGGTGAAAAGATTAATATTTCAGTTAGCCACAACCCATTTTTACACCTTTTGCCATATCTATTGCCACTTGCTATATTGTTTGCTTTTTCCTTTAAATCGACTCACTCTCTAACTTAAATTTCTTCATAAAGTAATTTTATAATACTCCCATCAATGAAATTCCAGTAATTTCTCATAAGTGTCTAACCATTCGAATTGTAAATGTTCGTTTCTGTATGTCTTAAAATTATCTTCCGTAATAGTAGGGGTTCCCATATCAAAAATAGCATGTGAGGCTTCCCTGGTGGCAGTGGTGAAGAATCCACCTGCCAATGCAGGGGACACAGGTTCGAGCCCCGGTCTGGGAAGATCCCACATGCCGCGGAGCAACTAAG
Source organism: Grampus griseus (assembly GCF_964374135.1). Classification (NCBI taxonomy): domain Eukaryota; kingdom Metazoa; phylum Chordata; class Mammalia; order Artiodactyla; family Delphinidae; genus Grampus; species Grampus griseus. Next base: position 40,292,064 of record NC_139009.1, read on the forward strand.
CCCGTGCACCACAACTACTGAGCCTGCACACTAGAGCCCGCAAGCCACAACTACGGAGTCCGTGTGCCGCAACTACTGAAGCCCACGCGCCTACAGCCCATGCTCTGCAACAAGAGAAGCCACTGCAATGAGAGGCCAGCGTGCTGCAACAAAGAGTAGCCCCAGCTCGCCGCAACTAGAGAAAAACCCACGCGCAGCAACGGAGACGCAACGCAGCCAAAAATAAGATAAAATAAAATTAATAAATTTTTTTAAAATAGCATGTGTATCACACAGTGATCTGCCTCCACTTTACAACTAGCTAACTGATTAATGACAGACTGAGTACTGGGAATTATCATACCTATACTGTGTATGATTTGTCCCAGTGGGTCGCCTTGCCATGCAGAAAAATACTTTATGTAACTTGAAATAACTCATTCTCTGACCTAAACTGTACAGAAAAGATAATTCCACAACATGTTTTTATGAGCTGCCCTGAAGACTGAGTTTGCCACATAACAATGTTGATATCACTTAATCTAGAATATTATCATGACCTATATTTCTGTAATACAGTGTTTATCTTGCTCCTATATTTTAATATAAATAGCAGGGGGAGGGTGACAAAAGATAAGAGGCAAAGAATCAATAAACATTATATGGGAACAGTGAAATTTAACATGACAAATTTAACTTGACTGAGGCTGAAACAATATGGCACTGGCTGTTTCAGGATAGTGAACGAAGCTATCCTGTTTACAGTTTACAAGGACTAAACTAAGGTTAGGGGGTGCAGGTACAGAGAAAGAAAGTTAAAGTCTTAGAAATGGAGGAGGGAAAGAAGGACACGTCTCAGATCTTACAAGACATTATAGGACACGTTAGAGATTTTGGTCACTGTTCTCAGGACAAGAGAAACAGACCAGCTTTTAACTCAACCAGAAAACTTAATTATAGTACTGCCTGGTGATAAACCAGTTGTTTCCAAATCAGATCCCAATGACCAATTATTCTATCTATAAATATGTTCCATCACCCATTCAAAAGGAAAACCTCTTTAAAATATTGATATCTGTCTACATCAGTAACTGTGGCTATGTTATATATGTTTATTTCTGAGCTCTTGAATGTACATTCAAATCAGAATTTGAAAAACGTCCTAAATGAACATTTTGAGCAACAGGTGTTTTGGACTAGCTTACCCTTATGGACATCCTCTGAGACAAATAAATAGCCTATATTTAAAGAACCAGTTGGTTTGAAGATTCTTTAAGGTCCTGTTTAGCTTGAGTATTCTTAAATGTTGTTCCTGACTTGTGGGGTAGAGAATGAAAATGTTTATTTAGCTGTGTGGTGTTGTGTGACAGCCCAGTTCATTTTCAACTTCTGATTGAAATGATTATAATATGAAGCTAATATTTAGCAAGTAAGCATCTTTCCTTCCATCACTCTACTTGGCCACATATTTCCCACTCTCAGTGCTCGATACACCTGTGAATCCTTCGGAACGCTACAGTGAATTGACATGGGATCTATCAGCCAACTTTGAAAAGTTAGCTAATCTAAAATATTCTTAGGAACACTTGTCTATGGTACTTGCCAGCAACTTTTCAGAGGCCTAATATAGATTCAGTATTTCAAAATCCTTCAAGTATTGTTCTCACTTCAGCTAAAGCCAGGTAGATTTTTGATAAATGGCTAGCAGGCATTTGGGGAGGATAATAATCAGGTAACAAAAGTAAACCAAAAGTTGCTATCCAAACTCCTCAGAAAGAAAAGAGAGAAGCTAGAATTTGATTTCATATAGGTCAAAGTCTCCAAAGGAATGTCCTGAAAAATTCTGCATTGTCTATTTTTCTGCTTCCAGTGACATTGCTGCTTTTTATAACGTGCTATTTCATCCCAGCTTATATCTGAGTGGAACTGGAATCAGCATAAAGAGATAACAAAGGTGAAAATGTATCATGTCTTTCTTCTTTCCTTGTGTATAACATGGAGCTACTCTTTAGCCCTTTCTCCAATCTGAGAAAAATATAGGTCCTAGACATTTCAAAGGTTAGGAATTTAATGGACGAGAGATAAATATATTTTGGAGCTTCTGCAGCTGGATATTACCCTGTGGGTGATCTCATAAGTCTGTGCGTTGATGACAGATACTTAGAAGTATGAAATCAAGCTTGCCTGGAATATCTGTTCACACTTGTCATTAGGAAGAGGGTTACCTCCCAGACTCTCTTAGATGGAAGTGCACCCCTCCCCACCATAATATCTGAATAGCCTAAGTAATTCCTAAAAAATAGCAATACAATTCAAAGGGAGCAGGGTCAGGGTTATGCAGAGTATATGCACCGCAAACCACACTATTTGTACTTAGAGTATTAAAACTTCCTTGTAGATAGAGCAATGTGTAATATATACCTTCCATCATCAGAACTTCGTTCCTATTCATGCATTCATATGTCTCTTCTCAAAATATATCTAAGTTGATCATCTCACATGAGTCTTATGATTTTTTTAAGGTCCCCACATTCAGACAAGCCCAAATCATAAAAGGAGAGTCTGATGAGAAGTTAAAATTCCCTAGGAATTTTAATTAATTTAATTTCACAGGAAACCAAAAGCCTGTAATTGACTTTCAAATCTGCTTGGGGACATGGCCCTCAAAGTCTCAAGATAATGCCTTGCTGGAAATCTGTGGATACTATTATAGGTCACGAGCTAAACCTTTAAAGCCCATAATAAAGCACCTCAACTGTGGGGTAGATAAACTAAACCTGATAGACTGCAGGGCACTGTTACATTCTAGCATTCCTTGGAGCAACCTGTCTACTGTGCACTCTCTTTGTGCTCACTGGGACCTAAATAGAGTGGCTCAAATGGCTGGATATGTCTGGGACAGCTCTCCTGAGGTAATATATCTCTGGGGTTTTGCTCCTGGCTGTGGTTTGGGTTCCTTGATTCTTCTCCACACTGCAGCCCCTGAGGCTAAAACAACTTCTTCTTTCACTTGCCTGGTACCTGGGATGAGATGATTACAATAGCTGATTCTGGTCAGGTTCTTTTATCCTGTCCTTTTGGCCTCCCCAAGTCCTTAACTTTGGCTTCTTCACAGAATGGCGGTCTCAGAGTAACTTCCTGCAAAGCAGCTGGTTTCCCCCAGAGTGACTGGACTAAGGCTGGGCAGAAGCTTCTGTGCCTCAGAAATATGAGAACACTACTTCGGCTGCATTAGATTGGTCAAGTAAGTCACCCAGATCTAAGGAGAGGGGAATGAGACTCCACCTTACAATGGAGGGATTTGCAAAGAATTTGCAGCATCTTTAATATAATATCTCATAAATAAAAAGACATTCACAATGAGGAGACACATACATTTAATTCTCTTCCTCTCTTATGTACTTTGGAAAAGGCACTCAATTTTTCTATGCTCCTGTTTTTTTCATCTGCAAAGTGCTAAGGATGATTCCTGCCCCTTTCTACCTACCAGAAATAGAGACAAACTACAAAAGGTGAAAAATACGGCAGTGCAGTAAGCTATTTAAAGAAAAATATTTTATATAAAAAATAGCATAGGAGTTAATATCATTACCTTTGAAGTAGGACAGAACTAAATTTAACATAACTCTGCCACTTATTGTTATAAGGCCATAGACAAAGTACCCAACATCACTGAGCCTTAGTTTCCTCACTTCTAAAATAGGGAAGGATATATAAGTCAAATCATTCTGCTGTATACCTTAAATTTATATAGTGCTGTATGTCAATTATGTCTCAATAAAACAAGAAGGAAAATAAAATAAAACAGGAAAGGATGACAGAGCGAACCGCATAGTATATAACACTTAGCATGCTTAACACAATTGCCATTACACAACAAACACACAATAGATGAGAGCATATAAGTAGTATATGTTCTTCCTACCAAATGTGAATTCACGAGGTGAATGTTTGATAGAGATTTTAGGATCAACCTTAGATAAACTGATAACGACCAGACTCTATTCAATATCTTGGAGATGTCACTTTTGCAGAGGCAATGTGCTAGAAGGGATTTTTTTTTTTTCCTTCTCTTTATTTTTCCAATCACACTTCATGTTACTGAGAGCCGCCAGTAGGGAGGCACAATGTAATTAAAAGATTGATCTTCTGGAAACAATGCTTAATAACAGGCATCAAACAGTGAGAGTAATTCTGCATTTTCAAACATCGTCCTCAAGTTAATTTAACCTGAACTGTTTGTGAACCACCTAGAAAGTCTGGGATCAATACATCCAGGCTGAAATCAATGGACCAGACAGGAGAGGTGAGAAACTCCAGTCGGCTAGTTCATTCAGATCGGTGAAGCCTTGTGAAAGAAGCACTTGGTGGAATATCCATTTTATATGCTAACAGCTCAGAAACTCAGGGCAGTTTTTTGTACTTTGCCTGTTCCCTAAAGGAAAAATCAATCTTTAGGCACATATGTATGTATATGTGCTTGCGGATATACAAAAAAACATTTTGTATATTAAAAAGTCAAAAAAGGAAAGCGGTTCTGAGAAACTTCTTCCTTCTTATACTTCAAAACCCACCCTCTGAACCAACCAACAAACGGAAAAGAAATAGACCTTGAATAACCAACTACTACACTTGTTCTCAAACTTTCTTCACCTAAGGATCCCTGGGACATCACATTTTCATTACTATCATGTTGATGTGTTTATCTTATAACTTTTACCTGTGCTTCTTGACCAGCTCTTCCATACATATGATTTGCTTCCAACACAGTTTCTCTTTTTTGCTGGCAGTCTCTAATAGTTGACTATTTTTCGGCAGAAACTATTTCAGCTCAACATTCACTGAGAACCAAGCATGAGCAAAGCCTGCCACAAAATGCTATTCATTATATTTGCTTTTGTATCGCAATATTATATAGCCTCTTAGGTATTTACTCTCCTCTTCCTCAATGAAAATTTGCCCTAAACACACAGTTAGATTTATTTTTAGACTACTGATTGTTACCTATAACACAAACATCAGTATGTCAAAGGAATGGAAAAAACAAAAAAAAAGCAAAAAAACAGAGGTCAAAAGAATTTCCTGAGTGTTCATATGATTCAGTTTCAGAAAATGTGAAAGTTTTCACTTCTGAAAATCATTCAAGCCCATAATAGCCCGTGTAGAAATCAAGCAAAAAACACCTAACCCAAAGGTTTCAGTGACTTTTGCTAGGTCATCCAAATTTGTGTGAAAATAAATAGTACTGTATGCAATACTTTAGTTTCAAAAATAGCACAATCTGTGCTTCCTGAACACTTTAAAAAAAAAATCTTGATCATGGGAGTGGGTGTGAGTTTCTTTCGTGCTCATTTTGCATCCAGATAGATCTCAGCAGAGTATAAGCATTTATTTTCCATGTGGGATATATCATATACATTAGAACATATCTAGTCTACCCAGTAATTTATTCCATGGAAATGTATATATGTCATCTTAACTTCCAACCAGCAGCTCAGAAATGTGTGAGGAATCTGAGAGCCAAGCTTAGAGGTTGGGACCAGAGAGCAACTTCATAGAATGATCTTACAGAAGCTCACCATTTGCAAGTACAGCCACAAAGAAGGCTACCGGAAAAATAGTTAAATTTCACTTTTCTGATTTACGTATTGGAAAACAAAAACAAATTAGGTTTTTGACTGTTACATTTTTGATTAAGAATAAAATATACAAGAGAAAACTATTTAGGGACAGAATGAACTCTTCTTCGAGGAATGAAATGGGATGTTGAGTAATTATACAATTTCACAATAACAATTTAACTACTGAGAATATTAAAATTAATGTTTATTAAATATCTACTTCATTGAACCTAGCAGACCATATGAGAAACACGGGGCACACACTCTAAAACTTCCCAAAATAAGCATCAGCAAACAAAACACACAAGATGATTGTTATATGGTTAAAGGGTTCTATTAACTTGGTATTTCCCACTATGTTTCACTTTGTCCCTGTGGAATATCCTAAATGCCTGTCACCTTATTATTCACAAAAGATGATAAAATCTAAACCAAATGAATGATTTTGACTATCTTGGACAAAGTGTGAGAAGTCAAAAACTAAGTGGAAAAGGTTCTCATTTTCTAAGGTAAAATTCTTAAAACTACTAATTTGTATTGCTGTTACGGTACAAAATGTTTCATATCTTGTAACTGTGAATATGCCTGACTTTAAAGGAATCTAGTATATGAAAAGCTGGGTAGTTATTAGTTTCACAAAACGATTTCCCATAAGATGCCTCTAAATAGCATATCCTCCTAATGCATTTAAAATTGCATTACCTCTATAAAATTTAATTCACAAACAGTAACCCAAAAAAGTATTAAAAAGGTATAACTATTTTTAAAAAGTATGTCTATTTTTAAAAGTATATCTATTTTCTCAATAATACTTTACATGTGTAGAACTCATTACAGCCTAATTATTTGAAACTAATTTCACTTTGTATATTTGATACTTATAAAAACCCTTAAATTTGTCTGGGAAATTATTATTTGTTACCCATTTCCAAGTAAGGGAATCCAGGCGCAGAGAAGTAGATTTGCCCAAAGTCAGTCAGTCAGTAAAAGCCAGAGCCAGTGCCACAAACCAGGTCTTCTACGTTTAGACTTTTGCTTCCTTCTGTCACAATAATACAAACCTCAAAATTTCACAAGGCCCTCTTTCCAGTAATAACACTTTTCTACTCCACCCATGATATTCCAACCAAATCATTATTTTTAAGGTGCCATTAAAAAAAGTTAAAACCAAGTCAAGAGCCGAGGTGTTTATTTCATCACGTTATTATGGCCCAAGTTTTAAGCGTTCATAGTGTTTTCTTGTTCCTCTCCATTGTCTCTTCTTTCAGATGTCACATTTCAACCTGGGATACACACCTCCCTACTGGACTTCCATCCTGGAATACTAAGTCAAGTAACAGCATTTAGCTACCTGTTTGATTCTGGAGAATTAAAGAAATTTTATATTTGGCTCTCTGGATTCTCGGTCCACTTTGCCCATTTGAATGACTAATGTTCATTTCATTCCAGACAAGATATGTGAATCACACTTCTACTCTTTACCAAAGTACAATGTGTGATTTTTCTGACAAGTGTAGGGAGAAAAGCTGCCTATGATTTTCCAATCACTTTTTGGGAAGGGAATGATCTATCTCAACAGCCTTAATATAGCACTTTGTACTTTAAAAGAAATTACAAATACATTATTCCATTTGATCCTCAGAAAAACCCTCTGAGATAGGCTGGACACTTTAAAGACAAAAGAAATAGGCTCAAAGAGATTTTCTAACAAAGGTGGTTAGTTAGTGGCGAAATTACATCTCCTGGTGCTTAGAGTGTATTCTTTCCGCCACAGTGAAGGCTTAGCTGAAACAGTTGAAAGGAAAATTTTGTAAGACTTCCACACATCATTTTTTAAAGTTTGTTGGTTTCTTCTTACTTAAGAATATTTTTTTAACTACTCACTTCAGATAAGTTAGAAAACCTTGAAAATATAAATAAGATGAAATTTACCAATAATATCAATACCTGCAGGAAAACTTTTTTCCTGATTATGTTCTTATATATTTACATAGTTGACATCATGCCAAGATTATAGTTCAATTTCTTATTTATAGCATCAATTTCTAGTTATATCAGTAACATGTTTGTGTGCTTTCAATATTTTTCAGAAATTTTAAAAGATGATAGATAATATTTTATAATCCAGATATATCATCATAACTGTTACCATATACTATTATCAGACAATCATGCTTTTCCTAATTTTTCACATTGATAATAATGTAATAAACAACCTTGGAATTACATCTATGATTAAAAATTAGAATTACTAATGGTAAGATATGAATGTTTTTAATATCACTGCTACAAAGTTAAATATTTTCCTAGAGATTTGTATCAATTTAACACTCTTCTAACGATGCAGATGAATACACAGTATTAAAACGTATAGTCTAACGTAATATTTGCCAATTCGATCAACGTGTTAACTAGTATTGGTTTGCATTCCTTTGATTATTAGTGCTTTTTTTTGCAGCCTTAGGAGGACATTTCTGGTTCTTTTCCCTCCATCATATTTTAAGTATACTTTTCTTCCTTAAATCTCCTATTTTTGCAGATCACTCATTCTCCCCTACTGTGTCCAGAGTTCAGTGAATTTTCAGCCTTATGCAGTTAGAAAAAACTTCCAAGAGAAGTTACCAGATCATAATTAGCCATGTAGTTCTCCAGTGTTCTCTTCTTCTTGGATGACAGTTATTTTTCCAATTTACCCCATGAAGAATCAATGCTTTAATTTCCCAGATTTTGAAGAGAATAATTCACTATCAAGAAGACTTACAAGTCAAAATGTTGACTTAACTTCAATTCTATCTCTTCTTCCTCATAACTGGAGAAATTCTCACTCTTCCTGGCTAAGTCACTAGGGAAAAATAAAATTAACTGCCTAAACACTACTTTGCTTTTCAATTGTTCTAGAGCATTATTATCAATAAAAACAATGCCATATTTTATAGATCCTCTGGAACTTGCTCCTTCACTTAACAAAATACTTCATCTATATAGATGAATGCATCTGTAGTCCCTTCATTTTCACTGCTGTATAGTGTTCTGTTGCATAAAAACACAAGTTATTTATTGATTCGTCTGAACATGAATACTTGAGCTCTTTTCAGTTCTTTGTCACTAATTCTAATTCTATGACCATTCTTGTATGTGTTTCCTGGTGCATATCTGCAAACATTTCCCCAGGGTAAATAAATAGTTGAATTATCAGGTTATAGCAGGTCACTCTTGAGAAGAAACATAAAACCAGCTTAAAATAATTATATTCTTATTCATAGAACTAGGTATTCACAGCTTTCTTGGTTGCTCTATTTAAGGCATGATAACAAGAAATCCTTTTTCAAAAGCCTTGGTTTAAAAAATAAAGAAAAACAACAACAAACAAGCTACCTAGGTTTAAACTAGTTCTCATTTCCTTTGGATTTTGTTTCAAAATTGCATTTCATGTCATCAGAGCCTAGCTGTAATGTACGTGTTCTGGACCATGGCATTAAAACATACCTCCAGCTACCTCAGCACAGGAGAATAGGAGAAACCCACTCTGCAGTAACCAGACCATGCATGGGATTTCTGAGGCAGGGAGAGTCTTGTGGATTCATCATTGATTAAAAATATTTATTGAACATTTTCATGGTGTCAGGACTTAGACTGGGGAAGCTGAATGAAGATGAGTGAAACTGGGAAAGGTGAAGATCCAGAAGGTGATACAAACACCAGGTATCAGAAAACGGAATCAAGGAAAGGAGTGAACCATTTGAGAGAGGGGTGCTCAGGGATTAATGACCAAATGAAGGCTTGAGGACAGGTGAGTTTCCAAATAGCACAGGCAGAATGGTAATACTGTTAGTCAATAGACCACCTTGGCAAAGATCTAGAGCAACTTGCTATTAAGGCAAAGCAGAGAAATAAAGGGAAGCCCACTTGAAAGGCAACTTAGAGAACACGAGGTGTGTGTGTGATTGTAAAAAAATCATGTGTGTGACTGTATGTGTGTGATTACAATCATGTGTGTGATTGTAAAAAAAATTGTGAATTTTGTTACACTCAGGTCTCATGAGTGTAACAAAATGGAGAAAATTTTATTCACATAAGCGTTTCAAGGAGAATACTGTATTTACTTGAAAGACCAGCAGAGATATGTTCTTAGGAGAAAAGCTCAGAGGCTAAAGGCATCAATAATGGCCAAGATTTTAGAGAAAGGAGTGAATCCAATTCTACCTAAGACCAAAAAAAACGAGAAGGAAAAAACTAAAATAAATTGAGAGAAGGACTTACGTAAGGAAGGAGGGGGACCAATGTGCAGGGCTCAGTTAAAAATTCTTTCCACAACTCCTATAAACCTTCAGCAAAATTATTCTCATGGAGTGTAGACGTGAGTAGAGTTTTCAATCAAATCCAGTAAAGGGTCAAGTTTTAAATTTGGGTGGAGGCAGAGTAGAACCAAGAAAGGATGAAAACACGTGGAAGCTGGAAATGGATGTAACCAGAGAAAATAAGCACTAGGGATCTTTAATCTACCATGGGAATAACTGTGGTCTATTGCCAACTGCAGAACTGTAGGTAAATTAGTTCACTTATATCTACAAGGAGTCAGGAGCCCTTAGCTAACACCTGGTTTGCACAGGGAAACTACAAGAACCACAAAACTATATGGAAGACTGAAGTGCCAAGATTAATACAGCATCTTCAGCAAGACTGATCTTAGATTGCTCTGATGAGCCAGCTACACATAGTTTCTCACACACTTTGTGCTTGGACACAAAAACTGCTCCAGAGCCAGAAGTTGGTTTGAGCTCATTAGGGCAGAATGGAGGGGTTCAACATGTTTAGATTAAATTTCCAGCAAGGAGTCAAATTCATCGCACATGTGAGTCTCAATGGACATGTGGAATCAGTATAGATACAAACTACTGCCTAAAAAAACACTTGGCAAAGAAATAAAACTGAGAATAATAATAATGTCTACATATGTATTATATAATATGGACATTTTGAAGGTTAGCCTCATGAGGTTTTGAAATAGTCTTCCTTTATGTTAAGTTTGTGTTAACGATTAAACCCACGATATATGAACCAGGTGAAGACATTAAAGAGAAATTGTGGAGGTGTGCATGATGCAGAAATTGAAAACAACACAAAACAAACTCTGAAGAGACAGAGATGTAGAGAATGATGGGAAGTCATGGGGAGAGACCAGGTGGGAAGAGAGAGCCAAGTAGATCGCAACATCCAGTATATCCCGCCAGAGTGCAGATTTTTCATGGATTTAGTTTTGCTGCCCTTCCATATCCTAGCATGCTTTTCCTTAAGTGTTACAAATGACCTTCAATATGGCTAGTTTAAAAGGTAGGCAGAAAATGAAAAGTAGTACCTAGCTTAAAATCATATTCTGTTTGATCAAAAGATTTTTTTAATCAGCAGAAATCTTTCCATTCCATTGTAAGAAAAAAAATTAAGTCCATCTTCTGTCCTTTATGTAGTGTTTTTCATTACTAACTGGCTGTTTCTTTTCCCTTCTCCTTCCTCCCTTTGTATCTCGATTGCCTTGTTGTCCTGCTTTGTTTTCAGTCTGTTGCTGGGGTATGTGAGTCTCCACTGACTTTAACAGGGGTATCCCTAAAGGTTCTAGCTTTGGACTTATCTCTTTCACACTATACTTTCTCTTGAGAACAGCAGAGCATCAAGGTTAAGAACACATAATTTAGAGCAAGTTTGCCTGAGTTCAAATCCCGACTCTGCCATGTAGAGAGAAGTATGACCTTTGGAAAGTACTAATTCTCAATCTGGCCCACAGTTTATAAAATGGTGACAATAAGAATGCCTTCCTCTCAAGGTTGTTGTAAACATAAATGATGTAAAGTATAACAAGTGCTTAGAACAATGCCTGGCACACAGGCCTATTAACCCATTGGCATTAATATGATGATGCTTGGAAAAATTATATCCCCTCCTGTGTCTTCACCTTCTTGCCATCAAGAGAATGACCTTTGAGTCTTTTTCTCCTCCGATTCTTCATCTGTAACCTCACCCCTGCACTGCTACATTTCTGTTGGATGTTGCCACTGGATTATTCTGCCAACACCTCCACCTAACATGCCCCAAACTCAAATCTTCATATTTTTTTCTCAGATTATTTCTCTTACTCTGTTCTGAGTTTTTAAAATGATATCACGGTCTTTCCATTCATTCAACCTCAAAACTTCTTGGTCAACTTTAAATTGCTTATTCTTCAACTTTCACATCTCTTCTGTCTCTAAGTTCTAGCTATCCTTTTCAGATATGCCCTTCATGTGTCTCTATTTTTTTTCCCATTTCCTCTTCACTGCCTGAGTTCAGACACTCATAACTGCTGATTTGAATTACCACCATAGCCTGCGAACTGGTCTCCCTAACCCTATCCTCTCATCCCCTCAACAAAACTTCTACATGAACAGCAAATCATCGTGTTAAAACCCTATCTTCCCTAATCACTCCCTTGTTCAAACGGAGTTAAACTTACCACTATTTTAAGAGTACTTTAGAGATCATTAGGTGGGTTGTCCAGATGCTTTATGATCTGCCCACAAGGCAAGTTTTCACATTTGTCTTCCACGACAATCCAAGTTTTCTCTGCTCCAGTCATGTCCATAGCTCAGAGCTCTCAAACCACGCCTAGTTTTCTCACCACCATGTTTTTGCTGACTAGAAAATATTTCTCCCTTTTCTTAGTTTATCAAAGTGTTTCTCAAGGGCTTCCCTGGTGGCACAGTGATTGAGAGTCCGTCTGCCGATGCAGGGGACGCGGGTTCGTGCCCTGGTCCAGGAGGATCCCGCGTGCCGCGGAGCGGCTGGGCCCGTGGGTCATGGCCGCTGGGCCTGCGTGTCCGGAGCCTGTGCTCCGCGGCGGGAGAGGCCACGGCAGTGAGAGGCCCGCGTACCGCAAAAAAAAAAAGTGTTTCTCAACATTCAAGACCCAGTCCAATTTCCATTTCTGCATAAAGCTTCTCTGATTGCTTCTTCTGCTTCATTTGATTCAGAATTTCTTTCCTCTCTCCAACACTAGCGCTGCCTTCGAATTGATAAAAACTTCCATACCATATACCTGAGAGGAACTACTGTGTAGAATGGTCTGGATAACTTAGGAATATTATTTATATTACCTATAATATCCCTATAATGTGAGAATGATTGTCTCAATTTATATATATATATGTAAGAATGGTTGTCTCAATTTATATATATGGAGTTTGAAGATGTGAGTTTAAACAAGTTGCCCAAACATGTCCTAGTAACAGGCAGAAACAAAGAGACAGGGCAAATATGTGTCTCTTAAATCAATGCTCATTTCATTATCATTTATTTCAGTGTTCTTTGAAGCATCTCCTTGAAGTGTTACTAAAATGGAAATTCCTAATCGTAGGACTACCAGGGAAGGAATAAGAAATCTGCATCTTTAATAATTTCCCCAGGTGATTCTCATGCATTGGCAATTTTCAAAAACACTGCCATAGTTCATAGAATCTCTCTTTTATTACCTTAGTTATTCTATATACTAAATTCAGTGATGAACTATTTTCTTGAGGACAAGAATCATGTCTTACTTCCCTCTGCATCTGCCACAGTTCGTAGCACAGTGCCTTGCACATAATATATGCTCAATAAATTTTAGTTGAATTATTGCCAACTTCTGTGTTTCATCACAGCAAAAATTACTATGAATTTGTTAACAGTCAGTAATGTATATTCTTATGTGGCAAGCTGTGGGAAAGATTTTTGAAGCTTTGATTTAATATATACATACAAACACATTAATATATGTATGTTAATTGTAGAACATTTGGAAGAACATAAAAAATAGAAAAATAAAAAAATCACCTAGGACAATGTCTTTTGTCATATTTATGTATTTCTTTAGGTATTCCTTCTATGTATATTTCAGATATGTTAGGAAAATTAGATACATATGTATATTTGTGTATTTGTGTACAAAAGTAAAAATAATTTTTTTCAATTTTATTTTGATGCAAGATCTGGTGTCACTAATATTTAAGTGTAACTATCTGTATAGTGATCTTTTCTTTGAAAATCATCTCCAGCTTCCAGTGGGGCTTCCAAAGTAATGTAAGTACTCTGGCCCTCTTTCAAGAAGAATCACAGAAGTTCAACAGTGGAGCCAAACTCATCTGTTTGACTTCTAGTAAGCTTTCACCATTGTGTTGAGATTTTTCCTTGGTGATAATAGGAAGTTCTGCACAACACAACATCTATTAGAAGGGTTTCTTTCATGTAAACAAAATGCAGTACACTGCCCAATTAATAAGAAAAAATGCTTCATGAGGGTTTTCAATAGGGGAGGAAAATTGCAACTTTGCACCCTGAGGGTCTGTATATTCTTGAGGCTGTCTTTTTGTTTCCAGCTGATGTCAGCAATACTGACATGTACACACTGCTATATTTTAAATGGATAACCAACAAGGACCAACTGTATGGCACAGGAAACTCTGCTTAATATTCTGTAACAACCTAACTGGGAAAAGAATTTGAAAAAGAATAGATACATGTATATGTACAACTGAGTCACTTTGTTGTACACCTGAAACTAACACAACATTATTAATCAGCTATACTTGAATATAAAATAAAAAGTTTTAAAAAAAATACTGATTCCAGAGGGATAGGTAATGTGGTTTACATTTGAAACTTTAACTCAAGAATGAAATTTAGGGGTTGGGATTGGATGGCAGAGTAGGAAGATCCTGGGCTTGCCTCCTCCCAGGCAGACACCAAAATTACAACTACATATAGAGAAACTATTTCTGAGAATGACCTGAAGACCAGCAGAAAAGCTTTTCCACAACTAAAGAAAAAAAAGGAAAAATGTTCCTTAAAATATAGGCGGCATAGAGATGCAGTCTGGCTAGGACCCACCTTGGCATGGTGACCTACACCTGGGAAGGATATCATAGCTTCAAAGGCTCCCCCTGAGGACCAACAGCTCCAAAACCCAAATCAGTCTCCCCAGCCCAGGAGAGCTGCTCTGGGAAGATGAAACCCCATAACATCTGGCTTTGAAAACCAGGAGAGCCAGAGTTTTGTAGGAAAATGAGACTTTACTCTTAAAGGACTCATGCAAAAACTCACTCACTCTGAGTCCCAGTGCAGAGACAGCAGCCTGAAAAAAACCTGGGGCATATATGAAAGAAATTCATTGACTTATTTTAGAGTGTGTGTCTAAGGGGCAGGGATCCCTTGGAACTTTTTCTGGTACAGAAAGGGGGCTAGTGGGCACCAGATTTTTTTGGTTTGATTATTTTGTTTTGTCTGTTTATGGCTTACACTCTACCTAACTGGTACAGCACTAGCAAGAGTCATTTCTGACTCTCCCCCTCTAACCTAATAGCACCACTCACCCAGCCCCAGGTTTACCTGTGGACCCAGTACAGCTGCTCCTCCAACGTGGTTCCCCTTTTTTCCAGATCCAGTAGGCACCCTTGGCTGGCACCAAAGCCCATACAAAGCACCACTCCACCCCGCCAGTCCCAGCAGACTCCCACAGCTGGCCCCAGAGCATCTCCAAAGTGGTCCCCTGCCTTGCCAGACCCAGCAGACAACATCCTCTGCCAGCACTGGCATCTTCTCAAAGCAACTCCTACCCTGGGGTCTGGCCTGCACAGCAGATGGCCCACAAAAGTTGAACCAGGCCAGCCCTGAACACTAGCATGCCCACAGCAATCATGGCCCAATCAATACATGAAGACATACACAGCCAACACTAGGGATACCCCTGAGCACCTGGCCAGGGAGACAACACTACTGGGTCCCACAGGACACCTTCTACACAAAGCCACTCCTTCAAGACTGGAAGACATGCCTGATCTACTACATACATAGAAACAAAAGCAGAGTTAGGCAAAATAAGGAAACAAAGGAATATGTTCCAAGTGAAGCGACAAGAGAAAAATTCAGGAAAAGAACTAAATGAAACAGAGATAAGCAATCTCCCAGAGAAGAGGTTCAAATTAGTGGTTATAAAGATACTCAGTGAATTCAGGAGAAGACTGGAAGAACACAGTGAAAACTTCAACAAAAAGATGGAAAACATAAAAAAGAATCAATCAGGGCTTAAGAATAAAATAATGAAATAAAAAACACTAGAGGGAGCCAACATAAATTAGATGATGCAGAAGAAAGGATCACCTATCTGGAAGACAAGCTACTGGAAATCACCCCAAAATAGCAAAGAACAAAAAAGAAACGAAAACAAAAAAATGAGGATAGTTTATGGCAGCGGTCCCCAACTTTTCTGGCAGCAGGGACAAGTTTTGTGGAAGACAGTTTTTCCATGGATGGGGGTAGGGATTGTTCCAGTGGTAATGAGAGCAATAGGGGGACTGTTCAGGTGGTAATGTGCGTAATGGTTCAGGAAGTAATGCGAGTGATGGTTCAGACAGTAATGCAAGCAATGGGGAGAGGCAAATGAAACTTCGTTCGCTGGCCTGCTGCTCACCTCCTGCTGTGTGGCCTGGTTCCTAACAGGCCATGGACCAATACCAGTCCACAGCTGTGGGGTTGGGGACTGCTGGTTTATGGACCTCTGGAAAAACATCAAGCATACTAAAATTATCATTACAGGGAGTTCCAGAAGGAGAAGAGAGAGAGAAAAGATTAGAAAACCTATTTGAAGAAATAATGATTGAAAACTTATTAACCAGGCAAAGGAAACAGACATCCAAGTCCTGAAAGTACAGAGAGTATCAAACAAGATAACTCAAGGAGACCTACACCAAGACACATTATAATTAAAATGTTAAAAGTTAAAGATAAAGAGAGAATCTTTATCCTTTCCTCTGTTGATGGGAATTTAGGCTGCTTCCATGTCCTGGCTATTGTAAATAGTGCTGCAATGAACATTGGGGTGTATGTATCTTTTTGAATTATGGTTTTCTCTGGATATATGCCCAGGAGTAGGATTGCTGGACCATATGGTAGCTGTATTTTTAGTTTATTAAGGAACCTCCATACTGTTCTCCACAGTGGCTGTACCAGTTTAAATTCCCACCAACAGTGTAGGAGGGTTCCCTTTTCTGCACACCCGCTCCAGCATTTATCGTTTGTAGACTTTTTAATGACAGCCATTCTGACCAGTATGAGGTGATACCTCACTGTAGTTTTGATCTGTATTTCTCTAATAATTAGTGATGTTGAGCATCTTTTCATGTGATTTTTGGCCATCTGTATATCTTCTTTGGAGAAATGTCTATTTAGATCTTCCACCCATTTTTCATTGGGATGTGGTACATATACACAATGGAATATCACTCAGCCATTAAAAAGAATGAAATAATGCCATTTGCAGCACCATGAATGGACCTAGAGATTGTCATACTGAGTGGAGTCAGACAGAGAAAGACTAAAATCATATGATATTGCTTATATGTGGAATCTAAAAAAAAAAAAGTGTAGAAATGAACTTATCTACAGAACAGAAATAGAGTTACAGATGTAGAAAACAAACTTATGGTTACCAGGGGGTATGGGGGGGGAGGGATAAATTGGATGATTGGGATTGACATATACACACCACTATACATAAAATAGATAACTAATAAAGACCTACTGTAGAGCACAGGGAACACTACTCAATACTCTGTAATGGCCTATATGGGAAAGGAATCAAAAAAAGAGGGGATATATGCATAACAGATTCACTTTGTTGTACACCTGAAACTAACACAACATTGTAAATCAACTATACTCCAATAAAAACTTTTTTTAAAAGAGAGAGAATTTTTTTTTTTTTTTTTTTTTTTTTTTTGCTGTACGTGGGCCTCTGACTGTCGTGGCCTCTCCCGTTGTGGAGCACAGGGTCCAGACGCACAGGTTCAGTGGCCATGGCTCACGGGTCTAGCTGCTCTGCGGCATGTGGAATCTTCCCGGACCAGGGCACGAACCCGTGTCCCCTGCATCAGCAGGCGGACTCTCAACCACTGCGCCACCAGGGAATCCCAAAAGAGAGAGAATCTTAAAAGCAGCAAGGGAAAACAACTAGTTACATATAGAGCTGCCCCCACAATGCTATCAGCTGAATTTTCAGCAGAAATTTTAGACACCAGAAGGGAGTAGAACAATATATTCAAAGAACTGAAGGGAAAATACTTTCAACCAATACACTATCCAGCAAGTTTATCATTCAGAACTGAAGGAGAGAGAGTTTCCTAGATAAGAAAAAGGTAAAGGTGTTCATCACTACTAAACTGACATTACAAAAAATGTTATAGGGACTCCCTTAAACAAAACAGAAAAGCCCATAACTAGGAATATGAAAATTGTGAAAGAAAAGGTCTCAACAGTAAAGGGAAAAACATGGTAAAAGTAGTGAGTGGATCAAGCACCTTTATATCTAGTATGAAGATTAAAAGACAAAACCAGTAAAATCATATATATCTACATAATCAGTTAAGGGATACACAAAATAAAAAGATGTAAAAGATGATGTCAAACACATATTTGGGGAAGATAAAAGCGTAGTGTTTTTAGAACATGCTCAAACTTAAGTGACAATCAGCTTAAAACAGACTTCTATACACATAGGTTGTTATAGAAGAATCTCACAGTAAATACAAATGAAAAAACTGATAATTGATACATGAAAAAAAGAAAAACAAACATTGAAAAATTTATCAAACCATGAGGGAAGAGAGCAAGAAGAGAAGAAAGGAATAAAGAAGGAAAACAAAAATGAACAAAAAACAACAAAACGGCAAAGACTACATGCCTATCAAGTATTACTTTAATGCAAATATAAATGGGCTAAGGCCACAATCAAAAGACACAGGGTGGAAAAACAGATTTAAAAAAAATCCATCTGCATGCTTCCTCAAAAGACTCACTTCATATCTAAAGACACACACAGGCTGAAAAGGAAGGGATGGAAAGAATATTCCATGCAAATTGAAACAAAAAGAAAGCTGGGGTAGTAATACTTATATCAGATAAAACAGACTTTAAAACAAAGATAACAAAAAACAAAGGACATTATATAATGATAAAGGGATCAATCCAAAAAGAAGATATAACACTTATAAATATATATGCACCCAACACTGGAGCACATAAATACATAAACCAAATATTGACAAACAAAGGGAGAAATTGACAGTAATGCAATAATAGTAGGAAACATTAACACCCCACTGAGGTAAATGGACAGATCATCCAGACAGAAAACAAATAAGAAGCACTAGCCTTAAATGACATGTTCGATCACTTGGATTTAATAGATCTGTACAGAACACTTCATCCAAAAACAGCAGAATAACATTCTTTTCAAGCGCACATGGGACATTCTCCAGGATAAATCACATGCTAGGCCACAAAACAAGCTCAAAAAACTTAATAAGGATGAAATCATACCAAGCATCTTTTCTAACCACAATGGTATGAGACTAGAAATCAACTACAAGAAAAAAACACAAACATGTGGAGTCTAAACAACACACTACTAAAGCCAAAGGATCAATGAGGAAATCAAAGAGAAAATTAAAAAATACCATGGACAGGGCTTCCCTGGTGGCACAGTGGTTGAGAGTCCACCTGCTGATGCAGGGGACGTGGGTTCGTGCCCTGGTCTGGGAAGATCCCACATGCCGTGGAGCGGCTAGGCCCGTAAGCAATGGCTGCTGAGCCTCTGCGTCTGGAACCTGTGCTCCACAACGGGAGAGGCCACAACAGTGAGAGGCCCGCGTACCGCAAAAAAAAAAAAAAAATACCATGGACAAATGAAAATGGAAATACAACATTCCAAGATAACGGGACATGACAAAGACATTTCTAAGATGGAAATTTATAGCAATACAGGCCTAACTCAGGAAACAAGAAAAATCTCAAATGAACAATCTAAACTTACACCTAAGGAACTAGAATGAGAGCAACAAACGAAACTCAAAGTTAGTAGAGGGAAGGAAATGTTAATGATCAGAGTGGAAATAAATGAAATAAAGATTAAAAAAATAGAAAAGATCAATGAAACTAAGAGATAGTTGTTGAAAGAATAAACAAAATCAATAAACCTTTAGCCAGATTCATTAAGAAACAACAACAACAAAAAAGAAACAGAGAGAAAGAGAGCACCCAAATAAAATCAGAACTGAAAGAGAAGTTACAACCGATACAATAGATATCAATATTGTAAGAGATTACTACAAAAAATTATATGCCAACAAATAGGGTTACCTAGAAAAAATGGACAAATTCCTAGAAATATACAATCTTCCAAGACTGACTCATGAAGGAATGAAAAATCTGCATAGACCAGTTACTAGTAATGAAACTAAATAAATAATTTTAAAAAGTTCCTGACACACAAAAGTCTACAACTACATGTGTTCACAGGTGAGTTCTACCAAACATTTCAAAGAAGACTTAATAACTATCCTTCTCAAACTATTCCAGAAAATTGAAGAGGAAGGAATATTTCCAAGCTCATTCTATGTGGTCAGCATCACCCTGATAACAAAACCAGACACTGAAACTATAAAAGACTACAGACCAGTATCTCTGATGAACACAGATGTAAATATCCTCAACAAAATTTTAGCAAACCAAATTTAACAATACATTAAAAGGATCATATACCGTGATCAAGTGATATTTATTCCAGCATGAAAGAATGTTTCAATATCTGCAAATCAAGCAATGTGATACACCTTATTAACAAATTGAAGAATAAAAACCATATTATCATCTCAATAGATGCAGAAAAAAGATTTTGACAAAATTCAACAATGATTCATGATAAAAATTCTCAATAAAGTAGGCATGGAGGAATATACCTCAACATAATAAAGGCTATATATGATAAACCCATAGCCAACATCATACTCAATGATATGATTGCATTTCCTCTAAGATGAGGAACAAGATAAGGATGCCCACTCTTGTTACTTTTATTTAACTTAGTATTGGAATTCCTAGCTAGAGCAATCATATAAGAAAAAGAAACAAAAGAAATCCAAATGGGAAAGGCAGAAGTAAAACTGCCACTGTTTGCAGATGACTTGATACTATACATAGAAACCCTATAGACGTCATTAAAAAAAAAAAAAAACTATTAGAATAAATGATTTTAGCAAATTTGTAGGGTAAAAAATTAATATACAGAAATACATAGCATTTCTAAACACTAATAACAATCTATGAGAAAGACAAATGAAGAAAATTGTATCAAAATGAATAAAATACCTAGGAATAAATCTAACCAAGAAGGTAAAAGACTTGTACTCTGAAAACTATAACACATTGATGAAAAAACTTGAAGATGACACAAACGGAAAAATATACTGTACTCATGAATTGGAGGAACAAATATTGTTACAATATCCATACTACTCAATGCAGTCTACACATTCAATGCAATCTCTATCAAAATAACAATGGTGTTTTTCAACATATAATCTTAAAATTGTATGTAACTAGAAAGACCTCAAATAGTCGAAGTAATCTTGAGAAAGGAAAACAAAGCTGGAGGTATCACACTCCTAGGCCAAACTATATTACATAGCTACAGTAATCAAAACAGTATGGTACTGGCACAAAAAAAGACACATAGATCAAGGGAACAGAATGGAGAGTCCAGAAATAAACCCACCCTTACATGGTCAATTAATCTTCAACAAATTAGTCAAGAACATACAATTGGGAAAAGACAACAGCTTTAATAAATTGTGTTGAGAAAGCTGGACAGCTACATTCAAACAAATGAATTTGAACCTTTTTCTCATACCATGTACAGAAAAAAAAAAACACTCAAAATGGATTAAATACTTAAATGGAAAACCTGAAACAATAAAGCTCATGAAAAAAAAAAAAAAAACTTAGGTGGTATGCTCTTCGACATCAACCTTGGAATGATTTTTTTGATCTATCAGCCCAGGCAAGGGAGACAAAAGCAAAAATAAACATATGGGACTACATCAAACTAAAAAGCTTCTGTACAGTGAAGGAAACCATCAACAAAACAAAAAGGCAACCTATTGATAGGGAGAAAACATTTGCAAATGATATATCTAATAAGTGGTTAATATCTGAATTATATAAAGAAACCACAGAACTCATGAAAAAACAAACAATTGATTAAAAATGGGCAGATGACCTGAATAGACATTTTTCCAAACAACAGATACATGAAAATATGCTCAACATCATTAATCATCAAGGAAATGGAAATAAAAACTATAATTAGATATCATCTCAGAATGTGCTAGCATCAAAAACATAACAAATAACAAGTGTTAGCAAGGATATGGGAAAAAAGGCATCCACGTGCACTGCTGGTGGAAATGCAAATTGGTGCAACCACTACGGAGATTTTTCAAAAAATTAAAAATAGAACTATCATATGATCCACCAATTGCATTTCTGGGTATTTACCAGAAGAAAACAAAAACACTTATTCAAAAAGAAAGAAAAGCTCATTCAAATCCTATGCTCATTGCAGCATTATTTACAACTGTCAAAATATGGAAGCAACCTAAATGTTCATTGATAGATGAATGTATGAAGAAGATATGGTATGGAATATTACTCAGCCATAAAAAGAATGAAGTTGTACCACTTGCCATAACATGGATGGACTTAGAGGGTATTATACTAAGTGGAATAATATATTAATGTTATTCACAATAGATGAAAGGTAGAAACAACCAATGCCTGTCAACAGATAAATGAGTAAACAAATTTTGGTATATACACACATTGGAATATTATTCAGCCATAAAAAGAGATGAAGTATTGATAATGGTACAACATGGATGAACCTTGAAAACATTATGCTAAGTGAAAAAACCCAGGCACAAAAAGTCACTTATTATCTGCAAATATTTTCTCCCATTCTGTCAGCTGTCTTTTGATTTTGTTGATAGTTTCCTTTGCTGTGCAAAGGCATTTAATTAAGCATTTGTTTACTTTTGCTTTTATTTTTATGCCTTAGGAGACAGATCCAAAAAAATACTGCTCTGATTTATGTCAGAGAGTGTTCTATGTATGTTCTCTTCTAGAGTTTTATGGTTTCAGGTCTTACATTCATGTCTTTAATCTATTTTGAGTTTCTTTTTGTATATGGTGTGAGGAAATGTTCTAATCTTATTGTTTTATAAAGACATGTCCAGTTTTCCCAGCACCACTTATTGAAGAGACTTTTTCCATATTCTTACCTCCTTTATCATAGATTAATTGACCATAGGTGTGTGGGTTTATTTCTGGGATTTCTATTCCGTCCCACTGATTTATGTGTCTGTTTCTGTGCCAGTACCATGCTGTTTTGATACCATAGCATAGTTTGAAGTCTGAGCATGAGATACTTCGAGCTTTGCTTTTCTTTCTCAAGATTGCTTTTGCAATTCAGGATCTTTGGTACTTGCATGTGAATTTGAGGATTATTTGTTCTAGTTCTGTGAAAAATGTCATGGGTATTTTGATAGGTATTGCATTAAACATGTAGATTTCTTTGGGTAGTATGGCTATTTTAAAAATATTAATTCCTCCAATCCAAGAGCATGGGATATCTTTCCATTTCTTTGTATCATCTTCAATTTCCTTCATCGGTGTTTTATAGTTTTCAGAGTACAGGTCTTTCACTGCCTTGGTTAAGTTTATTCCTGGTACTTTATTCTTTTGAATGCAATTTTAAATGGGATTTGTTTTTAACTTTCTCTTTCTGATAGTTCATTATTAGTGTACAGAAAATCAACAGATTTCTGTATATTAATATTGTATCCTGCCACTTTGCTGAATTCATTTATTAGTTTTAATAGTTTTGGGGTGAAGAATTTAGAATTTTCTATATAAAGTATCATGTCATCTGCAAATTGTGATAGTTTTACTTCTTCTTTATCAATTTGGATGCCTTTTATTTCTTTTTCTTGTCTGATTGCTGTGGCTAGGACTTCCAGTACTATGTTAAATAGAAGTGGCAAGAGTTGTCATCCTTGTCTTGTTCATGAATTTAAAAGAAGAGCTTTCAGCTTTTCACCATTGAGTATAGTGTTAGCTGTGTGATTGTCATAAATGGTCTTTATTATGTTGAGATATGTTCCTTCTATACCCACTTTGATGAGAGTTTTTATTATGAATGGATGTTGAGCTTTGTCAAAATCTTTTTCTGAATCTATTGAGATGACCTTGTGATTTTTATCCATTTGTTAATGTGGTATATCACATTGATTGATTTGCAAATGTTGAACCATCCTTGCATCCCTGTAATAAATACAACTTGATTATGGTGTATCATTCTTCTTACATATTGCTGGATTCAGTTTGTGAATATTTTGTTTAGGATTTTTGGGTCTATATTTGTCAAAGCTATTGGTCTGTAATTTTCTTTTTTTGTGTGGTGTCTTTGTCTGGTTTTGGTATCAAGGCAATGGTGGTCTCACAGAACAAATTTGGGAGCTTTCCTTCTTCAAATTTTCTGGAATAGTTTGAGAAGGTTAGGTACTAGTTCTTTTTAATATTTTTTGTAGAATTCCCCTATGAAGCTGTCTGGTCCTGGACTTTTGTTTGCTGGGAGTTTTTTAAATTACAAATTCAATTTCACTATTAGTGATCTATGTGTTCAAATTGCCTGTTTCTTATTGATTCAGTCTTGGCAGGTTGTACATCCCTAGAAATTTGTCCATCCAATATATATAAACAGCTCATACAACTCAGTATCAAGAAAAGCAATTACCCAATGAAAAAATGAACAGAAAACCTGAATGGACATTTTTCTGCAGAAGGCTAACAGGCACATGAAAAGAGGCTCAACATCACTAATTATTAGAGAAAGGCAAATCAAAACAATGAGTTATCACCTCACACCTGTCAGAATGGCTATCATCAAAAAGAACAAAATAACAAATGCTGGAGAGTATGTGGAGAAAAGGAAACCAATGTACAGTGTTGGTGAGAATGTAAATTGCTGGGGTCACTATGGAAAACATTATGGAGATTCCTCAAAAAATTAATAATAGAACCATCATATAATCCAGCAATTCCACTCCTGGGTGTATACCCAGGAAATACAAAAACACTAATTTGAAAATATACAACCACCCCAATATTCCTAGCAGCACTATTTACAATAACCAAATATGGAAGCAACCCAAGTGTCCATCAAGTGATGAGTGTATAAAGAAGATATGGTATATATATGGTGTAAAAAAGAAAAAAAATTCTACCATTTGCAACAATGTGGATGGACCTAGGGAATATTATGCTTAGTAAAATAATTCAAAGACAACTATGGTGTGATATCACTTATATGTGGAATCTAAAAAATAATGCAAAGGAATGTATATAGCACAACAGAAATAGGAAAAATAGACTCACAGATATAGAAAATAAACTAGTGGCTACCAGAGGGGAGGGGGAAAGGAGGAGGGGAAAATTAGGGATATGAGATTAAGAGATACAAACTACTATTTATAAAATAGATGTGACAAAAATATATTTTATAGCACAGGAAATTATAGCCATTACTTGCAAGAACATTTAATGGAGTATAATCTATAAAAACACTGAAACATTATGCTGTACACCTGAAACTAATATAATATTGTAAATCAACTATACTTAAATAAAAATTAATTTTTAAAAAGTTACTTATTGTATGATTCCATTTCTAGAAAATATTCAGAATAGCCACAGCCATAGAGACAGAAGCAGATCAGTGGTTGCTACAGGCTAGAGGGAGGGGGAAATGCTTCATTGGTACTGGCTTTTCTTTGGGGGTGATGAAAATGTTTTGTTATACAGAGATAGCAATTACACAATATTGCAAATGTGCTAAACACCACCAAATTGTTCACTTTAAAATGGTTAATTTTATGTTATGTGAATTTTCACCTCAATAATTAAAAAAAATATATTTTTAAAAAGATAATATAGATCTCCAAAGATAATCCCTGGACAGAAATATACCAAGCACAACTGTGGTTTGCTGTACCATTGTGAAAACAGGGAAATTAAGTTAAACTAAATTTACATACTAAATGAAATTTGTTTCTTTTCTCAAATCTTGTCCCAGAATTCTGACAATATTTTTCAAACTTCAAGCAGGAATATGAAAGATTTTGTGTGTGTGAGAAATCTAACTAGCTCTAGAAAAAAGACCTAAAGATATGCAGGATGCCCACACAAAACTGTACAGCCAGATCATCCTACAGCAAAATCCTCAGCTGACTCCACTCTCACGCAAGTAACTTACAATAAAATTTTTAGGGCCCTAAAATATGAGCATATTTATTTACCCAACATATGGGAAAAGACTTTGACATAAAAAAACAGGAACCAACTCACAGAAAAAAGGAAAAAAGCAACTTGAAGAGATATAGACCATGGAGGGAATGAAAGATAACACAAAATATCTCCTAAAAGGTAAGATACTGTAATGATTAATAAGGTTATATTTTTTAAAATAGTGAAATATACAGAGCTTTGGAAACAAACAAAATGCCATGACAGGCTAGATGAAATTCTCAACAGAAGTGTTAGACAATAAAATGGAGCAAAATTCCAAGTAAATAGATAAAATTTAAAAGTAGAATATATAATAGGAAAGATAAATTATCCGCAAAGTAGGAATTTAAGACAGAAGTGAGAAAATGGAGGGAAATAACCAAAGACCTGATTTTAAATATATGTACTTCAGAATTACATTCTCTTTTCTCTTGCATGCACATTCCAAACAGGCTTTATTTCCCATTATTCTATCAAAGCATTTCATGTAGAAGTCACTCATCATCTCCAAATTGCTATTTCAATGTCCAATTCTCTGTCCCCATTTTTCTGAATTTCTTTACACCATCTGACACAGTTGCTTACTTCCCCCATCATAAAATTCTTTGATCATTTTATGTCTAGGAAACCACTCTCTAGGTTCCTCTAACACCTCACTTTACGCCTCCACCTTAAGTCTGTTTTGCTAATGCTATACTCTCTGTACTACACTTGGGCTGCTCCTTGAACCTCTTCTCTATTGACACACTTGATTGTTTTATTCAATCTCTTGGATTTAAATACCATTACTATACTGATGATTTGGAAATGTTCAGCTTTAATCCAGAACTCTCCCAGAAGTTACATCCTCCTATATCTAATTAGCTATTCAACCTCCCCACTTAGATATCAAAGAGAAATTTCAAACTTATATGTTCTAAAACTGAATTTATAATGTTCAACAGTTTATATTGTTCCATCTCCTAGCTTCCCTATCTCAGTAAATGGAAGTAGCATTCTTTTAGTTACTTCAGCCAAAATTCTTGCTGTTATTTCATCCATTTTCTCTCACATTTAAGACCCAACCCATTGACACTTCACATTAGAGCTCCCTTAAGAATACATCCAGGCACTTCCCTGGTGGCGCAGTGGTTGAGGGTCCGCTTGCCGATGCAGGGGACACGGGTCCGTGCCCCGGTCTGGGAAGATCCCACGTGCCGCGGAGCGGCTTGGCCCGTGAGCCATGGCCGCTGAGCCTGCGCGTTCGGAGCCTGTGCTCCGCAACGGGAGAGGCCACAACAGTGAGATGCCCGCGTACCGCAAAAAAAAAAAAAAGAATACATCCAGAATCTAACCATTTATCTTCTCTTCCACCTCTACCCTTGTGATTAAAGTTGCAATCTTTCACCTGGATTATTCATTAACCTCCTGTCTTGCCTCATTCCTAGCATTCTTGTCATTCTACAGTATATCCTCTACAAAGAAATCTAGAAAACCTTTAAAACATGTAAGCCAGACCATACAATTCCTGTGTTAAAAAAATCTCCACATGATTCCCATATCACTCAGAATATAAGCCCATGACCTTATGAAGATTTACAAAACACTGCATAATCTCAGTTTCTACTGCTCTGTACTTGGTTGAATCTACTGTATCACACCAGCTTTCTAGAAATCCCTCAAATATGTCCAGTATATTCCTCCCTGGGCATCTTTGATTTTGCTTCCTGACTTCCTTCAGAAATTTTCTTAAATGTCTTTCATATCAGGGAGGCCTTCATTGACCATCCTATTTCTTTTAAAAAATAATGATTTGTTGCTTTAAGTGATTCATACAAATAATAATTTGAGCAATGTTTAATGTATTGTACCAAGAAGAAAATATTACCCCAAATCCTATCACCCATAAAAAATTATTAAATAATCAACTTTCTAGCTAACTGGTCTTGCAAATAAATATATACATAGGTATAGATATATAGATATAGATATATATTTAGGGCAAGAGAATGCTATTTCTGACTAAAATTATTAAATTTTAAGGAAATAATGGGAAAATAAAGTGAAACTCAACACACTGCTTAACGTGGGATAAATGTTCCTTTACCATGATAGCTACTATTTTTCAAAGTACCATACAGATTAAAGAGAGAGATTATTAAAATCATTACAAAGATAAAGTCTTTTTTTTTGATATATGTTTCAAATTTAGCAGTCTCAATATAGTCCTAGCTCTGATGATATAATTCATACTTTTGTTTTGCTTCCCATGTTTTATGAGTTATACTATTGATTTTATATTATCTGAAGTTTAATATTTATTTATTTTTTTGCGGTACGTGGGCCTCTCACTGCTGTGGCCTCTCCCGCTGTGGAGCACAGGCTTCGGACGCACAGGCTCAGCAGCCATGGCTCACGGGCCCAGCCGCTCCGTGGCATGTCGGATATTCCCGGACTGGGGCACGAATCCGTGTCCCCCGCATCGGCAGGCGGACTCTCAACCACTGCGTCACCAAGGAAGCCCTGAAGTTTAATATTTAGATTCTATTCTATAACCATAGTTCTCATGGTTCTTCAGTTTTAATGTTTAAATACATTCAATGCTGACTATTAGCTACCAGCTTTCCATTTCTCATTTTAAAATTTTCATCTTTTAATGGGTTGGATTCGTTTTCTTGATTTGTTTTGAGAAAAGAGCATTGGTGCTATATTTCCTGGGTTCTTTTATGTTTAAGGATGTTTCTCTATTGACTTTGAACTATTTCTCTGCTTAAGTATACGCTTTTCTGGATCACACTTTATTTTCCATAAGCTAACTAGATACTTCTCATTATATTCTGTCACTGAATGATGTGGTGGATTCATCTGAAGCCAACTTAATCCCTGTTTTTTTTTCTTTCAATACTCCATAGAGGACTGAAAGATTCATTCATGATAATGAGAATGTACATTAGTGCCAGTTATTTTGTATCATTTTTTTTCCTGTATTAGATGACATCTCTTCAATATTACATTCTCAACTTGTTTCGTTTTAGGGGAATCTTATATTTTAAGGTACTATTTGTTCTATCCGTTGGACTTTCTATTCCAGAGACACAAGCTATCCTCATGTTGCATATTTACTGCTTCTTTCATATCTGTTATATTCTCTCCAATTTGTTTATTTATTGGTTATTTTCCTCAGCATTTTTGTGATTATCTGAAATCTTTCTTATATGCTATTAATGCTTTTGCAGATCTATCTAGTCCGTTATTTCTTGCCAGTTTATCTATTAGTTTGACTTCCTTAGCTCTGCAATTTCTTCTGTAATTTCATTCTGAAGTGAGTATCTCATTTTAGTAAACTAATATTTTTACTAACTTGTTCAATATCATGGACCACTTGTGGAGCAATATCTTGCATGTCTTGGGTGTGTGTTATTCCAATTGTGTTCTTTTCCTAGATTGTAGATACTATGGGGTTTTTTCCCCCTTTCTTCCCATGTAGAAACTACCAGCTGTCTCCCAATATTCTCCCTAAGTAATAAAAGCCCAACTTTAGGCACATGGCTGCTGGACTGAAGGTTACTTTTCTAGCCTCCTTTGGAGTTAGGTATGGCTATGAGGTTATGTTCTGGCCATCCAAATGTAATTAGAAATGTCTTTAACTTATGTGAAGCATCCTTTAAGAGGTGGAATATGCCCCCTTTACTCCTTCCCTTTTCCTAACTCCTAAAATGTGGATACAAGCCTGGAACTTGAATGGCCATTCTGGAGTTGTAACTACATGTTGAAATCAGGATCTCCGATTATACTGTTGGCAGCCCTAAAAAACACTGAACATCTATCTAGAGACTCTTCTAACGTGAGAAAGAAATAATTATTAAAAACCTTGTTTAAGCTTGGAGTTTCTTTTGATTGCAGCTGAAACTAATCCTAACAAATGACCCCTCTCCACTTCTTCCTCCCTACCCCTTTCCTTATTTCCTCTCTGGTCACATCTCTGCACAATTTCATGCCAGTTTTCTTCATTTTGCTCATGCTTCACAGCTCTGTCCAGGCTTGTGCTGGCTGTCATGTTCTGTGGGAGACATTTCTGTTATTCCCTTCAGAGACCTCTTTGCTTTGCTCTCTGAGCTACAGCCTGTAAGCAGGGTTTTATGTTCTGTCTGTCCATTCCTCTGTGGCCTGAGAACTGGACCATGCGTGTGGAAGTGGGGTCATCTGAGGCAGCATGCCATCTTGGGGACAGGGAAACAGGCAGTGGCATTCAAATGCTGACTCTACCACTTGCTAGCGGTGTGGTCATGGGTAAATTATTTAGCTTTGCTATACCTCAGTTTCCCCATTTTAAAGAAGGATACAGTTAATACCTACATCACAGAGTTATGAAAACCAAATAAGAAGTAAAACAAAAGGGCTTAGAGGTTCACATGGTGCATTTAGAGAGCTGTGTTTGAGTGTAATCACCATTATGTTACTGTCATCATATATGAACTTTGACGCTTCTTCTCAGTTTTTGTTAAATGTTAAACACTGAGTATACGCCAACTAGTGCCACATTTTACTAGGGTAGGTACCCTTGATCTTTGGAGCTTTCTATTGATCCAGTGTGGGTATCAACCTCCATCACTTTATGCCCTCCACAGAGCCTAGTCTTTTATCGAATTGTATTTGTATATTGTTCATTTATCTCATAGGCACTGAAATCTTTCTGGTCTCCTTTACTTCAAGTTCCAGTTGGGGAACAGCCTGGAAAGGGGGAAGATAATCTCTACCTAGTAGTTCTTATTCTCAATTGCAGCAGGAGTTTTGCAATTATGTCATAAACTATGGGTAAATATTAAATTAGCTTTGAGGCTCATAACTTCCTTCTACTTACATAACATCCTACCAACTCTATATCACAGAGCTATAATCCTGACTTGTTTTTATGTCTTCTATCATAGGTCTCGAAGAACTTCTGTAAAGTCTCTCTGCATCTCAAGGTTGTTAATCTCATTTGGACACTAAGAACTGTGGAATCACAGAGGTTAAGGACAGTGTGGGAGAGAAGAAACTGAGTCCACACATCCTTATTCTAGCCCAGTGTCAATTCCCTGAAGTATCTTTCACAGGTCTTCTCTGAGGCATGCTACATTTTTTTGACAGCTGCAGAGCCTAAAACAGTGAAATAAATAGGTACAAAATAATGATACAAAAATCCTAATCACACATTGTAATATTTAACCATTTATACCCACTCGAAATCTCCCTAATTAATTGAATCTGCTAATACTCCTTTTCCACAAACAAGCTCTTTTCCTTCTTTTAGGAAAATAACTGCAGAACAACACTGATGATCCAAGAACAACTGGCACAGATTTGAAGGCACATTTGCAGTGAAGTATTTTTAAAATGTAGTTGAATTCTCTCTGCACTCTGTTTTCCTGACCCAGAAAACACAAACTCTGTTTTATTATATATTAAGCTGTCAGCTTTGACCCCATTTTATATTTGGTGGTGGGTTATTGTCATTACCGTTCCGTTTATTTTTGAAGTAGGAAAGTATTTTTTATAAATTGGATATTTATGAAAATTCATCAAATAACATTTACCTTAAAAATCTAGTAAGTAAAAGCCTGCAGGCTGTCTTTTACCTGCAGTGATAAACACTGGAAAGATTAGGATAAGGTGGCCTAAACCGTACCACTTTTTCTTCTCCATTAATTTCGTTCAAGCATACACAGAGAGGTGACAGATGACAGGTGAAATTGGTAGCAGAAACAGAGTTTGCCAAGCTTCTACAGTCTAGACTCTACTAACTGAGGGGAAACAATGGAAAGAAACAGAAGTGGAAATGTCTTGACTTATTGTGACAAACAAGATGGCCCGTCTGTGTCATAACATTCCTGGAAAACAAACAATGGGTATAAATTTTGCACCAATTATATGCCCAGGTTTCAGTAACTTGAAAATCCATTCCCATGATTCTCCTCTTTTGAAAAAATAAGAAATCCTATAGCCTTAAAGAAAAAACAGTAATGGGAATGGCCACTTAAAATTCTTTCCAAGCTTTATCATTGCAAAAAATACTAAGAAAAAATGAGACAAAGGAAAATGCCATTACGGAAAAGAACAGAGTTGAGTATGGTTATGGATATCACACTTGAGAAGTGCAGTTACAATACACTGAAAATACATTAGCTACTGTGGATTAGATACAGTAGACATTAAGTATGTAGGATATATCCCAGATCCTTTTGTTCAAATCCTAGCAGGCCTTGGTAACATAATGCTTTCATTTTTGAAAATTCTTAACATTTTAAAGGTTGATTAAATAGACTAACTATAATTAAATATATGTATATACACACAAAAATTTATGTATATATATTACATATATGTATATATATACATGTAATATATAAAGATATATATACACATATAATACATATATATGTAAATTTCTGTTTACCTCCCAAATACTTATCACAGGAAGGTAAATGAAAGGCTTTCCTTGTGGTCAAACTTGTTAAGATCTGATTTTCGTGTTCATCAAAATTATACAACATTCAGAGCCACATGACACTCAAGAAAAAAAGATAAAAATAAGAACCAGGGAACCTTCAAGATGGCAGAGGAGTAAGACGTGGAGATCACCTTTCTCCCCACAAATACATCAGAAATACATCTACACATGGAACAACTCCTACAGAACACCTACTGAACACTGGCAGAAGACCTCAGACCTCCCCAAAGGCAAGAAACTCCCCACGTACCTGGGTAGGGCAAAAGAAAAAAGAATAAACAGAGACAAAAGAATAGGGACGGGACCTGCACCAGTGGGAGAGAGCTGCGAAGGAGGAAAGGTTTCCACACACTAGGAAGTCCCTCCACTGGTGGAGACAGCGGATGGGCAGGAGGAAGCTTCAAAACCATGGAAGAGAGTAGAGCAACAGGGGTGCAGAGGGCAAAGCGGAGAGATCCCCACACAGTGGATCGGTGCCAACCGGCACTCACCAGTCTGAGAGGCTTGTCTGCTCACCCGCTGGGGCGGGTGGGGACTGGAAGCTGAGGCTCGGGATTCGGAGGTCAGATTCCAGGGAGAGGACTGGGGTTGGCTGTTTGAACACAGCCTGAACGGGGTTAGTGCACCACGGCTAGCAGGGAGGGAGTCCAGAAAAAAGCTTGTAACTGCCTAAGAGGCAAGAGACCATTGTTTGGGGGGCGTGTGAGGAGAGGGGATTCAGAGCACCGCCTAAACAAGCTCCAGAGACAGGCACGAGCCATGGCTATCTGCGCAGACACCAGAGATGGGCATGAGACACTAAGGATGCTGCTGCAGCCACCAAAAAGCCTGTGTGCAAACACAGGTAACTGTCCTCACCTCCCCTCCTGGGAGCCTGTGCAGCCCGCCATGGCCAGGGTCCGATGATCCAGGGACAACTTCCCTGGGAAAACACATGGTGTGCCTCAGGCTGTTGCAACGTCACACTGGCCTCTGCCGCCGCAGGCTCGCCCCGCATTCCTTACCCCTCCCTCCTTCTGGCCTAAGTGAACCAGAGCCCCCTAATCAGCTGCTACTTTAACCTCATCCTGTCTGGGTGGGGAAGAGATGCCCTCAGGCTACCTACACGCAGAGGCAGGGCCAAATCCAAAGCTGAACCCCAGGAGCTGTGCGAACAAAGAAGAGAAAGGGAAATTTCTCCCAGCAGCCACAGGAGCAGTGGATTAAATCTCCACAATCAACTTGATGTTCCCTGCATCTGTGGAATGCCTGAATAGACAACGAATCATCCTAAAATTGAGGCGGTGGACTTTGGGAGCAACTGTAGACTTGGGGTTTGCTTTCTGCATCTAATTTGTTTCTGGTTTTATGTTCACCTTAGTTTAGTATTTAGTGCTTATTAATACTGGTAGGTTTGTTTACTGATTTAGTTGCTCTCTTTTTTTTTGGTTTATATTTTTTTTTTCTCTCTCTTTTTGTGAGTGTGTATGTGTATGCTTCTTTGGGTGATTTTGTCTGTATAGCTTTGCTTTTACCATTTGTCCTACACTTCTGTCTGTCCATTTTTATTTCTTTTTTTTGGATGGTTTTTAGTGCTTGTTATCAATGGTGGATTCGTTTTAGGTTTGGTTGCTCTCTTCTTTCATTTTTTTCTTTTCTTTTATTACTTTTTAATTTTTTTATTTTAATAATTTTATTTTACTTTTTTCTTTCTTTTTTTTTTCTCCTTTTCTTCTGATGTGTGTGGCTGACAGGGTCTCAGTGCTCCAGCCAGGGGTCAAGCATAAGCCTATGAGGTGGGAGAGCTGAGTTCAAGACATTGATGAACCAGAGACCTCCCGACTCCATGTAATATCAAATGGCAAAAGCTCTCCCAGAGATCTCCACCTCAAAACTAAGAGCCAGCTCCACTCAACGACCAGCAAGCTACAGGGCTGGACACCCTATGTCAAACAACTACAAAGACAGGAAAACAACCCCACCCATTAGCACAGAGGCTGCCTAAAATCATGAAAAGTTCACAGACTCCCAAAACAGAACACCAGACACAGTCCTGCCCACCAGAAAGGCAAGATCCAGCCACAACCACGAGAACACAGGCACCCATCCCCTCCATCAGGAAGCCTACACAACCCACTGAACCAACCTTAGCCACTGGGGACAGACAACAAAAACAACAGGAACTACAAACCTGCAGCCTGTGAATAGGGGATGCCAAACACAGTAAGTTAGGCAAAATGAGAAGACAGAGAAATACACAGCAGATGAAGAAGCAAGGTAAAAAACCACCAGACCAAACAAGTGAAGAGGAAATAGGAAGCCTACCAGAAAAAGAATTCAGAGTAATGATAGTAAAGATGATCCACAACTTGGAAATAGTATGGAGAAAATACAAGAAATGTTTAACAAGGACTTAGAAAAACTAAAGAGCAAACAAACAATGATGAACAACACAATCAATGAAATTAAAAATTCTCTAGAAAGAATCAATAGCAGAATAACTGAGGCAAAAGAATACATAAGTGACCTGGAAGACAAAATAGTAGAAATAACTACCACAGTGCAGAGGAAAAAACAATGAAAAGAATTGAGGACAAACTCAGAGACCTCTGGGACAACATTAAACACAACAACATTCGAATTATAGGGGTCCAAGAAGAAGAAAAAAAGAAAGGGACTGAGAAAATATTTGAAGAGATTATAGTTGAAAACTTCCCTAATATGGGAAAGGAAATAGTCAAGTACAAGAAACGCAGAGATTCCCATACAGGATAAATCCAAGGAGAAACACGCCAAGACACATACTAATCAAACTATCAAAAATTAAATACAAAGAAAAAATATTAAAAGCAGCAAGGGAAAAACAACAAATAACATCCAAGGAAACCCCATAAGGTTAACAGCTGATCTCTCAGCAGAAACTCTGCAAGCCAGAAGGGAATGGCAGGACATATTTAAAGTGATGAAAGGGAAAAACCTACAACCAAGATAACTCTACCCAGCAAGGATCTCATTCAGATTTGACAGAGAAATTAAAACCTTTACAGAAAAAAAAAGCTAAGAAAATTCAGCACCACCAAACAAGCTTTATAACAAATGCTAAAGGAAGTTCTCTAGGTAAGAAACACAAGAGAAGGAAGAGACCTACAATAACAAACACAAAACAATTAAGAAAGTGGTAATAGGAACATACATATCGATAGCTACCTCAAATGTAAATGGATTAAATGCTCCAAACAAAACACATAGACTGGCTAAATGGATACAAAAACAAGGCCCGTACATATGCTGTCTACAGTCCCACTTCAGACCTAGGGACACATACAGACTGAAAGTGAGGGGATGGAAAAAGATATTCCATGCAAATGGAAATCAGAAGAAAGCTGGAGTAGCAATTTGCATATCAGACAAAGTAGACTTTAAAATAAATACTATTACAAGAGACAAAGAAGGACACTACATAATGATCAAGGGATCAATCCAAGAAGAAGATTTAACAACTGTAAATATTTATGCACCCATATATAGGAACACTCAGTACATAGGGCAAATGCTAACAGCCATAAAACTGGAAATCAAGAGTAACATAATCACAGTAGGGGACATTAACAGCCCACTTTCACCAAAGGACAGATCATCCAAAATGAAAATAAATAAGGAAACACAAGCTTTAAATGATACATTAAACAAGACGGAGTTAATTGATATTTATAGAACATTCCATCCCAAAACAACAGAATACACATTATTCTCAAGTGCTCATGGAACATTCTCCAGGATAGATCATATATTGGGTCACAAATCAAGCCTTGGTAAATTTAAGAAAACTGAAATGGCATCAACTATCCTTTCAAACCACAACGCTAGGAGACAAGATATCAATTACAGGAAAAAATCTGTAAAAATTACAAACACAGGGAGGCTAAACAATACACTACTAAATAACCAAGAGATAACTGAAGAAATCAAAGAGGAAATCAAAAACTACCTAGAAACAAATGACAATGAAAACATGATGGCCCAAAACCTATGGGATGCAGCAAAAGCAGTTCTAAGAGGGAAGTTTATAGCAATAAATTCTACATCAATAAACAAGAAACATCTCAAATAAACAACCTAGCCATACACCTAAAGCAATTAGAGAAAGAAGAACCAAAAAACCCCAAAGTGAGCAGAAAGAAAGAAATCATAAAGATCAGACCAGAAATAAATGAAAAAGAAATGAAGGAAACTATAGTAAAGATCAATAAAACTAAAAGCTGGTTCTTTGAGAAGATAAACAAAATTGATAAATCTTTAGCTGCACTCATCAAGAAAAAAAGGGACAAGACTCAAATCAACAGAATTAGAAATGAAAAAGGACAAGAAACAACTTACACTGCAGAAATACAAAGGATCAAGAGAGATTACTACAAGCAACTATATGCCAATAAAATTGACAACTTGGAAGAAATGAACAAATTTTTAGAAAAGCACAACCCTTCCAGACTGAACCAGGAAGAAATAGAAAATATAAACAGACAAATCACAATCACTGAAATTGAAACTCTGATTAAAAGTCTTCCAATAAACAAAAACCCAGGATCAGATGGCTTCACAGGCAAATTCTATCAAACAATTAGAAAAGAGCAAACACCTATCTTTCTCAAACTCTTTCAAAATATACCAGAGGGAGGAACACCCCCAAACACATTCTATGAGGCCACCATCACCCTGATACCAAAACAAGACAAAGATGTGACAAAAAAGAAAACTACAGGGCAATTATCACTGATAAACATAGATGCAAAAATCCTCAACAAAATACTAGCAAACAGAACCCAACAGCACATTAAAAGGATCATAAACCATGATCAAGTGGGGTTTATCCCAGGAATGCAAGGATGCTTCAATATACACAAATCACTCAATATGATACACCATATTAACAAATTGAAAAAAAGAAACCATATGTTCATCTCAATAGATGCACAAAAAGCTTTTGACAAAAGTCAACACCCATTTATGATAAAAACCCTGCAGAAAGTAGGCATAGAGGGAACTTTTCTCAACATAATAAAGGGCATATATGACAAACCCACAGCCAACATCGTCCTCAATGGTGAAAAACTGAAAGCATTTCCACTAAGATCAGGAACAAGACAAGGTTGCCCACTCTCACCACTCTTATTCAACATAGTTTTGGAAGTTTTAGCCACAGCAATCAGAGAAGAACAAGAAATAAAAGGAATCCAAATTGGAAAAGAAGAAGTAAAGCTGTCATTGTTTGCAGATGACATGATACTATACATAGAGAATCCTATAGATACTACCTGAAAACTACTAGAGTTAATCAATGAATTTGGTAAAGTAGCAGGATACAAAATTAATGCACAGAAATCTCTAGCATTCCTATACACTAATGATGAAAAATCTGAAAGTGAAATTAAGAAAACACTCCCATTTACCATTGCAAGATAAAGAATAAAATATCTAGGAATAAACCTACTTAAGGAGACAAAAGACCTGTATGCAGAAAACTATAAGACACTGATGAAAGCAATTAAAGATGATACCAACAAATGGAGAGTTATATCATGTTCTTGGATTAGAAGAATCAATAGTGTGAAAATGACTCTACTATCAAAACAATCTACAGATTCAATGCAATCCCTATCAAACTACCACTGGCATTTTTCACAGAATTAGAACAAAATATTTCAAAATTTGTATGGAAGCAAAAAAGACCCCGAATAGCCAAAGCAATCTTGAGAAAGAAAAACGGAGCTGGAGGAATCAGGTTCCCTGACTTCAGACTATACTACAAAGCTACAGTAATCAAGACAGTATAGTACTGGCACAAAAACAGAAAGATAGATCAATGGAACAAGATAGAAAGCCCAGAGATAAACCCACGCACATACGGTCACCTTATCTTTGATAAAGGAGGCGAGAATATACAATGGAGGAAAGACAGCCTCTTCAAGAAGTGGTGCTGGGAAAATTGGACAGCTACACGTAAAAGAATGAAATTAAAACACTCCTTAACACTATACACAAAAATAAACTCAAAATGGATTAAAGACCTAAATGTAAGGCCAGACACTATCAAACACTTAGAGGAAAACACAGGCAGAACACTCCATGACATAAATCACAGCAAGATCCTTTTTGACCCACCTGCTAGAGAAATGGAAATAAAAACAAAAATAAACAAGTGGGATCTAATGAAACTTAAAAGCTTTTGCACAGCAAAGGAAACCATAAACAAGATGAAAAGACAACCCTCAGAATGGGAGAAAATATTTGCAAGTGAAGCAACTGACAAAGCATTAATCTCCAAAATTTACAAGCAGCTCATGCAGCTCAATATCATAAAAACAAACAACCTAATCCAGAAATGGGCAGAAGACCTAAATAGACATTTCTCCAAAGACGATATACAGATTGCCAACAAACACATGAAACAATGCTCAACATCACTAATCATTGGAGAAATGCAAATCAAAAGTACAATGAGGTATCACCTCACACCAGTCAGAACATCGTCAAAAAATCTACAAACAATAAATGCTGGAGAAGGTGTGGAGAAAAGGGAACCCTCTTGCACTGTTGGTGGGAATGTAAATTGATACAGCCACTATGGAGAACAGTATGGAGGTTCCTTAAGAAACTAAAAATAGAACTACCATATGACGCAACAATCCCACTACTGGGCATATACCCTGAGAAAACCATAATTCAAAAGAGTCATGTACCACAATGTTCATTGCAGTTCTATTTCCAATAGCCAGGACATGGAAGCAACTTAAGTGTCCATTGACAGATGAATGGATAAAGAAGATGTGGCACATATATACAATGGAATATTACTCAGCCATAAAAAGAAACAAAATTGAGTTATTTGTAGTGAGGTGGATGGACGTAGAGTCTGTCATACAGAGTGATGTAAGTCAGAAAGAGAAAAACAAATACCGTATGCTAACACATATATATGTAATCTAAAAAAAAAAATTTTAAATGGTCATGAAGAACCTAGGTGCAAGACGGGAATAAAGACGCAGACCTACTAGAGAATCGACTTGGGGGACATGGAGAGGGGAAAAGGTAAACTGGGATGAGTGAGAGAGTGACATGGACATATATACAGTATCAAATGTAAAATAGTTAGCTAGTGGGAAGCAGCTGCATAGCACAGGGAGATCAGCTCGGTGGTTTGTGTCCACCTAGAGGGGTGGGATACGGAGGGTGGGAGGGAGATGCAAGAGGGAGGTATATGGGGATATATGTGTACGTACAGCTGATTCACTTTGTTATAAAGCAGAAACTAAGACAGCATTATAAAGCAATTATACTCCAATAAAGATGTTAAAAAAAAAAAGAACCAAATAACAATTATTGATGACTTAAACTGTGCTCAACTATGTATGTCCTACTTAGGTAAATAGCAATTATTGATATAATACCACATCCACTTAGTAATTAATATTTTTTTCTTTTGGATTTGGCCACATAGGAAATTTTATAAGAAAAAGAATTATAAAGTTTGCACTTAAGATAATTAAGCTGCAACTCACATCCATATTGAAACGAGTCTGATATTATCTACCCACTTCCTCTGAGACAGCTTTCTCCTTGATCTTTTTCAGTCTGGCTTCCTCCCTAAATATAATACCCAAACCACAGTTTGTTCGGTCTTTAAAAATCTTCCATATTTCTCTAAATTCTATCCCTATGTCATGTACATTTTCTAGTGGTTTCCACTCTATTGCTGCCTAAGTGTTGTCACTTAGAAAAGTGAACCCCCCTCAATCTAAAAAACTACACACACACACACACATACACACAATGTATTTTTTTATATTTTCTGGATTATGAAGTCATAACATTGGGAATATTTTTATCTGCAAGGAAGAACGATCTAACTTAAAGAGCAATGTAATTAATTGACCCAAATAATAATGTCCAAAGATAGGGCAGTTTTTAGGATTAGTTGATTGAGAGATTCAATAATATCATCGAGAGCCCAGGCTTTAGTTATCCCTCCCCTCTGCTAACCACAGCAGTCATTTCAGTGTAAAACTGTTTCACTTAATGGTCTTAAAGTAGCTGTGAGGAAAACGAAGGTTTACATGTTGTCTTCTTTATATCTATAAGGATAGCTGTACATGCTTCCTGAAAGCTATCCCTTAACAGTACAAATGATTCTACCAAACTTTTGCAAATATCTTCTAGCATCTCATTGGCTAGAATTGGGCTACATGACCATTTCTGAATTGTTCCAGGTAAGGGAATGGAATTTTGTTTTTCCAACTGGCATTTACATATATTTGAGTTCACAATTTTAAAACTTTATATTTTCATTCTGTAATTTTTATTTCTTCAAGGTCCATTTTTAATATTTATATCACATTTCACCATCTTAAGTATATTTTATTTATTTATATTTTATATGTTATTTATGTTTTATATATTTTATTATCTTAAGTATAATTTTCTATAAGTCATCCAGTGAGGAATAAAAGGGCTGATTGACAGGGATGGTTCTTTTTTTCTTTCAATCATTTACTTCTACAACAATTAATGAATGACAAAAATTAAGTTTAAGAATTGTGAATTTGCAGAAGTTATCTACCTAAGGAAGCTGATGATACTTTAAATGTTTATTGTAGAATGAGAACTGCATTGAGATAAAATCTATTTTAATGAAGAACAGAGATTTGCTAATCAGCAAATTTAATAATACCAAAACTAAGGGGACTCCCTTGACATTTGAATGAATTAACTAAAGACAAATAAAGGACATTTTTCTTTAGAGGTTTGACAGAAGATCAAATGAGTAAGGATTTGCAAAGTGCTCAAAATGCCATAAGCGTAGGAATTCTGAATAATACAAGGCATAGAACACAGACTCTTACCATGAAGAAATTTGCACATGGAAGGTTCAGAAAATTATGTGAAAGATTAAATGGCAATAGAAAAATAAACAAGAGTTGAAGACAGCCACAGCAGATATCTTAATTATAATTAAATACATTATAATTTGCCAACTGAATTATCCTGATAATTTCTATTAGAGGTCACAGGGAGAAAAATCATTAAATGAACGTAAGAAACTCATTAATGAAAAGTTACTATGCAGAGCAAAATAAAAATTTACCTTTATTGGTAATGCTATCAAACAGTTAAGGAAGAAATAAAAATCTTATACAAATTCAGAATGTAAGAGGAGGGAATATTACACTATGAAGCCAGCATATCCTTGATACTAAAAAAAAGTACAGACAATATAAGAAAACTGTAAACCAAACATTTCTCCAGACTGTAGATGTAAATATCTTAAAACAATATTCACAACTCCAACACAACAACATATAAAGAA
This sequence comes from Grampus griseus, assembly GCF_964374135.1. NCBI lineage: Eukaryota > Metazoa > Chordata > Mammalia > Artiodactyla > Delphinidae > Grampus > Grampus griseus. Next base: position 40,333,711 of record NC_139009.1, read on the forward strand.
AAGGTAATACATCATGACCAAGAGGAGTTTACTTCAGGTATACCAGGCTGTTTCAATATTTGAAATTCCATCAATGTAATTTACCACAGTAACAGAATAAAAGACAAAAATCATGATATATACAGAAAAAGCATTTGAAAAAGTTTATTCACCTATTTGATTTTTTAAAAAATTCTCAGTAAATTAGAAATGGAAGGAAACATCCTTAATCTGATAAAAAAGGATATCTACGAAAACCTCACAACTAACATCTCACTTCATGGTAAAATACTGAACGCTTTCCACAAGGCAAAGATGTGTTCTTACAAGTTCTAATCAACATTGTACTGGAAGTTTCAGCAAGTACAATAAGACAAGGCAAAAAGGCAAAAAGTTTATAGACAGCTAATTAAGATGCAAACAGCCTTTTTTTAGAAACAACATATTGTTTACATAGAAATTCTAAGGAATCTATTTTAAAACTAGTAGAATTAGTAAGTTAATTTAGCAAGATGAAAGGATACAAGGTTAATACACAAAAATCAATTGTATTTTTATGACCAGCAGCAACCAATTGGGAAATGAAATAATACCATTTATATTTGTACACCTGTAAGATACTTAGAAAAACATTCACTTAAGAAGTGCAAGATCCCTACACTGAAAACAAAACATTACTTGGAGAGCATTTTAAAACCCAGAATAACTAGAAAGATATTCAATATTCATTAATTTGAAGATAATATTATGTTCAATTCTCCCCTATTTGACTTGCATATTGAATGCAATACAATAAAAATTCCAGTTACCTTTTTATAGAAATTGGTAAACTGAATCTAAAATATATGTGGAAATGGAACCTAGAATAGCCTAAATATTCTGAAAAAGATTAACAAAATTGGAGGACATGCATACCTGTTTTCAAGATGTACTACAAAGCTGCATTAATCAAGACTGTGTGGTACTGACATAACAATAGATGTACAGATCAATGGAATAAAATAGGAAATCCAGAAATAGATTAATACATATATGGTCAACGGGTTGTCAACAAAGGTATCAGTACAACTCAATGGAGAAAGAAAGTCATTTCAGCAAATAGTGCAGGGTAAGAGTCTGGAAGATGAAAAAGATTCTTAACCCCAAACTCACATTTGCCACAATAATTTATCTGAGATGATTCATAGACCTACACAGAAAAGCTAAAAATATAAAAGCGTCTAGAGTGAATCATGAAAGAATAACTTCATATTCTACAGTATGCAAAAATGTCTTGGACACAAAAAGCACTGATCAAAAAATAATAAGGGAAGGATTGAGTTTTATCAAAGTTAAGAACTTCCATTCATCAAAAGCTGCTGTTAATAAGTCAGATCAAAGGCTTGGAAAAATATTTTCAAAATTCGTATTTTACAACAGATTTACAGTGTATTCAGAATGTACAATGAACTCCTATGAATCAATAACATAAGGAAAACAACTGGATTAACAAATGGCCATGAAACTTGAATGTTTCAGAAAAGTAAATATAAATTGACCAGTAAGCATAGCGAAAATGCTCAATATCATCTGTCTCCAGGTACTTGATTTCTTCCATGATCCATTAGTCATTTTGTTGCATATTATTTAGCTCCATGTGTTTTTTTTGTTTGTTTGTTTGTTTGGGTTTTTTTTGCATTATTTTTGTCTTGTAGTTCATTTCTAATCTTATGTTGTGGTTGGAAAAGACGCTTGATATGATTTCAGTTTTTTGTTTTTTTTTAATTTACTGAGACTTGTTTTGTGATCTAGCATATTATCTATCCTGGAGAAATTCCATGTGCACTTGAAGAGAATGTATATTCTGCAGCTTTTGGATGGAATATTATCTATATCTATATAATAGGTATATAGATGTAGATATATGTATCTATGAAGTCCCTTTGGTCTAATGTATCTTTTAAAGCTAGGACTTTCTTGCTACTTTTCTGTCTGAATGATCAGTCCTTTGATGTTAAGTGGGGTGTTAACATTCCCTACTATTATTGTGTTACTGTCAATTTCTCCCTTTATGTCCATTAATATTTGCTTTATGTGTTTAAGTGCTCCTATATTGGGTGCACATATATTTATAATTGCTGTATCTTCTTTTTGGACTAATCCCTTAATCATAATGTAATGTACTCTTTGTCTCTTGTTACAGTCTTTGTTTTAAAGACTATTTTGTCTGATATGTACTGACATTCTTATGATTAGCATGTCTGGGTTATTTTTATAATTTCATGAGATCAAATTGAAACTTTCAGTGAGATGAAAAGAAAATGGATGACCTCCAGTCAAAAGCATTAGAGGTAAGTTGGTGGGGTTTTTTTTTTTTTGGAGGTTGGTCTGAGGAGTACACATAAACTAGATTTGTAAAAAAATGTATTGACTCTATCCTTACTTTTCAGTTGGACTTTCTTCAAAAATAATGGGCAAAGGGCATAACCATTTCACAAGAATGGAACAATCCTAAGAATCCTCTTTTAACAGTGATTTTTTACTCAGAGACAAACAATGCTATGACACAAACTAAGCTCTATAAACAAAAACAGCTAAATGCTGTTATCTTGAAAAAAGAGCAGATATTTCAAATAAAACATGAAATATAGACACTGTGTTATGGAAATAGGTTTACTGTCAAATAGGCAATTAAAAACTAAAGTATAGTGAGCCAAAGACATTCATTTTCTAAAGTTGGGATGAATAACAAGTGGACTCTTTTCATTTCTTTTCTCTTTCTTACAAATAAAACCGGAATAGAATTATTTCACATACGGTGGAGAACACAGTTTCAGACAATGATGACGCATCTTCATTGCTCAATCTGTTACTAAAAAAATTAAACCTGCTTTTGCATTTGTGAACAGTTAGTTTGGCTGCACATGTTAATAGCCTCTACCTGTGTTACTTTACCATTTAGAGCTATGTGAGTGCGAAAGTAATCCTCACAGTAAACCACAGGTACTCCATGTAAACATTACATTATCCTCAAGTGGAATGAAGTCAACCCAATAAATAAAAGCCCTGGCAGTAACTCCTACCTTTTACAATTGAAAACTAATTATTGGTTGAAAATAAACAGTGTAGTAATTTCATTCATTACCTGCAGCAAAGCCCTACAAAGCTTATGTATTTGAGAACCTGTTGTGTTTTGGTTAATGGACATTAATTTTTTTCAACCATAGCTCTTGACCATTTTACAAGGACAATTACAGCATAGGCAGAGGAAGGTTTGTGTGAATAAATCCAGTTGGCTGAAGTGTGCACCACAGGAAACTATTACTTGCCCAAGGGCTCTAGGACACTGGTGACAAAATTAGTAAAGAAAAATAAGTTTTCTATTGCTGAGGCATTTGCTGCAAATGTAACCTTTAATCTGTTTTATTACATGGAAACTAAAGGCACCAGTAATGTGGCTGGCTAGAAAATACTCTAATGGCTAATACTTATTAATGCATCTGTAGTATTTATCAAGAGATATTAGACATACTGCACATAAATCCTCTTGTTTAATGTTCACAACGGTCATGAGGTAGGCATTGTTCATCTTGGATGTGTTAGGTTCATTTTTATGAAATTAATTCATGAACAATTAGTAATAAAGTTAGCTGTGAGGCAAGGTGGAAATTCTTCTATCAAATCAAAGGCTACAGTCAATATAAAAGGTTACAAGAACATTTATACACACACACACACACACACACACACATGTACACACAGTAATTTCACTACAGGGAACTTAAACCAATAAGTAATCATATATGTTGTTTCCAAGAGAGATGAAGAAATCAAGATGAAGTAAAAAATTAGAGTAGTATAAGAAAGTTTCTATAAATCTACTATACAAAGAAGTATTGTGTATAATGGTTAGAGCTGGGTCACAAATTCAACTCTAAGCACAGATCAAAGGGAAGAGAGAAAACAAGATTCAGTGTCCCTAATATAAAACACCAATGGATAGAATAAAGTTCATTTTTCCCCGCCAGTATTAAAGTTTGAGAAAAATTTCTCCCATGGAGCCTCCTAAAAGTGATTCTCCTTAATGAACTTGAAAAGTCCTTTAACAGTACACTTAGAACAAATACTGCAAATCCAGAGTCGTATTCTAAAGTGTAGCTCAGTGAAACAATTCTACCAGGGGACCAAACAATGACAAGAGTACTGAAGTCTCTGATGGTCTTATTTGAACCAGAACAAATTTAGAACATATGAAAGTGAACTATAAAGGGTTTAGGTTTAATAGTGTTTCCAGAATCTGGGCCTCTGCCAAAGATGCCAGAGAAAGGATGAAAGGGTGTGTGGGGGGGGAGTTTGGGATTCTATTCCTGCTTTACACAGAGCAGCTTCTTGCTTATCAATTTCATTATTGGGCTTTATTATTATTTTAAGAGGATTCATTGAAGAAGAAAATTATGAAGTGAGTTTATTGCAGCATTAATTATAGGAGTGAAAGAATTACAACATAAGATCACAAAAATACAGTAATGACTAATCAGTCACACAAATTTAGTTCTAAAATAAGTATTGTGCATATGTTTCAAAGTTGGGCCACACACTTCACCTCTGATTTTAACAGAGATCAAAGCAAAGAAAGAAATCAATTACAAGATTCAATGTCAACACGAAACAATACGTTGATGCCCCTGCAGGTGATGATTATGAAGATTAAAGAGAAATATAGAAGATTTTATGTGAAAGGAGGAAATACACAAAGATGAAATTCTGTTGGTGTGATTTTAAGGGCTTTTTCTTTTCATGTTTAAACATTCCTTTAGAAAAGAGCAATAATTTTGACTACATAAAGTTTTTAAGTTAAAAAGCAAATCACTGGATGACAAAATTTTGCTGCAAATGCAACTATAAAGGTTTAATATCCTTATTATTAAAATTAATAATTATTCAGTGACTATAGGGAAAAACATTGCAATTCCAAATTTTCCAATTGTAATAATCTGGAGTTTGACTTGATAAAAATAATAGCAACAACTATTACAAAGTAATTACAGTGCCTCAGAGAACCTTTTAAATTACCTTATATACGTAACATTTAATCCTCACAACAACCCTTATGAAGTAAGTAGTATTTCTAGAAGTGGGGAACCTGTATCACAGGAATATGAAGTAACTTGCCCAGATCATCTGGCTAGTAAATGGTAGTTCCAGGAGTCCAACCCCAAGCAGTCTAGCTCTAGAGCTCATGTTCTTAACCAAAACATGAACTGCCTCTCTTAGCAAGTTGCTAAGTTCCTCTCAGCCCTACCATGCTCCGTAATACTGTCATGCAACAACAATGCTATCACCTTCCATCAGCATGCTACTCTAGAATTTCCAAAATATTGTCATATGCGTTATCTGTTCCCAGGACACTTCTATAAGCAAGGACACTATCCTTCTGGCTTTGATCTAATATTGCTATAGCACTTCATCTGTTCAATGTTTGCTGCCAATTCCATAGACTTCATTTCTTGGTCTGTAGTCTCACTGGCCACATTCTAGGCCATGGGGTTTGATTACCTCATTTCAAAAAGGATCCTGGGAGTTGTTACATTTCATAAGCTATAGATTGTTACAGAAAGAAGGGAACAAGCCCATCTAACTATAACATTCTAGTTTACTGGAGCAGTTAGACATAACTAAGCCTATACAGCTAATGAATGACGGACACCAGACTAAAATTTATATTTTTCTAAGACATAGCATGTAAATGTAAAAGTGGTCAGTAACAATATCAATCAGACACTAATATTAAATCTAATGTGAAAAATAAAGAACTAAAAATTCTCAAACTATGATTTTAAATGATCATTTTCTTACAGAAAAAAGTTACACATATATAGCTCGCAGAATGAGGCCAGAAACTCAGGCTTCTAAGCAAGGCTATGATATGCTACGGACAATCACATCTGAGAGAAATACAAGAGGCATCAAAAGCCTTTGTGTCCATCAAGGTTGAGTTTTCCCACATAAAGAAAACAAATTACTTTGTGCCTATATCTTTTAGACTTCAGCGTTGTTAGTCTATTTTACAGTTGAGACCCCAGGGAACTGAATAACAAGAAAGTGATAGGTCACAGTAACAGATTCAAAATTTAAAATTCTTTCTAAAAACAAAGCTAAACCCAACTAATACCCAATAGAGTATTTGCTTTAATAATAACTAAAAATTGCTTTCTTGTAAAAGTACCTTAAAATTCACAGGACAAAGGAAATTCTTGAACAGAAGAAAGGTAAAGAGAATACAGAAGAAAACAGTTCATGTGACTTCCCTTGAAGGTGTAAAAAGGGTCAATTATAAACTTAGTACTCAATTCAGGAATTAATTTTGCAGTTGTTGACTTTTTATTATCACAAAATTTGAACTTTGAAAAATCATTATACTATATGACACTAATTATTTAGATTAAATGTGGCTCACCTCTTGGGGGTTAAAATTAGCAAAATCATCTCGACTCCTCAGATGAAAAACAGTATTATCAAAACATTTGGTTTTGCTTGTTTCTAACTGGGCAAATGTTTGCTTAAGAAAAAAATAAAGAAAATAGAGACACTTTGAAGAAAATATAAAATTGACTATAATCTCATCAAGAAATAATAAATACAATTATACTAATAATGTTTGTAAAACACCCACCATGTACTATTATTCTAAAGTATTTTTTATATGTTGACTCATTTAATTCTCATAACAAAGCTTTGAAGCACAGACTCAAATTTTACAGCCTCCATTTCACAGAAGAGAGACTGAGTCACAGAAAAATTAAAATGACTTGCTCCAAATTACAGAGCTACTAAGTGGCAGTCAGGCTTCAAGCTCAGACATTTTGGTTTTAGGTTAGTGATTGTTACCCACTATTCCCTATTGCTGGAAACTGGTTTCTACACCACATAGATCATAAACATTAAGGAAGTAAATGGCTTTATGGAATGTAGACTCATGTTTTAAATATTGTACAAGCTGTGCAAGGGACAAATTTCAGGCCGACCTATAACCTGAAAATACCTTCTTTGTACTTTAACATTTTCATTTCATAACACTGTCTACCAAATTAACCAGTTATCAGAAAAAAAAATCCAAATGAATTTCACTGTATGAGAAAAAGTATGTCCTGAAAATGAGTTTGGGAGAAAGTATAATGATACCATCATGGTTGGATTTGATATTGAATTGTCTTACTTCCATCAATTCAATACGTACTTCCACACTCAAAGGAGTTTTATCAATGTTGATTAAAATTCAAGTTGAACAAAAGAGGAGTTTCATGTAATTTATTATACGCACTCTCATATCCTAAGACAAAATCAGTGGAGATCTAGCTACAAAATTAACGAGTTCATTTTTGAAACTGACACAGGGAAACTTTATCAGAATGAGAGGTAGCTTTATTTTACTCGCCTTGCTCACTACTGCCACTTTAGTACTTTAGTAGAGCTACCAGTGAAATTTTTTGTTTTTTTTTTACTTCAGATATGTCAATTCAATCCTTACCACAAAGTGATTCAAGTAGGAGACACTAGATGTGAACAAATTTCAAAGTTAAAAATGCACTTTGAACACATCTTGATTTCTAGATTTGAAGACAGTGTTTCAATATTTAACAGAAACTATTAAATAGCTCTTTTATGGATAATACATATAGGGTAATTCTATCAAGCCATAATTAAAGACAACTATTTCTAAAATTACTACACAGCAACATGTTCAGTTCACATTCTGTATTTTCAATTACAGATGATCACTCAATCCTCCCCCCCCACCCCAAGTACATATAAGATCAAGTGTTTGCATTATTAGGGGACAGAAAACTGGAGATTCATAGTCCTGTTTTTATAGTATTTAACAACAAGAAGTAGTCCTGGAGATCATCTAGCTGTGGCAGAGGCAGGCTTGCTGTTTATGTGACCCAGTTCTGCATCCTCCTGGGTACGCAGACCACAGTCACGGTCATTGCATGTGACTGAATTCTAACCAGAGGATTGCAAGTGATTATAATAAGCTCACGTTCAAGGTCTGGCCCATAAAAAAATCTCCCACACATAATTTTCTATGCTTTCTTTCCATACCAGCTGAGTGGAATGAAGAAGACATCTTGTCAGTCATACTCTGGAGCTGGATTCTACAGCCCACAAAAGCCCATTCTTAAATATTCGATGATGTTTTTGAGCCAGTTGTTAAATTGTTGGCAGTTTGAAATTTACCATCATGAGAATATTTACACCAAAGCAATCAGCAAATGCTACACATTAGGGCTGGCTTTTTCTTCTTCTTCTTCTTTGGAGACATCGCTTACTAGCATATGACTGCCATTAGAATGGTTTTGTAATCCATAGGTGGAAGATGACACAGCCAAAATCTACAAGGAACTTAGCCTCTTGTTCACTACTGGAAAAAAAGCCACCTGACCAGAAATACCTGTATTAGACTGTTATGAGAGTGAGAAACAGGGTGCCCAGATTTGCTGTGGACAGTCTCTGTGCCCACTTTCCCAGTCTAATTAATAGCATTCCCCTTCACTCACACAAGTGTCTTAATTTGAATAGTAGTCACTCCAGCAAGATAAAAACTTTAAAAATTTCTTGAATTAAGCCACTGAAAATTTGAGGCTTATCTGTCACAGTCTTTGTAATTAATATCTTAACGAATACAATACTTTAATCCCTTTGTTGTACAACAGAGACACTGATATTTGATCTCCATAGTAATCTTATGAAGAAAAGTAGTTGTCTGTTATACATGGACACTTTCACATAGTTGTAAAATAAGGCAGACAGAGTAAACTTGCCAAATTTGACAGAGGCAGAAGACTATAGATTCTCTTGACTTGGAATCTAGGGCTATTGACAATAGCTATCTCTAAATTCCCAATAGTTTTTTGAACAAAATGTGTGACTTAGATACATGATACATTTCTGTTTAGGAAACTATTTCTGTTTGTACTTTCTCAGCACATAGCAATTGGAGAGAGGATAAGATGGTCCAGATGCATCCTGGGTGACCATATAAAATTTATTTAATGGAGTTGTTATATCTTCTGGGGGCATTTTGTTTCTCAGTCAGCATTTTGTTTTTGCTGCTTCAAAATGTTAACAAATTAAAATCATTTGGCTTGACATGAAATCCAACATCCCAAAGTTTTTTGCCTCTGGCAAGTATAATAGAGAAAGGCCTATGACTAGAATAAACAGTGCTGTATCTAAAATCAATCTGGATTATACTTAAATTGACTTTGGGCATACAAACTCATGCCTGGATATAAACATAAAACCTACACCAGTGCCCTTTCATAAAAGCCTCTGGATGCGAGAGGCTGGTTGAACACTGGTTAAACAACAGCGTTTCTGTCGTCCATCTTAGTTTCTGGATTATTTCCACTGATTGGTTATGTCCAAACTCCTATGCCTTAATGTCATTATCTTATAGCCGTTCAGTCAAAATCCTCAACAATCTGTTACCATTCTAAATTTTTAAATTTTAATTAACATTTAAACCAAATGTGTGTTTTTCATGTTATGTAATTTGGTCCTCATAGAAACATATAAAGCAGATGTGGTTAGTATCACCATAAAGGAAACTGAGGTTCAGCAAAGGTAAGTAAAATATCTACAATTTTTTTATGCTCTTGGTTATTACCATTATTAAAATGTATTAAGAAATTATACCTTCAATTTAGAAAACAACAGAAACCCTAACTTCAGAACTTCTCTGAAAACAGAGAAGCAAAACTCTTTATTTTTTTTTTAATGAGACCTCCGAAATTTAGGTGCTAGACAAGAATTTTAGAAATAAACCTCACTGATGAATATAAATGCAAAAATTCTAAATAACATATTAGCAATCTAAATCTAACAATGTCTGATATGTCCTTAAACACAGTAAGGATTATTTCAGAAATATAAGAATTGTTTAATTTCAGAGCATTTAATAATATAACCTGTTTAAGCACATTAATGGAAGATAAAAAAAAAGTGATCAGTAGTTTCAGAAATTTTTTGATAAAAAATTTTTATTTTGATTTTATTATCATTCAAATTAAGACACTCCTGTGGGTGAAATGGGGTGTTATTAATTAGACTGGGAAAGTGGGTACAAATAATGTCCAAAGCAAACCATGGCACCCTATTTCTCACTGGCATAACAATCTAATATAGGTCAACAAAATTACGACAGAAACATTATTATGAACTATACAAACAACCAAAAACCTATCAAATAACAACTAATTCTTAGCAAACCAGAATAGTAGAGGATTTGCCCAGCATTATGAAAGATGTTTACCCCAAAACTCTAGGATATAATATAGTATTTCACACCCCCAAAATTATAAAAGTCAGATAACAAGAATCAGAGAGTATGTGGAGAAATCAGAATTCTCAAACATTGACAATAAAATCACTTTGGAAAGCAGTTTACCAATGTTTAATGAACTTCAAAATATACTTATACTAGGATCCACCAATTTTAGTTCTAGATCTGTATTTGACAATCCGTCATATGGGCCCAAGGATATAAAGGATATATTCATGATTTCTAATAAAAAATACTGGGGAGGGGGGTGAAAATCCAAAGGTGGTGGACAGGTACATTATGATATCCTTATAATATATTACTATTCAATAAATTATTTTGATTATAGTTATCTACAAGAATAAATCTCTAATACATACACTTAAGTGAAAAGATTAAGTTCCGTTCCTCCAAAAATCAAGCTACTGAAAGACATTCACAGTATAATGAAATATTATATAAAATATAAAAACAATGTGGACACAAAACATGTAGTCAAAACATTAAAAACTGGACCAAAAATATATAAACCAACTTCAAAGTAGTAACTACTTAGTAGAGATATCCTTGGCATCTCATAAGATAAAGATAGGGACATCAGGAAAATGTTTTGGAGAAGATAATATACCTTCCTTATTCAAAGAGGAGCTAATTAGACACAAGATTGGTATGGACATGTCCGTGGAGAGAGTATCCCAGGTGAATGGAAAAGAATGAGAAAGATCTCAGAGACATAAACCATACAATATTCTCAGGAAATTCAAAGAAAGTCAATGAAAGGAAAATAGCAAAGAACGGAAAGTACCAGCTCTGAGAGCTGGCTAAAGCAGAGTTTCTTTTTTATCCCCCAGTTCTACTGAGGTATAATTGACAAAAAACATTGTGTACATTTAAGGTGTACAATGTGATGACCTGATATACCTATGTATTGTGAAGTGATTACAACAGTAAAATTAAGTAGCAAGTTTCTGAAAAAAAAAAGTAACTACTATTAGAGACGGAGGCATTGGAGGATCTAACTCTACTTGTGATGTTTTATATTATCTAAAAAAAAATCTGAAGTGAAAGTTACAAAATAACCGTATTAATTCTTGATAGAGAATTTTTACATAAAATAATAAAATAAATTTTGTGCTATGAGTGACCATAAGCATTAGCTAAGTCCCTTGTTTTTAAGATATGGTGAAGACAATCGAGATAGTCGATGGACTGTAAGATCAGAGACACAGATAACAGCAGAACTAGAGAAAGGAATCCATGTTTCCTGACTCCAGTTAAGTGTTCTTCCCATGGATTACACTGACTTTAATCAGAAAGATTGTGTGTGGTATTTTCATTTGATTTAACAAAATATTTTTATATCTACTCATATTTTATTTTTCCTTCTGATAAAGTTTCCTGACATCTCTCTTTTTCATTTGTTTCATTCTTCCCTATAATAAGTTTTTTGCACATCTGGCTTTCCCACCGAGAGTTTCTGGTTGTCAGAGGCATATCTTGGTCATCTTTTTATTTCCATTCATCATAGTGTCTTGTGCACAAAAAACATTTAATGTGTGCTTTACAAATTGAATGCACTGGTTTATTCTTTCAAAAATTTGAGCAAATATGTTTTAAATATTTGTTTTATGTCATGCACTGTGGCATGCACTGGGCTAATTGTCATAAAATAGATGAAGATTTTAACATTAAACTGAACATAGGCTCTAAAGAGTTAAATGTTCTTCTGTTGACATGCACCTTGAAGTTTCTGTGACTATCTCTAACCCATTTTGATAGGAATAATTTTAAACACATGAGAGTAGTAGATAATGCTGGGCTTTTTAGTTAGAGTGATGAGCTAAATCTAAAAAGAAGCCAAGTATTCACATGATTACCCCTCAAATAATCAATTTATTTTTGCTGATTTTACAGCATGAAAGAATTCAGAGCAGCAGAGAAAAAACTGATCAATACTAATAAAGATGTTAAAAAAATAAAAAGAGTGACGTGTAAACTCCACAAATAAAAAAAAAAAAATTAAAAGAAATCCTTCATGCCTTTTCTTCCAACAGCTCCTTTAAAAATGGTTATAAGGTATATAAAAATAAGATACCAACAGCACTTCAACACTACCTTAAATTTTTTTTTTCCATGAGACTTTGTTTCTGAGTAAGAAGAAGTAAGCACATTTCATCCTGTCTCTCCCTCAAAATACAGTTATGAAAACTGGACAGAATGCACAGAACAGCTATTTAAGATATGTGGAATTAAATAATAGTACAATGGGAAGAAGATTAGAATTTGAAGTACTACCAAACTATTAGTTAGTGTATCTTTTTTTTTCTTTAATATCCATGATCTCAACTGAACACACCCCAAAAAGACAGAAAGAGCTCCAGAAGTTCTCTACTTCTGCCTCAAACAAAGTACCTCCTAATGGTCAAAACAAATGACTGAAACACTTCCATTTTTTATTTCTTTTTCTCCGTTCTCACACTCCAGCCCCAAACCAACCTGGCAATGGTGGCACCAACAGTGGCAGAAACAGGAGCCTATGGAGGCTAAAATTCTGAGCAAGCGTGACCTTCCTTTATAGGAAAAGCTGTCTTCCAAAGAGAATGGGACAAAACTCCATTGCCTTTTGGAGGCAGTATCTCTGTCTCAGGCGCAGAGACAACCATGGGAAATGTGTGGCATATGAGGGTAAATAAACTTCTAGCTTTCTAGCTGGAGCACAGAAAAGAGGAGGCTCGAAGAATCAAAAAGTATGAGGAGGAAGAAAACGAGACAGGGATTCATGAAAGTGACTCCATAGCACTGTTTATAAATTTTCAGCCGTACTCCCAAGCTGAACATGCATGGATCAGATCTTAAAAGCACTCTATAGTCTTTGAGAACTGAACAATGGGACAGATCACCACCCAGGTCCCAGACTAGCCACTGAGTGGTCCACTCATGGAACAGGTATACTGAACATTGCAAAACCTTTGAAAGTAGAACTGACATTGAAACCACACCACACAAAATAGTCAAAATCTGTGGCCTGAACCTAAATAGGTCAAGTGCCTGCTGAAAGGTAAAAATAAATTTAAAGTTAACATTCCCTGTAGGATTTAAATAAGACCTAGAGTTTCATAAAACAATATTCAAAATGTTCAGGAGACAACCTAAAATTACTTGGCAAACAAATAATAGATGGCAACACTAAGAATACACAGATGTTGGAATTATCTGAAGAATTTAAAGTAGCTATTACAGATATGCCTCAATATTTTAGAGTGAATGCTCTTCAAACAAAAAAATATAGAAATCTCAGCAAAGAAAGAAACTATAAAGAAGAATCAAAGAGAATTTTAAGAACCGCAAAAAACAAATACTGAATTTTTTTAATGGTCAATTTCAATAGCAAAAATTGAGATGTAGAGGAAAGAGTTTGTGAACTAGAAGATAGGTCAATAAAAATTATTCATTCAGAAAAACTGAAAGGAAATCAATCAAAAAGAATGATCCTGTGAAACAGTAACAGCTTACTATCCATATCATTGTAGTCTAAGATAGAAAGAAAAAACGTGCAGTGCAGAAAAAAAAAACTGAGGAAATAATGACTGAAAACGTCACAATTCAGTGAAAGATGTGAACCTACTGATTTAAGTAGAGTGAGTCCCAAAATGGATAAACTCAAAGTAATCCATACACAAACACATAATAAAACTGCTGAAAACTAAAGACAAAGAAAAAAAAAATCATGAAGGCAATTTTTTCTTAAAATGACATATTATCTAGAGGGGAACAATGATTCAAATGGCTTTGGATTTCTTATAAGAAACTACACAGACAAAAGGAAAAGGAACAGTATTTTTGAAGTGCTAAAAGAAAAGAACTATCAACCAAGAATTCCATATCTAGCAAAAATATTTCCAGAGATAAAAGTAAAATAAAGACATTCTCAGATGAAAGAAATTTAGAGAATTCACTGTCAGTATACTCTCTAAAAGAATTGCTAAAGGTAATTTTTCAACAGAACTGAATGATAGCAGAAGGAAACTGGGAACATCAAGAATGAAGGAGGAACAGAAGAAACAGCTAACGTGCTAAACAGAATTGAACATTCTTATTTTATGTTTTACAAAATGTGTTTGCTGGTTAAAAGCAACATGTATAACATTGTCTAATAAGATTTTCAGGATATAAAAGATAACTACAATATAGAAGAAGGATAGTTAAGGGACACAAAAAGTAGACGTTTTCTATGTCGCATATTAAATGACAAAATATTGGTCAAACAGACTGAAAATTTAATATGTTGTACTTTCTAGAATAAAACACTAAAAATACAAAGAGAAATAGTAAAAAAACAAAAATTCTAGATGCAATCTAAAATTGAATATTAAAATGTATCCAAATAAATAAAAAGATGGCAGAAAGGGGGGGAAACAAAAGAACTGAAAAGAGATTAAACAAAAAACAAATTAAAAATGGAAGACTTTGAAATATGCCAACAATTATATTAAATATAATTTGGAATATCATTTAAACATAGAGATTGTCATAATCAAATTTAAAATGACCAAAAGGAAAACTCTCACATAGTGACTATATGAAAGTTAGATAAGTAGACTTCAGAGCAAAGAAAATGACCAGGGATAAAAATGGACATAATATCATGATAAAAGTCAATTCACAAAAGAGACAAATTTTTAAACGTGTATGCAAACAACATCAGTTTCAAAATATATGCTATGAAAACTGACAGAACTGAAAGGAGGAGTGATAAATTCATGATTGTTGAAGATTTCAATATTTCTCTCCCAGTAATCAAGAGAAATAGTAGGAAAAAATCAGTAAAGGCACAGAAGAACTGAAGAGTACTATGAATCAATTGGGTCTGACTGATATTTATATAACATTCTGTACAAAGGCAGAATATACATTCTTTTTAAGTGAAGATAGAAAAATTACCAAGACAGATAATAATCTTGGTCAAAAAACAGTCTTACTAAGTCTATAATTTAAATCATACAAAGTATTTTCTCTGGCCATAGTTGATTTAGATTGGAAATAAAAATACAAAGATAAAAGGGAAATACACAAAAATATGAAAATTAAACCACACACTTTTAAATAACCCATGGGTCAAGGAAGTTTCAAGGGAAGTGATAATATACTTTGAACCGAATAAAAATGAATATACAACTTATCAAATTTGTGGGCTGCAGCTAAAGCAATGCTAGGGAAAAAAGTATACATAAAATTCTTATACTAGAAAGGAAGTCTTAAATCAGTATATAAGATTCTATGTTTTAAAGAACAGCAAAACATACCTAAAGCAGGCAGAAGAAAGAAAATAAAGATAAGAGCAAAACTCAATAAACAAAGAAAATCAATGGACTCAAAAGCTGGTTATTTGAAAATATCAATAAAATTGATAAATCTATAGCAATATGATGAAGAAAAAGGAAGACAAAAATTATCAGCATAAAAAATGAAAGATGGGATACCAATACAGGTCCTGCAGACATTAGACAGTTAATAGGGAATACTACCATCAATTCTTTTGCATGTAAATTCAACAACACAGAATAGACCAACTAATTCATCAAAAGCCACAAATTCCAAAACTCACACATGAAATAGATAACAAACAGTATTGTAACTGTTAAAGAGATTGAATTTGTAGTTTAAAATCTTCTGAAAAAGAAAACTTCAGGCCCAGATGGTCTTACTGGTAAATTCTGCCAAACATTTAAAGTATTAACACCAGTTCTACACAACCTTTTTCATAAAATAGAAGAGGGAACACCATATGAGACCTGGATTTCTCTGATTCTAAAACTAGACAAAAACAAACAAAAAAATCCTACAACACATTATCTCACAATATAGAGAAACTCTTCAAAAAGTTCTTCAAAACAAACCTCTTCAAAAATTATCAGCAAATAAATGAACTTCTCTAAGAGAAAAAGAAAAGCCACCACTAGAAACAAGTACAAATGGAAAAGCTTACCAGTAAAGGCAAACATGAAGTAAAGGTAGGAAATCATCTGCACACAAATATGATATCAAAACCAGCAACTGAATACTGAGCCTGCGCGTCTGGAGCCTGTGCTCCGCAACAGGAGAGGCTGCGATAGTGAGAGGCCCGCGCACCGCGATGAAGAGTGGCCCCCGCTTGCCGTAACTGGAGAAAGCCCTTGCACAGAAACGCAGACCCAACACAGCCAAAAATAAATAAATAAAAAAACAGCAACTGTGAAGAGAGCACAAATGCAGGATATTGGAAAGGCATTTGAAATTAAAAGACCAGCAACTTACAACAATCTTGTTCATATATAGACAGCTATATCAAAACCTCACGGTCAAGCTTCCCTGGTGGTGCGGTGGTTGGGAGTCCGCCTGCCGATGCAGGGGACACGGGTTCGTGCCCCGGTCTGGGAAGATCCCACATGATGAGCAGTGGCTAGGCCCGTTAGCCATGGCCGCTGAGCCTGTGAGTCCGGAGCCTGTGCTCCGCAATGGTAGAGGCCACAACAGTGAGAGGCCCGCGTACAGCAAAAGAAAAAAAAAAACAACCTCATGGTAACCACAAACCAAAAATCTGCAATAGATATACACAAAAAGAAAAAGGAATTGAAACACAACACTAAAGTTAGTCATCATATTACAAGAGAAAAGAACAAAAGAGGAAAGGAAGAAAAAAGACCTACAAAAACAAATCCAAAACAATTAAGAAAATGGCAATAGCAACATACATAATGATAATTATCTTAAATGTAAATGGATTAAATATTTCAACCAAAAGATATAGACTGACTGAACAGATACACAAACAAGACCCATATATATGCTGTATACAAGAGACCCACTTCAGATCTAGGGACACATACAGACTGAAAGTGAGGGGATTCAAAAAGGTATTCCGTGCAAATGAAAATCAAAATAAAGCTGCAATAGCAATACTCATATCAGACAAAAATGAACTTTAAGATAAAGACTGTTATAAGAGACAAAGAACGACACTACATAATGATCAAAGGATCAAGCCAAGAAGAAGATGTAACAATTGTAAATATATATTCACCCAACATAGGAGCACCCTAATATATAAGGTAAATACTAACAGCCATAAAAGGAAAAATTGACAGTAACACAATAATAGTGGGGGACTTTAACACCCCATTTTCATCAATGGATAGATCATCCAGACAGAAGATCAATAAGGAAACTCAGGCCTTAAATGACACAGTAGACCAGGTGGACTTAACTGATATTTATAGAGCATTCCATCCAAAAGCAGCCAAACACACATTCTTCTCAAGTGCACATGGAACTTTCTCCAGGATTGATCACACGCTGGGCCACAAAGTGAGCCTCGGTAAATTTAAGAAAATTAAAATCATATCAAGCATCTTTTCTGACCACAATGTTATGAGATTAGAAATCAATTACAGGGAAAAAAAATTGTAAAAAACACAAACACATGGAAACTAAACAATATGCAACAAAACAACCAATGCATCACTGAAGAAGTGAGAGAAGATCAAAAATTACCTAGAGAAAAATGACAATGAAAGCACTACAATCCAAAACCTATGGGACGTGACAAAAGCAGTTCTGAGAGGGAAGTTTATAGCAATAGAATCTTACCTTAGGAAACAAGAAAAATCACAAATAAACAACGTAAACTTACACCTAAAGGAATTAGAGAAAGAAGAACAAACAAAACCCAAAGTTAGCAGAAGGAAAGAAATCAAAGATCAGAGCAGAAATCAGTGAAATAGAGATGAAGAAAACAATAGTAAAGACCAACAAAACTAAAAGATGGTTTTTAGAAAAGATAAACAAAATTGAAAACCTTTAGGCAGACTCATCAAGAAAAAAAAGGGAGAAGATTCAAATCAATAAATGAAAAAGGAGACATTACAGCAGACACCACAGAAATACAGAGTATCATAAGAGACTACTATAAGCAACTATATGCCAAAAAAATAGACAAGCTGGAAGAAATGTACAAGTTCTTCTTAGAAATCTTAGAAGTATAACCTTCCAAGACTGAACCAGGAAGAAATAGAAAATATGAACAGACCAATCACAAGTACTGAATATGACAATGTGGTATATATACACAATGGAATACTACTCAGCCATCAACGAAATGAAATAATGCCATTTGCAGCAACATGGATGGACCTAGATATTATCATACTAGATGAAGTCAGACAGAGAAAGACAAATGTTATATGATATCACTTATATGTGGAATCTAAAAAAATGATACAAATGTACTTATTTATAAAACAGAAGTAGACTCGTAGACATAGAAAACAAACATGTTTACCAAGGGGGAAGGGAGGGAGGGATAAATTAGGAGGTTGGGATTAACATATACATACTACTATATATAAAAAAGATAAGCCACAAGTATCTACTGTATAGCACAGGGAAGTATATTCAATATCTTATAATAACCTTCAATGGAAAAGGATCTGAAAAAAATATATATAACAGAATCAGTTTACTGTACACCTGAAATATTGTAAATCAACTACACTTCAATTTTAAAAAAAAGAATAAGCAGCAAGATGGTCTTTTAAAGGCTAGTTTGCTTAAAAGTTTGCTCCTAAAAACAGCTCAAGAGTATAAAAATTGCAATATCTCCCATGATCCACAGTTGGTTAGTAACAGAAGAGAATCCAATTCTGGATCACTCCAAGTTCAATTACTTTTCTCTCAAATCATCAAAATGAATCTTACATAGTGGTAGAGAATGCGAACAGGTGATATGATTTCAAGTCCTTTTCATTGCCCCAATTCACCATTTCTTACTGGCTTCTGAAATGTCATTGGCAAGAACTTTCTTCTCTTAACCTAAATCTTTGCCTCTATTTGATATGAGTGCCTGCAATGTAAACAACATTTTAAGCCACCATAAGTAATTCACATCTTAGTGACAGGGAAAGTTCTGAGACCAGTGCCAATGAGAAAATGGATTTTATGTATTATTTGTGTATTATCTAGTGGGGCATACATTTTTTTACAATTTCTTTTAACACTTTTTAAAAATTTTTTATTTATTTATGGCTGCAATGGGTCTTCGTTGCTGCGTGCAGGCTTTCTCTAGTTGCGGCAAGTGGGGGCTACTCTTCATCGTGGTGTGTGAGCTTCTCATTGCGGTGGCTTTTCTTTTTGTGGAGCATGGGCTCTAGGTGCTCAGGCTTCAGTAGTTGTGGCACATGGGCTCAGTAGTTGTGGCTCACGGGCTTTAGAGTGCAGGCTTAGTAGTTGTGGTGCACGGGTTTAGTTGCTCCACAGCATGTGGGATCTTCCTGGACCAGGGCTCAAACCCGTGTCCCCTGCATTGGTAGGTGGATTCTTAATCACTGCGCCACCAGGGAAGTCCCAAGTGTGACATACATTTGCATCAGCCTAATCAATGCATTTACTCCTGTAACAAATTTACATGAAAATCTAAGATATAAAGAAAAGACTTCTGATAAGTGTGGAAAATGAGCAAAGGGAGTTAGTTTTATGTTTCAATAATTTAATGTCATCAAATTCTGAAAACCTGATGTACTATCTCTGCAACGGGGTTATAATTACAAGGTTATTACTCTTATAAATGGAAAATTTTAAATAGATGAATGTTTAGATGGTACTGATCACTTTTGAGCAATCAAAAGGAAAAGGCCATATGATATGAGTGTAATGATGACAGACATTGCTAACTTCCCACTTTTGCCAGGGTTATTCCCTCTCTTTTCATCTCTATAATCAAGGCTGCAGTTACAGAGCTTGGTGTTCATTGGGTTACTCTGAGCATTAAATAACTAAAGTTCTCAATAAAATGCCAGCTATAGGAAATGGTAAAAGTACTAATTTATAATCAGATGTTAATATGTCAAAATGCATGTTGTAATAATGAAAAATTATTAAACAAAGCAAAACTAAGGAACTAATGCGGGAGAGGTAGAACGTTTAAAAATCCTTAAAATAAAAAAAAGGCAAAAAAAAAAGCCCAGAACTAGTGGCATAAATAGACATCAGATAGTTGATGGTAGATGTAAGTCCTTATTACAGCAATTGTATTAAATGTAAAATAACTAAATAGTTGAATTAATAGACAATGATTATCAAACTAGGTTTTTAAAAAGTCCCTCCATCATACTTTGGAGTTCTGCAGAAGCAAAACCTGTGCTGAGGAATCAACTGCAAGTAGTTTATGGAAGATGCAGGGAACATGAATAGGAGAGGAAGATGTGATACAGGGAAGACAAGGCAGCCTTTAAAGTGGATGGTATTAAGCCAGCTACAAAAGGACATGATTGGTGCTTAATCCAGTGAGGAAATCCTAGAATGCAGTGCAAAATGCATAACCTTGCCAAAGGTCAAGGGAGTTGAAGTATTCATACTCCCACACCTGTCAGTCATTGGCTAAAGACTGCCTCTGGGGAGTGTTAACTCTCAGGTACTTCCTGACACCTATGTCTATGGACAAAACAGGTGTTGCAGCCTAAGGGCAGCCCTCAAAAAAAGATGCAAGTGCTGGCTGTTGGAAGATAGGCTGGCATGCACAGAAATGGTAGAGTGATCCAAGGGAACATGGATGGAGCATATACAGCATCTGCTATAACAACTACAATACATGCATCTTACCTCTTAGGATACAAAATGGTTGAAAGCAAAAGGTTGAAAAAACCTGTCTTTCAGAGAAACAATGAGAAGGAAGCTGTTTTGGCTATATAGCTGTATTAATATCAGATAAAATAGAATTTAAAGCAAGAAGAACTACCAGAGAAAAGACTATTTCATAACGATAAAAAAAAAAAGTCTACTGGAGGATACAACAATTCTAAATTTATATGCTTCCAGTTACAGAGCTTCACAATATATAAAGTAATTTAGGACAACAGGAGAAAAAATACAAATCACTGCCAGAGGTTTTAACAACTCTTTTAGTAGCTAATAGAATCAACAGATAAAAAACACAGAATATTTGAATAATATAATTAATAAATTTGAGATGTGACACACATATAACATGACATCAAATAACTACAGTCTATAATCATTTCATGTAGAAACAAAATATATTTAAAAATTCCTTACATAGCTGGCCTTAAAGGAAGTCTCATTAAATCTCAAAAGTCATATATAGTATGTTCTCTGAACACAGTGGAATTAATTTAAAAACTAATAAAAATAACTAGAAAAAAACCTTAAATGTTCTAAATATGAATCCCCTTTCAAAAAGTTGATAGAAAAAAGAAATCACGATAAAAATTAGAAAATATTTGGCTAAAATGGTCCTAAAAATATAGCATATGGAAATATGTGAGAAACAGTTAAACTCATGGGAAGTGGTTATAGCCTTAAAAGTATATATTAAAAATGAAGAAATGCTAAAAATCAAGAAGCCATCACAAGGATACAGAAAAGGTATAGCAAATAAAATCTAAAGGAAATAGAAGGAAGGAAATAAAGAGCAGAAATTAATGAAATAAGAAAATACCCAATCAAGATGACCGGCAAAGGCATTTCCAAAAGCCCATTTGAAGTTGGTGGTTATAAATATAATGTCCGTGTGAATGTATATTTTCCATTAAATCCAGCTTCTCAACTGCAGGTAATGAGCAAATGAAGAGTTGTCTTTACTTAATGTTGCTGTTTCTCCAAAAAAGAACTGAAAGACGAGAATGACAAGGAGACAAGAGATGGTATATGAAAGGGAGTTCTGGTACTGAGACCATTATAGCTAAAGCAGGTAAGAATAATATAAAGAAATGGAGGGGGTGGTAAAGGATGTAATTAATATCAATGGATTGAATGAAGATGGTGGCGTGAAAGTGGCGGGGCTTCAAACTGAGTCATGAATGGAATGGAGTAGTTTTTACTAATGTTGTTTTTTGCGTCATGACTGGGGATACACTGAGTCACAGTGAAAGGGTTTGATGGCTCAGAGTAAAGGTGTGAGATTTGGCCAAATGTACAGAATACTTAGAATTATAAAGAGTTAAATGTTCATAAGGAAATCATCACTCCCTTAATCACTGTAACTTCAGCCATGAATTGTACAAGGTAAAAATCTCAGATAACATTGAAAAAGAATATATATGTATATATGTGTATATACTTACATAACTGAATCACTTTGCTATATACCAGAAACTAACACAACATTGTAGGCCAACTATACTTTAATAAAAAAAAGGCAAAAATAAAATCTCAGATAACACAGACATCCTTTATATTTACTCCCCCAACCCCTTTACATATATCCTAAGGATTTTATGGGAGATATCTGTGGCTTCTTCCAAATGTATATTAGCAGTTCCCCTTTCAAGTAGTCTTTATGAAATCTTCTAACTTAATGACTGACTACAAGGTTCCCTTTCCCTTCTCTTTTTAGCTTCTCAATGTCTCATTTTCTATACCTGAAAGTTCATGAGCATGATTTGCTTTCATTTTTAAAAAGGCTTACTAAAAAATACTGAATAAGACTTCAAAATAATTGTTATTTATTGACACCATAAGATGTAATAAAAACACTTTTTAGAAAACAACCATTGGGGGTCTTATGTTGTGAACTGGAAAATGATATTCCTGGATTTATTCACTCATTCACGTAATAAATATTTATTGAGCTCCTTTTATACAACAGGTCATTTTCTAGATAATAAGGGGTAACAGTGAATAAAACAGACCAGAGTCATGTTCATATGATTCTAGTTTAATTGGAAGAGACCCATGATAAAAATAAATAAAAGCCAGTGGAGTTGAGTGCTATAACAAAAAGTTAAAGGAAGATAAAGGGATAGACGAAAGAATGTCTTCTTTTAGATAAGGTGGTTGAAAAAGACCTCACCGAAGAGGCAACTTTAGAATAGAGACCAAAATAAAATGAGGTAGTAAGTCATGTAGATAAGGAGGAGCTTGTAGGTCAGAGAAGGGTCCCCAGGAGATGCAAAGACCTGAGACAGAAATATGGCTCACTGTGTAATGAATGGAAAGGAAGCTAGTATGGCTGGTACAGTGAGCTCAGGGGTGAGTGTTAGGAATAAGGTAAGAGAAGAGAAATTGGAGTCTGGATAAATAAATCATATATGACCTTGAGGTTAAGGAGTTTGCAATTTATTCTGGGGGAGCTGGAAAAGTTTTGGAAATTTCTGAACAGAGGAGTCACTTGATTATTATTGCATTTTTTAAAGAACTGCTCTGTTTTCTTTGGAGAGATTAGATTGTAAGGGAACAAAAATGAAAGGGCAGGGACCAGTTAGAAAGCTATTGCAGTAGTTCATTTGAAATAATATCTTGGTATCAGGAGAGGCATGAAAAGTAATGGGATCCTAGCTGTATTTCAAAGAACAGACATGTTTGGCCACCAAACTGAACTGGGATTGTGAGAAGAGAGGAGGAATTGAGAAAGAAGGAGAAGAATCAAAGATAATTCTTAAGCTTTTTGGGCTTGAGCTACTGGGTAAACAGAATTTCCTTTTACTAAAATGGAGATAATTCTGAGAAAAGCAGAGTAAAAAACTCGAGGTTTTGGTAGATTGAATTTGAGATGTCTGTTATCAATTCAGGTGTAGAGATTGAATGTATCATTGGGAAGACTGGGGCTCAAGATGATATTGAAAACAACTAGACTAGATGAACACAACAGAAAGAAAAATCTGATCATTGAGACTTGGGGATCTGTGATATTGAGAGGTTATAAAGATGAGCAGATTTACCAAAGGAGACTGGGAAGGAACAGTCAGAGTGTGGGGGAGGGGGGACATATTGTCTTGGAGGCTAAAGAAAGTATTCAAGGAATGATCAAGCATGGTCCTTGCTATTATGCAATCAAATAAAATCAAGATTATAAATAAGTCAGTGGAATTGGCAACGTGAAGTTTATTGGCGACAGAAGATTTAGTGAATTAGTGGGAAGAAAAACTTACTGGATTAAGTTCAAGAAAGAAAGGAGAGAAAACAGACAGTGAATATAACCAAGATTTTTGAGGACATTTTCTCTAAGATGGAGCAGAAAAACGGGGTATCCAAATAGAGATATGGGAGCAAGATAATTTTTTGAATAAAAGGCTGATAAGAATATTCAAGTAGGAAGGGAACAATCAATTCTTCAGGAGGGAAAAGGAACAACTGCAGGAACAATGTTCTTGACTAGGTCAGAGGAAATGTCATTCACTGCACAAATGGAGAAATGGACATCAGATAGGATAATGAAGAGTCATTCATTCTAACTGGAGTAAGGCAGGGTATACGGGTTCAGATACAGGTAGGGAGTTTTAATGCTGGACCTAGGTAAGCATTCCTTCCTTATTCTTTGCCTTTTAGTAGTAAAATATGAGTCAAGGACATCAGCTCAGAATGGAGGGGACATTTTATAACTTTGAAGAATGAGAAGATATGAAACATTTGTCTCAGAAAGTGAAAGAATCAATTTACTTGGGAAACAGAGGATTCCTAGACAACCCTGATGACCCACTTGAGGTTGTAGGTGTGAATTTAAAGTGAGATCAGTCAAACATGATATTTGGTTTTCTCCAACCCTATTATAGGTAGTAGGTAGGTGGGAACTTAGTGTTGAGGTCTTGCCAAGTTGGTATGACTGAAAAGAGAAAGGGGAAACTAAACTGAGAGTGATGCCTGTGATTGGCCTATTAAAACAAAGCCAGTCATGGAAGAATGTGAGGAAATGAATAAAACAAAGAGCTAAAGTGGGACTGTCAACGGATTGGAGCTCACAGTGTAGGATCAAAAATGGAGGAATGAGCTGTAAACATGGTAGTCTGTGCAATGCTTGAAATTGAGATTTTAAAGAATGTAGCACCTGCAAATGATGATATCTATGGTTGGATCATAGAAATGGGTGGCTGATATATACCCATTTATATTACTGTACATCAACTATAATATTAATATTATATTAATATTACTGTACATCAACTATACTTCAATAAAAATAAAATAAACTTCAAAAAAATGGGTAGCTGATATGGGTTAGAAGATAATTGGAGGAAAGGAGACCCAGGATATGGGAGAGATCATTTTGTGATGGAAGAGGATTAAGTGGGTAGTAAAATCTTCAACAGAAAGAGTAGGAGCACTCCCCAAAAGGACAGCAGAAGATTGCAGTAAATGTTAGTGCTGGTTATTCTCTGATTATATGCATTCCAGTGGGAACTGGCATATATGGGAAGTAGGAAGAAAAATTGTCTGAAAGGAGTTGTGAAGAGCAAGCAGGTTATCTACTCAACCTCTATGTCCAGTGGCACATGGGGTGAGAGAAAATACAGCCACTGTTCGAAATACTACAAGGGCAAGTAGCACCTTCAAAGAAGAGTTAAATTTTAATTCAAGCAAGAAGTTAAATTGAACCTTAAAAGAAGAAGAGGAAGAAACAAAGTGCTTTATTAATGAGAGAGCCTGCCTTATGGAGAAAGAATCTGGAGCATGAAGCTTGAATGTATGATCATGTCAGAGTAGAAGGCTGTACAAAACTTATGGAGTTGAGTGTCTAGGTAACAAAGGGTGAACATTGAATCCTGTGCTTTCAAAGTCCAGAAGGGACTGTGGTTTTGAAGGACTAAAGGGAATGATAGGATTAGTCCTGATTGCCTCTGGGAGGAAGGTGGATAATTAATTCATTTATATACTATTTAATGGGTGACTGGTTTTAGGCATTTTGATGTCAGTATTCCTTGCACAGGAGATAGTGGTTGTCTTGCCAGGAGTGATGCAGCACAGGGAGAATGATTTTAAAGAGAGTCCTCTCCTCTAATGTATCTTTGACTTAACTGTTTTCCTGTAACCAATGTGACCTCAGCTCATTAAATTTTAAAATTAATGTATATCCAAAATAGAAGTGTTCTAAATAAAATGACCAAAGAAGACATTGAATGCTTTCCAAATTCCAAACTGAAGAAAATCTTGATACTTCTGTTTCTAATTCCAGTTTGGCCAAAGGAGAAATAGATTTGTTCACCATGTTTACTCTATATTCCCTTTGTTTTCTAAGGTAATTTCTTTTTTTTTTTTAAGAAATTTTATTTTGACCAAATTATTTGCCAAATACAAAGACTTCAGATCCTTTTTTTTTTTTTTTTTTTTTTTTTGCGGTACACGGGCCTCTCACTGTTGTGGCCTCTCCCGTTGCGCAGAACAGGCTCCGGACGCGCAGGCTCAGCGGCCATGGCTCACGGGCCATGTGGGATCTTCCCGGACCGGGGAACGAACCCGTGTCCCCTGCATCGGCAGGCGGACTCTCAACCACTGCACCACCAGGGAAGCCCTCAACTGTTGTTTTCTGAGAATACTTATTGTTTTAAAAACCATCATATCTTGAATAATAAAAGTATTTTCTATAATGGCTACAAGTCAGGTCATTTTGATTCATAATAGGATTCTTGACACTAGCACGATTTGTTATAAAAATTGAGATTTTTAAATTCCTAGATTTCTGAGTTAATTAATCTCAAAAATGTTAGGTATCTGACAGCATTTATACTGCCATTTTATCAGTGTGTGCACCTGTGCAGGGGGGTCAGCACAGAGAAAAGAAATAGGAGAATTTATAATGCCTTACACAAAAAAAGGTAATCAATAGCCATTTGTTGAATAAATAGAAGTCCTTTATACCTTATTTAAGTGTGTATATGTGATGGTTGCTGGTGGGGTGTTATAATAGGACAGCATTAGAGTATTAACACAAGGATGGGAGGTGGGGCTTTGGTCTTGTTAATCCTTTTAAGGCAGCACTCTTAGGGTACAAGGGATCCACCCACCAGGAGCAGGATACAGCAAAGTATTTACAGCTTCCTGGAATCTAAGTTTTAATAAAAAGTCTCCCATGGGAAAAAAAAATGGCTCATACCTTGGAAAATTTTTAAACTTCAAGTTTATACCCATCTCTTGGTATCAAAACACAAATCCAAGAAACTAGTATAAAAATATCCCTCAGACACATGACAAACATAAACACAACTGCATATAGAGGGCCATTCCCACACTCCAAGCCACATGAGATTCCTTCAGGAAAAAACTTGGATGAAAGCAAATTTGACCTCAAATATTACAAAGCATAAACAGAAGCAGCTAACCAAAAAACAAGCAGACAAACATAAGAGGAAAATTAAAACATACTAGTAAGTATGAATGAGAGAACAACTTTTCTAAAAGGTTATAAAATGAATATGTTTTAAATGACCTGTTCTAAAAGAAGGGCCTAAATACATATAAGGCAAATTTAGAAATAACTGATACAGTAATTGAAGTTTGAAACTCATTGAAGAATTAGAAGCTGATTAATAATGGCTGAAGAGCTAATTTGTGACCCAGAGGTAGATTCAAAACAAAACAGAAAAGTAGACTAGAGCACATAAGATGAAGAGATTTTAAAATATTTCTTAAAAAGATTACTAGATATGGATGTTGAGTGACACAGAAGATAGAATGAGGAAATGAAGTCTAATAGATTTCCCAGAAGGAAAAAAAAAATTGAAGAATTAAATGAAATAACCTCAACAACATGCTTGTTATTAGAGTCAAAAATGTTCATTCCCTGTCCCTCTTCCCCACTATTTCTTACTTTCTAATTGAAAACGAAATTAAAATTTAAGATTATTTTTATACAAGCTCCCATAGACTGGTATCATAGTTTATGCCCAGGATTCTATGTACCTGTTCATCTTCATGAGGATGCTAGCAAATTGCTTCATTACTTCCACTTATCAGAAGTTGAGACTAAAATTCAGAGAGGATAATAACTTGCAGAAAATCACACAGCTGGGATTCAAATATAATATATTTTACTCCAATGAATTCTTTTTTTACCTCTCTTTTGCAATTTTCTAATATTAATTACCATATTAAATAGCAAGGAGGTTATTTCATCAAATTAGGCTCATGAAAATGGACTTTTATATAAAACAATGCAAAGTTCTTTACTGGAAGTAGAAATAGGGAAGAAAAAGAAACATGGACATGTATAGCACATGTTGAATTTATAAAATATTTTTAAATTGCTATAAAGTTGTTAAATGAGAAAAGTCACTTTCCAGATATTTTACAAGAAACAATTCATCCTGAAGCAATTTTTTCTTCTTTTGTATGTCAGAATTATAATGCTCTATAAACAGGTTTTCTAATGGATTTGCTGGCAACCCCTTAAGACATTCAGTGAATGCTACAATAGTCTGTGTTCTGGCTTGCTTTAATCACTTAAGAAAATTTCTGTCGTGTTTGCTCAGTGTGACAAGGTTTGCTTTCCAACTGAACACAAAACAAAAGGCCTGCTTAGCCTCCCAGCTCTACTGTGTGCGTCCACTTCATTCGTTCATTTACTTCTTTAATATTGCAAAACTACTATTTATATGCTAAGCATTGTACTTATTCCTGAGGATATTATAGCGAACATGAAAGACAGTTTTTGATCTCATGGAGCCTATCACCCAAAGGAGTGACAGGAAAAAAATCAAGAAGCAAAACATAAATTTTGATTAAGTGCTATAAAAGAAACAAAGAAAGTTCTGACATTATTTGGGTTTGACCTGTTTTGGATAAGATGATTAAAGGATGTCTAAGTACTGGTCGTAAAGACAAGAAACCCATAGTCTCTGAATCTTTTCCACATCAGTGGATGTTACTCTACCAGCCCTGATAATAATGGCTTACTAACCCCATTATGAGGATGGGGCAGCTTCATCACATGGCCATCAAATGCCTCTAGGCAGGCTGGACTTTTAAATGTGGGAAGATCAAAATGAAGCATTTTTCAATGGGCAACGTATCTAGATTTAATTTTCTCTTGCTCTATTTATCTTCCTCACCATTGCCTTATTTTCCTCCCGCCCCAAATATCATGTTTATTATGTTCTACTTCACCACTTACTTTCTAACTCTGATTTCAGTCTTGGGACCCACCTCACCGCTCTGTGGGTATATGGTAGATTCCCCTTCTTATCTCCATGTCTTTGCTCACATGTTCTATCCCACCTCAAAGACTCTCTATTTAACCCAGTCCTACTTTCCTTAAAAGGCAAATTTACCCAACAAAATGCGGCAAAGTGGAGTTTATTCATTCATTCATCCATCCGTTTATTCAACATACACCTAACACTAGGCAGTGTGCTAGTTCTAAGAAAATAACTATGAAGAAAAAGAATATACCATAAAAATAATTTGTAAGACTTGATAAACACTCAAACAGGTTCTCAATTAATTCCAAGTAACAAATTTTGCATGTCTCAGGTGACTTGTCAAAGGAAAGGATTAGAATTATTTGTAATCATTTGTGAAATGTTCCACATATTCCAAGGAAATGATTACTTAATAAAATCACAAATATACACACAGAAGGAAACTGCCATATATATTTTCCCATTACCACAAACATTTATCTTAAATTCAAATACTTTTAACAAATTAATATCCATTAATGAGTTATGAAATATATTTAGTGTTGCAACCAGCACTGTTTAAAAATGAAATTGGTTAGAACAGAACAGGATAGAAAATATTAGATCACACTGTGTGTGCTTTAATGTAAATTTTTATTCATGAATATTCTTTCAAAACTGTACACATGTGTACCTGGTTGAGAAGTAAAAATTAATATTTTGAGTGTGGGTCAGCATCAGTAAAGTTTTAAAGCCACTGTATTAAAGGCTGCTTAGGGGGAGGAGCTTCAAGATGGTGGAAGAGTAAAACGTGGAGACCACCTTCCTCCCCACAAATACATCAGAAATACATCTACACGTGGAACAACTCCTACAGAACACCTACTGAACGCTGGCAGAAGACCTCAGACCTCCCAAAAGGTAAGAAAGTCCCCACGTACCTGGGTAGGGCAAAAGAAAAAAGAAAGAACAGAGACAAAAGAATAGGGACGGGACCTGCACCAGTGGGTGGCAGCTGTGAAGGAGGAAAGGTTTCAACACACTAGGAAGCCCCTTCGCGGATGGAGACGGCGGGTGGCGGACGGGAGGAGCTTCGGCGCCTCAGAGGAGAGCGCAGCAACAGGGGTGCAGAGGGCAAAGCGGAGAGATTCCCCCACGGAGGATCGGTGCCAACTGGCACTCACCAGCCCGAGAGACTTGTCTGCTCACCCGCCGGGGTGGGCGGGGGCTGCGAGCTGAGGCTCCGGTCGGGCTTCAGAGGTCAGATCCCAGGGAGAGGACTGGGGTTGGCTGCGTGAACAAAGCCTTAAGGGGCCTGGTGGGCCACAGGTAGCTGGGAGGGAGTCCAGGAAAAAGTCTGAAGCCGCTAAAGAGGCAAGAGACTTTTTCTTGCCTCTGTTTCCTGGTGCGCGAGGAGAGGGGATTAAGAGCACTGCTTAAAGGAGCTCCAGAGACGGGCACGAGCCGCGGCTATCAGCGCGCACCCCAGAGACGGGCATAAGATGCTAAGGCTGCTGCTGCCGCCACCAAGAAGCCTGTGTGCGAGCACAGGTCACTATCCACACCTCCCCTACCGGGAGCCTGTTCAGCCCGCCACTGCCAGGGTCGCGTGATCCAGGGACAACTTCCCTGGGACAACACACGGCGGGCCTCAGGCTAGTGCAACGTCACACCGGCCCCTGCGCAGGCTCACCCTGCATTCCATCCCCCTTCATCCCCTGGCCTGAGTGAGCCAGAGCCCCCTAAGCAGCTGCTCTTTTAACCCCGTCCTGTCTGAAGAACAGATGCACTCAGGCGACCTACACGTAGAGGCGGGTCCAAATCCAAAGCTGAACCCCAGGAGCTGTGCGAACAAAGAGAGAAAGGGTAATTTCTCCCAGCAGCCTCAGGAGCACCAGATTAAATCTCCACAATCAACTTGATACCCTGAAGCTGTGGAATACCTGAATAGACAACAAATCATCCCAAATTGAGGCGGTGGACTTCGGGAGCAACAATATATATATATTTTTTCCCTTTTCCATATATTGTGAGTGTGT
This sequence comes from Grampus griseus, assembly GCF_964374135.1. Lineage (NCBI taxonomy): Eukaryota > Metazoa > Chordata > Mammalia > Artiodactyla > Delphinidae > Grampus > Grampus griseus. Next base: position 40,364,910 of record NC_139009.1, read on the forward strand.
ATGTGTATACTTCTGTGTGTCATTTTGTCTCTATAGCTTTGCTTTTACCATTTATCCTAAGGTTCTGACTGTCCGTTTGCTTTTTTTGTTTTTGGGTTTTTTTGCCGTAAGCAGGCCTCTTACTTTTGTGGCCTTTCCCATTGCGGAGCACAGGTTCCAGACGTGCAGGCTCAGCGACCATGGCTCATGGGTCCAGCTGCTCCACGGCATGTAGGATCTTACCAGACCGGGGCACGAACCCATGTCCCCTGCATCGGCAGGCGGACTCTCAACCACTGCGCCACCAGGGAAGCCCTTTAATTTTTTTTAGTATAGTTTTTAGTGCTTGTTATCATTAGTGGATTTGTTTTTTTGGTTTGGTTGCTCTCTTCTTTCTTTCTTTCCTTTTTTTTATTTTTTAATTACTCAAAAAATCTTTTTAAAATTATTTTTTATTTTTTCTTTTAATAACTTTATTTTATCTTCTTTCTTTCTTTCTTTCTCTCTTTCTCTCCCTCTCTCTCTCTCTCTCTCTCTATTTCCTCCCTTTTATTCTCAGCCGTACGGATGACAGGCTCTTGGTGCTCCAGCCAGGCATCAGGGCTGTGCCTCTGAGGTGGGAGAGCCAACTTCAGGATACTGGTCCACAAGAGACCTCCCAGCTCCATTTAAAATCAAACAGTGAAAATCTCCCAGAGATCTCCATCTCAACACCAAGACCCAGCTCCACTCAATGACCAGCAAGTTCCAGTGCTGGACATCCTATGCCAAACAACTAGCAAGACAGGAACACAAACAACCCCACCCATTAGCAGAGAAGCTGCCTAAAATCATAATAAGTCCACAGACACCCCAAAACACACCACAAGATGTGAACCTGCCCACCAGAAAGACAAGATCCAGCCTCATCCACAGAACACAGGCATTAGACCCCTCCACCAGGCAGCCTACACAAACCACTTAACCAAACTTAGACACTGGGGGCAGACACCAAAAACAACAGGAACTACGAACATGCAGCCTGCGAAAAGGGGACCCCAAACACAGTAAGATAAGCAAAATGAGAAGACAGAGAAACACACAGCGGACGAAGGAGCAAGGTAAAAACCCACCAGACCTAAAAAATGAAGAAGAAATAGGCAGTCTATCTGAAAAAGAATTCACAATAATGCTAGTAAAGATGATCCAAAATCTTGGAAATAGAATGGAGAAAATACAAGAAACATTTAACAAGGACCTAGAAGAACTAAAGACCAAACAAAGAGTGATGAACAATGCAATAAATTAAAAATTCTCTAGAAGGAATACAGTCAGAAGAACGGATAAGTGACCTGGAAGATAAAATAGTGGAAATAACTACTGCAGAGCAGAATAAAGAAAAAAAATGGAAAGAATTGAGGACAGTCTCAGAGACCTCTGGGACAACACTAAACGCACCAACATTCAAATTATAGGGGTTCCAGAAGAAGAAGAGAAAAAGAAAGGGACTGAGAAAATATTTGAAGAGATTATAGTGGAAAACTTCCCTAATATGGGAAAGGAAATAGTTAATCAAGTCCAGGAAGCACAGAGAGTCCCATACAGGATAAATCCAAGGAGAAATACGCCAAGACACATATTAATCAAACTATCAAAAATTAAGTACAAAGAAAAAATATTAAAAGTAGCAAGGGAAAAATAACAAATAAGATACAAGGGAATCCCCATAAGGTTAACAGCTGATCTTTCAGTATAAACTCTCCAAGCCAGAAGGGAGTGGCAGGACATATTTAAAGTAATGAAGGGAAAAAACCTACAACCAAGATTACTCTACCCAGCAAGGATCTCATTCAGATTTGATGGAGAAACTAAATCCTTCACAAAAAAAGAAAAAGCTAAGAGAATTCAGCACCACCAAACCAGCTTTACAACAAATGCTAAAGGAACTTCTCTAAGCAGGAAACACAAGAGAAGAAAAGGACCTATAAAAACAAACCCAAAACAATTAACACAATGGTAATAGGAACATACATATCATTAATTACCCTAAATGTAAATGGATTAAATGCTCCAACTAAAAGACATAGACTGGCTGAATGGATACAAAAACAAGACCCGTATATATGCTCTCTACAAGAGTCCCACTTCAGACCTAGGGACACACACAGACTGAAAGTGAGGGAATGGAAAAAGATATTCCATGCAAATGGAAATCAAAAGAAAGCTGGAGTAGCAATTCTCATATCAGACAAAATAGATTTTAAAACAAAGGCTATTATAAGAGACAAAGAAGGACACTATAATGATCAAGGGATCAATCCAAGAAGAAGACATAAAAATTGTAAATATTTATGCACCCAACATAGGAGCACCTCAATACATAAGGCAAATACTAACAGCCATAAAAGGGGAAATCAACAGTAACAAAATCATAGTAGGGGACTTTAACAGCACACTTTCACCAATGGACAGATCATCCAAAATGAAAATAAATAAGGAAACACAGCTTTAAATGATACATTAAACAAGATGGACTTAATTGATATTTATAGGACATTCCATTCAAAAACACTTCCTTTGTGCTTTGAAAGAAATACACTTTCTTCTCAAGTGCTCATTGAACATTCTCCAGGATAGGTCATATCTTGGGTCACAAATCAAGCCTTGGTAAATTTAAGAAAACTGAAATCGTATCAAGTATCTTTTCCAACCACAACGCTATGAGACTAGGTATCAATTACAGGAAAAAATCTGTAAAAAATACAAATACATGGAGGCTAAACAATACACTACTTTATAACTAACAAATCACTGAAGAAATCAAAGAGGAAATCAAAAAAATACCTAGAAACAAATAATAATGAAAACATGATGACCAAAAACCAACCTAATGCAGCAAAAGAAGTTCTAAGAGGGAAGTTTATAGCAATACAATCCTACCTTAAGAAACAAGAAACATCTCAAATAAACAACCTAACCTTACACCTAAAGCAATTAGAGAAAGAAGAACAAAAAACCCCAAAGTTAGCAGAAGGAAAGAAATCATAAACATCAGACCAGAAATAAATGAAAAAGAAATGAAGGAAATGATAGCAAAGATCAATAAAACTAAAAGTTGGTTCTTTGAGAAGATAAACAAAATTGATAAACCATTAGCCAGACTCATCAAAAAAAAGAGGTAGAAGACTCAAATCAATAAAATCAGAAATGAACAAGACGTTATAACAGACACTGCAGAAATAAAAAGGATCATGAGACATTAATACAAGCAAATATATGCCAATTAAATGGACAACCTGGAAGAAATGGACAAATTCTTAGAAATGCACAACCTTCCGAGACTGAACCAGAAAGAAATAGAAAATATGAATAGACCAATCACAAGCACTGAAACTGAAACTGTGATTAAAAATTTTCCAACAAAAAAACCCCCAGGACCAGATGGCTTCACAGGCAAATTCTATCAAACATTTAGAGAAGAGCTAACACCTATCCATCTCAAACTCTTCCAAAATATAGCAGACAGAGGACCACTCCCAAACTCATTCTATGAGGCCACCATCACCCTGATACCAAAACCAAAGATGTCACAAAGAAAGAAAACTACAGGCCAATATCACTGATGAACATAGATGCAAAAATTCTCAACAAAATACTAGCAAACAGAATTCAACAGGACATTAAAAGGATCATACACCATGATCAAGTGGGGTTTATCCCAGGAATGCAAGGATGCTTCAATATACACAAATCAATCAATGTGATACACCATATTAACAAACTGAATGAGAAAAACCATATGATCTCAATAGATGCAGAGAAAGCTTTTGACAAAATTCAACACCCATTTATGATAAAAACCCTGCAGAAAGTAGGCATAGAGGGAACTTTTCTCAACATAATAAAGGGCATATATGACAAATCCACAGCCAACATCGTCCTCAATGGTGAAAAACTGAAACCAATTCCTCTAAGATCAGGAACAAGACAAGGTTGCCCACTCTCACCACTGTTATTCAACATAGTTTTGGAAGTTTAAGTCACAGTAATCAGAGAAGAACAAGAAATAAAAGGAATCCAAATTGGAAAAGAAGAAGTAAAGCTGTCATTGTTTGCAGATGACATGATACTTACTATACATGGAGAATCCTAAATATACTACCTGAAAACTACTAGAGCTAATTAATGAATTTGGTAAAGTAGCAGGATACAAAATTAATGCACCGAAATTTCTAGCATTCCTATACACTAATGATGAAAAATCTGAAATTGAAATTAAGAAAATACTCCCATTTACCACTGCAACAAAAAGAATAAAATATCTAGGAATAAACCTACCTAAGGAGACAAAAGACCTGTATGCAGGAAATTGTAAGACACTGATGAAAACAACTAAAGATGATACCAACAAATGGAGAGTTATACCATGTTCTTAGATTGGAAGAATCACTATTGTGAAAATGACTCTACTATCAAAGCAATCTACAGATTCAATGCAATCCCTATCAAACTACCACTGGCATCTTTCACAGAATTAGAACAAAATATTTCACAATTTGTATGGAAGCAAAAAAGACCCCGAATAGCTAAAGCGATCTTGTGAAAGAAAAACGGAGCTGGAGGAATCAGGTTCCGACTTCAGACTATACTACAAAGCTACAGTAATCAATACAGTATAGTACTGGCACAAAAACAGAAATATAGATCAATGGAACAGGATAGAAAGCCCAGAGATAAACCCACGCACATATGGTCACCTCAACTTTGATCAAGGTGGCAAGAATATACAGTGGGGAAAAGAAAACCTTTTCAAGAAGTGGTGCTGGGAAAACTGGACAGCTACATGTAAAAGTATGAAATTACAACACTCCATAACACCATACACAAAAATAAACTCAAAATGGATTAAAGACCTAAATGTAAGGCCAGACACTATCAAACTCTTAGAGGAAAACATAGGGAGAACACTCTATGACATAAATCACAGCAAGTTCCTTTTTGACCCACCTCCTAGAGAAATGGAAATAAAAACAAAAATAAAAAAATGGGACCTAATGAAACTTCAAAGCTTTTGCACAGCAAAGGAAACCATAAACAAGACCAAAAGACAACCCTCAGAATGGGAGAAAATATTTGCAAATGAAGCAACTGACAAAGGATTAATCTCCAAAATTTACAAGCAGCTCATGTGGCTCAATATCAAAAAAAACAAACAACCCAATCAAAAAATGGGCAGAAGACCTAAATAGACATTTCTCCAAAGAATATATACAGATTGCCAGGAAACACATGAGAGAATGCGCAACATCATTAATCATTAAAGAAATGCAAATCAAAACTACAATAGATATCATCTCACACCAGTCAGAATGGCCATCCTCAAAATATCTACAAGCAATAACTGCTGGAGAGGGTGTGGAGAAAAGGGAGTCCTCTTACACTGTTGGTGGGAATATAAATTGATACAGCCACTAAGGAGAAGAGTATGGAGGTTCCTTAAAAAACTAAAAATAGAACTACCATACAACCCAGCAATCCCACTACTGGGCATATATCCTGAGAAAACCATAATTCAAAAAGAGTCATGTACCAAAATTTTCATTGCAGCTCTATTTACAATCCAGGACATGGAAGTAACCTAAGTGTCCATCGATGGATTACTGGATGAAGAAGATGTGGCACATATACACAATGGAATATTACTCAGCCATAAAAAGAAATGAAATTGAGTTATTTGTAGTGAGGTGGATGGACCTAGAGTCTGTCATACAGAGTGAAGTAAGTCAGAAAGAGAGAAACAAATACCATATGCTAACACATATATATGGAATCTAAGAAAAGAAAATGGTCATGAAGGACCTAGGGGCAAGATGGGAATAAAGACACAGACCTACTAGAGAATGGACTTGAGGATATGGGAGGGGGATGGGTAAGCTGTGACAAAGTGAGAGAGTGGCATGGACATATATACACTACCAAATGTAAAATAGGTAGCTAGTGGGAAGCAGCCGCATTGCACAGGGAGATCAGCTCGGTGCTCTGTGATCACCTAGAGGGGTGGGATAGGGAGGGTGGGAGGGAGGGAGACACAAGAGGGAAGAGATATGGGAACATATGTATACGTATAACTGATTCACTTTGTTATGAAGCAGAAACTAACACACCATTGTAAAGCAATTATCCTCCAGTAAAGATGTTAAAAAAAAAAAAAAAGAAAATTAAACGTCACTCACAAATCATTTAAAAAATAAAGAACATGGAAACAACCTAAATGTCCATCGAGAGATGAATGGGTAAAGAATATGTGGTACATACATACAATGGAATACTACTCAGCCATAAAAAAGAACAAAACAATGCCATTTGCAGCAACATGGATGCAACTAGGATGGATTTTCTTTTGATGAGAGTCAGATGCCTGAAAGAGAAACCATTCCCTTGACTGTGTAATGCACATTAGAGAATAAAGCTCCTGTTTCTATGGTTTAAAAAAAAAAAAAATTGCAGCAGTATTGTTTTTGGATCCATCTCCTACAGTAACGTTAAGAAAAACAAAAATATAGAAATAGACCTAATTAAACTTAAAAGCTGCTGCACAGTGAAAGAAACCATAAACAAAATGAAAAGGCAACTCATATAGAATGGGAGAAAATATATGCAAATGAATAACTGACAAAAGATTAATCTACAAAATATACAACAGCTCATGCAGCTCTATGTCAAAAAAGAAACAAACAACAAAAAACCTCAATGAAAAAATGGCCAGAAGATCTAAATAAACATTTCTTCAAAGAAGACATACAGATGGCCAAAAAGCACGTGAAAAGATGCTCAACATCACTAATTATCAGAAAAATGCAAATCAAAACTACAATGAGTTATCACCTCACACCAGTCAGAATAGACATCATCAAAAAGTCTACAAGCAAGGGGCTTCCCTGGTAGCACAGTGGATGAAAGTCCGCCTGCTGATGCAGAGGACACGGGTTCTTGCCCCGGTCCAGGAAGATCCCACATGCCGCGGAGCTGCTGGGCCCGTGAGCCATGGCTGCTGAGCCTGCGCGTCCGGAGCCTGTGCTCCGCAATGGGAGAGGCCACAACAGTGAGAGGCTAGAGTACCGCCAAAAAAAAAAAAAAAAAAAGCGATTATAGCAAGGTTTCATTATATATGGCTAGTATACAAAAGTCAGTTACTTTCAAATACACCAGCAATGAACAAATGAAATTTGAAATTAAAAACACATCACCATTTATATTAGTACCTAAAAAATGAAATACTTAGGTATAAATCTAGTGAAATACATACAATATCTATATGAAATATCAAAGGAGAACTAAGTAAGTAGAGAGTTATCCTATGTTCATACATAGGAAGGCTCAATATTGTCAAGATGTCAGTTTGTTCCCAATTTGTTTATAAACTCAATGCAATTCCAATCAAAATCCCAGCAAATTATTCTATGGATATTGACAAATTGATTCTAAAGTTTATATGGAGAGGCAAAAGACGCAGCATAGCCAACTCAATATTGAATGGGAAGAATAAAGTTGGAAGACTGATGCTGCCTGACTTAAAGTCAGAGTCACTATACGGCCACAGTAACCAAAAGAGTCTGGTATTGTACAAAGAATAGACTAATAGATCAATGGAACAAAATAGAGCCCAGAAACAGACCCATGTAAATAGAGTCAACTGATCTTTGGCAAAGAAACAAAGGCAATATGATTGAACAAAGATAGTCTTTTCAACAAATGATGTTTGCTGGGAAAAAAACCAACGAAATGAACATGGACACAGACCTTACACACTTGACTAAAATCAAATCAAAATGAATCACAGACCAAAATGTAAAACCTCAAGCTATAAAACCAGAAGACAACACAGGAGAAAACCTAGGTGACCTTAGGTATGACAAAGGCTTTTTAGGTATAACACCAAAGTCACAATCCATGAAAGAAAGAATTAAGCTGGACTTCATTAAAATTAAAAACTTCTGCTCTGTGAAAGAAAATGTCACAAGTATAAGAAGAGAAGCCTTAGACTGGAAGAAAATATTTGCAAAAGACATCTGATAAAGGACTGTTAGAAAAAATTTTAAAGAACACTTTAAACTCAACAATAAATAAACAACCCAATTTAAAAATGGGTCAAAGAGCTTAACAGCTACCTCAAAGAAAATATACAAATGGCAAATAAGCATGCAGGAAAAGATGCTCCACATCATATTAAAATAACAATGCAATACCACTACACAGCTGTTAGAATGGTCAAAACCCTGACAAACCAAATGCTGGTGAGGATGTGGCGCACAGGAGCTCTCATTCACTGCTGTTGGGAATGCAAATGGTACAGCCACTTTGGAAGTCAGTTTGGTGGTTTTTTACAAAAGTAAACATAACATACTTTTACAATAAGATCCAGCAATCATGCTCCTTTGTATTTACCCAAAGGAGGTGAAAATTTCTATCGACACAAAACCTGAACATGGATGTTTATAGTAGCTTTATTCATAATTGCAAATCTTGGAAACAACCAAGATGTCCTTCCATAGAGGTAAATTGATAAATAAACCATGACATATCTAATCAATAAAATGTTATTCAGCACTAAAAAAAAAGAAAAGAAAAAAAAAAGAGATATCAAGCCAGGAAAAAACTTGGAGGAAACTTAAGTGCAAATTACTAAGTGAAAGAAGCCTATCTCAAAAGATTACATCCTGTATGATTCTAACTATACGATATTCTAGGAAAAATAAAACTATGGATATAATAAAAGGATGAGTAGTTGCTAGGAGGTTGGGACGGATGAATAACCAGAGCTCAAGTGATTTTTAGGGCTATAAAAAATTCTTTATGATACTACAGTACTTGTCCAGATCAGAAAGATGGCCAAGTAATGTGCCCCCCATTTATATTCTCTCTCAACAAAAATAATTTGTCATCCTTCCATGAACAAGTGAGCGTTTTGGGGAGCTTTGGGATCCAGGTAGGAGACTGTGAAAACCTGGTGCAGTTCAAGACTAAGGAATGTCGTTTTGAGAAAGCAGGCTACTCCCTTCCATGAAGTTTCTCTAAGGTTAACCTTTTAGAAAGCCCTGGGTAATGTATAATAGATAGCAGACTGCTTGGGTGACTCCATTTTCCTTTTCTGTGCCCTAATTCCTGCTCTTATGTTTTTAATTCACCGATAAAGAGTGAACTCATGAAACGCTAGACACCTCATCCTCAGACTCTAATAAAGACAGAGTCCCAGGTTCATACTTCCTCCCTCTCTCTCTATTTGCAACTTCATCGTGGGGCCGTTTGGTGTGCTGTATATTCTCCAGGACATGTGAGTAATAAATACTGTTCTTCAGTTCCGTGATGGTTGTTGCTGAGGTGATTTCTGCAATAATAATAACCACAAGAGGTGATTCAGCCACAACTTTGACTCTGGTTGGGGAGATGTCTGTGGGGCTCTCCACAAGTAGTATGGGCCCAGGCGAGTGCCTCAGGCTAGCAATCGATATGCTGAGACCAATACAACAAGTGGTTTAACCAGTGGGTAGGGGAAATGGGGAGATGTTGGTCAAAGGGTACAAACTTCCCGTTATAAGAGGAATAAGTTCTAGGGATTTAAGCTTCAGCATGGTGACTATAGTTACCAATACTGTACTATATACTTGAAAGTTGCCAAGATAGTAAATCTTAAATGTTTGCACCACACACACAAAAAAACAACAACCATAATTTAGTGGGCTGATGCATGTGTTAACTAACCTTATTGTGATAATTATTTTGTAATACGTATGTTCATCAAATCATCACACTGTACATCTTAAACTCACACAATGTCATATGCCAATAATATGTGAATAAATCTAGAAAAATAATAAGAAAAATAAGTTTGTCCAAACCCATAGAGTATACAACAGCAAGAGTGAACTGTAATGTAAACTATGGACCTTGGGTGATAATGACGTGTCAATGTAGGTTCATCAGTTGTAACAAATGTACCACTCTGGTGTGGGATGTTGAAAATGAGGAAAGCTGTACACGTGTGGAGGCAGGGGACATACGGGAAATGCCTATACCTTCCTCTTAATTTTGTTGCATGAGAACCTTTTGCACTGGAATCTCTTGGGGTACTTAATAAAACTTAGATGACTAAGAGGTATAAGCCCAGGAATTTGCATTTTAGTAAGGTTTTCAGGTAATTCCTAAAGACACTAGTGTTCCCTTGGATGCCAGCATGGCTTTCTTTCCTAGCTCCTTTAGGTGTTTACTGAAATAAAAAGTTCTCCAAGATATCTTCTCTTACCACCCTATTTGAAACTGTAGGCTCCTTATTCTGAAATCCTGCATTCCTTATGCCCCCTTCCCTACCTTATTTTTATCTCTAGAACTGATGACTATTGTAAACATATTTTATTACTCATTTATTGGTTTATCTACCAATAAATCCGTTTCTCTCCCAATCCAATTCTTAACAACTAGAATGTAAACCCTATGAGAACAGGTTTCTTTTTTTTATTATGCTTTATTCACTGCTGAATGTCCAATACCTAGTAAAGCCCTTGAACACAGTACTCAATAATTATTTGTTAAATAAATGAATCACTCCACCAAGTGTTTTAAGTTTATATACTTAAAATACTAACATTCTTGCACCTTTTTCTCTCCATCAAAAATAAATCTTGGGGCTTCCCTGGTGGCGCAGTGGTTGAGAGTCCGCCTGCTGATGCAGGGGACACGGGTTCATGCCCCAGTCTGGGAGGATCCCGCATGCTGCGGAGCGGCTGGGCCCGTGAGCCATGGCCGCTGAGCCTGCGCGTCCGGAGCCTGTGCTCCGCAACGGGAGAGGCCACAACAGTGAGAGGCCCGCGTACCGCAAAAAAATTTACAAATAAAAATAAATAAATCTCAATTCTACCTCCTGCTCTTGAAAAAGAAAAAGCAATGTATAATTTGGATCTAAAGATGAAAGATTCCTTGAAATATGTCTTGTGTTCTTCACACCACAACCCAGCAGAAAGCTTTTGTGTTCTCTCTATATCAGCACCATCTTTGTGTATTTCTTTGATGTCAAGATCTGGGGTCAGAGACTGGGTGAGGATGAAAGTAAAGAAGAAAATTCAAGGAGTGTCAACCTTAATGGTAGCAATAAATAATGTTTGCAAAAAGCTACCTAAGAATAGATGGCAGGGCTTCCACGGTGGTGCAGTAGTTGAGAGCCCGCCTGCCGATGCAGGGGATGCGGGTTCATGCCCCGGTCCGAGAGGATCCCACATGCCGCGGAGCGGCTGGGCCCGTGAGCCATGGCCGCTGGGCCTGCGCGTCTGGAGCCTGTGCTCCGCAACGGGAGAGGCCGCAGCAGTGACAGGCCCGCGTACCACAAAAAAAAAAAGAATAGATGGCACAGTCTGTGTAGGTGTATGTAAATGTTATGCAAATCAGAATCTAATTTTAATGCAAATGTATGTGTGGTCCTCCTAACTATTTCATGCACCTGGATAGAGCCCCTAGGAAAATTCTAGTGGAGAGAAATGTGCTCTCAGCAAAGGTTTAATGACTGGGTAGATTGGAGAGCAGAGGGTACCACACCTGGCATGCATTATAAGGTCTGCTAGTTAGCTGCTAAAAACAAGCTCTTATATCTGGAATATTACTTTGAAGCTTTGGTGAGCTACCAGTTTGAATTGTGAACACCTTAACTTACCTGTTCTATAATTGAATATGACCTTGCTTTGCCCCAGGCTAGTGGGAAGTGTTATCAGTTAACAAATACTTTAAAGCAGGCACATGTAGGAATTTTTGAACTGGAGGTACTGCCAAATATAAATTATCCCAACTCAGTGCTATGGCCATATTTCATTACAAAACACAATCCAGCCTGTCTGGATTTGCATCCTACTAGTAGTATGAGCTCTATTTCTAGGAAATGGAGAAAAACTGTTGGAAAAAAATTTATGGTAAGATAAGTTGAGGTCACTGTAACAATAGCTTAAATACAAGCAAAGTTAATAAGAGAAACAAAGATCCAAAGTAAATGTCTCAGTTCAAATATGGTAAATGAGATAAAAGGATCAAGCACCATTTTGCCTTATGATAGCACTGCATACTTTGTCCATTGCAGGGAATCACAGATAATCAAGAAACATATCAATTTATATTTTCATATTTCTATAACCCTTTATTATTATCAATGCTCTTCCAGCTCTATTATCTCCACTGACTTTCATGACAACACGTAGCTAGTGTTCTGTTACAAATTATTTTTTTTAAAGTTTTTAAAAAGTAAATAAAACTTTTGTTTCTGGCATTATAACTAACTGGGTACTCTAGGGACCTACCTGCAGCAAGACACCATGTATTGAGTAGGGGACATATTTTGTGGTATCACTGGTCTAACAGGAGTAACTCTTAATATCCCCTCTTAAAAAACATTCAATAGTGTGAGAGGGGCATGGAGCTAGGGACAGATTTGCAGGTAGGAGATGCAGGATGTCCCAGAGAGCAAATACCAGCAACCTTAATGCTATCAGGGTATTGAGCTTTGAGCCAATTGTGTGGTAGGGCAACTTCCAGTACTCTTTCAAGTCAAGGGTGATGGAGGTTGATGTGACCCCAGTTTCTGGGTAGAAGTTTCTGACCACCAGCAGAAACTTGAGCAATTCTTCTAGGCCCATGCTATTCAAAATGTGTTCTATGGACAAACAGCAATATTATCATCTGGGAGCAGAGTAGAAATCCAGGCTCTCAGACCCCAACCCAAAACTATTGAATTATGACCTGTACTTTAATAAGTTCCTTGGGTGATTTTTATATTATAGTTTGAGAAGAATTGTTGTAAAGGGAAATGTTTCCTAATATGTGCCCATCAGACTGCAATGAAAATAAGACAATGAGCTTAGAGTTATAGACAAACAAGTACATGAGAAAAAAGCCACCACTGTGAATAAAAGTCAACCGGAAAAAAAAGCAGTATATGTAGTCCTCCAAGGACTGCATATTAGAAATGTCAAATAGCCTAGACCAGATATGTATCAACCCGCTAAGACGCAAGCACACAGATCAGTGAGCATGCAGTGGAACATGTCAGGTAATGAACAAGTACATTAGAACCCTAGAAATAAAGCTTCTAGAAATAAAAATATATATAATTATTGAAATGAAAATGAGAAAAAAAAATCTCCTTCTGGGAGCCCCATGATACAAATGTTAGCCAGTTTGATGTCATTGCATAAGTCCCTTAAGCTATCTTCACTTTATAAAATTCCTTTTTCATTTTGTCACTCTGATTGGTTGATCCACTGCTTTGTCTTTGAGTTGACTGATTCTTCTTCCTCTCATCTGTTGTCAATCCCTCTGGTATATTTTTCAATTCAGTTATGGTATGTTTTGACTCTGACTTTTATTTGGTACTTTCTTATATTTCCCATCTCTTTGTTGAAGTTTTCACTGTGTTTATCCACTCCTGTCCTGTCATTTAGCATCTTTATTATTCATTACTTTGAACTTAATTAATCTTTTTATGAAAAATAGATTCCATACAAATGGAAACCAAAAGATAGCTGGAGTAGATATACTTAGATAAAACAGACTTTAAAACAAAGACTGCAACAGGAGAAAAAGCAAGGCATTACATAATAAAGGGATCAATCCAACAAGAAGATATAACATTTGTAAAAATTTATGCACCCAACATAGAAGCAGCTAAATATATAAAGCAAACAGTAACAGACCTAAAGAGACAAAAAGACAGCAATACAATAGTAATGGGGGGGGAGACTGGTTCAAGATGGTAGAGTAGAAGGACATGCATTCACTCCCTCTTGCAAGAGCACCGGAATCACAACTAACTGCTGAACAATCATCGACAGGAAGACTCTGGAACTCACAAAAAAGACACCCCACACTCAAAGACAAAGGAGAAGCCACAATGAGACGGTAGGAAGGGGCAATCACAATACAATCAATTCCCATAACTACTGGGTGGATGATTCACAAACTGGAGAACACTTACACCACAGAAGTCCACCCACTGGAGTGAAGGTTCTGAGCCCCACGTCAGGCTTCCCAACCTGGGGGTCCGGCAACGGGAGGAGGAATTCCGAGAGAATCAGACTTTGAAGCCTAGTGGGAATTGATTGCAGGACTTCGATAGGACTGGGGGAAACAGAGACACCACTCCTGGAGGGCACACACAAAGCAGTGTACACATCGGGACAAGGAGAAGGAGCAGTGACCCCACAGTAGACAGAACCAGACCTACTTGCTAGTGTTGGAGGGTCTCCTGCAGAGGTGGGGGGTGGCTGTGGCTCACCATGAGGACAAGGACACTGGCAGCAGAAGTTCTGAGAAGTACTCCTTGGTTTGAGCCATCCCAGAATCCACCATTAGCCCCACCAAACACCTGGGTAGCCTCCAGTGTTGGGGTGCCTCAGGTCAAACAACCAACAGGGAGGGAACCCAGCCCCACCCATCAGCAGACAAGTGGATTAAAGTTTTACTGAGCTCTGCCCACCAGAGCAACAGCCAGCTCTACCCACCATCACTCCCTCCCACAAGGAAACTTGCACAAGCCTCTTAGATAGCCTCACCCACCAGAGGGCAGACAGCAGAAGCAAGAAAAACTACAATCCTGCAGCCTAAGAACAAAAAACACATTCACAGAAAGACAAACAAGCTGAAAACGCAGAGGGCTATGTACCAGATGAAGAAACAAGATAAAACCCCAGAAAAACAACTAAATGAAGTGGAGATAGGCAACCTTCAAGAAAAGGAATTCAGAATAATGATAGTGATGATGATCCAGGACCTCAGAAAAAAAATGGAGGCAAAGATCGAGAAGATGCAAGAAATGTTTAACAAACACCTAGAAGAATTAAAGAATAAACAGAGATGAACAATACTATAACTGAAATGAACACTACATTAGAAGGAATCAATAGCAGAATAACTGAGGCAGAAGAACGGATAAGTGACCTGGAAGACAGAATGGTAGAATTCACTGCTATGGCACAGAGCAAAGAAAAAAGAATGAAAAGAAATGAAGACAGTCTAAGAGACCTCTGGGACAACGTTAAACACAACAACATTCGCATTACAGGGGTCCCAGAAGGAGAAGAGAGAAAGGACCCGAGAAAATATTTGAAGGGATTATAGTCGAAAATGTCCCTAACAGGGGAAAGGAAATAGCCACCCAAGTCCACCCAACTCCAGGAAGCGCAGAGAGTCCCATACAGGATAAAGCCAAGGAGAAACATGCCAAGACACATAGTAATCACACTGGCAAAAATTAAAGACAAATAAAAATTATTGAACACAGCAAGGGAAAAACATACAAGGGAACTCCCATAAGGTTAACAGCTGATTTCTCAGCAGAAACTCTACAAGCCAGAAGGGAGTGGCATGATCTATTTAAAGCGATGAAAGGGAAGAACCTACAACCAAGATTATCCTACCCATCAAGGACCTCATTCAGATTAAACAGAGGAATCAGAGGCTTTATAGACAAGCAAAAGCTAGGAGAATTCAGCACCACCAAACCAGCTCTAGAACAAATGCTAAAGGAACATCTCTAAGTGGTAAACACAAGAGAAGAAAGGGACCTACAAAAACAAACTCATAACAATTAAGAAAATGGTCATAGGAACATACATATCAATAATTACCTTAAACGTGAATGGATTAAATGCTCCAACCAAAAGACACAGGCTTACTGAAGGGATACAAAAACAAGACCCATATATATGCTGTCTACAAGAAACCCACTTAAGACCTAGGGACACATACAGACTGACAGTGAGGGAACTCAAAAAGATATTCCATGTAAATGGAAATCAAAAGAAAGCTGGAGTAGCAATACTCATATCAGATAAAATAGACTTTAAAATAAAGAATGTTATAAGAGACGAGGAAGGACATTACATAATTATCAAGGGGTCAACCCAAGAAGAAGATATAACAATTATAAATATATACGCACCCAACATAGGAGCACGTCAATGCATAAGGCAACTGCTAACAGCTATAAAAGAGGAAATTGACAGTAACACAGTAATGGCAGGGAAGTTTAACACCTCACACCAATGGACAGATCATCCAAAATGAAAATAAATAAGGAAACAGAAGGTTTAAATGACACAATAGACCAGATAGATTCAATTGATATTTATAGGACATTCCATTCAAAAAGAGCAGATTACAGTTTCTTCTCAAGAGTGCATGGAACATTCTCCAGGATAAATCACATCTTGGGTCACAAATCAAGCTTCAATAACACTAAGAAAATTGAAATCATATCAAGCATCTTCTCTGACCACAACACTATTGAGATTAGAAACCAATTACAGGGAACAAAACATAAAAACCAAACACATGGAGGATAAACAATACATTACTAAATAACCAAGAGACCATGGAAGAAATCAAAGAGGAAATAAAAAATACCTAGAGACAAATGACAATGAAAACACAACAATCCAAAACCTATGGGATGCAGCAAAAGCAGTTCTAAGAGGGAAGTTTATAGCAACACAAGCCTACCTCAAGAAACAAGAAAAATCTCAAATAAGCAATCTAACATTACACTTAAAGGAACTAGAGAAAGAAGAAAAAACAAAACCCGAAATTAGTAAAAGGAAAGAAATCATAAAGATCAGAGCAGAAATAAATGAAATAGAAACAAAGAAAACAGTAGTAAACATCAATAAAACTAAAAGCTTGTTCTTTGAGAAGATAAACAAAATTGATAAACTGTTAGCCAGACCCATCAAGGAAAAGAAGGAGAGGACTCAAATCAATAAATAAAAATGAGAAAGGAGAAGTTACAACAGACATTGCAGAAATACAAAGCATCCTCAGAGACTACTACAAGCAACTCTATGCAAATAAAATGGACAACCTGGAAGAAATGGACAAAATCTTAGAAAGGTATAACCTTCCAAACTGAACCAGGAAGAAATAGAAAATATGAACAGACCAATCACAAGTAATGAAATTGAAACTATGATTAAACATCTTCCAACAAACAAAAGTCCAGGACAAGATGGTTTCATAGGGGAATTCTATCAAACATTTAAAGAGCTAACACCCATCCTTTTCAAACTCTTCCAAAAAACTGCAGAGGAAGGAACACTCCCAAACTCATTCTATGAGCCCAATATCACCCTGATACCAAAACCAGACAGAGATATTACAAAAAAAGAAAATTACAGACCAATATCACTCACAAATATAAATGTAAAAATCCTCAACAAAATACTAGCAAACAGAATCCAACAACACATTAAAAGGATCATACACCATGATTAAGTGAGATTTATCCCAGGGATGCAAGGATTCTTAAATATACGCAAATTAATCAATGTGATACACCATATTAACAAATTGAAGAAAAACCGTACGATCATCTCAATAGATGCAGAAAAAGCTTTTGAAAAAATTCAACACCCATTTATGATAAAAACTCTCCAGAAGGTGGGCATAGAGGGAACCTGCCTCAACATAATAAAGGCTATATATGACAAACCCACAGCCAACATCATTCTCAATGGTGAAAAACTGAAAGCATTTCCTCTAAGATCAGGAACAAGACAAGGATATCCACTCTCGCCACTATTATTCAACATAGTTTTGGAAGTTCTAACCATGGCAATTAGAGGAGAAAAAGAAATAAAAGGAATACAATTTCGAAATGAAGAAGTAAAACTGTCACTGTTTGCAGATGACATCGTACTATACATAGAGAATCCTAAAGATGCCACCAGAAAACTACTAGAGCTAATCAGTGAATTTGGTAAAGCTGCAGGATACAAAATTAATGCACAGAAATCTCTTGCATTCCTATACACTAATGATGAAAAATCTGAAGGACAAAATAAGGAAACACTCCCATTTACCACTGCAACAAAAAGAATAAAATACCTAGGAATAAACCTACCTAGGGAGACAAAAGATCTGTATGCAGAAAACTGTAAGACACATGAAAGAAATTAAAGATGATAGAAACAGATGGAGCGATATACCATGTTCTTGGACTGGAAGAATCAACATTGTGAAAATGACTATACTACCCAAAGCAATCTACAGATTGAATGCAATCCCTATCAAATTACCAATGGCATTTTTTAGAGAATTATAACAAAAAATCTGAAAATTTGTATGGAGACACAAAAGACCCCGAATAGCCAAAGCAGTCTGGAGGGAAAAAAATGGAGCTGAAGGAATCAGACTCCCTGACTTCAGACTATACTACAAAGCTACAGAAATCAAGACAATATGGTACTGGCACAAAAACAGAAATATAGATCAATGGAACAGGATAGAAAGCCCAGAAATAAACCCACACACTTAAGGTCAACTAATCTATGACAAAGGAGGCGAGGAAATACAATGGAGAAAAGACAGTCTATTCAGTAAGTGGTGCTGGGAAAACTGGACAGCTACATGTACAAGAATGAAATTAGAACACTCCCTAATACCATACACAAAAATAAACTCAAAATGGATTACAGATCTAAATATAAGACCGGACTCTATAAAACGCTTAGAGGATAACACAAGAACACTCTTTGACATAAATGATCCATCTCCTAGAGTAATGGAAATAAAAACAAAAATAAACAATTCAGACCTAATGAAACTTCAAACCTTTTGCAAAGCAAAGGAAAGTACAAACAAGATGAAAAGATGACCCTCAGAATGGGAGAAAATATTTGCATATGAATCAATGGACAAAGGATTAATCTCCAAAATATATAAACAGCTCATGCAGCTGAATATTAAAAAAATGAACAACCCAATCCAAAAATGGCAGAAGACCGGAATAGACATTTCTCCAAAGAAGACATACAGTTGGCCAAGAAGCACATGAAAAACTGCTCAACATCACTAATTATTAGAGAAATGCAAATCAAAACTACAATGAGGTATCACCTCACACCAATCAGAATGGGCATCATCAGAAAATCTACAAACAACAAATAATGGAGAGGGTGTGGAGAAAAGGGAACCCTCTTGCACTGTTGGTGGGAATGTAAATTGATACAGCCACTATGGAGAACAGTATGGAGGTTCCTTAAAAAACTACAAATAGAACTACCATATGACCCAGCAATCCAACTACTGGGCATATACCCTGAGAAAACCATAATTCAAAAAGAGTCATATATCAAAATGTTCATTGCAGCTCTATTTACAATAGCCCGGAGATGGAAACAACCTAAGTGTCCATCATCGGATGAATGGATAAAGAAGATGTGGCACATATATACAATGGAATGTTACTCAACCAGAAAAAGAAACGAAATTGAGCTATTTGTAATGAGGTGGATGGACCTAGAGTCTGTCATACAGAGTGAAGTAAGTCAGAAAGAGAAAGACAAATACTGTATGCTAACACATATATATGGAATTTAAGTAAAAAAAAAAAAAAGTCATGAAGAACCCAGGGGTAAGACAGGAATAAAGACACTGACCTACTAGAGAATGGACTTGAGGATGTGGGGAGGGGACGGGTAAGCTGTGACAAAGCGAGAGAGTGGCATGGACATATATACACTACCAAATGTAAAATGGATAGCAAGTGGAAGCAGCCGCATAGCACAGGGAGATCAGCTCGGTGCTTTGTGACCACCTAGAGGGGTGGGATAGGGAGGGTGGGAGGGAGGGAGACGCAAGAGGGAAGAGATATGGGAACATGTGTATGTGTATAACTGATTCACTTTGTTATAAAGCAGAAACTAACACACCATTGTAAAGCAATTATAGCCCAATGAAGATGTACAAAAAAAAAAATGTAAAAAAAAATAATGAAAGTGCCAGAATAAAATGTAGGTGAATATTAAAAAAAAAAAAAAAAAAACAAATGATGGAGAGGGTGTGGAGAAAAGGGAACTGTCTTGCACTGTTGGTGGGAATGTAAATTGATACAGCCACTATGGAGAACAGTATGGAGGTTCCTTAAAAAACTAAAAATAGAATTACCATATGATCCAGCAATCCCACTACTGGGCATATACCCAGAGAAAACCATAATTCACAAAGACACATGGACCCTAATGTTCACTGCAGCACTATTTACAATAGCCAGGTCATGGAAGCAACCTAAGTGTCATTGACAGATGAATGGATAAAGAAGATGTGGTACATATATACAATGGAATATTACTCAGCCATATAACGGAATGAAAATGAGTCATTTGTAGAGACATGGATGGACCTAGAGTCTGTCATACAGAGTGAAGTATGTCAGAGAGAGAAAAACAAATATTGTATATTAACGCATATACATGCAACCTAGAAAAATGGTACAGATGAACCAGTTTGCACGGCAGAAATAGAGACACAGATGTAGAGAACAAACGTATGGACACCAAGGGGGAAAGTGTAACGGGGGTGGTGTGGTGTGAAGAATTGGAAGATTGGGATTGACGTATAGACACTAATTTGTATAAAATGGATAACTAATAAGAATCTGCTGTATATAAAAATAAATAAAATTCAAAGAAAATAGTAATAGGGGACTTTAATACCCCACTGACACCAATGAACAGATTATGTAGACAGAAAAATCAGTAAGAAAACCTTGGTCTTAAACAACACATTAGATCAGATGAACTCAACAGATATTTATAGAGAATTCAATCCAAATGCAATAGAATACACATTATTCTCAAGTGCACATGGAACATTTTCCAAGACATATCATATGTTAGGGCACAACACATCTTAATAAATTTAAAAGGGGTGAAATCATATCAAGCATCTTTTCGGACCACAATGGCATGAAACTAGAAATTACACAAAGAAAAGTGGAAAATTCACAAATATGTGGAAATTAAACAAAATGCTACTGAACAACCAATGGATCAGAAGAAATAAAAGGGTAATAAAAATACCTTGAGAAAAATTAAAAAGGAATGTAACATATCAGATTTATGGGTTGCAACAAAAGCAGTTCTTAGAGGGACGTTCACAGCAATAAATGCCAACCTCAAGAAATAAGAAGTGTTTCAAATCATCAAATTTCATATCTCAAGGAACTAGGAAAAAAAACAAATAAAGCCCAAAGTTAGTAGAGGAAAGAAATAACAATGATTAGAGCAGAAATATATGAAATAGAGACTAAAGGGACAATAGAGAAGATCAATGAAACAGAGCTGGTTCTTTGAAGAGATAAACAAAACTGACAAACCTCTAGCTAGACTCACCAAGAAAAAAGGGAGTACTCAAATAAAATCAGAAACGAAAGAGGAGATATTAAAACTGATACCATGGAAATACAAAGGACCATAAGAGACTACTCTGAACAATTATACACCAACAAACTGGACAACCTAGAAGAAATGGATAAATTTCTATGAACATACAACCTACCAAGACTAAATCATAAAGAAATAGAAAATCTGAACAAACTGATTACTAGTTAGGATATTGAATCAGTCATGAAAACCCTCCCAGGACAAGATGGCTTCACTGGTGAGTTCTACCAAACATTCAAAGAATTAATACCAATCTTTTTCAAACTCTTCCAAAAAACAGAAGAGGGGACTCTTCCAAATTCATATTATGAGGCCAGACTTACCCTGATACCAAAACCAGACAAAGATGTCACAAGAAAATTGCAGGCCAATATCCCTAAAATAGATGTAAGATTCCTCAAGAAAATATGAGCAAAATATGAGCAAACTGAATTGAACAATACACTGAAATGATCAGACACCATGAGCAAGTTAGATTTATTCTAGGGATGCAAGGATAGTTCAACATCCACAGTTAGTCAATGTGATATACCACATTATCAAAATTAAGCATAAAAATCATATGTTCATCTCAACAGATGCAGAAAAAACATTTGACAAAATTCAGTGTTCATTTATGCTAAAAACTCTCTAGAAAGTGGGTATAGAAGAAACTTAGGTCAACAAAATGAAGGCCATATATGACAAACCCACAGCTAATATCATACTCAATGGTGAAAAGATGAAAGCTTTTCCTCCAAGATTAGGAACAGAAAAAGGATGCCCACTCTTGTCACTTTTGTTTAACATAGTATTGGAAGTCCTAGCCAGAGCAAATAGGCAAGGAAAAGAAATAAAAGACATTCAAATTGGAAAGGAAGAGGTAAAACTGCCAGTATTTGCAGATGACATGGTATTATATATAGGAAAACATAAAGACTGCATCAAAAAAACTATTAGAATAAATGAATTCAGTAAAGTTTCCGGATAGAAAAATCAATATATTTTTTTAAAGGGCTTCAAATGCTTGGCTTTTTATTTATTTATTTACTTATTTATTTATTTTTGGCTGTGTTGGGTCTTCGTTTCTGTGAAAGGGCTTTCTCTAGTTGTGGCAAGCGGGGGCCACTCTTCATCGCGGTGCACGGGCCTCTCACTATCGCGGCCTCTCTTATTGCGGAGCACAGGCTCCAGATGTGCAGGCTCAGTAGTTGTGGCTCACGGGCCTAGTTGCTCCGCGGCATGTGGGATCTTCTCAGACCAGGGCTCGAACCCGTGTCCCCTGCATTGGCAGGCAGACTCTCAACCACTGCGCCACCAGGGAAGCCCAGAAAAATCAATATTAAAAAATCTATTGTGCTTCTATACACTAATAATGAACTATCATAAAGAGAAACAAAGAATACAATTCCATTTACAACTACATCAAAAACAATAAAATAGCTAGGAATAAATTTAACCAAGGAGATTAAAGACCTGCATATTGCAAACTGTAGGACACTGATGAAAGAAACTGAATAAACAAATAAATGGAAAGATATTCGGTGCTTACAAATTAGAAAAGTTAATTTTTAAAAAATGTCTATACTTCCCAAAGCCATCTACAGATTCAAATCAATCCCTATCAAAATACCAATGGCGTTTTTCATAGAACTGGAACAAACAATCGCAAAATTTGTATGAAACCACAAGAAACCCTAAATACCAAAAGCAAATTTGAGAAAGAACAAAGCTGGGAGCATCACATTCCCCAATTTCAAGCTATATTACAAACTATAGTAATTTAAACAGTATGGTATTGGCATAAAAACAGGAACATAGATCAACAGAACAGAATAGAGAGCTCAGAAATAAACCCATGTATGACTAAGGTGCCAAGAATATACAATGAGGACATGATAATGTCTTCATTAAACAATTTTGGAAAAATTGGATGGCCACATGGAAAAGAATGAAACTGGACCACTATCTTATACCATACACAAAAATTAACTCAAAATGGATTAATGACTTCAATGTAAAACCTGAAACCTTAAAACTACTAGAAGAAAAAAAAGATGGTAACTCCTTGGCATAGATCTTGGTGATGATTTTTTGGATCTGACACCAGAAGC
Source organism: Grampus griseus (assembly GCF_964374135.1). NCBI lineage: Eukaryota > Metazoa > Chordata > Mammalia > Artiodactyla > Delphinidae > Grampus > Grampus griseus. The sequence goes on from NC_139009.1 coordinate 40,388,209, forward strand.
AAAGGCAACAAAAGCAAAAATAAAGTGGGACTACATCAAACTGAAAAGCTTCTGAACAGCAAAAGAAACCATCAACAAAATGAAAAGGCAACCTATTGAATGGGAGAAAATATTTGCAAATTAATTTATATGATAAGGGGCTAATATCCAAAATATATAAAGAACTCCTACAACTCAACAATGAAAAAACAGTCTGATTAAAAAATGGGCAGAATATCTGAATAGACTTTTTTTTTTCAAAGAAGACATACAGATGACCAATAGGTACACGAAAAGATGCTCAACATCAGTCAGCATCAGGGAAATGCAAATCAAAGCCACAATGAGAAATCACCTCATACCTTTTAGAATGGCTATCACAAACAACTACAAATAACAAATGTTGGTGAGGATGTGGACAAAAGGGAACCCTGTACACTGTGGGAATGTAAATGGGTGCAGCCACTATGGAACACAGTATGGAGTTTCCGCAAAAAATTAAAAATAAACTACCATATTCCAGAAGCAATTCCACTTCTGGGTATTTATTCAAAGAAAAGAAGCAATTACACTTCTGGGTATTTATCCAAAGAAAATGAAAACATTACCTCAAAAATGTATATGCACCGTGTTCATTGCAGCACTATTTACAACAGCCAAGATGGAAACAACCTAAGTGTCCATTGATGAATGAACAGATATAGAAATTATGGTATATTATAAATATATGTGTATATATTTATTCCATTATATATAATGGAATATTATTCAGCCATTAAAAGGAATGGAATCTTGCCATTTTTGACTACATGGATGGACTTCAAGGGCATTATGCTAAGTGAAATAAGAGAGGTCAGACAGTGTTTGTCATTTCTTATCAATCACATTTCTTATCCATCTTTTTCCTCATAAACACAGGAAACTTTTTCTTATGATCCACTACATATTTTGAGATCCTTTCATTTGCCTTTTTTTTCATGAAATTTCTGTGTGACCAACCCACTAATCCTCCGTATTCAAATATGCCTGATCCTCAGTATGTATCTGACTAAGGAGCTTCCACTCTGTGATCCCAGTAAACCATGCATGCATGGTTTGTGTCCTATAAGAATTTAGGTTTGAGCTGTATTTTGAGCATTTCATAGCCTTTCTACTTTCTTCATCAGTGAATACTGCAGCATACTGAACAGGAAACCAGGATGTCATTGGCAGAGAAGACTGTTCTAGTGTGCAATTTAAACTTCTAGTCGAGGCATCAAAACAGTTTAGTCTAAAATACTCATACGCTCTTGCTTCCCACCCAGATCCTGACTGTACACACCTGAATTCTGGAATATCACTCTTTTCCCCATTCTTGTTTCCATCTGTATTATTTTTGTTGTGTCACACCAATGAAGATAAATTTGTCACATTTAGAACACTGTGCAATCATCAAAGCTTTGAATCCAGGCCAATAATTCAGAAGTCTGGAATTTTCCTGGCATCTCATTCCCAAATTCTCCTTCTTGGAATCTAGGGTTGCGAGGAATGATTGTGATTCTCAAACCTGTTATATCCATAGCCCTTCCACTCTGATTTCCACTGCTCCTATCACTCGAGATCTCATTTCTAATGGATTTTTGCTCATTTCACTGGCAGGGCTTTGACCTTCTCCACATCGTTAATTTTCAGTTCCCATCTCCCTTTACAGAGAGCAAGCACCCTGCACTTCATATGGCCAGTGCTGTCAGGGGAGCTTAAAAAAGTGAGCCCTAGTGCAGAGATCTTCCCCTTAGACCAAAGCCCACTCATTCTTCACCAGCAAGCACTGGCACACTGCAGGTGGGAAGGAAGGAGTTGGTCTGACTGTCTCACACTCTATTTGGAACCATTTTTCTAAGCTCTGCTGTTAAAGCTAGTCCATTTTTCCAGATTCTTTAACTCATGATGATATTCTCTTAGAGGCCTCATTTTCTTTTACTCGGATTCAATCTGCTCAGGGAAAACCGAGTTTTTCAGATGAATCTGTACACATGTGAATACCACATGAGAGATGGGTTCAAGTTCTCTCCCACTGTCATCTCTGTTGCATACAGATTGAAATAGAGGGCTCGTCCCCATAATTTAAAGTCCTAGAATGTTTCAGAGCAGTTAAGAGTCTCCTGAATGCTTGACCATTAGAAGCTAGTTTACTAAAAAGACAGAACTTTACTATGATATCAAAAGCGCCCTGATTTTGCCTTGAATTCTCTCATCCTCCTTTGAACTCTGATTTTCAACTCCTTCTCAAAGATAGAAAGAATCCCAAATAATGGAAGCATTCCACTTGCCACAGCCTAGGTAGGCTATGAGTCAGTGGGCAACTTGCCAGGTGATATGGTTACAGTGTGTTCAGTTTAACTCTGTATCAGAGTTAATTACTTTGTAATATCTTTTCTCACTTTATTCTTCACTAAAAGAAAACTCTCTCTCCCATTTTAACTTGACACTCAGTTTCCCAGAATAAGAGTACATTTCTCAGAGCCATTTTTTGCTAGGCATGGCCATATATGACTATGGTCTGGCCAATGGGAGATAAGCAGAAATGTTTAATAAACTTTTAAACATTTTAATAAACTTTTCCTTAAGAAATATTGCATGTGCCCTTTATCTTTATGTCTTCCTCTGCTAGGAACACAGAGGACATGATCATATCACCAGGGAGAACACAAGACAGAAGAATCCTATGCCCCAACACCATACTATACCATATAAGCTTTGGAGTGCAAACCCAGACTTCTATTTAAAAGAGAAATACAGTTCTAATCTGTTTCCACCACTCTTATTTGGGGGGTCTCCTTCACTCACACACCCATCAAATTTTATGTCCTAAAAGCTTCACAGAGGGGCTTTCCTGGTGGCGCAGTTGTTGAGGATCTGCCTGCCAATGCAGGGGACACGGGTTCGAGCCCTGGTCTGGGAAGATCCCACATGCCACGGAGCAACTAGGCCCGTGAGCCACAACTACTGAGCCTGCGCATCTGGAGCCTGTGCTCCGCAACAAGAGAGGCAGCGATAGTGAGAAGCCCACGCACTGCGATGAAGAGTGGCCCCCGCTTGCCACAACTAGAGAAAGCCCTCGCACAGAAACGAAGACCCAACACAGCCAAAAATAAAAATTAATTAATTAATTAATTTAAAAAAGTTTTAAAAAAACTTCATAGAAATGACCTACTGGATGCTTGGAGCACAAACTCTCTAATCTTACCTGTTCCATCCCTCACTCGTCTTTCCATTTTCTCAGTCATTTGTGCTATTGATCCTGATAATCTCTCTCCACTTATGCCTTTTCTTCTCCCTTTCAGTTTGAATTGTGGGCCTTTTTCCCTATGTCTCTGATTTCAGTTCTCTGTCCAGGTACAACATTCATTTTTTTTTCTCCTCAGCTCAGTGATTGTGTAAACATTCTTCCAGCTATCACCTGACACCGCTCAGTTCTGGGTCTTCTGGAGCCATAAGACACCTTGTCAGGCAAAACTGAACACATCATGCAAGACAAAGTGTTTCTAATTCTCCAGCTTGTCCCCTATTATTTCCTCGCAATTGAAGACTTTGCAAAACTGTTATTCACCTCACCTTTGTAGCTAGGACAGATGAATGAACACAAGAAACTAATTTCCATGGAAAGAGAGTATACTGAAAGCACACAACTGAGTAATATGGAAGTGGGAGATGTCACATCTGTCAAACACATCTTCCCTCCTCTGACGCAAGGTCCAGCCAAATGCCTTTGAATGGAGGGGTGCTATTTCTGTTATGCTGAATTGACCTTCCCTAGACACCTTCCCCAAGATGCTCCTAAATTCTCCCATATAAATGTCTATTATTTTCAATAGCATCAACGGTCAATAATAGAGTATGCCCTTACCTCAGTCCCAGAACAATGTCCATTATCATTAATGATGATCATAACCAGAGAAAGGGGGCAATTGGCCTCTTAGCATATGCTCTCAGGCAACATAATCAGGCTTCCCTGGGGATTTGGTATGCATTTGACAGGACAGCATTAATTCATCATAAAAATGTTCTCTGGTCTATCTGAACTTAAAGTAGAATACAAAGTGACCTACTTAAACAGTATATTTAACTTGCCTCACAATTACTATTTTTTTCTAGCTCTTTGTTCATTACCTTCCCAAAGTGCTTATGTGAAAGGATTCTTAAATGCTTACATCTACACCTATATTAGAGTGTTAATACCTTTTTTTTTTTTTTAACACCACCATATTGTCAAGGAACATCCCCAGCAGGAAGTAAGCAGGAAATTAGTATTAGCAAGAGATGAAAAATGAATCTGAAATGGAGGCCTGGGATTCTATACGGCAAGGATTCCTGATCTGACGGTATGCCAGTACACTTAAAGAAGGAAGAGGCTATCCAGGGCGAACAGAATTTATAAAATGGAAGATCAATTCTTTGAAAGGAATCAAGTTAAACTTTCATAAAAGAAGCATAATCACTTTGTTAATATTTAAAAACTGAAAATTTCACCAATTTTGTATACTCCTTACACCTCCAAATCAGATATAATCAAACTAGTAATGAAAAGGTGAATATCAAAAAAAACGAACTCTACTGGCACTGTTATGGTTCAATTTTGGTTAGTCATCATCACATGCTTAAATAGCTCTTCCACCTTGAACATGCTCTGAGCAAATGAAAATCCAAAATGTGTCACTGTTTCTCATGTCTTTGTTTTGTATTCTTAACAAAATGGTAATCTTGAAGGAAAAGCTACCTACATTTCTCTTAAACCACTCACCAGATATAGAGAAGTGCTAGACCCACATCAGGCACTCAAATTTTGAAAGGTTAAATCATTTTTAAGATTATGTGGTATAGTGGGAAGCAGCTGCATAGCACAGGGAGATCAGCTCGGTGCTTTGTGACCACCTAGAGGGGTGGATAGGGAGGGTGGGAGATGCAAGAAGAAAGAGATATGGGGACATATGTATATGTAAAATTGATTCACTTTGTTATAAAACAAAAACTAACACACCATTATAAAGCAATTATACTCCAATAAAGATGTTAAAAAAAAAAGATTATGTGGTACAGTGGCATTTATTCAATATCAGAGGTTAGATCCTTGAACTATACCATAGGTGAATCTATTATAAACATAAGTCTTATCTATACAATCTTAAAATATTCAGGATTAGGGGGAAAATTACTACAAGTAACTATTTAGCACTAGTGACAGAATTAAAAATAAATTAAAGATAGAAGTTTTAAAGAAAGTTTTTATTTTTTGCGTCTCACTGTTGTGGCCTCTCCCGTTGCGGAGCACAGGCTCCGGACACACAGGCTCAGTGGCCATGGCTCATGGGCCCAGCCACTCCATGGCATGTGGGATCTTCCCAGACCTGGGCACGAACCCGCGTCCCCTGCATCAGCAGGCAGACTCTCAACCACTGCACCACCAGGGAAGCCCGAAAGTTTTTATTTTTAAATGTCAAGGTATGTTTATTCACAATCCTTGATGTCATCACTCCTTCCAAGCTTCTTTATAAACAAAATGCCAAGAAAAATTACAATACTATCTAATGACAATCAATGATGCATAAAAACTTTAAAAAGCATAATTTAGACAATGACAAAGTAAGAAAGTAAGTTAACTTTAGATATTTCTAGTGACACAGGGTGGGAAACCTTCTTAAATAATCTGTTATGATATAAGCAAATCAGGTTTATTCATTTCAGCAAGACAGAATGTAAGGAATTAATTGTGAATTGACATTTCATCACAGGAAGTGAATGCACAACTTTTTATTGCTTATGGATTGGACAGAAATCCTTAGGTTGGGATATAAGAAGGAGTGAGTCTTTGAGTTGGTTGATTTCTTAAAACAAGGACTTAACACAACTAGGTGAGAGGTTCTGAGTAAAACTGCAAGTCATATGTAAGTCATACGATATTCTGTGGTTCTAATTTCATAACTGATTAAGGGGGGGTGTGACTAGGACTGGGGGTGTGACTAGTCCACACACTTAGGACTAGTGTGACTAGTCCTAAGTCACACTAGCTTTGGGCCATCTTCTGGCTAGTCCAAAGGGTTGACCAAAAAAAGCAGCCTCATTTCAGATCCACAGCATTGTGATAATCCGATGTCATCATCTTAGTTTAAGAGTCAAACCAGGGTATGATCTTTTGCTTCTTTTGTTAAAGGATGAGTTGTCAGATCATCTGATATGACAGTGGCTACACAACAGTATTTAAGACGGGAGATGTACACAAAGTAGAAAAGAAGAATGATGGTTGGATTTTGTAGAATGCTTCAAAGCCATGTGCAGAAATTACTGAACTCAGGATAAGAAAGATGACCACAAAGTATCAGCATCTACCTTGGAGAGTCAAGCGGCCAACCCCTCCAGTTCAAAGGAGTGTTCTACGTGACTAATACTATTTATCCAAATGCAGCACAAACTGTTGGGAATGGTACAGGTTAATAGAAAGTCTAAAGCTACTAGATTTTCTATTATCACTGAGGCCAAATAGTTTAGACCTGTCTTTTGAGCACTGAAGTTGTGAAAGTATGATTTAAAACTTAAGATTAATGCTCATTCTTTCCAGTGGTATAATCCTCATTGTAGAAACTATCACCCAGGTGATGTGCATAAAAGTCTGTCAGTATACCCTGTGAGTAATTCTTCAGAACAATCTATAGTGGTTTCACTTTGTAAGTTCCTGGGCACACATCTCAATGAGACATTGTCCATAAAGGGCTCAGGGATCTTGGATTTCTTAAGTCTCTGACAATTACACTGCAGACTCAGGATAGGTTACAGTGAGGGAAACAAGCAAAGGTTTGATGTTCACATAACAATAATACTCTACTGGGGTGTAGGTGTCATTTACCACAAACAAGACTTCCTTGGGGAAGGCAAATTCCCTGTGGGTAGGTTAATAATTTATAATAAACTAGAAAGAAAATAAGTGAACCAGAAAGAAGAGCCCTGATATTGGTTCCTAGGCCTGTTGTGTCTCCAACTCTATGGAGAGTGTGGTAAGAAATTTGGGCATAAAATGTAGGGCCCCAACTCTTTCTTTTTATTTGTACTGTGTCTGTTGCTGTCAGTCTAAGCCGGCAGTGGTTCTGTTGATATAATTCATTCAAAAATTTTTTGAGCCATCTGTGAATCTCATTGAGGTTCTCTCCATTAGACAAAAGTTATATTCATAAACGTCTTCAAGATAAGAGTTGCTTGGGGGCTGTTTTTTTTTGTTTGTTTGTTTTGCGGTACGCGGGCCTCTGACCGTTGTGGCCTCTCCCACCGCGGAGCACAGGCTCCGGACGCGCAGGCCCAGCGGCCATGGCTCACGGGCCCAGCTGCTCCGCGGCATGTGGGATCCTCCCGGACCGGGGCACGAACCCGCGTCCCCTGCATCGGCAGGCGGACTCCCAACCACTGCGCCACCAGGGAAGCCCGGGGCTGTCTCGTTTTAGTTTTTTATTGAGAGAACCTGTGAGGCACACACATTATCTCTCCATAGGGCCTTTTGCATGCTGGAACAGTACTCTAGGGCACCTCCTTTAATCAGATGGGGCTCTTAACAAAAGATTTTAGAATCACACCCTTGGTCCTATCTCTAAACTATGTTTTCTGGACAGCATCTTGGATTCAATTTATGCTCAGAACACATTTCATAATTTTAGTATCACCTGCCTTTGGGAAGAGGTTGAGAATTTTCAAAAACATCAACGCCTGGCTCCCTTTAACATCCCTTCCATCAATTCTCTCTCTCCCATTTTATTACAGCAGCAAAAAGAAACCAGGCGGCACCTTCAGCACGTTGCTTGGAAGTCTCTGTAGCTAGATCACCCAGTTCATAAGGCATATTTTCTACTTTCCATGTCCCTACAGGCCATAGAGTTGTCAAGCTTCCCACTGCTAAAACAAGGACTCCCCGACCCCACCTCCTATACTTTCCAATACCGTGTTTCCCATCTCCCTTTGAAACCTCACTGGTGGTATCTTCAAAATACATATTTCTACTAAAATGAGCTCAAGGTAGTTTGACCTTTCACTAACCCTCTTTTCAAAGCCCATTACCCAGTTCCCAAACCACTTCCACAATTTAGAGTTTTATATGTGGCGCTCCACTTTCAGGTACAAGGGCTGTATAATTTATCTATTAATGCATAACAAGTTACCCACCCACCCCCAAAACCAGCAGCTTAAAACAACAAACGTTATCTTACAGTTTTTGTGAGTCAGAAATCCAAACATAGCTTAGCCTCTCATTCAGGTTCTTTCACAAGGTTGCAGTGGAGTTTTCTGCTGAAGCTGCAGCCGTCTCAAAGCTCAAATGGGGAAGGACCCACTTCCACGCTCACTCAACCTTTAAGCCCTCACAGGCTATTGGCTGGAAGCACCAGATCCTTGCCACCTGTGCCTCCCCACAGGCCAGGTCAAAACACAGCACCTGGCTTCACTTTGAATTAAGTGAGAGACCTGTCTCTCCTCTCTCTCTTCCTCTCTCCCCACCCAATAAGTAACAATTTTTTTATAACCTACTTTTGGAAGTAACATCTTACTACTTTTCCATATTGTGTTGATTAGAATCAAGCCACCATGCCCAGCCCACATTCCATGGAATGGGACTCCACAAATACCAGGAGGTATCATAGGATCACTATGGCCAATGTAGAGCTTGCCTACCACAAAGACAAGTCTCTTTAGGTAAATAAGGACTGCAATGGGTAAAATCTAATTTTCACCGAATAAAATAAACTCAGTGTTCTAGAAACTTTTTGTCTTCTACAAAATCAGAGCTCAGACAGAACATGTGACTCGCCACTGACTACCAGAAAACTTGAGCTTGCCAGGTGCAAATGGCCTTGAAAGATAAGTGCTGAAGCAGACTGAGTTGAGGGGTCTCAGCTGAATCTTGTTGAATCTCCGAACTGGAACATTCGCTCCCTCCTTAAGCAAAGAAACCTGTTATACATAACCAATGGGAGTTTTATTGACTTTCTTCAGCAAGGAAAAATACCACAAAGACAATTCTGAAATGGAGTCTCAGTAGAAGTAAATAAAAGCATGGATTTTGTTGTTTAGGGGTTAGACTCAGAGGTTGTTAGAAGGGGGATATTAGGAGGGGGATATGTGAAGTCTCTGGATTGACTGATGTAAGTGAGGCAAGGTTTTGAGCAAATAAGTGCTGTGCGTGAAACATTCTGCGGTTACAACTAAGTATGTGGGCGGTTGTTCCAGTTTTCAAGAGCCACCACTTACTTGAGACGCGTTAATAATACCATTGCCGGGCTTCCCTGGTGGCGCAGTGGTTGAGACTCCACCTGCCGATGCAGGGGACGCGGGTTCGTGCCCCGGTCCGGGAAGATCCCACATGCCGCGGAGCGGCTGGGCCCGTGAGCCATGGCCGCTGAGCCTGCGCATCCGGAGCCTGTGCTCCGCAACGGGAGAGGCCACAACAGTGAGAGGCCCGCGTAATGCAAAACAAACAAACAAATAATATCATTGCCTAATGGGATATATTACATATTTAGCCCAAATGTCTTATATTCATTCTGTGAGATAAAAATGGAAATGAAACTAGAGAGCTCATTGCCAAATGTATAAATTCAAACATTGAAACGGCCAGTAGCATGTATGTATATAATATATAATTTGAACTATGAAGCCAGAAACCTTTGTTTAAATCCAGCTCTGTCACTCCCTGAATACATGACATTGATGTAGTTGCTTTACCTCTCTACACCTCAGTTTTAGGTGTTCAAAATGGGATAAAAATAGCACCTCTTCAATATAATAGTTCTGAGGCTTAAATGAGTTAATATGTGTAAATCACTTAGGTAGTATCTGGTACATAGTTAATAATGAAATAAATCATAGCTCTCGTGATTCTGATAATGATGATGATGTCTTACTGTTCATATCAAAAAATACTTTCCACCTATTTCAACCTACCCTCACATATAACCTAAATCAATCAAACTAATGACACAATATATTCTAAAAGAAAATAGCACTTATATACTTATCCATAGGATGCTGTAAAGTTATTTCACGGTAACATTGGATATTTCTAGTATGGGGTAAATTCATCTTTGTGTTGCCTGGGTACCAGCCCTGAGTGCTCCTAGATACAGTTTCCCAGCCTTCAGGGTTAAATCTATAACAAAGCACAGCCAATAAGAGTGTCTGTCTCTTTAAAGCTTCATTTTTCTCTTAGCTTGGGAACGCAGGGGTTTTAGTGTATTTCAGATAGTCGTTACTTATTAACAGATGACTTCTATTAATTTGTGGAAAAAATTAGATATTATGACGGCTAATGCCGGAAACTTATAAGCTATACCTCCAGAAACCTGATAGAAAATCTCACTTCTTTGCCTGTCCTCTTAAATTTTTCATTCTATAATGCTGTTTCTAGTGCGATATCACAGTCACTAAATTTTTCACTTCAGGTGTTGTCAAGAAGCCAGGTGGTTTTAAAGTCACTTGTTCAGGCCAAAGAAGAATGGTACCTTTGGAGTAGAAGTATCCTGGAGGGCATTGCTGCAATTAGATAGATGAATGACCATGGGTTTTAATTAGAACAATAGGTACACACTCCATATCATTATTCTAAGAAACCACACTCACAGAGTGAGGTGGCATAATACCGACGGAGTCAATATCCTGCAGATCTATAAGCACGATTTCTGGGTAGGAGCCATTTTAATTTCGTTTATTTATACCTTTGCTATTTTTAATAGACAGAATCATTCTTGTTTAACCCTATAGAACAGTTCTGTAATCAAATTAATTTTTAAAATCACTCAGAGGAGGGAAAAGAATGAGCATTATGAAGATGGATGTTAATGTCATTTTTTATGTCCTACACCCAGTAATAACGCTGTTACCCTGTTCTTAACACAGGGCCTATGCTGTTTAAAAAAGAAAAGAAAACTGTAACAGCTTTCTGCAGACTTGCTTCACATTACATGCTTATAAAATCAAGACTAACATGTTATTTCTCCCCTCCATCTAAAGATTGCAAACCAAACCTTGAAACAATCAAGTTCATAAATATAACGACTTACAGGTAAAATGCAATAACAAATAACACTAAAAATAAAATCTCTTCGTGATAAAACTACTCCTATGTCTTCATTAACACGCTTACCCATTGAATCATTTATTCAACAAACTTTTATTGATAATCAACACCATACCTCTACTGAATGCCTCAAAGGCATTATGAAAGATTCTAGAAATATAAAGGAGAACAGAATATGATCATAATAATTGCTATGGTCTAAATGTTTGTGTGTCCACAAAATTCATATGTTGACACCTAATGCCCAAGGTGATGATATTATGAAGTGAGGCCTTTGGAGGTGATTAGATCATGAGGGTGGAGCCCTCACGAATGGCATTAGTTCCCTTATAAAGAGACCGGAGAAAACTCCCTTGTCTCTTCCACCAGTTTACAGTGGAAAAAAATAGTCATCTAGGGAGCTGGCTCTCACCAGACACTAAGTCCTCCAGCACCACGATCATGGATTTTTCAGCCCCTAAACTTTCAGTGTTTATAAGCCACCCATCTTACAGTCTGACTGAACAGACTAAGAAAATATTCAATAGGTGATTCTGAGAAAAAGAGAATATAGAAATTTAATAATATAAGTTTAAATTATAACAATATAGCAAAGCAAATTTTATCTATCAAACTGGGCTCATGTTCTATCCCGGTACAAAATTTGCTCAACACACAGCTGCTCTGACTTCCCAAAATAGAGCTACAGAGATTCAACACAGACATATTTGTTGGACATCTGGGGAAGAATTTATAGAAATTCTGTCCGAAGGGTATTTACTGTTCTAATCTTGCAAACCAGGGTCTTCCCAAACCCCACTAGAAAATCATCTTGGACCTTCTGCCAATTCTGGGCCCATACAACTTTACAACAATCATGGAACTCTAAAGCCCAGATACACCATCCATGCCTCTCATGCCTAGAATCATCAGGTTGTACTCAGCCCCCTACCCATCACCTATTTTTTTCTCTCCCTTCAAACCTCTGTCCTCCCCACTCCCAAAACTAAACTTTGATTGACTGCAGGCCCTATTTCAATGCCTATGCTACACCAACACCACCCATTGCCTCTTCCACATCTCAACCATTTCTATCTTTTTGCCCTAACAGATATTCTAAAAATTGGTTATATTTTGAAGGCGTTGTTTCCCTTGCAACTGTCTGGAATGCAAATCACTTTTTATTAATAATAATAGTAATCATTTATTGAAAATTTTGTCTAGGAATCTTGCCAAGCAATTTACAAATGTTACATCTTTTCACTTTAGTTAATTCTCATAATAACCTATTATTTCTAGCTTATATCTAAAGCAAATAAGACAAAGAAGTTATACAATTTGCACCAAAACATAAAGCTACGAAGTGGCATGACTACGATTCAAATCAAGATTGTCTGCCTCCAAAACCTTATTCTTCTTAAAAACAGTATTCTTATTTTGACATAATTCCAGACTTATAGAAAAGTTGCAAAAATAATACAGTGAGTTCCCAGGTACCCTTTACCCAGACTACACAAATGTTAACATTTATTACATTTGTTTTATCCTTCTTTCTCTCTCTCTCTCCCTCTCTCCTGAAACATTTGAGGGTAAGTTTCAGACATGATGCTCTTCTAATCCTACATACATCACTATTTACTTTCTTAATATAAAGACCATTCTCTTTCATACACAATAACATCCTTTATGCTAAAAGAAAAGCCAGGATTATGTGCTGCATTCAGTGTTATATCCATTTACTTTCCCTAACCTGGAACAGTTTCTGGGTCTTTCTTTGTACTTCATGATACTGACATTTTAAAGATTTCAGGGCATGTTTTTGGTTTAATTTTTTAGAATGTACCCCAATTTGAGTTGGTTTCATGCAAAACTGTATTCTCAACTACCTCATCTGCCCTATTCTCACTTTCTCATCACATATAGTACAGATGTTTTTCCAATGACTGATGGTCACACATTAGCAGAATTAGTATTAACCTTTTGAATTCTTTTTCTTAAAGAGGTTTCTGAAATTGTATTAGCTTCAATTCCCACAAAACCTGGAGCTGCCTCTGCCACAAATATTCCATCTCAACATATTCAAATGGAATAAACTAACTCTCCTCAACACGAACGCTAATAGCCAGTGGTGCCCAGATCCACCACAAGTCAGAAATTCAGTGCCACCCTAGGCGTCTTTGTCTGCGCTCCCCTATGATTGTCACTAAATCTCATCCAGACCACTTATCAAAGTTTCTAGAATAAGTCTCCTTTTCTTTTTCTCCCCGCTTCACTGAATTTTCCCAGTCTCTTCTCCTCTCCTTTCTGGGCCATAGCAAGTCTACCTTGTCTCCCAATCTGCAATCTTGTCCCCTCCATCATCCACATCCCTTCCGCGTTCCTTTTCCAATACTACAAATTGGACTGAATAACCCAATTGCTCAAAAGGAATCAGTGGCTTAGCATTTACCTATTAGGATAGAGTCCAAGCTCCCTGGAGTGTCATATAAAACCTCTATGATGTAGTCCCTGACTGCTTCTCCGCCCGCATCTCCTACTGCTTCAATAATGCTTACTGTTACCATGCCCCGCCCCCATGTCTTCCGCCCATATCTTAATTATTCCAAACCCTCATTATTTCAAAAGGTTCATCAAATGCACCAAGCAATTTTGTAACTCTAAGTCTTTGCATATGCTGTTTGTTTTCTTGCCTGAAAAAAATATACCTTACCATCCCCATCTGAAGGATTTCTACTCGCCCTCAAAATCAAGAGCCTCTTTGTGGGAGTGCTGGCTCTTAACTTTATTTATCTACAATGTCCTGTATATTTAGACATTATTATGCTCTTGGCACTTCAATATTTACCTGTGTAAATATTGCCTTTGCCTCCCACCCACTGCAACACTCATACCTCCAGGAGACTGCTGACTCTTTGAGAGCAGGGGCTGTGTCTTGATTATTTAATATCCCTGTTGCCTAGACAGTAGCAAATATTTGCTGAATTAATGTAAATCCTGCTCCATAGGTCCCAAACCTTTCCTAAATTTAATGAAACCAGCTTTGGCTGAAAGGAAGAATGTGAAAGGTGTCAGTCTAATCCACAGCAGGAAACAGAATTCCACTCTGATGGTTCAAGGGCAAAGAACTATTACAGTGACTACTTTCAGAGGTATAGACAGGGTTTAGGGGACCAATGAGGGGTGTTATGACCCAGTCACTAGCTACAGGGAGTGGGAGTAGTATTAGTAGAGCCAGTGAGGGCTGGAGACACGGAGGAGGAACCATGAGCAAAGCAATAAATAAGGAGGAGCCCAGCCACTGCCAGGAGCTCAGGATGAAAGCAGAGAGGGAGGGGGGAAACCCTCCCTCCTCCGCTCTCCCATGGTCCCAGCTCCTGCTGGACTGCTAGATGAACCCATCGAAAAGCCAGTTGTCAAGGGAGTTCAGATGATGCTGTCTCTGAGAGTCAGCCTTCTGGGCTAAGAATGGATCTAAGTTGGATAATGAAGAATATCGGCATGACAGCTAAGAAAAGCCATGTAGAGGCGAGGGTTCGTATCTGTTGTGCTCTGTATTTTCCAGACATTCATACAAGCACTTTATAGCTATCTTTTTTAATCCTCCCCACAATCCCGTAATATAGGTATATTATTGTCTCCTCCTCCCTAAAAAAGGAAAACTGAAACTTAGACAAATTAAAATGAATTGTCACAGTTCACCCATAGCTAATCATGTGCGATCAGGCCCAACACTGTCTCCCTGTCAGAAGTCAGGTAACATTTTATATATGAGCCAGAATTGCTGCTGGATCACAAGGCCTCCCCTCTGGACCAGACACTTCTAAGGTGGACCTCAAGTAGAGAGAGAGGTAGATGATCTAATACCACGCTGCCTTATGATTTCCTTACGATGAATTTTAACCTCATTCTTAAACCCACTGTAGTTTTTGCCTTGTAAATAGAAAAATAAAAAAGGGAAATGGTATGAGGTTAAGGTTTTCATGGCCCACTATTATCAAGGCTCCTTCTCTTCACTTCCAAATCCAGCACACCAAAATAAAGCAATTCCCTAATATCATCCATATTTTGAAAAAAAAAAACTTGCCCATTTTAGATTTTAAGCACTCTTTTCACCAGATAATTCTTTAACATTGGAGTTGCAAGCCATTTTGCTTTCAGATCCAGAGTCTATACACTTAATTTTTAATAGAATATTCATTTCAGTAAAATCCTCCCCCAAATAATATGAAAGCCCAGAGAGTTTATAAAGGGATTTCACATGTGTGTACCCAAGACTATATCATTACTGGAGACTTTTACTTAATAATTTAAAAGGAAGCCAGCTATACTACATTTCAGAGAAGGGACACAAAGACAACTAAAAGATAGTAAATTAAGACCCAGGAGAAAAGTTTGAAGAAACTGGCATTATGCATCCTTTAAAAGAAAAAACGAAGTGAAGTCTAAATAAAGTTCTCGAAGAGTGTGCATTACAGAGAGAGGATGATAAATGCAGCTCATCCTGTCAATCTGTGTGTAAAGTCCAGGGCCAGGCACTCTAGAAAATACGAAAGTGGACAAGTGTAGTCCCTGCTCAGGATGTGGTGACATCCTTGCAGACGAATACCCAAAATGCAAAGCCCAGTGTTTTAAGTGTTCTATATAATAGGCACTTGGTGACTCCACCATATTAGACCACCATTATCTCTTGGTGGATCACTGTAATAACCTTTTAACGTGTCTCACTATTTCCATCCTTGGCCACCCACAATCTCGCATACACAGCAGCCAGAATGACCCTCTTAGAATGTAAGTCCGATCACATCAGTCCTTTGCTCAAAACCCTCCAGTGGCCTCCCGCACATTCTTCCCATGGCCTCCAAGGCTCTCAATGGTCTGGGTCCTCTTTGCCTGTCCTACATTACTTCCTGTGCTCTCTCTCTCACTCACTGTGCCCCAGCCTCGCTTGTCTCCATGTTTTCCCACCTGTCCACCATGTATACTCAGCATTTGCAGTTTCTGTTCCCTCTTCCTAGAAGATTCCTCCTCCAGATAGCTGGATCCAGAAGATGGATGTCTCAGCTCAAGCAAAGAGAGTGAATTCAACCTTCCTCTATCTTTTTTGTTCTATTCAGGCCCTCAAAGGATTGGATGATGTCTACCCACATCTTCTTTATGATGTCTACTGATTCAAATGCTATTTTCTCCTGAAGAGACTCTCCCAGACACACCCAGAAATAATGTTTTACCGGCTATCTGGGCATCCCTTAGCCCTGCCAAGCTGACGCATAAGGCTAATCATCAGATACGGTTCACTTATTCACTTCACTCAACTCTCCTCTCCCAAACATCAACTCCTCAGGACAGTTTTTCCTGACTTCTTTATCTACAAAGGCAGTTTCTGACACTCTCTATACCTTTACTCTGCTTTACTTTTCTCCCTAGCAGTTACACTAGTTGTTATATTTATATCCCTTTTCATATTAATTTATTGTCTGTCTCCACCCTCCACACGCTCTTCAATGTAAGGTCCTGAGAGGAGGAACTCTGTCTTAGTCACGGCTGCATCTCCAGTACCTTAAACAATGTCTGGCAATAGTTGGAGCGCAAAAATATTTGTTGAGCAAACGAATTCTTGATTTTCATTGTAGGGGAATGGGACATTATTTATTGCTTAGAATAGTTTTTACTTTTCAAAGGGGGGAAATATTTGAAACAGTCTTTGCAAAATCAGTGAGGTTCTCAATAAGACAAAATAAGGGAGAAAAATAAGAAGAAGTATCTCAGTATTGGATACTATTGGAGATGGGGAAGTGTAACTTTTAATAATAATGAGAAATTGAGATTGACAGGAGCAGAGGAAGTCTGAAGAAGAATACCAGAGGTAAAATTAGAACAGTAAGGTGTAATGGGATCAAGAAGAACCTTAAATACCACATTTGTACATTGTGTATTTAGCCTGGGGAATGACAGAATAGCATCTGTCTTTCAGGAAATTTAATTTTGCCTATGGCATGCAGAAAAAAAAATGGGGGGAAAGGAAAATGAGACTGAGAGCCATGGTCATTGTTCAGACAGGAAAGAGTGAACTTCCAAAAAAGAGAGTTGCAGTAAGAACAAAATGAGATCAGGAAATAAAGGAGGATTACAGGATTTAGGGGGTTTAGGGGTAGGAAAGATATGTTTCACTTCAAAGACTGAATTCAATGATCTGATAAAATATTCCAATGAAAATAAACAGCGAATCCTTTTCTGAAGTGGTAGCCTAAGATAATATACTCAACTCAATTTTCAAAGAAAAAAATGGATAAAATAAGAGACACAGCTCAAGGACTGAAAATTCTGAAATGCCTACATTTCCAAGGGATAATGCAAAAAGAAGGCAGTGAATGAGACTGACAACATACAGTCAGAGAGGAGGTGAACGGCGAGTATTCAGGGACTTAGAAACTAAGAAAGGAGATGTTTAGCACTAGATAATCAAAGAAGCAAATGCATAGAAGAGTGAGTGGGATGAGACAAAGGAGAGGCCCTGGGATTTGGCAAGTAGGTCTTAACTGATGAACTTTCCTGGAGTAGGTGAGGTAACGGTGTAAAGACCGCAATAAGGTGAGGTAACGGTGTAAAGACCGCAGGACTGATTAGTAGAAGTTGATGGGTGAAGATCAGTATTATTACTTGTGTGGAAAGGAACAGAAGGTACGAGATGGAATTTTCTGTCAAGGGAATTGCCCAGTAAGAGGCGGCAATGGCTATTTCTTTTTAAATAGGTACACATAGTGTCTAACACATAGTAGGTAGATGTTCAGTAAATATTTGTTGAATAAATAACTTGAATATGTTTGGCATTTATTAGGAAAAGGCTGGAAGTATGATAGGACAATTTGTAAAAAATTCTAGTAGGGTTCCGGTAATACAGCCAGCCCTCCCAGATCCTACTGATACAGAGGGCGGACTATACTATGTCATCTTATACAAAAGACTTGAGCACCTGCAGGTTTTGGTATGCGTGGCGGGGAGCGTCTTGGAATCAATTCCCCAAGGGTACTGAGGGATGAGGGTACATTGTTTTCTCTGAAGAACAAGCTAAAAAGAAGAAGGATGAAAATGCAGCAGCATCATACTTAGAATCCAAATTCCTAATGCCCTCTCCGGATCTTCCGTAAATTGTCCAACGTTCGTCTCTCCGTCCACTCTTTCTTCTCTCTCCACTCTCCCCTTGCTCCAACCACACTAGCTTTCTTAAGATTCTTCCCCCAGCCTAGGTCATTCCCCCCTTCGCATTTTCCCTGGCTTGTCTCTCTACCTGGAATGCTCATTCCCAGCACCTCCTAATGGCCAGCAAATTCCCACAACTCAAGTCTCAGCTCAAACGTGACACCCCTGAAGAGGCTTTCTCTGACCTTCCAGTGTCATGGAGCTTCTACTCAGGTCACTTTTTGTCACATCTTCCTGCTTTGATTAATAGGGCACATACCACTCACTGAAATCATCTTCCTCGGTATTTATTTGTTTACGGTTTGCCGCCTCTGTTCTCCATGAGAACAGATGCTTCATCTTACTCATTCACTGATTATGTTCCTGACACCTGGAATAGTCTCTAACACATTACAAACAAGACAAAACAAATGAAAAAACACAATAAATATTTGAAAACAAATTAATAAACCTTGAAGTGGAAAAGAGAAAAAGTAAGGAGGCACATTTTAAATGACTTTAGTCATTTCTATAAATTAAGTTGTAAAGCATTTTCCCAAATAAGTCTCTTCTCTTCCTTTCTCTCCTGCTCCTCTCCTACTCAGGCCACCAGAAATTCTGACCCAAACCACTGCGGCCTTCCTGCCTTGTCCCACTCCAACATAGTTTCCCGACTGAAGCCACAGTGATCTTCCCAAAGTACATATCTGATTATTTCCCTATCCACCTAAAATATTTCAGGAGCTCCCCACTGCTTTTAGAGTACAGTTCAAACTCCTTACCTGGCTTTAATGATCAGACTCGTATGTTCCTTGTTTATCCCTATGGCTTCATTTTTTATCACTGCCAACATGCCCTACCTCATCACCCTCATTGTATTCCTTTGGTCATACTGAATTCTATCCATATGCTATGTTCCCTCACTTCTCAACTATATCCTCTTCCCGGAAACTTGGTCCCCTCTTGCTTTATTTGAATCAACCCTGTGTATCCTTTGGGTCTCAATGCGAATGTTGATTTTTCTAGGCAATATTGTAAGGTCTACTCTCACCCAAGTTATGTGTCCCTCCTATATAGTCCCAAACATTCTTATATCTGTTAAAGTTTTAGGTATTACCCAAAGAAATATTAGATGGCTTAAGCAGAAAAGAACTGTATTAAAGAATATTAAATAGCAGACAATGTATCAGAGCAGAGGACTAAGAGAATCTGGCCTGGAGGCTGTACCACCAGGAAAAGAAATGTCTGAGTTTCTTCTGAGGAAGCCCTATCTTTGTTACTGCTGGTATAACAAAAACCATTAACCCTGGACTCCTTGAACTGCCACCATTTAGTCCTCTGTCATTGCTAATTGAATGGGTGGCTGCCTCTCTCCCACCCTTGCCACATTAAGTTCCATTTAGCTTTTTTTCTCAAATCAGTCTTTTCTGAATCAACATGTTGGTAGATCTGGTTGGTAGACCCTGGTCACAGGCATAAACTCTGGACTGCTGAGAGGCAAGGAAAGCACTTTTCTAGTTTTTAATTTGATAAAGCAAAACTTAGGATATGGGATGAATTGTGATACAAGTCTACTGCATACCTGTCCTCTCTCTATTATTGCCCTAATCACGGTACATCTTCGTTGCTTGGCTTTTGTTTGTCTCACTCACTAACTCCATGAAGGCACGCCTGTCTCGTTCACTGTTGTTTCTCTAACAGCTAGCAGAGAGCCTGACATATAGTAAAGGCTAAAAATATTATTTACTGAATGAATAAATGGGTTGAAACCGGGGCTTGAAGATAGTGTGGAACAGCTGTTGGAATTATAATGCAGGAATTATAATTGGGAATCAATGAGAGAAGAATAAGAATTGCTGCGTTTCATTTTGGATCCTGCCAAGTTTAGGGAGAACGCATTTGTGGTGGAACTGATCGTCAATGGTTAGTGAGTTTCTCAAGTGAAGCTAAGAAGCCAGGAAAGGAGAGCTCAGGGATCTAAAACAGTTTGTGGTTGCAGAAGGATTTGCGAGCAGATGACTAAAAGGAGTTTGAGGTCAAACAAAGAAAATATACGTGAAATCACTGAACATAGAATTTAGGTTGCTTAAGGAACAAACTAAACCAGAAAAGGGACGGATAGCCTGTGAGAATACGCAAAGATGAAATGACTGAAGATCATAAAGGCAAAGGTACAGTTTAGTATAAAATAGGAAGAAGATATATTTACTCCACCTTCTGCCAAATTATCACAGCTGAGACTGCTGCTCCTCCCATTCTCAGTGCTGTGCATTTTTATGCACCAATCTTAACAAGAGGAGTCATAAATCACCATCCTCCACAGCCCCTGTCCTCCCTCATCTAGAGTTACTGAGAATTAAATTGCCCAGTCAGATCCTCTTGTGGTACCCTTGTGCTTTTTCTCTTTGTCAGCAGGAGCCAATGTCCATAGAATTAGCTACAATTGCCTGTCTGTCCTCCATCCCTTTTCTCCTCCTCTCCACAATTGTCTGCAAATACGTATCTTCCACTGCCACACCCATCTACTCAATCTTTAGAGATGGTTACCTGTTTTAGGTCCTGTCCCTTACTCTTAACAGATTGCCTCTGAAATGTTGAAAAGTGCTCAGAATGCTGCCCACATATTTCAGGTTACTTTGCCCTGTACGTGCCTGTCTTCATCCTGAAGACCAGAGCGTTGCCCTAGTTATTAGTCTAGCAAAGGGCTTCTGTATGATCTCACGTATGACAACTGCCCATCATCCTAACTCTTTAATCTGGGCCACCATCTGGGTGGTCTAGCATTGAGCTGTAATGTGGACTGAATGTTTGTGTTCCCCCAAAATATATGTTTTGAAGCCCTAACACTCCAGTGTAGTATTTGGTAGTATTTGGAGGTAGGGCCTTTAGGAGGTCATTAGGTTTAGAGGACATCAGGGAGGTAAGACCCCCATAATGGGATTAGAGTCTTTATAAAAAGAGGAAGAGAGTAGAGCTGTCTTTTTCCCCATCCCCCACCTGGTGAGGACACAATGAGAAGGCAGCCATCTGCAAGTCAGGAGGAGGGTTTTCACCAGAACGCCACCACGCTGGCACCCTGGTCTCAAACTCCCTGACTTCAGAACTATGAGAGATAAATATCTGTTGTTTAAGCCACCCAGCCTATGGTACTTGTTATGGCAGCCCACGCTGCCTGAGACAGGTTGTCTTGCCACTACTCATATCGATTTTGCCTGAGATGTGACTGAGCTGCCTCTGCCCCTTGGACTCTGCGCGTTGCTCACTTTGTTTCTCCTCTAGAATCAGGTCATTCTCTACTTCAAGGTCACCTCCTCCATCATACACTCCTGTAAACAAATAATATTGTGATTTATGCCCATTTCTTAGGCTCTGACCAAATACAAAGAGAGGAGTTACCAAATGAAATGATGGCCTAGTTTAAGTTGCAGTAACAAATATCTCTGAAAGCTCAGTGACTTAAAGCTAGGTCCGAAACTCTTTCTGTAAGGGCCAGATGGTAAATATTTCAGGCTTCATGAGTCACAGTGTCTGTCACAACTACTCAACTCTGCCATTGTAGCACAAATGGCACCACAGTCAATACATAAACAAAGGAGCATGGCTATGTTCCAGTAAAACTTTTCTCACGAAAACAAACAAATCAGACCTTAGCTTGCTGACCACAGACTTAAAGCAACAAGGATTTATATCATGTTCACGCTTTCTCTTCATTACAAGTTAGATGGACGGTCGGTTCAAATTGTCACTGTTGGTACTCTAGGACCCAAGCTGACAAAAGAGCCCAAATCTGCAAGTCTGCTTTTAAATGTAACAAAGAGAAAAGTGAACTTAAATGTACCCGCTTGTTCTTACAGCTTCTGTTCAGAAGTGGCATACACCATTTTCACGGGGATTTCATTAGCTCATGCGTATCATATGTTCACTCCCGAGTTTAACCGGGCAGGGAAGCATTAATCTCCTACAGAGGAGGGAAACTAAGAACTGGCAAAGAGTAATACAATGGACAACAAGGATTTGTGGTCAGAGAAGGGAATTTCAAGCTTAAAATTCTTGATGCAGTTTTAGATAAGGAAGAAGTTCAAAGTCACATGTTTTAAGACAGCTGAAGAGAAATGGCATGGCACTGAGGCTCACTGGGCTTGAGTAATTGTGAAATCCGTATACTTCAAAGTTCATTAGTGTGCATATTGCAATGAAGACTAGCTGTCCTCTGTGTCAATTAAAAAAAAATAAAAGGAAAATAGCAGCACAGTATATAACTTAGATAATGTGCTAGAGCCGTGTAGGTCTTAAATTCCCCTCACATGTTTGGCTAGAATTTAGAGACAGGAAAGAGGTCATATTGTTAAAAATAATGTAAACACCCTAATCTAATCTTAATATACACCAGAATATATCACAAGTCAGAAATGGTTGACCTAATTATTTATATTATAATTATCTATCCATCTATCTCTATCTACCTATATTCACAATATAAGAAGATCCTGAAATAACCACCTGTTCAGTAAATCAATTAAATACCACCAAATCCATCTGAGAAATGAAAAGCCAATGGTACAAATTTGATATGAAAGTGCGTTACCATTTTATCGGTGTATTGGTAAAGACTAATTTAAGAGTAAGTTTTTTTGTTTTCGTTTTTTGCATAGTGGAGCAGGACAGGAAAGATGAAAGAAGAAGGGTAAGCATGGATTACCACAATTGTTCTGACAATTTCTCCTCCACAATGCACTGGAAACATAAAGGTATTGTAATCAAAGTTTCTGAAACCATAGCTCTTAATACACGTTTGTGCATTTATAAAACGACATCAAAATACACGGATGGAGAGTTAAAGTATATAGAAATAACCATGAACAGACTTGATTCTTATTTTTTTTAATAAAACATTTATAATTATTGTTTGCCTTTGTTTGCTTTGTCAACTATTATTGGTAATAAGCTGCTTGCAACAAACCTCAGAAGGGATGGAGGCATGCTAACGTCACCACATCCAGAATGGCTAAATTGGAATGCTACCAGGGCATTCTAACTGAAACACAGTCATGATTATAGCAGCTATTGTACTCAGCATTCGATTCATGGTCTAACTTGTAGAGTTAAACCCAACTGGAGTTTGTTTAATCGGGTAAGGGCCAACTCTAGGAGAAATGTGCCTTGGTCTCTGCCTCAAATGTAGAATTTTGTGAATACAGTTGACTGCTGAACAATGCAGAAGTTAGGGGCACCAACCCCCGATAGTCAAAAATCTGCATATAACTTTACAGTCGGCCCTCCCTATCCCTAGTTCCATACCCCCCAATTCAATCAACATTGGGTTGTGTAGTACTGTAATACATATTTATCGAAAACATTCTGTGTATAACTGGACCTGTGCAGTTCAAACCTGTGTTGTTCAAGGGTCAGCTGTAATTAGCTTGCGAATCTAGAGTGAAAAAAGGGGGCAGAATGGGACAGGTCTTTCATGCAAAGGAGCTTGGCTTTTACATTGTTTTATACATTTTGTTGCTTTTTTTTTATTTATTCATGAGAAAATATGTGTGGGGTAAGGGGATGGGATATGGCATGATTAAAGAAAAATCAAGAAAGCCAAAAGAAGTGGCACATAAAAATATGAACCTTAATTTCCTGGGCATTAAGCTTATTTTACACTGAAATAGAGAAAACAGAGTTGTTCAGGGAAAGCTTATCATCTTTGTTTACCATTAGAGTGCATTTTTCATTTTGAATTTTGAAGTAGATTACTTCTAATCTAATTGCAAGTACTAATTTGTCCCATGATTTAAAATAAATGTTGTTACTGTACTTGTAGAATGCTTCTGCCCGTACATTACTACCTTTGCATCTTATTGACTGCATTGTTGGTTTCTATGGGAACAGTAGTGGAGAAGTTAATTAGGATCAGGAGGTTAGAAGGGAAGAAAAATAGAATTTTCAACACAGTTCATTTATCATGTACATTTAAATTAGTTTCCTTAATAAAATATCTATTGGAGTAGAATGGTGATGGCTGAATCACTTTAATAAAAACAAATGATACATGTTAAAAGTTTAACATCACTTATTTGTACTCAATTCATCCCATTAAGAAGCATTTTGGCTTTGGTAATCCAATTAATGAAAGTCATTAATAAAGGTTTCCGTGTCTCAATACTGTTACTCTAAGATTTTAGTCTTGAGCAATGCATTTTATACATTATTCTAATTATTTACATAGAATAAGCCTGTGGTGTTTTTTTTTTTTTTTTTTTTTTGCCAGACGCGGGCCTCTCACTGCTGTGGCGTCTCCCGTTGCGGAGCACAGGCTCCGGACGCGCAGGGTCAGCGGCCCTGGCTCACAGGCCCAGCCGCTCCGCGGTACATGGGATCCTCCCGAACCGGGGCACGAACCCGTGAACCCTGCATCGGCAGGCGGACTCTCAACCACTGCGCCCCCAGGGAAGCCCCTGTGTTTGTTTTAAAGTTATTGTCTTTCTGTTCCAAATCCACCCTTTTATACCCTGCTTCACTCTGACTGGGACCATGCAAGCTGCATTTCTCAGTTGCCAGTAGCTTCCTAGGTTCTGCCAGTAGGGGGCAACAAGGAGCGATTAGTAGGTGGAGGATGGGAGAGCTAACCTTTCCTTTCTATTGACTTACAGTTCCGGTCAGGATCAATTCAGCAATGATACTTCTCGCAGGAGAGGCATTTGATTCCAGCCTCTAACACCCAAACCCTGCAACCAACTCGCCACGTAAAGTCTTGCTTTTGAAATGACTAGTATATTTCTGCTTTCCTCGTTGAGATGAAGTCCGTGACTGTTTTTACATGTAAAAAGTAGATTGGCAGCTTAAAAGAGAATACATTCTATTTTTTTCCATTATAAAAAAAAAATTTGAGAAATATAGAAATGCAGGAAAAAGAAAGATTATTACTCGGTCCCATCATGCACATAGAATATATGCTAACATTTTGCTTCTTTTCTCTAAATATTTTTTTGCAGATAGGTACATGCTTTTTTCAAAAACATACCTATCATATTCTATCTCTTCTATTGTCTCCTGTGTTTCATTTTACTTTAAATCAAAACTATGTTTCTGTGTTATTACAAACTCTTCTTAAACATCATTTGGACAGCTATGTAACATTCCATAGCCCATTTTATTATTATTATTCAGTATTTAGACATTTGGGTTGCTTTCAAAAGCTTTATAATTATAAATAATGCTACAGCAATACCTTTGTGCTTCAAGGTTTTTCTTCCATATTCTGGTTTATTTCCTTAGAATTTAAACCTTTGTTTTTATATTCTGTGCCAGCCCCTTAATGCAGAACCAGAGCCCTTTTCAGTCTGCACACCAGAAGTATTTCTGGAATTTCTCAGAGGTTGTCTTCCATGGACCCACAAAGCATTCTTCTGTGCTTCTTCGTGTGTGTGTGTGTGTGTGTGTGTGTGTGTGTGTGTGTGTGTGTGTGTGTGTGTGTGTGTGTGTGTGTGTGTAGGTGTGTCTTACTCATTGTTCCTATGGCTGTATTATAGCTGAGGGTACATACGAAAAAAATCTTAGACTGCATTAAGGGACTAATCATACCAATCCTGCCTTGCTAAGAGAACATTCATATTTAATATATACTGAGCATCTAATTTTTAATATATTTTCCTCAAATTGATGCTAATACTCCCACAATAAAAAATATTGCTCTCTTGTCCAGTAGGAGAAAGAAAAAAGTAATCATAATGTTAGTTTTTGAGTCATTAATTGCAAGCCTATTTGTGTTAGGAACTAAAATGGTGATATTTAAATGGTAAACATGAACCAATCAGACCTTCAACATAAACCAGAATAAATCAGTGCATGCCTTCATTTTTGTTTTCTCACATGTATAATGGTATCATACTGCCAACACTACTTACTTCAGGAGGTGTTAGGAAAGTCAAATTGTATATCTAGGTCTATAACCATATTCATATCTATATGTAAGTACACTAAATATTATGAAACAATAGAAAATGTCACTAGCTTTCCTAAACAAGATAAAAATCAAAACTTATAACCCTGTGTTTAATAAAAACAGAACATTAATTCAATATGCTCAAAGAAGGTATGGATTTCTTTAATCATCTCATATGCTGTGCTACTCTCAACTCAATGGGCAAAGCTGTCTTTTGTACCCATGTCTTCTGCTGCTTCTCTCAATTTCTTGGCGTGGCACCTTCAAAGTGTACCCTTCTAACTTTAAAAGATGCTAGCCAGTTATAATGTGATGAATTAACCCATGATTTATAGAAATACTCTTGGTTACAGGGTGTTTCTGGTGACCACAACATATTTGTTCAACTATAACAATAAAAATAGGAGAGAAGACCTTCTTAAACAAAAAAAACAAAAAAAACAAGAGAATTTTCCTTTTGATAGGACCTTCCAAAGTCATATCTGTAGCCTGATACTCCTCACAATTCAATTTAATTTCCTTCCATTAAAACAACAACGAAATTGTTGAACACGTGCAAGATACTAGGTACTTATTGAGCTATGTGTGACCTGATTAGCACCTCAGAACAGCCATGTAAGGTATTCATTCTTAACCTTGTTTTACATAACAGAAAGCTGGGGATCAGAAATGTTAAGTAGCCTTTCCATGTTTGTGCAACGTGACAGGATCTGCATTTAAATGTCAGTTGGTCTGGCCCAATGGCTCATTTTCTATCACGGAAATAGTTATTAATATTTTTAATAACAGTCAATAAGGATAAAGACTTTTTTATGTGCTTGTCACTGCCAAGGCACTGAGTTTTAATGCAGTAGTTCTTATAGAGGAAATTTTAGAAATTTTGCTTCCTAACATATAATCATAATCAAGTTGGGCAATTTGATTACAAGCATCCACTAACGTTGGTTTGCAAACTGGCTTCCATATACAGAGGGCAAGGAGAGACCGAAAAAAGAGGCAGGACACTCCAGACTGGTAGGTGGCAGGTTTAATAAGCAAGGGAACTTTCATAGGAGGCTTGTCTTGCGCATCACAAGACAAGTAGATCTCTGTACCTGTCCACCACGATCATAGCATTTTATAGAGAGGCCTTAACTGGGTTCACTCAGTCCCGGTAACACATTACTCTCTCAAGGCTGCATCCTTGAAAATGGCTTCCACTGTGGGAATGGTGGGCAGAATATACATTCCAAGGACGGGGAGGGGTGAAGAGCCTCTGACTGCCTGAGTCTAGCTTGAGGGTCAACCAGTGGTCACGTCCTCTTTAGGACCTCCTCCAACAACTAACTTTGTTTTTTTTCATGGTTGTGAATTTCTTAGTTCTTTAAACTCTGATGAAAAAATAACCTTCCTCCCAACCTGCTAAATCCAGAATCATTTCATTCTTACTCTCTTGCCCTTTATAAAGTCTTTATCAAGTCAATGAATACTGAAAAGTTATACCTGAATAAAAAGATTTTGCTATATTATAGGAAAGATTCACGTGTTAGAAATATATAAATCTATATATACTATATGTTTTTTATAGAATACTCTCTCTCCTGGTCTCTCTCTCTCTCTTTTATAGAATTCTCTCTCTCTCTCTCTCTCTCTATATATATATATATATATACACACATATATATATACATATATATATGTATGTATATATATGCATACACATATATATGTATGTATATATATGCATACACATACATAAAACTGACTTTAAATATTTGCCCACTTGTGTATAATAAAAAAATTATATATTATATACAAATATTTCATTAAACACAGGTGGACAAATATTTGGAGTCAATTCTTTCCATTTATATTATTTGGCCTCCATCATTTTTTTCTAAGGTATAAAGTCAAAAACAAGGTTAAATCTGTGAAATATTATCTTATTATTTAGTAAAAACAGGGGTGAAAGCTTAGGTGAAAACCTTTCTCTGTGTGTGTGTGTGTGTGTGTGTGTGTGTGTGTGTGTGTGTATATGTGTGTATGCTTCCTATAGGTCTTTAATCACTGCAGGACACCCTCACTGAAATGATGTTAAAAAACAATAAAAAGGAAGAAAGTTTTTCTTTCAGAAACTTTCAAATGTTGGTCTTCCTCAACTCCCCAATTACTAAATATACAACATCTGCCTTTGCATCATCAAAGTGCCTTAAATATTTAGTAATAATGAAGGCTGTTCACCTGAATCTATAAATTAAGAAAAGATAAAATGTAAATACATGCAATACAACTTAACTAGAGTATTGGGGTGCTTCTTATTTATCTACAATGACTTACTTACTTGATAATACATGTTCCATCAAGGGTCTTGGAAAAACTTTCAGAAAGTCAGACTGTTAAGTAGTCTTGTGTACTCACCCTTTCAGAAAAGTCAGAATTGGATTGGATTTGACATTTTTTCCTAAATAATGAACATTGTGCAGTCAATTTCGGGGTCAATTTAGTCAATCATGCATGCAACATTTGTCTACAAATAACGTGACTACATTTTCATGGAGCTAAGTATTGTGAACATAATGCTGACAGGTCCAAAGATGTTTCAGTTGACTAATATGAAACTGGGGTGAATTATTACAAATACTCTCACATAGGGCTGACAGTGTCTAACCAGCTATTAAATCTGTATAGACAGTACATTTATTTGTGTATGAAACAATCAGACTGAATTAAATGGTTACTGCTCTTGAACAACAGACTGTCATCCCAGATTAAAACTATAAACGACTTGGAGAATGAAAAGCAGTTTATCCCACTGATTTCAAAATAGGAATTTAAAAAACTAAAATACCAGGAGAAAGCTTGAGGCTATATTTTCTTACATTCTGTAACTTTACACCTACAAGGAAATCTGTACAGCTCACTGGCATGAAAATGAATCATGTCTTGGGTCAAACTCTGGGTTTATTTGAATAATTCTACGGGTTGAATTAAGTTCTCATGTAACTCTCAATGTCCATTCTTTTAACATGAGAATGACATGTTCAATGATATATTTCATTATATTATGGGCATATGTATGATTACCAAACTGCCTTTTAGTACCCTTACATAGAATGCAATTGAAAATAACTTGCTATGAGCCTATCTTAGCTTTCAGTTATCATGGATCTTGAGATGTCTGCCACTTAATTGAAAAATTATTGTAACATTCTGTCTCCCTGAAACTTTTATTCTATTTATTTCTTCTGTCAAGGGCAAGGCATTGCAGCAGGTGTGTAAATATCGTGGAGTAAGTAGGCTTGAGAGGCAAACAATGGTAATTTGGTATAGATGGTAGGGGAGGATAGGGAATACGGGAAAACTGTACTTCTTGTTAGCTGGCGTCCTCTTCAAATATGACTATATGTGTTCATTTAAGGAACATGCATTGAGAAAGCACACTAAAGTTTTGATTATTCCCATAGTTAAAGACTTTTCTTTAGCTATTGTAACTTTGCTGTTAGAGACTTTTGTACCTTCCCTTAATTGGGGTTTTCTTTTTTCCTGCAGCGAATATAAACTTTCAGAACTGAAGAAAAGGGATTCTCCCAGATGTGACCCCAATATTGACCTTCTTATGTGCTATAGGGATTTTCTTTTTTGAGTGACTACACCTGATACTGGTGTAACAATGGCTCTGCCAGACCTCTGCAAGCACATAAGCCTTTTACATTTATTATGGTCTAGGAGATGATTCCCTGTGTTGGGTAGAGGGCATTAGTATTTCTTTCAATAGAATTTCCTATCTGTCTTCTTTCTTTCCCCATCCTCTCTTCACTGTTATAAGTAACTACCAAAATTGTCCCTGCTCTATTTTAAGTCAATACCGTTTGACCCTTTGCTTTACTGGAAGCATTTGCTCAGTCAGGAGCTGTAAGGATTGTACTATTTAGAACATCCTAGTGGTGCAGTCTGTCTGTTTACATAAACTTTGAAATCCTGATCATTTCCCTGACGATGCTTTGTCTCAGTGCATTATCACCCCAAATATTCTATCAAACACCAACATATTTATAAATAATTGAATGGAATTCTAGTTTGAATTCCCTAGAAATTCTTAACAGCAAAATAAATCTTAACATGTTTGCAGGGATGGAGATACGTTTCATCTAAACTTTTTGGGGAAGAATGAAATTTTGCGTGGAAATCTAGTTGAATACAGTCCTAAAGGACAAATATTTTGAGTGCTTCAATTTGTTATAAAGAGTGAGTCTCCAGTGTTAGCAGCTCACTGCAATCCATTTAAAACTCAGTTAACCCAAACCACACTGGGTCTCAGCGATATGTATTTCAACAGACCAGGACAGATGTCTGCCTGTTACAATGAACCCCCGAGTAGCATCAGAGCATCTACCACACCCATAGACCCTTTTGTGTGCATTTCTCATGTGCATTTCAAACCTAGCGACACCACCACTTTTGACGCAACTAGTTGGACTAGGAATGGGTGACTGGTTACATATGCAGATATTTATAGCCTGGCCAGCATGCTAGGGTGTGGCATGAAGGGACAGTTTTGCACAACAGGGATTCTCTGATGAACAGAAACACGCTCATCAATTAGCTCTCTTTTCAAGAAGACTCATGAATGAAGAGATATCCGTGATCCTTAAACAATAGTTATGGGAAGTTAGGAGCAGAAGGAAGAAGCAGAAAGAAAAGCAAAGTAAGGATGGGTGGAATCACAAAGCTATCAAAGATGTAAAGTGACACTATGATGACTGAGCTACTCCATTGCTGTTGCTCTGTATCCTGAGCTATGGCTTTTCTGCATTTAAGATTGTTTCCCTTGTGAGTTGTGTGTGTGTGTGTGCGCGTGTGTGTGTGTGTGTGTGCGTGTGTGTGTGTGTGTGTGTGTGTGTGTGTAGGGACCTGGGGATGTAGGGACGGGGTCTAGGAAAGCTTTCCAACTCTTGAAGAAAAGAGCTCCACTTCCACAAATTAACACACCCAATAAGGTAGGTCTCTAAAGAAAGATTATTTTAGACCTAAGAGGTATTCTCAGTTACCTTTGAAAGTAGTATTTTTTCTTCCCACAATATGATTTCACAGTGAATTCCATAGCAGTAGGACTCATATCTATGAAATTCTTTAGCAGCAAGTCTATCTTATCACATGCACAGGGACAAACTGGAAATGGTTAAATTGTTTAGTACCAAGGGCTAAATTGAGACAACTTAAATGTTCCCTTAGGATAGGACCACTTCCCTATGAAACAGCCAACAGATATGCCATATCAAGAATTAAAAGAATGACTCTGTCCATAGGTACTAGACAAAGGATTTTAGCAGACCCCAAAGTGGTTAAGAGCAGCTACATTACGGATATGGGGGGAAAAAATCTAAATAAGAAATGGCAGCTAGACCTCACAATTTTTCAAGGATGCCTGAGATGCGCGTTTGAGAAACTTATCCGTCACGCAGGTATAGGCTCTGCCTTAAATGAGAAATCAGACAACAAAATCCCTAATACATTTTTTTCAATTTGTTTTAAAAGGGCCATAAAATTTACTATCTTAAGCATTGTTAAGTGTACAGTTCAGTGATGTTAAGAACATTCACATTACTGTGCCACCATCACCACCATCCATCCCTAGAATTCTTTTCATCTTGTAAAACCGAACCTCTATAGCCATTAAACAATAAACCCCCATTCCTCCCTGTCCCTAGGCCCTGGCAGCCACCATTCTACTTTCTGTCTCTATGATTTTAACAATTCTAAATACCCGCTATGAGTGGAATCATAGAATATTTGTCTTTTTGTGACAGGCTTATTTCATTCAGCACAATGTCCTCAAGGTTCATCCGTACTGTAGCATGTGTCAGAATTTCCTTCCTTTTTGAGGCTGAATAATATTCCCCTGTATGTATATACCACAGTTTTCTTATTTATTCATCCATCAGTAGATATGTGGGTTGCTTTCTTGTTTTAATTATCATGAATAATGTTAGTACTATAAATAAGGTAGACAAACACCTCTTTGACACCCAATTCTTTGGAGTATATACATTCCCAATTTAACAATTCCTTAACAGAAAGTTTTTAAACTTGAAAAATTAATTTAGACTTGAGTTTTTTTTTTCATGTAGCAATCACTCATATATACCTAGAAGAGAAAAAAATGTTGTATTTATTATAAATTTATCATATTTATATAATAAATGGCTAAGGTGTTACCAAAATGTGGAGTAATAAATGACAGATAATTCTTTTACATGTATCTTTAAAAAGTGTAACACAGCTTCCTCTACTTACATCTATCCTCTTTGAGTAACGTGATGCCCTCATACTGTGGTTCATGGCCCAGCGGCACGGACAGCATTTGGTAGCGTGTGAGGAATTTGTAATCTCAGGCCCCAACCCAAACTTACTGAAGCAGAATCTGTATTTTCATGAGCTTCCCCAGTGACTCTTATGTATAATAAATGTGGAAAAGTACTGCTATAAAGCACTTGATTGTTGCTTTGCAAGAAAATATGGAATTGTTGTCATTCCTCTAAAGACAAGGACTTTATCTTGCTGACTATTAAGTTTATACAACATCATTTTGTTTACGTGCATTTCTGTGAATATAGTAAATTTTGTTTCAATGCCAAATCACATAACAAAAATTTGGGAAGACATTTTAAATAGCAACAAAACTCAACATATCTATACTAAAAAATAAACAAATGCAATTGAAATAATGACAAACTAAAGAGTTATGTCCAAGTTGACAAATGCACAGACCATGGCAGTTAAGGCCATTTGGCCCCAGTAATTATTACAAAGCTTCATCTATGATAAGATTCACACTGATTTTAGCAATGTCCAGATTTTTTTTTTAATGTGTGCCTTAGAATAAAAATGAGACTGTTTCAAGAGTTCCAAGTGTGAAGAATAGCCCTGTTATCAAAGATAACCTTGGCTTCAATCTTGTAGGACTTTTATTTGTTAGAAAATAGCAATGAAGTAAGGGAACAATCGTAGTCCCTCTGTCTAAATTATACCAGTTTTTCTAGGAAAACTGGAAGTAGCTGTTAGGATAAAATAAAAAAAAAATAAAATAAATAATCTTACAACAGAGATTAGAGCAGGAATGAAGCATAATCTATACTTACGTATGTCATCAGTATTAGTCAAAGTGTGGCCTGAATATCACATGCTTCAATACCATCTTAAAGCCTCTTTTCAAAATGAAAATTCCTGGGGTACACCCCAGACCTACACCAAAATCTCTGGCATAGTGCCTACTCGATTACGCTTGTACCAAGTGCCTCAAATGACTCACATGCACACTGAAGTTTCTTATGAAAAAAGCGACTTGATTTTATATTTCCTTCCTTCC
This sequence comes from Grampus griseus, assembly GCF_964374135.1. NCBI lineage: Eukaryota > Metazoa > Chordata > Mammalia > Artiodactyla > Delphinidae > Grampus > Grampus griseus. Next base: position 40,421,707 of record NC_139009.1, read on the forward strand.
TTTGCACACAGGATGGGAGGTCATTAACAAATGATATTGATCAAGCAAGTGAGCTGTGAGCCAGCAGGTCAAAATTTTCCCTATAAATATGAATTTTTTTCACATATAGAAAAGTTTTCTTCTTGGAGAACCACCAGGGACTTATGTTAATAGAACTCATTTGTTAAAAACAATCACAGCAACTTTTCATTACATGTAAGATTACTAAAGCATTAGCTTTCCTTAAGTTCACTTAGGAACTCATTTCCATGGACAGTCTGCTTGTTTGCCATTATAAACTTCCCTAATCCTATCTGACTCCTCAGAATTTTGCTCAGTCTGAAAAATTGTAAGGTTATTTCTTTGAATGTGAAAATTTTGATGCAGTCTACAGCATGTCCAAACACACCTTAGGCTTGGTTTGTTTATGATTATTCTTTTATCACAAATAATTGCAGGTAAGTGCATTAAAAAATGGAGCTTTTAAATTTATTTGATAAATTTCAATGAATCTGTTGCTTAATATGATAATTTTATATGTCAACTTGATGGTATCCAAGGTACCCACTTTTTATCAAGCACCAGTCTAAATGTTGCTGTGAAGGTATTTTTAAGATGTGATTAATATTTAAATCAGTATGTTTTGAATAAAGTAGAATATGTTTCATAATGTGGGTGGGCCCCATCTAATCAGTTGACGGCTTTAGAAACAACAGACTGAGAGGTCCCTCAAGGAAGAGAGGATTCTGCCTCCAGAGTCACTTTGGACTTGACCTGCACCATCGAGTCTTCCCTGGGTCTCGAGCCTGCTGGCGTGCCCTGGAGAATTCTGACATGCCAGGCCCCACAATCACATAGCCAATTCCTTAAAATAAATCTTTTTCTTTTTCCCTATATATACATACATTCTATTGGTTCAATCTTTCGGAGCCCTGATTAATACATACAACTATAGTAAACAGAATGATGTGGCTTCACTCTGAAAGATTTACACCTCAAAAAAAGAACATTTTCTACATCTGACATTATTTTGTGCTGGAACTATGCTAAATTTAAAATTAAAATTCTCTTTTTATCAACTATTATGACTTACTGGAGTTCACAGTTAAGCTATATATATAGATATCATACAATAACTTACTATTCACTTATCATCATAGGAGATCTATCCTTCAGCTTTATCAACTCACATAGTACATGATTTCAGATACTCTGATTTTATAATGATTCGCCTTTTGCTTCAGGCTGCCAAATTATTTTCTCTACCAGTTCTATGAAATTACTATTATAAATTTACAGCAAAATTCCCCCCAAAACTTCAGTTACAGTTTAGGAAAATAATTTTAAATATGAGTACAAGGCAGTCCACCTTTTGAAGCCTATACGTTTGTAATTACTTTTTTACCCATAGCATTACAGAAATGGATCTAGCAAATGACTAAGCCTTTTTCGATTTTCCATAGAAGAAAGGTATATTTATCTTTCTCTAAAACATGAGGATAACTGTGTTATCTCAGTACAGGAATATGCAAATGAGGCTTAAATAATTTGATAAACAAATATGCTTACTTTATATAAGAATTTGGTAGGCAGAACAGGCACATGAAAAGATGCTCAGCATTGCTAATTATTAGAGAAATGCAAATCAAAACTACAGTGAGGTACCACCTCTCACCAGTCAGAATGGCTATCATTAAAAAGTCTACAAATAACAAACGTTGGAGAGGATGTGGCGACAAGGGAACCCTCTCACACTGTTGGTGGGAATGTAAATTGGTGCAGCCATTATGGAAAACACTATGGAGGTTCCTCAAAAAACTAAAAATAGAGTTGCCATATGATCCAGCAATTCCACTCCTGGGCATATACCCAGACAAAACTATAATTTGAAAAGATACATGCACCCCTATGTTAATAGTAGCACTGTTCACAATAGCCAAGACATGGAAACAACCTAAATGTCCATCGACAGATGAATGGATAAAGAAGATGTAGTATACATACACACACACACACACACACACACACACACACACACACACAGGAATATTACTTAGCCATCAAAAAGAATGAAATAATGCCATTTTCAGCAACAGAGTTGGACCTAGAGATTGTCATACTAAGTAAGTCAGAAAGAGAAAGACAAATACCACATGATATCATTTATATGTGGAATCTAAGATACGATACAAATCAACGTATCTATGAAACAAAAACAGACTCATATAGAGAACATACTTGTGGTTGTCAAGGGGGAGGGGAGGTAAGGGAGGGAAGGAATGGGAGTTTGGGATTAGCAGAGGCAAACTATTATATACAGGATGGATAAACAACAAGGTCATGCTGTATAGCACAGGGGACTATATTAAATATTCTGTGACAAACCATAATGGAAAAGAATATGAAAAAGAATATATATACATATGCATAACTGAGTCACTTTGCTATACAGAAGAAATTAACACAACATTGTGAATCGATTATACTTCAATAAAATTTTTAAAAATTTTAGAAAAGACTTTGGTAGGCAGAATTGCATGGTGGTTAAATACTCAGACTCCAGAAACAGTAGGTCAAAATTTAATTTCTGAATTTGGACAAGTCATTGAACCCCAGTATTTAGTTTATCTGGAAATAATGAAAATAAATGTATCTACATCATAGAGTTGTATTAAGTGAGATAATCCATTGAAACTGCTAAACAAAATATCTGGCTTATAAGGAGTGCTTATCAGTGTCATTTTGTTGCTGTTATTACATATACAAATACAAAAATGTACAAAGGAAAAGACCTTGCCTTCCATGGCTACCTTTGAATGTTAGACTATGGTTGACTTTTATTTTCTTCTTTATACTTTATGTATCTTCAAATGTGGTACAATGAAATAGGTAACTTATAATCAGAGCAAAAGCTAGTTTTAAGAATAATAGAAAGAAAAAGCATTAATGATGGAATAAGCCCAACTGAACTTGGCAAGTGGGGAGTTTTGGGAAGGTGGAAGGGCATGGGAGAGAAAAACACATTGAGAAGACACAGCCACCTGGAGGGTAAATATGTATTGGAAAACAGCAGGGAATAAAGAGTAACCAGGGTAGATTCTAAAGCTGGTGAGTGGGATGAAAGCATTGGTACAGGAAGATTCTTTTGAAAGTGACATATGGGATGAATAGAGCAGAGCATTAGAGACTGTGAAACCAGCCAGGCAACTGTTGCAGTAATATAGCCAGGAGGTGAGGAACGCATAGGTAAAATCATAGATTTCAGAACATATAAAGTGGTTAATCTAAGAGGTATTTCCAAAAAAGAAGCAGTCAAACTTTGTAGTAAGTTAAATGATAATAACAGAGGAGTCAAAAATGACAGCAAGTTTTTACCTCTGGCAAGCTGTAAGGCTACAAAAAAATGGAGTTGCTTGGAAGTTAGAAGCAGTTTTTGGGTTTTTTTTGCGGTACGCGGGCCTCTCACTGTTGTGGCCTCTCCCGCTGGGGAGCACAGGCTCCGGACGCGCAGGCTCAGCGGCCATGGCTGACAGGCCCAGCCGCTCCGTGGCATGTGGGATCTTCCCCGACCGGGGCACGAACCCGTGTCCCCTGCATCGGCAGGTGGACTCTCAACCACTGCGCCACCAGGGAAGCCCCTAGAAGCAGTTTTAAGGGGAGGATCATATGCGCTTGGGGAAAGAACAGTTTGAAATGGCAGTGGGGTTAAACTTAAAACTGTTAGAAATGTCATATCATCAATAAAGCCTACCAGAGCTGGGAGAAACCTTGCAGATGACCTAACCCACATCCCTCATTTAAGGTTTAGGCAACAAAAGGATATGCCATCATCCCACAGCTGGATGACGCAGAGCCAGGGTGAGGAGCCAGTCTTCTACCCCCCAAACCGGGGTTTGTCCTTCCATGTTCTGCCAAAGCAGTTTGCACAGAATCCTAAATTCAAAGATGCCTACAATCTCAATTTTTTGGACTGATAAGGGGAACATTTTAAAATGGCATAATTTTTTTAAAAATATAAGAGTATACAACATCACACATACTATATAATCATTCTTGAATCTTAAATGACAGCATAGCTACGTATCACAACAAAAATGATTTTTAAATATAGGGGAAACACTTCACAGACATTTGGTAATTTTTACTGTTCTTATCTAAATGTCAAGGTAGTCTACTTTTATTGGTGTTCCATTACTTTTTCTTTTCTTTCGTTTTTGGTCACATCTTCCTTTTAGGTCACTAAATTTGTCTGTAGAACTTGGAGATGGAGGTGTTCTTTCACAATTTCTCTTAATGAGGCTAATAATAGCTGTTTCTTAAGATTTTTATTATCACGTTAGCCACAAAGTGTCATCAGTTTCTGGCATTAAACAGAGAGACAATTTGGTCACCAAGAAAATTTTGCTAGTTGGGGGTGTTGGAAATGTTTAGCCAATGGGTCAATCTGATCATGCTTAACAGCAGATTAAAACACAGATTTTAGTTTTGAAAGAAAAATTGTCTTTTTCATCTTATTCTCTACCAAGTTCATGTCACAGTCAACTAGTTAAAATTTCTGAAATTAGAACATTCTTACATCTTCCAGTGGTAGAAACATTACTCCAAATATCCATGAATTCATATTTCAACTTTCAAATAACTTTCCTTGTTTATCTCTAGAGATTAGAAAGCAGGCTTAACATATATCAATTCATTCACAAAATATTTATTAAGTTCATAATGTCAACCAGGAATCGTTACATGTATAGAAGATATATCAGTGCATAAACCAAAACAAAAATATTTTGAATTTTACTCTAAGGGAGACATAAAACCATTGGAAAGTGCTGAACCATACTGAAATTGATTTCAATTGATTGGATTTTAAATAGAAAATGAAGATGAAGTGTATAGGATTTATTGATAGCTTGAATATAGGCTCTGAGACTAGGAAAAGTGTCAAGGATAATACTGAGGTCTCAGTTTGAGCACCAGGAAGGACAGAGTTAACATTTGCTGAGGTGGATAAGACTCAAATAATAGCTGGTTTAGGGAGAAAGTTCAGGAAAATCTTGAGAAATACACAGAGTTTCAGCCCTTTTGGTTTAAATAGAATACTGGTTTATATTTCTATAGTCTAGACTAGAAAGTATAAAACCTCAAGTTCCCCTTTACATCTTTCTCTTAAAGAGGACAGTAGAGAATGCATATTTTGAAAGTCTCTGCTTCCTGTTTGCTGTTCATACTTTGCTGTCTACCCAAGAATTGAACAAATCTTACCAGCTCTCAAATGCAACTTTCCAAGCCTTACCACAATGTGATGTCTCAGAGAAAGGCAGAAAGAGAAAATGCGGGCTTTCCTGGTGGCGCGGTGGTTAAGAATCCACCTGCCAATGCAGGGGACACGGGTTCGAGCCCTGGTCCGGGAAGATCCCACATGCCGCGGAGCAACTAAGCCTGTGCGCCACAACTACTGAGCCTGCGCTCTAGAGCCTGCGAGCCACAACTACTGAAGCCCACGTGCCTAGAGCCCGTGCTCCGCAACAAGAGAAGCCACCGCACCACAACGAAGAGTAGCGCCCGCTCACCGCAACCAAAGAAAAGCCCACGCACAGCAACAAAGACTCAACGCAGCCAAAAATAAATTAAATTTTAAAAAATAAGAAAGAAAAGAATGCTAAACTTTATTCCTCTTCCAAAATATTACTCAAACTCTTCTCCATTAAGCTCTTTACACATATCAAGTCACTTGGGTTGGAGGGCTTATTTGTTTTTTCTGTTTCAAATATTTTTATTGTAATGACTTCAATGTCTTTCCTATAGAAGTTGCCTTACCCCTGATTTTCTAGAAAACAGCACCTGGAACAGGGCTCATATACTAATGCTTTATTGAGAGGTGGGCTCCCAGGACAAAAGTAAGTGGAAAAAAGAACATGACACAAGGAAAAATGACAAGAAAACACACGTTGCGTTAAAGAGCTGGCCACAGTTTTATAAGAAAACTCATGGTAGTAACAAGGAGTGGCCATGTGAAGCTACCCCTTCTTAGGAGAATCTGTCCAAAGGAGAGAAAGGGGAAGCATTTTAAACTGACAGCTCCTTCTTAAGTTCTGTTCCTCATTGATCAAGGGTCAGACCACAATGCTTTAATTTCTCTGCACTTCTGGGCATTCTACTTGGCCCTTCCAGGTAGCCCCTGGGAAATGAGAGTTCCAGCAGGTCCAGTCAGGTTGAAACTGGGCATTGGAGAGGCTAAATGGCTCCCATGACAGCTAACACTTGAAAGTTGCACTAAGGCTCAGCTCTCGTCTCAGGGAGAAACTGAGTCAACTGGTAATATCTGAAGATGAGGCAACAACAGCAATGGCCAGGGCATGAACGCTGTAAGAGCATTTTGAATTGGGCTACTTCATCTGAAAAACAGGACAAATGACTAAGGTCTAGGGGCTAAATAGCACTGATTACGTCAGCAGAGGTGCAAAGATTGGATCCGGCAGAATTCCTTTCTGGCACTGCCCAGATCTGCTTACATCCTCTTTTGTTTAAGCATATGATGCCTTCACTTCCACTCTAAGAGGGGTGGTACAAATCCAGTTCTTGGAAGAGTGAACGGTTGCAATAGCCTAAAGAGACTGAAGGAGGATGAGCAAAACAAACTACCTCCCCTGATGTTGAAGCTGGTTCTGGAATAATAATTGATACGTATCATCTCCCTCTTCTACTGTCACCTTGGGTTTTTCTTAACCAAGACTTTGACTAGCCTTGGTTACTTTCCTGGTGGAATGACCCAGCCCTTTATCCCCAAGGGGTATAAGCCCTTACTTACCTTACTATTCGGGGACCTGTGGTTGCTGTTACTGTCCGTTTGCAGTTATCAGTGGACACTGAAAACCAAAAGATATCCCAGTAAATCCATGTTTCCAGATATACTCCTCTGCCTTAATTGTGCAATATCAACCCCAGCTTAGTACGGCAATTTTTTTTTTATTTATTTATATATTTTTTTGCGGTTCACGGGCCTCTCACTGCTGTGGCCTCTCCCGTCGTGGAGCACAGGCTCCCGACGCGCAGGCTCAGCGGCCATGGCTCACGGGCCCAGCCGCTCTGCGGCATGTGGGATCTTCCCGGACCGGGGCACGAACCCGCGTCCCCCGCATCGGCAGGCGGACTCTCAACCACTGCGCCACCAGGGAAGCCCGGATTATGTTTTAACTCAGAACAGTAGTTCTTTTATTTTCCTGCTGGTCCACTGTTGGTGGCCAGATGGCAATAATGGCTTCCAATTAAGTGGAAAACTTTTCTGTTATCTGCTGGTGGAAACATTGGAAACCAGGATTCCAACTTGGCAGAGACTAATTTTGCAGAGGCAGAAAACAAATTCTACAAGAGGCTCACTGACACTGATGGTGTGAAGGCGCAATCATACTTCCTTTCTTTTGTTCCTGGGCTTCTACTGCTGAGGACATAACACCATGTACCAGCCATCGGTTCAGTGAATGTACCGCAACCCACAGGACAGCTACAAGGTGTTTTCCTTGAACTGATAAATTAACTGAACCTTCAAAATGCCATTCCACTTATGGCTGCTTCTTGGTGACGTAAGGCCATTGAATCCCGTATTTGTAACTCCATTTCAAACCTCTTTGCATTAAAATAGGTTCTTTCTGTCTGAGACAATGTTATGTGGGTCGCCATGTTGATAGCTCAGGCATTCTATAAGTCCTTGAGTGACTGTATTGATCTTGGTTAGGAAGAATGTCTACCACCTCCAAGGTCCAATGGAATGAACCCATCACAAGGAGGTTGCCTGGTATCACTGAGGATGGTGACATTTTTCGGGCTTAGAGTTGGACCTGGAAAATGACAAGTTGAACATTTAGTAGTGGTGACAGTTGCATCAGCCAGTCTTGGTGGAATGAAATCCCTGTGGTCGAGCCTATGTGTAACTTGTAATCGTATCTCTCTGTTCATGTACCTACAACACAAGCAACACTGTGGCTGAGAACAGGTTGGTTGACAATCACAGATAGTTCATGCTGGCACCTGATTGTTGAGAACCTCATCTGCAGTAGATGCTTTCTTGTGGATAAAAGCACAAAGATCCACACACTTTTAACCTCTACCCGTAGGTACATCCACTTAACACTACTTCAAACCTTCCTGTAGCAACTGCAAGTGGATCTGTCATGTGGATAAACTGTGACAGTCCATTGACATACACCTCAACCAAGCAGGTTTTGGTAGAAATCAAACAGGTGAATTAAAGGGGGCTGTGATTGGAGCCACCACCCCTATCGCTTTCTAGTGTTTGATTTTGAGGTTAATCCCTGCGATTCCTCTCTAGATATAGTATTTCTTCTAATTTACTATGTCACCTGGGGGAGGGGGCAGTTTCAGAAACTTCTCTTTTCCCTTCCAACCATAGTGGCACTTACCCACAGGTCAGAGAATCAACGTGGAGTGTTTTCCAGCTGCTATCATCACAATTAAATATTTGAGGCTCAGGAAAATGATCACACAACGAACTTACATGCCCATTGGACCAACGATTAAGAAATTTGGACAAAATTTCATTTATTTGGCCTCTGTAAACTTCCACTTTACTCAGAGAATCTTAATGGCATTTTTTTGTTCACTGGTGTCAGTACCATGTCAGACCCACATCTTAGAAATCCTGGAAAGCTGTCAGCAAAGCACAGTTACCCTAGAAATGGTAAGTCTGCTTGGAGAAAGATCGTAGGACTATTTACTGTATACACTTACAGTGTCTTTGCGGGTCCTCCTCAAGAGCACTTGGCCTCCCCGTCAATCAATGAGCTACCCCAATAAACTGAGAAACCTGGAACCCTAGTGAGGACCTATGATTTCTCCATCTTGACGGTTGACGCCAGCTGGTATTCTAGCCAGATTTCGTTTGTTTTATTATTATACAACTTAAGCATACCACAGCTAGCTAAGAGCCATCGCTCTAAATCTCTATGAACTGAGGCATCCTTATTGCTAATCTGGCTTTGTTGTCCATTTCAGCAATTGCATTTACTCTGTCTCGGATAGTTACATGCTGCCACCTGGCCCCAAATGCTATTTACCCATTAATATCTGGAATCCAAGTTCCATGGCAGTATCTTCCTACAGAGATAGCCGCCAAAGTGCTTCTCGAAACACATCTTTACTGCCATAGTGAAAGCAGTGTCTCTGGGGTCCTTCCTGGGAACATAGGCAGGTGGCAGCTTCTCAGTTACACTTACTATTTAAATCCATTCTAACATCCTGGCATCACCAACTCTCTGTCTAACCCTTCTCTCAATACTATGCTGAGTATTCTGAAACCTCCACCTAATTGATCATAGGTCACAGTTATATCCAATCATCAAGGAACCATCAGAGTGAACTACTATGACTAGCTTTGGGTATACTTGTCAGAATGTTGAACCGTTAGTGTCAGTGAGTGCCGCAGTTTCAATGAGTTCTCCCCTGTTCAGCCTTGTATTCCATCTCCCCCGATTAACACCTTCCAAATACATTCCCATACATATTTCCTCAGTTCCTAGCAGTACGTTTACGTACAATTCCTTTTGTGGGTGTGCTCTTTATTCCAAGAACAGTGTTTTTTACTGGCCTGGAGGCAAGGAGGGATAATGGGGGTAAGTCTTAAAGAAAACAAGTATCACCTTTCTTTCGGGTGGGGCATTGCATAGTATTCAGATATAGGGAAACTGTTCTTTTCTAGCAAGGGGAAACTGGGTGTTTCTATGAGCCAGAAGGTTTCAGTGGAATTTGAAGGTTGAAGACTCTCAGGTTTATAAACTGAGGATGTGATCACATATTTCAGGGTCCCATTCTTTCCAAAGGAGAAGCTGTACATTCAACTTCATGTTGCAGCTCTGCCACCATTGTGTTCAAACTCTAAACCTCATTTCTAGTTGAGAATGCCCTGTACATCAAGGAATAAGAACCTTCCTCAGAGCTGCATTCAAGACCTTTGGCTTTCAAAGAATGTTTTCATATGTTCTCCAATAATGTTAAAACCAGACATCCCAACCACAGTCATATAATTATCCATCGATCAAGTGCATTAAACACTTGCTCTCTCAATGCTCCATCTTTCACCAACACCTCAATTCAGCTAACCATAAGTGAAAACTTTAATAATTGTGTATGTAGTAGGTTATTACCACTTCACTTTCCATCAGAGGTGGGGACTCTATTACCTTCCACTGGTGGGCAATCCAACTGCAAATTCCTATCCTGAGGGTCTGTTTTCCAGATACAGGTGCCAAATGCATTGCCCAGGTTTCTAGAAAGCAGAGCCTAAAATAAAGTTTGCATGTAAATATTTTATTGGAGGAACACAATCCCAGAGAATTGAGTGTACGCCCCCAAGAGTAAGGGATAAAGGCAATGATGCAGGGAAGAAAGGAAAGCAAACACAAGGGAATGTGTTACCAAGTTGACACAGCTTTACAAGGAAACAAACGTGGTTACTCGGTCCCTCAATTTATCTGACCGCTGCCTCCTACATACTACCTTTCTTTGGTCAAATTTCACTTGTAGGGCATTACCTCTCCTGAACTTCCAGGTTGTTTTATTTGGCTTCTCCAGGCAGCTGCTGAGAAAGCCAAAGCATTCTTGGACTTGACTGATTGGACCAGAGCATTGCTTTGGTTCCCACTGCAGAGACTGCATTGGAGACTTTGCTGAAACCTGGCCCTTGTCACTAGAAGACAACTAGAGGTATTAGAAGCTGTGATAAGGTCAGAGATGGTGGCCAGGCTTTGCAAGCATGGGAATGGCCTGTGTAGTTACAGGTTGGGAAGCCAGGGAAGTGACCAAGGCCAGAGAGGTTGATGGGGCCAAGGGAATCTGGGGAAGTGCATAAGCCGAGTTTAGTGAAAGAGCCATCGTTTTGTCATCTCTACTCAAGGATGCTAGCCACCACCTTAGTGACTAGAATTTTGGGCTCTTTGCAGAAGCATGATGACTTGGAAGAAGGTAGAGAAGAACTGGAAGATCCAAGACCTAACATATAATAAAGAAAGCTTAATTCACCAAAGACCAGAAGCGGCAACGTACAGGGAGCAATATTAAATAAATGAAAAGATGTTATAGAAATCTGTCCCCAGTGAAAAGGTGGGGTACTAATAAAAATTCTTTGACACGTCCACTATGTACCAAAAAAAGCAAAAGGCAAAAGTAAAATGATAGTTTTATGCAGGCAAGCCAGGAACATGAGAACTTTATTGACAAATTTCAAGGTTACTCTTTATTTTCTGAAAATAGTCCTTCTTTGTCTTTTGAGGCTTCATAGGAAAATAATTGCCTTTGCTGAATCACTCATTTTCTGGTTACAAGTATCTATTCTTTCCCCTCAAAAAAATATTTTCTTTTACTATGATCTTACCATTGATACAATAACTTACTGTTCAGACTCTCCCTTGAAATAAATTTGACAAGGAATATCAGTTTTCTTATCCAAAAATCGCAGCTTTTAGCTAATCTATTAGCTAAATCTAAATTAGCTAATCTATTAGCTATTAATAGCTAAATTAGCTTTTAGCTAATCTATCAATCACCCTGTGCAGTGTAAAGTACATAAAAATAGTATATTAAATGCAAGATTGATTCAACAGGCATTTTAGTGATTATTATATGCTTAGTGTGAAGTAGCACAAAGAATTGTTGAGTATGTTGTGAGTAGAACAAGGGAGGTGAACAGGAGTAGACTTGGGAATAAGATAGGAAAAGAAGAAAATGAGGCAGATAGTATATTAGCTTCAGGAAATAAATACTTAAACAAATACTACTGTTTAATCATTTTAATCAAACAACTAGTCCAATTAGTTTTGTCCTTTTCTAAATATATGCCTAGTTTTTATTAAAGTGATGCTTCCTCATGATGAAAAATAAGGTAACACAAATGTGCTTAAAATGAAAAGCAACAGACCCCTGTCCACCACTCCCATCTCTAATCCTACTCCTCAAGTCAACTGGTACTTGTACTTCTTCTGGTGAATGTCCTCCCATCTCTAGTGTGCTTATAAGACATATAATTAATTTGTTAGTGTTGACATTAGCTACTGAGTTGCCACTGGTATAGATGTTTTAGTGCACATGCACTGAAACCACCTCCACCTATATACCCAGTTCCTAAGTTTGATAGTTAAATCAGTATTTTTAGTTTGTGCATTAATTATGTATGTAACTCAAAATAATACACAAACCTCTTTTGTGTTCAACTGATGTTTGATAAGTTTTTCTTGAATGCCATTTTTATAAGACTGCTACATTCTCTCCGTCTCAACTGTCTGCCCCACCTACACATTCTAACTTCCATCATCTATACCTTTATTTTTATGTTATAAAGATATGTTGGTAGGGCTCCTTGGGATAATTCTTTTACAGAATTTAGGGCCCAACAAGGGAGGAAAAGGTACTTTACAAGTCTTTCCTTCTGTGGTCAGTAAGCATTCTCCTAAGGTCCGGAAACCTTAGAAAGAAGCACAATCTGGATGCAAATGCCAGTGCTCTAACTGTAGTTTTTGGCTGCAAGAGACCCAAATGTAACTCCACCCCTCTTTTTTTGACCACCACTTATGGCTGATTAGCATATAAGCAACTGACCATCCTCATTACTTTAGGCTGCCTATTCCATCCAACGAAGGACACTTCCTTCAAGATAGCTTGAGGCAACAGTTCAAAGCCTTGGCCAACTGTTGCTGCAATGACTGCATTGCTGATGGAATTCCTCCGGAATGAAAAGGAACCAGATTTTTAATTACTTATGGCCATCTGAAAAAAGCCCACTCTTTCCCTGCTTTCAGCTTGAGAATTACTCTGCTTGGAGTGGTGAGAAACTATAAATCTTAACGTTTGTCTTTGGTAATCCTCCTTTTCTCTTCCTTACTGTGGCTTGTAAGGAAAGAGGGATGGCATTAAAGCTTGCTTTTGTTCTTATCATACTCAGTGGGTCTGAGTCTGTGTAAAAATTCATGCTCTAACCTCCACCACTGATATCAGAAAATTAATCTTTATTTAGACATCTGGTAGAAACATTTACATTATATTCTGCAACAACAATGAAATCATCTGAGAGCTGTCTAAACTTTGATTGTAAAAGTTGAAAGAGCAAAAACAGTGTTTACGCTATTATGACTATGTAAATATTGCTTATTGCAAAGCCCAGAAGTCTATGATTATCACTCTTTTTCTATGGGCTCAATGTTGTAACCTAACTGTTAGTCAAAGTAAAATATTAAATAGAATCTCCTTTATTATAGTCTATCAAGTGCTGAAAATCATGTCATGCCTGAATTTGCTTTACGTTGGGAAAATTATTTTCTTGTACATTTTGTTTGGTATTTCTTGAAATAACTCATAGCCTTTATTTCTTTGGGTAAGAAGAAATATAAGCCATCTATAATATCTTTCAGCCTTTTGTCTAGTCTTCATTTTGAAGATATACTTCTTAGCAACCACTGATTTCCTTTTGTATTGTGCACAGTTGATATTTCCTGTTATAAAGATCCTGGATTAGTCTTACCATTTCTTATATCCCATATCTTCCTATTTTTTTCACTTTCATTTTGTTGGAGTCTATCCTCAAGAAACACCCTCAGGAAAGGTTCACTGGATGTAAAAATAAAAGGTACTTATACAGTTAGAAATTATTTTATTTTCTCCCAAATGCCGTTGATGAGATGACTGACTAAATACAGACTGCTTGATCAAAATTAATTTTCCTCAGAACATGTAAAGGCCATGCATGCTCATCTTTAAGCATTTATTTTGGTGATGAAAAGTCTGATGTCAGTCTGATTTTTTCCCCTCAGTTGGCAACCTAGTATTTTGTTTATTTGTTTGCCTTTTTCTTCTTGGAAGCTTTTAGGGTCATTTCTTTCCCCCAGGTATTTATAAAATATCCTCATTGCTTCTTAGACACTGGTCTTTCTTATCTCAATCTTAGTATTCAATGAGTTCTTTCACCTAAATATTTTTATCTCTGTTTAATTCTGGGAGATATTCTTATTTTGTGTCTTTAATAATTTCCTCTTTGCAGTTTCTATGATTTCTCTTTGTGAAGTTCCGATTTGAAAGATGTTTGACAATCAGAATGATTCTCTATGTCTCTTACCTTTATTCTTATATTTCCCATCTCTATGCTCTCTGGAATATTTCTAAAACGTTAGCCTTTGTGTCATTACATTTGATCCCTTTTTGTGAATTGAATTTCAGTAATCATAGTTTTAGGCTCTTTTTTATTTTTAGATTATAATTTTTATACTAACTATTCTTTTCTTATAGATGTCATATGTTCTCAAATATCTCTGACAGTAACAAAAGGAATTTTGTTTCTTTAATTTCTTTTTGTTATCTGATATATCTGCTCCTTTGGGTTTAGTGTTTTGTTTATTCTAATCTTTTCTTTCATTCCGCAGGCTGTCCTCAAACACTTTATGTTGTTGGGTTATCTGTTTGTATTTTAGAGTGATTAAATAGAAAGACTGACTTGGACTTCAAGGTACTTTGGTGTGAGCAGACAAAGAAAGACTTTATATGGTCCTTCCCCTACTTCACACTCCATGCTGAAATAGAAAGCCTTTATTATCGAGTGCAGACATTCACATAGATAGAATAAAAGTCCCCAGACATTCTTTTCAGTTTATTTTCAGAAGAACTCTTCATTCCCTGCATCCCCCACCCTGCACTGGGAATAAATACATTCTTAACTGCTTTCCTGAAATGTGTTAAGGTTGAAAGGAAAGTTGGGATAAATCTTCATACTAAGTTTTCAGTCCCACTTTTCACTCTGGGTCTGTTATATATTCTATCTCTGAGTTCTGGGCTCTCTGAGGTTTGGGCACTAGAGGGGAGATTAGCTCTCTTATCTGCTTACTTTCTCCATGCATAATCTAAACTATAGATTCTGTTGCCTTATGTCACTATTCCACAGGTTTTCATTCAATTTCCACATTTGAGATATTTGTTAAAAGCTCTCATCTACTGAAATTCGTTGTTCTGTCATCATTGTTACTGACCCATTGTTTTTGGATGATATTTACTTTACAGATTTACTATTGTTTTGGTTCTCAAGCGGAAGAAAGACCGACAAGTATTCTGCCAGCCATCTTAAACCTACACTCCAACTATTCTAATAAAGCAACACAATCAAATTAGTTTTGAAAATTTTATTAGCAAGCTAAATTGATGTATCAGTCAATAATTGTTCTATAAAGAATAAAGATACATAAACTATAAAAAAGCATAGGTAAAAATACAGTCTTTTTTCCTAGTAATGAAAAAAATTCTAGGTACTATCTAGTTAACATCACCTCCTTGAATTTCCTGGACTATTAAAAAAAATTCCTTCTGGGGAGGAATATTTTTCAGGTGCTTCTTCCAACCTGCTGTGAGCCTAACACCTAGCACTTTTGACCTAATCATAAATTATATCCGTTTTTTAATGCCCATTATAGCTAAGAATTAATTTTATTACCTTGCTTTGCCATTAAAACTCTGTGATTCCTTATTAATGTCAAAATATGGCCCCTTACCCTTTAGTGAATGTCACTAATTTTAGGGGAAATTGATATATAGTTTTACAGGACAGTAAAAAGATACTATGTTATCCTGTGGGTTAGCTTGCATGTACAATTTCAATCACACTGGTTTCTAAGACACCAATCATCTGTAATTTAGTACAGATTATAGTGTTGGAGCCTTTTGCAGACTCCACTTCTCTTCTTTTTGAGAGTACTTGTCTACTTGATAAAAAGAAGACAAAGAAAAAGACTTTACCTGCCTTATTTCTTAAATTCAAATGAGCAGATAATGCTGTTCCATTTTTCCCCCCTCTGGTGATGGGAGTCAGTCAAGGGTCTAAAAACTGAATGTGTCTAAGAGTAAGTAGATTTTACTGTTTTAGATGCCTGCACATGAGCTGTCTTTTCCAAGCAGCCAGCCAATGCAATCATAAGCAAATCTCCCCTGGACTGGCAATTCAGTAGTAGCTTATGTTTGGTGGCAACATAATGTGTTTAAAGACAAATGTATCCCTGAAATTGGTCTGTAGTTTCGGTGGCAGAAGGCTGGTGGATACACTTTCCATTAGTATTCCTTTTTCTTTTCTTTCCTCTTTCTGTTTTTTAATGACAAAATGGTCATCTTGGAACAAAATCAAACGTGGCCTGTGTTTAATGCAGTGCTCAAAAGACACAGTGGAGGGTTTGGTCATGATCTCTTTAACCCCTTACCATCATCAAACTCACAAAGCCAGATAAATGCCTTGGAAAAGATCACTTGTTCTTACCCTTCTCCTTCCTACCTCTTTTTTATTGTGTATATATCCAGAGGGGGAAAGAGGAAGAAACAATAAAGCACATATTCAGGACCCCATGGCCTTTACTTTTGTCCTCAGATCATCTCTAAATAAACTTAGGGGTAATTTCCAGGTGTGGAAAAGTATCCAGGAAACCTCAATTAGGGCTTGAAGTTTCAAATCCAGACTGGATAACAGAATCATGCTTGTAGAATTTTCAAATCAAGATTTTTTCTTTTTTAATTTCAAAATCTACTGACACTATGCATTTCCCATTAAAGGTCTGAAGCAAGGACCAGTACATTTTTCATAGAAGCTTATGATTGCTTACTATTACAAGTAAAGTACATTCCAATTTGTGAAGTAATTTCACAGATCCCTATCAAAACATAAAAATATTTTCCACTTTAGACTCACAATGTATATTTTTGCATGTATTGATATGCTTTCATATTTAATGAATTTTTTCTATTCTTTTTATTATTCATCCTTAGGGCAGGGCTCTACAGAAAATAATACTTCTTCCCCAGCATTTCACTTCATTTCTATAGCTCTATACTCATCACTCTTCTTTAGCCTTCCAAGTAATCCTTGTCTTTAGGGCAGTGACTCTCACCTTTTAGTTTTGGCTAAAAATATCAGAGTAGTTCTGTGTTTTTGTTACCTGTGAACTTAATCATTTTTCATGTTTCACCAAAGATTCTGCCCACATTTTAGCTCTATAAAACCTTGTACCCACGGGAAAGCTACTTTTACACAAAATCTTTTCGAAAGATCTCTTATTAGAAAATTCTAATCTATTAGCCCCACCAAACAGCCCAGGTAGGTTCCAGTGTTGGCTTGCCTCAGGCCAAACAACCAACAGGGAGGGAACCCAGCCTCACCCATCAGCAGTCAAGCAGATTAAAGTTTTACTGAGCTTTTCCCACCAGAGAAACAGCAAGCTCTACCCACCACCAGTCCCTCCCATCAGGAAACTTGCACACGCCTCTTAGATAGCCTCATCCACCAGAGGGCAGAAGCAAGAAGAACTATAATCCTGCAGCCTGTGGAACAAAAACCACATTCACAGAAAGATGGACAAGATGAAAAGGCAGAGAGCTATGTACCAGATGAAGGAACAAGATAAAATCCCAGAAAAACAACTAAATGAAGTGGAGATAGGCAACCTTCCAGAAAAAGAATTCAGAAAAATGATAGTGAAGATGATCCAGGACCTTGGAAAAATAATGGAGGCAAAGACTGAGAAGATGCAAGAAATGTTTAACAAAGATCTAGAAGAATTAAAGGACAAACAAACAGAGATGAACAATACAATAACTGAAATGAAAACGACACCAGAAGGAATCAATACCAAAATAACTGAGGCAGAAGAATGGATAAGTGACCTGGAAGACAGAATGGTGGAATTCACTGCTGCTGAATAGAATAAAGAAAAAAAGAATGAAAAGAAATGAAGACAGCCTAAGAGACCTCTGGGACAACATTAAATGCAACAACTTTCACATTATAGGGGCCCCAGAAAGAGAAGAGAGAAAGGACCCGAGAAAATATCTGAAGAGATTATAGTCAAAAATGTCCCTAACATGGGAAAGGAAATAGCCACCCAAGTCCAGGAAGGGCAGAGAGTCCCATACAGGATAAACCCAAAGAGAAACACACTGAGACACATAGTAATCAAACTGGCAAAAATTAAAGACAAAGAAAAATTATTGAAAGCAGCAAGGGAAAAACGAGAAATAACATACAAGGGAAATTCCATAAGGTTAACAGCTGATTTCTCAGCAGAAATTATACAAGGCAGAAGGGAGTGGCATGATCTATTTAAAGTGATGAAAGGGAAGAATCTACAACCAAGATTACTCTACTGGGCAAGGATCTCATTCAGATTCGATGGAGATATCAAAAGCTTTGTAGACAAGCAAAAGCTAAGAGAATTCAGCACTACCAAACCAGCTCTACAACAAATGCTAAAGGAACTTCTCTAAGTGGGAAACACAAGAGAAGAAAAGGACCTACAAAAGCAAATCCAAAACAATTAAGAAAATGGTCATAGGAACATAGATATCGATAATTACCCTAAACGTGAATGGATTAAATGCTCCAATGCAAAGACATAGGCTTGCTGAATAGATACAAAAACAAGACCCATCTATAGGCTGTCTACAAGAGACCCACTTCAGACCTAGGGACACATACAGACTGAAAGTGAGGGGATGGAAAAAGATATTCCATGCAAATGGAAATCAAAAGAAAGCTGGAGTAGCAATACTCATATCAGATAAAATAGACTTTAAAATAAAGAATGTTACAAGAGACAAGGAAGGACACTGCATAATAATCAAGGGATCAATCCAAGAAGAAGATATAACAATTCTAAATATATATGCACCCAATATAGGACCACCTCAATACATAAGGCAACTGCTAACAGCTATAAAACAGAAAATCGACAGTAACACAATAATAGTGGGGGACTTTAACACCTCACTTACATCAATGGACAGATCACCCAAAATGAAAATAAATAAGGAAACAGAAGGTTTAAATGACACAAGAGATCAGATAGATTTAATTTATATTTACAGGACATTCCATCCAAAAACAGCAGATTACACTTTCGTCCTAAGTGTGCATGGAACATTCTCCAGGATAGATCACATCTTGGGTCACAAATCAAGCCTCATTAAATTTAAGAAAATTGAAATCATATCAAGCATCTTTTCTGATCACAACGCTATGAGATTAGAAAACAATTACAGTGAAAAACACATAAAAAACACAAACACATGGAGGCTAAACAATACATTACTAAATAACCAAGAGATCACTCAAGAAATCAAAGAGGAAATAAATACCTAGAGACAAATGACAATGAAAACACGATGATCCAAAACCTATAGGATGCAGCAAAAGCATCTCTAAGAGGGAAGTTTATAGCTATACAAGCCTACCTCAAACAACAAAAATCTCAAATAAAAATATAACCTTACACCTAAAGGATCTAGAGAAAGAAGAACAAACAAAACCCAAAGTTAGCAGAAGGAAAGAAATCATAAAGATCAGAGCAGAAATAAATGAAATAGAAACAATAGTAAAGATTAATAAAACTAAAAGCTGGTTCTTTGAGAAGATAAACAAAATTGATAAACCATTAGCCAGACTCATCAAGAAAAACAGGGAGAGGACTCAAATCAATAAAATTAGAAATGAAAAAGGAGAAGTTACAACAGACACCGCAGAAATACAAGGCATTCTAAGAGACTACTACAAGCAATTCCATGCCAATAAAATGGACAACCTGGAAGAAACGGACAAATTCTTAGAAATGCACAACCTTCCAAGACTGAACCAAGAAGAAACAGAAAATATGAACAGACCAATCACAAGTAATGAAATTGAAACTGTGATTAAAAGTCTTCCAACAAACAAAAGTCCAGGACCAGATGGCTTCACAGGTGAAGTCTATCAAACATTTAGAGAAGAGCTAACACCCATCCTTCTCAAACTCTTCCAAAAAACTGTGGAGGAAGGAACACTCCCAAACTCATTCTATGAGGCCACCAACACCCTGATACCAAAACCAAACAAAGATACTACAAAAAAAGAAAATTACAGACCAATATCACTCACAAATATAGATGTAAAACTCCTCAACAAAATACTAGCAAACAGAATCCAACAACACATTAAAAGGATTATACACCATGATCAAAAGGGATTTATCCCAGGGATGCAAGGATTCTTCAAGATACATAAATCAAGCAATGTGATATTCCATATTAATAAACAGAAAAATAAAAATCATATGATCATCTCTATAGATGCAGGAAAAGCTTTTGACAAAATTCAACACCAATTTATGACAAAAACTCTCCAGAAAGTGGGCAGAGAGGGAAACTACCTCAACATAATAAAGGCCATATACTACAAACCCACAGCAAACATAATTCTCAATGGTGAAAAACTGAAAGCATTTCCACTAAGATCAGGAACAAGACAAGGATGTCCACTCTCACCACTATTATTCAAAATAGTTTTGGAAGTCCTAGCCACGGCAATCAGATAAGAAAAAGAAATAAAAGGAATACAAATTCGAAAAGAAGAAGTAAAGCTGTCACTGTTTGCAGATGACATGATACTATACATAGAGAATCCTATAGATGCCACCAGAAAACTACTAGAGCTAATCAGTGAATGTGGTAAAGTTGCAGGATACAAAATTAATGCACAGAAATCTCTTGCATTCCTATACACTAATGATGAAATATCTGAAAGAGGAATTAAGGAAACACTCCCTTTTACCACTGCAACAAAAGGAATAAAATACCTAGGAATAAACCTACCTAGGGAGACAAAAGACCTGTATGCAGAAAACTATAAGACACTGATGAAAGAAATTAAAGATGATACCAACAGATGGAGAGATATACCATGTTCTTGGATTGGAAGAATCAATATTGTGAAAATGACTATACTACCTAATGCAATCTACAGATTCAATGCAATCCCTATCAAATTACCAATGGCATTTTTTAAGGAACTAAAACAAAAAATCTTAAAATTTGTATGGAGACACAAAAGACCCCAAATAGCCAAAGCATTCTTGAGGGGAAAAAACAGAGCTGGAGGAATCAAAGACTCCCTGACTTCAGACTATACTACAAAGCTACAGTAATCAAGACAATATGGTACTGGCACAAAAACAGAAACATAGATTAATGGAACAAGGTAGAAAGCCCAGAGATAAACCCACGCACCTATGGTCAACTAATCTATGACAAAGGAGGCAAGGATATACAATGGAGAAAAGACAGTGTTTTCAACAAGTGGTGCTGGGAAAACTGGACAGCTACATGTAAAAGAATGAAAGTAGAACACTCCCTAACACCATACACAAAAATAAACTCAAAATGGATTAGAGACCTAAATGTAAGATCAGATAGTATAAAACTCTTAGAGGAAAACATAGGAAGAGCACTCTTTGACAAAAATCATAGAAAGATCTTTTTTGATCCACCTCCTAGAGTAATGGAAATAAAAACAAAAATAAACAAATGGGACCTAATGAAACTTCAAAGCTTTTGCACAGCAAAGGAAACCATAAACAAGACGAAAAGGCAACTCTCAGAATGGGAGAAAATATTTGCAAACGAATCAACGGACAAAGGATTAATCTCCAAAATATATAAACAGCTCATGCAGCTCAATATTAAGAAAACAAACAATCCGGTCCAAAAATGGGCAGAAGACCTAAACAGCCATTTCTCCAAAGAAGACATACAGATGGCCAAGAAGCACATGAAAAGCTGCTCAACATCACTAATTATTAGAGAAATGCAAATCAAAACTACAATGAGGTATCACCTCACACCAGTTAGAATGGGCATCTTCAGAAAATCTACAAACAGCAAATGCTGGAGAGGGTGTGGAGAAAAGGGAACCCTCTTGCAGTGTTGGTAGAAATGTAAATTGGTACAGCCACTATGGAGAACAGTATGGAGGTTCTTTAAAAAAAAAAAAAGAAAGAAAAAAAAATTCTAATCTGCCTTTCTTTATAAGTTTCAGTCATTATTCTTGTGTTTATTTTTATTAAGCATGTTGGGAATAAGTATCTCTCATCTTTTTTTTTTGTTTGTTTGAAATCAGAATAATGACCAGACTCTGAAGATAAGCAGGAGAAATGAGTAACAATTCAGCCAAACTGAAAGTAATAAACTGGGATGATGCAGTAACAATGAACATGTTCTAGATACCAAATATCCTTTCTCTTTCCTTCCTTACCAACAGGACTCTCATTTTGTAATGTGGCAATCCAACCCTAAAGAAAGTAGAAATCTAAATTTAAAAATAAAATCCCACTTTCCTGACGTCTTGTAACTAGAAATTCCCATGTGATCCCGTTCTGTCTAATTAGATGCAAGTGGAAGTCTTCTGGACTTCCAGGCAAGATTTTCACAACAGAGAGACTTAACCCTCCTTTTGCCAATTTACTCCTCTCCTTCCTCCTGCCAGGAGCAAAGATGCAATGCCTAGAGATTCAGCAGCCATCTTGTGATCATGAAGATGAAATCCACAAACTAAGGTTGCCAGAGCAGAAAGTTATACAGAGCAGCTATACCAGCCCTGGAACACTTATTCCTGGATTTGTTATAGGAAAAGAACTAGAGTTTTTTATTTATTTAAGCCACCATAAGTAGGGTTTTCTGTTACTTACAGCACATTCTTTACTGGTATAGCAAGTAGAATAAGTATCAGCACTTCAACTGACATAACAAGAATCCTGCCTGAGTTCACAGGGTTTACTGTTGTATAAGGCACCCGGCTTTCTTTGAGGCATATAACTCCCTCAGTTGAAGCAACATTTCTGAACCTGTCAAAGCAATCTCCCTTTCCCTCCAAGGCACTCAGTCTAGCTAGTGTAGCTGAAAATTAAAACACATTTTAATCCTGGCTCATAGGGTTGACAAGCTCACTTTTTAGCTTTTTATGCCTCTCTGCAGAACCCTACAATGTGATAATCACACAACTAAGTAGCCTTCTGGATAAGGCAAAGGGGCTTCTGAAAGAATGTCAGAACATCAAGAAGAGGTTTTTTAGTTTTAAAGACAAATAAGGACTTCCCTGATGGCGCAGTGGTTAAGAATCCGCCTGCCAATGCGGGGGACACGGGTTCAAGCCCTGGTCTGGGAAGATCCCACATGCCGAGGAGCAACTAAGCCCCTGCACCACAACTACTGAGCCTGCGCTCTAGAGCACGTGAGCCACAACTACTGAAGCCTGCACGCCTAGAGCCCGTGCTCCGCAACAGGAGAAGCCACTGCGATAAGAAGCCTGCGCACCGCAACGAAGAGTAGCCCCCACTCGCCACAACTAGAGAAAGCCAGCACACAGCAACGAAGACCCAATGCAGCCAAAAATAAATAAATAAAATAAATTTTAAAAAAAGACAAATAATAGATGCTTTAAATGTAATTTCTTCTTTTCGATTAGTAGCAAATTACCCTTGCCATTTCTAGGAAATGACATTATTCCTTTGCTGGTAGCTTTCTTCTTTAAATGATAATAGCTGCCTGTTTATTTTTCTTCATTGGGAAGCCTCCTTATACTAACACCCCTTCCAACAAAAGAAGTTCAAGATCATTCACACATTATCTCTACGAGCACAATAATCTACCAGATCTCTTTCAGGCTATTTTTCTGCTATTTGTGGTTACTGACACAATGTAACCAAGCATTTCTATTAGCCAGTTGGTCTGATGCAAAAGTAAGTCTTCTACTCTTTCAAATTCCTGTGAAAATGCCAACAATACTGCTGCCTGTGATGCCTACACTAGTGCTTTCCCCTTTTGAAAAGGTGGATCCAGTTTCCATCTCATTAAGATTAACCTGTTTCAGTCATGTGAGATACATACTGTCTTTAACACAAACTAAGTCTTAGTCATAGTGATCTCCAGGTAAGCCTCTCCACAATTTAAACAAGGAGACTCTTTGAGAACTTGAATGAGTTCCCGAATTCTCTTAAAATAGTTGCATCAGACATTGCAGTTGGGAATAATTCAGACCTTGTTTCCATCACACATGGAAAAAATATAAAGCTTGCTGATTATTAAATGGCATAATATGATGTGAAGTAGAGCTTGGCTAAAGTTCACTTGAATTCATTAGCATCTCTTCACAGAGAAGGTGAGTTGTTTAAGTAAAACTTAGGGGTCATAGGAAAGTAAGACATTTTCACGTACTACTGCATTAGAGAAGTAGCTATTTACAATTAACATGCCATTTACAAAACTTGCCTTATCTAGTCACTAAAAAAAGGGCCCCAAGGACCTGGTTAGGCATGGATTTGTTTAATTCCATCTATATTATTGAAATGAATGCATGTTTTGGGGCAACACTTTCTGATTTACACCATTTTTAAGAATAGCCTCCTATCTACCCCTCTCCTTCATTCAACCCAGTTAATAAAATTCTATTAGTTTTATTAAATTACTTACAGACAGATCATTAAATGAGACATAGGTAGAAGCATTTCGGTGGAGTTTTGCTGTATTTACTTCTACATGATCTCTTTGGATGTGACAGATTTTCACATCTGTCCCTCTCTGTTCCTGACCTTTTCTTGTCCCTCATGTCCTCCTGCCTCTAGCATCTCTACTCTCATTCTGTGTTCTGTTGTCTTCTTAGAACTGTGTTTCTAGCACCCCTTCAACAAGCTAAGAATGCTGCCCACATATCAGGGTCTACAGATTATGCTTCAAATTGCTTGGGTTAGAAACCTTGGCCCTTCCCCGTCTGATCCCAATCTACATTTGCATTTGGATTTTCTGTGCGGGATTTGTGGCATTCTGTTTCCAGGTCTTTATTCAAAATTTCCTCTTCCTTCCCAGCTGTCAAAATCTTTCTTGTCCTTTCTAGGTGAGAACATCTAAGGCACCCTCCAAGTCTTTGCCCTGGACCATCTGTAATATCTTCTTTGCTGTCTTTGGTTCAGAATGATAGCACTCACTTTTGAACAGCTGTATCACTGGGAGAGAATTACAAGTAGGAGTTTTATGGTGACACATTCAAATCCTATCTTTGCCACTCTACGGGATCTTGGAAAGTTTATTTCCTCTTCTCTAAAATGCAAATCATCATCATCATCATAGACAGAGTGAACATTAAACTCACAGGACAGTATGTGACATATGGTAAATATTCAACAGGAGCTATGTTTGTTTACAGTCTTGACTTTTTGCTTCTCTGTTGTTCTTAGTCAGATTCATCCATAGATATCTTATCTCTCCAACAAGATGGTTCACTAACTGAGGTCAAAGCCTCTCCTGATTCTTTTTTTTTTTTTTTTTAAATTCAGGAGCACCTAGGGAGTCACTTGGCTCACAGGTACTCAACGTTTGTTCATGGACCGAGATGGTATGTACAGTGCCAAGAGTCATCAGCAAAAGACACCACATCAAAGCTGGCAGAAAATGTTTTCGTAAGTTTCCGATGAAGTGAAATCTTTTGGTTCTCACCTCAAAAATCTCTGCAAAATGAAAGGCATCTATCCCAGGCAAGAAAGTGTTATGTTTCACCCAAATGCTCCAAGCTGAAGTTGAGTAGTTTAAAATAGCTGAAGAAATGGGGGAGTATATTTAGAACTCATTTTATTTATTATCTCATCTTGTCTATCAAAAGTATATTTACCGAAACTATTTAATATGCAGGTTTTGTACAATAAGATCTATACCATACTGCTGGATATATAACAGAGGCAAATAGCAATACTCTAAAATAGGCTGTAAGAAATACTACTAAGAGATCAGAGCCTTTCAAATTATAATTTCGTTGGGCATGTAATAAGTATCACTTTGGGTCTATAGGTCAAAATAAATAGTAATATCCTATGGTAGATAAATTCGGAAGAAATAAACTCTTTGGACAAGATAATGTTGCTATGGAAACCTTAATGTTCACAAGCCTGCTTTTGAAGGCTCTGCTGCTTTGCCAGACTTCTTACATTTAACTTTCTTTCAAGCTCTTTATTTAAGAAAAATAAAAAAGGTCTTTTACCGCTGCGACCTGAAATGCGACAGTGACACTCTACCCTCTATCCTTCTAAGATCCATGTAAATAACTTGTCCTGCACACTGCCCCATAGTGTGAAAATACAATTTAATTGGGGTTGAAAAGGAAAATAAAGAAAAGAGCAGTGTGTTCATGCTTGATTTGAATTTCCTTCCACAGTGGGGCTGTGGAAGGAGCTGGAGCGGGAACTTGCTTCACTTGAAGCCATTCTGGTGCCAGGTCACAGAGCTGACAAAGATGACTTTTTAAGTACAAGTTTAAAGCCATCTCGAAGTGTTTCATTGGCACAGAGCTGTCTGAACTCCAAAGTCAGTGTTGTTTGAGAAAATAAATCAGAAGCGTCAGAAGTGAGCCTAGAAACTTTTGGCTCTGAACTTTATAAATTTCATTTATTTTATTCCCCAGGCAGCACAAATTTAACACAGCCATCGACGTGTCTGGTAGGCTGAGACTTAATGAGGCTTAATAGACTTCTGGGCTGCAAGTCTTATCTACATCCTTCAGTTTGTGCCTTTGCTCCCCTTACTGTCTGCCCACACGCTCTGTGGCACTTTTCCGTTTGGAATGACCTTCCGTCACCTGAGGCCACCATGGTTGAGCTTCAAGACAGTCAGTCAGTCCAGACTCAGGGGAGGTAGTCACTCTTTGAACAAGAGTCCTTAATGAACAACCTACCCAACTATACGTGAGACCCCACACCTGTTTGGATCTGGTGCTGGAGTAGTTTCCTGGAATTATTCTAAAAGTCAACAGATTTCCTGCTTACCTTTCGCCAAGAGCTAAGAACCAGAACCCTGAGAGAGAGAAACGGATGCAAAGAAGTTACAGGGGTTTTCAATTGCAACAATTTTTCTTTAGATTGAATGGCTCCTCACTTATAACAATTTGCATGTACTGTGTGCTTTCTACTTGATATGACCTTGGTGTTATCTATAGGAACATTATATAAGGGAATATACGGCTCCCGTGCCATTTTTAAGAAATGGACCCTAAATTTAAATGGAACAAAGAGCAACAGACTGATGTCTCTCTGAACTACCAAGAGGAAACAAAATGAAAATGAGAACATAAATGCCTACAGCTTTTTATTGGATTCGTAGCCATAACTGACTTTAAAGTCTTACTCCAAATCCCCTAAAACGTGCTTCTTAAAAGCTCTCCTGAGAAAATTCTCTGACTTCTTTACACTAATTAAGAGCTCATCTATTTCCATAAAACAAGATAGGAGTTACACAATAAATTATATTGAATGCAACTGTAATGATTGATTACCGTATCACCTAGTCTTGTGAATTAGCATCCATTTTAAAGAACTGCACTTGAATATTTTGCTGCGTGTATCGGTTAAATTCATCCTTAAAAAGTTTGGCGTCATTTATTTGGCCTAGAATGGTACTTCAATTTGTGTTTCTATTAAAAAATAGATGAATTATTTAGATCTGAATTTTTTTTTCTAAAAATAAAATGGGCTCTAAACGTAAATTCACATTTCTGGTTTAGAAGGAAGTCCACAAGAATATTCTAGGAGGATCGTCTCAAAAAAGTGCTAAGTCTGCAGAATCAGTCGTCTTAGGAATTTAGTTCTTACCAGTTCATATACCTTTAATTTGGTTAGCATCTGCCGAAGGTAAGGAGTGGTTGCGTAATTTTGAATAAGCAGTGTAAGTTGGGAATAAATGATGGAAATCACTTAAATAGATGCCAGTAGTCCATATTTTATACTGAATACAAATGATCCCTTATTACTAAATTTGTACTATTAACAGATTCTTTTTCTGGTTTATCTTGCTTTCCTCTTTCTTTTTTGTTTCTGTTTTTGCGGTACACGGGCCTCTCACCGTTGTGGCCTCTCCCGTTGCGGAACACAGGCTCCGGACGTGCAGGCTCAGCGGCTGTGGCTCACGGGCCCAGCCGCTCCGCGGCACGTGGAGACCGGGGCACGAACCCGTGTCCCCTGCATTGGCAGGCAGACTCTCAACCACTGCACCACCAGGGAAGCCCTTGCTTTCCTCTTTCTTGATCACCTCAAGATATGTTCATGGTCTCTGATTCTGTTTTCTCAGTTTGTACTCAGTTGTTATCTAAATGCTAGGTGTTAATTAACACTTTACACCTGTTTACTGTTTAATTCTAGTGAGAAATATTTCATCTGCATCTGTTTCTTCCACATGAATTTACACACTGTCATCCCTATCTCATATAAGATCATTTAATCACGTGGTTTCTTAAAGGAGCACTGTGAAAATATAGACAAAATGGGGGCAAAATCAAATTTAAACAGAGTTTTACTTACAAGATGATAGTAGATATTTTAAAATACATAGATAAAAGTAACATTCTTAGTATATGGGTCTATTTTTGATCCTGTGTCAATCCTGTCAACTAATCCTCCATAGTAAAATGAGGACATTGAATCAGATCAGACATAGCATAAGTATATATGATGTACCTCCTATTGCAAACCTGCCCAGAAAAAAAAAAAAGTGCAACAATCAGCACCGTTACGGGCCTTGAATGAGGCTGTAAACGTATGAATACGTATCTCCCATCTCTGGATTTCATATTCTTTAAAGATATTTTTTTTTAGTTTCATCACTCTTTAGTTACCATGTTGTTTAATAAGAGTGCCATTTCTAAAGCCTGGTATTCTAAAGAAAAAAATATTTTAGACAATACTGTCTACTATAAATAGAATATATTGACTGTTATAGGAAAGCTAGGCAGTATGTGGGACAAAGCTTCACAGCAAGCAATGATGGTGGAAAAAAAGGTTATCTGATTAACAGTGAGCTGTTAATTTATAATTTATCATGTTTTAGTTTATCAACTTCTTTGGAAATATATTAATTACAGACTGTTTCACGGAGCAATTCAGGGACTGGCAATACAAAAATAAATAACATACTACTGTCTTGCCCTTGTTTAAGCTACTCATTAGTTTTCATAACAATCCTACAGAGCTCTGGGAATTATTGGAGTGATTTTACAAATGAAGAATCTGAAAATCAGAAGAAGCTAAGTGAGATACTCAAGTGATAGAGTCAAGACTTGATCATGGGTCTATTGACCATTGAACTGAAGAGTGAAGGACCCAATTTTTCTAAGTAACAAACTAAATTTGCAAAACCCTCTAACTCTCTTACTTTAAGAAGAACCAGTCTTATTTATCACATATAATTAATGACATAAGCAATGAGAGATATTTTGAAAATTGCACTGTGCTGAAAAATATTGATTTTTCTAAGACTGTGCTTCTTAAAATGTGTCCCTATCTTTTACTAAGTTTTCTGCTAAAAATCTAAAATAATCATATGGGTTTAATGTTTCCAAGTACCTATTTTCTCTAAAAATAAAATTTAAAAAGGGTGGTGGAGTTTTCCAAATATGTGAGTTCTTAAATGGTGGCCACTAGAGCAATATTTAACAGCAACTTGTTTAACCAGAGGCACCCATATGAATTACATTTCAACAGGGAACTCATATCTTGGACTTGGCTTTTTTCATCCTTCATAAGGGAATTCTTGAAATTTCACTTGACAAGCAACCTAGGGAACTCCCATAAGGTGGTAAGTGCTCTAACGCTTTACAAATAGACAATGGTGGTTTGACCCTAGCGCTATTGTGTCCTATGACTCCTTTATGTCAACAAACTTGGGAAATAAGAAAAGGGATAGATTTGACACATACTCTCTCTTCTACAGTTTCATTTAATGTACGTGATATCAACTTCTTTCCTCCTGGAAAATCCCAGGGTGTACTAAATTTATTAAATCAGAAGTACTGAAATCTAATGAAAGCATCCTTAAATATACAGCCACATATTAGCCCCTGGGGAAATAAGCAGGGCTATGAAAAATTACTTTCTTTCCCTTTCTGAGGCCTCTGGCCTTGCTAAGAGATCTAATCTAATTTCCTGTTGTTTTTATGCCATATTTGAGTCCATTTGTTTTCAACATTCCACGTTTCCCATGTTCCCAATTGACTTGTCACTACTTAAACTTTCTCTCAATGGTCTGTTGAATGTTTTTGCTGAATTTAGATACACTCGATATACTTGCTACACTCCAAGTGTTTCCTGGTTCATCATCGTCTCCTTCCATGTTTCTGCCTACCACACCCCTCTCCCTCCCCCCTGCGCTCCCCCCCCCACCCCCGCAATGTGCAGGAGGATATTGGTCTCTGTCCTTCCCTGTGTGAAATTCAACTGATTTCCACACCCCTTGGGCCTCAGTTTTTGCACCTGTATCATGAAAAGTTTAGCTAGATAATTTTGAAAACACCTCCCTGAATGAAAAATTTAAGGCTTCTCAGAAAAAATATTGACTATAAACTGGAGAAATCCGCAGTTAGCTTTCTTAATATCCAGAATCTAGAACTACTTTAGTCTACCCTTTAGGCATTTTAAAATTCCTTTCATTGATATACATTGAAACTTCATCCACTTTGCAAAGAACTACATATAATTTCTCAGGGAACTTGAAAACGTTTCCTAATTCAGTCCAGGCTTGCCAATGTGAAACTCCATTGTTACTATGTTTCTTTGCCTTCTAACATGTTTCTGACTCTTGTAAGTGACTCCAATTGCCTCTAGAACCTTAGAATAAAATTCAGATCCATATCTATGGATGGCTATAGTGTCTTAAATAACCAGATCCCTGATTTCATCTCCAAACTTTGGATGCCACCTGCCCTCTGTCCACCATGCTCCAGTCACACCACCCTCTTTCTCACATCTGTTCTCTCTTCATGGATATGCTTCTGCGGTTCACTTGTGCTGGGGAGAGGGAAATTTCCCTCTCTACCCCTCTCGCAATCTTGTGGCTGGATTAATAATAAAATTGACACAATACATATTAACAGGAGAAAAAGCAATAACTTTTCATTTGTGTCCATGGAGGTCTCATAGCAATGGTACCTAAGAAGTGGCCAAAGCAGGCAGCTTTTATACATTTTAGACAAAGAAACAATAAATTTGAGAGCAATTGACAGGACAAAGAAATTTAGGTTTGAGCCCTTAATTAGTAAGGAATTTCGGGAAAGTCTGGGCTTGGGGAGTAAACTAGTAAAGAAGTAACAAGGTTTATTTATATAAACTTCTTGGTCCTGAATTCCCTGCCTCTGGTGATAAGGATGTCTTTCTACTTCTGAGTACAGCGAGGGCAGCTTTCAAATGGGAGGTTTATTTCCTGCTTTCAGAGAGAGAGAGGAGGGGCAAAAAGACCCTCTTGCATCAGCCTTTTTTTTTGAGGTTTTATTTTATTTATTTTTTTAACATCTTTATTGGAGTATAATTGCTTTATAATGGTGTGCTAGTTTCTGCTTTATAACAAAGTGAATCAGCTATACATATACATATATCCCCATATCTCCCCCCTCTGGAGCCTCCCTCCCACCCTGCCTATCCCACCCCTCTAGGTGGTCACAAAGCACCGAGCTGATCTCCCTGTGCTATGCGGCTGCTTCCCACTAGCTATCTATTTTACATCGCATCAGCCATTTCTTAAGTAACTTTAATTCAAAATAATCAATATGCCATTAAGGCATATTTTGGGGTGGCCTGCCCAGGGCCCTAACTCTTGGCTACTCCCTTTTCATTCTCCTATCTTAGCTTAAAAGTGAACTCCTTAGAAGGTTCCTTAAAAAACTAAAAATAGAATTACCATATGACCCAGCAATCCCACGAGTGGCCATATACCCAGAGAAAACCATAATTCAAAAAGACACACGCACCCCAATGTTCATTGCAGCACTGTTTACAGTAGCCAGGTCATGGAAGCAACCTAAATGCCCATCGACAGACGAATAGATAAAGATGTGGTACATATATACAATGGAATATTACTTAGCCATAAAAAGGAATGAAATTGGGTCATTTGTAGAGACGTGGATAGATCTAGGGACTGTCATACAGAGTGAAGTAAGTCAGAAAGAGAAAAACAAATATTGCATATTAACACATATATGTGGAACCTAGAAAAATGGTACAGATGAACCGGTTTGCAGAGCAGAAATTGAGACACAGATGTAGAGAATAAACGTATGGACACCAAGGGGGGAAAACCGCGGTGGGGGTGGTGGTGGTGTGCTGAATTGGGCGATTGGGATTGACATGTATACACTGATGTGTATAAAATTGATGACTAATAAGAACCTGCTGTATAAAAAAAATAAATTAAATTAAATTAAAAATTTTTTAAAGAAAGTGAACTCCTTAGAGAGACCACCCCTGACCACATTATCTAATCTATAATATTCCTGTTATTCCCTATAAATGCACTGATTTTATTTGCCTCATAGAACTTAAAACATTGGAGGCAATATATACCTCATTTGGGAGTTGCCACTCTAAATAATTTACCAGATAACTTAAGTTTCCATCTTAAAATGGGATCCAGAGAAAGAAATGGCTCACAAAACTGTCTAGGCCCTAGAGTCAGAAGCTCTGCCCCTTGGCCCACAAGACTAGAAGGGTCTGTGGAATATCAAGATGCTATATGAAATGTATAGAAATCTCAGATAGGACAGTCATGATGCAGGCTTTTAGAGTTTGGGGGCCAAGCAAATAACATTTCTACTTTTGATTAACAGTCCCTGTCATACCACTAGATCCTGATAAAGACTGATTGTCTGACCCTTACATACCAATGGGTCTTCTGAGTTGCCAGTCCTGGTCTAGATATTATCTAATTTACCATCATATAGAGTCAGGTATGCCCCACAGCAGTTTATTCTGTGATGGTACACAGGAGATCTGGAGTAAGCAGGTCCAGGATTATAAGACCCACACATGCACTGATGGCTAACATTCCCAGTGCATCTGCTTCTCACCCTCAACTCACACCCAAGAGATGTGATATTCAAGAACTAAAATATGAAGGAAAAATAGGAACATTCCAGGTAATTGGGACAGCCTAGAGGTTAAAAAATAGGAGTGCTGCTTTGGAAGTCAAGTCTGTCAGGAGTGGAGAGAATAAGAGACAAATGGTGAAGATGAAAAATTAGCAGATGTTGGAACATAACACAGCTTGTAACACAGGGTTAAAAGTTTTCTCTTTATCAGGAGTAGTAGCAAGGCAGTGAAAAGTTTTAAGCTCGGAGTGAACAGCGTGTTATGAACACATATGCATTTTTGAAGACCACCCGTTGCACTTTGGGGACTGGATTAGAGGCGACAAATGACACCTGTGATGAGAGGTCTCGTTTAATCCAGTGGGGAGAAGAGAATGTTCTGGGTGAACATAGTTGCACTGGGATAGAGAAAAGCAGATTGCTCCTAGAATTTATTCAGCAAAAAGAATCAACAGGACTTGATGATTGATTGGATAAGAGAAATGAGGGAAAGAGAAAGTAGGTAGTTCTGACTTCTGGCTTGAGAAAGTCAGTGGATGGTGTTAGCGTTCACTGATAGAGGTCATGAAGAGTAGAGCAGAATTTTGCTTGTGAATGTGGAGGAAGGGGACAGGTTAAGAGAGGTGACACGTCCAATTTTATACATATTGTGATGAGGTGTCAAAAGGCTGTTCAAACCAAGATACTTAATAGGCAGTTGGATTCACAGAGGTACGACAGGTTTAGGTTGGATATACTCATTTAAGTCTTCGGCGTACATATGCTCATTAAAGCTGTGACAATGAATGAGATTATTTAGTAAGAATAAAAGTAAACTAAGAAGAGAAAAGGATCTAGAAGAGAACCTTAAGAGGTTAAAGGGCAGGCTTCACTCTACTTAGTTTAAGTTTATAAACTGCTCATTGAGTTATAGAGACACTCTAGTAGGAAAAGTAGAGATGACGTTGTCTTTTCTTAACAATTTCTGAAGTAAAAAATATATGCTTGATATAATATGCCATTATCATTGAATCCTCTCTTTCGCTGTTTACCCAGCACAATAAGAAAATAACTTTTGGTTTGTTGACAAAATTTTAAAATTATTCTTAGTGGTGCACAAGAGAATTTCCAACTAGACTGAGCAGGTTACAAACAATCAAGAGGGCACCAACAAATCAGGGAAAGATCTATATTTCACATGTATGGCTCCAGAGTCAGGATGGCAGTATTTCCTCATCAACAACGGCTTTACCTCACTACTTGGGGCATTTTTATCTCATTCACTAAAGGATTATCCTGCATGAAAATCAATCTAAACATTTCACAGCAGCTGCAGACACGTCTTTCTAAGTGTAATAATGCCAATACATGGCATTCTTACGGAGTCTCCCACAGCACCTGCTTGAATATGCCTTGTCAAAACTGCAAAGGAAAATTTGTTAGCAGTGCTGTTGCACTGTTACCTCAAAATCAAAACTAGTAGTTCATGAAATAAAACAATAAGAAAAAATAAAGCACCGTGGATGTAAATCTGTGACTAAGGTACATTCTACTTGAATTTGGCATTAGTCTGTTAAAGAGCCTTTCTGTTCGTCTAGTGCTCGTCTTCCAGATTTTTACTGTTCGGACGTCTGTATTTAAAGAAATAGATTTCAGAAATGTCATTTCATAGTTCAGATTTTAGTACCATTCTTTTTTAACTGCCAGCTCCTTCTTTAATTCAATAACCCCCTCAATAAAAATAAAAGTACATCATGTATCTCCTAAAATACTTACATGGTAAGTATTTAATACTTACATGGTAAGTATTAAAGAAATAGTTGTTCAGAAAGCAGCTAATGAGTTCATTACAAGTGTATAGTTTCCCCATTTCTCACCTATTCTATTGGCAAAAGTCCAACATACTCTGCTGATGAGATTACATGGAAATACAGACTCTGGTACATGGCTGGTGGGAATGATGAGTGATGCAGTGCCTCTGTATGGGAAATGGCAGGTTAGCATTCTAACAAGGAAAATGAGGCAGCCCTCGCAGGTGTAATTGTAGTGGAAGGACATTCACAGCAGGAAGACCAGAGGAAGGGCTGTTGTGAGAATCTAGGTAGGCACAAGAGAGAGGAAGTTTTATTTTTCAGCAATGATATTTCAAAAAAAAAAGATAAGTATGAGTTCACTTTCGAAATAAGATCAGGTAGATCGAGGCATGACAGATGAGTAATTTGAAGTCTCACATACCTGGGTTTGAATGCATTCTGCCATGTACTATTTGTTTTATTGTGTGCAAGTTAATCAGCTGCTCTAAACCTTGGTTTGCTGCCCTATAAAATGGGGATATGATGAGCTATCTCACAAGCTTTTTTTTTTTTTTTTGCGGTACGCGGGCCTCTCATTGTTGTGGCCTCTCCCGTTGCAGAGCACAGGCTCCGGACGCGCAGCCTCAGCGGCCATGGCTCACGGACCTAGCCGCTCCGCGGCACGTGGTATCTTCCTGGACCGGGGCACGAACCTGTGTCCCCTGCATCGGCAGGCGGACGCTCAACCACTGCACCACCAGGGAAGTCCCCCTTTTTTTTTTTAAGATAGTGTCTGACATAGAATCTAAATATGATCACTCTTCCTTCCCCTTTGAAGATCATTTTCCAAACAAGGCAAAGGAGGAGAGAGGCGAGGAGGGTGGCGAGGAGAAGTTGACCCAAGAGAGTCCCGCTGGAGAATTGGGATTTCATTTCCTGAAACATTATGTATATTTCTAGGAGTTTAATAGGTGATACTTTTAGTATATTTGTCAGACACTGGCCTTTTCAAACCAAATAAAAGCAACCTTTTAGTATTTTTGGCAATATAATTATTTTCCCATTTAGGAAGCCAATGTGGACCATTTCAGCATAAGATGAACAGAGTCACACCAAGCCTTTCTCTGAAAGAAGAGAAAGATGGAATGGCTCTTCATTTTTGTTCTTAAGGATGTGAAGTACTCTTTGTAAGACTCACTGCTATTACTGGCTACACCACTGGAAGGCAAGCTGCTTTCACTTGGTTTTACTTGGACAGATTCTCAGGGATGTTCCCCCAAACGTACTACCAAGAAATCCACACATAATAAGGCCTCGCCATGGTGAAAAAAAACATAGGCAGCTGAAAATCACTTTGTTCTGAGCGGCTTACCTCAACTCAGAGCACTGAGCTTTCGAAACAAGGCACATGCTTCTGACCACAGGATGGCCAGGGATTTCGATTCAGGTCAGGGCTTGCTTTCCCCTCCACCTTATTAAGAAGGAAAGAGAAACAGAATGTGAAGGTTATAATTTGTTAACCACTAGGTGATCAGGGTGTCTTGCTGAGGGAAAAGGGTTTGTGTCTCAACAAGAATTATTCATTTGCTAAGCCTGCGGCCATTCTATGGACTATTCCAGTTTCCTGAACACTTTCTCTCTGAATGCCGCCTTCTTCTAGACTGCATGTTATTATGCCCCGTCCCCCAACTATTAAATATGCACAGGGCATCTCTGTAGACATATGTTCTTTGGAAAAACTGTTTGAAATAGTGTCTTAAAGCCTTATTGCCTCATTAACACACATCACCCTGCTGTGTGTCTGTGGTCCATGTTCCGGTCCTCACATGAGTCCTATGGTCCAACTCTACTTTTCTCAAACATGGTGGAGAAACAACTGTATCAGGCTCATCAGAGTGCTTATTCAAATGTAAATTTACAGACCGCATCCTAGCTCTTTGCATTACAACCCCATTTCCAAAAGATAAAACCACGCATCTAATGCTTGGAGAGACTCCCTCTCTAAATTCGGTTAAAGTCCTTCTGAGCAAACTTAACAACCTGTCTAAGTGGCCCTGAGGAGGGCTGGAAGGAATTACCAGAGGTAGTTAGGAATGCTCTCTCAGTAGCAGCTGACATGAAATGTTTCTGTACGTGTAGGCTCATGTATTATTTAGGACAGTCTGATCACAAGAAACATACTTAACACTAATCCAGAATGCTACTTTGACTTCTGTTGAAAATCTCATGGGTACAGAAAGAGTGATGTGCATGCCAGAGTCAATTTCCCATTGCATTTTAGCACTGATTGTGTTAATACGGTCAAAGGGACCCAGCGTTCCCCAAGAA
Source organism: Grampus griseus (assembly GCF_964374135.1). Taxonomy (NCBI): domain Eukaryota; kingdom Metazoa; phylum Chordata; class Mammalia; order Artiodactyla; family Delphinidae; genus Grampus; species Grampus griseus. The sequence goes on from NC_139009.1 coordinate 40,458,499, forward strand.
GCAAATAAATAAGTTTCTAATTATAATTTTTCTTGATAGGCTGATTATACAGAGATTTTTTTGGCCATTCATGAGCCAAAATGGCCACTCAGGAATGAGGATATCTTCATGGCCTAGCTTGCTCTTAATCCCTATTAAAGACTGCCATTGGAGATTCTCTAGAAAATTAGGAGTTAAGCAGTACAGCTTCTGCATCTATTTGCCTAACCAGCTGTCCCGGAGAAAGTATCAGAAAGGGAGGTGGACTGTTTAAGGAGGTAGGGGTAATGGTTGCAACTTTAGGCTTCTCACAAATATTCCAGAACTGTACTGCCCAAGATAATAAACAGTAGCTACAAATAGCCATTGAAATATAAATTAATTAAACTTAAATAGGATAAAAATTCCATTGCTCAGTAGCACCAGACACATTTCAAATGCTCAGTAGCCCTGCGTGGATAGTGACTGCTATATTGGGTGGCACAGATAAAATGTCTCCATCATCACAGAAAGTTTGTTTAGACAGCTCTGTTTCACAAGATTTCCTAAGTCAATATGAGTCTCTTCAGGAAAATAACCCCAACAGTACAATAGGGCAGGGATTTATTGCTTGTTTGTTTAATCAATCAACTATAGCAATATAAGACAGAGTTCATCTTAAGCTAGTGCATTAAGAGTTGACTTTGAATATGAGGAACCCAGAAAAACGGTACAGATGAACCAGCTTGCAGGGCAGAAATAGAGACACAGATGTAGAGAACAAATGTATGGACACCAAGGGGGGAAAGTGGTGGGTGGTGGGTGGTGGTGGGATGAAGTGGGATGAATTGGGAGATTGGGATTGACATATATACACTAATATGTATAAAATAGATAGCTAATAAGAACCTGTTATATAAAAACATAAATAAAATTCAAAAAAAAAAGAGTTGACTTTGAGTGGGAGAAGAGCCAGAGAGTTAATTCTAAAAAACTCTTTGATAACTGATTTGTATACAGAGCATCAAGAAGAATCTCATGCATCTCTCCAAGCTTTTTTTGTGTAAAGACATCAGAGCATACAACTAACAGTAGGAGTTGGGTATTAAAGATTTATGCAACTCTGGGTCAAATAATCTAAGGAGAAATGTGGGATTTTTCAATTCTCAATCATTTTTGCTTCACAATTTTTTCTTCCCGTATTCCCCTTGTAAAATTTCTACTTCCTGTTCTCCAATCTCATATCATTTTTGTCCTGTTTTTGAGGTTTTACTTATGCTACTTTCTTCTCTCTCTCTCTCTCTTTTTTTTTTTTTTTTTAATTTGGCCACTCCTGCAGCTTGTAGGATCTTAGTTCCCCAACTAGGGATTGAACCTGGGCTACAGCAGTGAAAGTGCTGAGTCCTAACCACTGGACCACCAGGGAATTCCCTGCTACTTTCTTCTCTTAATGTTTGTATCTTTGAGGTCCATTTTCTCCTTGAATCTTTTCCTTAAAACCTGAACCCATAATGATCTGTATTTTTTACCTTTATGGATTAATTTATTTGCTTATTAGTAAACATTTATTTAAAACCTACTATCATCACCTCATGAAAGACAATCCTCTCAGTCAAGAAGCCTATAGACTAGTGTAGGAAATAGAGAAACAGCTAATTTGAATATTCTATTGTGTTCTATGATATATGACTCAAAGAATACTATGGGAGCATAAAAGCTGGGAAAGCCAGAGAGCAGCTTCCATGCAAAAATAATGTTTGAGCTGAGTTATGAATGAGGAAAGTATTCCAGGCAGAGAGATTGTCATGCACAAATGCACGGAGGCATAAAAGGGCATGGCAAGATCATTGGTGTTGAGGCAGAAAGAGACAGGCATGAACATCCAGCAGAATATAAAGGCTTGTGAGTCCAGCTAAAGAGTGTGAATTCAAAGTCGTGAGAAAACAGAAACAACTATAAAATTTACTACAAAATATATCATACATACTGCAGTATATCTCAGTTTCAGGTCAGAAATTCATTTCTGCAAGTTAGACATTTTGGGCAGAAAGTTTATCAGGAGCCTGTTTTCCATTATTGTACGTGTGAAATTTTATGTCATTACACATTACACTTTAACCTCAAATCCTTACTCAATTTCCTAAAACACATATGTATTATTACATACCTATATACAAGAAACCTACAGTCGGCCCTTCATATCTGTGAGTTCCATATTCCCAGGTTATGTATCTAGGGATTCAACCAACTGTGGATCAAGAATATTTGGAAAAAAAAATTCCAGAAAGTTCCAGAAAGCAAAACTTGCATTTTCCACACACCAGCAACTAGTAACATAGCATGTACACTGTATTACGTTCTATAAGTAATCTAAAGATCATTTAAATTATTCAGGAGGATAGGTGAATTTACAGATTCAGTAAAGTTGCTGGATACAACATCAATATACAAAAATCAGTTGTGTTTCTATACACTAATGACAAACTATCAGAAAGATAAATTAGGATGACAATCCCATCGACAATTAACTACATTTTAATAAGAACAAAATATCTAGGAATAAGTTTAACCAAGGATATTAAAGACCTAAACACTGAAAACTGTAAGACACTGATGAAAGAAACTGAAGATACAACTAAATGGAAAGATACTTTGTGCTCATGGATGGAAGAATACTGTTAAAATGTCTGTACTACCCAAAGAAATCTACAGATTTAATGCAATCTCTATCCAAATTCCAATGGCACTTTTTTTTACAGAACTAGAACAATCCTAAAATTTGTATGGAACCATAAAAGATTCCAAATAGCCAAAGCAATATTGAGAGAAAAGAAAGCTGGAAGCATCACAATTCCTAATTTAAAAATATAAAACAAAGCTATAGTAATCAAAACGTTATGGTACTGGCACAAAAACAGATACATAGATCAATGGAAAAGAATAGAGAGCCCAGAAATAAACCCATGCATACATGGTCAATTAATTTACAACAAAGGAGCCAAGAATATACCATGAAGAAAGGACAATTTCTTCAATAAACAGTGTTGGGAAAACTGGACAGCCACATGCAAAAGGATGAAAATGGACCACTCTCTTTTGCCAAACACGAAAATTAACTCAAAATGGATTAAAGACCTGAATGTTTTATATTTTTATCTCTAAAAACTTAAGAAAACATTTTTAGTTTATTGAATAGTAAATTCAGTATGTGGTCCTTTAATATCATTGACATCAGTGGCATTTTCTCAAAATCATACTTATATTGCACAAAAAGGGTATTTCTTTTTTTAAAATTTTTATTGAAATATAGTTGATTTAAAATATTGTGTTAGTTTCAGGTACAAAGTGATCCAGTTATACATAAATGTACATACAGATACATATATAAATATATATATGTGTATATATACTTTTCTTACATTCTCTTCCATTATAGGTTATTACAAGATATTGAGTATAGTTCCCTGTGCTATACAGTAGGTCCTTGTTGGTTACCCTTTTATATATAGTACTGTGTATATTGGTAATTTGAGAATCTGAAGTCTTTATATGTCTGAGTTTAATTGTTTTCTTTTCCTCTGATTTTCATTTATTGTTTCCTCCTGCTTTTTTTTTTTCTGAATAATTGTTTCTTTCTAAAACTTTACCTATGGAAGTTCTTTCAGAAGTGAATTTTTAATGTGTTCTTATAAAGAGGATTGGCATTGATTCTTCCAAGGACCATGGCACTACTGATCTGAGATAACTATAAATTAAATTGGGGGATGTTTTGACTATACAAGTTATGTGAATAACATCCCATAACATCCCATATCCTTGTTAGAGCTGGTTTGTGTTAAAGACATTTTATTTTCTTTCAACCATAGGCAAAGTCATGATAACTGTTTCTTTCCATATCCCTATGGGGTACAAGTTTTGTTTGGTTTTGATTTTGTCTGGTGCTGGTTGTTTAGTTTTAATGTTCTTTTTTTTTTCACTACCACTGTTCCCATAGTAAGTGAGGGGACATCATGTCTGTATGTGGGATTGTCTGATCTGACATCTCACTTTGCTCAGGACCTACATTGGGTTTCCTGTTGCCTGTGCAGCCCCTTAATCTGACACTCTGAAGATCTGGGTCACCAGGGATTAGAAGATGGACCCCAGGGTGTGCTTCTGTGCTTTCTTAAATATCTAGAGTCATGCTTTCTCATTGATTTGGTTTTGGAAGATTTTCTGAGTTATTTTCTTTCCTCTCATCTATGCATTTATAAGATTTTTAAGCACTTCAAGATTTTATTTTGTTTTTCTTATTAACCAGATGGGTTTTTAGAGATTTCTAATAGGACATGTTACTGGAAATAAATGATTTGTAAGCAGGGGTAAGACATAATGTTCATTTTAGAAAAATCACCAAAGTAGAATTGGAAAAGATGGTATAAAACGTGGGAGTGTTATGGTAAATGAGACCATTTCTTAAGAGACTTTTACAGAAAACAATCAAGAAATAATGAGACACTAAACTAAAGCAATAATGCAGACAGCACAATGGAAGTGTTAGATACTAGAAATATAGTGGGGGTGGAATAGACAGACCTTTTCAACCTTCGGATTGTAAGATAGTATCAGCTATCTTGAATGACTATAATTTTTCAGCTTTCTGTTTTTTACACTGCAGTTATTGACAATGGTTTTCATTAGGTTAAACAGACCGTTCTGGGGAAGTCCAGGAAAATAATTTCCCCTTGAGTACCATATATATATTAAACATCTTTAGACTGGTTAGAATTAGAACAGACACTCATGTGTTCTACTACTCTTGTATTACTACTTTTGTTGAGGTGGGGGCGGGGGTGGGGGATAGAGAGAGATGCTAGAGAAGAGATGTTCATTCACATTTCCACGTGCTAGCCCAAGAAAGATACATTACTATCCCCAAAGATTGGAGGAAGAATGAAAGACAGAGCTAAGTGTGGGGTAGAAGACTGCAAACTATGAAATATTTACTTACAGGAATGCTTACCAAAAGACTATTTGTAGTTTGGTGTCTCTGTTTACTTTTTTGTCTATCTATTTCTTCATGCTAAACACCCAATCAGCCCAAGAATTAACGAATGATAAAGGGATCTTCCAAATCAGTAAGTGCTAACAATAGTATATTCAGTATTTTCCTATGATGATGAAGTAATCATTAGAGGAAGGAACAACTATCTCTTAGCTGAATAAATGCAAGAGGTAAATTAGAGAAGAAAAATTCTAGCTTGATTCCTAGTTTAATGCCACTGTAATTTAGCTCAGGTGTTTTTTTTCCTCTCCGTGAAATATTTATAATCAAGAAACAATTTCCAGTCCACTTTTTTCTCTGCTAAGATCTATTGAATAATTTAAAAATCAGTTTGCTATTGCTTCAGGAAGTAAAAATTTCAGACGCTCTGTGTGCTGATTAATATCTAAGAAATCTATAAAGTTTAACTAGGAAAAAAATGAACAATAAAGTTTTATTCACCCTGCTAAATTTTAGTGGCTAATGCACTGCTTTATTTTCTGTAGGTTTATTTCTTTGCAATCCTAACAGGCCTTGAAAATTCTCATCAGAGAAACACGTTCTTTGCATATGTTGAGTGGTGGAAAGTAAAACAAAACCTTTAGATTTGTTGCTTTTCCTTTTTTTTAATGCTTAGGATTAATTTAAGCAGTTGTTTTCAATATTCAGTTTTAATATTTTATTATATCCACTCTAACATTTTTATTTACTTTTTTCTGTGTTTAGGTGTCATCTCCAGGACTAGAGTAGATCTTGGTGGACAGAATCTGTAAGATTGTGTGTGTGTGTGTGTGTGTGTGTGTGTGTATGTATGTATGTATACCCTCAATTCCTGGCACAGAGTTCTTGAAACTCTTGTAATCTCCTAAGTAATAAGAGAACGAGGAGCATCTTTTGCTCTAATATTTGGTCTTTGACCCAGGTTCCTGACACAGGGCTCCTGAAACCCTTGTAATTTTCTGGGTGAAAGGAGTATCTTTTGTCCTTATGAGGTGACTCTTGGTGGGGTGGGGGGGGGCGCCGGTTGGCTCCTGGTTGAAGGTTGGTCACCAGAAAGACCAAGCCATGATTAGAAGTTTTTCAGCTCTACCCCTCGTTCTCTTGAGAAGGGAATAGGGCTGAAAATGGATTTCATGTTTGATCAGGCTTATGTGATGAAGCCACCATAAAAATCCCAACAGTTGGGCTTCCTTGGTGGCGCAGTGGTTGAGAGTCCACCTGCCGATGCAGGGGACACGGGTTCGTGCCCCGGTCCAGGAAGATCCCACATGCCGTGGAGCGGCTGGGCCCGCGTGCCATGGCCGCTGAGCCTGTGCGTCTGGAGCCTGTGCTCCACAACGGGAGAGGCCACAACAGTGAGAGGCCCGCGTACCGCAAAAAAAAAAAAAAAAAAAAAAAAAAATCCCCACAGTTTGGTGTTTGGAGAGCTTCCAGGTTGGTGAACACATCCACATTCCAGGAGTGTAACACACCCCAACCCCATGGGGACAGAGGCCCCTGTGCTTTGGATACTCCCAGGAAAAAAGATAGGGTCTAAAACTATCTTGTATCTTGTATCATCATGATACATCTAATAAAACAGAATGAGACCTTCCATGTCTCTCTACATATATTATGCATAGTACATCCATTAGCCTTAGAAAGATTTCTCTTCATAACAATATATTTTCATTATCTATATTAAAATTCATACTTTTTAACTAATTGACAGAATTGACTAAGGTCTCAGAATCCCTAGTAATTCACTTAGCACTGTTTATTTTAATAAATAATCTTTGTTGCGGTTCAATTTAAGTCAAATAATGTTTCCTGGATGTCTATTACAACCAACATATTAATAAACCATAGTTTTAACATGCATTATGCCCCAAAACTCTCACAGTCACTGAGAAATTAGTTTCTTATAAAACCTGGCTCATAATTCCTAGGTGTCTTTCTGGACCTCTTCTATTATTTCTCTGTTTTAGGTCAGTCTCAAAACACTTGAATAAATGTATTCTGTGGAATTTTCTTTTTAAATGACAGAACCACACAGGCACATAGCTGTCAATCAACTAGCTGTAAATGTTTACAGTAGTCATATTTCAAATTAACTCAGCTTTAAATACAGTGTACTACCTTCTTAAGTGATCCTGGCTAAGTACCTCACACTTTCAAAAGATGGACCATATTAGGCTTTTTTAAGAAAATGATGGCAACAGTTAAAACGAGGTGACCTCGGGACTTCCCTGGTGGTGTAGTGGTTAAGAATCCGCCTGCTAATGCAGGGGACGTGGGTTCGAGCCCTGGTCTGGGAAAATCCCATATGCCACGGAGCAACTAAGCCCGTGCACCACAACTACTGAGCCTGCGCTCTAGAGCCCGAGAGCCACAACTACTTAAGCCCACACGCCTAGAGCCCGTGCTCCGCAACAAGAGAAGCCACCGCAACAAAGAGGAGCTCCCGCTCGCCGCAACTAGAGAAAGCCCACGCACAGCAATGAAGACTCAACGCAGACAAAAAAAACAAAAACAAAAAAACCGAGGTGACCTCATCAAGGAGAAATTGCACAGTAGAAAATTTTATTCACCCTAGCAACTTAGAAACACATTATAAAGGAAGTTATGAGATACAGCATTCTAAGTTTCATATATTTAGTACTCAGTGATGGCAAGATCATTGTGTGTCCACTCATTCACTGTTTTGATAATTGATAATTGATATTATCAATTTACATAAATTAAAAAATAGAATGATAAAACATATCAAGAACTGTGATAATTTCTATACTTTTAGATTGAGCATTTCTGTTCTTATGCATGAATTTTAATGAGATAATTCAATATAAAGAAAAAATGTCTGAAATGATTGACTGTAGTGAAATTAGGAAAAAACTAAGTTTATAATAAAGATTACTAAGAAATTCATTATGTACAATAAAATGATTCCAGCCAAAAATAATGATAATAAAGTATATGAGAACATGAACATCTTAATGATTTGTAATGCAACCATGAAAGAGACCTAGAGCTAGGAACAAGTGTGTGTCCACTGTTTTAGTAAAGGACTGAACCCTGTGGTCTATGTTACCAAGAAGTTTTATTCACTGAGACTTCGAGCCACATTTAGGGTGGGGTGTCTGCCATTCTTCCATGTTGATTCCCTCCTTCCTGCCATGTACCACACTATGTCATATTTTAGTGAACACTCTATTTTCTTCTTTCTTTGTTGTCATGTATGCAGTCTTTAAAAAAAATAAACACACCAAACATGCATTTGTACAGGTATGTGATGCTTAGCTTGAAGTTTGGTCACTTCTTCCCCGTCTGTCTGCCCATGAGAAAAATGTCCCCTAGCACAGAGACAGGCAAGCCCTGGATGCTGGTATTACTCTGATAGCCCGTCGAGCAGTGTATGAACCCTGACTGCTGACACTAGCCTTCCAAAGAGACTCTCTGTATCTGCTGCTGCTTGGTTAGTTCAGAACATTGCTATGCCCACAGTGCGTGATTATCTCAGCAGTGGAGTGGATGGCTTGCCTCCTTGCCTGAATCCACACAGCCAGCAGAAAGGGCAGGGCAAGCCTGATCAGCTGGGTATGAGGACAGAACTGTGATTACTTAAGAATCACTAAGCACATGAAGAAGCAAGTTGTTTTGAAGCTTCTGTTTTCCCCTCCTCTTCAAAATCACTGGAGCTGATTTCAACTAGCAGAGGATGGCAGGGTTCTGTGTTGATTTAAGGTGTTACCCCCAGGAGGGTAGTATTGTCATCACAGATTTCCCTCAATCACTAAAAGGAGAGATATCGAACCAAGGATGAATTCTCAGCACTCAACAAGTCAATCAGGAAACCCCATGGGGAAAAGGACTTTTTCTTTTCAAAGTAGATAATGACCTGCATTTCTCACTGTGAAAGAAAAGGAATGAACAGATTAAAAGGCAAAGGTTTCCGAAGAGTAACATAATCTTCACTATGGAAAAGAGAAGGGTGGGAGGGGGAGGAATTATAACGCGTAGCTACCTACATCCTGCAGTGTTTCAGTAGGAAACACAGCTCAAAGCTTGCCAGCATTCTTCCTAGCAGAGCTGGGCTTATTTTCTCGACCTCATTTCAGTCTTTGACCCATTCCTTGTATGAGTCAAAGGATCTAGTAGGATGAAAGGATCATTTAAGAAGTCTCTTGCTTTCTAGAATGAAAGTTGCACAAGGAGAGGAATGATTCTGCCCTGTTCACCTCTCTGCACCCAGTGCCTGAAAAGGGTCTGGCGCATAATGGCCTCTTAATAAATATTTGTTGAATTAATGAATGAATGTGTTATTAGCTGCATCTACTTGCAATTCTGTTTCAACCATTTCTGCCTTAATAATGCATCAGTCAAGTCTTGAAGCAGGTCGTGAAAAACAAATGGAAGCCCTAGTCCATTCTTCAGCCACTTAGGGTAGAGATTTGAGGTAGCCACCTCAAATGAGGTGAAGGACTGAGATAAAAAGGGCAAAAGGGAAATGGGTAACGGGAGAAAGGAGAGAAATATAAGGAGATGAAAAGGCAAAGAGAACGCATTTTCTTATTAGTCAGACTGTGGAAGTAAACCCTTAATAGATGAGCCAGCGTATGACCCACTGTATGCTCTCCCCACCCTTAAACATGTTCACTGGGCACTCTAACGGCGATAGAGAGAGATCGGTGAACACACTGTCCGAGGTTGCCCTTTACTTTAGCCCTGTACTCGCCATCACAGGTGACGTTCTGACACTCTCACCTGGATGCAGACAACCTAAGCCACAAACCTAAGCTTTGTGGTTTTGGTTTATTAGATCCCAGTGAAACAATTTCTGCTTTAGCAGGGCTTGAGCCAAAGCAGGTTCCAGCAATGTCTGTGAAATGATGTGGACATGGCTTTCGATTACTGAAGACATCACAAGATACACAATTTTCTCTCTTTGCAGGCCTTTTCTAAGAGAGGATTATTCCCTTTTATCTGATTCTTTGCCCCATCCTTGTGCCAGATTTAATTTAATTATGGCATCCACGTTTTGTATCCCTGCCGAGAATCCCTAAGACCAGTGGCAACATTTTTAATAAATCAAAGGGATCAAATCAAATAAATAAATGATTTGGGTGGCAAAGGGCAGAAAATTTGCAGATGAAACTCAGACAGGGTCTTGGCTTAGCTCAAACGGGAAACTGCATAATCAGCAGATTTCTGGAGCTTTCCAGGTTATGAGACAAGGTTTTTTACATTTCACTAATTATGGCTGGAGTTAGAGAAACATAAAACGGAATAAAGAAAAAGCAAAAAAAAAAAAAAATAGGGATTGGAAAGTTGGCCACAGCTATCGCTCTCTCAAGCCTCATTTCTCAAGACAAAAGGCCAGAAAAAGTGCTCTTTGTGGTGACTTCGTAAGACTACGCAATTTAAGAAGATCTGTCTCTGGTTATTTTTTTCTTTTTACCATAGTCATTCCTTCTGCCTCAGGGGGGGGAAAAGTGTTTTTTTTTCCCAGGGCGAAGGTCGTTTGATGTCTTTTTATTTCTTCTAAATGCACTGCTGTGTTCTTCAACCATTTCTTAAGGCGTCCTCAATTTTTTCCCCAACACACACACACACACATACTGTTTAGGGACTACAAATGCCCATTCCAACATTTCCACTCTGTGAATTTAACAACCCAGTGTGCATTAGCTCTTACAAGTATGAAGCAACTGCAGCCACACAGTTCCATTTATTGCTTCTCAAGTATGGCCTGGTTTATAAAAGTTTCACCATCTGTTCTGTTTTAAGCCAAAGCTGAATTAAGAGGATACACTTTCGCTACTGCTTCTGTTACTATTGTGGTATTATTATATTTTAGGAATAGGGAGGAGGTGAGGAGGCAAAATAAATCTACATAAAGTCTCTAAGAGAATAGAAGATGAGATTTTTTTTGGCAATTAGTGGCAATTATTATTATTTATTATTATTTTTTCAGTACGCGGGCCTCTCACCGCCGCGGCCTCTCCCGCTGCGGCGCACAGGCTCCGGATGCGCAGGCCCAGCGGCCATGGCTCACGGGCCCAGCCGCTCCGCGGCACGCGGGACCCTCCCGGACCGGGGCGCGAACCCGTGTCCCCTGCATCGGCAGGCAGACTCTCAACCACTGCGCCACCAGAAAAGCCCAGTGATATTATTTTTGAACTTGATCATGAAGGCTACTTCTTTCCTTTTGTGAAGTCCCATCAAAAAGAAGTTGTAAAGGATTCATGAAAATACCAGTCAGTCGCATATTTGTGAAATATCTTCTGAGTTTCCACATTTAACTACGTTCTGTGGTGCTTAAAAGAGAGGTGTAAAACTTAATTGTTGCCCTCAAGAAACTCACGTTGTAGTGGGGGTGATGAGAAATACGTATATGGAATAAATTTTTTAAAAAGACTGTCCAAATTAGAAGCAAAGACATCCAGACACATTAACCACAACTCTGGCGATGGAGCAGGAAAAGTAAGGATTCTATACTGTCAACAAATTATTGCATATGACTGACATTATCAGGTGTATGCATTATACTTTTACTAATATTATTTTAAGCTATGGTTGGTCGTATACATAATATGCAACTGGAGTTCTCTGATTTTTATCAGGATAAGCCAAAGAGAACTCTGTTTATAGCTTAAGGACACATGGACAGATTATTCCATGGACAGATTATTCCAAGAGGTATCTTCTGTGATCCGTCTTAACTTGGTGTCCATTAGAACCACCTAGCAAGTTTTACAAATTAATAAATGTATATAATAACTAATCAGTAAATTAACTGATTAGAAAATCTCTGGGCTCTATTTAAGCCCCCAGGGTAAGGTCTGGTCATTATTGGGCTTTAAAGTTGACCAGGTGAACTTTATTTTTATTGAAGGATAGCTGAAGTACAATGCTATGTTAGTTTCAGGTGTATAACATAATGATTTGACATTTGGTCATTATTGGTCTTTAAAGTTGACCTGGTGAACTTTATTTTTATTGAAGGATAGCTGAAGTACAATGCTATGTTAGTTTCAGGTGTATAACATAATGATTTGACATTTGCATACATTATGAAAATGATCACCACAGTAAGTCTAGTAACCATCTGTCCCCAAAGTTATCAGAAGATTATTAACCATATTCTTTTTGCCATATATTAATTAATCCCTGTGACTTATTTATCATAGCACTAGAGGTTTGTCTCTCTTAATCCCCTTCACTTATTTCTCCCATTCCCCCCATCGCACTCCCTTCTGGCAATTTCAGGTTTGTTTTTGGTATCTGTGAGTCTGTTTTCTTTATTTTGTTTTTTAGATGCTACATATAATTGAGACAATGTGGTATTTAACTTAGCATAGAACACTCTAGATCTATGTATGTTGTCACAAATAGCAAGATTTTTTTTATGGTTGAGTAATATTCGTGTGTGTGTGTCTGTGTGTCACTTAGGTTACTTGAATTAGTGTTTTTGTTTTCTTCAGGTAAATACCAGAGATGAAATCGCTGGATCATCCAGCAACTCTATTTAAAATTTTTTTTTAGCTCTCCTCTTTTTTTACTACCATAAGCTTTATGGGGCGCTTTTTTTTTTTTTTTGGCCACACCGTGACCCCTGCAGTGGAAGCTCGCAGTCCTAACCAGTGAATTCCCATCTATTTTTATTTTTTTTAAGTAAACTCCAAACTATTTTCCATAGTGGCTGCATCAATTCACATTCCCACCAACAGTGCACAACGGTTTCCTTTTCTCCACATCCTCCCAGATATCTTTCAAACTACTGCCACTGTGCTGGGATTTGGAGAATGTGAAATGTTATGAATGCCCTTTGAAAGTGACGTCTTGGCCGCACCTACTGAAGCCCACGCACCTAGAGCCCGTGCTCTGCGACAAGAGAAGCCCGCGCACCACAACGACGAGTAGCCCCTACTCGCGGCAACTAGAGAAAGCCCGGGCGCAGCAACAAAGACCCAACACAGCCAAAAATAAATAAATAAATAAAATAAGGGCTTCCCTTGTGGCGCAGTGCTTAAGAATCCGCCTGCCAATGTAGGGGACAAGGGTTCAAGCCCTGGTCTGGGAAGAACCCACATGCCGCGGAGCAACTAAGCCCGTGCGCCACAACTGCTGAAGCCCACGCGCCCAGAGCCCGTGCTCCACGAGAGAAGCCACCGCAATGAGAAGCCCGCGCACCACAACGAATAGCCCCCGCTCGCCGCAGCTAGAGAAAGCCCGTGTGCAGCAACGAAGACCCAACGCAGCCAAAATAAATAAGAAAGAAGGTGAAGTCTCTATTTTCTATAGCTTTCGGGCTCCCCTAAACATAAGCCTCGCTGGTTTTCAAAGCTTGACTTTCTAGGGCCTTGTCTTCCGGTGCAGGAGCTGACTGGGGATCCCGGCGTGAGGCTCGTCCGTCCGCTGGCTCCTCCGGGAGGGCCTCTGCGGTTGTGATGTCCCTCCCCGACTCCCTCCCGCTTGTGGGGCCCGACCTGGGGATGTGCGTCTGAGGAGACTGAGTCTCTGCCCCCTCTTACCTTCCTCCTGGTGATTTCTTTATATCTTTAGTGGTGGAAAATCTTTTCTGCTGGTCCTGAGGTTGTTCTCAGAGACAGTAGCTCTGCAAGTAGTTGTAATTTTGGCGTGCTCCTGGGAGGCGGTGAGCGCAGCGTCTTCCTCGTCCACCATCTTGATTCCTTCCCCCACCAGGTGATTTTAAAGAGCTATCAGGGTTGAGAATCCCGGTGTTAAGCAGCTAGATCCAGGCCTCATTATCTGAACTATTCCTTTCTCTCTTGAACCTGTAAATTAATTTTTTCTCTTACAGGTTTGCTAAAACAAAATCAGTAATTCCGGGCACGTGTCAATCACCAGAGATTGTTTTACTTTAACACCTAACAAAATAAAATATTCCTCATCTTCCACTCCCTTTTGTTTTAATGACACTGTGTTCTCCTGGCATTCCTCATACCTGCATGGCAAGTTTCTCACCCATAACCTATAAATACTTGAGGTCTGTAGATCTTATTCCTATGAAGTCCCTTTGCTTTTCTTTGCATCTTGGGTAATGGCACCCACTTATATGGCTTTAGACACCCCAGGTGTAGCAATAGCTTAGATTTCAATTTCTAGCTCAGATAATCTTGAGTTCAAACATATTCATCCAATTGTCTGTTTATTACCTTTACGTAGATGGCTACAATTGTCCTCAGTTTAAATTATCACAACTCTGCTTATTAGTAAATTTTAAAACTTAGGTGAAATGGACAAAGCTACTAATATCCTCATAACGTCTTTTTATCTCTGTAGTATTTATAATTCTGCCTCATTTAATAAAAATTCCTAATATTTTTAAAATTTTTCTTTTACCTTGACCATTCCGTAAGTTCTACTTGATGAATCCTTTCCAAAACCAACATTTGGCTTTATTGATACTATTATTTCTATTTATTTTCAATGCAGCAGGCAATCCCATCCACATCCTCTAGAACCTCATTATTGTAATGCCGTTGCCAGTCTGAACTGTGTGATTCCAACCATATTTGGGGGAATCGTTTTTACAATTTGTGCCAAATTAGAACCAACTAAAATGGTCCTGGGCTATTTATTCATTGGTTAGTTTGAGCAAGAGTTTCTCCAACAGCTAATAATCACCAAGAGACCGAAAAGTCATATTAGTTATTGGTATTGCCCTCTTCACATTCGCTGGAATCACATGCACCCTTGAGGGGGTCTAGGGCAAGAATGTATTTTACTCTCTGTTCCTTACTGAATTTTTTCACTAATATTTTTGCATAGGCTACCATTTATCTTGTTATAAAAGTGTTTTAAAAGTCAGGGTAGGCGAATCATTCCACATTTTCATAATGACAAAATATCAAATTTGTGTGTGTTTGTGTGTTTATTCTTGGGTTTGTAATGCAGTCCTTGTCGACTACTACAAAGGCCATTGCTAGTCATTTGCACCATGTTAGTAATATGTGTAGGATGAGGACATTTCCTATAAACAGAATTTCAGCTATAGGTGCTATTTGTTTAAACATAACAAGAAATAAAAATGTAAATAATGTGAATGATTTAGTTCTGTTTGCTCAACAAGCATAATCCTGGAATGAACATGAGATGGACATTAGAAATCTGATTTGCACTTAGTCTTAATTCTTACATACTTATTACATGTTCAGAGAAAAATAAAGATATGGGTTTTCATGACAACATGGTCCTTAAACACAGGCAACTTCTACGTTTGGCACTCAAAGGTGACTTTGCCCAGTACTGGATAAAAATCAGCTGTGTAGGACTTAATAATGAGTAACAATACGTACTTCAGTATACTAAAATCAGAGTCCAACGAATAGGGTACCAGTGAGAACTGATGCCTGAGGTAGGTGGAGTGAATGATTTATAGCTCCCATCTTCAAAAGTTTGTCCACATCAAGGCCAAATACAGTCCAGAGAATTTTAATGTGATCACAGAAATTATACTAGTTATTTTGACATTTTTAGACAACAAGAAGTGATGCTAGAAGAATGGAGGAGTCAAGTTTTGCCCTAATTTTAAAAGTAATACTCAAAGGATGTTTTAAATTCTACAGTGATGAGCTTGAAATTAAAATCGGAACGATTGTAAAAAACAGATGTTTGTGGCTAATTTTTAAAAGAAGGTGTAATCATTAATAAACAGCATTAGGCATTACACTAATTCCCTTTCTCAATAGATTGACCAACACATTAGGAGGAAATTACTCTGTATCCTGGTTGCAAGAAGACTTAGTTTCTCATGATCTTCCAATAGACAAGATACACTGAGTTAATCTCCACTTAAAGATGATTGGCACGTTGATAGGTATTATCCTAACTAGTTGATATTCAACTTTGGCAATGTTAACATTTTGGACAAGATAATTGTTTGTTTGGGGGAGGCTTTCCTGCCCACTATAAGTTGTTTAGCAGCACCCCAATCTCAACCCTGTACACACTTGTAGCATTTCCCACCATCATGTCAATCAACACTGTCCAGACCGTACCTCATCTTCCCCACACCCACGCCCCACCCAGTTAAGAAGCATTGTTTAGAAGGCGGTCTCTTGAGGCATGCCTAATATCTTTCCTAGTGAACATATTTTCCCTAAATGTGTCTAAAATTTGCCAATGATTTCGTGTCAGAAGACCATATGAGAGATGCAAGGTAACAATTTATCTCAGCTGGCTAGTATTTACTACAACTGAACTGAATACAATCAATACAATACAATGAATTTCTCATGGATAGATACAGAGTCCTGCATTTAAATCAAATAACCAATTTCATAAGTACAAGTTAAAGGAAACTTGTCATGGAAAGAAATCTGATGATGGTAGTTGATCGCAAATTCATTATAATTGATATAAGTATTACAAGATTTTTCTTTAAAAAATGAAACCTTAAGTGTTAGTATTATAGAGAATAAACTTCAAATCAAGGAAGGTGATAAACCATTATAATTTGGTCTTAAAAACACTATGATCATTTTTGTATCACATTTTGAGAAGAACAGAGGTTCAAAAGAAGGGTATTAAGATTATGAGAACTTTAGCATCCATATAACTTAAGTAATGACCAAGGGAAACCAGAAAGTTAAGACTGAAGAAGAGAAAACCCAGGCAAATATGGAAGGGGGATAACAATATTGGAATGGTTGCCATGTGGAATATGGGGTACATTCTGTTTTGCACAAAGAGAATTAGAAACAATGAGTAGAAGCTATAGGAGCCTAGAAATGAGAAATCACAACTAGGTAAATTTAATCACAAATTTACTTAACCTGAATTACATTGCTTTTTATAGAGAAAACCATATTTATGAAATCAGCATGTTCATGTATGAGTTCGTGGTTTCACACATAGTAAGATGAACAGATGTAAACAAAAGTACATTTAGTGGCTGTATCTTTAAGTGTATCAATGTAGAGGTGCTTAATGAATACTAAAATCCAGAAAACAGAGTTGGTATTCTTCCTCTGCTTGTCTAAGGATGGGTTTTCCTTTCAAATGCAGTCTTCCTTATGGTGCCACTTTGTCCCCAAAGGGTGTTGCAATTACTTTTAAAAAATCAATAAATCCACAGTTGTATTAAGAAATATTTTATTAACAAAACAGTAAATTCCACTTGCTTAGCATTTCCAATAATGGATAAGTTGGCCTTGCAACAGAAAAACAAAACAAAACAAAACCCTTAGGTACCCAATCACACAAAGCACTAGAAGGGTAGGGTCATGTGGCCTTTCTTTGATATCTTAGGGATTGACCACCTCACACATTATTGTAGTATTTTTTTTTTTAAAGGCAACACATTACATGGATAAAAAAGAAGCATATTCAATCAGAAAAGTTACAGTCTAGAGATGTAATCAAATTTATGCCAGGTAGTGTTAAATCCTCTATTAACTGCCAACTATGCATGGAACCCTGATACATTTGGTATGAAGATACTTGGGATTTTATTCATATCTTTTCTCTCCCTAGCTCGTGTTCCTCTCTTTTCTTTCCACATTTACAAAGAAAGAAAGAAGAAAAAAAGAAAAAAAAAAAATGCTAGATTTTGTGTAGGCCAATAACATTAGAAATATTTTTACCGACAATATTGCACGAAAGTTTAAAATTTATGCTGGAAAGAAACACTGAAATCAGTTCCAAACAACATGCTTCAGAGATATACTGCTTAAAAATACCATTATTTAAGTTATTTTCTATCACAATTTAGAATCTTCCCAGATGGAAACTAGTTCAAGTTCAGTAGATCAAATGGAAAAGCAACCATTTTTTTTTTAAACCTCAAGATGTAAATGAGTGGTTTTATATTTACCTTCTATTTCACTGGCTCTCCCTGAGTAAGGCTGGATGAGAGGAAAACAACAACTACTTATGAATCCTTTAACCTGGCAAATTAAAAAAGAAGAAAATCTGAAACACAAGTAATGGATAATAAATTTTAGTTTTATACCTCTACTTTCTGGGTCATGAAAACCCTTTAAGACATTTCATATACAGCAATTACTTGGCAACCATAGATGGTGGTGATTTGCTATGAATTATACATATATCTAAGGTGCTGTATGTCTGAAATCCAGGCCACGTCTTGGCTTTTTTCATCAACTGAAGTATCACAGAAGATGTTTTGCATTTTTTGCCTTTTCTGATTAAAGCTAATTGTAAAAGTATTCTTCTCTTCCATGATATCTAATATCATTCTTTTAGGAGATGTTAAAGTAATGCGACCAATTTTTACTGAGGCATCACCTTCCAATCTAATATTGCATTTCCTTCTCATACTAATAATTTATTGCTATGAACATCATTGAAACAATATGCAAAAACAAGTGAATAATCTATACATTTCTACTACTTAATGTGTGTTAAACTAAAACTATATTTAATGATATATATGTAAAACCAGAAAAGTTAAATTATAGTCTATAATCAACAAATAATGATTTTCTTAAATGGGTAGTAGTACAGAATCAAAAATTACTGAAAATACTTTCTTAGTTGAGAAAGTGTTTACTTTCCAAAAATGTTTATCATGCACGTCAGGTTCAGAGACTATATATATATATATATATATATATATATATATATATATATAATTTTATTGGACAAAAGGTTTTCATTTGCAGCAGCCAGGGTTAAGGTGTAGATCAACCAATTTTGCTTCCATACCTGCCAACCTAATGGTTCATATTCATGCAGCAATATACCATCGATGGTCTGTTTGATAAGGAAAGGTTCCATTTCATTAGGGACTAAAATCTGGAGGTTTCCTGGGAGCATGATCTCAATGAAGCAAATCACCCCATTTGTCATCAATATGTTGGCACAATGATCTTCCTTTCTGCTTTTCAACTTGTCAGTAAATATTTGCTATTACATGTACGTCTGGGTCTTCCATCCTATCTGATGGATTCCTCTGGATTTGTGTGTGCGTGTGTGTGCGTGTGTGTGGGTGTGTGTGCGTGCGCAGATTTGTGATCGTGAATGAGGAATGTATGTGGGAAATGTGAGTATTTGGGGGAGCAGAGAAGATTATATGTATATAGTTGACCTTCTAAATCACACCTTTCATACAAATACTAAAACTTAACTGCAACAGAATGAAGGCTGTACATGTAAGGAAAAAAAAGTAGCTGAGTCTTTTTATATACATTCATACATATCTTCCTTAGAATAAACACTACATTGTAAATTTTTTTAAAAAAAGTAAGTAATTGTGGCAATTTATAATGGTGGCAAAAAAAGAAAACCCTGAAATAATTGTTGATCTGATGTCATAAAACTCCCTATAGTTAGCAACACTTATAACATTGAATTTACCAAAAATGGCTGAAGAGCAGAGATATATTTTGCATTTTCTATACAACAGGCTATAAAACGTCACTTATCACAGTCCAGAAAGCACACAGAGATGGATTTTATATAAACACATGTAATAACATATTAAGCGTGCATGAAAATTTCCCAATGATTGCATCTATACCCTCTTGTTTTTTTCTTTCTGTTTTGAAATTTTAGTGTGAAAATGTGCCTTATCTTTCACATTGTTGAAAATAAGGCCTCCATACTTTGTTTTTTTGCCCTCACAACCAGAAGGGGGCTTTTTGAATGTGTTCCTACACAAGTCTTCAAAAAAGCCAGCACTTTGTTTCAAGTGCAAGTTCCAGCCACTGCTCCAGTTGTGCCAGGTGACGAACTCTGAAAAGGTTTGCAGGTCGAGTCACTCAAAATGACAGTCTTCTCTGGCAATCAGACTAATTGACTTCTCGGGAAAGTGCTAGCACTTTGGCTAAATCCGGGATCACAGGTAGCTTCTTTTTCTGTGTTGTGTTTTGTGTTGTTTTTGTGTTGTGCCTCCCGATGTTGTAATACTCCTTTGCTTTATGAATGCGTGCGATCACCACTGTCTTTTAGAAATGTTCCAGCAACATAAAGACAGGCAGAGTAAATTAAAACACTGTGGATGTTAGGGAATTTATTGACCTCTGCTTTTTTTTTTTTCTTTTTTGGAGAAACAAGAGCATGAGATACTTTGTTTTTATTTTTTAAAAACAGTCTTTCCTTCCTGATTGCATTCCCTGTCTTCTTTTTTATGTGCTTCATAAAAAGGAAAGTAAATAAGTTTATATTATGTCTCAGATAAAATGAAGACTATTTCTATACAAGGGTCCTTTTCAGATCTTGGGATCAGACGTAATACTCTTTATCCTTGTTTTTCTTGTTTTTGTTGGCGCTTTTCGCACTGCTGGGTTGTTTCTCCTTTACTACAGCCCCATTGGACTGTGCTGAGTTACTGATGTAGTTTCGACTCTCATCCACGTGGTATGAGCCTTCATCCCGGTTTCTGTATTTGTACATGGCGTAGAGGAGGATGAGGATGCACAGGGCGGCAGCGGCTACGATCCCCACAACCATGCCCGTGGTGCTGCTGGACTCCCGAATCACTTCTGCTGAGCCTGGGTATGGCTCTCTCCCGCCTGCCCGGGTTGGGTTGGCTGTAGGAAAGAGGGTGGGAAAAAAAACACCAAGTGATTATGGAGTTTCCTGAATGCCAGAGAGCTACATTTACCGTCTATTTCCAGGCCTAATGGAATAGCATCGACTGCTCTAGAAAAAGGATACTGTTGCTAAATGGAGCAATTCCTATTCCTCTTGGTCACTAAAAACGAGGGACTGTGAATCAAAGCACTGCGACAGAGATCTGTTGCCATCTTTTCTTTTTCACAGATCGATTTTGTTAACAGGTTCTTGGAAGTGTAGCTCCAAATAAGCTCCATGTAGTTCTAAAGGGCCATGTTGATGTGTTAGGTGAAAAACAATAAACCCAACATGGAGAACAAAATCATAACATCATAATGACTCTACCCGATAATATTAGAGTTTATCATTTTAAGAATCGAATTGATATTGATACAAAACGCTTACGGTTCACTCTAGACTGAAACAAGATAGCTACATTTAGGATTACTTCAGAAATTGTAGTGCCTCCTATTGCAATGAATACAGTGTTGAACAAAAAGATAACCCGGGCACTTTTAATAGTCTAATTGCCTACTTTTAAAAGTGTTATTTTAGTCACAATTTTACAAACGAAAACAACTACTTTTCTTTTCGGTTGGAGGTTTATTTGTTCATATCAGTATGTGTGTATGTTATTCATTCACTGGCAGTGGTTGAGTGATCACTGAAACTAAATTTGAGAGGAGAAAGTAAGAAAATATTTTAAAATACTTTAAAGACCATCTAGACTGGTTTTGAGTCAAAATTCAGTACCTAGTAGATGATCATAAATAAAGGACTGGCTGCCCCACTTTTATTTAACTGACAAACCCTCATTCAATCTTTCCAAAGTATAAAGTTCTTCCTTGGGTACAAGAAATGGATCACAGGGGGCATTACTATTTTCTCCAAGGCCTAGTCGGGCACTGAAACTGACCACAGATGGGGAGAAAAGTCCTGGGATTTAGTTTATAGATAGCAGGAGGGGGGAGCGGCTCTCTTCCTCTACGTAATAAATTTATTATTATTTAAAAGAATTAAAAAGAAAAGGAGCTGTAGAGAGATAAGATTCTATCCCATCTCTGATCACAGGTCATTTTTCTCTAAGGATTGATTGTGTTTTCTCTCTTTGTCTGAATCTCCATCCTCTCCCTTGTCTTACAGAAAAAAGATAACTTTTCAGATGTAATGAATTAAAAATGCTATAACTTTCAAAATGTTGTTCTTTGTAAATTATGCATAATGAACTTAAATAATCTCAAGATTGCATAAATAGTGTGTATATGTGGAAGGTGTGTGTGTGTATATATACACACACCAGAAACTGAACAGTTCAAGAAAGCTAAAATGGTACTTTTATTTCACTATCACTAGTAATTTTATATATATATATATATATATATATATATATATATATTCCACCCCTCCCCGATAGGGAGGGGGATTTCTTTTTTATACCCACTAACCCTTAAACTCTTCAATGGTGATCCGGATGGCTAAGCAAGAGGCCTTTTTCCTTTTTGGTCGTGCTATGCGGCACGTGGGATCTTAGTTCCCTGAGCAGGGGTTGAACACGTGCCCCCTGCATTGGGAGTGCACAGTCTTAACCACTGGACCACCAGGGAAGTCCCTTTTTTTTTATATTTCTACAAAAGTTCCTATTAGTTACTGGGAATCATTTTCCTACCATATAGCACTATGCTGCTTTGTAATTCGATTTTCAAACATCACCAAGATTTCATCTGCCTAAATGTGGGTTTCTTGCCGTCACTTTCATTCCCCAAATAAAGCCTTATGAATATAGTCACTTACAAAGGAATAGCTCTCAGTCTCAAAGCAGCCATTTGTTCTGGAGCTACAAAACGTAGCAGGTAAAACCCTCATATGCTGAATGTATCCCTGCTTGTTTTACAAAAGCTCATGTAACGCTGTTGAATAAAAAAGCCTTGGAGTTGCTTCTGTGGCTGAGGCAGAAGGAGACAAAGACTATAATCCACAGCATTTGATTACAGGAAATTAATTTCCTCTCAAGAAGAACAGAACCTGCTGCAGGAACTCTGTCACTATGTGACAAACCAAAAGCAGCACTTTCTCTCTCAAATGCAGTCACCTTTGCCGAAGTCTGCCAATTAGCTCAGCTGCTAACTTTCACTAAATGACAACTTTGTACTTGCTCATTTTGTGGAACGTTCTTTTACCATGGTCTCTCAAGAGCTGGAAAAGGGGTTTTATTTAAATATTACCTAAATCATTTCCCCACACCCGATGGAATGCTTTCATTTTAAACACATTTTCATAATCACCTCACTTTGTCTGTCAGAAAAGAACAGGGAGAATGGAGAAAAAATCCTAATCGTATAGCTCATGATAGTCAGACTTGAGAGTTTTAATGCAATGCAGGGTTTACATTTTCTAAATTAAGAATATATATGGCCTCTTTTTTCCATTTAGGAATTGGTATTGTAAATGGACCATCTTACCAAAGAATTTTAATTTTATTTTTATCAGCTCAGATAGTTCTGATATGTTTTCACAACTGTAGAAGGAGTGCACCAAAGCCAAACTGGTGGTAAAACCAGAATGAGATTACAAAGACCAAAGCAAAGCCTCAAACACTTCCATTTTGCCATAGAGCCATTTGAGAAATGCCTCCTGTTTAAGGAAAATACTTGTCTTTTTTGCGACTCCAGCCAAAAGGTTGCTTCGCATGCAGGCCTGAAACAGCTCTGTAACCCATATATAAACAAAGATTCTAAATATCATAAAACTAGCCTACCAAAAAACCCCTCCACAAACCCAATGATGAAACATTTTATCCCTTTTTTCCCCTAATTCACATTAAAAATTAATAACCACCACAGATATTATTTTAGGTCTGTTTGGAATATGCGGTTGCTTCCATACCTAACTGATTATTTAACAATTTTTTTTTCTGTTTATGCTTCCAATCTGAGAGCTAAGTGATAATTTTCTTAACTTCTGTGCTAAGATCAGAAGTATTTATACACTTAAGGGTTAATGGGACATCTCTCCCAGATGTGCAATAAAAGGCTAGAGAAATGTAATTATTTTCATGAATTATAAATGTGGTTCCCATATTGATTGTCATTAATGGTTTATTTTGATGATCACTGAAAAATCTCTGAGGAATTTCATATTAATTTAAATGTAGATAATAGCATAAATGGCTAAAAAGGCTAAATGCCCTCTTATATAATTTGGTTAATATTTTTTATTAAAAAATACAGTCATCTCTTCACCATTCATGACAATATGAAGAAAGGAATTTAATCAGAAACCTCCATAAGCAATTCTTATATCTCATGGATTTGAGTATTTTGCATTCTCTTTACACTTCCTAGTAAACTAAATCAAGGCCTTCTAAATAATTTTTAAAAATCTACAAGTGTTTTTTTCTCAGCAGTGCTAAAAAACAAATTAACTAAATGTTACTTTCACTCTGTCTCCATTTCTTTGTTGTAGCAGTGATGAGAATACTTAAAAAAACAGGTAAAAAAGAATATAAGAGAGGTGCTGAAAGAATGGAACAGGTATAAATTAGCAGTAAGTCTCTGAATAGTCAAAAGTTAAGTGATTTGTAAATAAAACTAAGCTAATGTAGCCTATTCATCACATGGGGCTCAGAGGTACAAGGAGCCCAGATCAATGGAAAGCTTCAATAGGACCGACTGATGATGGGCAAAGAATAAGACAA
Source organism: Grampus griseus (assembly GCF_964374135.1). Taxonomy (NCBI): domain Eukaryota; kingdom Metazoa; phylum Chordata; class Mammalia; order Artiodactyla; family Delphinidae; genus Grampus; species Grampus griseus. The sequence goes on from NC_139009.1 coordinate 40,482,699, forward strand.
GGCATTTACATGTTATCGGTGTAACTGGAAATGGGCAAGTATTCAGCTCCACCCATACTTTCACTTCAGGCTAGCTGGCTAGCAAAAAGAAAAGAAAAAAAGTAGAGTAGATGAAATATCCTAAGGGTTTAGGCCTATATACTCTATTTTAATGATTCATAAAATAAAAAATATCATCATGGATTACACAGTTTATGTGAACACTGTAATAATAGATTATTTTACTTAATCAAAAATTTCCCATGTAATTCTATCTTCATTTTACTGAAGGATGCCAGTCATCACATACCCCTCAGAGAGAAAGGATGGTAGTGGTAGGTCTACTACATGTGGGGAGAGTGCATGTGCACACCTTAATGGCAATATGAAGGCCTTCGATTTTTGCCTAAATGACTCGAAAGCTACTGATAATAGTGGTGAGGACAAAAGGCTGTCACAAGGGTTATAACCTCTTTCATATAAGGCACTTCTCAGCCAAATGGCTATGGAAATATTTCTGGGACTTGTGTACAGATAGTGTTATCTTAAGGACAGATAAAAATTTATTTTAATTCTCTCTCTCTCTCTCTCAAATATCTGGCAAGATCTGATGGTCTCTAATTTTCCATATGGCCTGCTTTGGCCCAGATTTATCAAGAATATTATAAGCTAGCTCTACGAATTTTCTTGTTTGCCACTGTCAAATTATTTCTCTGATTACTTAGAAAGGAACAGTCTCTCAGGTACTAGGACAGTTATTAACATATTTCCACATGATACCCTAAACCAGTTTACTCATATCAGGTAATAATTCATTGTAAAGAATGCACAGTAAGGGTAAAAGACAGATTCCAGGGCCTTGTCACATAAAAAGAATAATAAACCCATTTGTTGCTCTGCACAAAAAAGTTAAAAAGTGAAATATTTAAAATTTTAACTTATCCTTAAACTTGCTGAATAGTTATTTTAAAACTACCACCACAGAAAAAGAAATCGTCCTGATGTATGTTCCTTCTTTATTTTTGATAGTCCTTGGCACTGTATCTGTGAAAGAACATGATTTCCCCAAAAAGGAACTAATATAGATCCAGTTAAGAAATACCATAGAACAAACATGTTTAAGAGACACAACTGGCTATACAACAGAGTGGAGAGGACCACGTGCCAAGTCTTACTTCTTACCAGCTCCTTTGGCCCTTGGTCACCCACTCCATGCTCCTGCCTATTCTTTCTCCTACTTCTTCCCCCTCCCTACCTCTTCTCTGCATCCCTCCCCCAGCTCTTGGTATCCCTCTAGGTGGCCCTCGGAGAGCACAGTTGGTGTGTCCCTCCCCACTCAGTAAAGGAAGGCCAGGCCAGCGGGGGTCAGGACTCTGCCTCTTCGAGTTGGTACATTACTCAGCCGGGTGTTCAATGAGGGACAAAACTTATTGCCAAGTTCCTGATTTCACATCACACTTTAAAACTGTCCCTATGGCGGGCTTCCCTGGTGGCGCAGTGGTTGAGAGTCTGCCTGCCGATGTAGGGGACACGGGTTCGTGCCCCGGTCCGGGAAGATCCCACATGCCACGGAGCGGCTGGGCCTGTGAGCCATGGCCGCTGAGCCTTCACGTCCGGAGCCTGTGCTCCGTAACGGGAGAGGCCACGACAGTGAGAGGCCCGCGTACCACAAAAAAAAAAAAAAAAAAACAGGTCTCAATGTGATTATTTCATTAGAACACAGCCTTGGTGCTTTACATTGGTTTGCTTTATTTTAAAATTTAACTTTCTAAATTTGTTTAAGAATAAAATTCTATGCTTTATCAAATGTTTTATTACCAATTTCAGAAAACTTTGATTATGAAGCAGGGAAGGTGAGCACATTAGGCCGTTCAGCTTTGCACTGGAGCCTATAGTTACCAGTTTGCCACTGTTTGATTGTGTCTGGTCATAACCACAGTCTGTGCACATGGGAGAATAAAGCCCTCATTGACTCAGCAAGATGATTCACAACTGAAGTTCTAAAATAACTCTGCATTTTTGAAAGGTAAATTTTTGAATATTAATGAATTTTTCCAAAGAGGTTTCACTGTGCAATGGAAAGCATCTGACATCCTTTAGTTATTCTTTCTTTCCATTCTGAGATTAGAAACATAGTAACCAAATATTGTTATTAAAAAGCAAACCTGCTCTTGATTTATGTTTTTACATAATGTTTTACACGTGAAACGATGCTTAAAATCCTAATTCCTGTTACATAAAATGAGGGTTCGGTGAGCGGTGGGACCTTGTATTTCCGATGACGAGTTTACCAAGGCAATAACCATGTCATCAGATGTTCTTTTTATCGCTCAAATTGTCACTTTTATGAAACTATTTTGTATACTTGCATGAGCTATTCTTTCACTGTAATCTTATTATATTTATGTTGTTTCCAAACTTAGCTTTGCAGGGTGAGAATGTTGTTTCCAGGACATTTGTATTGCTGGTTTTATTTCTTCAATATAGACTGTTAGTGTATAGGTACATCCTCAGCCATGACCCTGTCACATCAGAATGATGCAAGAGTTTCACTATATACTGATAACAAGGAAAATTCAGCCTTTAAGCTTTAAGAAAAAAAAAGAAGTGTAAGAGATTACCAATATTAAGAAATAATAAAGAATAAAATATACCAATGATAAAAAAAAAATGGAACTTGAGCTATATATTTCAGACCAAGAGGGGTAGATAAAGGGTCATAAAACATTATGCTCAACATATATCATTCTGCTATCCTAAAATTATTAGACCACCTGCCTTACAATAATCCTTTTAAAAAACTATTGGAAAGATGCATTTACTGAATTTTTTTTCTCACTTAAAAGTCTTTGGGCTTCCCTGGTGGCGCAGTGGTTGAGAGTCCGCCTGCCGATGCAGGGGACACGGCTTCGTGCCCCGGTCCGGGAAGATCCCACATGCCGCGGAGCGGCTGGGCCCGTGAGCCATGGCCGCTGAGCCTGCGCATCCGGAGCCTGTGCTCCGCAACGGGAGAGGCCACAACAGTGAGAGGCCCGCGTACCACAAAAAAAAAAAAAAAAAAAAAAAGTCTTTGACCAGTCTTTCTGGTTTTATCATAGATTAAAAGTAATCAATTTAACATTTGTCTCCACCCCAATGAAGAAAAAGAATTGCCTAAAATGATCCCATCAGACCATAGTTCTGCACTGTGTCTTAATAGATGTGGAAGTTATTATAATTCTAAGCTAGCCTTAAAAATGGTTTCAGATTTATAAGGGAAGATTTGACTTTTCCAGTACCCAATTTTACTAATACTGTGAAAAGAAAATTGGAATTGTAGGCTCCTGTGGTATTTGTGAATTGAGATTAGCACAATTATTTTCCCCATCACCAAAAAAGAAAATGATTATTATTTTCATTTTTGTGTTTCAATACAACATAGGCCAAAAGAAACAATTATGATGTAATCACTCATAAGAATGCACATTTAAGTACCACAGTTGCAGGAAAGCAGGTAGGCAGTGATTTATATGATATGCATTCATTTCGACTCACACTGTGGTTTTCTGAGAGGTGATGAATGACTGAATGCCGAATGTTTCAAATCCTTCCCTGCTCGTCAGCTCCACCCATGTCCTGCACATTTTGATGTTTGCTACTGCAGGTCAAACAAATGGCTTGAAGGAGGTCATGCCTGATACATCTCAACCCCTACCCAATCCATTGGAGATTCAGAAAGGAGATTCAGATAGAACTTGGAAATCAATAAGCCTTTACTACCTGCCTGGCTGCCAGGACTAACATTTTCCTCTGCTACTTTCAAAGCCACCAAGTCACGTGTGTGAAGGGAAATGCAGGGGTCACCGCTGTGGGATTGAGAGGATCATTTTCTTCACCAGATATCTAGGCGTTGCATGAGGAGGGGTGCAAAACACAGAAAAATTCATAGTGTGCCTGGAGGAAAGGGAGTACCAACTAGGACAGCTGCTACCTCAGATGGTACCACACGGAACAGAAAAGGCAATGGACAATCACATCACGCGTGACACTGATGACACTGAAAATAAAGAGACAAAAGAACACATTCTCCCTCATCTCTGAGGGAAGCCATAAGATCATGGCTCTGTGTCCACAGCTTAGTCATCTACAAGCTTCATAGACTTTTTACATGGTCATTGTGCCCATAAGGTCTTACTAGAATCAGTGAAATTGTCATGGTGCTTACTAAAGTACCAATGTGACTACTGTTCTCACAGCTCTTCACGGTCTGGCTGCAGCTACCTACTCAAGTTTGTCTTCCATTTCTCTCAAAGAAAGTGACAGTCATTATTTTATTGCCATCTCCCAGTTCCCATACACCAATAAAAGTTCTACCTTCATGCCTGACTCATATGCGCTTTTTTTTCTAGCCTGGCTGAATATTACTTATTTCTCAAGACTTAGCTTAAATGCTCCATCTTTTGTGATGTGTTCGCTCAGAGTATTCACTCCTGCTGTCAATCAATTATATGGTGAGCTATAGTTATGTTCCAGGGACTATACTAGGTCCTGGGAGTAGAGGAGTTAACCAAACACACTTGACGTCTGCCCTCATGGACCCTGAAATATAATGAGGGAAAGAGACATACAACAAAAATCACACAGTTAGGCTTAAAGCAATAACCGGAACATGTGTAATGAAGGAAAATGTAAGTACCATGCAGGAGTAGAACAGAGGTTTCTGATTTAGACTGGGAGTCAGATAGACCTTTCTGAGATTGTAACATTTATGCTGAGATGTGGAAAATCAGTGGAGAGTAGGCCAGTGAAAAGTGGGCAGAAGAATCTTCTAATCAGTAGGAACCGCATGTGGAACGACCTTGAGGAAGAAAGGAGTTTGCTTTTCAGGAACTAAACGAACGCCAGAGTGGTGGCAGCATATTGAGTTTTGGGGGAAAGTGAGAAGAAATTTGAAGGTGGACCTGAAACTTACATAGATCATAGACCATGGAATGAAGCCATATATCAAAAGATAATCACATTTGACTCCATAAATAATAACAATTTTACGTGGAAAAAGGTGTCACTAACAGCGCGAAAATGCAGAAGAGAAAGGAGAGGAGAAATATCTGTAGTACATACAACAAACCAAGAGTTAACACCTATAAAATCTACAAAGCATGTATCAATTGCTATAGAAAAAGGCAAAAACCCACTAGAAAAATGGACAAAAATAGAGACAAGCAAGTGGAGGATAGAAGATCTACACGGGTGATGAATGTAGGACAAGATGCTCAATTTCACTAGAATGGAAGTCAAAGTAAAATAAGGAGGGTTTTTTTTTTTTTTTTTTGGCCAACAATATTGGAGGAATAAAGTAGAATTAAAGAAATAGTGACAATTTGGTTAGAACATTTGCTTGGGAAACAGACAGTTGTGCTGGTGAGAATATGAATTCCTCAATAATTTTTAGAAAGTAATCTAGTAACATCTATCAAAATTTAAAAGGATTAAATTGCAGCTGGCTGATGGGTGGATGTGAGTTCATTATACAATGCCTTCTAATTTATTATATGTTTGAAATTTACAATAGTAAAGTTAAAAAGTATACACATATTTTAATCAAGCAATCTCAGTTTGAGAATATAGTCTAAAGAATTAAATACACCAGCATGCAGATATATAAATACAGGATGCCTGTTATCACATTTTGAGGAGAAAAGAAAAAAGGACAACTTAAATGCTCGTTAACAGGGTTATGGTTGAATAACTTATTCAGCCATAATTGCAAAATTTATTGGACACCCTTAATTATGGCACACTTATGGCCTAGAATTTTAACAGAGTTAAAAATAGGAATTACAGAAAATTCTGTTAACCTAAAAGATGTCCATAATACATTAGAAAGTAGAAAACCAAATTTAATTCATAGAGTGTGCTTCTATTTTTCTATGGCAAGAGAGAAAAACGACCCTATATTTATATATGTTCCTAGGAACATGGTGAAAGATGCATGCCAAGCTGTTATCATTGGTTAATGAATGGAGATGGGAAAAAAGGAAAAAATAAAATCAAGTAGAAAAAATTAATTAAAAAATTTCAACAAATATGTATTAAGTCACAACAATTTACCAGGTACCATATAAGGTGTTCATAACAACATACATAAGACAGCCATGGGTTCCACCTTCTTAGAACTTTCAGTATATTTGAAATAAAACAGAAAATATAAGAAAACAAACAGGACAATTTTAAACTTAAAAAGTTCAATAACACAAGAAGGCACAAAAATTGGATGCTAAGAAAATAATGAGGGGGAGGCTTTACACAGGTCATCAGCAAAGGGCAGTCTCAGTAGAAGTTATTTGGAATGAGCCTTAAAGGAGGAGAAGGATCCACGCCTTCCAGTGTGAACCCTGGAAAGCCATCAAGGATTTCTCAAGAAGGAAGATGTGAGATAGGATGGCCTCAAGCTGGCAAGAACAGAATCAAGAAGACATATGGGAGAACCTGGAGAAAATCCATCTTTATCCCAATCTTCTCTCAACCACATATTACATCAACCATTTTAGTATGGATCCTACACTATTGTGAAATCTTACTTCCATGTTTCATTTCTATTGGGCTGTTTCTTCTCTTCCAGACTAGACTGCTAGTCCTTTGATAGTGTCCTGTGACTCTATTTCTCTTTTCCACCAATTCCCTCACCTCCAAACATCTAATGAAGGCTGAACACATGAGCTGCAAAATGTATGTTTTCTGACTGATTAGAGGAAGAGATTTTTGTAAGTTCATAAATTTTCAGGAGTGGACTGGGGTGGATATAGCCATTAAGAAAATGTCAGAGATCTTTGATTTCAAAGTTTTGAGTAAAGGTAATAAACGAGTGGGTAAAACATTGATGGTAATTACATACATCTTTATAAAACACTTTTACCTCAATACTTTCCTAACTCCCACCTCCTATAACATCTTCAATAAAAGAAGTAAAGATGGTATTTATTTAATTAAGCCAGAAAGCACCTCTCTGCCTAAGTGAATTGGGATCAGTGTGCATCAATGCAAGTACTGTATCTGCATTTACTTTCCCTATGCCTCCAGTTATAGGCTGCTTAATTCCAGTGACTAAGCACTAAGTTATTTAAAGTCCACCAAGTTAGCAGTCTTCAGTTTGATTTGTTTGGGTGCCTTACTTATATTGACCTTATCTGATACCCACAGCACTACAAATAGTTGAGAGCTAATTTGGAGCTCTTTTCTCAAATTCAGCAGAGCAGTTGCAGAAGTTTCTAGGGTATTTTTTATTCCTGTTGCTATTAGAGTGAGAAAGTTGAAAAGGGTCTCATCAGTCAGGTCAAACTTTCCATAACTGTCAAGTAGAAGAAAGGCCATATAGGCAATAATTGAGAAAGTCAGTTTCAAAGCTGGGGAGTGTGGGGATTCTACATGTGCTTTTCATCAAAATGTACCACATTTCAGAAAACGCTAGAGGGGCTATATTTTGAAATGGAGATGATACTCTCCGTTATTGATTTCTACTCAACTAAACTCTTTGATAGCAAAATAGCTTCTTTTTCTGGGAGGGCATTGACTAAAACACCCAGAAATACATACACCCAGAAGTCACTTTTCTTAAGATGTATTTTACTTTTTTACATATAGAAAGTTGAACAGTCGCTCTTTACACAAACCAGGGGATTCATTCCAAGGAATCCTCAAGACTGGAACCAGGAATTTGAGGGGAACCTGGTTTATAGGAAGACAAAGGTGTCACTATGATTATAGCTGGAATAATGAGGAGTGTGTGTATGTGAGTGTGTGTACATGCATGTGCGCATGTGAATATTGCTGCGTTCCTTCCAACTCTCTGACAGAAGTTGCGACAGTCACCTTTATTTTCTCATAATTTATAGGTAAAATCAGGCTTCTGCAGAGCTCCAGGGAAGATTTCATAATACCTTGGGATTAACGTACTTAAATGTATTGCATTATTAAAACCCCCTTTGTTCACTTCCTCCCAAATGGTACACGGATTTACCCTTAGTAGATATAATTTCATGTGACTTAACTGTCCTCTGATGCCCAACACGGCTACTATGCCTTCTGACTCACTGCAAGGCTGAACATTTTTTCTTATTTTATTTAGTTAGCAACTGTAACCTTTATTGAATTATTATTATATGGTAGGCTCTGGGCTGTGCACTTTACATACATTATTTAATTTTTTCCTCATAACAACTCTGTCGTTGTTATCATGACTTTATGGGAAAGGAAACTGAGTCTCAAAGAGGTTATGCTAGGTATGCTTCCCAAGTGGCATAGCCAGAATTCAAGCTCAGGTGTGTCTGTGGCTACTACAGTTTCATACATTCAACGTGTTGGCACTTACGACTGTAAAAGAATTTGTTAGTATTCCCAAATGTTCCCTTCCCTGTAGAACTGAACCCTTTAGGCCTCTCTTCTAAGCAGCTGTCCATTTCCACCTCTTCCAGCCACATTCCACCACACCTCCGGCCATCTAGCTGTCCTTTTCAGTAAAAGGAGTTTGCATTCCCACAGAATCTTAGGAAAGCATAGCAAAGTGGTAAAAAAGAATTTTTTTAGATTCTAGTCCAGGCACTGCCCCTAACTTACTGAGTGACCCTTAGCAATTCATTATCCCCTGCTCACATTCTTTCTTCAGAGACATAATGATGATCCATTATTTATCTCCCAGAGTCACTGTGAGGATCCCACCAGGTGGATAAATGTGCCAGTGCTCTGAGGAGGATAAAGTGCTATGTAAAAAACAACGAGGGGGGCTTCCCTGGTGGCGCAGTGGTTGAGAGTCCGCCTGCCGATGCAGGGGACACGGGTTCGTGCCCCGGTCCGGGAAGATCCCACATGCCGCGGAGCGGCTGGGCCCGTGGGCCATGGCCGCTGGGCCCGCGCGTCTGTAGCCACAGTAGTGAGAGGCCCGTGTACCGCAAAAAAAAAAAAAAAAAACACAAAACAAAACAAAACAAAAAACACGAGGGTCCAGTTACATTTCCTGTGTCTTCCACACAAAAGGTATTGAATCAGCAGCCTTCCCAATAATGAGACAACTCTGCGATACGCACAGCACACCGTGTGACCACCACAGACGTTATCTCCAAGGGGAGCTCTGTACTCAGGGACTCCCCTTTCATGAATGGAGGCCCTGTCAATTCAGGTGGCAAAACAACCATTTATACTATGAGGCTGTGGTTTCAGGCCATTAATTGTTAAGCTACATGTGGAGCTTGTTCTGTTTATCTGCGAAACATTCTATCTTTATGGATCTGTGCTCTCTGGCTCCCGTGGTTGGAGGGAATTAAATTTCTCCTTCTTTCAGAATTTTATTATGAGACTTTATGTTTTTAGGTATTAAGAAATCAATCATCTAAGACCACTCTTTGGTAATACCTGACAGAAGGGCTTATTATCATGGAAATAACAACTCTTTTGATTAGGTTTTCTTTCTAAAATTGTTAGGTCATTTCTTCTTGGCCTCCTTCCTTCCCTGATCTGGAATTCCATGTTCTACTCTGGATGAAATCCACAGTAGAGTCTCTGTAGCAGAGCTGTATGCTGGGTCCTAGGGGCACTGCCTCTCGCCCAGAGTTTCTGTGTAGTGTTTATGTAAGTGCAGGTCATTCTGGGTAACAGGGCAGCATGCGGTTTTCCTGATTTGAAACTGGGTCTCCTCACTTTGGGTGATCATCTTTGTACTCCTGTTGTGAAGCTATTGCTGTCTCGGTTTTCTTTTGTTGGGGAAAGTCACATTCTTTTTGGTGAAAGTGCAATAGCTCAGGTGAAAGATGAGACAGCTTCCCCACTGAGCCCATTAGAAGGAGGCATGTACAGCCTAGAATTGGGAAATACGGAAGAAATGCCATCCATCATTGGGGGAAGGGGTGTGGCGGCTCTGCCTGGTTAAGTCATGCAGCCCAGAGCGTTCCGAATATTTTAGGAGGCAGAGCAAGCCGATTATAATAGCACGCAGGAAAGCGAATCATTCCTTCTCTCAAAAGCTCTGTGGGGCAGCGACCTGCATTGTTTTCCTCCAAAACTAAGAATAGCAGATGACATGTGCCCTCTTCCCATCCTAGCAACCTACATTCATCCAACTGAAGCACTGCTCTTGTCTTACTAGTTTCATAGTGGCTACTGAGAAAAGTTTGATGCTGCTAGAATTCAGAAAGAGTTTAAAAAGCTTTCTATTGTAGATGCCACAGTGCCAATTACTAACATTTCCCCTTCTTGCCTGTGGCCATAGGTTTATCTCCATTTATAATATGGTTGACTCCTCAGTTAATCTGCTGGTACTACTAATAAAAGCTAAGTCATACCATCAAAGTTTCTAGGTGGCAGACCCAACACTAAGGGCTTTACATGAATTGTCTCTTTCAGCATAACAACATCATGAGTATTTAACATCATTCATGTCATTTTGCAGATGTAAAAGGTCAAGTACACAGAGGTTCAATGTTTTGCTTCTGATGACACAGCAAGTGGCTGAACTGGGATGTGAACTCGGTCTGCTTTCCAAAGTCTCGTCAATGAAATGTAAGATTTTAGTATGCTCAGAGAGGTGGTGACATTGCTCCTTCTCTTTCTACTAAATTTTTAAATTTAATTGATGGCTTCTGGCTCTACTGGCATCTTTAATACATCCTTTTCTTTAACCTGGTAATTTCATAAAGTACTCTTGTCTTTCTTATTACCAATGCCAGGCTTCTTATAATACTGAGGGTGGGTAAGGAGCTACTAATGATGAAAGTGATCTGACCAACAAGTCAGATGACATGAGATGAGACCTGCAGACTAAAGCCTATTGTAGCATTTGCTGGTCTCTGAAGCACGTGAACCAACAAAGAAAGTGTACTGGCTCTTCACGGGGGCAGCATGCCCTGTAGTGCAGTATTCAGAATATGCTGCTTTACCTCTGATACCATCTGAGGAAATGTAATTAATAAATGCCAAGAAAACTCCACAGGAAACCGATTTCATTATCAGCGCAGATATTGGACACAAATTACAAGAAAACATGGTTTCACTCTTCCTGCATTTCATGTTTCCATAAGAAGTAGACTTACCCTTTATTTTTCTAAAGCTATGCCGCATTTCTTCCTTCAAGGTTGGTGAATACTTCAAAGCACGGCAGTGTATCTCATTGTCTCCTTCCAAAGCTCAACAGGACACGTCACGTTTCAGAAAGGCTCTTATGGTATTTTAGCATTTTCTAATAAGGACTTGTGAAAGGTTATTAATGTTTTAAGGCTGGGTATAGGTAGGCTGCCTAGAAATTTATGGTATACACATGACTGAGTAGATTTTTTCTGTTACTTACTGTAGGACGGTTCTGCATTAGCAGTCATGCACTTTTTGCAAACTTTCTTTTCTTTTTTAATTTTTTTTGACCGCACCGTGTGGCATGTGGGATCTTAGTTCCCCGACCAGGGATCTAACCCATGCCTCCTGAAGTGGAAGAGCGGAGTCTTAACCACTGGACTACCAAGGAAGCCCCTGTGGACTTTCAGGTAAATGCTTAATCTAACTCAGCAAACTCACTTATTTGCTAAGTAATTACTGTAAGTGGCCAAGCACAGTTAGTTTACATGTGTGAATAGAGCCCGGGGTCTCTTAACAGCAAAAGGGACTATACCTATTTTCCACCCAGATCTGGAAATCTGTCTGCCTTGTGAGGGGCCTCACTACAAGTTAGGATAATGGGTTCACTGGCACAGGATGCTAAGGAACTTCCCCAAGACCAGGAAGAGCTGCAACTCGAACTAGTTCTATCTGACTCCAAAGTTACAATCATAACTAATACACACTCCCTGTTGCATATCACAATTCTCACAAAATGCTCTTGAAGTTTTTCCAATGTGGGACAATGATTCACTCCATTATAATGTTAAACAAAAATTATCAAATCATAGAAAGGTGAAAATAGTTCACGTTAAGTAAAAATGGCTGTGTTCTGAAAACAAACGGAAACCATCTTTTGTTTGTTATTTTGTTTTCTACTGATCTCCTGGTAGGAACTAATTTTGGTAAAGGAAATCAGTTGCCTGAAAAGGTGGAACTGCCTTCACTGACCAAGACCTTAGGCTTGGGCAAACTTTAGACAGGCTTCTTCCTGCCTCTAGGGCCCTGGTCTCCCTTTCCTTAGAGCATTTACTTTAGAAAACTGGTAAATCCAAATTCCTTCTCTACCTCTGACGTGTAAATATTTTTAAAGCTTCGTTTCAGTGTTATAACCCAGGACTACTTTTCTCAAGGACTTAGGAGCCCTCGCTTTGAAATATAACCTTCAAGGAAGACAGCTCCCCGTCTTCCAATTTCTGTGGGGAAAATAGGAGCCTACCTTGAGCGGGTATGTGTTACTCCAACTCATAAAGCTACCTTCAGTCTTGAAGATATTTGAAGGAAAGGGTTTATTCTTCCTTTGGGTGAAGCCAGTCAGCCAACACAGAAGGTCTAGGGTCTATGATCCCTCTACCCCAGCTCTTAAAAACCTTCCAGTTTTGGTTTGTTTTGTTTTTCACAGTGAATTGAGCTCGGACTGAATTTTGGGCTCCTTCTACTGCAATCCTCTTGAATAGATCTCCCTTGTCTGTTTAATGTTGTCCAATGTAATTTTTGTTTTGACATTACTGTTCTCAGAAAAACGGGAAAAAGTACAAATGATGTCTAATGTCTTTCTTCCATTTTAACCATACAGCATTTCATTTTTATTCCAGTTGTCTGGAGAATTAATATGGAAAAAAGCAGTTCTTCCACCAGCATGTCACACACTGAAAGCCACCTAGCCCATCAGAGCCCAAACCGCAGATGCCCTGTCCTGCACCTACATGATTAGCTAGGCCCTCGCCGCTGACTCTGGTCTGACCCTGCTCAGGAGATGCTCTAGGTGTTTCCAGAAATGGAGCACTCATTACTGCTGTTTTGTTGGCTGCACCTCAAAACTCCCCATGTTAACAGCGATGTGTTGGCTATTACAGGCTAATTAAACTCGCTTTTGAATAATTACATAATAAGTACCCCCAATTTAAATGTAGCACAAAATTATCTTCTAATCAGGCTCTACAAATATGATCTAATAAGTAATATATTCCTTTAAGTGACTGTGATTAGTTATTTAATTAAAAAATGCACCGAGTTCAATATACATATCTTTATTCCTAATGTGGTTAATGGGATCAGTTCAATAGAAATCCTTTGATCTTTTCTCAAAATAGCACACTGGAAAACCACATGAAATTGCAGAGTAATGGCAGCAAATTTAGCCTAATGAATAGTAATACATGTAATGGACCTTTTGCCATCAAATTTAAATTTATGCCAGCTATGGAAATTATTTAAATGAACATTTAAAAAATTAATCCTATATTTGTGAGGTGCCTGAATTCTAAGAGAACAACCTTCTGCATTCCAAGAAATTAAAACCCCACTTTTCCTAAACTAGAGAGCATATTCTCTCTCTCATATTACAAAAAGTAACTTAATCTCTCTGAATCTCCTCAGCTATGAAAATATTTCAGTTTGGCCAAATAATGAAATAGAATAATGTTTACAGAGTACTGAGAACAATGATGAACACAGAACAGATCTTCACTAAATATTAGTTGTTATTGTGATCTATCTTTACTCATGTAACCTGAACCCTGATCAACTGACACGCAACTAACAGTATTTTTTGAGGGGCTGTACCGATGACCTCATCCCCATTGGTTCAACTAATGTTTAAGAGCTTGCCCCCCCAAATGACATTCCTTTCCTTCTCCTATAATTATACCAGTTTTTTAATTATTTAATAGAGCTTTTCTTTTTCTCCTTTGCCAAAGGTTTAACTGATTTGAGAGTGGCCCAATATCCTATTAGCTACCACCTGCCCACACACATACACAAAGAGAACAGACATATTATTCCAAGCATTATACATCTAAGAGGAAACTGTCCTTCCTAAATAGGGCTCCCGGGAAACAAGAAGCTGATCCTGTTCTCTTTGTAACAAATGACAAACTAGTTTTTCATCAGAAGTTCCCACACCAAAGAGGGTCATCATCTCCATTTAGGTCTCAGATATCAACATACAAAACACCTTTTCAAATTTCTTCAGGAGTTTTGAGAAAAGGATCTATTTAGAAGAAGCCCTCAAAATCAAGATGTACTGACATGATTAAGGGTCACTGTGGAACTTCAGCGGTTTGTAGTGTTGCCATTTTGTCAATTTATTAATAAATCAAAGCAGTCTGTCTTACAAAAACTTATGTTCCTGTGAAAAAAGGAGTCTTGGAAAATATGTATATTTATATAATATACATAGTAATAACAGCGAACACTCATGTACCACTTATCATGAGCAAGGCCTTGTTCTGTAACATGCTTTCCATACATTAATTCATTTAATCTAACAACCATGTCTCTAGGCTGAGGGAAAAGCACAGAAGCAGCAAGTGTTTCTGAGAACAAGTGTGAAGGAAAAGTCATCCACTTTGTCACACGTCCAGGCAGCCGAAACCAGGCGTTTTAGGGCAAGGTTGGCCTGTGACCTAGTTACCAATGGCTGCTTCTGATTTCCACCTGTCGACTAAGAGTTGGGGTTCAATTAGACCTCCTGAATTGAACAGCCACCCTCTCATATTCTAAAACACTGTTTATACCAATGTGAAATTGTCATCTGATGCTAACCACACAGGACAGTGTGGCTGGAATCAAGTATAATTGAGTTCCATGTGTTTCCACCCGGGGGGTTGTTCCTGATCTAGTTTCAACATGTACAGCCCCCATCAGGAGGCCTGAGTGGTTTCATCGATTGCCCACCAATGTTCAGCCGGGAAAAGTAACAGCATTATGTAAAAGGGAAAAATATTCCTTTTTATATAACCGAATTAGGAAAAAGAAAAGCCACCATTTATGCTCTACTTTATGTCAGGCATTGCAGTAGACGTCTTACATATATTAGTTTTAATTCTTGTAACCACCTGAAAAACAGGTGATATTTTAATGTCAAAGATAAAGAACCTGTTCTTCAGAAAGAATAGCTGAAAAAGCGTCTGGGGTAGAATGAAAGATGTCCTTTTGTAAAATGGGACTGAAGATGCAGTTTCTAATTTTCTCTCCTAGAGTTTAACAGAGCAGTGGGTGCACAATAGTTCTCAACACTATTCAGTCAGTGGTGAAACTGACAACCCACCACATATGTAATGTCCCTCTTCGTTAAGAGATCTGGGTGGAATTAAATGGCAATTCAAATTTATCAAGCACTTCATAAAAGGTATTAATTTACTTGTGTTCAAGAAGATGCCAGATTTTTCCTGTTTGATTCATTAATAGCCTTAGGAAAGCACCTAAGTGATAAGCATAGCACATTTTCAGAGAAGAAGAAATCATTTTTGGAAGAGTTTTGGGTCACGGTGATTAGAGAAACTTCATATGTAAATATTCAGGGAGACTGAGAGACATTAGTGTGAAATACACAGAAGATTTGGGCAATCTACCTGTAAAAGTAATCATGCATCTCTTTACAAAAATCTCTGCTTTCACTTGCTTAAGGAGTAGCAAAAGTGTATAGTAGGCATAGCCAGTTCTAAATATTTAACCCAATATATTACTTTCCTAAAAAGTCAGTTTTCCAAAATACAACCTGCTGATATCCACCATAATTTTTATCAAGATATATCTAACAGTATCCAAAGTCTAATAACATCAGCGACTGCAATTTTTGATCATGTTATTTTATATTTGTGTTCAAGACACAAAGCAAGTATGAAAAAAGCTATTTAAGAGAACAAGTACATAGTACATTAAGAAACAAAGACCTAGAGGAGGGCTATCCTAGCAGAAAACAATATTCAGATTATAAGAGGATAACAAAAATCGACTCCTCAACTGCAAAAAAAACAGTTGGAAAATAGGAAAAAAAAATCATATGAACTAAGAATTTCACAGGAAGTTGTCACACAGAGCCAATTATGCCGAAAGAGCAACACTGCATGAATTATTAAAGTTGGGCATGAAAAAAAATTATAGGGAATTGGATAGAAAAATCCAATGTAGAAAAGAGATCACGCTTACAGAATGTAATATAGAAAGGGAAACCATTCATGGACTACACTATCAAGATACCATCTAGGGGAGGTAAGATCACAAGAAAAGCCTACAGTGGAAGATGCCATTAAAGAAACAGAATCTGAAGTTTAAGCCTTAAGAGGAATTGACAAATTGAAAACTAGAGAGTAAGGAAAGAAACACTGAGGATGAGGAGTTAAACTAGCCTTGGTACAAGAGTGTTGTAGCTGTCATCAGATGGGGTCAGTAGCTGCTGTGTCTTGTATATCAGACAGCAGACTTTGGGGCTGTGGAACAAAATTAAAATTCATGCAACAAGTCTTGTGTGGAACAACGCAAACAGAGTTCCTGCTTCACAGAGCTGTTCTTCTTGCGTGGCGGGGATGCAAGCTATATGTTAATAAACAAGTAACAAATAGAAAAGTAAACACGATTCTTTCAGATAAGCGATAAATTAGTAAAGAGAAGAGGCAGAAAGGATATCTGGAGTGTGGTTATTAACAAGCTGCTCCTCACTTTCCATGGTGTTATAATATTTAACAAAGTCAGGTGACTAAAGAGAGGAGGATGTCAAAATGGTAAAAAAAAAAAAAAAAAAGTAATCTTTCTCTTTCTTTCTCTCCTCTCTCCCCACCCACACCATCCTGTGCTTAGGGCCGGCGTCCCCAGAGAAAGGGAGAGACAGTAAACTAGTCTATAAGGAATGGTTAGTAAGACCTAGAAGCAATGGCTAGAAGAACTGGATCATTTAACTGTGCTCAAGAAGGAAAAAAAAGTGACAATTTTAAGTGCAATTAGACTTCTTACACTGGAGTTCCTAGGTACTCAAAGTGAGGACTCTATGTAAAGAGGACGATAGCCTCCACTCAAACAGCAAAAGAAGGATTCAGCCCAGAGGAAAACCAGCCAGTACTATAATTAGTAAGAACCTATATTGTTTTCAGCATTGTGTTAATAGAGTGGAAAAAACTGAAAAAGTATCAACTGTTCTCAATGTTAACTGGGAAAACAAAAGCAAATGTAAATACAAATATAGACACACACACATATCAATGTATAACAAACACCAGACTCCATTTATGAATGATCCATGCTGGAAGATCTTAGAGAAGCTACGAAAGAGACAGTCATGGTTGGGCATGTGAGAATAGGAGAAATGGGGAAAGGAGAAATTTGAGGGAGGGAGAAGGCAAATAGATGGACTGATGTCATGGACAAAAAAGCAGTAACTTTTTTTTTTTTCTTCCTTTTTGACTAACACAGAGAGAATGAGAATACCAATGAAAACAAAAGCAGGATTTTGACAGGATGGTATCATGAAGGGACCACATCTGTCTAGACAACCAAAAGGGAATGATGTAGAGATCAAGAAACTGGAGGAATTGAATGCATGATCATCAGATTGTATCAGATCACCTTCTAATAACTGTGTATGAAAGATGGCTCTGGAGGCTGAGAATTTTGATATGTGGGATGGAGGTGAGGGAAAGAAACACGAGAAGACAACCAGAATGGACCTCCCAAACCTTCTCCTGCTGAGAGATGACAGCTGAGCTTCTGCTCCTCACTGGCACTCAGTAGCTGCTCTAAGTGCTGAGAGTAAGTAGCTATAATCAGTGGGGGGACAGGGGTGGAAGTGATATTCAAAAGGAGATGTAAGATATGCATCCTGAACCATTTTTTATCCAAATATCAGAACAAGTAGATTAGAATGATATTCTTCACAAGAATCCCAGATTAGTTATTTTACCGTGACATGAAGTTCTCCTGTGGTTATAGGTGACATCTACAGAGGTCATGAGTTATCCAGTAGTGGTTAGTCCACATCTACCTCAATGGTTTTGTTAACCTAAACAAGACAATTATTGAATTTTAAGAAACACTGCTTACAAAGGAAACTAATGGAAATGACCCTAATCCTTGGTATTACGAATATTTGAAATCAAACCCAGGTTCTGATCCATTCATTTTCAGGGTCCACAGCCACTGCTTGATGGTACAGGGCTGCAGGAAAGCAGTACTGATGTGTTAGTCACACCATATCACAAAGAAGGAGAAGAAACTATGCACCACCTACAGTTAAAACACATCAACTTGCATTTTAGGGAGACACTGGAAGACTCAAACATTTCTCTATTAAATGAATCAAGGACTGACTGTACCTGCTGTTTGTTTTACTATTGCCATAATACTCTCACTTCTGAAATTCAGAAATTTATCACTTAAGATAATTTGCTGGCAGAGTGAGTGGTGGGGACTTTTTGTGAGTAGAAAGGTCAAAGAATTTTCCAAAATGCAATGCAATTTTTAAACTTTATAATTTTATTATGGGTGACCCAAGGAAGATCCCCGTATATGGTTATACTGAAAATTATATAATGAGCTAATGGAATGTGAACAGTAAGGTACCAGCCTTGTGTGCTGTCCCCCACTGCTTTTTCTGGAATACATCATCTTGGTGGGTTTTGTTTTAAAAATTATTTTTTTAATAAATGTGGGGAAATGTACCCACGTAAAAAGTGAGAGCTCTTGGGCTTCCCTGGTAGTGCAGTGGTTGAGAGTCCGCCTGTCGATGCAGGGGACGCGGGTTCGTGCCCCGGTCCGGGAAGATCCCACATGCTGCGGAGCGGCTGGGCCCGTAAGCCATGGCTGCTGAGCCTGCGCGTCTGGAGCCTGTGCTCCGCAATGGGAGAGGCCACAGCAGTGAGAGGCCCTCGTACCACACACACACACACACACAAAAACTAAGAGCTCTTATCTCACAATGAGGCATTTTTTCATAGGGTGGACTTCTAGACAAAAATGCAAAGATCTTCTAGGGACTATAGCATGCAACAAAGATTCACAGTAAAGTAAAGAAAGTAAGAAAAAAAGTCGACTAACCTAACCCACCTGAGCTCGGCTCACAGGGGTCAATGTCCTCGTCATCGCTGGGACACTCCGCTGAGGCCACAAGGATGTCATCTGTGGTCTGTAAAGGAAACAAATTCGGTAGATTAATTTAAAGGGACCTAATAGATCTTTTCATCTTGTCTCGTGGACTAGTAAAACACCACCTGACAGATCGAGAAACCAAATTCAATTATTTCCCTTCCCGAGGACACAGAGCTTACATTCTTCAACTTAGTTTAGATCCCTCATGGAAGAATTGGCATATTTGTGAAAACTTGATTCTAGCTTATTTTCCACGAGGATATGGAAATGGTGGTAGCCAACTTGTACAAACCCATCCATTTAACTGCCCAGGGAAGCCGCACACAGGAGCAGACAGAGGTTTAAAGCAGCCTGGCAGAAACGATGATGTGAAATTTATTACCGCCCTGGAGTGCTACAAGGCTTGCATCAGTACTTGTGCTTGGCTTCCTAAAAGCAGAACAACTATATAAGCTTTTATATTCATGACCAGGTAGAATTTGATGTATCTTTGAGATATAGCTTGTCTTTATTAGGAAACACAGATTAAACAGAGAATATCTTTCACTGATGCAAAAAGGGAAGCAAATATAGTCCATTGAAGGTACTTTTTGAAATTTGTGTTGAGCTTTCACACTCATTACAAAGTTCTCATCTTTGTCATATTCAGGGAGCAGGTATTGTTTCCCCATTGTCCTTTCCATCATTAAGGTTTTAGAATAAATGAAGAGTGTATTGGGGGGATGATATTCTACAGCAAATAGGATAGAGGTGACAGTTTTCTTTCTGACATTCTAGTTGCTTCACTGCACTTACAGCAAAGAAGATAACCATCGCTGTAATAAAAAGCAGAGTGTGTAAAACCTAGCAGTTAGCCACATCATCAACACGTTTACGAGCATCAAAGGTTGTTCTTTACTGCCGCTTATAAGCAGCAATAAACTCAGCACAGATATTGCATGGAAACTGTGAAGGTTTGCATCAGATTTGGCTAATGCTAAGGAAATACAGAGAGAATTCAAGGTACAAGAAGGAAAATATCTCATTACATCGGCTAAGGATTAAGGAGATTATAATTGTCTAGATGATACTCAGAACTGCAACACGGATGAAGTCCTTATTTAAAAGTAGAATTACAATAATAAAGGTCTTAAATTAAAGAAAAATCAGATATATGATATACTTTTATTAAGGGAGTGTCTAATAGTCAGGGGGTAAAGTATAAATATATAAATGTTAAGAGAATTGCGCTATTTTGAAAAGTGGAGACAAGGGATGATGCATATTTGTGGCAAAATTAGGCTCAAAAATGCTTCAAGTACAAGGTCTTTAATTAATCAAGAATAAAGAATTTGTCCAGATGCTAGTGCTTCAAAACGTAACTTTAAATAAATGCAAGCATTTAATAGTATTTTGAGATGGTTTCATGTTATTCTGCTTTTAATTCCTCTAACACAGTTGGGAGACTGAATTAATTTATTTTGCTGCTGTCATTTTAAAAGAAGTTCAAATACCAGTTTTCCTGGAATTGTAACTGTTAATGCCAGTGATAGCCACTAGCAATTGGTGTGATAGTCACGTAGGTATCGTTCAGTACAGTGAGCTTTAAAAGGCAAGAATCCAGCCTCCTTCTGGCACGAGCACAACTTGCAGGATAACATCCAAACTGACTTGATAATAACAAGTTATTGGATTATGAGGTCTGGCATGTCAATTGTTCCAATTCGCCCCAGAGCTGATAATCTGTTTTTTAAAAGCCAACATCAAGTGGAAAGCTACCTTTTTTTGAAAACCACAGTGCATATTTTTAAAAATTAATTTCATGGTTCCAAGAGAATTTTTCATTTTCCTTGAGGAATTTTTGTTCTTGGTGGAGGGGGGGAGGAGGATGTGGATAAATTCTTTAATCTGGTTCTTCTCACCCTGGCAGTGATGTTGCCCCCTCTCCCCTCCTCCACCTGGGAAGACATCTGGCAATGTCTGGAGATATTTTAGTTGTCTCGGCTGGGTTGAGGTGGGAGTGGGTGAGCTCCTATTGGCGTCTAAAGAGTGGACACCACGGATGCTGGTAAAAAATCCTAAAACGTATGTGGCAGCCTTCCCACAACAAAGAATGATCTGACCCAAACGACAATAGTACAGAAGTTGAGAAACTCTGCTCTAAAAGCTTAAAAACTGTTCTGTACCTTGTTTTTCTCATCTGAAAAAAATGGAGAGCATAGTCACTGTTGTTGTAAAGATTAACTTAGTACATGAAAAGTACCTAGAATAGGACCACCTTTTAAATATTTATAAAAGTTGTGATATCACCAACATTATTGTTGTTTCACGAATGGAACACCAATTTAATATTTTTGCACTATATTTATAAGTAATATAATTTTAGACATTAAACTGGAAGTTGTACATGTGAATTATTCTTAACTTTAGATCTCATGTTAGCTTTTATATCAAAATACAGTAGCTCTATTGGTACTTTGTTGAACTAAGTTTCCATCTTTTGCTGCCTAGGTTCAAATTCTGAATGAGAAGTCAAACATCGAATATAAATAATAAAGGTTGCTTCCTAAAAGAAATTCACGGACTAGAAACGTGTAGCTCAGTGTAGTGTTTCATGCAGACTAAGTTATTTAGGCTGCAAAGTTAAATTTTGTTTTAAAAGTTGACCTAATATTTAAATTCAACAGCCTTTCCAAACAATTCCACAGCAAACAGAAAGTGTTAGAGAATGTTCTCAGTGTCATCTTTCACACAACACAGTTCCTAAAATAACAAAAGATGTCATACAATAGACAGTACCTCCTATAGCCTTTTACAGTAGGAAAAATATCACTGTGCAAATTCGACCCTATTGTACAACTATATTTTAGTTTTTAATGCACTTTTCCTGATAAAATGAATACACATTGTTTTCATATTTTTCTCTCAGAAATTAAAATCCAGTTTATTATTGGATTCATTTCAGAGGCTAAATTAACCAAACAATTTTCTAGCCAAAGCTGTGTAATTTAAATTTAATTCACCGTGTTTGGAACTGCCTCCCTATGACATGCTGTTGAAGAAACTCAAATATGTCACATTAATCAATTCTGTTCTTCAGTATACTTTTCTCTGATGTTTATAACCTTTTTCAGAAAAGAGACGACCTTCTGAAGGAGACAGAATAGTGATGGAGCAAAAGCATTAGCTTTACATAACCGTCCATTTAGATGAGGGTCCCTAACTGTGCATTCAACCACTCACAGGTCAAAGTGCATGCTGATCGTCCCTAATTCAGAGTGGTGTGGACATTTTCATGGCAAACGTCTGTTCTTGTTCAGAATGTTTACTGAAACTACTTAGGTCTCCTTACCTTTAGGGGAAAAAAATGATTTGCACACAATTCAGGAAATAAAGGCACTGAAACTTAATTCACATGTCATATGGATAAATACCAACTTGTATAGGGTAGGAAAATTTAATCAGAATGGGGGAGAAAGGACGTCCTTAATGTACAGTAAGAAGTTAGACCAGTTTTTTTTTAATGTCCAGGGTTATTAGGCAGAGACCACTTGGTGGGTTAGAAAGTAGAGAAACACTGATGTATTTTTGTTCTTTGTATTTCTGCTCTACAGAGAGACTTTTTCCCCACCACCACCTTTAATGGTAGAATTTGCTGCATATTCACTTTTTTGAATATAGCACAATTGCATATCTATGTGCTAAAAAGACAGGATGAGAGGATGGATAAACTTAGTCTGTAATATTATATCCTTGCTAAGACTAGCATTCCTAGACCTTATTCCTCATGGTAAACAGCTTTGCTGAAGACGGGTAAATTCTGATGAAAAGATCCACAAGAAAACTCTACCAGCAAAAATCTGCTTTGTGAGAAAAAGAACATATTCTAACTGTGCAAACGGATGTCCATTATGAATTTGATGCCCACAAAGAAATTCTTGATTTACTCTAAAATTTCGATTGAAACTTTGTTTCTAAACTGCGACAGTCTATCCAGCTATACATCCAAATACAATGTAAAAAAAAAAATAATAATTGTCTCTGGCTTCCCTGGTGGTGCAGTGGTTGAGAGTCCGCCTGCCAATGCAGGGAACGGGTTCGTGCCCCGGTCCGGGAAGATCCCACATGCCGCGGAGCGGCTGGGTCCGTGAGCCATGGCCGCTGAGCCTGCGCGTCCGGAGCCTGTGCTCCGCAACGGGAGAGGCCACAACAGTGAGAGGCCCGCGTACGGCACAAAAAAAAAAAAAAAAAAAATTGTCTCAAGCAATGGTGCTCACTCGTGTAACAGTATTTAGCCTAATCTCTCACTGCTGTGATGGACATTTATACTGAGCTGATTGAGACAACTGATGGACGGCGTATGGTGCTAGCTGACATGTGATATGTTTGGCTAATTGACGGACACTTGTTCTGATACTTTTGTCTACATGAAGCTGCTCTGGAAGAGAAAGAACATTGACGTCTGCCTTTCACAGCACTGAATCTGATAGTCTTCCTCATCAGATTTATTGCTAGATGTGTTTTCTTGAAAAAAGAAAAATACCAGGATTCACAATTAGTGACACAAATTCCTCAAGCTAGGTCTGAACCATTGCACTGATAACTTATGGGGCAAGAAGTTTCTAGGAGGTGGGGAAGTCACAATTTTCACCAAAAGGAAAAACTGCAAAAAAATAACCCAGTTGTAATACATATATAGAATTCCCCAACAGTGGGTCAATTTGATCAAATCAAATCACTAAACAAATACGTCAAAATGGTAATTTTAGTTAATCCTATTAAAAATGTAGAAGGAACTTAGAGACTTTGCATAGATTCCATGCTAGTTTCCATTGTCTCAGTGAAGCTTTTGGTTCTTATTTGTCATTTGTTTCTCTGAGTAGCAGATGCCACATAAAGATATCAGTCCCATGCTCACTAATCTAATAAAAATAAAAATAATAAACTGAGATCCAATACATGAAGGATGAATTTTAGCTCCAGCACGAGTAACAAAGAATACGAAGATCAATTAGTCACCAACAAATCAGTCACTCATCTATCCATAGCATTTTCTGGTGGGCACAAAATATGGTCACTACCTAACAAGGCACAAATCGTGATTCCTACCTGCAAATAACTTATTGTGCCCATTCTATTCTAAAGCAGAAGAACAAATCACTCATTAATACAAATAACAAAATCAATTCTAATAGCTTATTTTGATTGAAATTTAACAGTGCTCCCATATCTACTACTTCATTAAATATTCACCAACGACACACTTATGCAGAATGCAGGTGGACGTGCTATTATTCTGAGTGTTACAGTTAAGTGCCTGCTCAAAAAAAATACCCATTTGTAAACTCATTTACCCAATCTGAATGTTTGAACGTTGGCATTCATGAATTTTTAGGGCAAAACTGAAATATCCCTGAAAACGGCCAGCTTTCACATTTCTTTAATGTTTTTTTCCCCTCAATTGATGCCTTAGGTTATTACAAAAAGTGACCAGAAATCAGCTGTCTGCTTGGAAAAAGACAGACTTGAAAGCCATTCAATTTTCTTCAGAATTTTACTAACTGTTTAAAATGTATGCAATGGTTTCAGAACAGTGCAAGTGAGTTGGATAGAAAAACTCACCATGTAAAGAGGTCATAAATATCTTACTCATTCTAATATGCATTTTCATATGCATTTGATAGTGGTCATCCTAACAGGAAAAAACTCTAAGGGGGAAGATAGGGATATGGAAATAATGCCACAGAAAAAGGAAATTATGAGAGGAAGAAATGAACTGAATTCCTGCTTAATGAAACAAAAACATATTTTTGCAAAGTTATGCAAAAGAGTAAACCTGCAAAATAAAAACCTGGTGTCAGGAAGCTTGAAATTAAATTTATCTTTTTAAAAAAAGATAAATTCTTATCTTTCTTTGAGCTACTAATGACCTCTATGCTCATACCGCATTTCCATTTTTAGCCAAAGCAAATAGGAGAGCTGGCCAAAGAAAAAGCTAAGGTGAAGTTTAAATTTTCAGGGAGGATTTGGAATGTCTATTCTCTTGGATTCTCATGAATTAGAACTTGGGAGTGTAAGACCGCCAAAGAATGCTGGTAGTGATGTGGAGATGCTGAAAGGGAAACTAGAATATGCATGTGATTGAATGTGTTCCCTCTCTGTGTGTTTTGTTTTTGAACAAAGCCCTTTCTGAAATGGGTTCGGCCATTTCCAAATTAAATAAATACTGACAGATGTTTACAATGCAAATCTAGGCTTCTAGCTGTGTCAATATGAATCTTTAGTCTAACAATTGTGACTGAATGGACTAATTAGTCACACAGGTTGAACTGAAAATCCTTATTGGTAATGAGGCCAAAACATTTTATAATTGTAAAATGCCAACGATGGATAGTTTCAACAACATGTCTCCAAAATCCAAGCTTTCATTGTTGGCATCTAACATATTAGGAAATGGAATCATGTTTTAGTCAAGCAGTCATATATCTTCTTGTACTGAGCCAGACACTAGTGATCATTAGTCTAAGGTCTTTATTTTACATATCAGGAAACTGAAGCTAGAAATTTAAGTGTTTATGCTTGACCACAATTATACTGCTAATTAATGGCAAAGCTATGAGATTATCCCGACCTCCAATAGACTGTGATTGTCTCTCATCCCGGGTGACTTCTATCCATCCATCCATCACTCACCCAGCCATCCTCCCATTCATCCATCCATCCATCCCAGACCATTTTGTTCTTTAAAGGATTTCATGTGATTATAAAGATACACAATTAAATAGATTTAAAATAAGTTAAAAGGTGGCAAAGGAGAGTACTGGCTTTTATATAAGTAACCACTAAAATTATCATGAAGAAAACATACACAGATATCAGGAGACATATCCACAGACAGCTGTTGTACCACTTGATATGGCAGCACATTAAGTTATACTAAAAATGGAACAAAATGAATGCTAGAGTTTAATTTTTTACTCCAGTTACAAAAAGTCAAACATTGACAGAACTGCAGTTACTTTGAAATGAAGTAAACCCAGAAAGTTCTTTATTTACGTGTGGTAGTCTTTTCTTATTTTTTTTAAAGACCTTAAACATCTTGTCTCTCATCTCTGCACATAAATGCATAACTAAATTCTTGGGGACAGAAAGAAAATGTAGATTACTGAATCTTTTCCTATTTTTCCCCTTGACTTAGAACAGTGCAGGTCACGCTGGCTACAAAATTAACCCAAGGAACTCTTTTGTCTCTCTTCTCATTAATCCACTGATGAAAACTTCCAAGGTCTCTCTTATTAACTTCTGTTTTCACAACGTAAGTGCTAATGAGATATTTAGCTTTGTCTCTCTCACACAACCATCATTAGGGTTTTGTCAAATTATCTTGATACATCTTGGGGATAAGTAAGTAGAGGTGACCATTAATTAATAATACTGTTGTTTCTCCAGGTACAGTCTAGACATCCATTCATTGATCGGAAGGAGCCACAGGCAGCTAGTTATCCTGAACACTTCTTTTCTACTGGGCAGGACCATGACCAATGTACCTTTGATAGAGCTTCAACTTGGAGATATGTGAGAACTTCCATCCCACACAATGCTTGCAGGCTGGGACAACAAGAATTAGGGATGTGGTTGGAAATGATGTTGATGAAGTTGACAGACAGTTGGTTTCCTGATTTTTTTTTGGACCCATTTGTTGAATATATGCAAGGTTCTATACCAGCATCTTGCCAATATCTGAGCAGTACCGCTATGAGTGTTTCTATCAAGGAGTGATTGAGAGTAAATGTGATCTCGCTTAAATGTTATAATGCTATTTTGTTCATGCACTAAGAGATCCAAACCTTGCTGGTTATAGTTAAACTGGAACTCCAAGCTTTCACATCTGACTATTTCATTCCTTATGTTGAGTACTTTGGTTCCTTAATACATATTTGGAATGTTGTACTGTTGAACCACTTCAGTTTAATTTGCTACATGCTTATCAATAATGGAAAATATATATCAAGTCTCAATCTGGATCTCATAAGTAATATGTATCATCTTGAAATGATTTCTGTGTTCTCAACAGTACATAAGAATAGATATACTATATAGGCAAATATATATATTATGCATGTATATATATACTATATATGTGACTAAATGTATATATATATAATCATTTGTATATGACAAAATAACTTCTCTATCTCATAGGGATATTATGGGGATCCATTTTTTTTTAATTAATGTTTTTTAAAAAGTCTTTTTAATTAATTAATTTTTATTTTTGGCTGCGTTGGGTCTTCATTCCTGCATGTGGGCTTTCTTTAGTTGCGGAGAGCCGGGGCTACTCTTCATTGCAGTGTGCACGCTTCTCATTGCAGTGGCCTCTCTTGTTGCAGAGCATGGGCTCTAGGCCCGCGGGTTTCAGCAGCCGTGGCACATGGGCTCAGCAGCTGTGGCTCGCGGGCTCCAGAGCGCAGGCTCAGCAGTTGTGGCGCACGGGCCTAGTTGCTCCGTGTCGTGTGGGATCTTCCCAGACCAGGAATGGAACCCGTGTCCCCTGCATTGGCAGGTGGATTCCCAACCACTGGGCCACCAGGGAAGTCCCCGGGGATCCATTTTGATATGTGCGAAAGCACTCTGTAAATATGAAAGTCCTCACGCAGCAATGTTTACATGTTATTATTACAACTAATACAGAATTAGTTTTGCCCCTCACATGACGATATGAAGAACACTTCTGGGGAGTGCTTAAAGAGGGCAGCCAAAAATCCACTCAACTGAATATATTTCATTTTTATGTCTTGAAATCCTCTTGTCCCCTCAGTTGAATAGGATCTGTATCTCTCACTTCAATTGGCCCCTCACATAAATGTTGCTATTCTTGGGAAGATCTCTTTTACATCAGAATGTGATTCACTTCAGCATTGCTTATTGAGTGCCCATGTTTCAGTCTCACTGGTAACCTACAAGATGGGCAGTGCCAATCCACATCTGGCACTGTGATTCCCTCTTCTCCATGTCAGCGCTCCGGGAGAGTTACTGCACAGATGCAGGGTTACTGGAGTTCTCTCAAAATTCTCCTCCTTATTCACTTTCCTGGGACTCGGAAGATTGTGACAACTTGATTTATTTTATGCCTGCGTCCAGAGTTTACTCTAAATCATGCCCTATTATATCTAGAGCATTTAAATGAACAGAAAATAAGAAAAAAGAGATCACGTAGCAAACACTGATAATTAAAGGAGAGAGAGACAGCGAAACAGAGAGAGAGAAGGAGAAGGATCAGTAGGGAGGGGAGCTGAGGGGAGAAGAAGAGGAGGCTGACTCTAAGTGTGATCCATGCCGCACAATGCTTCTTATTATAACGGTCGTATCTGTAGTTATAACAAAACATAGCCCATGGTCGTGTTCCCTATATGGATTAATAATACGCGAACTAACTCTCGTAAGACACTGAGCAATATTTTCTTAGTGCATTAGAACAGTAGAGGTGTGCGCCTTTCCAAATTATATTTAAATCTAAAAGTTTGGGAACTGCGTAGGTGTATGTTTTATTTCATGTATTTCTGTGGGACAGAATTTAGGTCTGTGTTTTATAGCCCTCGAACATCTATCACATCTATCACAGTTCAACAGAGTTGATTTAAAATGTCATCACCATTGATTGTGGTGATTATTTCACAATGTATTTGTGTATCAAAACGTCAACCTTAAACAATTTAAATTTGTCAATTATATGTCAATAAAGATAGAAAAAAATGCTATCATGCTCTAAAACCTGCCTTATCTTCTTTAAGTATCTGTAATTTCAATAAAAGCACTTGATGAAGATAAGTATGATTGTGAAAATTGAATTAATAAAGTTGAATGAAGGATTCCTCTTGACTTAAAAAATAGAAGATATATTACACATGACACTTGCATTGGTAGAAGCATTTCAAATAATCTTATTCCTGATGTTCTTCCTCTCTAAGTTCACTACACCTAGGTGTACGTTTGCCACAATTGCTCATTTATAACAGCTCTTTAAATCTCCAAATAAGAGTGAGCAAGTATAGATTATTTTCCAGGAGTATAACTCCTAAGAGTGGGAGATGAGAATTGTGGCAAAAATCACACTTTTTCAAAGATTTTATCTGCCTTCTAACATCTCTAGAAGTGACAATGAAACTTTGTAACTGGTTTTTACATTATACCTCATGGCTGGAAATTTATGGTAGAGAAATAGCAAAAAAGTGACATTATCTTTAACTGCAAAGAGAGAACGACTAAAAGTTAGAAGGAAGGAGAAGGTAAAAATGTCTTGCAATAAGTTGGTCTGCCTGCTTTTATGAAGCATCCCTGTCCGTTGAGAAAGCAATAAGATATAGCCTGCCTTAGAGAAAGGACCGAGAAAAAAAAAATAGTTGACTGCCATGCTGGGGTTTTTTTTCCTGTATAATATACCCCCAACTCTTCCAGTTTCCCCTGAACTCTATTGCCATAGTCTTACCTTGTAAATACTTTCATTGGATTATAAGGAAACTATGCCTTTATAATGTTTTCCTTCAAAATCTAACTGCAGGATGAAACTTTTATCTTCTTCCTGAAATAAATTGCATGAAGGTAAGGGCTGGCTGAGACCAGCCATCAAATTCAGACTAAGACTTAAGTGCAGGACAGAATGCACTCACGAAATTTGTATCTTTTCATGGATTCTTCCATGCATTCACTCATTCATTAATTCATTCATCTATTCACAATCATTTATTGAATACTTTTGATTAACAAGGAGTTACACAGAAGAGGAATATACTATGGCACCAGCCTTCCCTCCCTTGAATTGCTTGGAGAACTTCAGGTGTATGACAAATGGAGGCCATCTATAAGCAGAAAATCCTCTCTATACCCCTGAGCATAGAAAGAGCATGGGTATTAGAGCTGGATAGACTGGGCTGAAATCCCAGCTCTGCCATTTATTGGCTGTTGATGTTGGGCAAATTATCTAGCTTCTTTAGGTTTCTTCCTACGTAAAAATGAAGTTATTTACACCTATTTTGAATTTTGATGAGGATGAGATTCTCTAGGGCTAGATAGGCACAATGTCTAGCACAATGGCTGGCACTTAGAAGACGTTGTCGGGAGTATTTACTATGTAGACACAACTGGCTCTGTACACATTGTCACTTTGCTCTCCTTGCAACATGGGAAGAGAAGTTTATCCTAGCCCTGGATTTCTGTGATCTTCAGACACAGACATTCCCTTCACAAAGGAAGTATAATTTCCTGGCTTAAATTCACACTTCTATGTTTAAACATCCTATAAACAGAGTAAATTACATATTTGAAGTGAGAGTTCTTTTTAAAACACCTCAAAAAACATCATAACTACCAGTGTATTGAAAAGCCAAGGGGCTTCTCTTCTCTTCTCCCGAGCTGCATGATGTAACCAAGCATTTATCAAATCCTACTGTTTTCAGAGTTTGGAGACTTGAGTTATTTGTTCCAGTTCCCTTCTAGTAAAGAGAGGGAAACCCTAAGTCAGCACAGTCAGGAGTGCAGTGTCATATCACTGCACCGACAGCGTCCAGCTCAGGAATAGATTGTGGTCTCCTGGCCCTCCATCCAGTTGGCATCCAACTCCTTCAGTTTCATATTTGGGTGTAGTGAAGACGAAAATAGAGGCAGGATTAATTTGTCACTTTTCCCAAGTTTCTCAAACATGATTTGTCTTTTTCAATTCTTCCCTAGGTTTAATTGAAAACTTTAAGCAAGGCCTTTGAAAAATACCAGGGACTGTGGCCTTCTGACATCATCTGGAGCTGCCAGACTGGTGAGCACTGAGTAGCTCCTGCAAAGCCCACTAAGGACCACCTGAAGAATGCACATTCAGATGCTGAAGGAGAATTCTGTTAAGTGCCTTCTACTGAGGCTGGGAGCCTCATGAGAGAGTCTCCCTTTTTGTGCACACTTCATCAGATGGCATCTGTGTCTAAACTCTTCCCTGAGATCTTCGAGTAATTAGCCATGTCCTCTTTTGGATAGCTTTTCTCTCTTCCGCCTTGCATTTACAATCAGTTCCTCTCAATTCTGATGTGTTTCCTCGAAGTTGCTATCATGCCTCTCCACCTGGATGAGCCCTTTTCCTCCCTTACACACCTCTGCAATCCCTTAACCTTCTCCTCATCCTCATTACTGGAATGCCTGCTGATTAAGAATAAGAATTAAGCCTTCTATTCACCAAAAAATGTCACTTGTCATTATGAGAACTTTTGGAATCATTTAAGTGTCATCACGTAAACAGAAAGATAAGCTTCTCTTGATGGTTTGGTAATGCTGTTATGAGCATCAGTGCTACCTGCAACATAGCAGTGACCTCAGATGCCAAAGAGAATAGTATCCCTGTCCTGCTCCATAGGTCCTCAAACTACTCTTCCACTTTTCAGTTGATGTGTACTCTTATTAGTTTTTCTCTTTTGTCTGTCACTGTCAGGCTTTATAGAGGCCTGTTTCTGTTTTCAAACTTGCTCCTTCATATCTGCTTTGAGCTAGAAATCTAGATAATCAGATAACCAATGTTCTCTAACTATCTTAGAAACAGGGTCACAGAGGCTCTCAAACAAGAAAGCCCAGGTGCTTCAGAGTCCAGGCTCATGGCTTAAAATACACAAGACTTGTTAGTTTCCTCAAAATGCCAAGTTCCTTATGAAGGTAGTGCATTTATTGGTAAGTTAGCACCCAGT
The DNA here is from genome assembly GCF_964374135.1 of Grampus griseus. Classification (NCBI taxonomy): domain Eukaryota; kingdom Metazoa; phylum Chordata; class Mammalia; order Artiodactyla; family Delphinidae; genus Grampus; species Grampus griseus. The sequence continues at coordinate 40,514,345 of NC_139009.1, forward strand.
AATATTTTTACTATGATAATTCTCAAATAGGCTTTTCTTCATTAATTCCAAGAAACTCTACTGGAACTAGACTCCAAATACCTGAATCTCTATTCTCTAACATTTAGTCAAATAGAAGCCAAGCTTCCTTGGTGCTCTTCTGAGTTTGCAGGGAGGGAGATGAGCAATGTAGTAAGGAAAGTGGCTGCCTTATTGTCTTTGACCCCCTTGCTTCCTGAAAAGATGGAGTGGGGTTGTTGGCTTGTACTTAAAGGTAGAACCTGATGTGGACATGCAAGGGTTCAACTACATTTATCCAGAGTGAGTGGTTCACTCAGTGTATCCTGAGCAGAGAGAGAGATCTGGTAGCCCCTTTTCTGGTTTCCCACGACCAGCTTTTCACTTGAGAAACTGAGGAATGCTAGTACTCATGCTAGCATGCTAGCATGCTGGCAATGCTCCCCAGTGACTCTGTGCATGGATATTAGACTTAGACCCAAGTTTAAATCTGGAGTTACTAGAACTTGGGTGACCTACTTAACCTCTCATTTATAAAATGGGAAGGATGCAGTACCAATCTTGGCGTGTAGTTGTAAGAATTAAGATAATCATGATCAATGAACTACTTAGCACTATTCCCGGATGTGAAGTAAAAGTTATATTTTTATGGCAAGACAAGAGAAATTTAAACAAAAAATCTCTGCCCTTTGGCCTCCTCTGTCTCCACACTGTGCTTTGTGTATCTTCATTATGCATCGACCAAACCTCCCACGTGAGCAAAAATACCTGCTCAACCATAACCAGCAACATTCTCCTATAGCGTCAACACGACAACTCCTTAAAAGATGGCACTCCTTCTTGATCTTCTAAGGGGTCACATGACCCACCGCGATGACGCATAGATCTGAATTATGTAAGCTGTCATTAATACAACATTTGATGTACAGCCCTGTCTCAAAAAACTTATATAGGGCTTCCCTGGTGGTGCAGTGGTTGAGAGCCCGCCTGCCGATGCAGGGGACATGGGTTCGTGCCCCGGTCCGGGAGGATTCCACGTGCCGCAGGGCGGCTGGGCCCGTGAGCCATGGCCGCTGAGCCTGTGCGTCCGGAGCCTGTGCTCTGCAATGGGAGAGGCCACAACAGTGAGAGGCCCACGTACCGCAAAAAAAAAAAGAAAAAAAACTTATATAACGGTGCCTTGACTTCTAACCAATGGGACAGTTCTCAGAGCTTTCTGAGTTGCTCTTGCCAGGTTATAATCCTCAAATTTGGCTCAAATACAAATTTCCATTTCTTTTTAAATCATTTTTGACCGATTAATTTTTCGTCAACCTGGTGCATAATAAACACTAAATAAATCTTAGCTCTTCTCACCTTCGTTATTACATAAGACACACACGCGTGTTACCTCTAGCTACTGGGAGGCAGCACGTTTGTTGTTAAAGTGGGCAAAACCCAACATCCTAATAACCACAATAGGTTGACTATCCACATTTGCCCTTGCCTAGAATAATACTGTGAAGTAGGAGGGGAAAAAAACTAAACATCGCATGAAGAACGCAAATGTACTTTCTCCCTGAATGTTCTATTTTGGTTTTCAACTTTTAAACTTCACTTTATTTAAAAACATACTCCCAACCATTCCAAAGCATTTTCAAGTTGGAAAGCCTTCTTTTTGTTTCACAATAAGGTAACTGCAGGTGCAAACTCGAGGGAGACAGACCTTGGAAATTTTAAGTGTGTTGCCATGGCAATGGCTTGCAAGAATGTGGATGAGTTTCATCTTAGCTCTCAAGCATTCAACCGAGTTCATACGTGGAGGTTCAAATTACTAGGCACACAATGTTTGCCATTCATCGTGTCTTGAAAGGTTTAAAAATAACTGTCTCTGTTGCTTATAGCAATCAAAAACTACAAAATTCTACCTATCTATCTATCTCTCTATCTATCTATGCAAATGTGGAGACCTAGTCATTCATTATCTACTCTTAGCTAGCCAATCTCACCAGTTTGGCTGCTCTAAGGGAAGCTGTATACATAAATTCAACAATGATCGTTTTTGCCATTGTTACAAACAAAGAGTTGTACTCCCAATATGAAATAGCTATAAAATTTTTCTACTGAATTTCAAATTAAGGTCCTCATTCAAAATGGATGTATCCTTAAAGAAGCATGATAATTATTTAGGGATGGTCAGTTAAAGCAAACTTTCAGTCTAATGAAATGTGGAGGATCTTTTTAAAAAGGTCCCATCCTATAATGCAGGAAAGAAGATTAAAATGTGTAATTCTAGTCATTAAATCAAATGCCCCTACTCCCAGAAAGCGACACCACCACCAACAACACAAAGACATACAAAGGAAGCAATTTTATCTCATTTGAACCATCACTATCTTAATTGCTCTTAAATGGTTCAGTTGATGCTTCTAAATTCCAAAACCCTCACAAGGAACTCATGATTCATTGCCAATAAAAGCAGTGATTCTTGACAAAAACACTTTCCTCCCATAAATGGAACCTACAGAATACTAAAATTGGAAAGTTTTAAAGTTAACTATTTGATATAAGAAATAATTCTTAACAAATTCTCTTCAAATTTCAAGGCTTTTTCCATCTAAATTTGCACTATGAAAATTAAGCCAATAATAAAAAAATTCATTCACCAGCAAAAAAAAAAAAAAAAAAAAAAAAAGATTTCTAAGAGTATATGTTCTTTAGTTTTCTAAGAGTATATGTTTAGATCATTTGCTGCAAATGATCCATGATAATACAAAGTGCCCTACGTGAAATGAGACAAGGGACCCTGCTATGTCCTGCATTCAGTTACTGACAAAACCTTCACAAAACTGTTATTAGCTACCAAAGCCTGGCAGTTTTAAAATTCACTTTGCTGCTTTAACTTTGACTCATCTTCCAAAACACACACACACACACACACACACACACACACACACACACACACACACACACAATCATTCTCTCTGTCCCTTATACTCCTTGATTTAACAGCTAGTTGATATACTTTAAAACTACAGTAGTGCTCCCCCATTCTAAAAAGCCTACAGCAGTGCTAGAATTAAACAAATGAGAACACAGTAATTAGCTATGCAAACTGTCAAGTAGATCTAAAAAGAAAAACAACCCAGAAAACACAACAATCAGCAGTTTCAAGCTCTAACAAGAATCTACATTGAGTTCCCATTTATTTTAAACAAAAATACATTAGGTCTCTGAAAAACATTCGCAGCAATTTCCATGGAAATAGGGCAAATCAGCTAATGGGTCTTTTACATCTCTAATTTCTATGATGCTGATATAGCAGAAAAGTCTTTGGTCCTACACTCTTCCCAAATAATTTCTATCCTACTCCTCTATAACCAGATTCATTCCCAAAGTGAGTAGCACCTAAAATGGTTCCAAAGTGGATCTGGAACAGGTGTGTGGGTCAAATCACATCCTGTGACCCCCAATTCCCAAATCCCTCCCTAAACCTCACCACAATAGTTTCATAAGAGGGTAAATTAAAGGGTAAACTGGAAAGGGAAAAGAATTGTTAAATTATCTGGGGCATTTGTGTGTGAATGGAAGGGAGAAGACATTCAATTCTTTGCGTGGAGAGTATGAATTACACAATTTGTAACTAAATCTCTGGGATCCTTTACTACCTACCTTCTCCCTCTCACAACCACGTTGAGTCCCTATGAAGCAACACAGACTACTTCCAACATATACATGCTTTGTCTGAAATATCAATCTAATGCTTACATTGACGGTTAATGTTCCTTTAACCCATTATGCAACCAGTAATAGAATATCAGATTTTTAAAAAAATCTAGAATTGTGATGAACACATTTACTTTGAAACTTGTGTTTGCTTCAGTTCTCTTATCTTCAAACTTGTAGAACAACTGTCTGCTTTATAAAATTGAGAATGTAAGATGGGATGCCTGAAACTGGTCTAGGATAGGACATAGCATTCTGAAATTCGACTAGGAGCTCAATCATTATCTAACCCATTGACCTGTGGCAAATCACTCCCCATTCCAATATAAGTAGGTTAGAGTAGATGACCCCTCAGGTCCCTTTAAAATATAATAATCAAGGGTAACACAAGAGAATCTTGTGGTACAGATAAGCCTCTTGATTTTGGTGGTGATTATAAGAAGCTATACATGTGATAAAATTGCATAGAACTACACAGACACACACAGACACACACAATAAATGCATGTATAATTGGCAAAATCTGAATAAGCTCTATGATTTACATGCTGGTTTTGATATTGAACTATAGTTATATAAGATGTTAACATGGAGGGAAGTTGGATAAAGGGTACAGGGGACCTCCCATATCTTTCTTTGCAACTATCTGTGAATCTATAATTATTTCCAAAATTAAAAAATATATATATAAGTACCTAATACATGCATACATACATAAATATAATAATCTTTGATTTCATGAAATGGCTTGTTGACTGTCAAAGATAAATGCCAATATACAGGGCCTGATGCTTTATCAATGAAGTGAAATTTATTGGTTCCAAACAATCCACTTTTCAGCTAAATGTGATAATTTTTACCTAAAACAATTAGTAGTTTAAAGGTAGTTAGGATATTGACTATTTCTCCATGATTCGAAGTGAGGAAATTGTTATGTGACAGGTTGTTACTAGTGACACCATTTTTGCCAGCCCTTCTGTTATTTATCCTTGAATACTGAACCCTACGGATTAAGATACCAAATAACTAAAAATTTCAACAACATGTCTTTGATTTAAAAGAGAAAATTAAAACAAAATACAAATAAAACAAAACAAAACCAACACAATTCTAAAGGAAGTGTCAGGGAGTTACTAAAAATTGAATTCCTAACATTTATGTTCTGAAGACTCTACAGTTTCTGTTCAATTAACTTCTCCTATGATGAGTAATCTTACTTTCTATTCCTAAAACCCTGTAGAATCCTATTCATCTAAAAATTAGGTTGTGCTCAATATATTTCCTTTCAATGTCATAGAATCCAGTGGACTCTCCTGACCTCCCTGAGGTCTAAAAATCATGGCTAGCTAGTGTCTTAGCAATTTTGTACCTATATGTTGGTCAAAGTTTGATTCTTAAGTTTCACCAGTGGGGCAAAAGAAAGGAAAATAGATGCCTGTAGCAGACTTCTGTTAGAGGTAAAGTAGAAAAGAGGCAAAGAAAGCAGGAAACTATAAAGAAAAGAGTGAGCAGAAGGAAAGAGAAAAGGTAAGAAAACGCTTCCCTCACCTATGTTTGGAGAGTGGTGGGGGACCTCAGTCCATTTTACAGATGAGACCAATGATAGAGGTACTTCAGACTTAGAAAAGTAGGACTAATGTCTCACCCAGTGAGATATAAAACAGGTCTTGGGTTTCAAAATTCTAGAAAGGGATTTGAAAGAAAAGAAGCATTATAAAATGTACAAGTCCAAGTCAGTCAATCCATCAAATCACCTCTGCGCCAGGACTAGCCAACTAAACTGTATCTTTAGGATTTAGCTCTCTTGTGGCAGCAAAGACTACACTCCTCCTAAACAGCAAAGCTTAAGACACAGAACAGAAAAGAGCCTAGCAGAGGATTTTCCTGTCCTTGCACAGCTTTCACCAAACAATACAAGGTAAAACACATAGAGGCAGTTTCTCAGTCACTTTAAATAAAAAAGGCAAAGAACGGTGAGTTACCTGATGCAATCCTTTTAGAACCCATGCGTACTTCTCCCAGAGTTAATGCTACCAGTTACCATAAATTTAAAATGGTAGAACTACTCTCGCCAACTAAGGAATGTCACTCACTACCTGGTTCTACAAGAATGGAGTCATTAGCCACTGAAGTCGCTGACCTGTGGTACACCTGGAAAATAATTTAGGCCAGAGATCAGGAATAAGGCACTCTGTGCTCTGGGAAAACTGGCAGAACAGGCCTTCAGATATTTATATATTTTCAGGAGAAAATTTCATGAATCCAGATTCTTGCATCTTCCCATAATTAGAAAATCATGAACTGAGATATCAATTCCTCATGACTAGCAGCAACCTTCTACTGAGATGTATGCTTGATTGCATAAACCCCTTCGCCAAACGCACACATATACTGGCTTCCTTGCCTACCTCTTTGGAGCAAGTTCTCATAGCGATCTGAGAGGCCGTCTCCAGGCTATAGGCCCTCAGTAAGCCCCCAAATAAAATCGAATCATTTAAGTGTCATCACGTAAACAGAAAGGCAAGCTTCTCTTTACATAATAGGTAATGAGCCAAGAAAGACACTAAGGGTGGTAAACATGTGTCAAAGCTGCTGTAACAGAATCCAGGCCTTTACTTCATGTGGCCATAATGAAAACAGCTGGTGAGAAGTGTGAGGCTATCACCTAACACTTTGCCCCTCTTTGCTCTCCCTAGTGCCACAGTGCATCTTAAGCTTTGCCGGGTCCAGGTAATGCTTTAAAGTTAAAGTGTTTCAAGCTAACTGTGTTCTGGAAGTCAAATCTATCGTTATAAGATTACATTAAAAGCTAAGCCTCTACTGTACATATCAATTTGTACTCCAAAATGGTGGTTTCCCAGAGCATTCACCAAAATCTATCTAGGTTTAGATGCTGATGAGAAATAGAAGAAAAAAAATAAAAATGCAATCACTGCACCTTCCATGTATTAAGTCTTAAAACTGTAAATGCCAAAGTTCTAATTTCATTTCTTTGTGTCTATATTTCCCTGCTAAATATTTCAAATTACTATAGACATTCACAAGCTATATTAGTTTTTACAGCTAAATTATGAACGTTCATAAAAATAATTTGTCCTACACATCTAACCTTTTGTTCTCAATATAGACCCAGTTTCTTTTTCACATTGATAGAAAAATGCCTACAAAGTCTTGTTCTCTGAGGATCTCATTTGGCAGTGATTAAATTTATTTTTCATAAATCTTTACTGGTGATGAGAATTTTTCTCAGACTGTGCTGTTGATTGCTTATGTTACCTCTTTCCTTACCAGTTTCATTAGAAGTCTCATTGTACCTTGTTTCTTAGAGAAGAATTTGAAACCGATTTGGGGATGAAGGACTTTTAGTCCAGAGTATGCAGCACTTTATGAAACATTTATCCATACAAAGCCTAAAAATACACATGGTAGGCACAGCATCCACGTGGGTAATTATTTAGTAGATTCAGCACATAATTTTACACCACAGGGTTCTTATTAGGAACACCAGAAAGGGAATCAGAGTTTCTTGACACATGGTAATAAATATTTTCACTTCCAATGAATAATTTAGCTCTTTTGGTATTCACTGTATGAAAAATAGATTGGAAATAATTTCAGGGTCTGTTAGCAAAGGTGAAGGTTTTGGAACACAAGGAGAAAACAGGGAGTATGGGGCCACTTTTCCCTTGTTTTCACAGAATTTTGCTTGTTTTTGTGATGCACGCACTGCAGATTTTCCCTCATTTGTCAAGATGATGTCAAAATGAAAAGATGTTATTCCTTCTGTAGCATTTCCTAGTGTTAGTTTTTAGGATTCCAAACCGTTAATTATGTGAAATTTACCAGCCTTGCCCATAGAATGCTAATAAGTCTGTATTCTTCACTATGGAAGGAAAAGGAGATTTCCCTCCAATTAATCCTAGCCATGAACGGAATTATTCTCCCACTAGTTTCAAAATGAAAATTTCATACGAAAATCTCAGATGCAGGTTCATCTAAAAAGTCAGGGGAGACGACTCAACAAAATGAAAAGCAGTCTATGTTTTAAGACCACTTTTCTTTAAAAACTTTTTCTTTTAAAGGAAATTCACATTTATTCACACTCTAAAATCATAAAATATCAGAGCTGCAAACCCCTCACCTTACAAATGGGGAAGTCAAGTAGCAGAAATTTAAGTAGTTGGTTTTCACCATACCAGTAGCAGTAAAACTTTCTCTACTGTAATGTCTTTATATAAATCTATTAAAATAAAATGTTTTAAAATTATATAAACTCCAAAAAATAACCTATACACAATGGGACATTTTGAATTTGAGGTGAATTGGGGCAGTTGTAAGGACAAGTCTAAAATTTAGGAGAGTTTTCTATGCTGAGAATGGTAAAATTCCCCAAGGAAACAGAGAAAGGAAAAGAGAGTCTGTGACCAACTTCAAAATAAAACCAACACTGATAAGGGTGGGAAGAAAAAAACAATTGTTTGTCCTCCTAAAATACCTGACTGAATGTTTCTTAGTAGAAATTTGGGGTAGCCCAGTGGGGAGAATTCTCTTAGGTATTTGTGGGAATCAAACCAAGTGATGCTGAAATTTTCCAGAACTGGTTTGATGTCACTCAGTGGCATCTATGACACAAAAATTCTCAAAGCAAATCATTTCTCAAAGGGCATACTGAATGTTAATTTCTTAAATTTGACAGAAGTACAATGCTTATATAAGATGTTAACATTAGGGGAAGCTGGATGAGAGTGAACTCTCTTTAATATGTTTGGAACATTTCTATATATTTAAATTATTTCAAATTAAAACATTTATTTAAAAAATAAAAGAATCATACTGATCTGATCAAATCCTATGTATTACATATAAGTTGGGAAAACTGGTATTTATAAAATAATTTTCTTTTAAAACAGATACAGATATGTTCATAAAGGAAAAAAAATACAACTACAACCATAAAAAGTAACCTATGAATTCCTCACTTTTGTAATATTTACAGACATAAAACATGTATTATCCTCATTTGAATGGCATCTTTAGAAATGATCTTACATGGTTGACTTTCAAATAAACCAAGAATATACGTTTCTGCTTCATCTCATCATTTTAAACCCTCATATCTCTTCCTAAAGAATTAAAAGAGTTGATGCCTCATTTAGGGAATTGCTAGGTACAAAGAGAGAGAGAGGTTAAAGTCAGTATTTATTTTGTTATTGCATCAGTAGTCTTCTGTTTAAAATGACAACATCTGTTGAAACTGAAATCTCACTGGCTATTTGGAAAACTAGAAAGTCAGGAATCTCAGAAAACCTTGTTGCATGGATGCCACTATACAGTGACCTGAGCTTACTGTCTCTAGCTTGAGATTTTGAAAAATAATCAAAAACTATTCAGTTTGATATTTTATACCTAGGTATTATTTCAATCAATTCTAATGAATGGTTCATGAAGTTTCCCACAATTATTCACTATATTTTAAACTACTTACTGAGGAAACAAGAGTACTTCAGTAACATGAGTAGACTGTTTACATAATTATCACTTATTCAGAATTGTTCCACTTCAGGCCAGACCTTTGCTTCCTGCCTGTATCCTGCCATGTTCTATTTTCTTTTTGATGGGTGCCCTTCAAAAAGAAAATAGAATCAAAGATACAGAAAGAAGTAGAATCAGGCATACTGAAAATTATTGCTGGAGTAATTTACAAATACACTTATTTATACCCTAGTGGCCTGAGATAGTTATACTTACTCCAAAGTGTCTTATTTACTATTGGAAAAGTGACTCAATATTTCAAGTCATCCCGTCAATAAAAAGAAAATAATTTCTTATTTTTTAAGGGAAAACGTTTAGCAACAATAGCTAATTTTAACAAATAAAGAAAACAAATACAAACTAAATATGCAGGTGATTTTTAACTAAAAACAGTTGTACACATTTTGTATTATTTTTATCATTCATAAAGCATGAAAACTGGTTTAAGAAATCAATATGTTGTCCTGAGAACATGTAGAACAGGAAGCAACCACATTGACTGATTTTGAGACAAGCTACTTGGGATCTTGCTTCATATTCCAATACCCTCAGTGCCCTAAACACCACTTCAGAGGCTGGTATTGGTGTTACAGGATGTGTAGCCCACCTGATTTGACCTGATTTTGTGTTACCTTTTATTTTATGACTGGATAACTAGGGCTGCTCAAACAAATTCAGAGAACATACAGCAGAAAAACATCAGAGCATCTACTTAGCCCTTATTGAACTCTCCTTTCTCTAAGCTACCATGAAGTGTGTAATAGATGCTCAGCAAAAACGTGTTCATTAATTGAGACTATAGGGTGAAATTATTCAGCCTTCAATACCCCTCTAGTTTTATGTGTTTGTCCTTTCTCCTCAGCTGGACTTTTAAGGCAGCAAGTGTCTTATTTTCCTTTGAGTCACCCATGACATCAAGCATCTACTGATCTATCAATCAGTAGATATTTTAACAGATCTTAACTATTAAATGTACCAAAAAAACACTGAGATACGTGCTTATATATTATAATTTTCAACATTCTGGAAAGAGATGGTATACTTCTTGAAGCCTTAAGAAAACTCTTGGCAAACCCAAGAGTAGCTATTACCCTGAAATTTCTAGTTTTTCTTTGTAACCTATTATGTAGCAGCTAAATATTTACCAGTGTTTTATGCAGACACATATTCATACACACACCACGTTCAACTCTGAATATATTGTAGTTCTACTACAAACCCAATGGATAGGTGATTCACTCAAATCTAACCGTGCTAATTAAGAGAAGTCATGGCACATGATGGAACACAATGATTTTTCAGCCCATGGGAGGTTAAGTGGTCTAGAGAACACATCTGGTCATGCAAGATAATCCATTATGTAGATAGTTCACACATGGGTCATTGAGAATTGATGCCTGGGGCTATATCTATGCAACTCCAAACCAAGGGGCTTCAAAAAAAAATCAAAATTCTATTCAAACTTTTTTTTTTTTGGCAGTACGCGGGCCTCCACTGTTATGGCCTCTCCCGTTGCGGAGCACAGGCTCCGGACGCGCAGGCTCAGCGGCCATGGCTCATGGGCCCAGCCGCTCCGCGGCATGTAGGGATCCTCCCTGACCGGGGCACGAACCTGTGTCCCCTGCATCGGCAGGCGGACTCTCAACCACTGCGCCACCAGGGAAGCCCTATGCAAACTTTTTGATTTGACAATAGAGTGTTCTGAAGTCATAAAGGTAGTCTTAGTCATATACATACCTTATTATACATACATAGTATTTATATATGTAATCTATATTTTGTATATATAATACATAGTTTTTAATTATAAGAAAATTCATTTCAATGGAAGATTGATTGGGATGGCACTGTCTTTGAAGCTGTAGTAGAGTTTTTAATTTGAAAAATGTGAAGAGGTCGGACAGATGAAGGCATTTGCCCACACCACTAAACCCCCATATCATCTATGGATTTACTAGTAAATCTAGGCTGTGAGGTTATGTAATTATATTTTTGGTCTGAAATATGCTTACAGTCAAGATTGTGGCCCTACCAAACCTGTCATGTTTAAATAAAAAAGACGAGGAAACAAACATGAGAGCATACAGACTCCAGGACTGATGTCTTTCAGAGACTGATTTCTTTTGGTCCCCTAAATAATATTCAAGTCATTCCCATCATTACATGAAGTTTTTGTCTTTTAAACTAAGCAATACCTAAGGTAATGAAGCCTGAAGCCTTTATAGTAAAAGACATTCCATTTAGTCGTGGGAAAATAGTAAAACTTTTTTGAGCCTTTTTTGCTATCAGGAAAACAATTAAATTGTGGCTTAATCTGCAGTCTCTCTCTCTCTCTCTCTCCCCCCCATATATATATATATATAAATATTTTTTTTCACAACAATGAAAACAAAAATGTATATTTAATTTTTGGGGGGGGAAATAGTTCTCAGATAGTTTCCAATGCATAATCAAGTGAATTCAAATGAGGGTGAAAATTTGAGGGGAAAATGAAAGTGTGTAGTGATAATCACACATAATTTATGACACAAAACTAGAAAGTCTCTCTCATATATTTTTACTTTTTCATGGTTATTATTTAGTTTAGACTTATATGCTGTCTTAATTTCCTGTGAGACACTAGAGATACCCATGGGTTTATATCTGTCTGTGATTCTCCCCAGTTATTCTGTATACTGGAAATTGCCTATCTACTCGATACATTGTGCTTGGCTCCATTCTCCATGCTAAAGTAATGAGGGAAGGGAGCCTTCAGAAGATTCAAGTATCAGCTATCAAGTAAATGTAAATAAGATAGCAGAAAATAAAATCAATCTTGCTGGGTCAATATAGTAACCTTAATAGAAATCAATGATATTCAAAGCCTAAATATACACAAAAATGTATAAGCAGAACTTGGTGTCATTATATTCTGCTGAATTTATATATAGTTTATTGTTTCTGTTTAGTAATAGAGGTCTGGAACAAATGGCATTTGAGTCCATAGACAGGTAAAGCAGCAGAGGAATAAAGTACTGGGAGTAGAGGAAATGGGAAGTGAAAAAGCAGACTGAATTAATAAAAGGCACCAGTTGGTCTAAGTATAATTAAATATCCACTAACTCTGTTCACCTATATCTTGCTAGTGCTTATAACACCGGAATTAAGAGCACTAATTTTGACATGGCAAAATCTTGTTTCAAATGGGTTATTTTCCAAATGAGCAGAGTGTAAGCTTAGTTCTTGAAACATCTGAATTTAACATAGACAAAGACTGAAAGTTCTTGGCTACATGCTTTATTTTCCCATTTGAAAACTACAAAGTATAAGCTAAAAGGGCTTTTCCCATCAATTAGCAATCTGCCTACTGCATCCATCATATTGTTAATTGATTGCACTTGTACTTTATAAATGCACCCAGATGCTGTGGAATGAGCACATTTTGTAAATTAAAGGAGCATATGGAACACACACAGACAGTAACATTTCATCACAACTACCCAAAACATCCTTAATATGCAATGCTACATCACTAATTACTTCGTAAACATGTAAGCATTTCCTGGTTAATGTCTTGGTGAGAAATTTGCTTGGCAGTTGACCCCCAAATGCTACTGTGACCAGACATTTAATACCACTTCAGGGCTCTTCTAGTTTCATTCTACAGAAGGAGAAAGTGGCACTCAACATATCAGGCAACTTGATTGTGCAAAGTGAGTGAAAATATTTATTCTTTAACACTGGGTTATCTTGCTTAATAAACACCAGTCAACCCTCCAAAATATAAATATCTGTCCGAAGATCTGTCTGTAGGCACTATTTCTTTCTAAAAACGTTAGAGGGAATTTGCCAAGTGAGGAGAATTTTGTTGCTTAGTGGACTCTTTAATTTCTAAGAACAGGGCATTGGAAGAAAAGGACTGGAGAAAGTATACGAAATTGGTCTCATTCGTTAACTCTGGGAAAATCAATATAAATGATTTGAATAAATTATCCTAAATGTATCTTAGGATATTAAAGGTAAAGGTTTTATTTTATTTTATTTTTTTTTGCAGTACGCGGGCCTCTCACTGTTTTGCCCTCTCCCGTTGCGGAGCACAGGCTCCGGACCCGCAGGCTCAGGGCGCACATGGCTCACAGGCCTAGCCACTCCGCGGCATGTGGAATCTTCCCGGACCAGGGCACGAACCCGTGTCCCCTGAATGCGCAGGCGGACTCTCAACCACCGCACCACCAGGGAAGCCCAAAGGTAAAGGTTTTCATTCCCTTTACCTATGTCATAATTCCTTGTCAAGCCAAGGTTCAACAGGCAGTCAAAAGAGACATGCAACACGGCTAAATTTCCTTTGGAAAATGGAAATTCTCTCCATACACAAGGTCCACCAACCAAATGATTAAGAGAGCTGTGGGTGACCCACAGAGTAAGAGATGTGTACTTAAACTTTTAAAATTTGTGTTTCATTGGTACATTTTGGCAGCATGATTTTGGTAAAATTCAGTTGTACTCAGGACTGGAAATTGTGTCTGGGTTCACCATAGGATTTTGAAATAATCATTGAAATCACAGAATTCAGAAGTAAATTGATTTTTCATTCTTTTTCAGTCCTATGACCCTTCTGGGCAAAGACTGTGCCCTTGGGTGACAGAAGGCTTGATTAATTTCATTGCAGAATTTGAACTGGGCATTGGTCAAGCCCCCAGCCTTCAGGATAAAGTCAACGAATACTTAAATAAAACATTTAAAGTTATTCTAGAAATGAACATCTATTTATAAGCCAGAAGTGAAAAATCAGTAGATTAGTCAGCATGAGCTCCTAATGTTTTCTTAATTCAAAGCTTACTTAGGGAAAGAGTCAGCAAGCCCTATTGATGCTTGAATCGTTAAAGTCTGATAAATAAGTTTAGTAGTTATTGCCATATTTATATGTAGATACCAATGACTCAAATAATATGACAGCTTAATTTGAATTCTGCTCCTATTGAATACCCTTCCTGAATATGGCAAAGAGAAAAAGGTTACAAACAACAACAAAGAGCACACCATTTATAATCTGGTAAAGTACCTTCTGTTCACGGGATTTCTTTCCTAATCTATGAAGCAGGGGTTACTTAATTCAATGAAAAATAGTTGTCACAACAGACATGACATTCTATCTCATACTTAAAGGAAGATGCAATCAGAAGTTCCCTTGAAAAGAGGGGCCAGGCTTCCTTCACTATTAAGCCTACTCCTCCCCTCCCCCCTCCCCTTTTCTGAGACTCAATCCCTTCTGTTCTCCATCTGCTCCGCCCCCGCCTATTGTTTCCTCTCCCAGCCAAGCAAGCCAATCCCATCTGGCCATACTCTTGCTTTTGCTGGCTCTAATTCCCATGGGCCTAGGAAATACTTGAATGCCAAGGCTTTTCTCCTCTTCAGGAGAATAAGGATAGCTAGGAGACTATCAAACAATTATCCGTAGAATTCACACTCATTAACATGCACATGATGTCTCAAATACGCAAACAGCACTTTTAGAATCCTCTCTTAGGCTAAAATCAAAAAAAAATGTTTCTAATTCTCTCACCTCGGATGCATTTTTAAAAACTGAAATCTTACTGTCTCTGAAATAATCAAAATTTATATTTCAAAAATACAAAAACGTTCAGTAATCCCAGACATGCATTTTTTTTTCAGTAAGCAGAATTAGTGTAAATAAGTGTTACTCAAATCTTACCATCATCAAATATTTCCATTAATTAATCAGGTTTAATAATCACTAATACATTTTCTGTGGCACAAAACATACAGTTAATTCACACATTACACCTTTACGAATTCTCAACGAAAACCCACTCTGCCACAAAAGCATGCATGGTCAGAATCTAAGCATATTTAGGCAAAATCATCACCAAGTCACTAACAATAATAAAGCAGTCTGGCGAGTCGTGAAAGCAGCTTTTATTCATGCTTTTACTCGAATCAACTTAATACACATATATAAACACACCCTCCCACAATTTTTGGTTGTCTCTGCCACAAGCATGCTCATAAGACATCTGAAGCTCACGCCACAAACAAAAGTAGAAGCAACCATGCTCAGGGTTTAAGGACATTTAAAAATTTAAAACAACCTTTCTACGTTGCATACAGAGCGTGCATAAATTTGACATGCAATCTCCAAGAAGAAACATTTTAATATAAATCTTAAAATTAGTTTATCCAAAAGAGTTTATTCTTATTTTCATTATTACTGTTCTTAGGCTCCTGGTATCTTAAACCCTGCATGCTGCAGTTCTAAGCTGTGCTGAGCACCGGCTGTGATAGAAGAAGCTACCTGCGAGTTTTCACAGTGCCATCTCATATCCATGTCTGTCTGGCTACCCTGCGTGCTTAGAGCTTTTTTCTTAATTCTTAATGGAAATCCTAGGAAATTTAGTCCATCCTCTGAAATCAATACTGGTGACAGGAGAGCTCCCTGACTCAGTGGGAGATCAAGATGATAAATTGCCTGCGCATCAGCCTGGCCTATCAGTGCCCTGCACACAGATGGGCGAGGAAACACACAGAAAAGGCTCTATCAGTCACGTGTCACCAATGAGCCAATGGCTGATGCACTACTGCAGGAAGGGATGCTGCAGTTCCGTCTGCAGTTGACGAGGCTGTTGGTAGACAGACCAGCCCGTGCCCAGCTCAAAAAGTCTTGGCAGTCTCTGCTGTCAAATTTGCTCCCCTACTGTGACTGCGTAGGGAAACGGACATTCCCCTAAACCCGGACCCAAATAAAGACCTATTTTCATGCACAGGAATTTTTCTCTGTATTCCTTTGTAATCCAATGTGACAGCTCAGCAGAAAGGAAACTACTTTTTAACATCCCAACCCTTCAACTCTTCTTATGTGCTTCCCTTCAGATGATTATCACCTTTTCACCTAATATTAAATTAGAAGCCTTAAACTGTGCAATTAGCATGCAACCCTCCTAACAGAATCGGCTCAAAGCTTTGTAATTGTAATTTTATTTTCAAGTTAATGAATGGCATTTTTTGAATACCCTGTTTATAATGAATATTGTTATGGGATAATTTTGTATAGGCAATTATGCAACATTAAGAAATACATTACTACGCTTTTTTTTTTTTTGCCAATTAGAGCTGTTTCTCTTTAAAGACAATTTAAGTCCCAATAAATATGCCATGTTATCGATCGTTAAAAAGACAAACAAGGTCACCTTATTTTTGATAAAGGAGGCAAGAATATACAATGGAGAAAAGACAGCCTCTTCAATAAGTGGTGCTGGGAAAACTGGACAGCTACATGTGAAAGAGTGAAATTAGAACACTCCCTGACACCATACACAAAAATAAACTCAAAATGGATTAAAGACCTAAACGTTAAGGCCAGACACTATAAAACTCTTAGAGGAAAACATAGGCAGAACACTATGACATAAATCACAGCAAGATCCTTTTTGACCCACCTCCTAGAGAAATGGAAATAAAAACAAAAATAAACAAATGGGACCTAATGAAACTTCAAAGTTTTTGCACAGCAGAGGAAACCATAAACATGAGGAAAAGACAACCCTCAGAATGGGCGAAAATATTTGCAAACGAAGCAACTGACAAAGGATTAATCTCCAAAACTTACAAGCAGCTCATGCAGCTCAATATCAAAAAAACAAACAATCCAATCCAAAAATGGGCAGAAGACCTAAATAGACATTTCTCCAAAGAAGATATACAGACTGCCAACAAACACATGAAAGAATGCTCAGCATCACTAATCATTAGAGAAATGCAACTCAAAACTACAATGAGGTATCACCTCACACCAGTCAGAATGGCCATCATCAAAAAATCTACAAACAATAAATGCTGGAGAGGGTGTGGAGAAAAGGGAACCCTCTTGCACTGTTGGTGGGAATGTAAATTGATACAGCTACTGTGGAGAACAGTAGGGAGGTTCCTTAAAAAACTAAAAACAGGGCTTCCCTGGTGGCGCAGTGGTTGAGAGTCTGTTTGCCGATGCAGGGGACACGGGTTCGTGCCCCAGTCCGAGAAGATCCCACATGCCACGGAGCGGCTGGGCCCGTAAGCCATGGCCGCTGAGCCTGTGCGTCCAGAGCCTGTGCTCCGCAACGGGAGAGGCCACAACAGTGAGAGACCCGTGTATCACAAAAAAAAAAAAAAAAAAAAACTAAAAACAGAACTACCATACGACCCAGCAATCCCACTACTGGGCATATACCCTGAGAAAACCATAATTCAAAAAGAGTCATGTACCACAATGTTCATTGTAGCTCTATTTACAACAGCCAGGAGATGGAAGCAACCTAAGTGTCCATCATCGGATGAATGGATAAAGAAGATGTGGCACGTATATATACAATGCAATATTACTCAGCCATAAAAAGAAATGAAATTGAGTTATTTGTGGTGAGGTGGATGGACCTAGAGTCTGTCATCCAGAGTGAAAGAAGTCAAAGAGAAAAACAAATACCGTATGCTAACACATATATATGGAATCTAAAAAAAAAAAAAAAGGTTCCGAAGAACCCAGGGGCAGGACAGGAATAAAGACGCAGACGTAGAGAATAGACTTGAGGACACGGGGAGGGGGAAGGGTAAACTGGGATGAAGTGAGAGAGTGGCATGGACTTATATATACTACCAAATGTAAAATAGATAGCTAGTGGGAAGCAGCCACATAGCACAGGGAGATCAGCTCAGTGCTCTGTGACCACTTAGAGGGGTGGGATAGGGAGGGTGGGAGGGAGACGCAAGAGGGAGGAGATATGGGGATATATGTATATGTATAGCTGATTCACTTTGTTATAAAGCAGAAAGTAACACACCATTGTAAAGCAATTATACTCCAATAAAGATGTTAAAAAATACAAACAAAATAAAACAACAAAAAATAAAAATACAAACAAACAAGCACCAAAGGATGTACACATCCTGCTTCCCAAAGCCAGAAAAATAAATGAGTTATCCAGTGTTGGAAATATGTACTTATTTTTTGCCTTTCCTCTAAAATGTAAAGTAATCCTTTCGTAAGCAAAGGCTCCACATCTAGAATACCATATGGAAATATATCCCCAATACATCTGCATTTATTGATTATTCTGTAATAGCAGACATGTTGCACAGTTCAAGGTAACTGAGATGATCGTATCCTGTCTGACAAGGAATGTTTTAAGTTGTGAGACTATGGTGTGTTTCAAATGGCAGTATCATGGAGATACTTTTTAAAAAGCTCAAAAGAAACATTGAATGATCTTCGGGAATAACCTTTATATGACAAAGAGTACCTGGGGAACCTCTATTGTTCTTTATGGCCCAGTTTTCATTATCTCCATGCATTTTTCAAGGACTAATTCTAACCCCGTTTAGAGTCACTCAATACTACTAAGAAAAAAATCTGAGAATAAATCGTGATAGGTATGCCATAAGAAAGTAAAGTGCCACTGAGGTTTAGAATGCTGAAATTCCAAAGCTCATTTTGTCTTTCCATCCTGGAAAGAATGGACTCTGTCAAGTTTTTGTTTTGCAAATTCCTTTCCTCTCTCCTTTATTCAATGTTGACTCTAAGGAAATAATAAAGCATTTCTTAAGTTCTTTAAAATATATATTGTTTTGTGCCCACTCTCTCCATTTGGCCTATTTATTCAATAATATGACCCTCAACAACCAAACTTTATTCTTTTAAAAGAAAAGATTAAGGCTCAGAGCATTTATCAAAAAGAAAACAACTATCATGAAACATTGACATTAAACCTATTTATTGAACTATTGTAATAGCCAAAAACTGGAAACCACCTACTCATCAATAATGAACTGATGAGATAAATTACAGTTTTACAGTCCGGATACTCTGTAGCTGTTATATAGAACGTCGTAAATTCAAACATGCGTATATGAAGAGATCTCTAAGATATATTGTTATGTAAACAAAAATTAAAGGTACAAATTTAAAATTGTTTAAAGGCTATATACCCACACGCATTTACACACACAAATACATAGCTGCATATGCAAAGGAAATTTCTGTAAGGACATAAAGTATCAGTTAATAGTGGTTAAATCTGAGGAGGGGAGCTGAGTTCAAAGGTGGGACCATAGCCTAGTTTTAACAGGTACCATGTTGGACATTTTTCAAATCAAGTCTATGTATTCCTCTTCTAATTTAAAATTATTAAATAATGTAAATGATGGCACCTATGTTCATTTATGGTTAAAAGGACGTGATTGGTAGATGTTTTAAGCAAAACTGTTGAGGGGAAAGGAGGACAGACAGAGGGAAGGGTGGCCTGTTTTTTTTCATGCAAAGAACACTGAGTACATGTGGGCAAGAAGAGAGCTGCTAGGTATAGGCTCTGGCAGTCTTAGCTGAAGACCTCCACATCCCATATTAACGTTCGATTCTCTCATCTCTGAATGCAGATAACAGTGCAAACTTACGTCTGTTACAGAGCTTTACAACTTCTAGCGACAATTCACCTGAATCATCTCTGATTCTTAGAGGTAGGAATGTGGAGGACTGAGAAATAAAGGATTTGACTAGTTACCTGAACTTGGGTGAATTAACTCTTTCAAAACGTAGTTTTCTCAGAAGGATGCAACTGGCAAGAAATGGCAGAGCTAAACTCGAATCTTAATTTAGGATATTGTTTACTGCTGCTTTAAAAGCAAGATGATGTGCATTTTTTTTTTTTTTTTTTTTTTTTTTAACCAATAATGGTATAGGGTTAAGGACAAGATGAAATCCATTTTCTTCTGGTTCCTACCTGGCACAAGCTTGTTTTATCCCCAAACCAGAACCTGGCTTAGAGATTCTATTTTTAACTCTTTTGTTGTTGTTATTCAGATTCTTATAACTTTAAGAGATATAAACTTTAAAAAAAGAATTGGCCAAATTTAGTGAAAGGCTTCTAATATGCATTATTCAAGAATTTTTTGTTTTACCCCCAATTATTCTAAATCATGGTTTATGGGGGGGGGTGATTTTGTCCCCAAGGGAACATCTGACAATGTATGGAAACATTTATCGTTGTCACAACTGGGGGAAGTGTTCCTAGCATCTAGTGGGTAGTAGCCAAGGACGCTGCTAATCATCTTAAAATGTACAGGACAGCTCCTACATCAAAGAGTTATCTGGCCCTAGATGTCCATAGTACTGAGACTGAGAAACCACGCTCTAAACACTGGGCTTTTCTACCTTATTTACAAACAGGTTAAAAAAGAAAAAGTATTCTGTATATATTGTGATGTGGCAAGGAAGGAAGTTTAGATGGAGAGAAGAGGATAACCAAGGCCCAAGGCTGTGGGTCACTCCAAAGTTAAGAAGTCATGGAGAAGAGGAAGAAACAGCAAATGAAGATGAGGCTAGGAGGAAAAGCAAAGTGTGGTGATCTGGAAGGCTGTGATAAAAAGTGTGTCAGAAAACACATTGGCATCAACTTGCTCGAATGCTGTTAATAGGTCAAGTAATCCATTCTCCATGGAGGTTTATATTTAAACAAAGGGTCTGAGAAATTAATCTCATTGAAATTAACAATATAAAAGGCTTGAGGTCCTTATTCCTTTTCATATTTGAATTTTTGAAGATGTGGCCAGAAAAAGTAATATTTACAGGGATCACAGGAGGGCTCTTTGAGGGACTCCGTGAGGGGAGGGGGCTTTTGTGACCCTCAAATTATACTTCTTAGGCTACTTTCGCGTCCACAAAGTTAGACTTGTAAACAAGCAAGCGAATAAATCCCATTTTGGACCCCTCCCCACGCCCCACCACAGCTTGCAGAGTGTCACCATATCCCACTAGCAAGGAGGTTAGTGATTCTTGTCTCCAGGACCCCACCCTGTCTTTCTATCCATAGATTAAGTTTTTAGGAACAGAGTTCTCAGAACCAGCTTCAGGCACTTTCCCTCTGTGACTCCTGTCATGCCAGTTTCCACACCTGGCCCAGCCTGTGCGTCAGTGCAACAGGGCTGAGATACAGAGCCGCCTGGAACACTGACATTGGAGCAGCTTCAAGCCACATTAATGCTCTTTGTAACAGGGAAATATTGCAGGAAAGCAGGAGAGGGAGAGAGAGAGAGAGAGAGAGAGAGAGAGAGAGAGAGAGAGAGAGAGAGAGAGATCAGAGAAAAGAGCCACAGATCTAGATATTACCACGTACTCTGTGGTGTGGGAGCATATTCCATGTCACAGTTCTCTTAAAACCAGAAGGGTTTTTACAACTCCAAGAGCTCGTATGGCTTGCATCGACCAACTCCTTCATTTTATGGATGAAGGATTTTGAGGCAGAGAGGTTAAATAACTTGGCTTAAATTAAGTTACAGTGGGATTCTGTCCCATTCCAGTCAATGGATCAACATGATATTGGCAAGTTTCAAGATTTTAAAAATCACCATAATTATTAACCAAAGTAAAACTTAGAGGAAGGGGAAACGTTGATGTCAAATAAGAGACAGTAGATGGCTCCAAAGCCTCCTCCCTCCCACACTGATGCTGGATTAAGGCATGGAAAGCTTTTGCTACCCAGGAAAGAGAGTATGATCCTCCACTGGGCATTGATAGGCTATGAAATACAAAAGAAGCAGCTTTGAGTCTCCTCCTTTCACAAGAATATGAGTGGTGGCTGAAAATTGTTTTATATGCAAATTCTCTTGTCTGTACTTTCACCACAGTGATGATGAATGGGAAGTAGGATGCATGAGTGACTTTTAAAAGACATATGTCAGGAAGTAAGCTCTAGTTGTGAGAGAATATAGAATAGGAAATATTCTGGACCATTTTCCTTTTTTAAGAGAACAAATAGAAATGGTAGAAAATCATAGTGGATTACCTTAGTTTTAAATTTTATTTTATTTTTTTTCCCCTACAGTGGCAGCCCTAGTTTGACACCATGGAGTGCCACTACACTCCTGTTAACTACTAATTTAATATTTGCAAGTACAGGTTAGAGGCAGGAAGTGAATTAATGTCTAAATGAGTAAAATTTCTCATATTCTAAATCTTATGTGTCGGTTTTCTGCAACCTTATTCATGTGGGTTATTTTTTTTTTTTTCCCGGTACGTCGGCCTCTCAGTGTTGTGGCCTCTCCCATTGCGGACCACAGGCTCCGGACGCGCAGGCTCAGCGGCCATGGCTCACGGGCCCAGCCGCTCCACGACATGTGGGATCTTCCCGGACCGGGGCACGAACCCGTGTCCCCTGCATCGGCAGGCGGACTCTCAACCACTGCGCCACCAGGGAAGCCCGGGGTTTTGTTTTTTTACACCGATTATTTCTCTAGTTATGCACGCTTTTTGCAAAGTGAAAACACAAGCAAAAACCCCACTGCCTTATATAATCTTTTCCATAACACTGTATTCTAAAATGTATTAAACTAATGTTGAAAATAAAAGAAATTGATACTCAGAGGGATTAAATATCACCTATATCCATGAAGTTAGCAATTAAAAGTCTATTGACTACATATCAAATGTTCTTTCCAAATCAATACCACTCCTAGTGCTTGCTCTAGACTCTCTGTCCTCAAAGTTTAGTACGCATAAGAACCAAGAAGGAACAAGTTAAATATTCAGATTCCTGGGCCCTTCCCTGGAGACTGATTCTCTTACTTGGATAGATCCCCAAAATCTACATTGTTGATAGGCATCCCCTCTCCATAATATAAGAACCTCAAGATCACCTTAGAGTTTCAAGTTCAGAATTCCTTTTCATGAAGAGTCATGTCAACAGGATTTCTCATGAATGGAAATGGGAAGCTTGTTTTTTAGGGAATAAAATTTAAAGAGTGGTAGGAATAGTGTTCACCAAGAGAGAATTAGAACAGAGACCAGTGGCACAGTAAAAAAGAAAAATGCAGGTGCTTTAGAGACATCCATGAAGGGATAGCTTCCTAAACTGGATTTTACAACATAAAGGATATTTTAGTTGAAAATATTTTTGAGCAAGGAAAATTAATGTGCATAGAAGAAATGTGCAAATAGTAGCATTTACAAGAATAGGGGTAACCCTTTTATAGCCACAGATAGAAATGACACTTGGCTGAATTGGTCCCTATCTCACTGCTGCCATTAGAAACCATGACTATGCAGATATCCAGGCAGGGTCTTTTTGCATGTCCTAAGAATTCATTTGTACTAAGGGTTTTCTTAGGATAGCTCTCTAGAAGTCTAGAGAAGGCAAGCTTTCCTTTAGGTTAGTGAGATCAGAACCCACTAGCATCACATCAAAGCTTCTTTAATGGATTAAGAGAATAAAACCACCCAGAAAGACATACCAAATCTATTTCATGCACAACAATGACACATGAAGATGAAGGGACAGTGCAGTGTACAGAAATCCTCCGGTCACTGTTTTCTCCCAGCTGGCTTCTAGGTTGGGCAGTTTAAGACCAAAGGGTAAAAATGGTGCTGAAAGGATGTCTACTGCCAGTCCTTAACTCATTTTTTAAAAATTTCTGAGCTTTTTGGCATACTATACATTTATTTTATTTCAACATAAGGATGACTAACTGTTCACACTGATCCAAACTCAAGACTCAAGGGACAGGTTTAATAAGGAACCGATTCTTTCAGGATGTTGTGAGTAGGACAATGCCTTTTACCAGACACCAGTGATCAAAAATAGTTTTCGTGGCTGATTAATGAAAAGCATTAATCAACAAAAGCCATAGTCCATGGTCCAGTCTGTTAGAAGGAAAGAGGGAAAGGAGAGAGAGGCAAGAAAGAACAGAACAAAAGGAAAGAAACAGTGCAAAACATTACATGTAGCTGAGGTGCATTAATAGACCTTGTGAGAAACTTGTTTTTCAGTGAGTACAGTTTGTCAGACATTATAAAATGTGAGTCCCCTTCCCCTCCACTTCCCCACCTCCCGCACTGATAATGGACCACACAATATTTTAAGCAACAAGAATGACTTTGAAAAGATACCTACACTGACAGTTACACATGACTTCACAATCCTATGCACGCACACAAGCATGCGCACATGAAGAATCCACATTTTTACTTATCAGGAGTAAATGTTTTCCATTAACAAAATCGTGAAACCTAAGTTGGAAACAAAGCTCATCGTGGACTAAATATAACATTATAAGAAAATCCGTGAAAAGGAGTTGCAAGTTTTCACTCATACAAATATACTGTAAAGTTCCATGAGCAAACTGCAGCTGGCAGAAGCACTTATTTCATGTAGACTTAATATTTATAGCAATTCTTTCCCAAACTTAAGATGCCAAAGAATTTGAGTGTTTGTTAAAAATGCAATTTTATGACCCCACCCTGGTGGACTTAATTATAATTTCTAGGGATGACGGTGAAAAACTGCATACTTAACCTCTACTCCTGGGGATTCGGATGCAGGTGGTTATGGGCCTCAGTGTGAGACACACATCTATGTATGCCCCCTTCCTGCATCCAGCCACTTCCCACCGTGACGCCAGCCTTGGACTGGATAATCCAATTCAATTGGATTACCCAACTGAACTCCTACAGCATGATACCTTTCATTGTGGGGGATAGAAGGCTGGAAAATCTAGAGAGAGCTTAGAAATGATGGGATGAATAGATTATGAATAGATTTCCTGCAACAGATTGCATTCAATTTGGATCTAGAAAGATGGTAGAGTTATTTTAGGAAAGGCCTGAAAGTGTAAAAGTGCTTTTCTTTAAAAATTTAGAATTTATTATATAAATGATAAGCTCCTTTATCTTTTCAACTGGAGGACCAAGCAATGCTTATAACACATAAGAAATGGTCAATACACATTAGTTGAATTAGTAAATATGATCACCACAACAAAGTAAATCTATGAAAAAAATTCAGTCACAATCCCACTACCTTCACAAACCTTTCTGTTGCTGTTGATGCTGTTGTTAGTGTTTTGATTTTCATTTCACATTCTTTTCTATTTCTTATCTGTACACACACATAATTTTAAATAGTTGCAATAATACAGCAAAGAAAACCGTAAACAAAACAAAAAGACAACCCACAGAATGGGAGAAAATATTTGCAAATGAAGAGACCGACAAGGGATTAATCTCCAAAATATACAAACAGTTCATGAAGCTCAATATACAAAAAACAACCCAATCAAAAAAATGGGCAGAAGATCTAAATAGACATTTCTCCAAAGAAGACAGACAGATGGCCAAGAGGCACATGAAAAGATGCTCAACATCACTAATCATTAGAGAAGTGCAAATCAAAACGAAAACGAGGTATCACCTCACACCAGTCAGAATTGCCATCATCAAAAAAATCTACACACAATAAATGCTGGAGAGGGTGTGGAGAAAAGGGAACCCTCTTGCACTGTTGGTGGGAATGTAAACGGATGCAGCCACTATGGAGAACAGTATGGAATTTCCTTAAAAAACTAAACATAGAGCTAACATATGGCCCAGCACTCCCACTCCTGGGCATACATCCAGAGAAAACCATAATTTGAAAAGATACATGCACCCCAATGTTTACTGCAGCACTGTTTATGATAGCCAGGACATGGAAGCAACCTAAATGTCCACTGACAGATGAATGGAAAAGAAGATGTAGTACATATATACAATGGAATATTAGCCATAAAAAAAGATCGAAATAATGCCATTTGCAGTGACAGGGATGGACCTAGAGATTGTCATACTGAGTGAAGTAAGTCAGACACAGAAAGACAAATGTCATATGATATTGCTTATATGTGGAATCTAAAAAACTGGTACAAATGAACTTATCTATAAAACAGAAACAGAGTCACAAATGTAGAAAACAAACTTATGGTTACCAAGGGGGAAATGCCAGATAAATTGGGAGATTGGGGCTGACATATACACATTACTATATGTAAAAGAGATAACTAGTAAGAATCTACTGCATAACACAGGGAACTCTACTCAATACTCTGTAATGATCTATATGGGAAAAGAATGTAAAAAAGAGTAGATATATACATAACTGATTCATTTTGCTGTACAGCAGAAACTAACACAACACTGTAAATCAACTATATTCCAATAACAATTAATTAAAAAATAGCTACAATAATAAAGATATAGTTTTATAATTTAATAAAATAGCATATACATTTTCCATCTTGACCTAGAACATTATTATCATTCTAATGGCAATACAATAGACAAACTGGTGTGCTATAATTCACATAATTATTTTGAATTATTTTGGATAATGCATTCATTTCTATTTTGTATTTATGCTATTGTAAATAACACTTTTCTTCCTTTGAATTTTTTTTTTTTTCATAAGATAAATTCCCCAAAGTGGGATTACTGGTCTAACAACGTAAGTGTTTTTATAGATCTTGAAACAATCTGCCAAAGCAGTTTTCAAAGACTTGTTCTAATTTTCACATTGTCTCCAGCATGCTATGTTCTATTACATCTTCACTGGTGTGAACATGTTGTCGTTTCTATCTGGAGATGCCCTTTTTCCATTTAAAAAAACAACTCTGGTAAACTCCTACACATTGTTTTATATCAAGCTCAAGTGCTACCCTTCCTTGCAGGCTTCTCAAAGTCCCCAGGCAGAGTTAGTCATGATTTCCATCATGTTCCCATAGTAATTTGTAATAATACCATTTTTAGCACTTAAAAAATTCTGTTTGTTGTAGTTGTTTGTATCTTTCTTTTTCTTCTTCCTGGATTATTAGGAACTGTGAAGTTGGACCCCTGTCCACTTCATCCTTAGAGCCTCTGGCACAGGGCCTGGCATATAGTAGACATTCAATAAATGTTTGTTAAGTGAATGAGGAATGAACGAATGAATAAATGAATGTGTCAACGTGCTGCACACCCAAGCCTCTTGCTGTATCTCTGGGTAAAATGCCTTCTTTCATCAACTCTATTATAGGCCACCTAGTCCTAGGAACATTTGTATTTTTGTAGGTCTGTTTTGTAATATTTATGTATTTTTTTACATTTGTATATTTTGTAGCTCCCTCTCTCTCTCCCTCTCTCTCTCTCTCTCTCTCTCTCTCTCTCTCTCTCTCTATATATATATATATATATATATATTTTTTTTTTTTTTAGCGGTAACCGGGCCTCTCACTGTTGTGGACTCTCCTGTCGCGGAGCACAGGCTCTGGACGCGCAGGCTCAGCGGCCATGGCTCACGGGCCCAGCCGCTCCGTGGCATGTGGGATCTTCCCGGACCGGGGCACGAACCCACGTCCCCCGCATCGGCAGGCGGACTCTCAACCACTGCGCCACCAGGGAAGCCCTGTAGCTCTATATTTTTATATTTTTACTGATCTACTTTCAGGTCTTGGTGGCACAGTTCTGTGACTTGTTGGGAATTAATTCTCTGAATCCTTTAGATAACTTCTGGGTACACCAGAGTCAGAAAATGTGTCTTTCCAGTTCAAAAAGAAGCATCTTTTATGAGTAAAATGTTAGGACTAGTGAACAGGATTATAAGTCTACCTGTGGAGACTATAGCATGTACATGGCCCCACTGTAGAGAGAATGAAAATTTAAAAATAATCACTGACACTGAATTATTTAATAATATATAATCAATAATTATTCTTACATTATATATCACTTTAAGCATTTTGACACACTTTGACATACACACTCTCATTTTATCCTTACCAAAACCTGGTAAGAAAGGCAGACGAAACAAGTATATCACATTTAAAATTTGGAAGATAAGGAATCTAAAGCACAGAATCATGGTTAGGAAGCGGAAAAAGCAGGGCCAGTACTCACATAGTTTGAATCGCATTTTACCCTCATTCTAATAAACTCACGAGAGCCCGCTGAATTTTGTTAATTAACCAAATTGAGAAAATGAGCTTTTAAACAGTATAAACTAGACTGGTGATTAAAAAACAAACAGGCAAACAAACAAGCAAAAACTGCTGGCAACAGAAACATCTGTTCCAAAAGAATACTTAAAAATAATTCCATATGCAAAACAAATAATATCAGAGGATTCTTATTGAAATTGGTGGCAGAGGGAGGGGGTTGCTTTCCCTCCTACCTGGTGGTGCACTTTCTATAATTTACACTCAGGAAAGCATCACAGTGGACCATTCACTCGCTCAGTCACTCAACTAATACATATTATGGCCTAACTAGGTATGAAGAACTATGGGTAATACAAAAAAAAATATATATATATATATATATGGCAGAGTCCTTCTCCAAGACCACACATATACACACCTACATTCTATCTCTCTCTCTTTCTTCCTCTCCCTTTCTCTCTCTCTATCACAGTATATTATAAATGCCACAGGGCTTCCCTGGTGGCACAGTGGTTGAGAATCTGCCTGCCAATGCAGGGGACACGGGTTCGAGCCCTGGTCTGGGAAGATCCCACGTGCTGCGGAGCAACTAGGCCCGTGAGCCACAACTACTGAGCCTGCGCATCTGGAGCCTGTGCTCCGCAACAAGAGAGGCCACGACAGTGAGAGGCCCGCGCACCGTGATGAAGAGTGGTCCCTGCTCGCCGCAACTAGAGAAGGCCCACACACAGAAACGAAGACCCAACACGGCCAAAAATAAATAAATAAATAAATAAAGTTAAAAAAATTTAAATGCCACAGAAATTACATTACATAGTAAACATTCTGAAACTTCAGGGACAAAAGATAACTTCTACGTCCATACCCTGTACTGAGTTCCAGATGTCCATGAAAGGAACAAAATGAAGGGATACAGATTTTGTTTCTTATTTTGTGACTTTGTATAAACCATTTAATCTGCCTATGCTGATGTGTCCTTGTCTGTGAAATAAAGGAACTGAATCACTTTTGCTAATCAAATGCATGTACTATGTGACCACAGGGGAGAGGGTAATTCAGTGGTAAGAGCACAGGCAGTGAGATCAGACAGATCTGGTTTCATGACCTAAGCTTGGGGCTTAGATCAGCTGGTTAGCATAAACTTTCTAAATCCCAGCTTCTTCATCCATAAAATGAGAATAATGGCAACACATACCTTTTGAAATTTCCCATAAGGTATAAATGAGATAATATATAACACTTAGCAGAAAAACTGGCACATATTCAATGGTCAATAAATAGTAATAATCACGAACTATTAACATGAAGAAGTTGCTGCTAAGTGCACACAATGTTTCAGTTCTACGGTTCTACATAATTTATTTTTGACACAGGCTCACTCACTGTGGAAGCAATTAGTGTTCTATATTAAATAAAGGTCAAAAACTTTGGCCAGGTAAATGCATACTTAGAAATTTTCAAATTAGGTATAGATTCATGCAAAGCCTTGGCAAGATGCTACATTTCATTTTGCAATGGGCTAGATTTTGCGGTACTCTTTGGAAAAGGCTAGGCTTTTTTTCAGTTGTCATTTGTATGTGACCTCCAGTTCGATCAATCAAAAACAATTAAGTCATTAGTGTGCTCTGAGTTTAGTCATTTCCATAAATGCTACATTAGTTGCCTTAGAGATTCTCAACTTCATTTCAACTGTGACAAGCATGATGAATGGAGTTCACAAGCATGACACACTCCCAGGCACATTCCCAGCAAGCTGGCTACAAACTCATCCTTTCCCTTTCACCTAAGAAGGCATATGGGGATGCGAGTGCGTTAGAGAGATGTTATCATAGACAATCTTGAATCTACTCTGCTGATTATTTAAGACAAACAAAAAACTTATTCACTCATTTTGGAAGTTAAACCATAATTATTAATGTTACTTAAAACATACTTCACATCTGATTGGGACATATCAGTATGTAAGAAATTATGGTACAGAATCACCCCATGGCATGACCCAAGGATATGTGCTTGATGTGTGGGAAAATCAAAAGCCCAGTCACTGAAGAAAATGCATTACGAAAGAAGAAAAAGATCTAGTATCACAAACTATGTGAAGTTTGAAAAGATGTTTACTTAATAACCTGCTACTTGGATTTTAGTGTGGTGATAAATTGTCTAGAACCTCAGAAGAGGCAGGACATATATGTGTATCATTAGTAATCTTGCATTTCTCTAAAACAGCAACTCTTAAATTTTTTAGTTTCAAGGAACATTTCACTCTTAAAAATGACTAAAGGCTCCAAACATCTTTTGTTTATAGAGATTGTATCTATGGATATATACTCTATTAGAAATTAAAAGTGAAAAACTGTTAAATATTTATTAATTCATTTAAAAATAACAAGAGTAAATATATTATATGTTAACATAAAACATACATTTAAAAAATAGCTTTTTTTTTTTTTTTTTTTGCGGTACGCGGGCCTCTCACTGTTGTGGCCTCTCCCGTTGTGGAGCACAGGCTCCAGACACGCAGGCTCAGCGGCCATGGCTCACGGGCCCAGCCGCTCTGCAGCATGTGGGAGCTTCCCGGACCAGGGCACGAACCTGCGTCCCGTGCATCAGCAGGCGGACTCTCAACCACTGAGCCACCAGGGAAGCCCAAAATAGCTATTTTTAAAAACAAAAATTTTTGAAGAAAGAGCACAGCATTGCTTTACATTTTTGCAAATATTTTAAATATTCAGTTTAATACAAGACATTTTGGTGCTAATATCTGTTTCTGCATTCAATCTGTTGCAAAATTACATGTCATTTAGTCTCTGAAAAACTCCCCTGTACTCTTGTGGAAAAAATGAGAATAAAAAGGCAAATAAAATCTTAGTATTATTATGAAAATAGTTTTGACTTCACTGAAAAGGTCTCAGAGATCTCCCCTCCTCCACTCATGCCCCAAGGTTTTGAGAATCACTGCTGTAAAGTTTCTATAATATTTAGAAACTACATTCATTATTAGTTTTTGGTATGTTATTATCTTCAGTACACCTATGTGCTATCCTTGTTTCTCTAATTGAAAGCTTCCTGATGGAGAAGACCATGTCTCACAAATCGTAGGCATCATTTACAGCATGGTAGGCCTGCCTAGAACCATAGTATAGCATCGATATATAATATGTGATTAATTGACCTACTGATTGATTAAAATTCATGATGTCTTATGGTTCCTTTAATGACCTTTAAACTATTTACTGTAGTAGCATTTGTACAGTCCATCAAATTTTGAGCCCATTATGTCAACATTCTACTTAAGTAGAAGGAGAAGCTAATTGTATCTGAAATTATTACAGATGAGACAAAGGGTTCTTTTTCCCCCCTCAGGAAGCACCTGTGAATTTTGGAAGAGAAATATGAGATGAGAAGTTAGAATTCTCCAATTCTAGGGATGTCATTATTACACTTTTTCCCCATAAAAATTGCCCTGATGCATCAGATAGACAATATTTCAAGGTCCAATTAATTTGTGTATTTACTTGTAGTTTCATAATTATAAAACATTTGAAAGCTAATAACATGGAAGGAAATGGCAGTTTGAATTAATTAAAAGCTAGAGTTTCATACCTCTATGAATGGGAAAAAAAGCAACAAATATCATTAGTATTTTTATTTATTCTACTTCAAAATCAGATCCTTTGAGAGACACCCACATAGTACTCAGAAATGAAACATTTCTACAATTATCCCTGCTGAATCCTTGCGGAGTGGGATGGTTGGCAAAATATATATTAAAGAATGAAACAGTCCTCCTAAATTAGAGGCTTTATTACATAATAAATAATTTCTTTGACTCTTACAAAATGGTTCTTTTATCTTTTAATCTGTGAAAACCCACAGAAAGAAACTTAGTGCCTGCCATTGCATTGGTAAGCAGATAACTGTTTTGACTATTCTGTCATAAAGAGAGTATATACTAAAAAAAAAGGCTCTTGCCTGCTAAAATCTGGGTAGATAAACAAAATAGCTGCTAGATTGGGAAGTGAAAAGTGGGGTCACTTATCTGAATTGGGCTTTCGATTGTCATGATTCATAGGACAGCAGGTATGCTAGCCTAGTTGTCTTCTGCTTTCAGAGGAAGTCTACATTTTGTAAACTCATGGCTGAATCACAAAGCGTAAGGCGTCAAGACTCAGTGGCTCAGTAAACACAGTTCTCTTAGGTATTTCGTCTTAAACCGATTTTGCTTGTGACCCACATAGGTAGAAAAGGAGCTCCTAATCCTGCCTATCCTACCTGTGAACACTTACAATGGACTGAGGTGTCACTGTACAAGTAAATTTGGGAAGCCAGGGATGGGGGGAGGTTTGTGGATGATTAATATTTGAACTGTAAAACAAATGTCTGAAATTCTTACTGACACATGTTAGTTGATGCAATTATGTGCCATTCAACAGAGTTAACCAAGAAACTCAAATAAACTAAATTGTAAATGTTGAAACTAAACTCATAACAGATTAATTTAAAAAGCAAAACTGTTACCAGATGAAAACAACACACAACACAAGTCAGGTAGGAACTCCTACTACCCATTCACATGCATGTGCAGCGGGAGCTTGGAAACGTTGCCCAGCAAAATGTGGCAGCCTGACTCTAGATTATTCAGTTTGAATTTTGAGTAAGTGTAATTGTATGCTATTTTTAGCTTATAAATGCTAAGGTTGTTTAATTCTTAATAATCTCATAGGTAGCCCTTAATTGTATTGTGAAAATCTAAGTTCAATGGTTTGTGTGCCATCAGCCTATGAAAAGCAAATAAAGGATGTACATTTCTGGTTCAGGCTGCAGTCCACCAAGTGGAACCTTGGGGTCTTTGGGCCAAGGATTTGTATGCGAAAATCAATGCTCTAAGGCTTATTAAATCTCCATATAAAAAAGATCAATTCATTCAACAAATATGTGTTGGGTCTACTAAACTGCAAACCTATTTAAGACTCTGGATACAGCAGTGAACAAGACAAGGCCCTGCTCTAGTCCATCTTCTAGTTAGAAAGTCAGAAAACCAAGAGCCAACCAATGCACCACTGTCAATGCCCTCCGGCCAGAGATCACTAGGAACATGCCTTCAGTTGAACAAGTTGGGTTTATTAATTTTTATAGCAAGACAGAACACACATCATAGGGAACCATGAAGCATCTCAGTAAGAGGGTGTTAGAAAATACTTATTAAGAGTTTGGGCTTGTATTAGTCAACTTGGGGCAAGGTTAAGAAAGCATGGCTTTGTTCTGGATTGGATGCTATCAGGAAGTAGAGGTAATTCTACAATTGACTAGGTATCTCAATAAATCTTATCTATAGCAAGAGCAGACTAGAGTCAGGACAGACCTGTGATTGGTAGATAAGCGGTAGTCACTCATTTTAACCAAAAGATGGTTTGACATTTTGTAGGTTGTACAGGGACCTTGATTTTAACTGTTTTTAAACAAAATAATAATGTGGCTTTGTTTTGTTCCGCTTGCTTATGGTCTCAGAGTAACCTGCCTCATGTTGGTATTCCGTGAGATAGTTTCTGTCCAACAGGCAAAAAGCATGATCTTTCTGTGAGCTCCAGGACAGCTTCTAATGATATTCAGGCCTCACTGTGTGGATTAAGCCAGTTCCCAGATTTCAGGGACTGCTCTTCTCTTCCAAGCATGCAACCAAAGAAGCAATAAATAAACAACAACACAAACGTGAAAGGGTGATACAACAGGGTAAAAGGGAGGGCCCTTTATACTGGGTATTTGTGGAAAGGTTCTTGGACTTGAACAACCAAAAGAAGCCAATTTGTGACTATCTTTGGGGAGAGTGTAAACATTCTAGGGAACAACTATGCCAAGGCCCTAAGGTTGGAAAGTGTTTGAGGTATGAAAGACAGATAGTTTGACCCAAGAATGGTCAGCGAGGAAGAAAGAAGGCAGGAGAGAGTCATGGGAGCTTTGCAGTCTAGGTGGGGGACTGAGACTTTATTCTAAGCGTGACAGGAAATCACCGGAAGTCTGAGTAATGACATAGGTTTACATACATATTAAAAAGATCCTCCTGCACGATCAATGAAGAATGTGTTATGGGGGTTGAAGAGCAGATGAGAAGCAGAGAAATGAGTTAAGAGGTTTTGCCGTGTAGGCAGGAGATGACAGAGATTTGCCCCAGGGTGGTGGTGGGAGAGATGAGTAGAAGGGACTATTTTGAAGTCAGTGTTGTGGGGCTTACTGGTGGGTTAATTTGGGGGGTAAGGAGGAGGGAGGAATAAATGGAGGATGATTTTACTAGCTATTGGGTTCTTGCTGTCAGTGATAATCTTATTCACCATATCATTCCTAATTCCTGATTCAGAGAAGGCACTGGATATTGAATGAAAGAATCCATGTTGTCAGGAATGTTAGCACAAGTAGCAAGCTTCAAAACTGTACACATTTATTAACAGTTGAGATTTGGTTCCTAATTCTCTCTATTGGCTTGTAGATAACTCGGTGGTAACAAAGTACAAAATAAACCCCAGTCTGGACAGAACAACTCAATCAAGGTAGTGTTGTCATAAATAA
This sequence comes from Grampus griseus, assembly GCF_964374135.1. Classification (NCBI taxonomy): domain Eukaryota; kingdom Metazoa; phylum Chordata; class Mammalia; order Artiodactyla; family Delphinidae; genus Grampus; species Grampus griseus. The sequence continues at coordinate 40,548,881 of NC_139009.1, forward strand.
GTACTAAGTAAAGGTCTCCTATCTACTTAGTAAAAACATGCAGAAAAAAAGTCTAAAGTAAATAGATTTGGAGAACTTTTTAAAAAATAAACAGGAGGGCTTCCCTTGTGGCGCAGTGGTTGAGAGTCCGCCTGCCGATGCAGGGGACACGGGTTCGTGCCCCGGTCCGGGAAGATCCCACATGCCGCAGGGCAGCTGGGCCCATGAGCCATGGCCGCTGAGCCTGCGCGTCCGGAGCCTGTGCTCCACAACAGGAGAGTCCACAACAGTGAGAGGCCCGCGTACCGCAAAAAAAAATAAAGAGGAAAAAAATGGGTGATGACTTGTAGCAGATAAAAATCCCAAAGATTCTGAATTTTGTCCCTAAACGTCTTTGATATCTACCTTTACCTCCTTAACTCAAGTGAATGATACATTGGCTTATCTTGAAGGAGCCTTAGAAGAATTGGCTGTGATATTTGCTGCCTCGTGTCAACCTCTGAAAGTCACAGGCCCATCAGATGGCCTTATCTAATTTTCCTGCCCTGAACCCAGAGAGAACTATCGTCAGGGACACACAGAAGCTGGGTAATGAAGTATGCGCAGTAAACCACTGCTTCTCCAGAATCACACTGGGGAGCCTTCCGTTCCTCTCACAAGAGGAGTCCCTCAGGAAGCAGTAAGGAAGGAGAGTATGGGAGTTCTCCTCATTATTGCCTATGGAGGCACATGGTTGGAGCCCAGACTTTCTTTCCAGTGTGATGATGACTCCAGCAGAGGAGCCGGTGCCTCTACGGCATGTTTTCTTATTTTGGAATCCGATAGTTCAAAATTTTATTATGTGTAAGCAGAATAGGGTGTGGAGTATAAGCAGGAAGTTTCTTTCTGTCTTTTTCTACTGATATGTTTAAAGCAGTATGACCAATAAAAAGACAAAAACAGTCTGCTTAAGTTTGGGAATGTTCTTGTAAAGCACTAGAGGAATAGCTTCAACCCACAGATAACATGGCACCTAGCATACTTCCAGATTATGCAAAATGTACTGCACAAAATCTATTTTAGAATCCATTTTCGGCACGTTTTTACTAAGTAGGTAGGAGACATTTACTTAGTGCTCATTTATGACAATACTACCTTGACTGAGTTGTTCTGTCCAGATGGGGTTATTTTGCACTTTGTTACCACTGAGTTACCTACAATTTGACACTTTACTTTTGAAGGTTACTGAAACTACAATGGTGAGAGTTGGGGGAAAGCACAAACATCTCAGAGGTCATGTGGTCACAACCTACTACGGGGACACCATGTAAAATCATCATAGCTAAGGGAACTGCTTCAAGAAACCAAAGATAGAATGTGGTCATCCTACGGCCCAGAGGCAACCTCACAACCATTAAAATGACTCCCTGGGTCAGCCATGCTCACTCACTCTCATTCGAAACAATTACTTGATGATATGGCAAACTACCAAGTACTCTGCTTCGTGTATGGCAAAAGATGAGAGCGAATTCCTAGACATTAATAAACCGGTTAGCAGTTTTCTTCCACTCTGCTCATAGCACCATGGAAAAATCACTGAAGTTTGAAAAACAGGATTCTGTCACACCAATGCCTCACATCCAATGCTGCAAAAGAATGAAGTATTGACGCATTTAGGTGTAGTTCTCATAATTTCACCCAACTCAAAGCAATGACTGAACACTCCTGGGTAACGTGAAAGCACCTGGAGAAAGGAGAGAAAAGGATCTTTCTTCCCAATCCCTTTCGTACCTTTGGATTTCTCATAGCTAAGGATACACGTTTCTTACAGTGATTGAAGAGGGCGGTAACATCTGTCAAATCAGTAAAGTCAAGACATGAAACTCATTTTTAAGATCTCAGTAGAGGATAAAAATGAGAGAAAGATAACTTGTAATTTCTGCCAATTAGATATGCAGGAATAACTAAGGGAAATGAGGGCTTAAATAAAAGAAAACCACTTTCCTTGACTTTTTAAAAATTGAATTACTGCATTTCAATAACACTGTCATTTGTAATTATAAGAGTGTTGAAACTTTACTTCCCCTTTTCTCAGTCCTAAGTTTGTCTTCTGAGAGAAAATAAAATCTTTTAAGTGTAATCATATATCTTAAAAAGCAGTAAAGCCTAGTACTTTTTGTAATATTTTCAACAATCAATATACCTGAAAAAAAAAGAAAGAAAACAACCTATATTTCAAGTATGGACAGCACCATGCTGGAGAGTAAAAAAAATATTTAGGGAGCCTGAGTGCATGCCCCTCGGGTCTCATGACTCTGCCAAAATTATGGGGTGATTTCTAGAAACTCATTAAACCTTTCAAAAAATATTTACTGGGCATCCACAGTGGGCAATGACCTGTGCAGGGAGCTGGAGGTGGGATGGAGGTGAGCATGATGTACAAGGATAAACGAGATGCAGAATACGCCCTTAAGGACCTCACAGTCTAGAAGGAAAGAAGACATATTGTTTTTCACCTTGTACTAAAATCATTTGTGTATGACTCATAAAAAGTAGAGGTAAGTGTTATGGAATTTCAGAGGAGGAAGAAATTACTTCTTACAAGGGGGGATCAGGGAGGAATTTTAGAAGTAGATATAACTTCCTTTGCTTGGAAAAAATGGGAAGTGTTTGGACATGTACAGAAAGTGAAAGGATATTTTCCTGTAAGCAAGAACAGCATGAGTAAAGACATGGAGAAAGAAAGCATGGTGGACCAATAAATCGTTCTCTTCACCTGAACTGAGGGGAAAATTAAGTGGAAAGACAGACTGGGGATTTATAGTAAATGGTAAACTAAACAATGGCCACCTAAAGATGCCCACTTCTTAATCCCTGGAATTTGTAAATATGTTACATTACTTGGCAAAAAAGACTTTGCAGATGTGATTAAATTAAGAATCTTGAGTTGAAGAGATTATCCTGGATTATTTGGGTGGGCTCAAGGTAATCATAAATGTCTTAATAAGTGAAAGAAGGACAGTCGAGGTCAGAGGTGATGTGATGAGGAAAGCAGAGGTCAGAGTGATGCAAAGAAGGGGCTGTGAAACAAGGAATGCAGGTAGCTTCCAGAAACTGCAGAAAGCAAGGCAACAGCTTCTCTGCTAGAGCCTCCAGAAGGAAATGCAGCCTCACCAACCCATTTTAGACATCTCACTTCTAGAACGGTAAGATAATAAATCTGTGTTGTCTTAAGCCACCATGTGGTAATTTGTTACAGCAGCAACAGGAAACTAATACAGAATGGAATACTTTGAATATACTATGTCATAGTATCAATGATGACTCATGGTGGTCCTGCAACTTTTACTCACTCTTTGATTACGACACTTACGTTGTATTTTTATTTTTTTAAATATATATTTACCTGTCTATCTTGCTTGCGTTACCAAGAGGATAAAAGTGTTTTAACAAAATAGAGAAAACCCATAAAGAGAAAAAGATTTGAGAGCAAGATGCTGAATTCTTTTATGAACACAGTACATTTGAAATGTCAGTGGGTCAACATGGTGGGTGGACAGTTAGAAATGGAAATTCATGCCTTCTACTTAGAGATGAAGGTGCATAACTCTCAGAAGCAATTACTAAAATTTATTATTATAGCTCATAAAACAGACTCGCTGACGTGTGGCTGTTGACCATTGAGAAAATTTAAGTGGTATGTATTCATAAGAAGGGAATTATTTAATCAGGATATTTTGAAATAGGTTGTTGGAAGAAGTGATTTTATAGTATTATTAGCTAAAATGCCATCATTTAACTAGCTTGTGATTGTGTATAAGCAAAGCATAAGGCAACCGACTATAGATGAATTCACAGATGGAGAAAAAGACCTTCTAAAGAGAAGTACCTCACCCATAAGTTGCCTGATTTCTAAAATATCTTTAACAGGACATTAATTCCTCAGCTACACAAATATTTCTGAGTACCTACTAGTGCAAGGCGGGGCTCTTTATTCATCTTTTACCTAACACAGTCTTTGCTTTTGAGAAGCTTATTATTTCCTTTTAACATAAAGCTCTATGCTTCCCCAAAGTACCACATAATTAGACAGAATTGCCCCAAATTACTTTTATTCCCAAGGGTATATAATTTTCAAGTCTCTCAAAAGTGTACATGGCCCATCCTTATTTTGCAGTCTGTTCCTAGGGTTCATCTCTGTAGACTGGGGAGAGCCTGAGGACACTGTGTGCCTGGGAATCTTAGGAAGCTGGGTCATGGGCTTGCAGAGGAAATGTCACTTAGGGAGGGAAAACAGGTAAAGGAAGCTTAAAGTAAGGACAGTGAAAACAACCTTTGCCTATTTCAAATCTTGGGTTGGCCCAAATTACCACCACTTCAGGGATTTTATAAAATGCTGCTGCATTGCTTTTGCAAAAAAGACCGCCTGGTCAGCAGAGTGGGATGACCTCTATAAACAGAAATGCTGTGATGTTTAGCCATCAAGCAGAAATTTCAGGGGCAACAGGACACTGCAGTCTGCATGCTTCTGCCCAAAGTGCAAACCACACAGGTCAAGCAAATAAGTAAAAGCAGGGAAGGACTAAAACCTTTAGCTGCCCTGAACTCTGAAAAGATGATGGTATGTCCCTCCCCAAGCCAGGGTCCAATACAACTCCAGAAAACTATATTCACATGCTATTTTATAAATGGTGGCTCTGAGTTTAACCAAATATTTTATGATCAGTGACCCCGACACTGTGAAAAAGGAGGAAGAACTTTACCACATGCAATTTTTATATATACACACCCACATTTTTTAAATTGTAAAATATGTGTAATGGATTCTCTGCAAATCATTTCCCACAATGTGTACCGACTGGGTTGTTTTTTTTTTGCAATATCAAACTTTTTTCCCCAAAAACATTTTTTGATACCCAAAGCATGGGTGAATTGAAGCATAACTCTTTAAGTAACAATTAAAAAGTAAAATGAACAAACTTGTGCTGAAAAGGCACTCCCCTGCCTTGTTAATCAAAGGACGCTGAATGTAATTTAACCTTTTTTATAATGACATGGGTTTCACTATTATGAATAGTAATTATTCTATGGTGCTGTGACACAGTGAGACTCTTAAGGATTCTCACCTCCACATGAAGTGGCCTAGCTGCCTTTTTTTTTTTTTTTTTTTCCATTTTGAGTCGGCTGTTTATAAATTTTCTTGGGCCTTTCTCATTGGCATGAGGTATACATTAGTTGGCTTTTATTTACTACTCTCATTGTAGTCAGCCTACCTGTTGCCATCAACGCCTAACCGATAAAGCAAGACAGTCCCAATGTGCCAAAGCTCTGGGAAGCTACTCTGTGCTGGGGTATTCGAGCAGTGCTTACTGAACCTTAATGTGCTACAGTTCACTCCGGGGTCTTCTTAAAATGCAGATTCTGATTCAGTAGTTCTGAAAGAGAAACTAAAATTCTGCATTTCTAACCAGCTCCCAGGTGATACCCATGCTGCCAATCCTTGAAACACACTTTGAGTGGCCAGATGTTAGACGATCATGTTATTTTAGAATTATGTCTAAACTAAAGGTAAACTAGTTCGGAGGGAGGGATTAAAGACTACTCTCCTACAAATAAGTCCTAACAATTTAGAATATGGACATTAAATTTAATATCTCCAAAATGACTTCCCTTATCAATATGCCCATCCCCTGACCTGACCATACAAACCACATCTCTCTTCTTTACACTGGCATAGAACTTAATTTCTGCCTCTCTGTGGAACATATGTCTTTACAAATTGTTGTTATTTAGACAGGTCAGGTACTAAACTGGAAGAAGAACCAAGTCTTATGTATCTGTGTATTCCTTAATACTATGCTTTGCTCAAAAAATGATTTTTGAATAAATGTAAAGATTGGAGAATTAAAAACTATAAGGTAGTTTCTATATAATATCAGATTCTTTATTGTGTGATAAATAATGAGGAAATGAATCAGGAAGTAATACTTCCTATACTAGATAAGGACTCAGATAATTGATCAGGAAGTGAAGCAATACCATAATCAAATATATCCATGTCAAGTTCTAATAAACTGCTAAGAAAGTCAAGTTTGGGCTCAGAGTTCCTGCCTCCGTGTGCTATACACAGCCCTTCCTAGTTTCCCTACCCCCACACACATACCTAATAGAACACACAGGCACACACACACACAGGCACAAATTTGAACATATACTATCTACACATTCTTTAACTTCCAAAACCTCCTCTGGAGAAAGAGTCTGAGATTAATTTACACTAAAATGTAAATGACTGACTATGGCTTAAAGAGCTATTTCTTACCTCCACCCTAAGGCGAGTTTGAATTTTTAACAGAAATCCAACTCTATATGTAATGGAATGAAGCCATGAAAGAAGACTTTTTGGCTTTTAATGACAAAGCAAGTGACAGATTTAAATAGAGGCCCTCTGAGTACCTCTACATCATGTTATGCTAGCAGTGAACTTCTCCTGAATAATTGCTAACAGCTTTCCTGTACCTGGGCTGTAAGCTTTCTCCATAGTGATAAGCTGCTTCTAGCCTGATATGAGGAACCAATGTGCACAGAAAATCCCCACTAAAAGTACAAGCTACAGAACCGGTCAGGGCTAAAGCAGGACAAACACAAAAATCAATTTGGCAGCTCCTTTGAATCTATACTGTGCTTCTTTCCAAGGGAAGACGGGATTTATAATCTAGTTGGGAAAGAATAAAACAAAGTCTCAGTCTCCATTAAACATCTGTGTAATGAAAATTGTCTAACTAGAGATGACTCAAATATCTAAGTAATAGTATCAATGAAAGCAAACATCATGCTAGCTTTTGACGCAATACCATTTTACTAATTTAATCTAGCAAACTGCTACTTACTCCACAGCTTTAATTAAATCAGTGTCTACCTCTGTGGAATTCTGAATGGAATCAATGACAGGTGTTCAGGAGGAAAGGTAAGGGATAAAATAAGGCAGTCAACATCATTTAGAGAGATTTCTATGAAGCCACTCTGTACCACCATATTCCTAAATAACAGAGGATAAGAAAATAGCTCTAGATGACATTCTACAGTCTAGAAGCATTTCTCCCAATCACAGGATATCAATGTGATGAAAGGCACACTTAGCAGGGAAGGATCTGCCTTTCCTGACCCTACAGACTGTTCACTGTAAAAATGACTGGAAATCAGCTCAGAAGTCTGAGCACAACATGGGCGAGGAAGACATTCTGGAGTTACAGACGAGCTCTGGCAGAATGTGTGAGAGACAGCCACAGAATGAAGTTCCCACATTTGCTTTCTTGGTCAACCAGGAGTTGTTCAATAGTGAAAGTCAGACAACAGAAGCTCGATTTCAGATAAGATAAAAAAAGGTATAAAATTTTTATTTTCTTCCCACAACAAAACAAATCCAACAAGTCAGCACATTTTGCTGAAAGAGAAGATGTACAAGCCTGGCAATGCCTTATAAATCGCAGACCACAGTTACGGTAAGCGGGGCTTCCGACTCGAAGAGAACTGGTTTTGAGCCCCAGCCCCAGAAATCATGGCTATTTAATGTCTTTAATTTCAGGGTCCTCATCACAAAACATGGATCATAATATCTACCTCCCAGAGAGGTTATAGGATAAATGAAATAATATTTATGGGTTGTTTAGCAAAATGACCACTCAATAAATAGTATGTATTACTACTTCCATGGAAAGCAATCATATTCAAGTTTAAATTTTATGGTCTCTTTCAGCTTGTCAAAATTAAAGGGGATAAATAAGATGCGTATTAAATCTGTGCAATCACTGGAGGCTGAAATGAATTAAAATCCGTAAAGCACTTAGAGAGTGCTATCAAAGAGTTAGCTATCATCACAGAGCGATGCATAATGTGTGAAGACGACGGAGGGGGGACCTTCAAGATGGCAGAAGAATAAGACGTGGAGATCACCTTCCTCCCCACAAATACATCAGAAGTACATCTACATGTGGAACAGCTCCTACAGAACACCTACTGAACTCTGGCAGAAGACCTCAGACCTCCCAAAAGGCGAGAAACTCCCCATGTACCTGGGTAGGGCAAAAGACAAAAGGAAAAACAGAGACAAAAGAACAGGGATGGGACCTGTACCTCTGGGAGGGAGCTGTGAAGGAGGAAAAGTTTCCACACACTAGGAAGCCCCTTCACTGGTGGAGATGGGGGGTGGGCGGGAGGAGGGGGAAGCTTCAGAGCCACGGAGGAGAGCACAGCAACAAGGGTGCAGAGAGCAAAGTGGAGAGATTCCCGCACAGAGGACTGGTGCCAACCAGCACTCACCAGCTTGAGAGGCTTGTCTGCTCACCTGCCAGGGCGGGCGGGGGCTGGGAGCTGAGGCTCGGGCCATTGGATGAAGTCAGATCCCAGGGAGAGGACTGCGGTTGGCTGCGTGAACACAGCCTGAAGGGGGTTAGTGTACCACAGTTAGCCAGGAGGGAGTCTGGGAAAAAGTATGGACCTGTCTCAGAGGCAAGAGACCACTGTTTTGGGGTGCACGTGGAGAGAGGATTCCTTCCCTGTCTGCCCAGAGAAGGCAGAGCACCGCCTAAAAGAGCTCCAGAGATGGGCGTGAGCCGTGGCTATCAGCTTGGACACCAGAGACGGGCATGAAACGCTAACGCTGCTGCTGCAGCCACCAAGAAGCCTGTGTGCAAACACAGGTCACCATCCACATCTCCCCTCCCGGGAGCCTTTGCAGCCCGCCACTGCCAGGGTCGCGTGATCCAGGGACAACTTCCCCGGGAGAAAACGCGGCACGCCTCAGGTTGTTGCAAAGGCATTCTGGCCTCTGCCATCACAGGCTCACCCGGCGTTCCAATTATAGCTACTGTACCCCTCCCTCCCTCTGGCATGAGTGAGCCAGAGCCCCCTAATCAGTGCTGCTTTAAACCCATCTGGTCTGGGTGGAACAGAAGCCTGAGGGTAACCTACCCACAGAGGTGGGGCAACACCAAAGCTGAACCCCAGGAGCTGTGCGAACAAAGAAGAGAAAGGGAAATATCTCCCAGCAGCCTTAGGAGCAGAGGATTAAATCCCCACAATCAACTTGAGATACCCAGCATCTGTGGAATACCTGAAAAGACAATGAATCAACCAAAATTGAGGGGGTGGAATTTGGGAGCAACTGTAGACTTGGGGTTTACTGTCTGCGATTGACTTGTTTCTGATTTTTATGTTTACCTTAGAATAGCTTTTAGTGCTTGTAATCATTGGTAGATTTCTTTATTGGTTTGGTTGCTCTCTTTTTTTTAATTACTATTTAGTTTTAATAATTTTTTTAATTTTTAAATTTTAATTATTTAATTTTAATTATTTTCCTTCTTTATTTCTCCCTTTTCTTCTGAAGCGTGTGGCTGACAGGGTCTTGGTGCTCTGGCCGGGTGTCAGGCCTGAGCCGCTGAGGGGGGAGAGCCAAGTTCAGGACACTGGACCACCAGAGACCTCCAGGCCCCACATAATATAATCGGCGAGAGCTCTCCCAAAGATCTCCATCTCAACACTAAGATCCAGCTCCACCCAACGGCCAGCAAGCTCCAGGGATAGATGCCCCACGCCAAACAACTAGCAAGACAGGAACAAAACCCCACCCATTAGCAGAGACGCTGCCTAAAATCATACTAAATTCAAAGACACTCCAAAACAAACCACTGGATGCAGCCCTGCCCACCAGAAAGATAAGATCCAGCCCCACCCAGCAGAACACAGGCACCAGTCCGTCCACCAGGAAGCCTGCACAACCCACTGAACCAACCATACCCACTGTGGGCAGACACCAAAAACAACGGGAACTACGAACCTGCAGTCTGCAAAAAGGAGACCCCAAACACAGTAAGTTAAGCAAAATGAGAAGACAGAGAAATATGCAGCACATTAAGGAGCAAGGAGCAAAAACCCACCAGAACAAACAAATGAAGAGGAAATAGGCAGTCTACCTGAAAAAGAATTCAGAGTTATGATAGTAAAGATATCCAAAACCTTGGAAATAGAATGGAGAAAATATAAGAAACGTTTAACAAGGACCTAGAAGAACTAAAGAGCAAACAATGATGAACAATGCAATAAATGAAATTAAAAATTCTCTAGAAGGAATCAATAGCAGAATAACTGAGGCAGAAGAACGGAAAAGTGACCTGGAAGATCAAATAGTGGCAATAATTCCTGCAGAGTAGAATAAAGAAAAAAAGAATGAAAAGAATTGAGGACAGTCTCAGAGACTTCTGGGGAAACATTAAATGCACCAACGTTCGAATTATACGGGTCCCAGAAGAAGAGAAAAAGAAAGTTTCTGAGAAAATATTTGAAGAGATTATAGTGGAAAACTTCCCTAATAAGGGAAAGGAAATAGTTAATCAAGTCCAGGAAGTGCAGACAGTCCCATACAAGATAAATCCAAGGAGAAACATGCCAAGACACATAGTAATCAAACTATCAAAAATTAAATACAAAGAAAAAATATTAAAAGCAGCAAGGGAAAAACAACAAATAACATACAAGGGAATCCCCATAAGGTTAACAGCAGATCTTTCAGCAGAAACTCTGCAAGCCAAGAAGAGAGTGGCAGGACATATTTAAAGTGATGAATGGGAAAAACCTACAACCAAGATTACTCTACCCAGCAAGGATCTCATTCAGATTCGACGGAGAAATTAAAACCTTAACAGACAAGCAAAAGCTAAGAGAATTCAGCACCACCAAACCAGCTTTACAACAAATGCTAAAGGAACTTCTCAAGGCAGGAAACACAGGAGAAGTAAAAGACCTACGATATCAAACCCAAAACAATTAAGAGAATGGTAACAGGACCATACATATCGATAATTACCTTAAATGTAAATGGATTAAATGCTACAACCAAAAGACACAGACTGGCTGAATGGATACAAAAACAAGACCCGTATATATGCTGTCTACAAGAGACCCACTTCAGTCCTAGGGATACATACAGACTGAAAGTGAGGGGACAGAAAAAGATATTCCATGCAAATGGAAATCAAAACAATGCGGGAGTAGCAATTCTTATATCAGACAAAATAGACTTTAAAATAAAGACTATTATAATAGGCAAAAAAGGTCACTACATAATGATCAAAGGATCAATCCAAGAAGAAGATATATAACAATTGTAAATATTTATGCACCCAACATAGGAGCACTTCAATAAATAAGGCAAATGCTGACAGCCATAAAAGGGGAAATCGAGAGTAGCACAATCATAGTAGGGGAATTTAACACCTCACTTTCACCAATAGACAGATCATCCAAAATGAAAATAAATAAGGAAACACAGCTTCAAATGACACATTAAACAAGATGGACTTAATTGATATTTATAGGACATTCCATCTGAAAACAACAGAATACACTTTCTTCTCAAGTGCTCATGAAATATTCTCCAGGATAAATCATATCTTGGGTCAAAAATTAAACCTTGGTAAATTTAAGAAAATTGAACTCGTATCAAGTATCTTTTCTGACCACAGTGCTATGAGACTAGATATGAATTACAGGAAACAGGCTGTAAAAAACACAAATACATGGAGGTTAAACAATACGCTATGAAATAACCAAGAGATCACTGAAGAATTCAAAGAGGAAACAAAAATTACCTAGAAACAAATGACAATGAAAACAAGATGACCCAAAACCTATGGGATGCAGCAAAAGCAGTTCTAAGAGGGAAGTTTATAGCAATACAATCCTAACTCAAGAAACAAGAAACATCTCAAATAAACAATCTAACCTTACACCTAAAGCAATTAGAGAAAGAAGAACAAAAAAACCCCAAAGGTAGCACAAAGAAAGAAATCATAAACATCAGATCAGAAATAAATGAAAAAGAAATGAAGGAAACAATAGCAAAGATTAATAAATCTAAAAGCTGGTTCTTTGAGAAGATAAACAAAATTGATAAATCATTAGCCAGGCTCATCAAGAAAAAAAGGGAGAAGACTCAAGTCAACAGAATTAAAAATGAAAAAAGGCAAAGTATCAACTGATACTGAAGAAATACAAAGGATCATGAGAGATTACTACAAGCAACTATATGCCAATAAAATGGACAACCTGGAAGAAATGGACAACTTCTTAGAAAAGCACAACCTTCTGAGACTGAACCAGGAAGAAACAGAAAATATAAACAGACCTATCGCAAGCACTGAAATTGAAACTGATTAAAAATCTTCCAACAAATAAAAGCCCAGGACAAGATGGCTTCACAGGCGAATTCTAACAGACATTTAAAGAAGAGCTAACACCTATCCTTCTCAAACTCTTCCAAAATACAGAAGAGGGAGGAACACTCCGAAACTCATTCTACGAGGCCACCATCACCCTGACACCAAAACCAGACAAAGATGTCACACAAAAAAGAAAACTATAGGCCAATATCACGGATGAATATAGATGCAACAATCCTCAACAAAATACTAGCAAACAGAATCCAAAACACATTAAAAGGATCATACACCATGATCAAGTGGGGTTTATTCCAGGGATGCAAGAATTCTTCAATATACACAAATCAATCAATCTGATACACCATATTAACAAACTGAAGGAGAAAAACCAAATGATCATCTCAATAGATGCAGGAAAAGCTTTCGACAAAGTTCACCACCAATTTACAATAAAAACCCTCCAGAAAGTAGGTATAGAGGGAACTTATCTCAACATAATAAAGGCCATATATGACAAACCCACAGCCAACATCGTTCTCAATGGTGAAAAACTGAAACCATTTCCTCTAAGATCAGGAAAAAGACAAGGTTGTCCACTCTCACCACTATTATTCAACATAGTTTTTGAAGTTTTAGCCCCAGCAACCAGAGAAGAAAAAGAAATAAAAGGAATCCAAATCAGAAAAGAAGAAGTAAAGCTGTCACTGTTTGCAGATGACATGATACTATACATAGAGAATCCTAAAGATGCTACCAGAAAACTACTAGAGCTAATCAATGAAGTTGGTAAAGTAGCAGGATACAAAATTAATGCACAGAAATCTCTTGCATTCCTATACACTAATGATGAAAAATCTGAAAGAGAAATTAAGGAAACATTCCCATTTACCACTGCAACAAAGAGAATAAAATACCTAGGAATAAAACTACCTAAGGAGACAAAAGACCTGTATGCAGAAAACTATAAGGCAGTGATGAAAGAAATTAAAGATACAAACAGATGGACAGATATACCATATTCTTTCATTGGAGGAATCAACATTGTGAAAATGACTATACTACCCAAAGCAATCTACAGTTCAATGCAATCCCTATCAAACTATCAATGGCATTTTCCATAGAACTAGAACAAAAAATTTCACAATTTGTATGGAAACACAAAAGACCCCGAATAGCCAAAGCAATCTTGAGAAAGAAAAACAGAGCTGGAGGAAATCAGGCTCCCTGACTTCAGACTATACTACAAAGCTACAGTAATCAAGACAGTATGGTACTGGCACAAAAACAGAAATACAGATCAACAGAACAGGATAGAAAGCCCAGAGACAAACCCATGCACATATGGTCACCTTATCTTTGACAAAGGAGGCAAGAGTATACAATGGAGAAAGAAAGCCTATTCAATAAGCGGTGCTGGGAGAAATGCACAGCTACATGTAAAAGAATGAAATTAGAACACTCCCTAAGACTATACACAAAAATGAACTCAAAATGGATTAGAGACCTAAATATAAGGCCAGACACTATAAAACTCCTAGAGGAGCACCTAGGCAGTACACTCTATGCCATAAATCACAGCAAGATCCTTTTGGACCCACCTCCTAGAGAAATGGAAATAAAAACAAAAATAAACAAATGGGACCTAATGAAACTTCAAAGCTTTTGCACAGCAAAGGAAACCATAAGCAAGATGAAAAGACAACCCTCAGAGTGGGAGAAAATATTTTCAAATGAAGCAACTGACAAAGGATTAATCGGCAAAATTTACAAGCAGCTCACGCACCTCAATATTAAAAAAAACCCAAAAAACCCAATCCAAAAATCGGCAGAAGACTTAAATAGACATTTCTCCAAAGAAGATAAACAGATTGCCAACAAACACATGAAAGGATGTTCAACATCACTAATCGTTAGAGAAATGCAAATGAAAACTACAATGAGCTATCACCTCACACTCCTCAGAATGGCCGTCATAAAAATATCTACAAACAATAAATGCTGGAGATGGTGTGGAGAAAAGGGAACACTCTTGCACTGTTGGTGAGAATGTAAATTGATACAGCCACTGTGGAGAACAGTATGGAGGTTCCTTAAAAAACTACAAATACAACTACCATATGACCCAGCAATCCCACTACTGGGCATATACCCTGAGAAAACCGTAATTCAAAAAGAGACATGTACCACAATGTTCATTGCAGCTCTATTTACAATAGCCAGGACATGGAAGCACCCTAAGTGTCCATCGACAGATGAATGGATAAAGAAGATGTGACGCATATATACAATGGAATATTACTCAACCATAAAAATAAATGAAATTGAGTTATTTGCAGTGAGGTGGATGGACCTGGATTCTGTCATACAGAGTGAAGTAAGTCAGAAAGAGAAAAACAAATATCATACGCTAACACATATATATGGAATCTAAAAAAAAAAAAGTTTCTGAAGAACCTAGGGGCAGGACACGAATAAAGATGCAGACATAGAGAATGGACTTGAGGTCACAGGGAGGGGGAAAGGTAAGCTGGGACGAAGTGAGAGAATGGCATGGACATATGTACACTACCAAATGTAAAATAGATAGCTAGTGGGAAGCAGCCACATAGCACGGGGAGATCAGCTCAGTGCTTCGTGACCAGCTAGAGGGGTCGGATAGGGAGGGTGGGAGGGAGACGCAAGTGGGAGGGGATATGGGGATATATGTATACATATAGCTGATTCACTTTGTTATACAGCAGAAACTAACACACCATTGTAAAGCAATTATACTCCAATAAAAATGTTAGAAAAATTTATAAAATGGAGAAAAAAATAAAATGCTATTTGAGAGAAAAAAAAAAAAAGATGGGCTCTGCAGCCAGATTATCTGCATTCACGTTCCTATTTTACCTCTGACCAATTGTGTGCTTTGGACAAGTCCCTTGAACTGTGCCTCAGTTTCTTCTTCTATAAAATGAAGACAATAATAGTCATATTCACTCATTAGATAGTGGTGAAAATTAAATAAGCTACTAGATGAAAATAAGAAATTGGCACAAACTAAGTTCTATTTAAGTACTAACATATAATTTTTTTTTTCCTTTTTAGTACACACATACTGTTGCAGAGAGACCTGAGAGAGATCTCTGACAATTTCTGCCTCCTGGTATCCAAGGCTTTTGGTAATCCCCTCCCCTTGAATGTAGGCAGGTCCCATGACCGGTTTCTAGCTAATATAAAACAGCAAATATGTCACACCCCAGATTAGGTTATAAAGACTGAGTCTTAGAGGACTGGAGTCTTAGGGGACTGGCCTTGAAGAAGCAAGCTCTTATGATGTGAACTGCTTATGGAAGGATCACATGGCAGGGAACTGCAGGTGGCCTCTAGGAGCTGAGAGCCTCAGTCTTACAACCACACAGAATTGAGTTCTCGCAACTGTTTAAGCTGGGAAGATGCTGCTAAGATTCTAGAAAGGAATACAGGCAAGCCAAACACTGTGACTGCAATCTTCTGATAGCCTGAGCAGAGAGCCCAGTTAGCCATGCCTTGACTCCTGACCCACAGAAACCATGAGATAATAAATGCGTATTGTTTTAAGCCTGTAAGTTTTTCGCATTTGTTATGCATTAATAGAAAACCAATACATATACCTCCATGAAAAATTCAGAGAAAAGAATAGTAAGATGTGGAAAAGTTTAAATTTTTTCAGTGCCCTGGTATATTTTTCTGATACTTGACTGTACTAAGCATTGTGAGTCCAGTGTTAGCTCCAGGCTGGACGGATTTGGCCTGGTCAAAGACATTGCTAAGTCTGTCTCTGTTAATTACACTGAGAACGATCTAACTCTGGTCTACACTTGTCCTCCTGGCCTGACTTTAGCTTTTGGCCTTCGTGAATGGCAAGAGCATTAGGATGTCAATGATGTTCGTTTTTCTAGCTTCGGTTCCCAGTTCAGAATTTTTAGCAAAAAAGTATGAACTCAACAGCCTTTTTGAGAGTGGGAATGGGAGACCGAAACATTTGTTGTGTAATGTAAAAGTTTAGTAGGCTTTGCTGACAAAGCTTACTCTGAATAGTACTGGTTTTCTGAGGAGTTTCCATCCTCCTTCCCTCATCTGTTTGCTCCGCTTTGCCATTCCAGAGAAACAGACTGGGAGTCAAGGTATTTGTGTACTGGTTTGGGCGTGGCTTATTGCTGGTTGTAGGACTAAAGATGACACAGATGAGTTAGCTTAACTCTGTGCTCTACTGACCTCAAAGGGTTGGGGTCAGGGAAGAGATGAATAATAAATGAAAATCAAGTTCCGGGGAAAAGTTACAAAGGCAGAACAAATACAAGGCAGTGATATTACAGAAAGTCTGGAAAGCTCAAAGGAATCTAGGCAAACATTAAAAAAGCCTCAAGTTCTTTATCATATTAGAAGCTATCTCATATTGCCCATTCCAAAGGAGGAGTTTGCTTATGATTTAGAGTTTAGACTGGGGGATTCACGGAAATTGAGAGCTGGAAAACAAGTTAGTTTTTCTCTTAGTCAACTCCTGTATAAGAGTAGTGGTTTTCTAAATTGTTGAGTAGGGTTCTGAGGCTCAGTGGAAGAGAGTATTCCAATTAGTTATCCATCACTGTCTGCTATGGGCACAAGAGGAGATAGTGGCAGAGGTGGCATGCAGGCTACACATCTTCTGACCCTAATTCTAGTGCAACTGTTTTAAGTTATGCCTGAGAGCACAGGTGCATGGGGGAAAGATATACCTTGTTAAGATCATGCAGCTCGTTTGCTTTCAACTTTGGAACAACATCACAAAAGGCAATTTGTACATTTCCTTACTCCTGTTAAGCATCTATATTCATAATGCCAACCATGAATTTTTGCTACTTCAGAAAGCCATCTTATTTCTTAAATTTGTGATGTCTCTATTACATTTTGCCAGTGTGAGGAAATGAGTGTCTAATCTTGTCGATGTAATATTTATTCTCAATCCTTGTAATATCCATTCATCCTTATTTGAAAGTTGATAAAATCTGTTGGAAACCTCCTTGAAGCTGCAAAGCAGTTATCCAAAACAATAATTTGCAAAATGTTCAATACAAATGGGCACATAGGCCATCCTTGAACACTGATGTGTCTTTTTGATTCACATGTTTAACTCAATTTTCCTGAAGTCTATTGTAAACTTTAAAATTGTTTATTTTTTACAACCTTGTTTTAAAACTTACAAACCATAACATAGTGATCTTTCAGGATTACATCTGAAACAGATAATATTTCCAATAATCCCCGGGGGGCTATGGGTCAGAAATGATGAGCAATTCCACAAGGTATTTCTAGACATAACAAAGAGTATACACTTTTATGTTATTTCAGATAGAATAGCAAGGATGGAACATTTTGGTTCCCCTTGGTTTAACGGATGCCCCCTCTCATTTAGGAATATTTCTTTTTTTTTTTTTTTTTTTGCGGTACGCGGGCCTCTCACTGCTGCGGCCTCTCCCGTTGCGGAGCACAGGCTCCGGACGCGCAGGCTCAGCGGCCATGGCTCACGGGCCCAGCCGTTCCGCGGCATGTGGGATCTTCCCGGACCGGGGCACGAACCCATGTCCCCTGCACCGGCAGGCGGACTCTCAACCACTGCGCCACCAGGGAAGCCCAGAAATATTTCTTGACGAAATCTAGTTGGACAGCTAGAAATGTACAATTTAAACACAATGCAATAAGGATTGATTTGCACTATGAGAAGAAATCTAGAGGGCCAGGAAAAGGCAAGGTGAATTGGATGAAGGAAGGGCAAGTAGATTATTGCTGGAGTACAAAGTTTACACTGGTGAGACTGTAGAGATAAAAGAAGATAAAGAGATAGGCAGGGGTTAGATCAGAAAGAACCTTGTAGTTCATTTTAAGGAACTCAGGCACCTTAAACCTTTGAAGCAGGGCAGTGACAGGGTCAGATAGGCATTTTACATAAACCCTTGAACCTGAGGAAAGACTTGTGTTTCACGACTCTTTCAGTTATAATAAAATATTTATTGTACTCCATAATAAGCGTCTGTCATTCTGCAATCCATTTCTTAGTCTTTCAAAACTCACAAGGACATATATTTTAAAAAAATGTGGCACTCTCTGGTGTCAATTTGTATGAGACATTTTTGGGGGAGGCGAATTATTTTTGTGTTTAGTGGTTGCTGTAGTTTTCTTGAGTCTTTTCAGTATTCCCAATTTAGGCTACTTGCCATATCAAAATTTTATGGCTCACAAAAGTGGGGTTTCCGTATTCAACCTTGAATTGCTTATTCATATTCTTCCTCTGAAAATTCACAGTTTTTCAAAGCCATCTCTTTACTCTCTCTTCCCCGCTTCCTTTGCCTCTCAAATCAACAACTTGCAGATAGATGAATTAACACACACTAGTTTGTAATAATAATGTAGGTAATTTGACACTCTGAATTATAGTCCGGGCAGAAAATATTAGGTACATTCTGTCTCCCAAACATCATCACAGATTATTTATATTCATTTCTTACTATATGCATCTAAAGTGCAAATTAAAATAATTTGGAATTCTGCAGGAAAGACAGAGGGAGGTAAAAGCTTATTGCCCATCTCATTGCTAAAGCGCTGGAAACATTTTCAGCATTCCACAGATCCACAGCTTGAAAAGCTCATTGTTTAAACATGGAATCATGACGGCAACACAGTGTAGAAAACAGTGGGGCAGGCTGTCGCCCTGCAGCCAGTAATAATCCACAGTAACCAAAGGAATGATAAATGCTTCATAAAACTATCTTTTTTCTTAGTTCATTATTGAATATTTTAAATTTATTTAGTATTCCTGCTGCAAAGAATACAATAAAGGAATTATCAATCAATAGATCATGTTCTTATCAAGTGCCAGACAAAATAATCCTCATAATGGAACTACCCACTGTGAAAAGATAGTAGGAAACTGGCCGGAAGGAACCACAATGTTAATATAACCGAATGCTATGCAGAACAAAAATATGATATACTGTGGGGAGCAGAAAAGGCGATTATCTTTAAAGAAGAGATAGACTTTTATACAAGTGTTAGATTTTGATTCCTAATACTTGAGAGGATGCAAACATGCTTCACCTCTGAAATGGCTCTAAATTTTTTCCCCCTTTTTACCAGCCCACTGCTTTTCTTCAGGCCATGAACAGCATTGTCTACCTGGATAATTGTGAGAATCTACTCACTGGTATCCAACGGCTTCAGATTTCATACTGTTGAATCGACCATCCACTCTTCACCAGTATTATCTTTCAAAAACGCAAACAATTTCACGTTACTGCTAAAAACAAAACAAGCAACAACAACAACAAAACCACACTCTTCCAGAGCATCCCATTACCCAGAGAATTATAGTCTAACCTCTTTTGTGGCATAGCCAGTATTCTCTAAACATCTACTCTAAATGACTCCCATCCTCGTCTTCTGCTATTCCCTGCATTCTAATCACCCTGTGTCTGCACCAAATTCTCTAAAACACTGTGCATGTTCACAACTATAGACCTTTGCTCGTGCTGAAGCCCCTGCTTCGAATGCTTTTCCTCTAATTCGTTACCTGAGAAAACCTTACTGCCAAGGCTATTATTTTCATCACAGTTTGACTTGTTGGTTTTATTGGAATCTGTTTTGCACTGCAGAGAACTTCTTGAAAGTATTAGTTAACCACTAACATTGTGCTATTGAAATAACACAATAAATACACGTTGAGCAAAGCGGAAATCATACCTTAGTTATCTTTTTCGTCATCGATGACTAACATTGTTCTTATACGTAACGGATCTTCAATAAGTACTTAAGCCTGTGGAACTTCCTCTGTCTGCACCCTTTCACTTGAATAGCCACCCTCTTCATTCTCAACCCTCACTTTTTTTTCCCCGCCCACTGGGGAATTTTGTGTATTTTTCAGCACCTATATATTGAAAACCTGTACAGCACGTGATTGCCTCATCCTATGCCTGTCAAAAGCCACAATGAATACAGAAGCAGAAACACAGACTCTAGTGTGATGTCTTGTCCTTGGTGTCTCCTTTGGGTTCCTGTCCCACTCTTGCTTTCCGACTGTCCAGGGACCAAGGCCGAGGCCACCAAGTGGAAGAAAGGTGGCAGCTCGGGGGGAGGAGGCCTGTCTGATTGGTCAGGAGGCTTCCCAATCTGTACACTGAGCCTCAGGCTCCTAGACGGAGCCCAGCACTGTGGCACGATGTCTGGTTCAGCGCTGGACGAGCAAGGGCTCACAGACTGATTGACTGCCTCGTGATGGAAGCTATTTTTAAAATAGGCGTCCTCCTTAGGGAGGCCAAACAGTAGGAATTCCAGTGTATTTAGCAGCCGTACTTGTTTTTCTTTAAAAATTATTAAGTTGACTCTTTGGTTCCAGTAAGTTGACCACCACAACCTCATCTCCCTGGAACCAGGTAACTGAACACAACAGACTGTGGGGATCCCAGACCCTCTGAGCGAGGAGAGAGCACAGTGCAGGGAGGATCTCTAACGGGAGCTCATTCTGATTCCTCACTTCCCAAGGTGAATCTGCGCAGCCCAGAGAGGCGCAAAGCTGGGAGCAGAAGCCGTGACAGTCTGAGGGCAGCGTTCAGGCCAAGAGTGAAACCCAGCTTCCTTCAGCCACTCTGGGCAGAAAGTCCTGGAAGTTTGTCCCTTAGCTGAAAAATCTCTCTGACGGATTTGAGCGCATCCTGGTCCTCCCCGAGGCCTCTGCTGCAGGCCGCGTCAGAAGCCGCAGGCCCCGGAGGAGGGCCGTCTTCCCCACAGTCCTCGTCCTCGCTGTCCTCGCTGTCCCCACTTCTGCTCCGGGCGGGCCTCGGGGACGGTGGCGCTGAGCTGGCTGGGGAGTTCTCTGGCTTATCAGCGCCTGCCAGAGGCAGCTGTTCCAACGGCTTTTCCTGTTTTCCGCGCTCAATCAGGATCCCCAGAGCAAAGTCCAGGATTTCAGCTTCATGCATGCAGCACACAGTCCTCACGGCAGGAGGTATTGCTGCAGCCACTGGCGCCGTGGCTCTTCTCCTCCTTTTGGGGGTCTTCACCTGCACCGTCCTCTTTTCAGCCACCTGGGCTGTCATCCATGCGGGAGGCACCCTTCTTTTATTCTCAGATTCTAAGTCTTCCACCTCCCTAGTCTCTCATGAAGAGGAACCAGGGCCCAAGCTTAATGACTTCAGGACAGCAAATCCCACTCTCTCATCACACCAGGAATTACAGGTCTGTTTGTCCTGAATGGGAGTCCAGCTTTAATTCCGGCGACAGCACCGCCCGTGTGCCCGGCGCTCACCCAGCAGGGTTTCCTGCTTCCGGGCCCGCGACCCCTTCTTGGCTTCCAGGTCAGGTCCAGGAGTCTGATTCTGGGCGGTTGTAGGGAGCCCGGCCGGCCGGGCCCCGCCCCGCGCTCACTGTGGCCACACCCGCCCCCTCCTCAACCCTCTTTCAATCAGTGGACAAGTCCTGCTGATTCAGCAACGTCCCCCTTGCCTACACCCCATTCCCACTGCCTCTACCCTAGTTCTGATTCTCATTACTTCTTTCTTGAATTACTGCAATTGTCTCTTCAGTGGTTGCTTGGCTTCTAGTCCCTCCCTTAGATCATTTTACAACCAGCTGGTTGAGTTGTTTTCCTGAAGCGCAGCTTGTAATAATTCCATTCCCTGTCTTGAAAAAAAATCAATGGCTCTCTAATGCCTGCAGAACAAGTCTAAACCCCTTAGCAGGTTCTCTATCATCTGCCCACCATGTGCTTTCCCAGATTTTGTTATATATCTCCCTGTACACACTCCACACACCACCCTAACCCTATTCTTTGTCATTCCCTGAACCTTCGTATGAATTCTCTCCCTTGATCTCCTAGTTGCTCTTTCCCTCATCTCAACTTGTTGATATGCCCACCTTTCAAGCAATGGATAAAATGCCCTGTTCCATAATTAGGTACTTCAAGTACCTAATCTCAGACTTTTTTGCTCAAAGAGCATATTTGTTGCATTACTAAAAATGTACAAATGTAATCTAGTAATCTCATTTCAATGTTATTTGTACATAAAACTCTACTCTATTTTTTAATTTTTATTTTATTTTCTTATACAGCAGGTTCTTATTAGTCATCAATTTTATACACATCAGTGTATACATGTCAATCCCAATCGCCCAATTCATCACACCTCCACCGTCACACCCCCCGCCACTTTCCCCCCTTGGGGTCCATACGTTTGTTCCCTACATCTGCGTCTCAATTTCTGCCCTGCAAACTGGTTCATCTGTACCATTTTTCTAGGTTCCACATATATGTGTTAACATACGATATTTGTTTTTCTCTTTCTGACTTACTTCACTCTGTATGACAGTCTCTAGATCCATCCACGTCTCAACAAATGACCCAATTTCATTCCTTTTTATGGCTGAGTAATACTGCATTGTATAGATGTAACACATCTTCTTTATCCATTCATCTGTCGATGGGCATTTTGGTAGCTTCCATGACGTGGCTATTGTAAAATAGTGCTGCAATGAACATTGAGGTGCATGTGTCTTTTTGAATTATGGTTTTCTCTGGGTATATGCCCAGTAGTGGGATTGCTGGACCATATGGTAATTTTATTTTTAGTTTTTTAAGGAACCTCCATACTATTCTCCATAGTGGCTCTATCAATTTACATTCCCACCAACAGTGCAACACCCTCTCCAGCATTTGTTTTTTGTAGATTTTCTGATGACGCCCATTCTAACTGGTGTGAGGAGGTACCTCATTGTAGTTTTGATTTGTATTTCTCTGATAATTAGTGATGTTGAGCAGCATTTCATGTGCCTCTTGGCCATCTGTATGTCTTCTTTGGAGTAATATCTATTTAGGTCTTCTGCCCATTTTTGGATTGGTTTTTTTTTTTTTTTTTTTTTTTTAATACTGAGCTGCATGAGCTGTTTAAATATTTGGGAGGTTAATCCCTTGTCAGTGGCTTCGTATGGAAATATTTTCTCCCATTCTGAGGGTTGTCTTTTCGTCTTGTTTATGGTTTCCTTTGCTGTGCAAAAGCTTATAAGTTTAATTACGCTCCATTTGTTTATTTTTGTTTTTATTTCCATTACTCAAGGAGGTGGGTCAAAAAAGATCTTGCTGTGATTTATGTCAAAGAGTGGCCTTCCTAAGTTTTCCTCTAAGAGTTTGATAGTGTCTGGCCTTACATTTAGGTCTTCAATCCATTTTAAGTTTATTTTTGTGTATGGTGTTAGGGAATGTTCTAATTTCATTCTTTTACATGTAGCTGTCCAGTTTTCCCAGCACCATTTATTGCAGAGGCTGTCTTTTCTCCATCGTATATCCTTGCCTCCTTTGTCATAGATTAGTTGACCATAGGTGCGTGGGTTTATCTCTGGGCTTTCTATCTTGTTGCATTGATCTATGTTTCTGTTTCTGTGCCAGTACCATATTGTCTTGATTACTGTAGCTTTGTAGTATAGTCTGAAGTCAGGGAGTCTGATTCCTCCAGCTCCATTTTTTCCCCTCAAGACTGCTTTGGCTATTGGGGGTCTTTTCTGTCTCCATACAAATTTTAAGATTTTTTGTTCTAGTTCTGTACAAAATGCTATTGGTAATTTGACAGGGATTGCATTGAATCTGTAGATTGCTTTGGGTAGTAGAGTCATTTTCACAATACTGATTCTTCCAATCCAAGAACATGGTATATCTCTCCAACGGTTGGTATCATCTTTAATTTCTTTCATCAGTGTCTTATAGTTTTCTGCATACAGGTCTTTTGTCTCCTTAGGTAGGTTTATCCCTAGGTATTTTATTCTTTTTGTTGCAATGGTAAATGGGAGTGCTTCCTTAACTTCTCTTTCAGATATTTCATCATTAGTGTATAGGAATGCAGGAGATTTCTGTGCATTAATTTTGTATCCTGCAACTTCACCAAATTCATTGATTAGCTCTAGTACTTTTCTGGTGGCACCTTTAGGATTCTCTATGTATAGTATCATGTCATATGCAAACAGTGACAGTTTTACGTCTTCTTTTCCAATTTGTTTTCCTTTTATTTCTTTTTCTTCTCTGATTGCTGTGGCTAGGATTTCCAAAACTATGTTGAATAATAGTGGCAAGAGTGGACATCCTTGTCTTGCTTGTGATTTAGAGGAAACGCTTTCAGTCTTCACCATTGAGAATGATGTTTGCTGTGGATCTGTCATATATGGCCTTTATTATGTTGAGGCAGGTTCCCTCTATGCCCACTTTCTGGAGAGTTTTTATCATAAATGGGTATATGGAGCTGGAGGAATCAGGCACCCTGACTTCAGACTACACTACAAAGCCACAGTAATCAAGACAATATGGTACTGGCACAAAAACAGAAATATAGATCAATGGAACAGGATAGAAAGTCCAGAGATAAACCCATGCATCTACGGTCACCTAATCTATGACAGAGGAGGTAAGAATATACAGTGGAAAAAAGACAGTCTTTTCAATAAGTGGTGCTGGGAAAACTGGACAGCTACATGTAAAAGAATGAAATTAGAACATTCCCTAACACCATACACAAAAATAAACTTAAAATGGATTGAAGACCTAAATGTAAGGCCAGACACTATCAAACTCTTAGAGGAAAACATAGGAAGGACACTCTTTGACATAAATCACAGCAAGATCTTTTTTGATCCACCTCCTTGAGTAATCGAAATAAAAACAAAAATAAACAAATGGCACGTAATTAAACTTATAAGCTTTTGCACAGCAAAGGAAACCATAAAGAAGATGGAAAGACAACCCTCAGAATGGGAGAAAATATTTGCAAACGAAGCCACTGACAAGGGATTAACCTCCCAAATATATAAACAGCTCATGCAACTGAATATCAAAAAAACAAACAATCCAATCAAAGAAATGGGCAGAAGATCTAAAAAGACATTTCTCCAGAGAAGACATACAGATAGCCAAGAAGCACATGAAAAGATGCTCAACATCACTAATTATCAGAGAAATGCAAATCAAAACTACAATGAAGTGTCACCTCAATGGCCATCATCAAAAAGTCTACAAACAATAAGTGCTGGAGAGGATGTGGAGAAAAGGGAACCCTCTTGTACTGTTAGTGGGAATGTAACTTAATACAGCCACCATGGAGAACAGTATGAAGTTTCCTTAAAAAACTAAAAATAGAACTACTGTATGACCCAGCAATCCCACTACTGAGCATGTACCCTGAGAAAACCATAATTCAAAAAGACACATGCACCCCAATGTTCATTGCAGCAGTATTTACAATAGCCAGGACATGGAAGCAACCTAAACGTCCACTGACAGATAAATGGATAAAGAAGATGCGGCACATATATACAATGGAATATTACTCAGCCACAAAAAGGAACAAAACTGGGTCATTTATAGAGATGTGGATGGACCTAGAGACTGTCATACAGAGTGAAGTAAGTCAGAAAGAGAAAAATAAATATTGTATATTAATGCATATATGTGGAATTTAGAAAAATGGTTCAGATGAACCTATTTGCAAAGCAGAAATAGAAACAGAGACGCAGAGAACAAACGTATGGACACCAAGGGGGTAAAGGGCGAGTGGGATGAATTGGCAGGGTGGGATTGACATATATACATTGCTATGTATAAAACAGATAACTAATGAGAACCTGCTGTATAGCACAGGGAACTCTACTCAATGCTCTGTGGTTACCTAAACAGGAAGGAAATCCAAAAAAGAGGGGATATATGTATACATGTAGCTGATTCACTTTGCTGTACAGCCGGAAGTAACACAACATTATAAAGCAACTATACCCCAATTAAAAAAAAATAGCATTGACCAATCACAAGGTTTTCTAAGTGACTTGGAATAGGATGACATATCTGTTAGGCAACAGTCATTGGAGGGGAAAGGTAACTTCAGGATTAGAGTTTACCTTTCTGGTCTGCTAATTATATAAAAAATATAAGATTACTCAACACTTTTCCTATCCGAAACAACCAGATTACTCTACATTATCAGAGCATAATGTCACTGAGGGTGTGTGTGTTTGGTTGGGGGAGGGTGTTATCAATTTTAATTATAAAGTTTTCAAGTGAGTACAAGAGTTTCTATTTTTTTTTTTCTGTAGATCTGTGTTTATTTTTGTCATTAGAGAAGTTTTTTAATATCCTGTTATTTTTTTAACACCCATATCTTTCATTTTTTGAAAATATTAAAAGAAAACAAATTGTACTGCTGATGTCTCACCATTTTAGCACATCAGAAAGAGAAGACTCTTTTACAGCTGTCTCTCCTCTGTTCAACTATGTGCTGCTGTGTAAGCCTTGACCTTAAGTCAGGTAGGGACCATCTCACTCACTCAAACCTAAACTTTAAGTCCTTGCAGAGTGTCTTTGGGTTCAGTGTTATGGCTCTTTCCCCAGTCTTCATATATCCTTAGCTAGTTGGTTGATGAAGCAAACTGTCATTGGTCTAATAATACGCAAACTGTGTCCATTGGTTTATTGCCAGATGATTTTTTTCATAATAAATTAATGATATAAAACCCCTGTGCAAGCTAGCAAATCACTGTGAGTCAGAAAGCTCAACATGGCCTTAATCAATAATCCTATGCTACTACTTTTTCCAAAAAGTTCAATTATTCACTAAGAGTTTAGCTGAAAGTCTCCTTAGATTATTGCAATATTTAAATAATATTTATGGAAATAGCCAAATAGGTTCAGCTTTGGCTCTACCTCATGTGCAGACTTTTCACGAGCTCAGGAAAGTCACCATGGCCAGGAGAACTACCATAGTTCTTGATGACCTCTTGTCATTAGTGGAACTTTGGTGGCTTTGACAGAATCTCTATAGTCAGTGAGCACAGAAGGTTCACACTAAAGACACCAAATCAAGAAGAATCTCTAGGATTGGATTCAAAGAACATTAGACATGGAGGGCATTATAGAAATCATTGAACAATCCCTCTCTCTCTTCTTTTTAAACAAGAAGACTCGTATCAAATATAGAGTTAGTTTGTAGCAAAGCTCTCTGACCCCTGACCCTCCAGATCCCCTGCCACACCTATCTCCATATTGAACAACCTTTTTTCATACACAGATCTCAGAATCATCCAAACAGTTGCAAAAGGAAGTCAGTTTTTATTACTAACATAATGGAGAAGTCTTCAGATTGTTAATTTAAAGTCATTATCAGACTAGGCTCAAGTTCAAATTCTCCAACTCTCTCATTCAGTAAATCATACAAGAGCTAGAGTCAAGGTAACTAGAGCCTCAAAGCATAAAAAATAACTTGTTTGAAATTTATTTGCTGTGAGGAGGACACCCCATGTTTTAATGAACCTCAGAGCAGATATAAGCTGTCCTCAGTGGCTTTGCTATGAGTTGAGTTCCCTGCACATTCTTCCTTTAGAAATGCAAAAACTCTTTCAAGAATTTTATGCCTGCATGGAGAAAACTGCTATTGTGTACAATTAGCATATTTACTAAGGTTTGTCATTACTTTTGGTAATTAAAATCGTACAAAGAGAGAGACATATCCAATTCAAGAAAATTACACAGTACAGTAATACAATCATAATGGTTGCCTGACAATTATTAAAATATACCAAACTCTTCTTTACAGTAAAAGTATTCACTAGAGTAGCTTCTGAATAAGATCATTGCTGTGCTTTCTATTTAAATATGTTTTTCTGCGCAGAAAATTATAATTACATTTGCATAACTACTGTAATCAATCTAGAATTATGGCTTAATTTTTTTTTTTTTTTTTTTTGCGGTACACGGGCCTCTCACTGTTGTGGCCTCTCCAGTTGCGCAACACAGGCTCCAGACGTGCAGGCTCAGCGGCCATGGCTCACGGGCCTAGCCGCTCTGCGGCATGTGGGATCTTCCAGGACCGGGGCACGAACCCGTGTCCCCTGCATCAGCAGGCAGACTCTCAACCACTGCGCCACCAGGGAAGCCCAATGGCTCAAATTTTTCTTCTCCAAATCACTATTCTTTCTAAGACATCAGGAGCTCTGAGGCATAATCTGGGTTTGTGGATCATTATTCTAATTTGTAATGGGATTAAATGTATTTTTGCACCTTCTTTACATGAATCAGTCATTCTAGGGATACAGTAGGCAATACAACTACTTTGTGCAATTTGTTTATTTCTAATTGAAAAACAGGCTTTAATTTCCCAAATCGATTTTGTCCAAAACAAAAGAAAATAAACCATTAGCAAAAACAATTATTTACATTTACAAAAGGAGAACACCAAACGATATTTGGATGAAGTGGACTTCCATAGGCAAGACAAACATTCATCTGTACATTCAGGTGTCCTGTACTTACTGAGATTAGCTGGGATGGCCGAGCTAAATTCTGTCCCATCTTGGAAATACTGGCTACCATAAACCAAAGATTTCTTTTGAATGTTTCTCTTCATTCCTGTTGAATTCAACAGGCTTCCATGGGACCTGATATTACAGCTATATCTATTTTTAAAATCCAAGTCAGATCTGATGAAAATGATAAGCAGACAAAAATACCAATCTGCAACCAGCCTTCTAGAGCCATGGACCGGGAGGCTAGCTCTATGTGAACTTCCGACTAGCTCCTTTTTCTGACCAGTCTGCTGACAGTGTCAGAATCCCACAGACCCTATCTGCATGGTTCTTGTCTCCGGAGGGCAGAGACCGAGGCGCAGTAGCAGACCAGAGCATGAGGTACTCTAAAATCCAGTTTGTCTCTGGTCCTGCTACACAGTGTTTTTGGTTACCAGGCCCAGCTACTCAAGGGAATGATGTCTCCATGGACCAGGCCAGCACACAATAAATTCTCAAAAGCACAGACAATATATATTTCCTAAGAGTCACTGTATGAAGCCACTACCGAAAGAAACCCTAAAGCCTTTCTCTAGCAAAGGATTTCAAAACCATTTCCACGTGAAAAGATGTTAAACCTAACTCAATCTTTTAAACTTTTTTTTATTTTGGAAGGTTAGGAGCTTTGCTGAAAACTGCACAAGGAACTGTTTTAATGACCAATTAATTCAGATTGGCAGACACACAGGAGTAAATACGTTCAGTGAGTAACAGCAAGGGTCACAAGGATACCCAAAGGATTATGTATTGACTTTGGAAGAGAAATTGAGATAAACTGAGAACAAACGTTAAGTCAGCCGTGGAATTACAGTATTACTTAAGTGTGTACTCAACTGTATGTTTATAATCACAGGTAATGCCTACCTAGGAAAAAATGGAGCCAGCAGGTAACTTGACTTGTATTTACATAATGTTATAAAAATAAATTCTTGCCTCATTACTGAGAGCCAGCCTCTATTATTGATACATTACCAGCCTCTAGAAAGCATGGGGAGCTCTAGATGTAGGCTCAGCCTTATTTGGAAGGTGTGTGAATTCAAAACAACAACAGTTTCAAGATTTTTTTCCTTTAAATAGGGTAGCAACATTTATTCAAAAGATAGAGAAATATAGTCAAAGAAGCAGGCAAAGAATCATAAGAAATTGGAGGTAGGTGGATATTTAGTATGTCCTAATTTTGTTTTTTAACTTGTTTCTATTCTAATTTTATAAACATGAAAATTTATATACATGCAGGCACAGAATAAATGAAAGATATTCCTTCCTTCCTTAATCCTGAGATAAAGCAAACCCACATGAAGCAGAAATTACATCACTTGTGTGCTAGTTTCAATGAACGCCTGACAGTGGAGGAGATGAAGAGTGGTAGAATGGTGGAATGCTAAAGGTAAATTGAATGTGGAGCTAAGTCTTGAGCAGGAATTTAAAGAGGAGAAGCTATGTGGATAAGCTAGTAGGAGACTGATCCAGGTATGGCAGAAGTAAAGTACTGAAATTCTAGTAATTAGGGCAGCATAAACATGGGTCTAGTTTAAAGAGTGTGTGTTCAGAAAAAAACCCAAAACAACAAGACATGAAAATGGTGAGATGGGGGTTACAGCAGAACATAGATGGAGTCGAAGTGTTGGTGGGGGCAATCAGATTCAATACGAAGATGCCGTTTATTTATCAAAGTAAAAACCCAAAAATTCTTTTTGAGGAATAATAGTCTCCAAGGCAACTGAGCTTTATAATGAATAATGACAATGGCTAACACTTACTAGGTGTTTTCTATGAGTTCTGAGGACTTTATGTATGTCACGTCATTTAATCCAGGATTTCTCAACCTTGGCACAATTGACATTTTGGGTTGAGTGATTATTTGTTGTGGAAGGCTGTCCTGTGTACTGTAGGATGTTTAGCTGAATCCTTGACCTCTACCTATTAGATGTCAGGAACAACACCCACACCCCACACCTCCCAAAATACACACAAGTCGTGACAATCAAAAATACCTGCAGTCATGGCCAAATGTCCTCTGAGGCAACACCTCTCTAGCTGAGAGCTTCGGACTTTTCCTTAACAAGAAGCTACGAGTTAAATCTCATCAACTTTATTTTCACTAACTATCTGTTCACAGATGAAGGGCAGGGATGTTAAATTACTTGCTCAATGTCACACGGTTAATAAGCAGTAAAGCCTGCTGGTCTTTGCTCCTGGTTCCTGGCACAGACCTCCTATATCCCCTGGAATTTCCTGGGTGACAGCAGTGTCTTTTGCTTTGATGAATCTTAGTGGACTCCTGGATGGGATTTGGCCACCAGGAAGACTAAGTCGATATGAGAAGGTTGGAATTTTCAGCCCATTCTTCAGAGAAGGAGAGGGGCTAGAAATGGAGTTAATGATCGATCATGCTTACATGATGAAGCCTTCATAAAAATCTCAAAAGTATGGCGTTCGAAGCACAGTTGTTAAGTAACTTGCCCAATGCCACATGCTTAATAAGCACCAGTGAAGCTTGTCTGTGAACTTCAACCACTTGATTCTAGGGACTGGATTCTTAACCACTATTGTCTATTGCTTCCTCACAATCTTTCTAGGCAAGAATCTAGCATAAAGTCCTATTAAAAAATAAGAAATAACCCAACGTAATAGCCCTCATCTTAACTGAAATATTAAAAGTTGGCCAGACTTCTTTATTCTAGTAACGATATCACAGCCAGTGCAGTCAAGACTCCTGTCTCTTGTTTTGCAATGTATCCAGTGACTGCCTTTCTCATCTAATGCTTTTTCAGTGATATGTTCTACATCATGTTAAAGAGATTTTGTTGTATCTGACCTTAAATTGACATCAGAGAAACAATTATCAGCGCTTCTCTGTTTATTTCTTCTGGGCTTTGGCTGTGTAGGGAGAATAAAAGGTTCTTGCTTGTCCACAACTATTTAAAAAATGCAATTATTTGAGTATACCTTGTAGCTTCCAAGTGTACCTAGATTGTACAATGTGCGTAACTGTCCTAGCAAAAGGGGACGATCCACCTGCACATTTTCTGATCAGAGTTGCTCCCTTTTCCTTTAATGATATATGGAAAGTGAGGAAAGAATGCTAGAAGGGAAAAAGGTCTGTCTTATCTTCCATGTGGGAGTTTTGCAATCACGTAGTGAGAACTCCTCTGACCTCATCTCACTTTAGGTAGGCAGGCAGGAGACTGTGGACAGAGTAAGGAGGAAAAAATGGGCAATAACTTAGAAATAATAAATGGTCAAAGCCTCCCCTCTTCTGGAAAGGTAAACAGGGATTGCTGCTAAAGGAAAAAGACCTCAGCTAGATAGGAGCATGCCTGACTCTGTGTGTGTGGCCTCTATTCTCCCATCTATATAATATTTATGAAAGGTTCTTCTTAATGATAAGGTTCCATGCATCAGTAACAATTAACGAAAGATAAGGAAGGATTTGTAGGCGTCATTTATTATTTTAATCTATTAAAAATCATAGAGAAGGTAGCAAGTGAGAGACACAAAAAGAGAATCACAGATTCATACGGCCAAAAGCACACCGCTTGTCCAAAGCATGTCTTTTGATCCCAGAAAGTTCTATCTAGGAAACCGCAGACTTAATCTGAGACCCTGCTTCCTCTTCTGTGAGATGGAATAACACTACCTCTCCGGCAGGATTTTCTAAGACTTAGACTGAAATCTCCAAGCAGACAATATTTCAAACAGTATTTGGCACAATACAGGCAAACAGTAAATACACATTGGCTAAATGGAAGTTGAAAGTTTTCAAGTGAAAATGTAATTGTGCAATGAAGTTTAGTTCCCTTTCCCTTCTTGGAGTTTCACTGAGCATGGAGAAAACGTGAGGCTTGTATTTATTTTAAGGAGACTCATGGCTTAACAGGAACGTGGAGACTAATGCAACTCAAGAGACCAAGGCAACCAGGGAGGCAAAGCTCAGAAAGATGGGACACAAATCACAGGGATCAGGTGGAAAAGTATGCGCCTTAAGTAAAGACCAAGGGGTCCAATATTACTCAAAGAAGGCCACGGCTTCCCTGGTGGCGCAGTGGTTGAGAGCCTGCCCGCTGATGCAAGGGACACGGGTTCGTGTCCTGGTCCGGGAAGATCCCACATGCCGTGGAGCGGCTGGGCCCGTGAGCCTGCGCTCCGCAACGGGAGGGGCCACAACAGTGAGAGGCCCGCGTTATCGCAAAAAAAAAAAAAAAAAAAAGAAGGCCAGATGACTTTTCCCATCACCTGAGGGGCCTTGGAGTTCCAGTCAACTAATCTTGAAGTGACAGAAGAAGGTCAAGTAGAGTCGTTGGCTTACATTTCATTGCCAGCGCTAGGGGTGAAGTAGGGTCATGAGGTGAGGCTATATATATAGACTAAATCAAGGAAGTTTATCTCCAGGCACAGAAGCAAAGTTTGATCATTCCAAACCACTTTGCAATGAAGAGAGGGTTGCCTGGAATGGATGAATGAGATTAACAAGGCCTGTCTAACCTTCCACCTCACCAAGTGTCGACATTTTTTTTTTTTTCTTCCAGCTTTAGAGATAGAGGATATGTCTCAGCTCCCAGAATTTTAGGCATAATACTGGAAACTGACATTTGATTGGCATTTTATGCAGTACAATTGTGTGAACTTTCAGGCCGGCTGTATAACAATCCTTCCCTGCCGTGTGTGGAGCACTTTGGGCCCCTCTGGATGATAGATGTGATGTGAATGGGAAGCGTTATTATTACTTATGTTTTATAATATGTGCACTCCATGTCCTCTGCCACAACAGAGACTTCTTTTGAATGTGCAGTAAAAGCCCTCAAGTGATGCATTGTCAAAATATTTTTGAAATGAAAAAGCAAAATTAACCACAAACTGCCCCGTTGTCTCCATGAAAATAGCACTGCAACATAACCAGGGAAAATCAATGTTAAATAATGAAAGCTACAACCAAATAAAAACCTAAAAGATGGGAATGAGCCCTGTGTTCGGGAGAAGTATGCTTTTGCAAATCTCAACAATGGTAATTTTGCTTTCCAATTAAAGTGTAATAGCAAAAGAGCAAATCATCGCCCAGAGCATCCTCAAGGATAGCTCAATGAATTTTGCTTTACTCAATAAGAAGGAAAGTTTTCAGTAGAGCCCTTTCCTGGGTAAAGATTTGAGCAGCAAAGACACAGGATTGTTTTTCCTCTTTACATTACCCAAACCCAGATATCTTCTGATGACTCATCAATTCATAAAGACCTGTATGGTCAGGAAGCACATATTTAAATATATAGCGAACAAGTGACAAACGATAGATGCTAGTTTTTTGGTGGGTAAAATTCTTCTAAAACATCAAAGATTTTCTAAGAGCAGCGGGTTTACTCCTTATATCATCGAGTTTCCGTTTAGGGACAGGTCACATTAATTCTCAGGAACTCTTTCCAGAATGTTGTTTAATTAGTGTGACTCTTTCAGATTCCAAATCAGGATGCTATGGTATTTTAATACAGGAAGATGTCAATTTAAATGTGATAGATAATTGACTCTCTACAGTTTAATACAATTTTAAAAGATTGTAACTTGGATGCTTTCTCTGCAGTAGGAATGCATCAAAGGGCCCCTGTGGGCTGAAAAACTTAATGCACTTCTCTAAAGGTTTTGAGTCCTGGAGAACCTAAAACAATAAAATAACATTTCCTCATTAACATACTAGTCACAATGTCATTCCCATAAAGTGACTCTGGCATAAAAGGCTGGCCTTTTTCCAGATTATCTTTTATGGGGATGGTTTATTTTTCTTTGTCTTGACATTAATGAGCTATGTATTCAGGGAAATAGATTTCAATGCCTGTCAGATTACTAATCAGATGCTTTTCTGCTGCTCCAAGAGCAAGCAGGGACCTCTGGTAAAATGGGGGAAAACTAGACGATTCATTGAAAGGGGTTATGAAAATAAATGTGAAGGCAGTAATGGACCTGTTCCAACTATGACTTCATGACAAAATGCTATGACTTCCAACATTTTATTACTTGCCATATCTTCCTGTTTTGCCTTATTGTCATACCTTTTTTTTTTTCCTTCCGAGTCTTACATTTTTGGGGAAAAAGAAGATAAAGATACAGGTAAACGTTTTTTAAGGTTGTAAGGTATCTGATCCTAAAATTCAGACTGCTGATTTGATATAAAAAGTATGTTTTTATAGCTCAAGGCTGCTGGTTATTTACAAGCATCTTGGAGGAACAATTTCTTTCTGGAACAATTCTGGTATATCCTATTCTACCATGTCCTATTCTCCCAGAGTAGACTGAAGGTGACGGTCTCACCAACATTTTACTTCCTCTTGATGTGGAATAGGCTGAAGATGTTAAGGCAATCTAACCAGAGGGATGGGCACAGGAAACAGTCATTTATATTGATCACAGCAACCTGAGCCTCAGTGGAGATGAAGAGAATTTTTTTAAAAATCAGGAAAAGAATGAGTTGGCAGGATTGAGAATATAGGGAAAAGATTACTGGAAAATACTCAGTAGGTAAATATAGATGAGGGAATAGGCACAAGGTCAGGCGGCGAGCACACTTAGCTTCATGATTCCTAATCACTCCCTCTGCTTTGCAAACCCTTCCAAAACATTACCTCATCTGTGCTTTCATCATCCCCAGTGTGTAAGATTCAATTACTCACCCTATCCCTCTGTGCAACTGAGAGATTTACCTTTATTCATCCCTAGCTGTCTTTAGAGTCATTTCCTCAGTTTAGCACTTATTTTGATTTTCTGATTTTGATTTTAGACTGATCTCGCTAACAAGTTTGGAAGCTCTTTGAGGACAGGTATACATCTTTTCTGTGCTTCTCTTGAATCCTCTTTTGAATCCTTAGTCCTTGAGACAGGTCTTGATTGATTATAACAAGGTAGTTTCAGAGCATGTGGTAGATTATTGAAGGCCCAGTTTATCATTTTCAGCATATGTGTGTATATTTGTCAACTGTACGCTGCAAAATGGGCATTTCATACTCAAAGCTCAAGTAGCTGGGGCACCAAATTATAATTTTGATTTATAAACAAAAGATAAACAATGTGTCATATATATTTTATAATCAGAGAATGACTGTGTATCATTCCTTATAAGAAGCACTTATAAATACATGTTTGTCTTTTTTCTTAAATGGTTTTATTGTTTACTGTTATATTCATTCTAATTAAACTGTTTTAACACCATAATGCTCAAGTGTCTTCTGCAGTTTCACTTTTTTAATCCTAGAATTCATAACTGCATACTGGAAGTGTACTTACGGCACATTCTTGATGTGAAAATGCAAATGTTTCCAAACATAATTATCCATTTGTAAACACTGCACCCACCTGGACATTTTTCCCAGCAAGGGTTATTCTCAGAGTATGCTTTTGTAGGTTAATACTCTAAGGAATTAATTCATACATGAGCCAGTAATGGAAATTTATATGCAATCATATTATTTACTTGATAATCCCATATA
Source organism: Grampus griseus (assembly GCF_964374135.1). Lineage (NCBI taxonomy): Eukaryota > Metazoa > Chordata > Mammalia > Artiodactyla > Delphinidae > Grampus > Grampus griseus. Next base: position 40,584,879 of record NC_139009.1, read on the forward strand.
AATTTGAAACAGTCAGAATGCCCCCTGTTTTACTCCTCAGTGGTAGTTCTAACAGATTTTAACAAATTCAGGATGAACCAGTCATGGATGGGAGCAGAGCATTTAATTCCTGCTTTAGCCTTCCAAATTTAAAATAAATAAATAAAGTTCTCTTTTTTCCTCTATTTATGTTATATTACATATATATGTAATATTTAAATATATGTATACATATACACAACTACAATAGAAAGATCATTAAATATCTACCCAAATCTCTCCTGCCTGCCCCAATCCTTCCTGTTTCCACTTGAATAACTATAAATAACATTTCTCAGTTCTTCCAGAAGGAAAAAAAAAAAATACATTCAACTTGATCTCAAGAAAGCATTTTTCTTACGCTGCCACGTTAAGTCAGCAATTTTAAAATATACTAAATTGAAATGTTCATTTAATCATTAGGTAGGAGGTTAAAGTACGTAGCACTTTACCAATGTAAGCCTTTTCCTAACTATTAGTAGATACTGACTTCAACTGATGATGCCTGGTAGCTCTACCAAACTTCTGCAAAGGGCTGAACACGCATAAGCACTCTAAGAAGGAATAGGAAATACACTGTCATCTACTTAAGTCTTTTTTTTTTTTTTAATAAATTTACTTATTTTATTTATTTATTTTTGGCTGCGTTGGGTCTTCATTGCTGTGCGCAGGCTTTCTCTAGTTGCAGCGAGCGGGGCTACTCTTTGTTGCTGTGCATGGACTTCTCATTGCGGTGGCTTCTCTTGTTGCGGAGCATGGGCTCTAGGTGCGCGGGCTTCAGTAGTTGTGGTACGTGGGCTCAGTAGTTGTGGCTTGCAGGCTCTAGAGTGAAGGCTCAGTAGTTGTGGCGCACGGGCTTAGTTGCTTCGTGGCATGTGGGATCTTCCCAGACCAGGGCTCAACCCCCATGTCCCCTGCGTTGGCAGGCGGATTCTTAACCACTGCGTCACCAGGGAAGCCCTACTTAGGTCTTAACACTGCACAACTAGTGCTGACCTGAGATGTCTTCTGGAGTTTTGAAGCATAGGTTGTTTTTTCTAATTTAAGGACCAAGTTGCTTTGGAGTGTTCATCCTCTAAGAAGTCTATGGAGTATATCTATGAAACTTGATTATGTTTTCTGTGTAAGATCTGGGCAAGCTGGATATGGCCAGTATAGCAGGATGGAAAGGTATTTTGCTGTGAAATATGCACAGACTCAAGTCACAAAATCTAGGGTAAGCAAAAGCAGGCAGTAAGCATATTGCGATTCTCTTAGACAAGGAAAGAATCTTTTTGGTAGTTTGCTTTTTGTTTTCTTTATATCTCTAATATATCACATAGTTCCTAAATGCTTCCAGTTTAGAAATATTGTAAGAAGTAATTTTTTAAGAAACAAATTATTAAAGATTCAAATGTTAGCCTTTATTTCACTAAAAGAAATATAATTAAAGGAGCCAAGGATGTTAGTTAAAACCAAGAGAATTCTTTACTGCTGTCTTCCTAGACTTTAGAATTCCTAAAATGTGTTAAATAATCAAAACATTTTGAAAGACTTTTAAAAATATAATATGCAGTCATCTTGAACATGTATTTTGCTAAAACATCTATTTAAGAGTCTTCTACTTTATGACCCTACATAAAAGATAATTCAGACACCATGGCTACAAAACAAATGTTGGCAGGTAATAAAAAATGATAAATAACTTTTCTCATTATTCCAATCCTGGGTACTGACTCTTAGAAAATGAAAAAAAGTGGCCTCTTATTGCTTTCTAATTCAGAAAGCATATTAATTCTTGCAATTAATGATTGGATACATAGCATGCTACTAGATTTTCTAACACAATTAACACAAGAATCTTGCCCTCCCCAACATAATATAAATAAAAGATATAAATCACTTAGAAAAACAGAGGTTTACACTTAGCACCAATTCAAAGTTCTTGTGAAAAAAAGTTAAAGGATGTGTACAAGATTTTAGAACTGGGATACAAATCTGAAATGTAACAGGATCACTGCCGAACAATTACAGATAACAGAATAAAATGTATGGCTCCGTGCCCAGAACTCTGGAACATAATCAAGATAGTACAAAATAATTTTGAATTCTTTATTTTTAAAAACAAGAGATGTGTTATATTTGGCTGTACCCTACACATTTTCATTTTACTGTTTTTCTGAAATCTATGATGAAGAGTTGCTGAAATGTCAAGGAATGAAAACATTAGATTTTTATTCAGTGACCTGTAAATGTATTGGTTGTCAGAATCTCTTATATAGTAGGTGGAAATAAAGCTTCTACGGCAACCAAATTCTATCCTTAGCTAATGCTGGGGTTCAGTTTCTATGAATAGTCCCAAATCTTGTTGAAATCAAGTAGCACTACATAACTATATTGTCTTCCAAGGGACTGTGTCCTTCTACAATGATAGCCAGGGAAGAAACAAGGATACACTGAAGATAGTGATTTCGAGCAGGTGCTAGGGCTTGCTTGATATAGGTACATATGCATGTCAGTCTACGTAATATACTAGAATCCATAAGAGCACAAAACACTGCCAAGAGTTTCTCTTGTCCTTTTTGAAAAGAAGTCACAGACTTAACCTGGCTTAGTAAGTTTGGGTGTTGCTTCTCTAAATGAGATTTTGATTAAGAATTATTATATCTGAAAGTCTTAATGCCTTCATCACTTATATTTTTTGATACCATTTCAAAACATGTGATATAAGTTATAAAGGGACATTGATGAGCTTGTAGTTGCCTTGGCACTAAATCCAACTAAAAATGAACCCAAGAACATTAAAGGGGCTAGTGTCAATTTTTTCCGGTGAAAACTCAACATGTTTTCTCCTATAAATGTGTTCAACCTGGCGATCAATGACAAGTGTGCAATAAAAATCTGGGACTGGTTTTTACTTACTTTGAATAAAAGGTTAACAATACAGGCTTCATGGATGTTTAACCAGTATCACATTAAAAAAAAATGAGGGAGGCAAAGGCAAAGCTAATGGACTAACCTTTTAAAAAGTAGTTCAGTGGGATAACTGCTGTAGCACCACTCACTTCAGGGCCAAACTTGTTTAAATGGGCAGTCTCCCTTGGATCTTATCCAAGGAAATTTAAGTAATCAAGTACCAAATCATGGTGGGGCAGATGGGATGAACGACTATCTTGCATATTGTTTAGTGAGTGTCACACATAATTTTTAGAAAAGTAAAGTTGTCCTCTCATACATAATTTTTAAAATAACAAACTATATATGGCATATATAAGTTTATATATGCTATCTAGAAATATTAAGGACAATATGAACATATCTGACATTTATGCCAAATAGTTTACATTGGTTATTTCATATAATCCTCACAGTACTCCAGGAATTAAGTGTCATTACTCTCATTTTACAGATGAGAGCTATGTCTCTCTATATATGGCCAGTTCTTGCTGAAATCAAGTAGTAATTCATTATTCTGTTGTCTTTAAAGGGACTGTGTGTCCTCCCTTCCTCACTGATAGGGAAGAAACGAGGAAGATGATTTGTAGTAGGTGCTGAGGCTTGCCTGATATATGTATATATGCATGTCAGATGGGTTTAAATAATGTGCCTTGTATACCACATCAGGTCAGACAAGGAACCAAGACTGTGAACTCAAGTCTAATCAAGATCTTAGGCCTTGAGTACTTAGTTATAATATCTGTCAACACAAAACACTGGGTTTTGTCTTGTGTGTTTTGCTAAAATATCTTACATTCAGAAGTAACCTAAGGTTAAACTAAAGAGAAGTAAGAATTTCCCTTAGTCTCATGCCCTGCTTTGCCTAAATATATTTCTTAACACCTTACTTTTGCAAGAAAATTACAATACATAGTCTATCCTATAGAATAATACTAACAGTTTCCTTTAAAGTGGGTAAGATAAGGCTTCTTATCAATTACAGTTCTAGCTAAAGAATTAAACACTGAATGCAGAGAACCAGTTCTAGTCCCATTTTCTGCAACCAGTTTTGTCACCATGGTAAGTTGTTTAATGCTTTAGGTTTCTCAACTATAAAATGAGGATTTTAGACTCGCTGACATAGATTCACAGTAGTTTTAAGATGGTATGATAATAACATTCACTCAGACTATAAATTTGCAAACATTGCACTGGACACCAAGAAGAGGTTCACAGTGGCTGAGAACAGACAGGTCAGGTCTTGAAGAGGTTTATAATTTGGGGAGCTGGGGGCAATGAGTGAGGTAGGGAGGAGTGGACAAGGCACAAAAGAAATATGTTCTTTCTCCAAGATGACCTTACTGACACACTATAACTAGGATGTTCGTTTTAACTAGTTTTACAACAGACACACACAGGCAGTATCTTACCACAGTCTCATAAGCAGATGGTTTGTGAACAAGGTGCGGGGAGCAGTGCAAACATGAGTGGGTAGAGATACAAGGTCTTAAGGTAAGAAGACTGGCTGATACAGAGACCTGGAAGTGGGGATAAGGAGTCAGAGGAGTTGAAATGGAGAGGAGCTTACATTTAGGTGGGTGGGGAAATTAGACGTGCAACGTCATATGGAACAAAGCTGACATAGACAATGGAAGCCATGGGCTTCCGGAAAGTGGCTAAAGATAATGAAGTTGGGACGGGGAGAGTAAGCAAGGAGCAGAGTGTGTAAAAATGGGAAACAAGACAATGTCAAGTGGGAGGGAGATTTGTCTATGTTTCAAAACATTATGTATTTAAAACATTTTTCTGAAAATAATGTTAGCTTCTTAAGCATCTGTAAATGCCAGGAATGTCACATGCATCATCCATTGTACTTTTTATAATCATCTTACAAACTAGGTAATAATTTTCCTATTTTATGGGTGCTTCATCAGGTTAAGCAGCTTGGTAAAGGTTACCTACCAGCTAGTTAATGGATAAGCTAGGAGGAGAATATACGTCTGTTCTGCAGGTAACACCATGTGAACTCTCAGTCCCAAACTAATTTTGCAAATATGCAAGTGAGCGACTTTAGGCTAAACCCAACTGTGAACATTTTATAAGGAATTCTTAGAAATTACTACTGGCGTTTTCTCCCTGGTTCTGTGGCAGGTGTCAATTTCTTTGTTTTCAGCATCCAGGCCTATGACTTGTAGACATGGCATACTGAGTGCATAAAATACTTAAAAATACATGGGGCAAACAGCGGGAATTAATGACTGCCATTTATTAATGCAGTAAACTCGCCTCTCCACCACCTCAAGTCCACTGTCTGCCTACAATAGAAGAAATCCACTCAATTTGAACTTCAGCGTCTCTTCAATTTTTGAGGCACATGCCATCTGAAACACCAGACTTTCTGTGTTTAAAACAGAGGCTTTTTCTTTCTCAAATTTGACCCTGAAATGTCCTCCAATTTTAATGTCAGGAGGCTTACTGCAGTGGTCTGGAGAGCCTAGTTCATCATGAAAATGTGCTCTACTTTTCAACACCAAATAAATATCTCTTCCCTGCATCCTGCTTAAAATGGTCACTTCCTTCCCATGGTTATTTTTATTATTCATGTCATCAGATTCAGCAATGTGAGATCTATTTAGGGGGAACATTTCATCAATTACAAAACACAGAGCATGCTTCTGTCTCTCAAAGGGTTTAATGACACCCTAAATAAGTTCTGAACTGTTAGGAGAATTACAAAGAACACTCTTCTGTTGAAAACATTAAAACTGAATACTTGGAATAAAAAATTGAAAAGCTGAAGTTTAACAAGGGACACCTCCTTCTCCTTGTGACTCATTAAATGTGTTATTATTTTTACCCCGGGAAGTGAATTCTTTCACTTCCTTTTAAGATTATGGCCCTGGCAACATATCACCCAAATGATGGAGCATGAAAAACAAGACAGTTTGAGAACAACTCACAGTAAGTAGCTGATTTCATGATTTTCATGTGCTACGCAATAGACTTTGACATTCTCTCTCCCATTCTTGCCTCACTTAAATCTATTTTCCACATAGCATCCAAAGTCATCTTAAATTATAAATCAGATCGTGGCATTCCTCTACTTACTCCCTTCATTGATTCTCCCTGTTCTAGGAATAAAGGCTGAGTCCCTACCCTATCCTACTGTCTCTGTGTATTCTAATCTCTGTCCCCTAAATAAGGGACATTTCTACCTTAATTTAACATCCTTACTCAAACTATACTTACCTCCCAAGGTATCTTGCCATGTGCATACCTATCAGAATCCTCCTCTACATTAAGAACTATCACGAAACCCACCTCCTCCACGGAGCTTTCCCTGATTGCTGCAGTGGTAAATAACTTCTCCTTCCTATTATGGTGTATTGGTTTTCTGTGGGCTGAGACTCTGTTTTCAAGATCTTTGTGTTTATAACCATAGTGATTTGTACATTGCCCTGAGAACAGTAAGTACTGAGACCATAAGGTGAATGCAAAAGTTAAGGGAGGCTGTGGAGAAAAGAAAACTTTTTGCAAGTATACAAGTTCCTTTGCCTTTCTATCTCTAATTTCTCTTACTCTGTCCTTGATCATAATCATATAAAATGTTTACCAAGCAATTATACTCCAATAAAGATGTTAAAAAGTTTACCAGTTGTTCACAGGGAGTTAAAAGCTCTTTGGATCACAAGGACAGATCCTTGTGATCTCTCCTGGACCTCAATCTAGGTATCTCTTCATCTGCTTATTCTTTGGTATCCTTTATTATTTCCTTTACTATACAGTAAACTGGCAAATGTAAGTGTTTCCATGAGTTCTATGAGCCATTCTAGCAAATTATTGAATTCAAGGAAGAGGTTGTAGGAACCGCAATTTATAGCTGGTTGGTCAGAAGTACAGATGACAATCCGGAATTTGTGATTGATGTCTGAAGTAGGAACAGTCTTGTTCTGAGTCCTTAATTTGTGGGATCTGACCTTAAATCTAGGTAGATAATGTAAGAATTGAACTGAATTGTAGGACATCCAGCTGGTGTCAGATAATTGTTTGGTGTGGGGGGAAAAATCCACACGTTTGGTGGCCACGAGTACTGCAAGCAAAAAGAAAACAGAGTTTTTCCTTTCAAAGCCCTAACCCCAACATGACTGTATGTGAAGACAGGCTCTTCAGGGGTTAACTAAGGTTAAAGGAGGGTGGGCCCTAATGCATTAGGATTGGCGACTTTATAATAAGAGGACGATGAAGAGATCTCTTTGTCTCCATACATACACACAAAAGAAAGAGATTGAGAGCACACAGTGAAAAGATGGCGTACAAGTCAAGCAAAGAGGCATCAGAGTGAAACCCATTTTCCAGCACCTTGATCTTGGACTTCTTAACCTCCAGAACTATGAGAAATAAACTCCCATTGTTTCAGCCATCTAGACTATGGTATTTTGTTACAGCAGTCTGAGCTGACTAAGATAGCAGTAGAGCACTCTGAGTTCTGCATGTAGTTTGCAGAGATTCAATACAGGATCCGCCACTCATTACCTATGTGACTTGAGGGAATTTCTTAGCCTTACCCTTAATAAGTCAGACGGTCTTCTTCTGAATGGAGCCTATACAAATATCTCCTTCAAAATATTACTGAGGATTTAAATGAGAAAATGCATATAAAGTACTTGGCGCCATGCCACAAATACTCCAAAGACACACATGCGACCTAGCATTTAACAAGTCTGGGTAACTGTGTCAAGTGAGTGGGAAAGACAAAAAGGGCTGTAGGAGAAAGAGGGTCCCTTTGCTTGGAATACTTAAAGAATGACCAAGACACTCTTAAAGTTTCCCTCAGCTTGAGTACTATAGGCCCCAACTTCCCTTTTCTTAGAGCATTTACTTTTGAAGAACATAATTACAAATTCTTTCTCTGCCCTTTTTTCCGGTACGCGGGCCTCTCACTGTTGTGGCCTCTCCTGTTGCGGAGCACAGGCTCCGGACACGCAGGCTCAGCGGCCGTGGCTCACGGGCCCAGCCGCTCCACGGCATGTGGGATCTTCCCAGACTGGGGCACGAACCCGTGTCCCGTGCATCGGCAGGCGGACTCTCAACCACTGCGCCACCAGGGAAGCCCTGCCCTTTTTTAAAGGTACATAAATCTCCTTAAAAGCCTCTTGCCAGTTTTACGACCTAGGGAATATCTTTCTCAAGGACCTGGGATCCATCCCTTTGAAAGGTAATTATCAAGAAAGATAGCATCCCCGCCTCCCAGTCTCTGTGGGAGGATAGGAGCCTAGCTTAGGTGGGCATCCTCCTCCAAGTTATAAAATTGTCTCCTGTCATGAAGAACAAGAAAGTTTACTTTCCCTTTGAGTAAGGCCAAGTAGCAAACACAGGTGACCTATAATCCTCCACCTCAGCTCTTAAAAATCCTCCAGCTCTTTGACCCAGTGGAGCTGAATGCAGTCTTTCTCCCACATTGCAATAGTCATGAATAAAGTCTTCATGCCTGGTTTTTAAACTTTGGTACATTTTTTTTTTTTTTTTTACTTTGATGGGAAACATTCACAGATAACAAAAAACTTGAGATATGCTGTAAAGTGTAGCTTAGATATTGGTTTGGCCGTGTATATAGATAGCTTAGAATAAGAAGTTGCATATATTTTATTAGTTAGCAGTAACTAGTTATGCCATGTCTCAATGCTTTATTAAGGATTATCATTGAGAATTTTTATCAAGTATTGATATTTCAACAGTTACTTAGAGAGCACCTACTAAGTGCCTTTTGAGATTTTAAATCTCAAAACCCTGTACTAACATTAGAAACTCTATGGACCTGAAGTCTTGTATATGTTTCTAGGAAACTGATCACACATTTAATACTTTGCACATGAGTGGTGGGGAAGGAGAGAAAGGAGTTCCTGGCTCATAATTTTAAAACATTACCTACAGTGAGACTGTTTTCTAAAGAACTCTTTAGGATGTAGCATACAGACCAATGTGTAAAGCATATCTTTTTTACTAAACAAATGTAAAGTTACATAAATCTAATATCTGAGTGACTCTTAGGCAGGTATTAACACTCACCTGTATGACTAATGTGGAAAGTTTCATTAATCTGTGTAAGAAAACCAATATGCTAGGATGAAATCTTTTGCTCAAAATCAGGTTATGTTATTACACTGTTAATCTTGATGTATTTTAAAAGAATTTAGTATATTTTTAAATCAAGCACAATAAGTTACAAAAGGAATCCAAAAGGATCTCTCAAATGACTATCTAAATTACTCTGATTATTCCTAGTAGAATGTTTTCCTTTCTCTTTTCTTACCCATATCCATCTTAATTATAATTCAGAATTTATCAGAATAAATTAGTAAAACTTAATTTCCTTAGCCAGATTTTTAGTTATTTTTTCAGTTTAAAGTACAGTCACCTAGGCACCCAGAAAATACAGAATTTAGAAATCTTTTAACTCAATGAGGATGGAAAGAGTGAACAAGTATCATTTTGCCAATTCTCCTGTTGTCTGAGGCTAATTGCTTGCTCTCCATATACCAAATTGTGTACTTAGAAAATATTAATGCACAAGGAAGAGCAATGCAATTTGTCTCATCCAAATGCATCATCTAAAATGACCAAGTGCTGTTAAGTGCTAGAAATGTGTCTCAAAATGCTCTCCATGTCTACATCACTTTGGGGTTGTTTAGAAGTTCAACCCTTTTAGTGAGAAGTATTGAAAGATAAATCTAATTCCCAGCCCTTAACTCACCACTTACAGAAGAGGCATTTTTATTGCAGAACATGTCTTCTGATCTTGCTAGTTCCGAATGAATGTCTCTGGCCTGCCTTAGGAATGTACTAATTCTAATAAAATGAAAGACACAATTGCCCCCTACGCAATCATAAAAAGAGTGAATATATCATCCATTGTAACAGATGAAATGTGTTAAAAAGAATTCAATATGGGGATTAAAAAAGAGACAGTTGAGACAATATATACCATTCAATTTGAAGATTCCTCTTGGAGAATAATACAATATGATACATGTACCGTTTCATTGCAGCTATCCAGTCATTACTGTTAGGAAGAGTATGAATTTCTACATATGCTGAAAGTCTTGATGATATGTGCCAGAGAGAAAAAACACCTTTGCTCATTAGTAATAAATATGCTCTTGTCCATTCCCTACATAAATTAGAACAGTTAAGATTTTCTTTGGCTGTCCTGGAGGATGGGAAATTTGACCTGAAACTTTACTGTGATACTGCTAGAATTAATTAGGTGGCAGTGCTTAGGACTGGAGACAAGACTGGCTGGGCTACTGTCTTGTCAACATTCAAAGTAGACTAATAGTCTGATGGTGGGAGGAAAGGAAAGGAAATTCAATTTTAGAGAATTTTACAAAGGAAGTATGGTTAGGTCATTGAGATTGGATTTGTAGTTTTTTGGTGATGTACACTAAAATTCCAACTTGAGAGCTCAAGTCTGTTTCAAGTTCAGGGTATGCTATGGTCTGAATTGTGTCCACTCAAAATCCGTATGTTAAAACCCTAACCCCCAATGTGGCTGCATTTGGAGGTAGAGCCTTTAGAAGGTAATTAAGATTAAATGAAGTCATAAGGGTGGAACCCTAATCCAACAAGATTAGTGACTTTATAAGAAGGGGAAGACAAAGAGATCTCTCTCTTTCTCCAGATGCATGCCACTAGGAAAGACCATGCGAAGACAGTGAAAAGGCAGCCATCTATAAGCCAGGAAGAGACCTCTCACCAGAAACCAAATCAGCTGGCACCTTGATTTTGGACTTCCCAACATCCAAAAACATGGGAAAACAAATGTCTGTTGTTTAAGCAACTCACTCTGTGTTGTTTTGTTGTAGCAGCTACAGCAGACTAATATAAAATGGAAACCACAAATCTTTACTGAAATCTTCTTATAATCATCTTTACAGAAAGGCTGAGTTCTTTCCAATCTGACATATTTTTGCTTTCATGTAAAGGCATTTGTTACTACAGTAGCACAACTTTAGCAAGTTTAACTTTAAAGTGACTTCAGATTTTTTAACTGGATTCTGTGGATAAAGTTCGGGAGAGCTCTAAAATAATCAAATTGCATGCAGACTGTGCTGTGCACATACTGTTTCCTGGGGAAATAGTCTGTGTTTTTATTCCTAGTAACAAAGGAGTGTGGGCCAAAAAATGAATTCAAGGTGGCATAGACACTGTGTGGAGCCACAAGGAAGGTTTTATGAGGTCATGGTTGAGGCATTCACAATTGGAAATGAGTGATTCAGTGGTAATATCATCTAATATTGGCATTTTAAATGAATATTTGATGGTAATTAAGCCTGTCAAAGAAGGCCTTTCACATGGTTGTTTTTTATGAAGTTACTACCTAGTTTCCTTTCCTAATATTGTTTTCTGCAGCATTTACCATTATCTAATAGATGATATACTTTGCTTATACAATTTCCTCATATTTTTCTCCACTCACTAAAATGCAAGGATCATGTGGGCAGAGTTTTTAACCCATTGTTTTTATTACTGTTTCCACACTACCTAGAATAGTGCCTTTCCTATACTACATGTTTCACACATATTTATTTAGTAAATGGATGAAATAATGCTAATGTTTGAATGTGGTTATGTGTATTGCTCATACTAATATAGAACTATGCCTTAATTATTTCTATCACATTCCCTTTCCTTTCTGAAAATGTATTTTCTGTGTTGATTTGAGTACTGTTCCTAAAGTCTACATGGATAATTTATACATAGTCTAACTAATACGTAGATTTTAGTAGAAACAACTGGCCTGCATTAGAGTGTAATTCAAAACTTCAATTTACTATTTTAAGTTGAAAATAAAAGCTTGGTTCTATTTGTCTTAAATAGAGTTGAAGTCATATCCCATTTTTATATTTCATTCTCCATTTCATCACACAACAATGAGGGTATGTGATACTAAAATGAGAACATTTTATTGACTGCACATCTCAGGAAGAAAGAAAAGCCAACATAACTTGATTATTTGCCATAAGAGAGGCTAAATACGGGGAAGTTAAATCAGAAGTTTGGATAATTTCCAAAGCACATCTTTTTTTAGCTTTGTGAGATTTTCCCCTGGTATCTGCATTTGAGTATCGGTGTTTCTGCTCTTCTAAGAGTTATACCACTTGAATCAAGGTACCATATTGTTTTATTCAGTTCAGGCTGCTATAACAAAGTATTGATACCATACCTTGGGTGGTTTATAAACAACAGACATTTGTTTCTTACAGTTCTGGAGGCTAGAGGTCCGAGATCAGAGTGCCAGCAAGGTTGAGTTCTGGTGAGAACCTCCTTCTGTGTTTCAGACTGCTGACTTCTTAGAGTGTCCTCACACAGAGGAGAGCAGAGAGGAAGCAAACTCTCTCCTATATGGGCACTAATCTCACTCATGGGAGCTCCACCCTCATGACTTCATCTAATCCTAATTACCTCTCAAAGGCCCCACTTTCTAATGCCATCACTTTGGGGATAGGGTTTCAACATACGAAGTTTGAGGGAACATAAACATTCAGTCCATAATGCATATTTTCTAATTCCAACTATCTGGCTTTTCCTTCCCACATAGAGTTTCACTCTCTCTACCTATTTACTAGAAAGGGAGTGTTCCATTTCTTTAAAAACGTGTTTAGACTGAGAAACAAAACATGCTATTAATTTCTGTCAGACGTTTAAGATTTTATAGGAACGTCAAGGTGAATTAAAAGCAAATTTCTGGAGACATATTGCAATTCAGATAATATGCTTATCCTCAGAGGGGAAAAACAATGACCTTAGTTTAAGTTTTGACATCTTTTTAGCCTAATGGCTTGAAAGAAAAAAATTAGTAAAAAAAGGAAAATTATGACAACCAGAAAGCATATACTTAGAGAAAAATAATGTAATATATAAAATTGAGGAAAATATGGAGGTATGTGGGTTTATGTGTAAAGGAGATATAGAAACAGTGACAATGGCATGCTTATTTAATCAAGAACATGAAAAGCATATCTATATCTATATCTTTATATTTATACCTATATCCATATCTATACTCTGTATCTCAAAATAGATTCATGTACTTTGTACTAGAGTGATCTTTGAATAATGTGATTTTTGACCATCAAAGTTTGCTGATGAATACCTCTAAGGAGGAAAGGGGAGAAAGCTAACTACAGGAGTTAAACAGCACCTGCTGTCAGCTGAACAAATGGACTGTTCCAATACTGCATGTGCCCAGGAAGGAATGGATAACAGCACCTAACACACTAGGAGACCGTCTTCACAGGAGAGTGGGTAGGACTGAAATATACAGTACTAGAAATGTTAATCCAAATTTTTCAGATTTTGACAACTCTGTATACACATTTGTCTTCATTTGACTTTTTAACTATTAAAAAATGTATGTGACAACATGATTTTATCATTTGGTGGGCTGGAACATAAACATTAATACAGGTCACATTTCTTAAGTTGTGATCAATTACAAACATGGCCACATTTCTTATAATTCCTCTCCTTGAATCTGGGCTGACCTCATGATTTGCTTTATCAATGAAGCAGAAGCAGTGTTATGCAAGTTCTGAGCCTGGGCTCAAGAGATTTTGCACAGTTCCACTCTCACTCCTGGAACTATATGATTGAGCTGGCTTTCTGGAGCGTAAGACACATGTGGAATATAGATAAACTGTCCCAAGTGATCCATCTGAGATCAACCAGTCCCTAGCCAACCCGGTAGTGTGGATCATCGACATATGAATAGACCCGCTGAGATCAGCCAAACCTGGCTAAGGATAGAAAAACCACCTAGCTGAGCTCAGTCCAAATTGCAGAATCACAGAATCTTGAGCTAAATAAATGTTTCTAGTGACAAAGTTTTGGGGCAGTTTGCAACATAGCAAAAACTAATTGATACACAAAGTAAGTGGGGGACTTTAAAAAAAGGGTAAAACAAAATTTATTTTAATCAATTTAATTAAATAAATAGAATACTTTTCTTTAAGTAGTGAGGAACAGTTAACTTTGAAATGATAAAAGTTAGGTGATAACTACACAAGGCTATTAAATGTCATGTATGGTTAGGTTTGAATGTAAAATATTTCTCTCCTTTGTATTTGTGTTAGTTTCTGAGTTTCTTTTTAGCAAAGCAAGCAGTAATTTTGCTCTAATTGCCATTGGAATTAACTGGAAAATGTCTTTTGAAGTCAAAGTAAAAAAAACCCTGGAATGTAGGAATAACAAAAATCCTCCTCTCTTTCTTTTTAACACCCCTCTAATCTCTCTCTAATATTTCTGTTCCTGACTCTCTGGAACAAATTGAAATTGGACACCAAGACAAAACTACACCTGGCTTTCCATTCTGGCTTTTCTTCATTGATGAACAGTGCATTATGAGGTCAGAAATATAAGACCATTTCTAAGATTCCATTGAAGATAAGATAGTAGAGAGAATGAAGGCTATTTTGCTGGCTTACCACATCATCTCCTTCCAACCATCAAAAATGAATGACAATAAAATAATGCCGAAGAACTCAGGCCTTGTCAACCACAGAGCCATTTAGAAGTTTTGCGATTGCTCTTTGAGTCCAAATGATTATTGCTAAATTTTGTCAAACTGGGAAGATTAAAAGGTTGTAGAAATGCAATACCATAAATACTCAAGCAAGCAGGAACTGCTTCAGAAGGTTAAGTTAGTGAGGGGAAAGAGTAGGAAGCTCAGAACTCAGAAATTATAAAGAACGTTGTTTTGTTCATATTTCGGGTTTTGTTAAAATTTGAAAACTCAGTCAATTGTGGATATAGAGAAGACTTCTCATCTGTGTTTTGAATGTGAAAAGCAAAGGGCATTCTTTTCTGCATAGGGACTAAACGCAGTACCAACACATTTAATTTCCTCTCATCACGGTACCAATTTCAACGTCCAGTTCAAGTTGGGGGAGAATACTGATGCTTTTGTGTCTCTCCCTCCTGAGGCCCCACTAAAACAAAAGCTAGAAGAACAGATACGGTATGTAAAGCCTACCAGTGAAGAGAAAAAGTATGCAGTCAACAAAATAAAGAGATTTCCAAACATGAGTAGAAGACTAGAAGTGGCTGAAAAAGAGTTGATGAGTGAGATAAGCAGAAAAATGCACAGCTTGGAATACAATGCATTGAGGTACAGGGGATAAAGTCAGTGACAGCCAATCTGGAGATGATCTGGAAGGAGACCAGCAGAAAATATACACAAAAGTCATATCGGTTGGCACCCTCTACTCTCTGACACTGTGAGAGGCTCTAGGTCTCCAGAGACGCTCAGCTCCTAGCATTGACGCCCTTGTGTTATTTCCGTCCCTTGGGTATGGAGGGGCTAGACTACCCGCAGTCATGATGGAATGTCACTTCTAAGATTAGGTTATGAAAAGTCTGTGGCTCCCATCCTAAGTAAGCCCCAGACTCTACCCCCAACCCTCCTTCCTCTCTAAGATCACTTGCCCTGGGGGAAGTGAGCTGCCAGCATTCATGAAGCAGCCCTCTGCCCACATGTGAGAGAATAAGGCCTGCCCACAGCCATGTAAGTGAACTGGAAAGTGAATTCCCACCCTCCAGTCAAACCTTTAAATGAGACTGCAGGCTTAGGTCAACAGCCTTCACTCCAGCTTCATGAGAGACTGTGAGCCCAAGGCCCCCAGGTAAGCTTCACCCAGATTCACCTAACCAAAAAACCTGTGAGAGAATAAATGTCTGTTAGTTTAAGCTACTAAATTTTGAGATAACTTGTTACACAGAGATAGATAATTAATATAACCACCTAAAATATAACAGTAGCTTTTTGACCCCAAAGCAAAAACAAACCAACAAATGAAAATCCAGGTCATTTTTCTCTTAAAACCAAGAAATTGTCCAAGGAAAGGCAAGGCTCTTACTATGAATGTTCTCTTCATTCTGGCATTAGGATGTCTGCTCCACGTCTGCCATTTCCAAGGAAAAGTCGACCACCCTACAAGCTCTGACCACTCTCAACCTGAATAGGGTCTCCTGTCACACTCAAGAGCAAGCAGTAACACTGGTGCTGAAGAACGGAAAGCACAGATAGGAGATCTCTGGGGGGGCGAAAGGAAAGATTTGATAGAACTCAAAGAGTGATTGGGAATTTAAAGTGATGATCCAATAAAAGTAAAGGAAGAAATGTAAGCAAAAAAGATGTTGAGGAACTTCTGGAAAAAAAAATATGGAAGACGGGTATAATTGAAATATGAAGCAAAATAGAATGTCCTGATTATAAGCAATTGATAGGATGGAAAGGAATCATTTGAACCTGACCCTGAGGAAATTCTCCTTTGAGCAGTCCAGGTAACATAATATTGGACCCATAAGAAAATGAACGTAATCTTAACACATAAGTGAAATGGGCATTGGACAATATTTACATAGTAATGATGATCTCAATCTGTTTTATTGCTTTTCCACTTTATACTCCTCATAGATAAAATATGGAAGATGTAGTTGTGGTTGCCAAACAGTATGTTAAAATCTCTGGAAATATAATGAGATGGTGAGATCTAGGGAAGCTAGAGGAACAGGTAGGTGTACAATATATTTACCTTACTAATGCGGATACTCAAGAGATACTGTTGTATATTAATGGAATGAGAAATAGAGATATAAGCCTTCATTCATAAATAGCCTTCATTCTCTCTAATATCTTATCTTAAATGGAATCTTAGAAATGGTCTTATATTTCTGACCTCATAATGCACTGTTCATCAATGAAGAAAGCCATCAGTTCATAACAGAATAAGTGGGTCATTTGGCTGCCTTGTGATGTCCTATTTTCCATCTGTTGTTATGGATTAGAGATATAAATATACTATTTAAAGTGACAAAAATAACTAATATATGAACAAAATTCAGAGGAAAAGAAGAAAAGGAAAATGAAGGGATTAAGGCCAGGAACTAATCTTCAGTTTTCTTTCTGGAGATTGCATAAATATTATATAAAAGGGATAAAAAATTGGAAATGTAAGCATATTATTTAGAGATATGGAAATAATTACCAAAAGAATTGTGAAAAGGTATCATCTCGGGGAAGTAAGACTAGGGGTAGTAAGGTTGCTACTGTTTACACATATATCATCTTCTAAATCATATTGATTTGTTTTCATGTGCATGTGATAGCTTAATGAAAATAATTTAACAATGATTCCCACTTGTTTTGCATACATTCAGCAAAGCATAAAAGTAAATTTTGCCAGCATCCTGTTATTAGCCTCAGAACTAGGGTAAAAGAGCAGGTTATAATTAATGTTATTACTTGCAATTTGAGGTACCACCCATTTAAATATATTGTAGTTTTCAAATAACCCACACAGCAAGAATAAATTCCTTTGAAATTTCCTAGGCTTTGTCTAGATTTGTCTATCATCAGGAATTCACTCCACTCCCCAAACTTCATTTAAGTCTTTGTGTCCAATTAGTGTTATGCCAGCATGTCCCTCTAATCTCTTCGTTTAATTCTCTAGTTCTTTGTACTCAGTTCTCGTTTGAAATTGCCAGTGAAAATATCAGTTTTTACATGCTTAAATTCAGCAGTGACTATCTTTCCAGAACATTATACACTTTCCCCAGTTCTGTTTTCCAGCAATAGTCAATGTCTAAATATCAAGCCTATGCCCAGCTTTTCTTGAAGCCTTGTCGAGTCTCTGGTGCAAAAGTGGGTCTGTAATGGGTCTCACAGTACGAGGCTTCCTCGTTGGTTTCCTATTTTTACCTGTTAATTCAGCTTGTCAAAATTAGCTGGAGATATAAAAAAATCGGAAAAATGGTTTGAAAATGTGAGTTCCTGCCTCTTCAAAATGGTCCAAATACTACACGCAATTCTGAAGTGACTGTTAACAATCTGACTGTGGGGAGGTCAGCTTCTGGGGCAGACAACAGGGGGTGCTTTGCTGTAGATAGTTTAAAAGCAATACTAAATCTTACTACAAGTCAGCCTGCTTTTTTTTTTTTTTTTTTTACAGTGCATCAGCAATTCTAAACTATGCCAGGGATAAAATATTCCTCTAAAGGGGGGACCATCAACACTGCCCCTTCCCCACCTAGGTAAACCACCATAACCCCAAACTGATGAGACGGTATTCAACCTCTGAAAAAGCACGTTACACCCACTAATCTGTAACCTGTCAGTCAAACTTATACTGCTTTGTACCCTTGTCTTTTCCACCTTAGGGACAACTACTGGACTATCCTTCCTGAACTTAAGTGAATGTTGGTAACACAAACTGAAATGAGAATCTGCCTCCTATATATCCTATTCATGCCTTTCTATTAAGTGACACTGCATATACTTTAAAAACGACATCACCCTTTGTTTTAAAACTGTGTATTTACCCTGCATATGAAGGAATAATTCTGGAATAAATATTCTCTGCAACTATTGATCAGTCCGGGAAAATTTACCACTAGGCAGCAGTCCGTATTTATCTCAGCGTTGGGATATGCACTTTGGGTGTTCATAATTTATTTATGCAAAAACTATTTACTAAGTGTCCATTTTGCACCAAGCACATTAGGTGTTGAGCCTGCACAGGTAAATAGGGCATAGGTTTTGGCTTTCAGGTGCTTGTCAAAAAGGAAAATGAAATAAAAGTTAAAGGCTCTGATAGATAAATAACTACCTGTATGTCTACTTATCTGAATATATATTTACCTATTTTTCCAAAGTGCTATGAAAGCAAGAAATGCATCCTGCTTAGGCTTGTTCCGGAAAGCTTCAAGTGAAATGCAAGGTCTAAAATCATCTCATACCATTAACATTAGCAAAGCTTTAGAACTTTACAAAGGTAGAGTCAATTACTGTGAGTAAGATCACAGGTACAGTTGCAGCACAGGAAAAAAGAAGGAAACAGGAACATTGCTGGCAGAGGGAGTAACACTGCAAAGACTGAAAATGGGAGGTTGTATTTTGTTTACTACTGCTAGCGTACCAATGATAAATTTCAGATTGGGTACTTTAAGTAACATGCTCTTTTTTTTTTTTTTTTCCCTTTTCTGAATCAAGTTTCCAAATAATGTGGAATGCAAAGTCACAATGGCAAGAGTATATAAGACAATGAGGCAATGAAATAAACCACAGACAACTTCAGTCATAAATATAATTAAACCTCTATCTAAAACTATAGTGAAATGCTTACTTTGGATAGTAGAAAGCCATCAGTTCATAACAGAATAAGTGGGTCATTTGGTTGCCTTGTGATGTCTCATTTTCCATCTGTTGTTATGGATCACCATGTTGACTCTGTCTAGAATTATTACTAATGGCCAGTTGATGCTGTGCAGGGAAAGGTCAGATACAGGAAATTCACCACAAAATGTGAGAGAATCTTGACGAATTCTCTTTACTTCTGAAATATGGGCATTAGAACAAGAGAAACTCCCTTTAGTGGAATGTGAATTTTTCTATTTTCTTTTGAAAGAAACTGATACTCTCTTTGGACCTGTGGACACAAGTACTTACACTGTAATCTAGCTGTACACACAATCTTTTGATACACATTCAGGGATAGTTACTGTAGAGGTAAGCTAAGAGGTGTAGAAAATATGAAAATAAGCTTCCCTCAAGAGTTCCAGGTCCAAAGTTTTCCTGCTGAATTTTTCATGCTGGGTTACATTTAGTGAAGATCTCGTAAGAGCTGGCTTAACATGGTACAGCAGATAGAGACTCCTCATGTGGTTACCTGCCAGTATCTCAGGGAATCTATAGTTGAATATATTTGTTACATAGTCCTTGGATGGTGTTGATCAAATTCAGGCCCATTTCTCGTATTTGAGATTTGCGTCATCTTCTTTGAATCTGCAATGCCTAGAACGGGGTCTGGCACACACGGAAGGAAGAAAGGAAAAAAAGGAGCAAACAGAGAGAAGGAAGAAGAGTGGTGGCAGAATGGAAACGAGGATGCTAAGGAAGGAAACAATGACCACCTACTTTGTGCCAGATGCTATACTAAGATGTTTGCTCATGCAAATTTAGCTGATCTAAAGAATCTGTCACCACGATAAACATGATTCTAAAGTTCCCTTTACTACTGGCTCATGTTTTACTCCATACAAGAGTCCAACGCTGAGTTCACACACATAACCAGCAGCATCCAGGCTTCCTCAACAGCACAGTATTTATTCCATGGAGCGACGGAGGTGATTCGGCTCCCCCACATGCCTTTCAGGGGAGCCTCCACATCCCTCTTGACTAGGAAAATCTTAAAAGAGGACAAAAGGGGCCTGCACCACCAGCTACCCTATCAAACCTATAGACAGATGATAACATTCATTTTAGAAAAAGTTTTCCACAGAATGTGGGTAATTTCAGACTCAGAGTAGTGTCTAGCACGTTGCCAACACTCAGGACATGTTAAGTAATAAAAGGGTGTTGCTTCAAATCACTTGCTATTAAAAAAAGACTAAAATATCTTCCGCCCTTTCAATTTGTTTCAGAGTTTCAATTGTGCCAGTGATGCTGTTAATAACAGACTGTACATCTGCGATGTACAAAAGCTTTACTATTGTTGATTTAGGGCACTTTACATTTCATGTATGGAGTCTCTACATATCTGAGAAATGGTTGGTTCTTGTTGTACAACTCTGTATCTCTAGGTACCTCACACTCATCCTCAGGAATTCAATACCTTGCAAAGTGCATTTTATATGTTAGGTACACAAAAGATATTTGCTAAGTCATAATTTTAAACAAAAGTATTGCAGATTTATAGGTAACATACATCATGGCTGAAGATAAGTAAGTTAATAAAAACAAATATACACTGCTATGTTTTCATTTGTTTTAATTACCATTTACTATGCTAACGGAGAAACTATTGGTTAACACCGGTGTTATTTGTCTGCTTGAGAGCCTACATAAAGAGAACAGTGATGATGAGAAGACAGTGAAAACTGTTCGGTTAGTGCTGTATAGGGGCAGATGAATTAACTAGATCTCCTCTTGAGGTTCCAGCCTAACGATGTTAATATATTTTTCTTGTTGGGACACTTTTCAGTGATGCTAACTGATAAGAAAACCTAATATAGGTACTAAATAATAAAAAATTAAGAAATCATCTACTACCGAAGGCAATCTACAGATTCAGTGCTGTCCCTACCAAATTACCCATGGCATTTTTTCACAGAACTAGAACAAAAAAATTTAAATTTGTATGGAAACACAAAAGACCCCAAATAGCCAAAACAATCTTGAGAAAGAAGAATGGAGCTGGAGAAATCACACACCCTGACTTCAGACTGTATTACAATGCTAGAGTCATCAAGACAGTATGGTACTGGCAGAAAAAGAGACACATAGATCAATGGAACAGGATAGAAAGCCCAGAAATTAACCCATGCACTTATGGTCAAGTAATCTATGACAAAGGAGGCAAGAATATTCAATGGAGGAAGGAGAATCTCTTCAATAAGTGGTGCTGGGGAAACTGGACAGCTACAGGTAAAAGAATGAAATTAGAACACTTCCTAACACCATACACAAAAATAAACTCAAAATGGATTAGAGACCTAAATGTAAGGCCAGACTTAAAACTTAAAACTCTTAAGAGGAAAACATAGGCAGAACACTCTATGACATAAATCACATCAATACGTTTTTGGATCCATCTCCTAGAGTAATGGAAATAAAAGCAAAAGTAAACAAATGGGACCTAATTAAACTTAAGAGCTTTTGCACAGCAAAGGAAACCATAAACAAAAGGAAAAGACAACATACAGAATGGGAGAAGACATTTGCAAATGACGTGACCAACAAGGGATTAATTTCCGAAATATACAAACAGCTCATACAGCTCCACATTAAAAAAACAATCAAAAACCAGGCAGAAGGCCTAAATAAACATTTCTCCAAAGAAGACATACAGATGGCCAACAGGCACATGAAAAGATGCTCAACATGGCTAATTATTAGAGAAATGCAAATCAAAACTACAATGAGGTATCACCTCACACTGGTCAGAAAGTACATCATTAAAATATCTACAAATAACAAATCCTGGAGAGGGTGTGGAGAAAAGGGAACCCTCTTATACTGTTGGTGGGAATGTAAATTGGTGCAGATACTATGGAAAACAGTATGGAGGTTCCTTTAAAAACTAAAAATAGGGCTTCCCTGGTGGCGCAGTGGTTGAGAGTCCGCCTGCCGATGCAGGGGACACGAGTTCGTGACCTGGTCCGGGAAGATCCCACATGCCGCGGAGCGGCTGGGCCCGTGAGCCATGGCCGCTGAGCCTGCGCGTCCGGAGCCTGTGCTCCGCAACGGGAGAGGCCACCACAACAGTGAGAGGCCCGCATAACGCAAAAAAAAAAAAAAAAAAAAAAAAAACTAAAAATAGAGTTACCATATGATCCAGCAATCCCACTTCTGGTCATATATCAGGAAAACATGAAAACTCTAATTCGAAAAGACACATGCACCCCAATGTTCATAGTGGCACTATTTATAATAGCCAAGACATGGAAGCAACCTAAATGTCCACTGACAGATGAATGGACAAAGAAAATGTGGTATACATATATACAGTGGAATATTACTCAGTCATGAAAAAGAATGAAATAATGCCATCTGCAACAACATGGGTGGACCTAGGGATTATCATACTAAGTGATGTAAGTCAGACAGAGAAAGACAAATACCATATGATATCACTTATGTGTGGAATCTATTTAAAAAAGGATACAAATGGACTTACACAAAACAGAAATAGACTCACAGACATAGAAAAGAAAATTATGGTTATCAAAGGGGAAACGGAGGGGGAAGCATAAATTAGAAGTTGAGGATTAACAGATACACACACTATATATAAAAGAGATAAACAAATAAACAACAAGGACCTACTGTATAGCACAGGGAACTATATTCAATATCTTGTAATAACCTATAATGGAAAAAAATCTGAAAAAGCATATATATATACCTACCTACATACATATATATACATATATGTAGTCACTTTTCTGTACACCTGAAACTAACACAACATTGTAAATCAACTCTACTTCAATAAAAAAAAAATCATAGAGATTTAAATTTAATCTTGATACTAGTTTATTGAACAATACTTACTGTTTAACATATATCATGAAAGAAGAAAAAGCATTGTTAATAATAAAAAGATATTCCTTTGTCCTACAACTGAGACTTGAAATATCAGAAGGGGAGCCAACCTCACCAGTTCTTTCTGAGAAAATGCTCACTGAAATTACTGCCACATATTAATTAGATACAGAGTTTTAAGTCATTCTATTTCCCCCATGGTAATAAAAATGATATCAAAAGAAATTGTATCAAGAATCATAAACCCAACTTGGTCTAACTCACAGCTGGAAGTACTTGAAGTTTTTCATTTCCAAGTTGAAAAAGGAGTATATCGTGACTTTTAAGCTCCTTAATCAAGACACGTTATTGAGGATAGTGATAGAAGTCATATTTGCACTATTCAGTGTCATACTATGAATGAGCTTCTGTCTGAGAACAGCTGGGAAACAGGTATATGAAATTTCTGGGCTGCTCCGTCAACAGTGATTTGAGATTGTGGTGTTGGTGGTGGTGATGGTGGTGATGGTGGGTGGAGGTGAGTAAAACAGCGGATAGTTCTTCACTACCCACTAACAGTGGATAGCGGAGAGTTCTTCATTATGCAGTATATTTAGGGTCCACGGTCCTCTCCCACTAAATGCCAGTGACAACTCTCCCCCTGAATCATTTCCTGCCTCTCACCCCTTCCCACATCCTTGTTCTAGGGGAATGGTGCTGCCTCCTTGTGGAAAACACGTTCAACAGAGAATTCAGCACAGTACATACCACACCATTTGAGTTCTGATTTAGAAACATCCATTCAGAGCTGTTTTCAAGGGCAGAGAAAATATCTTTAAAGGTAAGAAAGATGCTTTAATTTATACAGTGTACTTGAGGAACGCTTTTCAAACGTAACTATCATTTGTATAATGGTTACATGGGTCAGACATTTTTTTACTTCTCTGTATTTTAGGGTGAACCATAAGAAATTTTCTTTTTTTGGTAATACAAATTGTCAAATAGCAGTAAGTGTATATAGTTCACATACTATACTGACTCATTTAATCCTCACAATAAGCTTGTGAAACCAGCATCCCCATTTTATAGATGGGAAGCAGAGGTATTGAGAGGCTAACTTGCCTAGGGCACATAGACAGTATGCAGGGAAAGTAAGGCTGAGATTTTTTTTTTTTTTTTTTTTTTTGCGGTACGCAGGCCTCTCACTGTTGTGGCCTCTCCCGTTGCAGAGCACAGGCTCTGGACGCGCAGGCTCAGTGGCCATGGCTAATGGGCCCAGCCGCTCCGCGGCATGTGGGATCTTCCCGGACCGGGGCACGAACCCGCATCCCTTGCATCAGCAGGCAGACTCTCAACCAGTGCGCCACCAGGGAAGCCCAAGGCTGACATTTAAGTAGGCATTCAGGCCCCTGGAGTCTTGCCCTTGACCCCTGTGCAATACTGCCCCCTAACAGCCCTTGCCAGTGGTGCTTCTTCAGACTGTCAGCTCTCAGAAGGCAAAATCAGACTGAGAGAGACTGGCAGGAGTATGAAGGAGGGAAATAGGTAGGTGAAAAAAGGAAAAGGCTTTCCAGGCAGAGGACAGAGAGGTGTGAAACAGCGTGACCTCTAGAGGTTTCTGTTAGTAGTTCAACAGGATCGGGGAAAAGAGTGTGGAGGAGTGGAGATAAAACTTCTAGTGAGGCAGACAGCAGGCCAGCTGTGAACAATGGACCCTGACAACCATCCAAGGAATCTGCTCTTTGTCCTGAATACCTGGATGTATTAAGGCCATATTTGCATTTTTGAAAGAGCAGCCTGACACCTGGGTGGAGATCATTTGAGCAAGTTTAGAATATGAGGATATGAGAAGTTTGAGCTAGTTTAGAATATGAGAAGGCAGGAAGTGATGAGATTCTGGACAGAGGACCTATTTAAGGGCAGAGGACCAGATCACCCCAACGTACTCTGAAAGGAAGCTGGCTGCATAGCCTTGGGGAAGTTACTTAGTTTCTCTCTGCCTCAATTTTTCTCATGTGTAAAATAACAAGAATAATACCAAGCTGTACTTTCTGAGTCTTCATTTCTTCCTCATTCACGTACATCCCTAGAATTTGATTACTCTTCTGATTTAATTAACAAGACACTTATTAGTTAGTGTCTTGTGTCCTTAGGACCACACAGGGCAGGGCATGCAGAGTTCCCGCCCCCCCCCACCCCCAATGTTCTTTCATAATTGATGCCATATCACTAATAACCTTTCCATATCTATTCAGAAAAGATTCCCGTCTTATGCTTCCCCCGCAGCCCCAACGCACAAGCATCCCCTCTCCTCTCTGCTTTATTCCTATAGCACTTGACATCCCATGTATGCTGTTTTAAGGTTTATTGTTCATCTCCCCTAACTAGAATATGAGCGTTGTACAGAAAAATCTAATTTTATTCAATGCTGTATTTCCAGTGACTAGAACATTGCCTGGTATATAGTAAGTGCTCAGCAAACATACGTTAAGTGAATAAATGGATGGATGGGTGGATGGATGGCTACTTTTGTCTAGAACTAGCCTTGTCCAAAGATGTCTCAAAACCAAGGTTGCATCCACCGAGAGCACCTTTTCATCCAGTGAAAACTCCAGGCCCTAAAGAATATGCACTGAACACAATAATTCTTAAAATAAAATCTAAAATGTATATATCCCAGAACTTTTGCTTACCCACAACGAGGGGAAAAACACCTTCTAAACTGAAGTGCTTACCTACATTTAAAATTACAATGAGCTGCACTTTTCTTAGCCAGCACCATTCTTCTTAGTTTCAGAAGAATATACCTTTGTATATATTTTCAAATCTACACCCAAGTGTTTTTCTTTTCAGTATGCACTAAAATTTGCAGTAGAAATGTACATTAGTTTAAGTGAATTGAGCAGAATGATTGGACTAGGGAAAATAAAACTAATTATTCATGTCACTAGTACTTTAAAATGCAGAGTAGTTATCAGGAACACACATAATTATAAGTAATGCAGTTATTTTTTTAATAATGAAGCCACAGCTAAGGTTAATTAATACTTTTAATAAAAAAAATAAAATTTTGTTCTTTGAAGTTACAATATGTTATTTGTTAGTTTTAGATATTTTTCATGGAAATATGTGTGCACTCTGCTTACATTTTTCAAACAAATAGTATTAATTTTTTATGAGTATCTCCAAAGCCACCAGTAAGCAATAGCAGTGTGTGACACATTCAAACACTCTTTTTTTGCTTGAATCCTAATTGGGATTCTTTTTGGAACATTCCAGAACATTCCATAGGAATCAAATGCCAATGACTTCAGTAGGAGATGAAGATACACGTCCTGACTACCTACCAATGTTTTAAATCCTCAATAGTTCCTTTTCTTGAGTAGGTTTGCTACCTCCACTCTGAAATAAGCCTAACTAGATTGTTCCAATACATTTCATTTATATTTACTGATTCTGCCCCAGTCTACAATTTAATTTCTTACTAAGAATTGCAAACTATAGTCCCTCCAGTCAAAAACCAGAATCTCTCAAAGCCTTATTCTGTCTCCTTTCTCAAGATTTTTTTTTTTTTTTTGGTACGCGGGCCTCTCACTGTTGTGGCCTCTCCCGTTGCGGAGCACAGGCTCCGGACGTGCAGGCTCAGCGGCCATGGCTCACGGGCCCAGCCTCTCCGCGGCATGTGGGATCTTCCCGGACCGGGGCACGAACCCGTGTCCCCTGCATCGGCAGGCGGACTCTCAACCACTGCGCCACCAGGGAAGCCCCCTTCTCAAGACTTTTGAAATGAGATGAAAAGATTTTTGAAATGAGATGAAAAGAAGATGAAAAAGGCTATGGATTCTTGAAACCAAGTAAGGATACCAGAATCAGCTTCTGCTCTGAATGAAAGGACAGGGCTTCTCTATTTATTATTCTTATGAAGTATGATTTTCTTGCAAAGATAGATTTTATATATGCTGTAAAAGTAGAATGGAATATAATTTATAGACGAAAATGGGATGCTTTTGAGTCAGAAAAGGATACTATTAATAATTACATCGGTACACCAGGTGCACAAGAGGACTATACAGGCCAACTGAGATGCATGCCACACTGTGTACAAGTCAAGGGTGAAATCTATGCTTTATTAAATAAGCATCAGAAGACCTAATTAAGAGTATCATCACTAGAGTCAGTGAAGTTTTAGAGCTGAGTACAATTCAAGAGATTCCTAAACCCACTTATTTTAGAGAGAGCGCAAGGCCAAAGTGCAGCGAGGTTAACCCACCTGTCCAAGTTACACAGAAAAGGTAGGTGGTTGTGTTGAAATTGGAAACGGGTCTCCTGATTCGCTGTGATCTATTTTACCATACCTCCTCTAGGCAAAAGGGATCCATATTGTCTACGGTATGTAAGTAACTTGTAAAATATTCTTGAAGGAAAGAACCACAATATCACAAAATGGGATACAAAGCATAGACCAAAAGAAATTTCACAATCTTGATCTGAAAAGAAATAATTTCCTTTCTTTACAAACCGGCAACCAAAGGGAATGAATATTGCCCTTTGCATTTTGGCGTACTTTTACTCATTTAAGTAAATCTACAAATACATTGTAAGACATTGGCAAATTATTCAGAAGAAGGGGGAACACTCAGCCATCAAAAATCCCAAGAAGCTCTCAGCGTCCTGAAGAACTTAATACTGTTAATTATTTGCAAATATTCACTTTCTGAGATTAGCCTTATAGAAAGTCTCTCTTTTTTAGGATGAGTGGGTCTTATGGAAACATTTAGATATTAGATATCATAAGTAAAACAAATTTTTATCAACTTTATATAATCCATATAAAAAGTACTGTTAATATTTTTACATTCACATTTTTTAAAGTCATTTAATCAGAAAGGTTGGTAAATGTCCTCATTATTTCATGACATAGATCATATCTTCCTGAAGTAAACATCAGTCTTAAAATTGATCATCATTCAGAGAAGAAAACCTTTTTTTTTCTTTTTAAAGCATATTTACTTCTAAGTAGGAATGTAAACAGGATCTTATGGGATGACATTTTGTGAATACTCTTTTATATTCTCTGACTCTGTGAAAACTGAAAATTCTCCCCTACTACTTGCCCTGCAGGATGGCTGAACAAACCTCATCTCATCTATCTGAAATGAATCCAATTTAATTCTGCTTGACCAAAAATCTGTTTCCATAGTTCGAAAACATGCAATCACCTTAAAGTACATTGCCATTGTAGCTATTGCTGAGGAAAATACACCTTGATTGAGAAAACAGTCCAGTGTGGCTTTTGAAAAATAAAATGACCCTCCCTGGTACACAATTTGGTAAGGCGGTTGATGAAAGTAGGCAGGTCAAAGGTTACAGTCTTAGAATTAGCATTACAAATCACTTGCATATTTAAATGTCAAGACTTTGACAATTCTAATAAACATTTAAATTCTACATATATCAGTAATCTCTTTGTAGCTGGAGGGCAAGATAAAAAACTGTGAAGAAAAGTAAATTTACAACAAATTATTCTGTTACTCAAAAATAAATAATTTGCTTTCTTCCCTAGTAGTTTTTCCCCCATACATTCACATCTTATTACCTGTAATCACAAACATATCCTTTTAAGAGAGAATTTTTTTTTTTGCTGTACGCAGGCCTCTCACTGTTGTGGCCTCTCCCGTTGCTGAGCACAGGCTCCGGACGCGCAGGCTCAGCGGCCATGGCTCACGGGCCTAGCCACTCTGCCGCATGTGAGATCTTCCCGGAAGGGGGCACGAACCCGTGTCCCCTGCATCGGCAGGTGGACTCTCAACCACTGCGCCACCAGGGAAGCCCCAAGACAGAATTTTAAAAACTTTTAGTACAACTTTAAAACACTGTTGTTGAATATTTGTAGTATATTAATCCAAATTATTTAATTGCTGTTATTGGTCTGTTAAAAATCTAAAGATTTAAAATATGTATTTTTTAATGAACCTAGTAATCTTTTATTTAAGTCAATACCTCCTCAAATGAACCAAGTAATTATTAATTAATCAGATCATTTACTTCCATAAACCACTGCTATCTTTAAACATGTTATAGCTTACAGTAAAAGAGACTCTTTTCATTGGCAATTAATGGGCAGTTAACTGTTTTCCTTTCACATTAGTTAATATTATAAAATGCATAAATTTTTAATTTCTTCATTTCTAGGTGTTTAACTTGCAAATGAAATAGCTATTTTACAAATGTTTACTTAAAAAACAATTTCTTAATACATAGCAAGTACTAATTGATAAAAAACATAAAAGTAAGGCTGATAATTCTTTCCTTATTTGGGGATACATCTGGTTTACCTAGTAACTTAAGCAGCTGTGATTTCATTAACGATGAAACAAGACTACTAAGAAAAAAATCTGATCATTTCAAATTTTATTCACAAGAACATTTCTATTTCCGAATGTCCTAGAATGTCCTCTTATGAATTATTTTACATAAAGGAAATAGTCTATCATAGCTCTGTTTCATTTTCCTATATCAGATTTGCCTTAATAACCTGCTTATCGTTAAATAAACCGTAAACCAATAAACACAATAACAAATCATTAGTGAAGTATTAGAAAAGAATATCAAACGGAGCTGTTGGGCATGCATAAATCTGTCTAAAGACACAAGTCTTTATCCAAGAGGCTAAGTGCAATTACTAACAATCTTATAAACCCAAACAAGACACAGAAAATCAACAAAATGATTTTACTCTAAGCACACATTCTTACTAAAATGTCTATTTCATAAGGGAGGGGCTTTTTGTTTGGTGTTCCTAATGTATCCCCAGCGCCTAGAGCAGTGTATGGCACATGTAGTGTGATCGGTAAATACATATTGATGAACACCCTGTGAGACAGCCCCTTTTACTTTGTGGCCAAATGCAAATTTTAAAAAAGGAGAGAGAAGAAAGAAAAAAGTGATGCATATAGGTGTATAATATGAAATACTACATTTATAAATTTACAGACTTTACAACTTTTTGGTCATCTCTCTTCTTCTAGGACATTTTCTCTTTCTCTATTCTGTTCCTCTCACTCCCTCCTACTCAAAGTAAAAATCAGAATCTATTTTCTTCTTTCTCTGGTAAACATATGTTAATTAGTAGATAGGGTGCTGATCTGAACAGAATTCATCTTCTTTTACTCTCTTTCTAAATGTGACACATGATCTATTTCAAACATTTGAAATAAAAGCAATTTAAAAAATAATTGGTGTCATTCTTGCTTCTTTAGTACGTGGTTTTCTAGAAAAGTAAGAATCATATCTTTGGAAAGCTTTACATGGCACCTACTAGAGACATTCACTAACTACCAAAAACAAAACAAAAGCAAACAGTCAAGTTTGGGCCAAGAAGAACACATAATTCTGAAAGCATTAACAACAGAATATGTACAAAGGCTATAAATGTCAACAGAGATCTAATAGAATTTAATAGAATTTCAACAGCATTCTAAAAGCCTTTATGAAATGTAAGCTCTGAGGCAGGTGTTTTTTTTTCTCTTCTTCATTGATGTAATGCCAATACTTAAGCCAGTGCCTGACACACAGTAGGCAATCAGTAAGTATATCTTGATGGAATAAATATACTTCCTACTTGTACAAGTGTGACATTTAAAACTTGTTTTTCAAAAATTTTAGACATAAGATTGAAAAATAAGCTCATTGAAGTTAAATATGGGTGAGGGCAGTTAGCTATATAATGTATGAAATATGTTGGCCCAAGACAGTTTTGTTTTTTTTTTTGCGGTAGGCGGGCCTCTCACTGTTGTGGCCTCTCCCGTTGCGGAGCACAGGATCCGGACGCGCAGGCTCAGCGGCCATGGCTCACGGGCCCAGCCGCTCCGCGGCATGTGGGATCTTCCCGGACCGGGGCACGAACCCGTGTACCCTGAATCGGCAGGCGGACTCTCAACCACTGCGCCACCAGGGAAGCCCCCAAGACAGTTTTTAAGTACCATATTTTGGGTCTTTGTCCTCAGATAAACTAACAGTGTGTTTTTCCCATAAACAGTAAAATAGTAGACTTATCGTTCACGATGAGAGCCACATGCCTACCAATTCAAAATTTTCAGACTTCAAAATACAATAGAAGTGCTACAGGCAATTTCTTTTTTAAGATGTTCCAATTTGCTTTTATTTTATTTTGATGAAGTGCTGAGCTTGAACAAGGCCTTTCAGATACTTCACTATTTGACTCGTTCATTTAACTTAAAAAGTGAAAGACCTGTGTAATTAGTAGACAATCCCCTCAGCTTGGGCTAGACCAAGGTTATTGAATCAAGACCATCAACTAACCACACACAAACCATCACAAAGCAGTATATATCAATAAAAGTTCACAAACCACAAACCAACAGCATATACACATTTCATCCTCAAACTGAATTCATTATATTAAGCAAGTCTTAAAAAAGCCACAATGCTTGAGATCAGAAATAATCCCATTCTAGAAAAGCCACGTATGCAGAAAAGTCCACTTTCATAATCACAGATCCAGAATGAAGAAATGAAATCTGTGTACTCACCTGGCTAATGGGTTCTTTTGTAGGGGGCTTTCCTCTTCTGGCTGTGCTAGTAGCCAGGGTCGTGGTGGTCTCCATAATTGACGTGGACATCTCTGACTGCATGGCAGTGGCTGTCGACTCAGTTGTCATAGAGGAAGGCACTTCACCAACCAGTCTCACATTTCCCACTATGGCGATGTTGGCATCATTTTCGGCTGCCATATTCAGAACTTTCAAGCCATTGTAGTAAAGCCCAGAGAGCTGACCCTGGAAGGGCTGGCCCTGCTCTTTCCCGCCAATTATTATGGTTGCTTGGCTATTGAAGATTGTGAGCTGACGCCCTGTAAAAATAATATTACATACATGCAAAAATGTTGACTGTGAACTCTACATTCTACAAAGGATGATAAAACAAATCTTTCATGGGGTGGATAATGAGAGCAATAAACTATAAGAGAGGCATTTGACTCATAATTCATTGCTTATAAATGAGGTGTCCATGAAATGCATAATCATTGGCAAATACTTGTAAATTCTCAACTTATTATAAATGTAGTGCTTTTGCTAAAAGACCAATCAAAGATATGTATTATAAATTAATTTTTAGTGGATTCCTTTCCCCTTTTACCTCAAGACCTTATACTGTTGGTCTCTTAAGTCTGAATTGTTTAATTAAAAATGAGATATTTAATATTTCAAGTATTTGTCATTCTAAAATTACCACTGGTAGAAACTCATCTATAGCAGCTGAAATCTGATTTTAAATTTATGGTAAAAATTTCATAATTCACATAATGGCCACAGGTATCTATATGCTCTTCTTTAGAAATGTGTATTTTTTGAAGGCAATAGTCCATTGTTATTTGAATTATTCTGTTTTCCGGCAAATACACTGAAAAGAAACACATAGTTTACACTGAGCGTGTCAGAGACAAAAAAAAATCCAAAAAGATTTTTCTGATTGGCTTTCAGCAAGTCTATTAAAACAAAACAAAATGAAAAAAAATATAGCTTCAGATGTAAAAAGCAGCTTCAGCAATGATACACAAACCGATGGAGAAATTATGGCACATTTCCATCAAACAGCAATCCTCAGCACAACAGTACCAATATCATCAAATTGAGTATCCAGTTTTAGCAGATTGCTCTCTGTTCATAAAAAGCATGCACACAACTTTAAGTTCAGTTTTAATTAGGGCTTGTTCCCAAATGCTCTTAGAAGGTTGCAAACGTTAAAGGGACTTCATTTTGACTGGCAATCCATATTGCCCACTATTTAAGATGCCTAGAGTTTAAACCAAGAGTTTTTTTGTTGTTGTTTTTTTCAGGACCATAATGAAGATATCAGAACTACATATATTTTAGTTAATAATTTAGAGGCTGGAACATGTAATATAATCTATAAATGATTTATCATTTTGGGTTAATGCTTGCTGTGAGTACCTTCATAGATTGAGTTAGTGGATTATATTTAACAGTCCCTTTAACCTTAAGTTAACAGGGTAAGATTATTAAACAGCTGGTACGTCTAAAAATGTATAGAAATTATTATACAAGGAATGCAAATATTACTATCTACATTTTACTGTTTTAAATTTGTTTTTAATTTAGTTTTACGGAAAATTTATTTTTTATGTTTATTAGTGTTACAATGAAGTACTACTTGGTTATGTTCAAATTATTTTTTTATTTGAAGTTTTAATCAATGTTTTTTACCTTTGTCGAGTAGCCATTCATCAACTACTCGACCAAGTCGATATGGAATTCGCTGTCTAGCAATCGCCAGGCGCTCGTTATCATTGTTTCCTTTAAAGTTTAAAGAGACATTTCATTGGTTAAAATCTGTAAGGTCAAAGGTTAAAAGTTAATACTTAAAGCTTGAGCTATACAGTTGCCACATGATTTTTTTGAAATTTGGAATTTTAAAAAGTTCTACCTAGAACATTTCATGTTTCAGACTTGTCATTCATTCATTTATTTTATTTTAGCAAACAAAATTATTCCTATGTTAATTGAAAATTAGAAATCTGCATTTGAGCTAGGTTATTAAAACTTATGTTATAGACAGACCCGAACAACCAATTTAAACAGCAAATAATAGCTTTACAAAAAAATGAACATTGATCTCAGGGTTTTGTCTTTTTGATGTTTCTTATTAACTAGTTAAACATGTTCAGGTGAAACAGGTTTAAGTTTTCAAAATACATTCAATCTCTTCTTATTCCAGATTAGTAATTTATGAACACCAAACTTAATACCATCTTCGGCACACTGAAGCATCTAAAATAGGCCTAGCATACTTTATGTCCTATTCAGAGAAGAGAAATTCTTATTCATCTCATTTAAGGAAACCACAAAGTCTGAATAGTTCTTGTATATTCCACACAAATTGGTTTATCAACCACTTGGACATCACAAGGGAATACATCTTGCATCATCAAATATGTTATGATAGGAAAAGGCTTTGACAAAAGTGACTTTGAGTGTCCTTCAGTTTCATTTAAAACTCGACAGATTGAGGCGTATGACATTTGAAAAAAATTATGTGCTCAAATATTTGCTTTTTATTAAACTATTCTAAAGAAGGCATGATAACTTCAGGAACAAATACAAGCCACAACAGTGGTCCCTATTCATAGCTCTAAACTAAGTGGGAGCCTTGATTCTTTGAATAAAAAAATTATCTGATAAAAACATAGTTTAAATTGACCTTGAATAATGCTTGCAAATAGATGACTGTTTTCTTGATCTATGAAGCACTTAGGAAGAATCTAGACTGCCATCTCAGCACTCAATCGTGTATATTGTCAGAAGCTTTTCTATTCTATGAAAATTAACTAATGTGGAGTTTTGAACTAAGACATTTTGGTAATAGCTCACGTGAGGACTCAGAGGTGAAAGAAATGGTGAATGGTAGGTAGTACTGCCCACAAGAAAAGACTGGAGCATTTTACCAGGGAAGATAAAAGATACATTTTTCTCAGATTTAGAATAATTAACAAATGTTTTCTTAGGCTAGTTTTATTCATATACTATACTTACCACAATAAACCCACCATATTAGTCACACACTTTTAGAGAAAGAGAAAAGAACTATCATTTAGACCTTATCAATTTGTCCTTTGAAGTTTTATATGACTGAAAATATTTCATACATTAGTATTTAATTGAAAATGTAAATACCAAAGTGGAACCAAATATATAGTTTAATAAAAACATTGATATCTAGCTCTCTGTAGTATGAAATTATTAAAAGGTTATAGTATTTTATCCTATGGGAACACATTTTTGGTATATTGATAATTTTTTTAAAAGGATAAAATAGCATGAATTCCAAGCCTATCTTTGTTTTCAAGAAGTGTGTACATTTTACGTTCTCTGTTGTGTGCCTGTATACATATATCAATATATTTGGAAAAAGATACTAAAATTTAGTATTACTTGTCTTATGGCAGCATGATTCTTGATGAATATGTATTTTGGCTTCTATGTGATTTATGTAATGAACATGTTTATGTACATAATTTGATAAGCAAATTAAATACTTTCAAAAACACATTCCCTTTGCTCTATGGACTTGTTTGCAGAGCAACACTCATACCAATTTACACTATTATACCTCTCCTGACAACTTTACAATTATGTGGCCCCTTGTGCTGTTTTTCATGCTGGAGTGTTCCCATCATCAGAAATGATCTATTTCCTCAGACACCGCCCAAATCTAGGCTGCAAATCACCTCTTGCCCAATTACTACTACAATATAATAACAGACATCTCTGCATCCTCTCCACAGCAATCCCACCCATTCTCCACAGGTCAGCCAACACCCTATCAGGCCGCTTGTCTATTATAACCCTCCCATTGCCTTCAGGATAAAATCTCGACCACCTGATGAGGCTTATGATGACTTCCGTGATCTGGTCTCTTCCCACCTCCCCTGCCCCATCTCATGGCTGTCACTGTCTTGCTCTCCTCTTTCCATCCTCATGAGAATTCTTTCAATTCTTCTAAAGCCCTCCTTTTACCTCTGGACTTTTGCACTTGTACTCTCCTCTACTTGCAAGATTTTCCTCACTCCCATCCCATCCCATCCTCACCTTTCCTTAGCCAAACATGACTCATTAATGGAGTCTTCTTGGCAGGAACACTATTTCCTCAGGAGGTCTTCCCTGATGTCCCCAAGTTAAATTAGGACACCTGAATATATGCTTTCCTGACACCTGATACATGCTCTTTTGAAACAAGCACTGACCCTGTAATTGCATATTCAATTAATATTTTCTCTCTGAACTCTGAAATTCCATGAGGTCAGGTATTATGTGTAGTGTTTATTGTTGTATTCTCAGTGTTTGCACAATATCTGTCATAGAACCTCCTATGAAATATCTGTAGAATGAAGTAGCAAAGGAAATCTTGTTTTAAATTCTGATAGCTTCTGTGGCACCATTATCTCATCTCCACAGGCTAAAAACATTCAGAGGAAAGCAAATACTTGTGCCAGAGGATAGATCACATGTAGCTAAGCCTCCCTTTGTACTTTCCAAAGGAAACATCAAATATTTCAATTATAATTTTATGTCTTTAATATCACTGATTTGAACATCCGTACAATCAGTTCATTATTTTTTTTATAATAACTGCCCTGTGCCACAAAACGGATAAACATAGTTATTATTAGTAGGGAAAGTAGAGAGAAAAGTCTTAAATAATACAGCTGGAGGAAATGGAAGCCTTTTGAATGATTTTGAAAAGAGTACATAAAAATGCAAGAATACATATACACCCACATGCATACAGACATACAATTTGCCCTCATACCTTTAACTGGCACTCACAGAACAATTAACATGATCGATATGGTATGATTTAAATCAACAATAGTTTCTGAAGATTCTTGAGACTCAGCTAAAAAGAGAACCTACACTGCATTCCCAATGAATAACAAAGAGGTGATCTAACAACAACAAGAAAAAAATAAGAGTGGGCAGCAGAGATAGGTATAAAAAGACACACTAATTTTTAAGACAGATACCCACACAAATGGGCTCATACAATCCCATAACCCACAGATTTCAGATGTCTTCTAGTCGAGAGTATTTTTTTAATTGAAATATTTGATTTTGAAATCCAAGGACAGACTTTATTCTTAGTTGGCATAATGGATAGGAAATCAGATGGCGTTTACTTCAGTATATGTTGACTTTATTCTCCAAATCCTTTGTTTTTCTACTAGAATATAAAACTAATAACTTTTCTTGTGACAAAATTGTATATAGGGGCTTCCCTGGTGGCGCAGTGGTTAAGAATCCGCCTGCAAATGCAGGCGACATGGGCTTGAGCCCTGGTTCGGGAAGATCCCACATACCACGGAGCAACTAAGCCCGGGTGCCACAACTACTGAACCTGAACTCTAGAGTCCACAAGCCACAACTACTGAGCCTGCATGCCACAACTACTGAAGCCCAAGTGCCTAGAGCCTGTGCTCTGCAACAAGAGGAGCCACCACAATGAGAAGCCCACACACTGCAACGAAGAGTAGCCCCTGCTCGCCACAACTAGAGAAAGCCTGCACACAGCAACGAAGACCCAACACAACCAAAAATAAATTTTTTAAAAAACTGTATATAAGTACATTATCAACAAACAAAGGCACATCTAAATAGAGTGACAATGTCTTCCTAACAGATGATTCCCAAACCCCTCTTAGTATTGGGTACAAAATAGCTCCGATTGTTTAAGTTCACCAGGAATAAGCCCACAATTTGCCTCTACTTCATGATTTTCATTAACAAGCTGCACATGGAAAGGCATAAATGAAGTACATTATTTTAAGAAAATGCCCTAAAAGCATTTCATTCCTTTACAAATTCATGGTGATATGTTATTTATAACATATCCAATAACTCTGCATGATTGTATTCATTTTATTTAATCCTGTCCTTACTTTGATATGCTTCTAAAATTTTACATGCAATATAAAGGACATAAACAACCCATTTGATCAGGAAAGGTCAAAGATAAATATAATTTCTGATGACCTTTACTTTTCTTTGGAAAGTGTTGGGATCTGATACCAAGCATGCTGGGATGTAGAAACACTACATGGATTTTCTTTGGACAGTCAAATGTTGCAGGCTTATACAGATAGAAGAGGTTAAAAACAAGGCAAGTGTACCTGAAAACTGAAATCAAATGAAAGGCGAGAAACTATTTTCAACTTCAAGTATCCTAAATCAGAGGTAAGGATAAAGCAGTAATGACCCACTTGTCAAAGACCAATTCATTTTGGAATTATAAAAAGTGTCCAAGTAGAGTTTCAACTTTTTAAAAAGCATGCAAATCAACTACAATAATCTACTGAATACACGAATTAGGTTTATAAAGCCAGAGCTTCTCACTGAATAAAGGATAATAATTTAGTTGCATACTTCCTTTACCCCAATAAAAGTGGAATGAGGTTTTTCTTTTGATTTACTTTCTTTTTCCTCCAGTTAATTTTATGTGGGTTAAAATTGTTGTTACCTCCACTGAAAATGTCACCAGCAACATACATGTCTCTGCTGAAGTAATTTTCAAACAATAGAACAGTATGTAAAATGTGGTTTACTTTTCATTTTGAAGGATTCAGTAATTTTTTTAATTAATAAATTTTTAAAAAATTAAATATAATTGATATATAACATTATATCAGTTTCAAGATTCAGTATTTTTGACAAGAAGCAGGACCCATCTAGTAACACTACTACCAATTGATAGGTTCTAGCTCTAATTGGTGTGGCCATTTGGGTATAAGGTACTGTACATAATGGATATTTCGAACAAGGTTCCACAGGTGGAGAATAAGACGGAAAATCTGATAATTCATACTTAAAAGTGTAGCACCCTCAATTTTGATTGAATTCAGGATAGTTTTACTTTCCCACCTAACCGATAATATTTGGTCACACTACAGTATATTAATTTTTTATAAATCAGTAGACTTCAAGGAAACAAGAGTAATTTCAAAGAATCAAGGTAAGCAGCAAGGAGTAATAAAACTCAAATCCTTGAATTGGAGTTAAATTTCATGGTGGTACTCAGAAAACAAAGGGAAATAAAATTGTAATCATATTTTTATGACTATTGGTCAGTAGAGACAAGCTATATGAACTTCGCTAACACATATTTTTCTCCTCTCATTTTCACAGATCTCCCCTGATGTGTAATTTCTCTTCAGAAATAAAAGTGGCAGTTTTGATAAGACATAGTAATATACTTGGAAAACAATAAGGAAAAGCAACTTTATGAACCCAACATTTGTTCAGAATAATCTGAAAGTGAAAACAAAGATACTCGCTTCTTCTGAAGGTTTCCTGTTTCCTCTTTTTTAAGGCTAGGAAAGGAAACACAAAAGGGTTCTTAAATGCTGTACATACTTCCAGAGAAGATTAGGAGTCTGTTTTTAGACTTTTTGTTTTTAAATGAGAACATGGCATTTGGCTGTGCCTAGGCCCATAAAGCAAAGTAAAAGTTTAACAAAGTTTTGCAAAATTACTCTAGTTTTAAAAGCAGCATTATCACATTATTTCCAACTACATGCTGTACGAATAGTTGTTGTACAAACCATACAATACAGTAATATCTAATTTAGCTGGCAAGGCTCCAAATAAGTAGATTTTGAACACTATTGACACTCCTCAAGGGGCAAAGTTGTGAAAAAAATATAGCTGTTTTAATGAAAATATCTGTTCTATGTATTACATGATTTGCTGTATCGTTAAGATATGTACATAACAAACATTT
Organism: Grampus griseus; assembly: GCF_964374135.1. Classification (NCBI taxonomy): domain Eukaryota; kingdom Metazoa; phylum Chordata; class Mammalia; order Artiodactyla; family Delphinidae; genus Grampus; species Grampus griseus. Next base: position 40,624,207 of record NC_139009.1, read on the forward strand.
GGCTCCTGCCTACTTCGCCAGTTTCATCTTGAACCATTTATTTCTAACTCTTTAAATTCTAGTCACTGTGGACTTCTTTCAAATTCTACAACCAAGCTAATCCTCTTCGAAGGTGCCATTCACCGTGCTTTGCAAATTTCCTGCATTTCTGTGTACACCTCAACACTCCCACCCATCCCAACATGCACACAGACACAGACATCTGAGTCTGGCCAACTTATTTCTTCTTTTGATATTAGCTTATATGATTCTCAGGAAAGCATGTTCTGGATCCCTCCACCAAATTAACCTAGAGCCTTCCATTGTGCATCCTTGTAACACTTAGTAGCAGTAACTGTAATTGTGATGAAATGGTTTCACGTAACTGATTCTAGATTATGGGTTCCTTGCAAGTAAGGACTATGTGTGGTCCATCTGTTCACTGTTTTATATACATACCTATATATATATTTGAAAATACACAAAGTGAATTTTGCTTGGACTTCATATTGCCTTTTTTTCTTCCTTGCCCACCTCTTATCTCTGCTCTCATGCCACTCATTGATAGTCCAAGGCATGCATCCATGTCTACTCTTCCTAGACATATCTCATGTACCCAAAAGACTTCACTTTCCTTCTCTAGTTCCAATAGTCAAATCCTTTGTTTCTTTAGTACAGCTTAGCTATACATTAGGAAAGCAATCTGACTCAATGAAGTTAACACATAAGCACTGTGTACTCAAAGTACTGTTTCAGGTATACATCAATACATCTCATAGAAACTATTATTAAAGGGTTTAGATTTTGGCTGGGGAGTCAAGGGCCAAAATGAGGAAAGTTAAATGGAAGCTCAAGATAATAGATAACTATGCATACGTATAAATTAACCACTGCTTGAATTGTAGTTGCCACAGAAGTTCAGACAGGGCATTGGATTAGAACAGACAAAGGTGTGATAGAACCCAAAGAATTTTACCTAGATCACAAGCAGTCTAAGTTTTATTGAAATAAAAATCAGATAAAAATGTGTTGTAATGTGGATATTAACACCCCAAAAGTTGATAATTGATTATTCTGTTTAATTTCATAAAGCTCTACACGCCTACCTCTATTTTTTAAGTAAATATATTCTCTAAAAGAATATATTTTGACTCAAACTAATTGCAGATACAAATAAAAATGGTTAAAATACATATGCCATGCAAAGTGAAACTTGTAATACACACAATGTTAAAACTATTGAATAAAATACTATGCTATCTCTTTGGTGGGGCTAATGGCAGACTCTGGGAGGGCTCACACCAAGGAGTACTTCCCAGAACTTCTGCTGCCAGTGTCCTTGTCCCCACGGTGAGCCAAGGCCACCCCCCACCTCTGCAGGAGACCCTCCAACGAAAAGCATGTGGGATCTTAGTTCCCACACCAGGTATCGAACCTGCACCTCCTTTAGTGGAAGCGTGGAGTCTTAACCACTGGACTGTCAAGTTTGATGGTTCTGCTGACGATCCAGTGGGGATTCCCAAGCTGAAGAAACTGCTGGCTGGCCACTGTGGGCTGGAACTCTGGCACTCAGAAGTGAGTTGCCAACCAGAGGGCAGACAGCAGAGGCAAGAAGAACTACAATCCCGCAGCCTCTGGAATAAAAACCATATTCACAGAAAGACAGACAAGATGAAAAGGCAGAGGGCTATGTACCAGATGAAGGAACAAGATAAAACCCCAGAAAAACAACTAATGAAGTGGAGATAGGCAACCTTCCAGAAAAAGGATTCAGAATAATGATAGTGAAGATGATCCAGGACCTTGGAAAAAGAATGGAGGCAAAGATGGAGAAGATGCAAGAAATGCTTAAGAAAAACCTAGAAGAATTAAAGAACAAACAGAGATGAACAACACAATAACTGCAATGAAAACTACACGAGAAGGAATCAATAGCAGAATAGCTGAGGCAGAAGAACGGATAAGTGACCTGGAAGACAGAATGGTGGAATTCACTACTGTGGAACAGAGAGAAGAAAAAACAATGAAAAGAAATGAAGACAGCCTAAGAGACCTCTGGGACAACATTAAACACAACAACATTCGCATTATAGGGGTCTCAGAAGGAGAAGAGAGAGAGAAAGGACCAGAGAAAATATTTGAAGAGATTATAGTTAAGAACTTCCCTAACATGGGAAAGAAAATAGCCACCCACGTCAAGAAAGCGCAGAGAGTCCCGTACAATATAAACCCTAGAAGAAACATGCCGAGACACATAGTAATCAAATTGACAAAAATTAAAGACAAAGATAAATTATTGAAAGCAGCAAGAGAAAAATGACAAATAACATACAAGGGAACTCCCATAAGGTTAATAGCTGATTTCTCAGCAGAAGCTCTACAAGCCAGAAGGGAGTGGCATGATATACTTAAAGTGATGAAAGAGAAGAACCTACAACTAAGATTACTCTACCCAGCAAGGATCTCATTCAGAGTCGATGGAGAAATCAAAAGCTTTACAGACAAACAAAAGCTAAGAGAATTCAGCACCACCAAACCAGCTCTACAACAAATGCTAAAGTAACTTCTCTAAGTGGGAAACACAAGAGAAGAAAAGGACCTACAAAAACAAACCCAGGGGCTTCCCTGGTGGCGCAGATGGTTGAGAGTCCGCCTGCCGATGCAGGGGACACCGGTTCGTGCCCCGGTCCAGGAAGATCCCACATGCCGTGGAGTGGCTGGGCCTGTGAGCCATGGCCACTGAGCCTGCGCGTCCGGAGCCTGTGCTCCACAACGGGAGAGGCCACAGCAGTGAGAGGCGCGCGTACCGCAAAAACAAAAAACAAAAAACAAAAAACAAACCCAAAACAATTAAGAAAATGGTCATAGGAAAATACATATTAATAATTACCTTAAACGTGAATGGATTAAATGCTCCAACCAAAAGACACAGGCTTGCTGAATGGATACAAAAACAAAACTCATATATATTGCTGTCTACAAGAGACTCACTTCAGACCTAGGGACACATACAGATTGAAAGTGAGGGGATGGAAAAATATATCCCATGCAAATGGAAATCAAAAGAAAGCTGGAGTAGCAATACTCATATCAGATAAAATAGACTTTAAAATAAAGAATGTTACAACAGACAAGGAAGGCGAGTACATAATGATCAAGGGATCAATCCAAGAAGATATAACAATTCTAAATATATATGCACCCAATATAGGAGCAACTCAATACATAAGGCAACTGCTAACAGCTATAAAAGAGGAAATCGACAGTAACAAAATAATATTGGGGGGCTTTAACACCTCAGTTACACTAATGGACAGATCATCCAAAATGAAAAAAAATACGGAGACAGAGGCTTTAAATGACACAATAGACCAGATAGATTTCATTGATATTTATAGGAAATTCCACCCCAAAACAGCAGATTACACTTTCTTCTCAAAGGTGCATGGAACATTCCCCAGGATAGATCATATCTTGGGTCACAAATCAAGCCTCAGTAAATTTAAGAAAATTGAAATCATATCAAGCATCATTTATGACCACAATGCTATGAGATTAGAAATCAATTACAGGGAAAAAAACGTAAAAAACACAAACACATTGAGGCTAAACAATATGTTACTAAATAACCAGGAGATCACTGAAGAAATCAAAGAGGAAATCAAAAAATACCTAGAGAAAAATGACAATAAAAACACAACGATCCAAAACCTATGGGATGCAGCAAAAGCAGTTCTAAGAGGGAAGTTTATAGCTATACAAGCCTACCTCAAGAAACAAGAAAAATCTCAAATAAACAATCTAACTTTACACCTAGAGGAACTAGAGAAAGAAGAACAAACAAAACCCAAAGTTAGCAGAAGGAAAGAAATCATAAAGATCAGAGCAGAACTAAATGAAATAGAAACAAAGAAAACAATAGCAAAGATCAATAAAACTAAAAGCTGATTCTTTGAGAAGATAAACAAAATTGATAAACCATTAGACAGACTCATCAAGAAAAGGAGGAAGAGGACTCAAATCCCTAAATTTAGAAATAAAAAAGGAGTAATTACAACAGACACCGCAGAACTACAAAACATCCTATGAGACTACTACAATCAACTGTGTGCCAATAAATGGACAACCTGGAAGAAATGGACAAATTCTTAGAAAGGTATAACCTTCCAAGACTGAACCAGGAAGAAATAGAAAATATGAACAGACCATTCAAAAGTAATGAAATTGAAACTGTGATTAAAAATCTTCCAACAAACAAAAGTCCAGGACCAGATGGCTTCACAGGTGAATTCTATCAAACATTTAGAGAAGAGCTAACACCCATCCTCCTCAAACTCTTCCAAAAAATTGAAGAGGAAGGAACACTCCCAAACTCATTCTATGAGGCTATCATCACCTTGATACCAAAACCAGACAAAGATACTACAAAAAAAATAAATAAAATTACTGACCAATATCACTGATGAATATAGATGCAAAAATCCTCAACAAACTACTAGCAAACAGAATCCAACAACACATTAAAACGATCATACACAATGATCAAGTGGGATTTATCCCAGGGAGGCAAGGATTCTTCAATATAAGCAAATCAAACAATGTGATACACCATATTAACAAACTGAAGAATAAAATCCATATGACCATCTTAGTAGATGCAGAAAAAAGTTCTGACAAAATTCAACACCCATTTATGATAAAAACTCTCCAGAAAGTGGGCTTAGAGGGAACCTACCTCAACATAATAAAGGCCATATACGACAACCCCACAGCAAACATCATTCTCAATGGTGAAAAACTGAAAGCATTTCCTCTAAGATAAGGAACAAGACAAGGATGTCTACTCTCACCACTGCTATTCAACATAGTTTTGTAAGTCCTAGCCATGGCAATCAGAGAAGAAAAAGAAAAAAAAGGAATACAAATTGGAAAAGAAGAAGTAAAACTGTCACTGCTTGCAGATGACATGATACTATACATAGAGAATCCAAAAAATGCCACCAGAATACTAGAGCTAATCAGTGAATTTGGTAAAGTTGCAGGATACACAATAAATGCACAGAAATCTCTTGCATTCCTATACACTAATGATGAAACATCTGAAAGAGAAATTAAGGAAACACTCATATTTACCATTGCAACAAAAAGAATAAAATACCTTGAAATAAACCTACCTAGGGAGACAAAAGACCTGTATGCAGAAAACAATAAGACACTGATGAAAGAGATTAAAGATGATGCCAACAGATGGAGAGATATACCGTGTTCTTGGATTGGAAGAATCAATATTGTGAAAATGACTATGCTACCCAAAGCAAGCTACAGATTCAATGCAATCCCTATCAAATTACCAATGGCATTTTTTACAGAAGTAGAATAAAAAAACCTTAAAATTTGTATGGAAACACAAAAAATCCCAAAGCCAAAGCAGTCTTGAGGGAAAAAAACGGAGCTGGAGGAATCAGACTCCCTGACTTCAGACTATACTACAAAGCTACAGTAATCAAGACAATATGGTACTGGCACAAAAACAGAAATATAGATCAATGGAACAAGATAGAAAGCCCAGAGATAAACCCACGCACCTATGGTCAACTAATCTATGACAAAGGAGGCAAGGATATACAATGGAGAAAAGACAGTGTCTTCAACAAGTGGTGCTGGGAAAACTGGACAGCTACATGTAAAAGAATGAAATTAGAACACTCCCTAACACCAAACACAAAAATAAACTCAAAATGGATTTGAGACCTTAATGTAAGACCGGACACTATAAAACTGTTAGAGGAAAACATAGGAAGAACACTCTTTGACATAAATCACAGCAAGATCTTTTTTGATCCACCTCCTAGAGTAATGGAAATAAAAACAAAAATAAACAAATGGGACCTAATGAAACTTCAAAGCTTTTGAACAGCAAAGGAAACCGTAAACAAGACGAAAAGACAACCCTCAGAATGGGAGAAAATATTTGCAAACGAATCAACGGACAAAGGATTAATCTCCAAAATATATAAACCGCTCATGCAGCTCAATACTAAAGAAACAAACACCCCAATCCAAAAATAGGCAGAAGACCTAAATAGCCATTTCTCTAAAGAAGACATACAGATGGCCAAGAAGCACATGAAAAGCTGCTCAACATCACTAATCATTAGAGAAATGCAAATCAAAACTACAATGAGGTATCACCTCACACCAATTAGAATGGGCATCATTCTACAAATCTACAAACAACAAATGCTGGAGAGGGTGTGGAAAAAAGGGAACCCTCTTGCACTGTTGGTGGGAATGTAAATTGATACAGCCACTATGGAGAACAGTATGGAGGTTCCTTAAAAAACTAAAAATAGAATTACCATATGACCCAGCAATCCCACTACTGGGCATATACCCAGAGAAAACCATAATTCCAAAAGACACATGCACCCCAACGTTCACTGCAGCACTATTTACAATAGCCAGGTCATGGAAGCAACCTAAATGCCCAACGACAGACGAATAGATAAAGAAGTTGTGGTACATATATACAATGGAATATTACTCAGCCATAAAAAGGAACAACATTGATTCTTTTGTTGAGATGTGGATGGATCTAGAGACTGTCATACAGAGTGAAGTAATTCAGAAAGATAAAAACAAATATCGTATATTAACACATGTATGTGGAACCTAGAAAAATGGTACACATGAACCGGTTTACAGGGCAGAAGTTGAGAAACAGATATAGAGAACAAATGTATGGACACCAAGGGGGTAATGCCGCGGGGTGTGGGGTTTGTGGTGGGATGAATTGGGTGATTGGGATTGACATGGATACGCTGATGTGTATAAAATTGATGACTAATAAGAACCTGCTCTATAAAAAAATAAATAAAATACAAAAATTATTTAAAAAATACTATGCTCGTTGGCAAGAATTTGAGGGCAATATGCTATAATGAAAATATTTGTGTTAGGATGGAGGGATCATGAGTGATCTTTTTCAAATTTTAATTTAATATTATTGATACTGTATTTATAGGTATTCCAATTTTGCTCCCACCATTTCTTAAACAAAAAAGAAGCATTTTCTACAAATTAAATGTAGTGCCTTAATTCAATGTTATAGCAAGAGAGGGTGGCACACCCAAGTGCCCTGTCAGTCAGCCCACTTATACAGCTAGAAAGAGGACTCAAGTAGGGTAATGCTATATTCGTGACTTATGCTTCAGAAGCCACTCCAGCTCCTTCTGTGAAACAGCAGGCCTTTGTATCCAGTTAAACAATATCTTCATATGAGACTGCTGTGATGCTGGGCATGGAAAGCCACGTCTACTGCAGAGTTCAACAGTGCTTTGGGGAAGAAATTAGAAGCTAAGTGCATTTCTAACTGGCTTAAGAAATTTCTCCCTTCATGTCCCTCTGTTATGTGGAACTACATTAAGAGATCTAGTGTGCCTTTATACAAAGATTTCTAAGAGCATGTGCTACTATTAGCTACTTACATTCAAAAATTTTATTTTGGATATTGTTCCATCAGAAGAATTAGAAATAAAGGTAATCTTGTGAACTTTGGATGTCATTGCCTGTAGGTAATATTTACAGGTTCTTCCCTAAGCCTTCTAGGCTGTTGGGTTCCTAATGCAAAAAACACTGAAGTATCATATCAAAAACTAGCAGCGAGAAATGAAAAGCAACAGGGACAAGCAGATAAGAAAATACAGAACGTACTCTGATAAATTAGAGGTCATATTCTGTTATCACGCATACTAAAGAGTTCTTTTGTGGTAGTCGTGTAGCATTTAACACAGAAGAATGGTTTAACAGCTACAAAAACAGACAGGGCCACTGATGGATACCACTCAGTTGTGAGACTAAGAAAAATGAAATGCAAGAACAGACCCACAGTACCTTACAAATGGCATTTTGCCATTTTCCCAGATATGAGAATCTTAAGCCCTTTCTAAATCAACATTTAGGCTTATTCTACACAATAGGAACTCATATATATTCTAAGACTTCTTTTCCCAGTTCTTGATTTCTGAAAGTCAGAGAAATATGTGGTACAGCTGGATTTTCTACCTCCTCATACCAACTTTGACTTTTAGTGTATTCCTCTTAATATTTAGACTGGTCTATGAAAGAGGAAATAAGTAAATGTCTCCTACATGGTCTGATATAGCCCGTAAATGGTACTGAGAAAGTTCCTTATCCTCCAGTGAAGAAAAGTAAGTCTCATTACTACTGCATTCTAACCTCATTTTCAATGGACTTCAATCTCTCTCCTCTACTTGTAATTGGAAGGCAGGAAGATTTTTTTCAATTAGAAAGATGGGGTTTGTCAACTGCACACAAATTATTTACGATTAACTGCCCTGGAAGTGCAAAGGATAGGCTGAGATACAGCTGTTGAATCAAGGCCAGCCTCTTCAGTTTCATAAAATGTAAAACCTCTTACATAAAACAACCAGCTTTTTCTTTTGTAGACAAATGAAGCACTATGCATTTGAACTAAAAACCCTAAAATAACTTTCCTCCAGTAAAATTTTGTTTTGGCTGTCAGCAATTATTTCTTAGAAGAAAGTACTCATGTGGTCAGATTCATTGTGGAACGAGAACCCTTGGTGGTTAAGATACTGGGCTTTAATTCCTGGGTTCAAATCCTGGCTTTACTATTAACTAGCTGGGTAACATTGGGCCAGGAGCCTAACACCTCTGAGCGTCAGTTTTCTCATCTGTGAGATGAGTATTTGTAAGAATAAGTGACATAATATATGTAAGTCTCTTAGTACAGTGCCTGGCACAGAGTAAGCATCCAGTAAATATAAGCCATTATATTATGATTGTGTCATTATCTGTTATCTGGTAGAATTTGCCTAATATGATATATTTAGAAATACAGAGATCACAGAAATTGTTTCTCAACCATATGAGCATAGGAAAGTAGTTGAGGTAGGTGTGAAAAAGAGTAGAAAATAAATCTATTTTTCTTTCCTAGGACAAAATATAGCCAGGGAGCTGATTTATTATAAGTGATGTCCTGAACCCTATAGGTGCTTTGTCAAAATCACTGCATTTTTTCCTAAGCAATGTCAGCTTCATTCTCAGAGGTTTATGCAAGGCTACGGGTAAACCAGTGGGAACAGCTGAAAGGAGGTCATTAGCTTGAGGTGGGCACACAAAAAGAAAAAGCCAAAGGCACCTGCCCAGGGGAAAATAGAATTTAGGGGACCACTATCTGTTCAGTGCAGCAGCATGGTGACAAAGCCGCTCCTGGAGTAAGAAAACTTTATTTTCAAAATGACATTTTAATCTGTATTTTAATGATTCTAAGAGATGCACTTCAACTAGAATGTCTCAAACTCTTCTTTTCCCCCCATAATGCTTGTGACAAAGAAGGGCCACAGAAACTGTAAACAGAAGCCGACGCCGTGTGGCCTAAAGCAAGTCAGTCCTATTATCTGTAAAACGAGGTCAGTGGACTGTAAGGCCCGCAAGACGACCTCCAGTGCTGAGGACTGACGGCCCCAAGTTTAAGGTAGGATCAAGAAGACATGCATTAGGCCATCTTGTTAAAACATTCTGTCTGTGGGTTTTTACGATGGATTTAATTTTAGAGCCATTAAAAACAAAATATTATCAATGTTTCTAACACTGCAAATACCTTTAAAGAGTATGAAATCTTTGACTTGGTAGGGTTTTTTTTTTTTTTTTCCTGTTCTTTTTTTAAACTATCTCATAGTTTGGGAAATTTATGAAGATTTTTGGTCGTCATCTACAGAGACCTTTATAATTAAGCCATTACATTTTTCTGGTATGTTTAATGTTCTAAGCTTGTCTTCTTTCTTCTTTCAGCTGTACAGACACACACCCCTCTCACCATGTAGACATTCCTCTGGCTTCTTTCTACCCACCCACTGAAGCATGTCACTGCTCTGACAGCCATTTCAAGAGGAGAAAGGCAGGCAGAGGTTAGATTTTAGGAGATTTCAATTTTATAAAAAGTAGGTAAGAGGATGGGAGGGAGGGAGGGAGTACATTATGACGTTTGAAAAGAGTAGAGGTTTGTCTCCTCTTCATTTTAAATGCTTAGCTCTAAAGAGATGAGAGGACAATTTTAAGAGGGAATCTAAAGGACTTCTTCAAATCAATGGCTGCTCTTTGCAAACCCCTTTGTCCAATATTTATCTAAGTAAAATCTCTTCTCGGGTATCTCAAGCACCTGTGATCTGGGGAACTGTACTTTGGGAGATATTCCTAGTTCAGGAAACATCCTCATGAGACTTCCCATCCAGTGAAATCTGACAAGAACAAACTTGAAAACCTGCCAGGTAGTGGCCCAAGTGTAACTCTGAGCCTGAGTGGAGATCACCAATTGAAATCCAGACATCCTACAGGATGCAGTAGGTACAGTAGTTTCATTGTATCACTTAGAATAAGACCATGAATTTCTCCACTGCCAGCAGTACTTCCCTTTAAACTTCAGCCATCTGTGATTTCTAGTGGATCCCTAAATACTGAACACAATGGAGAGAAGAGCAAAGTATAAAAATGTCCAACAAAGTTTAAGCTGATGCGCCATTAGTTAGGACATTGGGAATTGATCCCCTCACATGTTCTTCTCTGTCATTTTATAATCCAGCACATCTATAGTTAGATAGTGTCATTTTCAAGGATAGGGCTAAACAAATTGGGCCACACAACTCTGACCTAATTAACACTTCATTTAAATTTTTTCCCGAAGTCTTTGAAATCCAACTGGCGACTTGCAATGACTTCAGTGAAAATCAATGGTTTGTTGGCATCCTCCACACAAGAACCCTTCAAACACTTCCAGACTGTTATGAGCTGACTTGTGTCCCCCCCCCCCAAATTCATATGTTGAAGCCCTAACCCCCAGTGCCTCAGAATATGCCTGTATTCAGAGATAGGGCTTTCAAAGTTATGATTAAGTTAAAATGACTCCTTTATAATAGGCCATAATTCAATCTAGCTGGTGTCCTTATAAGAAGAAGACACACAAAAAGGCACCAGGGGCATGCACACAGAGAGAAAAGACCATGGGAAAACTCAGAGAGAAGGCAGCTATCTGCAGCCCGAGGAGACAGGCTTCAGAAGAAATTAACCCTGCTGACACGGTGACTTCGGACTTCTCTTCTCCAGAACTGTGAGAAAATAAATTTCTGCTGTGTAAGCCCCCTAGTCTGTGGTATTTTGTTATGGTGGCCCTAGCAAATTAACATAGAGATAATTTAAAACTATTTAAAATCATATATTGCTGGCTTATTCACAGACCTTTGATGTTAAGCAGATGTGATTGTATTTTGCCACTAATTGCCAAAAAGTCTAGAAATGAGTACTTTGGATTTGCATTTTAATGAAGTACTACATTAGTGTCAAACTCATATCCATTTTAATTTTGGTTAAATAATACATTTTGTCCTTTTCTGGATTTGCTGCAAATCATAATCTGCATCACAATTCTGATAGTTAAGCCCAGTTACAAAATGAACTCTACCAATTTATATTTTGTATTATTTCAGTTAAAAGATAATGATAAAATTGATTTTAGTATGAAATATATATATTTAGGCATTGTTCCATTATGTCTATAGAACAATTTTTACAAAAGGAGCTATTTAACCTTTCATATCATTAAATGAAATTTCTCAAATTAATAAAAATTATGTGATATTATCATTTTCTTTAGTTTGTGGCCCCCTATAGCTTCATTAACACAGATCACTGCAGTACTATTAAAAATTTTGCAAGAGGGAGGAGATATGGGGATATATGTATATGTATAGCTGATTCACTTTATTATAAAGCAGAAACTAACACACATTGTAAAGCAATTATACTCCAATAAAGATGTTAAGAAAGAAAAACAACAACTTGACAGAGTGTGGGGATCTTTCGATGTCAGTAAATACATAAAATCAATTTAAATTATTTTAACCCGTTTAAAAAAATTTTCGTGTTCGTGTTAGAGTTCTAATTTATTTTAAAAGTTCCCATGCCAAAAAAAAACCTACATAAGGTAAATCTCTACTAACGTTAATGGTTAAATTAGGTGAGATTCTTTTATTGAAATATACTGGTTTTCTTCAATTTACCAAGTATTGTGAGATCACAAAATGTTTATTGTGCCCACTTCCAAAACTCTAAAAACAAATTTTAAGTCCCAGAGGACAGAGCCTATATTATTCATACAAATTTCTATTCTTAGAAACTGCCTGAGGAATCTTTTAAAATAAACATAAAAATTATTCTGCAAGACGTTAATTAGTTTTTTGGGACTTGCTAAATAGTCATGCCAACAACAACAAAGAATAGCAACTTTCACTGTTAACTTGAAATATTTATCATCTGCTCAAAGCTGGATGGGTGTCTTGTTCTGTTCTCATTCTCTTTTGGGGCTTATCGCTGAAGAATGATGCCAATTCCAAGCCTCTGTGGAACAGTCCTGCCATAGCGTGACATCCTCCACTGAAAGTGCCCAGGGACAGTGAAAGGCCTGGCAAGTGGATAACTGTACCAGTTGGTGCTGAAACAGAAAGGCTTGAGTTCTATATGCATGCAATTATCTCAAGGTCCCTTCTATTTCCTGAGAAATTGGACACAGCTTTACCACTCCTACCTGTAGAGCCAGACTTCAATATACCTTTCGGCCTGCTTTTTACTTGGGAAGATGCTTGGTAGAAGGGAGTGGAGAAGCTTTGTCAGTGTCCTCGACTTCTGCTCTCTTCTAACGTTCCTGGGACCTGCATCCTTAAGAGGAGCCAAGCCTTCATCCTCAACGCCAGTGTCTTTCCATCTCCAGTCTCCATGCTATAATATAGTCCAAGCACCGTCTGGACTGCTGTATCATCTCCTACTTTAGCTCCAGACACTCATTCTGGCTCCCTCTAGTTTATTTTCCACACTTTTAAATGGAGGGGTTATTTGAAATAATGTGTTTCTGCCAATAGACTGTAAGCTCATGAGAACAAGGATTATGTCTGTTTCTGATCACCACTGTATTCCCTGCAGAGCGCCAGGCACATGGGAGATCTTAAAGGAATGTTTTTGAATGAATTACTAAATCAATTAATGAACTGTACCCTCTTAGACACTTGCTTCTTCCACTATCCCTTGTCCTTCACATTACCATACCGAATCTCTCCACCCTGGACTCTTTATCAGTCCTATCTCATGCTCCCAGCCTCTTCTCCATGATCCACACTCACTGATTCCATCCTACATTTCCTTCTAATGCTGCTTCTTGCAGGTGAAAATAGGTACCCACAACAGTGATTGTTTTTCTAATCAATACATTAGGAAAACAGAAGAAATTCCATAATAAGTTTATATACGAAGTCAATTCTCTTCATGAAATTTGACACAATGATTCTCTGCTAACTATGTGTAGGGACATACAATGATTTTAGTTTGGATAGGAAAATGGGGAGTCAAAAAAGTCATAGGACTACTAATCTTTTTTAGGAAGTCCTTGGGCATTCTGAGGAGAAACATCACATATAAGCTCTTAGACATACGTAAATACATTATATGCTTAATATTTCAATCAAAAAATAGACAAACATGAAGGAAAAGAAGGCCTATGCTATAATAACTTGGTATTTAATAAAGTTTATGCCGAAAGAGGTATATGCAAGCCACGTTTTTCTTTTCTTTTCGCTGGCAGTGTAGTACACTAAACAAACCTCTGAGCTGAAAAAGCGTGGGTAGAGGGTCCCAGGCCTGTCACTAATGACACGTATAAACAGAGATACTTTATTTGACTAGTCTTAAAACAAAAAAGATTTTAGGTTGCCATATTTTTGCATTTGATGACTAAGACATTTTATCTTATGACAAAGTAAGGGTCACAACATAGAATACTATCAAGAATACACAGCTTTTTAAACACTTTACATTGTCACGATAACTTGGGTGAAAATTATAGCACATGTAGCTGACATATTTCTCACCAAAAAAGAAAAGTGTCCTTTTAATAGCCCCAAGAGAATAAGTTTCCAGTTTGATATTTGTGAAATCTTGATTTTCTAAATATTTAATCTATAAGGCTATTAACATTTATGGAAATATATGATCAAGTCTGTCTGAGTTTATGGGAGTTAGAAAAACCCCAGGTTCAACTCTCAGTAATACACTCAACTCAAAGACATATTACTTAAACTTTCCAAGCGTCATCACATCTGTCAAATGGGGATAAATTATGAGATTATTTTTAAGAATGAGATGTAGGGCTTCCCTGGTGGTGCAGTAGCTGAGAGTCCGTCTGCCGATGCAGGGGACACGGGTTCGTGCCCCAGTCTGGGAAGATCCCACGTGCCACGGAGCGGCTAAGCCTGTGAGCCATGGCCGCTGAGCCTGTGCTCCGCAACGGGGGCGGCCACAACAGTGAGAGGCCCGCGTATAGCAAAAAAAAAAAAAAGAATGAGATGTAATTTGTGTTAAGCCCCCAGGTTCTGGTACATAGTTGGTGTTAACTCTATGATGGCTACTTTTGTTTTTATAGATTACACAGAACCACAGACCTGTAGAAATGAAAAATACTTTATAGCTAGAGTCTGGTCTAATTCCCAACCTATTAAGGATGGTTTTGATAACCTTGACATGTTGGCCTCTTGAACGCCACAGAATTAGAAGAGAGTAGGAAAGGTACCATGGCTTATTAAGAGTTTAAGTAAATTATCTCATAAAACTACTATTGTTCATGTTATTTCCGTTTAAAAGGAAATGAAAAAGTAAAGAGAGAACATCATCACACATTATGGGAAAATACAATAGACCTTCTTGTTTTGGTTTGGCTATACATTGAAATACTCTAATTGCATTCAATCATTAAACTTAGTTTTTCTAGTAAATGGCTTTTAGGTGTATTCAACACAAATAGCAGGAAAGTTCAAAGTATGAAACTGAAATTACAAATACAGCAAAAGAAAATAAACAAATACCTATAATCCTTGGATTCCTATTGCAAGGGCAAGAAATTGGTAACATTATGAAAGCTACTTAGAAAAATGTAAATCAGGAAAATCAGATTTCCAAAAAATGTCTATATGTGTAGAAACAAAAATATAAAAAATAAGATTCCAAAATGAAAAATATCAGACCTGAGAGAAAAGCATTTGATTCTACTATACAGCTCTCTCCATCCTCACAAATTCTACTCCTCCTATAGTCCATTTTGGGGAGCCACTGAAGAATTGAGAAGCAGGAAGATATATAATAAAAGCAATTTTAGGAAGGTAAGCATCTAGGCTGTACACCTAATGGGTTAACATAATGAAGAACATAGATAGTCTATAGCTGATGATAGGAAAATTGTGATAAAGGTCTTACATAACTAAAACAATGCAAGTGCAGATAGAAAATGATGGAAACTGGGGAATCATTGAAGGAGGAATTACTGGAAACTAGTGGCTACCATTGGATTTAGTGCTTTGACGGGATAACTAGAAATATTTTGATATATGGGGTAATAAGGTGAATTACGTAATTAATAACATGCTAGGAATGTCAGAGGGTAAGATGGTTTGGGGAAGATATAATTCAGTTATAGAGTAAGAATTCAATTGCAATCAGGAATATAAATCTTTGTAAAAATGAAACAGTTGTGCTCATCACTACCTATTTGCTCAGAATATATTAAAATTTAACAGGAACATACCATTAGCACCAGTTACCAGCCTTGTCCAGGTGGACACTACTAATTTCACTTTATCATCATAGATTCAGAAACGTGCTCAAATTCTCCTGAGAACCCAGGGGAACTCAAGCTGGAAACCTATGGGATGTCCCTAACCCTAGGTCCATGTTGAAACTGCCCCCAAAAGCATTCTTTTGTCATAGTATAGATATCCCTTAGAAACCCACAAATTCTGGAAGGAAGTGGTTCTGATTGCCCTTCCTTAATTACTCCCTCAGCTTTAGTTAGCAGGATTGTTATGAAGTTATCATAAATACCCCATCACAAAGAGCAAGACCAATTTTTGTGCTTCTTTGGAATCTTTAACCACCTGTGTTCTTGGGTTCATTCTCTCTCCTGTATGGAATGGCCCTATCACCAACATATGTCCATTCTAGACCAGACTCAGATGTTACTTCTTTTAAGCACTAAACGTGTGTATTCTCCTATCTACTTCATATCTCTTCCAGTTCTCATATTTACCTTTTGTGCTATGTAATCTTGTATTTCCCATACAATTCATGCTTCTCTAATGATTTATCTTTCCTCCCAAATTATACTTCAAATTCTTGTAGAGTAAAGACAATATTTTTTGCTTCTCTGTTCCCCACCGGTTTAGCCCACCATGGGACAACCATAAAGTGTGTCTTAATACATGCTCATTGGTGGATCACAGGAGTAACGGAGACTTTTGGCCTCCATCAGCTCCTTAATGTAGAATGTGTTAAAGAAATGGATAGGTCTAAGACTTCGTCTACTGTTAGCACTTTAAAGAATTTTATCCATTTTCTGATGCTTTTAAAAAAATTTCTAGTCGCTTACCTTTTTTCAATGCTTTCTAATTCAGCATGAAATAAATATTTGAGAAAAATAACTTTAGGCAGAAAGTGAAAAAAAACTATTTTGAACCCAAAATAAACATAATTTATGATACGTGAAACTTGATTAAGCAAAAGAAGATATTAAGCATCGATTTATGAATGACTGAGAATGTGTTGATATTTTAAGGCACTTTTAGTAGGAAAAAGGTAATAATTTCATATCTGGCTAAAGTTATTTTTAACCAGAATTATTTATTTCAGAATTATTATTTATATAATAATATTTAATTTTATTAATTAACTTAATATCTTCAGCTTCGCCACCTGAACAGGAATAATCCCAGCCAGCTAGCATAATGACTAACAGATTGATTCTAGTTTCTCCTCGTAAGAGACAAGCAATAGTCTCAATTCTATCTGGCAGTCTCATAGGTAAAGTGACGAATGTTCTGGATTGCCTAGGGCAGTGTTGGTATGTGTCTGTTATGCAGAAGTAACTATTAATAGTGTTTCTTTTCTCTCTCAGAACTGTGCTCATATGAATAGTGTTTACGGTCTCCTAATTATAGGGCACCATTGTGGGGAATTGAAGATGGAGACTTCCCTGATGGTTAGAGCCCAGACCAAAGGTAAGGTGCTTGGTATGAAGGAAAAGACAGCTCATTCTTTAGGGGACATCCTCTGTGTCAGGACACATGGCTTGCCGACCCATGCACAGATTGGATTCCAGCTTCCACTCATCCCCTCTGACGGGATATTGGTGAGTGCCTATAGTTAACTCACCAGTAGTAACTGTGTAACTATATGCAGTGGCCTGCCCATCAGCTAGCGTGGATTCCCTAATTCTCACGTATTAAAATTCAAAGGATCTCCAATACCTGATCCACATTCCCAACCTCTGTGAAATCTTCCCTGACTACCACACAGTACTCATTTCTTTAAATTTAACCAGAAAAGATTTTCTGTGCCACTCATTTACGTTGAACCCAGCCCTTCCTCAGTGATGTCTCTGTAGCGTTTTGGCTCAGGGTGGGTTTGGAAGGCACGAGGGGATGGGGCAATTACACGTCTGAGGTTTCCGGAAAGACTTATCTCCATGTGTGTGAAGCCAAGTCTGGTAGCCAAGACAGGATAAATTTGTTCTCAGAAGGAAATGCACATTAATATGGGGATATTAGTACCTATTGTAATTACAGAATTTCAAAACTAAACTACTTTGATCATTAGAGTGAGGCTAACACTTACTGAGTACTCACTACTTACCACGTTTTTATTAACTACTAAGTATTTTGAAACTAATAACTCATTGAAAATTCAAACTACCCTAAGAAGTAAGTACTAACATTAACCCATTTTACAGATCAGGAAACTGAAGTACAAAAAGAGGTTAGAGAACTGAGCCAAAAGTCACATTATCTATGAAGTATTGTAACTAAGATTTGAACCCAGAGAGTCTGACTCCTGAATTTTCTCTCTTAACCTCCACACTATCCCACTTTTAATCTTGTGGTAAGTCTATAGCCTAAGTCTGAAGTTTGGTCATTTGATGTGTAGTCTATATTTCCTATCACAATTTTAGTGTTTAAGAGGGGTATACAAGTTGGATTTGGCACTCACTTCTGTACTTAGGTAAGCAATACCCAGGAAAAAAAAGAATAACCAGAAGAGGAGGAGGACATAATCCCAAGGGAAAATTCCCAAGGGACACTTGAATGTTCTTTCAAGTTCTGAGCAGAAGAAAGAATAACCACTGGTATCAGGACCTCAGCACAACAAAGGAGCTATCTGGTGGGAACCAGGAAGAAATTTTTCTGATTTTTTTTTCTTACCGAGACTAAGAATAAATAGTGTAGACAGCATTGCATAATACTTCAGAGCACTGGAGTGAGCTTTGGGGTGTGTGACCTTGGCAAGTAACCTAATTTCTCTGTGTTTAGTCATCTATCCCAAGAAGATACTACAAGATTCTGTGAGCATTAACGAGAAAATGTATGTAAAAAAACCACCACAGTGCCAGTAGGGAGTGCCCAGCATAGAATGCCTAACTCACTGTTGCTGATGCTAGATCCTACCAAAGCCAGGAATTGAAATAAGCTCTGTGAACATCTGGGATTTGGGGTGAGTTCTCTTTACCTCTTCACCCCAATCCTTGAGCGACACCATTTTCTTTATTGAGTCAATGTGATGGATTTAATCTTCTATTTGAACTCTACTTCCACAAAGCACAAGCCTCATCTAATTATCCCCAGGTGTGTTTCCTACTGTGATCGCCACCATCCTGCCCCTCTTTTCTGCAAAGCAAACCTCTACGTTTTAAAAAGTTTCTATTTGTTTGTTTCTCCTCTAACCAGAAAATACACCCTCATCCAACTCCTCTGCCAAACTGAGCAATAAAAATAATAAATGAGAGAACTGAAGACTCCACGTGGACTTCTAAAATGCTCCAGCAAATGTGACCCTGAAAAATTGTTATGGCGTGCTACCAATTAGTTGACACTGCGTAGAAAAATGAAGCTAAATGTCCTTCTATTCTGTCCAGTTTTATATCTCACGTATCTAGCTAAAATACTTCATTGCTTCATTGGAAATACATATGGTAATATATAGACAGACTTATGTTAGTATCTTCTTTTTTGGGTTCTCAACGGTCACTTTAAATGTTCAGGCCACCAGTATAGATAATAGGCTCAAGATGACAAATTACTTCAATAATACTTAACATGAGGAAAGTTAGTCTCAAATTTCCAGGATGGGGGTTGGAACCTTAGATGCTTTCTAATGCAGTAAAACTCATAAGGCTAAAACCAAAACAGATTTTTAAATGTTTAAGATGAAAGTTTTTCTTTGAGAAATAGTCAACCCATGGGGCTAAATCTGACACAAAATATTCATAATAATTTAAATTTTAATATATGGCCTATTTAAAAGCTTCATACTTCAAAAGGTTTTCACATTTATTATGTCATTCTGTCTTAATTAAAAACTAAAATATCAGATTAGGTTACAACTTTGGATTATTACAGAAATTAGATTAATATTCCTTAGGAATAAATGTACTTTCCTAATAACCATATGAACATGTTAATATACAATTTAGTCACAACAATTATATCTAACTTAGTTTTACAAAGACATGAAGTTTTGTGGTTTAAAATCTTTTTTTCTGGAGTAATGTTATAATATACAGAATTGAATAAAAGGTATTTTTAAATGAAAATCATTAAAAATTTTTTTATTAAAAAATATTAAGTTAAAGAAAAGTTGTAAAAGATAGTAATGAGAGTTCGACATAACTTACATCTAGCCTAACCTACTGTTAACATCTTAAATAACCATTGGACAATTACCAAAACTAAGAAATTGATGTTGTTAGTACACTATTAACTAATGTAAAGACTTTATCAGGTTTTACCAGTTTTTAACTAATGTCCTTTTTGTGTTCCAGGATCCAGTCCAGATTCCCACATCGTATTTGTCGTGATTAGGCTGAGGTCACGAATTTTAATTGAGAATACAAAGAAAACCAGAGAAATAAAGTGCCTCTCTCAGCACATCATATCAGGAGGTGCATGAGGTCCATATTTCTTATTACTCGTGATGTTTATTTAACTCAACCACTTGGTTAAGGTGGTCTGCTGAGTTTCTCTGTGGGAAGTTTCTATTTTCCCCTTGCAGGAGACACTTTTAGATTACATAAATTACTAGCCTCTACTCAAACTTCTACCCATGAATTTTAGCATCTATTGGTGAATCTTGCCTTCAACAATTATTACTTTGAAGTTCTAATGTTGAATTTCTACTTCCATCACCCTTCTACATTTGGTACTGGAATTCTTCTGTAAGAAAGAGCGGTGCCCACTCCCGCACATATCTATCTATCTGTCTGTCTATCTGTCTACTCAATCACTTAATATCAGTATGTGCTCACAGATATTTATTTCACTATTTGGGTTATAATCCAATACTATATTTTGTTGCTCAAATAGCTCCTTCTGGCTAGTAGGAGCTCTTTCAGATTGGTTTCTGTGTCCTTCTGTCATGCCTTTATATCAGGGGTCAATAAACTGTGGCCGACAGGTCAAATGTGTCCCTCTATCTACTTTTATAAAGATTTATTGGAACATAACCACACCCATTCATTTACTTATTATCTATTGCTGCTTTTGACCTATAGTGGTGAAGCTGAGGAATTGTGACAAAGATCATGTGGCCCGCAAAAGCCAGATATTTACTACCTGGCTTTTTACAGTAAAAGTTTGCCAATCCTTGCCCTAGATGGATTTGTTTTTTTTTAAATTGAGAACTTTGGATAGTGCCAAAAATGCCTTTGTTTGTCACATTTGAGGTAGTTCATTCATAATACAGAACTGTGAATATATATTTTCCTAACTTAATTAGTTATAACATTTTTTATGTTAAGGATCTATTTTTCATGGAAAGGAAGGAGTGGCTTGTCAGTGTTCTCTTGGAATGAATTAAGTACATATATAAGAGAATAAACTATTATTAAGATTAAGAATGTGATGGGGAGAAAAAGGTGAAAAATTAACTAGTACAGAGAGAAAAAGAGATAAACTATCCTTCTCCATGAGCTCTAAACTTTCCTCTATACATGCAAAGGGCTTTATTACCTTGCCCTCACAATAATAAAAAGTAATCCTTTCCAAAGTTGTCAGATTAATAGTCATTTTTGTCTTGACTGCATTGGACACTGTTATTTCACCATCACACTTCATAATCCTCAGATGACTTACCAATAGATCTATCCAAATGAGACCCTCAAATCACACACTTCGATTTTAAGGATATTTATTATGCAATGCACCAATGTTAGAATTATAGCAAGCACAGTATCAGTGGTCAAAATCCATTTATTGGAAGGATTATGACATTCTTGTAATCATATTTGAGAGAACAATTTTTCTAAATTGGAAGTACAAAAGTTGGACTTGTTCTATTAAAGAAAAAGAATTTTATCTGAACTAGCAGAGGCTACATCCAGGGCAACATCAGTGGTTAGAAGGTTATTATTATTAGAAGGTTAATAAAGGGCAGTTACATTTCATTGGAAGCTTGCTTCATTTGGGTAGGAGGAAGTTCCTCCTCATATGTTCATTAAATAGATTTTAGTTTTTCCTCTGAATTCTAGACCTCCTTAAGATCACCCAGAGCAGAGGTTCTGCATTCTAATTCAGAGGTTAATGGTCCATAAGGATGAGGCACAACCCCTAAAAATCATATGCATCACTGAGTATACATGCAGATCTCTGTGTATTTTTCTAAAGATAAGATGCCCTATTTATCAGATTCTTATAGAGGCAGAGATTCAAAGGAAGTTAAGAAAAATTGATCTAGATTAATCTAAAACTGCAGATAGTTACCTAATTTTTGTACTTCATATAGAACTTCAACATTAGTGTATGAAATTTTTACCTTTTTGCTATTCTGCTACCTCTTGAACAAACTGTCATTGTTTACTAGGAAAAAAATGACATTTAATACCAACTAATTCCTGAGTTAACAAGATAAGAAAAGTGGGTAGACAGCAGACAAAGGGAAATAGTATGAAAAGTACGAGCCTTACTAGGTGGTACTCAAATGCTCACATTAAGAGTTGAGAGGAAAAAAAGCAAATAGTAGAATTTTTAAAAAACTGTTTAATCACACATAAAAATACTAGTTATTATCAGTATTTATCATAAAAATATATAAATATTCCTGGGCAATTTAATAAAACCTCTTGATAAAATAGGAATCAGAGTGTTTGAGAAAAAATTAAAAGAAGGGCCCATCATTAAGTTGGGAACATGGCTGATCTCCCATTGAACTCAGGTAATTATAAACTATGTTACAATAAAGATACTTTTGGATAATAATCAAATTATAAAAGCATTGTCACAAAACTATAAATCTCTACAAAATCAACCGAACACCTGCAAGTTTCCTGAAAGCCTAATATCCTTAAAAATGTAATTTCTCTGACTTTTAGCCTTTATCTATTTCTGAAAACCTATTTCTATCTCAACTCCTAAAAACTAAATTTTCATTTATAGTGGCAACTATTTTTTTTTTGTATCTGACATAAGTGATTCATTGTTTTTAACTAGTAGGTAGATTCATTATCCTGATCAGTACTTTTGAAGAAGAGCCCTTGAACCCAATTCCTCAGTCAACATTTTCGGTTACCTTCACTTACAATTTATGATAATGCCATTCTCTGTTTAACCCAAGTATTTTTCAGGAGTGAAATCAACACCTCCCTTTATTATGATAAGAATTTAAATCTCTAAACAAATTGTAATTTGGAAACAATGACGGGGAACAAGAAGATAAAGGGGGAATCTTCCGGAAACCATGAAGAAGGGCTGCCATTTATATATATTTATATTATCTATGTTTGCCAGACTGTGTAGTCTAAATGATGCCCATCAAACCATGAGAGAACATTTCTCTTTCTTTTATCAGAAAATTAAAAATCCTAATATGGTTGTGTTACAGTAACTGTAAGCACGCTTTGATATTAAAAAAGAAAAAAATGCAGGTCACTGAGAATATATTAGAACAAGTGAGAAGTCTGAGAGTATATCATTTCTTTCCATCTCCTTGGATACAATTTCTCTGAAGCTAAGCATTTTAGGTAGACGTATTTAATATACTGCTCAATAAAAAGTTCACTATGCTTCATCATTAAGAAAAGCCCCCAAAGTCTCAGAAAAACTGAACACCGTGAAAGAAGATAATTAAAACGGAAAAAGTCAGAGTTTTAGTCACTAATTCTAATAAAGCTATAGTATTTGAAGTTTCAGATTTCTCACACTATGAAGCTTTACTTTGGATAATTTGGATTAGTAAACAGTTAACTATATCAAACAGAAAGCCAAACATTTATATATTCACATAAATATTTATCCATGCACCTATGTATGTTTTGGCTAAAAAACATGAGCAAGGGCTTCCCTGGTGGTGCAGTAGTTGAGAGTCCGCCTGCCGATGCAGGGGACACGGGTTCGTGCCCTGGTCCAGGAAGATACCACATGCTAGGCCTGTGAGCCGTGGCCGCTAAGCCTGTGCGTCTGGAGCCTGTGCTCCGCAACAGGAGAGGCCACAACAGTGAGAGGCCCGCGTACAGCAAAAAAAAAAAAAAAAAAAAAATGAGCAAAAGACAATGCTTTGACATTGAAGTTAAATGAGGAAATGGGATTTATTCAACAATTATTTATTAATTATTTATTATGTGCCAAGTCCTGATAATCATGTCTTCTGTTGGAGCCTACCCCAAACTTATAGTGTATTTAAAGAATGACTCACATCTTCTATATGGTTTATCAGTTTCCATAAGTGAGTTAGATTTTCACTGCCTTACTTTGTAGGAGGGAAACAAAATTCAGTCACACTCTTCCCATATCTCTACATTTAACCGAGACAGGGGCAAGTCTTCTATTAAGATACAGTTTTTCTCCCGACTAATACTTAAGAATTCTTATACTTGAATCCTCTAAAGAACCATTCCTCTTCTAGCTACTGAAATCAACTAAGTTTCAAGTGATGTCACTGAGAAATAAATATAAATTAGTAAATATATAAAGTTTGAAATCATGTCAACCTAAAGTTTGCTGCAGGAACAGTAAAACAGTATGATTCATAATGGTTTCCTTAATTTGCTAATAAAGTTTTTAAAGTGAGGTTAAAAAATAATCAGTGCCTACTAATAAGTAATACTATTCAAAAATTTAGTGAGAACAAAAACTATGGTTTTTGTAAGAAACTTATTTTTATTTCATGTGTTATTATTTTTTAACACTCATACGATAGTTTTGTGTGTATGTGTGTCTGTGTGGGTCAGTAGAAGCAGTAGGCTGTGACGTGGACTAATATAGACAGTTATGCCTGACCATGTAAATCATAATGTTTAATTATGAAGAATATACCTTGCTATGTTGAAGGATACATCTAATGATCTCTCTTCTGTTTGTTTTTTGTCTCCCAGACAGTATAAAGAAAAGCAAACAGAGCCAGTAGACAGGAGTTTCCAAGTGTAGTTTTGGCACTGCCATTAACTAGCATAGTGATCCTGATCAAATCCATTAGCCTCTCCAAGATTCCTTTTTCTTTTTTTTTTTTTTGTGGTACACGGGCCTCTCACCATCGTGGCCTCTCCCATTGCGGAGCACAGCCTCCGGACGCGCAGGCTCAGCGGCCAAGGCTCACGGGCCCAGCCGCTCCGCGGCATGTGGGATCTTCCCAGACCGGGGCACGAGCCCATGTCCCCTGCATCGGCAGGCGGACTCCCAACCACTGCACCACCGGGGAAGCCCCAAGATTCCATTTTATTGTCTGAAAAATGAAGAAGCTGGTAGAGACGATCTTTGAAGTTCCTTCCCTCCTTCAAATTCTATGATTATAAATGAGGTAGATTTTCTCAATTATACCATCCACACAGTGAAAATTCAGTTAAAAAGAAAGAAAAATATAAAAATCCTCAAACCAATGGATACTTCAGTACCATATAGGAAACTTTCAATGATGGAGTGGCTTAAATACATAATAATTAATGACTTGAACATAATTAATGACTTGAACTAAAAATCAATCAATTAACCTAAACTAAGTGTGTAGAATTTAAAGGGAAATCATTAATATGACTTTCCCTGAGCCCTGAAATATTTGAAGCCTTTGAAGATGAAAACAAAGTCAAGATTTAGAGATAATACCCATAAGGTCTTTGAGCCAAATTGAATGGTCATGCAAAAAGCATTTACACCCTCTCCATGAAGTTTTTCCTTGAGTTATTCCTCTTTCTTTCAAATCTTCCATCCCTAAACTATCTGCTTTGTTACAACACTCCAGATCGCCATTTTCTCTTTTCTTTAAACTCTAATAGCAACTAAACCCTGTACTACTAACTTTGAAGCTAATCCGTTTTATGTGACATTGGTAGGTTTTCAAAATCCTTCTTTGCCTCCCAGATAGACTAAACTCTTAGTAAACAGCAACTATATCTCTGACTTCCCTACTTATTCCTATCACAGGTTTCCATTTCATTGTTACCTAATGCAGTCTAGTGGCCCCACTGCAGCATCAAAACATTGAATAATCAATGGTTACATTGAGAGAGAGAGAGGGGGGAACTAAAAAGTAGAAATGACTCTCCTTTTACTCAGTTGTTCACTAGGTCTTCTAATGTATTCTGTATTCAACCTCTTTATTTTCTCACACCCTCACACCTTATCTTAGGCCTTTATCTTTTGATACCTGGGCTTTTTAAAGCTTCCTAATTATTTTTTGTCTCTACCTCTTCCTGCTAATCCCATTAAAATGTAATCTAGCCTTTCAAGACCCAAATCAAATTTCCTATATTTTTTGTAGTCTTGCTAGACCACTCACTCCAAAATGGCTTGTCTTCCTTGGAACCAATTTTCCCTTTTTATCTTTCTTATTCAGAAATTAGCTGAATATGATATGATAACACTTGCGTTTTCCCACACAGTATATTTTTAATCTTGAACATTTTTTACGTATCTCTGTAACAAGATGGTAAGCCTAGGAAGTTCCCTTAATATAGTATATATTTGTTGATTTGATGTATTAACTTGACAGGAATAAAAGGAATATTTGACCTTGTACAGAATAAATAACATCTTTTTGGCATTCTGTGGTAGACAAATGAAGTCAATGGTTTATCTTCGAAGGTAACTGTGGTTTATCTGGAGAAATCTTTAGTCTGGGCTAGTGAAATAATGTTAGGTTTTGTGGATTAACATCATGAGAAGACGAAGTCTATGTTTGTTGAGAAAGAAAATTTTGTAATTTTCTGTAACTGTAATTAAGAGCAAATCAGGGATTCATGATGCTTTATATTCTAGAGCTTTAACTGATAAGCACCAAGAAATGGCTTTCTCGACTTTAAATGATTTGCAAAATATTATTTCTATACTTTACTCCATACACAGAAAATAATGAAAACTGGGTCTGCTATTCAGAAAATTCAATATTTATTCTAACACGTGAACTGTTGAGTTATGAGAATATTTCATACACTCCAGAAGAGCATAAAATCTACCTCTACTAATTAGTTTCTCTATGAAAGTCTTCCAGACAATTACAGGCTAATACCACTGGTCAATGCTTTAGGTAATTTTCATTAAAGGTATAGTGTTGCTACCAGATGAATTGCTTCATATAAAAGCACTTACCATAAAATCCTACAATGGAAGGTTAAGTGCTATACTTAATTACTAATTTCAATCCCTATTACCTATATTTTGCAGTGCAGGCACTTAAAAAGGAACCAAATATAGTCTCTTGGTTTCCACTTTCCTGATTACAGGATTTAGTGGTAAAAGCATTAGTCCATCTCTTTTTGAATAATAACAACAACAAAAAAAAACTTTTAAAATAAAAATAGTTATACCACAAACCAATATAAAAGAGATATGCTAGACATTTCTATTGAGCTCATACATAAGATCACTTTGTTC
The DNA here is from genome assembly GCF_964374135.1 of Grampus griseus. Classification (NCBI taxonomy): domain Eukaryota; kingdom Metazoa; phylum Chordata; class Mammalia; order Artiodactyla; family Delphinidae; genus Grampus; species Grampus griseus. The sequence continues at coordinate 40,651,164 of NC_139009.1, forward strand.
TAAAAACTTTAATCTAGATGACACATACTTGTAAATTTGTATTCAGTCTTCATGGCATTGTAGCAGATGAAGCTGAGAGAAAAAGGTATTTGAAATTTTCATGGCTTATTTCCTACCTCAACAACATGCTGAAATGCACACAGAGCAGATGATTAATAAAATGCTTGATGACAACCATGGTGACTCCCCTGAGTTCTTTACACATTGATCATTAACTTTTTATATGTATAGATCGAAATTCCTCACAGCTGTTCTAATTTTCTCAAGGGCAGATTCTGTGTTTTACCCTTGCTTGTATCCTTCAGAATAACTGCAACTTTGCTCACTTTTGATTTAGTAATAACATTGAAAATACTTTTTGGTGAAAGGACACTTAGAATCTTCGACTAAATATAAAAGGTGGCATCTAAATATAAAAGGTGAGTATTGCTGAAGAGTCGTTCCTTAATTATCATGATTTTGCCAGCTTCTGATTTTTAAATATATTTTATATTGTTTCGTATACTGAGCATCCATTTAATTGGTACATAAGACATCATATGTGTTAAACAACTATTAGTCTAGAAAAAAATATAGAAATATTTGTTGACTTAGTTAATTAACACTGCTCCAATCTCAGCTACTGACATTCAAATTGGACATTAGCATACCACAAAAAGACAGGGATCATGTCTTTTTTGGAGTATGCCTAGAATGTAGTATCTGGTATGTGCACAGTTAAAGGGTTGTTAGTCAGATAAAATATATTAAAATAGTGAGGTATAGAAATTTTTAAAAACATAAAATATTTATCCAAGCGCATTAGTGCATTAGAAAACGAGGTTCTGATTATCTGTGCTTGGGAAATGCATACTGTATTTCTCTTCTAGAGATTCATTATGGTATTAATATAACAAAATACAAGCATAGATATTTTTAACTTAGTTAACCCAGAATTTCCCAAACTAACTTGAGAGTGGGACTTCCTCTCTCCTCTCATAAGTCACCATTAACATTCTCTAGAATAGGGCACTTAAAGATACTAGTTTGGAAGTGTAAGAGTGAAAAGTTACTAACCTAAGATAATTTTAAAGAATTAACTGGTGAAACAAAGCTAGGCTTCAAGAGGCAACTGCCACACTGTAATAGTAACAGGATTTATCATTTTACATGGTCAGGTTCACTGTTCACGGATGACAACACCCCAGGAGCAGAGTCTAGATCTCATCCTACTTTATATCTTCAGTGGTGTCCAGTGCAATGACTTCCTCTCAGTAAATAGGTATTGATTAATTTGGATTTTAGGAAATTCACCAGTTTACGTTTCTGTTGTTTCACTAAGGCTGCATTTATCATAAAAATTACATTTCTATTAGGATTCAGTACATGCAATAAGGGATTGGCAGGGGCTATGTAGCACTGCATACATATTTAAGTTACTTTCTTTCCAGATCTTCCATTCCTTAGTCTTTTTAAAGTTGGTAACAGAAGGTGTGCATTCTTGTAATTGTAGTTTAAAACCGGGATAATTCCAAGGACATCAATTCAGCAAATATTTATTGAGTGTCTGCTATTTGCCAGTATTATAAAAGGCACTGGGCATATTATTAACGTGCTTGCTTCTGAATTTTGTCATAGAGCAGGGTATTTTTTTTATTACATTAAATTCAGCAAATACTTGTAAAGCACCAGATTTATAGAAGAGGTTTGAAATGTGGCTTGAAGATGTAGATGCTGTGAATTATAAAAGGTCCAAAAGGGTATCACAGACATTTCATTCCATAATTGTGCATAAGTAGTACTAAAAAAAATGATCTTTATTTAGTAAGTTAGTTACTTCCTCGAAATGTTTCTTTCAAGAAACAAATACTGTAATAGAGAAATTTATATATAAATTTTGGTAATCATTTTTATTGTGCAAAATAAAAATTTCTTTTTATAATCTTTCTTTATACTAATCTTTCTTTATCTTTCTATACACAGATAAATGAGACTGATGTTTTTAGTAACCTCTTTTGTACTAAAATATGGAAAGGATAATAATTTCAGTAAAATACCTTTGGACTTTTAATTTGGATTTTACTTTAAAAAAGGATTTTAAAAATTGAGAATATATGCAATCACAAGTAACACTGGTTTAAGTTTTTAATCTCCTGCCTCTGTTTCAATAACAGTACTGACAAAACTTATTAATGATGAACAGGATAATTTTTATTTTATCAATAATAGCTTGGCATACATTTTATAGACTTGAAATGACTAATACTACTAGTGTCACAGAATCTTTGCGAAACCCCATGGTTATATGATAGTGAAAACAAATTTCATTTACTTACATGTTCTTATAACTGCTGTTTTATGGTACTATATATAGTTCCTTTACTATTTCTCTGTTTGTCCCATGGTCCTCCTGCAGCTTTCATGAGTTTCAGCTATGTACCACCATCAAAGGAACTCTCCTCCTATTTTCTTTCAGAGAAAAATGGTATGATATTCCCTCTCTTAGGTTTAAATTTTAACTTTGTTACTTTTGACAAAGCCTTTCCTTTGTTCAAATGCAAGAATCCAGTTAACAAAGAGCTTTGACATGTTGTGCCTTTTATGTGTGCATTTTTCTGGTTTCACTGATGTCCCGAATTTTGCAAACGATAACGTGTGCCTTCGAGTTCTCCTATAAAATGCCATTTGTACACTGTATCAAGAACAGTTTAGGACAGCATTACATTCACGACTCTAAAATCTGATAAATACTTGACGGTTTCTCCGAAAACCCAAAGTTGGGTGAAACGGACGAAAACAATGCTTCGTTTTCCAGTTTGTTTTTCATAAAATCTTCCCCCGATACACATTCACTGGCTTACCTGCAGGGTAGCGCTCAATCACTGGCCAGCTGTCCACCTGTAACGTGGCATTGCCACCACTCCTCGTGAAACGGACTACATGGTATTTCCCATCGTTAATGATTGCATTGGACTCTTCGATGGCGATGTCATCTGTCCCAACATTAAATTTAACTCCGATTTTTCCTTGATGCTGGAAGGGAGGAGGGGAGTAAAAAGAGTTATGTGAAGTTGTGCTGATTCATCATCATTGAATAAGAATTACATACAGAGTATTGCTCAAAAACACGCTTCAGAACAACAGCTGCTTTCCTCCGATTTTACTTCTGAAAAGCTCCGGCAAGGTTCTTGACATTTGGATAAATAGGAAGCTTCTCTTTCATGGATAATTGATAGTCCAAAAGACACGCTTTCAAGAGAATTGAGCTGCCTTCTTCCCAGAGGCTGCCACAGACAAGGCACACAGCTGCCTGTGTTAAAGGATATACTTTCATGTGCTTTAACATAGCTCCTTTAATCCACGCCTTCCATTTCACAAGAAAAATGAGGCTTGAAATTCTCCCTTTTAATAACTGGTGAAATCAGAGCAATGAAGTCTATTTCTAAATACAAAGTGGACAAAAGCTCACAATATAGAAAATCACTCTACAGGGTATGGGCACACAGACAGGCATTTAATGAGTACAATCATTATTCACACAAAAAAATCACCATATGCTAAGAATCTGAAATTCACTGAATTTCTTTATTTTGCAGATGATGAAACTATGACACAGGAAGGTGCAATGAGTTGTTCAAGGTCATATAACTAAATAGAGGGGTGCCAGAGTTAGAATTCAGTTCCCTCATTCTTCATTTATACCTAAGCTAAGATAAAGTTAAGATATGGGTATCTAAAAGTAACTACCTCTCTGAATTATGCAAAGCAACATTCTAAGTGCAAAGCTTGTGGCTGTTAACTTTATAATTTCATAATACAAGGCAGCAAAGAGAAACATGTGCTTATGTCCCCTGGCTTTGAGAAGCCTTCTCTAACAGCAGGGTTGTCAACTCTACCATAAGTTCAGTTGGTTTTTAAAGCATGTGGATTTGCCCTTAATCAGTAGCACAGAATACTTGCACTGTGGGCCCTTGTCAGAGTACATAACCTCAAACTGTCTGCAGCTCACCTTTTATCAAACCTCAGTTGAGAGGAACGACATGGGGGAAAAGGGATATAAAGGACATATAGTCCATCCATTCTTGCAGAAATTTAAAATCAGAAACCAGAAGATTTGGACCACATCCTCTTGACCTCTTGCTGGATTCTTATCATTGAACTAAGCAGCAAAAGCATGGCATGAGTTTACACTGAGGGTTATTGTAAAAGAAAAAAAATCTTGTATAACACTGCATTAATTGAAGGGAAGTATTTGAAGATGTTGTTTGGGACACTGATCTTGTCACTGTCCCCTTCTATATTTCTTCTTCCTGGTTCTTAATGTCCATAAAAGATCTCTTTCTTATAACAGGTTAGTATGGTTTTTATTTTTTTGTGTTTTGATTTGTTTTGGGCTTGATGAACAATATGACTTGAAATCACATTTCCTTTCTGACTGGTTATTAGGAAACTCAGAGTCAAAGTGAGTAGGGAAATTTTACAAGTTGCATAGACTCCTGCTATACTGTTTTTCTCTGGGCTTATTTTTATTTTCTACCATATTTCTCAAGATCCTTATTTTTAAATATATGCCATTGTAAGGCATTTCGGTTTTTGGTAGATTGATTCAGATGACAACTAAACAACAGGATTCCAATAAACACTAACCTCTTATCCAAGGGCCTATAAAGACATGTTTAGACATCTTTTTAGCATAGGTCTTTGGTGCAAGCACTCATTATTTTTTCACTTTGGTAGAATTCCTATTTGCTCATTTTCAGTAAAATATTTAACATGGCATATTTATATTTTAACACATATGTGATATAACTCCACAGGAAATTTTTTAAGAATCTTATTTAAGAGGTTTATTATCTTTATTTGAACAACACTTCTATAGTGTTCTAAGCACTTTACAAATACTAACTCTGGTATTTCTCCTAACAGCCCCAGGAAAGAGGTACTATTTTATCTGCATTTGACATTTGAGGAAACTGAAGCACAGAGTGACTAAGTAACTTGGCTAAGGTCATGCAGCTAGAAAGAGAAAAGCTGTGATTCAAACCCAGCCAGTTGGGCTCCAGAGGTTGAGTTCCCACTCATGACACTAGGCTGAATGTTAGTAATATCGGGTCATCCTCTAGCCGCAGTTAGCAGATTTGGTAATTCTGGTTGTTCTTTGTTACCTGTTTTATCTTTCTGGTTAGCGCCACGGAGGCTCTTATCATGCTTTGCAGACTGTGTGTATCAATCAATGCGTGCTTAAAATAATTTTATAGAGGATAGTAAGCAACTGATATGTGGACATAATAGGATGCTAAAATGGACTCTTTTTGTCTCAGTTTCAGCTGCAATCCTGAGATACCAATAAGTAAAAAGCAAACAAACAAACACAGATTTCTACTTCCATTTTACAAAATGAGGTACAAGACTGCCTAAGCCAGACTTGCAAAGAAGAGCACTGAAAACTGCTTTTGAGACCCTGAATTAATAACCTATTTGCAGCCCATTAAAGAGGCAAGAAAGACCAAGAAGCGAATGATAATTAGAAGAGGATTTTTGAATGTGATGTGATTTGCATGTACCGCCAAGGTAGAAGGTTACTTTCCCCTTATCTTAGGGGTGCACAGGAAAGGGACTTTCATGGAACATCTCAGAAAGTTTGATACTTGTCTCCTGGAACTTGGGGCAGTTGGGGTAATCAGCAACCCCAGTTGCCCTTGCCTGGGATTTGACACTTGCCTGACAAATCTTCAAGGGGAGAGACTGAGACTGGCTGATGCTCTGATGGCAGAGCAAGAAGTTATTACTGCACCAGGGCTCACCTGTACATTAGTTTGTTAGAAGGAACATGTGAGCATTATACATGGACCATGGGTTAGAGAGCCAGCACTGAATTACGTTGTATTCTATCCAAGAGGTCCCCTGGGGAGAGAGGTGGTGAGTAGTTAAGACAACTCAAGAGAAAGAACCTGGAGTTGCAGTGATGGGTGCCCAGGGACTGAGGCGGAAATCCTAAATGACCATCTGAAGGATGTGGTTAAGAGAACTAAAAAAAGCCCACCAAAATGCCCCCCAAGAGTGCCCCTCAGTGTCAATCTTAAGCATGGGCTAAGCACAGCTAGACAGTTACTATTGTATTAGCCAAGTAAGATCATTTCTGCCCCTTATCTCCTCTTCTCCTGCTTCATCCCTGGAGGAGTCAAGGAGAAGAAGAGTAAACATCGTGTAAACAAGAGGAGAAACAACCCTGCTCTCTCACCCAGGGCAAGTGGCAGCTCTAAGGCAGCCCAAGCAGGGGTAAAGGGGTAAGGGACTGGCTTTAACTGAAGTTGTATTTATTATTACAAAGGAGTAAGCTGAAATTACTTATGTCTAAACATGAACAGATGATTTTTTTTTATTATCTAAAAATGACCAAGGTAGTGTTGAGACATTTCCTAGACTTTACTGGGGTCAGGAAGAAATATTTGACAGAACAGGTTTAAATTCCTGTTGCAACCTAGGAATCAGCTCTTTCGCCATAACAAGTACATGGAGATATTTGTTACTCTAGAGCTGATTGTTTCACTGTCTCTTCTATTACAGTCATGCATCTTATCCCAGGATAGATGGAAAGAAATTCTTCAAGTTTCCTACTTGTTCTGATAGGAAGGCTATAGTAGGCTATTTTCATCAGAGTTCTAATCAGTGAGGAGATTCAAGTTCTGTGAATAGACGCATTACAATGCTAAAGATACAAAATGCACCAAACTCTGAAAAAGAGTCTTTTACCTTATCCGGAAATGTTTCTGCAATATGAAATGTAAAATGCTTATTTTCTAGGGTAAAGAAATGCCCAGATTTCTCAGGGATTCATTTCTTGCAACACAGTAAAACAAACTATTAAGAAACAGTGAGAATTGCTGATACTTGGAAAGCTTCTGACTTTTAAATGATGCCCATCTTTCCCTGCATATGTTGATTCTTCAACTTCCAACATCTTTAACATCTCATGGATTCAAACTCCGGAGTCAGCTAGACCAGAAATGAATACCACCAAAGTAGGCTCAGACAACAGACTGTACCCTAACTCAGACATTATTTACCCCACCCCAGGTTGCATCAAGTCCTTGAAAAATAACGTAAGCATAAATAATAGCCAATGGGCCAATTTTTTTCCCTAAAAACAAATAAATTAAAAAAGGCATACAAACTATAAAATATTAATACCAAGCATGATTAAAGGACCAATATTTATAAATCCATTCAGAAACTGTAAATATTCTCAAAACACATCCCTCCCATATTGACAGGATAGCAAGTCATTTCAATTATATAAACAAAACTTGCTAAACTTTCTTGCCAATAGATAATTACAATTTAAAAGAATTCATTTCAAATTCTTATTCTCTGGGATTAAATGTGACTGTCCCTGGCAAATTCTCATGACATTGCATTAGCAAAACCAGCAGTAATTTCACTGGACATGTACTGATTTTTCAACTTTGTGTCTTCCTTGAAATAGATAACTGGCTCACACCATAATTTCAAAAATCTATTATGAGAATATCAGTAACGAGGCATTTATAATTTAATGAAGTCTTTCCATGGATTCATTAAATAAATAGTGACAAAGGTAATTACTGATTTTTTCACAAAAGCTCATTTCAGAATAAGGATTATATTATTAGACCAAGTTAAAAGGAAAAATGAAAGATGACATCGGAAAGGAACTTGAAAGTTTTAGCAAGTGACACCATAGTTAATGCATCTCTTAATTCCATCTGTAATCATATATTCATTGGAAAAATATTTGTTTTAACAAAGATCAAGATTTAATGGTATACTCAATATCTTGGGCATACTTCAAGTAGGATGTTTGTGTGTTATAGATGCGGATATATTTCAATCTATATGCATTCGAAACAGATAAAACAGAATACACATATATAAAGCTTTAGCTTGTGTATGGCATGCCCATATGTCCACTGCTTCTTTTCCCCTACTCTGGGGTTGTTATGAAGAAGCATTTGGCTCAACTATGTCCAGGAAAATAGTAAAAAGTGAAAAATTGTCTTCTTTTTTTGTTGTTCATTTATTTATCATACTCTTAGAGTATCACTAAGCAAGTGAACAAGTGCGCCACCCAGGATGGCATGTAGATTAGCAAGGAGGCTTGTTTATGGGCTATAAGCTTCTTCTGTGCAACACGATACAGTTCTATACTCCAGGGCCCCCCTTTAGAGAAAACTTGACGATGTCTTCAAATGCACTCAATACTCGCGCTCATTGCCGAGTACAGAACAACTCTCATGGTCCAAGTCTACATTGTCAACTGAAGTCGGAGTCAGGCTGTGTTATGTTTTGCCCTTCCGGAGACTAACCCTCACCAAGGAACAGAGGTTTTAAGGCTGAAGGGGACTCTGGGGCCTATAGTCACTATTGCTGGGAGTAAGTGACACTGCAGAGCACCAGAGTCAGAGAGCCGCCTGTTCTCTCACCTCAGAACAAACACACTGATTCAGATCATGGCTAATTTAACCCCAAAACATTTCCAAATGAATGACTTAGGGGTCCTACTGGCTGGTAAAGATTGTGTTTACCAATCTAGATGGGCCATAATGTCAAGAAGTAGTTTGGGTCCAGTTATTTTAACCTGGCACTGAGCTGGAAACGCAACCTTTCCCCCCAAAAGAAACCCCACACCATTTCAAAAACGAGGTTACCGCTCCCGTCTTCCACTTTCCCTACTGATTTATACTTTTTTATTCATTCAGCTAATAAATAAAAATTGAATAATATGAATTCTGCATTTGCTAAGTGTGTAGACAATACAAACATGTAAAGTGTGTTCTCTGCCCTTCAGGAAGTTTTTAGTCAAATTGAGAAGATAAATCATGCATGCAAATATTCACACCCACAAGAGTTAAGGGATTCGCAGCAGCACTGCTGGGGAGGGTTCCAAAGGTTCTCAGGGAGCCTCCGACTGTGTGGCCAGCGTTTGGATGGCTGTAATACAGCCAGTGGATCCCAAAGATACCCAGGGACATAGAAGATATGTTCTCTCTGTCCCCCGTCTCTCTTTCTAGGCCCTACATACCAGAGGGCTCACCAGGTACCAGGCACTGAAAAACATACCAAGTATCTACCTGAAACTCCCAGCTGACCTAAAAGTTAAGTGCTACTTTTCCCATCTGCTCAGAGACTTTAGATAATGTGCCCCGACTCATAGAGCTAAAAAATATCAGTACTGGAACCTCGCCAAGTTGGAGGAACTTTGTAAAAAAGAATGTCTTCAACTGTGTCCATGTTCCAGAAGATCTTGAAACCAAGGCATGCTCCGAGAATGGAGTTAAGAGTAGGGCTACTGAAAAGTACACCTTTCTTTATAACTGATTACATTTCATAGCACCACACAACAAGGAACTAGAAGTGGCTGAGATCTAGGGTGATACCACCTTAGAAACATCTTGTTTAGGGTCATACATTCTAAGAAAATAGTATTTTCATTTTCTCATTGAATCTTCATTAAGGATAGTATACCTTTTTTATTATATCCCCATTCTTTGGAATGCCATGGCTCCTTTGATTCCATGAAACTATATCCTGACAATGACATCACTCTCCTGGAGGCTGGGTACATCACTCATCTCTTGGTCCTCAGACTGTCTAATAAAACTTTGTAAGCTCACAACGGTCCTCCCTCACACCTGGTTTTAGGTGTTAGTTCTTACGTACCTGTTTTAACTCCTCAACCATATTATAAAGAGCTTGAGAGTAAGAAACAAGACTGACTTATTCCATATTATATCCTTCACAGCACTTTGTGGACTACCTCTGCATTTGTAATTTTCCAAAACTGTTTCACATACATTCTTTTTTTAGTTGAAATCTAATTCACCTATCATAAAATCTGCCCTTTTAAAGTATACGCTTCAGTGGTTTTAGAACATTCATGAGGTTCTGCAACCATCACCACTATTTATTTACTTATATAAATTTATTTATTTGTTTGTTTGTTTATTTATTTTTGGCTGGGTTGGGTCTTTGTTTCTGTGCGACGGCTTTCTCTACTTGCGGTGAGCGGGGGCTCCAGACGCACAGGCTCAGTAGTTATGGCTCACAGGGCCAGTTGCTCCGCGGCATGTGGGATCTTCCCGGACCAGGGCTCGAACCCGTGTCCCCTGCATTGGCAGGCAGATTCTCAACCACTGGGCCACCACGGAAGCCCCCATCACCACTATTTAAATCCAGAATGTTTTCATCATGCTGCAATTTTCTTTTGATGAGATAATGCATATAAAGTTCCTAGCACACTTAATGGCCACTCAGCACCTGTGAGCTCTACTATTGTATTTTTTTGAATTTTTGAATTTTATTTATTTTTAATACAGCAGGTTCTTATTAGTTATCCATTTAATACATATTAGTATATATGTGCCAATCCCAATCTCCCAATTCATCCCACCACCACCACCACCCCTGCTGCTTTTCCCCCTTGGTGTCCACACATTTGTTCTCTACATCTGTGTCTCGATTTCTGCCCTGCAAACCGATTCATCTGTACCATTTTTCTAGGTTCCACATATAGGTGTAAATATACGATATTTGTTTTTCTCTTTCTGACTTACTTCACTCTGTACGACAGTCTCTAGATTCATCTACGTCTCTACAAATGACCCCATTTCATTCCTTTTTATGGCTGAGTAATATTCCATTGCATATATGTACCACTTCTTCTTTATCCATTCATCTCTCGATAGGCATTTAGGTTGCTTCCATGACCTGGCTATTGTAAATAGTGCTGCAATGAACATTGGGGTACATGTGTCTTTTTGAATTATGGTTTTCTCTGGGTATATGCCCTGTAGTGGGATTGCTGGGTCGTAAGGTAATTCTAGTTTTAGTTTTTTAAGGAACTTCCAAACTGTTCTCCATAGTGGCTGTATCAATTTACATTCCCACCAACAATGCAAGAGGGTTCCCTTTCTCCACACCCTCTCCAGCATTTGTTGTTTGTAGATTTTCTGATGATGCCCATTCTAACTGGTGTGAGGTGATACCTCACTGAAGTTTTGATTTGCATTTCTCTAATAATTAGTGATGTTGAGCGCCTTTTCATGTGCTTCTTGGCCATCTGTATGTCTTCTTTAGAGAAATGGCTATTTAGGTCTTCTGCCCATTTTTGGACAGGGTTGTTTGTTTTTTTAATATTGAGCTGCATGAGCTGTTTATATGTTTTGGAGATTAATCCTTTGTCTGTTGATTCGTACGGAAATATTTTCTCCCATTCTGAGGGTTGTCTTGTTTATGGTTTCCTTTGCGGTGCAAAAGCTTTGAAGTTTCATTAGGTCCCATTTGTTTATTTTTGTTTTTATTTCCATTACTCTAGGAGGTGGATCAAAAAAAGATCTTGCTGTGATTTATGTCAAAGAGTGTTCGCCTATGTTTTCCTCTAAGAGTTTTACAGTGTCCGGTCTTACATTTAGGTCTCTAATCCATTTTGAGTTTATTTTTGTGTATAGTGTTGGGGGTGTTCTAATTTCATTCTTTTACACGTAGCTGTCCAGTTCTCCCAGGACCATTTATTGAAAAGACTGTCTTTTCTCCATTGTATATCCTTGCCTCCTTTGTCATAGATTAGTTGACCATAGGTGCGTGGGTTTATCTCTGGGCTTTCTATACTGTTCCATTGATCTATATTTCTGTTTTTGTGCCAGTACCATATTGTCTTGATTACTGTAGGTTTGTAGTATAGTCTGAAGTCAGGGAGTCTGATTCCTCCAGCTCCGTTTTTTTCCCTCAAGACTGCTTTGGCTATTCGGGGTCTTTTGTGTCTCCATACAAATTTTAAGACTTTTTGTCCTAGTTCTGTAAAAAATGCCATTGGTAATGTGATAGGGATTGCATTGAATCTGTAGATTGCTTTGGGTAATAGAGTCATTTTCACAATGTTGATTCTTCCAACCCAAGAACATGGTATATCTCTCCATCTGTTGGCATCATCTTTAATTTCTTTCATCAGTGTCTTATTGTTTTCTGTATACAGGTCTTTTGTCTCCCTAGGTAGGTTTATTCCTAGGTATTTTATTCTTTTTGTTGCAATGGTAAATATGAGTGTTTCCTTAATTTCTCTTTCAGATTTTCCATCATTAGTGTATAGGAATGCAAGAGATTTCTGTGCATTAATTTTATATCCTGCTACTTTACCAAATTCATTGATTAGTTCTAGTAGTTTTCTGGTGGCATCTTTAGGATTCTCTATGTATAGTATCATGTCATCTGCAAACAGTGACAGTTTTACTTCTTCTTTTCCAATTTGTATTCCTTTTATTTCTTTTTCTTCTCTGATTGCCGTAGCTAGGACTTCCAAAACGATTTTGAATGATCGTGGTGAGAGTGGACATCCTCGTCTTGTTCCTGATCTTAGAGGAAATGTTTTCAGTTTTTCACCATTGAGAATGATGTCTGCTGTGGGTTTGTACTATATGTCCTTTATTAAGTTGAGGTAGTTTCTCTCTATACCCACTTTCTGGAGAGTTTTTGTCATAAATTGGTGTTGAATTTTGTCAAAAGCTTTTTCTGCATCTATTGAGATTATCATATGGTTTTTATTCTTCAATTTGTTAATATGGTGTATCACATTGATTGATTTGCGTATACTGAAGAATCCTTGCATCCCTGGGATAAATCCCACTTGATCATAGTGTATGATCCTTTTAATGTGTTGTTCGATTCTGTTTGCTAGTATTTTGTTGAGGATTTTTTTTTTTTTTTTTTTTTTTTTTTTTGGCGGTACACGGGCCTCTCACTGTTGTGGCCTCTCCCGTTGTGGAGCACAGGCTCTGGACGTGCAGGCTCAGCGGCCTTGGATCACGGGCCCAGCCGCTCCGCAGTATGTGGGATCCTCCCAGACCGGGGCACGAACCCGCATCCCCTGCATCGGCAGGCGGACCCTCAACCACTGCGCCACCAGGGAAGCCCTGTTGAGGATTTTTGCATCTATATTCATCAGTGATATTGGTCTGTAATTTTCTTTGTTTGTAGTATCTTTGTCTGGTTTTGGTATCAGGGTGATGGTGGCCTCGTAGAATAAGTTTGGGAGTGTTCATTCCTCTGCAATTTTTTGGATGAGTTTGAGGAGGATAGGTGTTAGCTCTTCTCTAAGTATTTGATAGAATTCATCTGTGAAGCCATCTGGTCATGGACTTTTGTTTGTTGAAAGATTTTTAATCACAGTTTCAATGTGATTACTTGTGATTTGTCTGTTTATATTTTCTATTCCTTCCTGGTTCAGTCTTGGAAGGTTATACCTTTCTAAGAATTTGTCCATTTCTTCCAGCTTGTCTATTGTATTGGCATAGAGTTGCTTGTGGAAGTCTCTTAGGATGCTCTGTATTTCTGTGGTGTCTGTTGTAACTTCTCCTTTGTCATTTCTAATTTTATTGATTTGAGTCCTCTCCTACTTTCTCTTGATGATTCTGGCTAATGGTTTATCAATTTTGTTTATCTTCTCAAAGAACCAGCTTTTAGTTTTATTGATCTTTGCTATTGTTTTCTTTGTTTCTATTTCATTTATTTCTGCTCTGATGTTTATGATTTCTTTCCTTCTACTAACTTTGGGTTTTGTTTGTTTTTCTTTCTCTAGTTCCTTTAGGTGTAAGACTCGATTGTTTATTTGAGATTTTTCTTGTTTCTTGAGGTAGGGTTGTATTGCTATTAACTTCCCTCTTAGAACTGTTTTTGCTGCATCCCATAGGTTTTGGATCCTCCTGCTTTCATTGTCATTTGTCTCTAGGCATTTTCTGATTTCCTCTTTGATTTCTTCAGTGATCTGTTGGTATATAGCAATGAATTGTTTAGCTTCCATGTGTTTGTGTTTTTTACGTTTCTTTCCCTGTAATTGGTTTCTAATCTCATAGCGTTGTAATCAGAAAAGATGCTTGATATGATTTCAATTTTCTGAAATTTACTGAGGCTTGATTTCTGACTCAAGATATGATCTATCCTGGAGAATGTTCCGTGCGCCCTTGAGAAGAAAGTGCAATCTGCTGTTTTTGGATGGAATGTCGTATAAATATCAATTAAAACTACCTGGTCTATTACGTCATTTAAAGCTTGTGTTTCCCTATTAATTTTCTGCTTGGATGATCTGTCCATTGGTGTGAGTGAGGTGTTAAAGTCCCCACTATTACTGTGTTACTGTCGATTTCCTCTTTTATAGCTGTAGCAGTTGCCTTATGTATTGAGGTGCTCCTATGTTGGGTGCATATATATTTAGAATTGTTATATCTTCTTCTTGGATTGATCCCTTGATTATTATGCAGTGTTCTTCCTTGTCTCTTGTAACATTCTTTATTTTAAAGTCTATTTTATCTGATATGAGTATTGCTACTCCAGCTTTCTTTTGATTTCCACTTGCATGGAATATCTTTTTCCACCCCCTCACTTTCAGTCTGTATATGTCCCTAGGTCTGAAGTGGGTCTCTTGTAGACAGCAATATATATGAGTTTTGTTTTTGTATCCATTCAGCAAGCCTGTGTCTTTTGGTTGGAGCATTTAATCTATTCATGTTTAAGGTAATTATCAATATGTATGCTCCTATGACCATTTTCTTAATTGTTTTGGGTTTGTTTTCGTAGGTCCTTTTCCTCTCTTGTGTTTCCCACTTAGAGACGTTCCTTTAGCATTTGTTGTAGAGCTGGTTTGGTGGTGCTGAATTCTCTTAGCTTTTGCTTGTCTGTAAAGCTTTTGATTTCTCCATAGAATCTGAATGAGATCCTTGACAGGTAGGATAATTTTGGTTGTAGATTCCTCCCTTTCATCACTTTAAGTATATCATGCCACTCCCTTCTGGCTTGTAGAGTTTCTGCTGAGAAATCAGCTGTTAACCTTATGGGAGTTCCCTTGTATATTATTTGTCATTTTTCCCTTGCTGCTTTCAATAATTTTTCTTTGTCTTTAATTTTTGCCAGTTTGATTACTATGTGTCTCAGCATGTTTCTCCTAGGGTTTATCCTGTAAGGGACTCACTGAGCTTCCTGGACTTGGGTGGCTATTTCCTTTCCCATGTTAAGGCAGTTTTTAACTATAATCTTTTTAAATATTTTCTCAGGTCCTTTCTCTCTCTACTCCTTCTGGGACCCCTACAATGGGAATGATGTTGCATTTAATGTTGTCCCAGAGGTCTCTTAGGCTGTCTTCATTTCTTTTCATTCTTTTTTCTTTATTCTGTTCCACAGCAGTGAATTCTACCATTCTGTCTTCCAGGTCACTTATCCGTTCTTCTGCCTCAGTTTTTCTGCCATTGATTCCTTCTAGTGTAATTTAGATTTCAGTTATTGTATTGTTCATCTCTGTTTGTTTGTTCTTTAGTTCTTCTAGGTCTTTGTTAAACATTTCTTGCATCTTCTAGATCTTTGCCTCCATTCTTTTTCTGAGACGCTGGATCATCTTCACTATCCTTATTCTGAATTCTTTTTGTAGAAAGTTACCTATCTCCACTTTATTTAGTTGTTTTTCTGGGGTTTTATCTTGTTCCTTCATCTGGTACATAGCCCTCTGCATTTTCATCTTGTCTACCTTTCTGTGAATGTGGTTTTTGTTCCAGCGGCTGCAGGATTGTAGTTCTTCTTGCTTCTGCTGTCTGCCCTCTGGTGGATGAGGCTGTCTAAGAGGCTTGTGCAAGTTTCTCTATGGGAGGGACTCATGGTGGGTAGAGCTGGCTGTTGCTCTTGTGGGCAAAGCTCAGTAAAACTTTAATCCGCTTGTCTGCTGATGGGTGGGGATGGGTTCCTTCCCTGTTGGTTGTTTGCCCTGAGGCAACCCAACACTGGAGCCTACCCAGGCTCTTTGCTGGGGCTAATGGTGGACTCTGGGAGGGCTCATGCCAAGGAATACTTCCCAGAACTTCTGCTGTCAGTGTCCTTTTTCCCACGGTGAGACACAGCCACCCCACCCACCCCCGCGGGAGACCCTCCAACACTAGCAGGTAGGTCTGGTTCAGTCTCCTATGGGGTCACTGCTCCTTCCCCTTGGTCCCAATGTGCACACTACTTTGTGTGTGCCCTCCAGGAATGGAGTCTCTGCCTCCCCCAGTCCTGTTGAAGTCCTGCAATCAAATCCCGCTAGCCTTCAAAGTCTGATAATATAGGAATTCCTCCTCCCATTGCCGGACCCCCAGATTGGGAAGTCTGACACAGAGCTCAGAACCTTCACTCTAGTGGGTGGACTTCTGTGGTATAAGTGTTCTCCAGTTTGTGAGTCACCCACCCAGCAGTTATGGGATTTGATTTTATTGTGATTGCGCCCCTCCTACCGTCTCATTGTGGCTTCTCTTTTGTCTTTGGATGTGGGGTATCTTTTCTGGTGAGTTTCAGTGTCTTCCTGTCAATGCTTGTTCATCAGTTAGTTGTGATTCTGGTGCTCTCGCAAGAGGGAGCAAGAGCACGTTCTTCTACTGGGTCATTGTCCAAGTCCTCTTCATCCTCTGACTCGCAGTCCACAATTGCGTCGGCGACTAGGCCAGGGCCGGGCTCTTACTCCTATTATTATTATTCTTACATTTGGAAAACAATGTTTTACTTCATAGTAGTTTGACGGAAGTTAATTAAAATAATGCTTGAATTATATAGCCATTACACTTTAGTTAGGACACATAATACCTCATTGATCTTCACAACAATTTATGAAGTAGCATATCTATTTTGCAAATAAAGAAGCTAAAGGTTAGAAAAGCTGAAAATTGACCAAAGTCAGAGCATCGGTCTACTGTTTGACTGAACAGGGAACATTCTAAAATCTACTCATGCTCACCTATGGGATAAACTGTCCAGCCACTGTTTGTACTGAAGCAGAGTCTGCTTGATTAGACAACCCTCTACGGTCCCTGCCATGTCAATGATACTATGGTTCTACAAAAAGCTAAATGGATGGCTAAGCAATTAGTACAGAAGAACAAAGAAAGAGAGAGAGGGAGGGAGGGAGCGAGGGAGGAGGGAAGGACTAGTTTTTTTTAAATAAATCTAAAGCACCTAAGTTTGAATTTGAGTCTTAGATTTTTGTTTCAAAATTTATACAATAGCTGAGATCTAGGATTGTATTATATATTCAAATCAGAAATTCTTCAGTTTATGAGGGGAAAGGAGATATCCCACTAGGTCGATGATTAAGAGTAACCTAGGAGGCCTTTTGTAAACCATACGTGTTTTTTCCCAGAGAAATTATAACCCTCCTCTCCAGGGGGGATGGAGAGACTTGGCTTTATGGGAAAGAACCGTTGTCTTGCTACATTTGTAGGACTTGATGGTGGTGGTGAGAATAAGGGTCAATGAGTTCTTCTCTTGAGGACGGATAGACCCTGAGTTCTGGTGATAACACCGACTCTTCAATGCCTCCATTTCCTCACATTCTCTCTCCTTAGATGAAATTAAATCGAGAATCAGAATAATGTTGGAATGAAACTAGCCCACTAAATGACTGGCGGGTGTGTCTTTGAAAGAGGCAATCACCCTAATGTTGCTATTTTGAGACTATCTCTATTTTGTTTGTTTTACCAGTTGAGCCAATACTGGATTATCTGTTGTATTTTAAAAGACAGTCTTGAACCATTATGAAGTTTTCCAATGTGGTCGTGGGTTCAGAAATGTAATCAAGCCTTTTTCACAGTACTTCCCCATGGTTCAAATAGCGTATCTCCGCATGAAGCCATACAACTGTAGAACAAAATGAAACTAATTTATCCTCTTGGGAATCAGAGTCAGCTCATTAAGATCATTAATTCTGCATTTCCATTCACTGAAATAGCAACCATCATAAAACAGAAATACTCATCTTTAAATGTATCCTTATATATGAAGAATGTGTCCTATCATTAAGCTTTTTTTCCTCTGAATAATCAAAAAGCAAAAATCAAACAGATTTTGATTTGGCTGGTGACCTATCTCAGGTTCTTAATTTTTCACAAGTAAGACCTCTGGTTGAATATTTAGCCCAGTGGTCTGGCATCATGACAAACCCCTGGGGTTGCTGTATGGAGATTTAAGGCGACACTGGCTTAAGTTTAGCCTTGTCAAAAGTTCACTGGGCTGGTTGCATATGGCTTTTTTTTTTTTTAATGTTTTTTTGATTTGTTTTATTATTATTGCCTTTAAAATCCTTGTGGGTATTAAACTAGCTTTGATCAGATTTCTTGGTCATTCAGAAAACTATGTGCAATAAACACTGGGTTTCCGGTGCTGATTAAAATCATAACATTTGCTTCCCTGCTTTTCTCTGATTCCTTATCTTTGGGCCATTACACTGCTTATTATTACCTCCACCAGGAACCCGACAGGGATAGGATATTCAGCTCTATCAATTCCAGTAGCTGTTGGCATTTCTATGTAAAATGGTTTCCCTATAAAAGAGGTTTGGGATTATTTGTATATTTCATTTACCTGTTGTATCACAGAACCATCATTTTCAAGGGGAGCTGACTATGTAATTGCAGTCTGACTCTATTCTATAGCACGGAGCACACCATTTTTCAGACAAGAGACAAAACATCTTTGGATGGTGAGTTTAGTCCTCTACATGGTAAATGTTACCTTAGTAACTAGGTTGTAAGTAAAACAAAATTAGCCTTTGTATTAAACACACCTTTAAGAAACAAAAATATATTAAGAGATAAGTGCAGTTATTTTTAATGACTCGGTGAATGCTTATAAGCTATACGTGAAATGAAAAGGTTAGTTTGGAAGGGATTTTTTTTTTTTTTTTTTTTTTTTTTGCTGTACGCGGGCCTCTCACTGTTGTGGCCTCTCCCGTTGCGGAGCACAGGCTCCGGACGCGCAGGCTCAGCGGCCGTGGCTCACAGGCCCAGCCGCTCCGCGGCATGTGGGATCTTCCCGGACCGAGGCACGAACCCATGTCCCCTGCGTCGGCAGGCGGACTCTCAACCACTGCGCCACCAGGGAAGCCCGCGATATCATTTTTTAAAGTTGTGTTTGTAAATTGTGAAAAATAATAGGTAATATTTTCAGGTGTGTTTGATGAACTGACTTTTAAAAAATGCTGTCTTGGGTTTCACAAGTCTCAAGCGGAGCCCTAACTTGAAACGCATTCCAAGAGAAAAGCTGACGGTGCTACCTTTCTCCTTTTTGTTTTTATTGACTCCTAGTCCAGGACGACCTGTTTACATCCTTAGAAAAAGCAAATGGGTGCATATGGGCAGAGAAATGCATTCACCAAAGACTATTTTCTATAGAATCAGCAAGGCTCTATTATCCCCAGTGTGGTAAGTAATGATTTCTGAAGCCATCAAAAATAAATCTACGTTTATGTGTGTAATTTTGACACAAAAGAGTTTTCAGAAGAGAATATAGACTCTTTAAGGTTGAAGCTCCTGATGATTATGATCTTTCTTCATCTTAATAAAATAATACTGCCACGAAAATAAAGTAATGGTCAAGAAACATCTAGCAAGTATTTATTAGGTACAGTCCATTTCATGAAAACACTACCACTCTTGCCAGGACTTAGAACTTTTAAAATGTATGTAGGTTGTGTTTACATACATTCATTTTCCTAAATTATATGATTTTCTTGCATAAATGATACTCAAATTTTGGAAATATCATAACACGAGTTTAATCTTCACATTTATTTATTTATTTATCATTCATTCACTCATCAAATACAGATGGATTTCACACTATATTCCTGACATTCTGTCAAATTCTGGATAAATAGTGGTTAACAAAACAGCGCCACTGCCATTATGAAGCTCTAAGTCTCATTATTTCTTTATACATTAAAATTTATATTAGCATATAAAGTACGCTAAGTGTCAAGAAGTAAAAGGGCAGGGTGTTATGAGAGGCATTGAATGATTCAGGAAAGCCTCTTTGAGGAGCTGAAGACGTGAAGAAATCAACAATGAGAGTAAGAGTTTTCCAGGCAAAGGACACAGTATGTACACAGGCCCTGAGGAGGGAAGATATGTATGTATAAAGACAGATACTTTTATGTACAAATGCAGATTCAGATATAAATATATGGACTCTTTGTAGTGACAGAGATATGTAAATTATGTACGAAAGTATGTAGGGATTATCCAGAAAATTTATCTAGGAGATAAAACTAGATTATTGAATTATACATAAAAAAGTAAAATATATCATTTGCAGACATAAAGCAATTGGAAAATAGCTAACCACATTTAAAAAATCTTGCAATCTAAGAATGGAAAATTGTTGATGTATATGTAGAACCTAACAGTATGTATCTTGACATTCATCTAATTGTTTGTTCCTAAGTTTCATTCAACAATGTGCTTTATGAAATGTAATATATAAAGACTTTCTGAAGCAACAGGGACACACTACATTTTCTAAGAGTCATTTGCTTCTACAATGTCAAAAAATGATTCATCATTCTGTGCTTATATTTCAAAGCTAATGTAACATGTTTAGTTTCTTTGTGGGGCAGAATGTCTTGTTAACTCATTTCTCTAGAGAGCTCTTTTATCTCAAGATGTAGCAAGAGTTTTCTGTACACTTTTCCCCTTAAAAATACTGTTTGAAATCATTTGACTTGTTTTTCAAGTACCCTCTACAAATTAGTTGAAGAAAGAAAAGTTTTCACCTTTGACCCTTTTACCTTCCCTGCTCTGGAGAAAAATCAACAAAGTTCAATGTTTGAGTCCCTACAATGCAGGTTTCCAGGTAACAAACAAGACACTTTAAATAAGAAGAGAAATTTTCATCTAATTATTTTTCTGGAAAATTTTTGAATAAATGAAGTCAGAAGATAAATTTTTCCTGCAATTTGGCCTAGAAATTTGAAGCCAAAAACACACTAAGTGTTTAAATCCAAATAATTTATGAGCATTTTGAACTTGAGGTAAATATTCATTGCTAACTTCTCCAGAGCAGTCATCACTGGGGGTTCCTTGAGATCATCTCTTTTCATGGTTCCCCTGGAAGAGCCAGAGGGTATTTTGAAGAGACTTGTGGATTCTGATGACACGGTAAAGCCAGAGTGAGAGATAAGAATTGGGAGCAAAGTCAAGTTATTAGCCACCTACCAAAAGAACACATGTTCTCTCTCTCTCTCTCTCTCTCTCTCTCTTTTTCTCACTCCTCTGTCACACTGGACTTCCATTTCCATGAATGTAGCACATTCTGTCCCATCTCAGGACCTTTGTTGTTCCTTCTGTCTAGTTATCTCTTTCCTTGTTTCCCCCATCCTCAAATAACTGATCCCCTATATTGGGGGGTGAAAAAGAACCTTGAGAACTTTAGGGTGGAGCTGGTCATGGACTCTGATGAGCAAAAGGACAATGCTTGTCTGTGAAAAATGCCCTTTTATGAAGCAAGAACTGAAGAGTGGATACCCACTGAAGTACAAAACACACTCACTTAAAGGTCTGCCCTGACAATAGTTGAAAAGCCAGTGACATATAGGAAGGCATGTCTCATTTGATTAACAGTATTCTCCAGTGGACTTGGGGTTATCTGTGATAAATCTTTCATTATTAAAAATCACTGCAAGATTCATATGCTATGATCTCACACCCAACTTATATACTTCCCTTGCCAAACAGGTCCACTCTTTCAAAATGAACATAAATCAAAACTCATTGAGAAGATAAAAATCCCTTGAGAAATTAATCACAAATATCTTCTAAGGCCAAACGGATACCATATCCAACTTATTCACTGTTTTGTAATATTAGTGCCCAAGCTTTCCAAATGAGTGGAAACTTAAGAAAGGCTGTTTTTAGCAGTGGATGCATGATGATGAATTGATGATGATGGTGATACTGATGATGTTAAAAGCTACCCTTCCTGGATACTTGCTATGTTGCAGGAACTCTTAAGCAGTTTATAAGAAATACTATATTAGAATATATGTTGTTATTTCCATTTATTTGATGAGGAAGCTGAGCCTCAAAAGGTTTAATAACTTGCCCCGAAAAAGATGACTAATAAGCATCAGAGCTGTGATTTGGTCTCAAGCAATCTGGTTTCAGATTTTGTGTGCTTAACATATTTAACTACTATGCTTCTCAGAAGGGGTCCAAGGTGCTCAAAGGAGATTGCAGCTTAGATGTGACATTAGTAAGCCTCTTGGAATCAGAGAGATGCTAGCATCCTTACTATTGTATATACCAAGCAATACAGCAATTACTTTTGAAACCTTCACTCCTTTAATCCTCACAGTAACTCTATTTGTCAACCTTATAATCATCATGTAGAGGATATTTGAAACTCAAAGCAAGTGTGTGACTCCTCTGAAATCACAGAGCTAAAACATCATCTAGTCACATTCAAACCAGCCTATTTCATTCCAGACTAATGCTTTTTAGTCACAGCATGCTGCTTCCCTCTGCACACCTGTCAAGATCCCCTGGAAGTAGAAAAGGCCACATGAGAGTGCCCTGGGGCCTCAAAATCCTTATCATCTTATGAGGCTTTGAGCACTGACAAACCTGCCAAGATGGAGGTAGGCAGAACCCAGCAACTTTTCTTTCATGGGTATTAAAAGAATCCAGGTGTTCAGAATTACTAGTAGGCTAAATCTTCACCTGCATTAGGGTCAGAGCAGCTTTTCTCATACTTCAGGAGCTCTGGGAACAGAAATGGATGCACAATACCCTTTAGGTTTTATTATAATTCTGGGTATCACCAGATGCTCAGAGACTCTGTAATGGAGGAGCAACTAGAGAAATGGCCAGTGTCTTTCCTCTCTCCCTCCTTGTCTGTATCCCTGATTTTACCTAGTATCCTTTTTTCTTCCCAACTAGCAGATTTATTTAAATCATTTTTAGTATTAGCTGTCATTTTGGAAAGATGTGCTCAAACTTCCAATCAAACCCAATAGAATGTATCATCATCCTAACAAAGACAGTCATGGAGTTTTTTGCTAAATAAAATTTGTGACTCCATTGGAAAGGAAATGAGAGATTTCACTGTAGTTTCCCAGTAGTGATAAGCCTAATATTTAAAAAGAAATATTAATAACTTTCCAGCAGATCAAGTCTGTGTGTCACAATCAATAATCAAGCAAATATGGATCTAAATTCTGTAACCAGGTTTATTGTATCAAAAAAACAATGTATAGTACTATTATAAGAAGCCTTTAAATGGTTTCATAAGAAATGAAATAAACCATCATTAGCTATTTCTTATATTACAATAATAAACATAATTTAACAGGTAGAGTTGCTGGAATTTGAAATATGAATTGACCCATTAGAAATATTTTTAATGATAATTTTTCAA
This sequence comes from Grampus griseus, assembly GCF_964374135.1. Lineage (NCBI taxonomy): Eukaryota > Metazoa > Chordata > Mammalia > Artiodactyla > Delphinidae > Grampus > Grampus griseus. The sequence continues at coordinate 40,674,372 of NC_139009.1, forward strand.
CTTTCTTAGTTAACTTCTGAGGTCATGATTAGAAATGTTAACATTCATCTTGTTTCTTTTTCTAATTCATTTAATGTCGCTCTTAAAAACATAATGACCATGTCACAGACCCTTTTAATCCTCTCCTTCCATTAATATTTCAAAGTTTCACTTATAAATCAAAATTCTTCAAATTGTTAAATTTTTATCTTAGTTGTTTGAAAAAGCCCTCTCAATCACTGCCATCTTCTCTTTCTCCCTAAGCCTGTGTGGATCTAGTTTTTAATGATAGCATTTTTAATCTGAGCTAATTTTATGCAAGATGCTGCCCAAGAATGCCAGATCTAAGATAATGCTTCATTCAAGAAGTCATAAAGATAGGACCCGTGCTGCGCTGAAAAATGAACAGAAAAATAACAAAAACACTTTTTCTTTAAGCAAAGAGCATATTTTGATGTCAAAAAAGAAAGAAAGAAAGAAGAATATTTGATATTGGCTCTGGGTTGCACTCCAATTAACTAACCAGTAACGATCTATAATTAACTCACAGATTCAACAATGACACGTAATGATAGGTAAGTAAGAGATGTGGGAAGCATTTAAGTTTGGACCAAGATGCAACAAATGTGAACCCAGCACAATTGGTTTGGTGACACGAAGCTTCTGATTAGCTTTCCTAGTCAAAATTAAATGATTCCATAGTCCTTTGAAATAATGATAATATGATTTCCTGTTTTAATTAGCACTCTCAGTTATCTCAAACTTTGCTCTTACAATTTATTTTATACCCAAAGAATGCTGTAAAAAGAAATTATGAAAATATTTTCAAGACAGATTTATAAATTTATTTTCTAAATTAAAATTCTATCTTAGCATTTCATTTCATTTTTATTTTTACTGCATTGTTGACTCATCATTTAGCTTAAACATCATAATGTCCAATCTATGCTATAAGAGCTGAACTATGTCAACACATTTTCCTAACAAATAACTGTATAGACATTAGCACAGACCACCAAAATGCACTGATTATGGATGATATATGGTTAACAATGCACCATATATATCGATTAAAAAGTAGGCAACACTCAAGTTCTCCAAATAAATTAACACAAAAAGAGAAAATTGATAACACCTATGTATTGACTCATTCACTTTACTAGTCATAAAAATGGTCTATTGTTCTCCTATTGGTAGTTTAAGAGAATGCCTGTAAACTGAGTTTCCTTTTAAAATATCAGGACTCTAAAAGATAAAACTGTCAACATTGTCTGCCTCTCATTTCCTTTCCAAAACTTAGACCTCTGAATTGACTCCCATTAGGTATAATGCTTTATTTCCATTTATTTTCTCAGGTTATTTAAAACTTTAAGTTACAAACAGCTATTTATTTTGGAGACCATAAACACAGGAAATTCATAGGATTTCTCCTGGTCCATTATTTTAGATTACACCATGATGCTGCTGTACAACTGGTGAAAGAAATGAGGACTTTTGCCAAAGATTCTTAAAATACTGAAAAAGAAAATAACAAAAATCTTAGAATAGGAAAGAGGTCTCAGGCCCAAACTCTCTACCGATGCAGGAAACTATTGTAAAATATCTCTGACAAAAGGCATTTGAAACCTGCCAGTAATGTTACTACTTCTCAAGGCAGCCTATTCGTTTTTGAAAATCCTTTTGAACCCAAAGTTACCTCTCTTTAATGTGTCTGCAGTATGGATCAATATAGTGTAACCTGTACACTTTTCCCATATGACAACCCTTCGCCTTTTTGCAAACAGTTAGCCAGTCCTTTTCCTTCCACCCTCAGCTCAAGTCTTCTCCTGGAGAGTCATTTTCCATTCTTTAACTATCAATCATTAAGAGAAATTTTTCTAACCATTCATCCTTCAGATACCCAGCTTGTTAATAAACTTAGGTTCTAAAGGACCTTAATAGAACACATTAGCTTAAATGCAACACATAAGATGGGTGCTAAACAGTGTGCTATCTTCCTTAATTAAGGCATTATTCTCCCATCAACATTGTCTGGGTTTTTTAATAGTCACACTAACTAGTTGCTCTTAGTAAACTAAAATTCTCAGGCCTCCACACACTGTTCATTAGCAAGATCTCTGTATTTAATTCTTGTGGATTTGAAAATGCAATTATAGGGTTTTAACCACCCCTCCAGATCTTCCATCTGTGTTGGTTTTACTCAAACCTTTTTCTTCATCCAGAATACTCCCTTCCAGCTCTGCTGTCTGAAAACACAAACTCTCTTATTTATCTTGGGCTTAAACTTCCTCAGATCCATATTACCCTTTCTAGTGTATCATTCTGCTTGATAGAGAAGATAAACTCTAAATAGGAGTAAAAAACTCCCAGTTTTCTCTCTTCACCTGTCATTATATCCTCTCACCTAAGCAGATGCCTTCCTGGTCCACCATTCTCCAGAAAATAAAAACCCCACATTTCACAAGACTGCTTATTTAGACTTTAATCTTAATGAGTCTATATTTACTGGCTCAGAGCAATCTCTCTGTCTCATCATATTTGGTTTTACAGACATATCTTGAAATACCTTTTTAAAATATTTTGAGTTTTGAACTCTTTTGTGGAGACAGGATCCTGAGAGCTTTGTCGTGGCTTTGACACGCAGTGTAGAACTCAAGTGTCAAATGTGCCTGCAGGTGTGTCCCAATCCCATGCGAGACAAGCCATTGCTTCCTTTAGTAAAATTGGGAATAAAAATCATATCTGCCTCAGAGATTTAATAAGGATTACATGAGATCTTTTTTTAAAAGTAAAATGGTTAAAATAATGTCTAGGTCAAAGTAAGTTCTCAATAAATATAATCAATTAGTATGTTAACAATACATTCCTGGATATAAAATAATCATCAAAAGAAATCAGAAATTAGATACTTTGTCTCTTGAAATGTGAGACAGTCAGGTGCCTTTGCTATTTCTGTTGCCAATATCTGGAATGTGCTTCCCCTCACATCTCTTATGTCTCCAAAAGTCTAAATCCTACCACCCTTCGATGTCAAGTCCAAATATTACCTCTTCCAGAAGGTTTTTCCTTATATACTTTCCTTCACTACCCTTGGACCTGATTCTTGCACTGTGAGGATCTTGAAGGTACTGAATCTTTACAACTCATCCTTGCAGCTCATTATCCTGCATGAAACTTGAACCCCAGTAGGTGCTTAACAAATATCTGTTAGATGAGTCAATGGCCCACTCTCTGCTCCAGCCATAATTAATTTCTTCCTCTCCTGACTTTACACATCCTCATTGCACATAACTATTTACCATGCACCATAATTATTTGTACATATAACTCTGCTCTACAGGACTTTCAAGTTTTTGAGTACATATATGTCAAATTGATCTTTGGCCGCCACACAATGCCTCAGCACATGGGATACACTAAAAATATTTTTGAATGAATTACTGTCTGCTTTTCACTATTACTACAGTATTTTCTGTTCATGAAAGTTTTGAAATCTGTACCAAAAAAGGATTAGCTATAACCTGCCTCATTCTAAGGCATCTGTTTTATAATCCAATGACCACACCTCTGCCTATACAAGTGATCTAACTGTAAGTCCCTTAACTCTGAAAAGCCTTTGGAAAGTTGAAGTCCAATTGTAGGAGAATCTTTTTGTGACGCTCTTGGTCCTTAATGCTCATTTACAATCCATCTTAATATGTTGGAAAATGAAGTAGGAAGATCATATAATTTGTATCAGGCCCTGCCTGATACCACTAGTCTTGGGTCCCTCTACGGAACTCCTTAATTTGGGGTGTTATTACACTGAAATGACTTCCATTGGACATTAATTATTCCCTTGGTCAATTAATCATTGAGTATCTCGATCCATGCAGGGGACTATACAAGTCTATCAAGGATACAAAGCAAATTCAGAATCTGTTTCCCATTTTTGAAGATAAGGTCCACATCCATACATATTGATATATCAATGTAAGGCATACACAAACTGAACTCTAGTGATGTAAAAAAAAAAAAAAAAACACATAACAGACTTAAGAGAAAATGTTTGCAAAAGACCTATCTGATTTTTATCTAAAATAAACTCTTAAAACCCATCAATATGAAAACAAACTACCAAATTGAAAAGTAGGCCAAAGAGCCGAATAGACACCTCACCAAACTAGATTTACAGCTGGTGAATACTCACATAAAAAGAAGCTTCCAACCATGTGTCATTAAGGTACTGCAAATTGAAACAATGAGATACCACCATACCTCTATTAGAATGGCCAAAACTCAAAACACTGACAACATCAAAACCTGGCAAGGATGTGGAGCAACAGGAACTCTCATTCATTACTGGTGGGAATGCAAAATGGTACAGCTATTTTGGTAGACAGTTTGGCAGCTTAGTACAAAACTAAACCTATTCTTACCACACTGCACTCCTTGGTATTTAAACAAAACGGCTGAAAATTTATGTCCACACAAAAACCTGTACATGGATATTTACAGCCGCTTTACTCACAGTCGCCAAAACTTGGAAGAAACCAAGATGTTCTTCATTAGGTGAATGGATAAACCGTGGTACATCCAGACAATGGAATATTATTCAACGCTAAAAGGAATGGAGCTATCAAGCTCTGAAAGGACACCAAGGAAATTTAAATGCATATTACTGAGTGATGGAAGCCAATCTGAAAAGACTGCATACTGGATGATTCCAAATCTATGACATTCTGGAGAAGACAAATCTATGGAGACAGTAAAAGGATCAGTCATTGCCAGAAGCCGGGGGTAGGGGAGGATAAACAGGAAGAGCACAGAGGATTTTTAAGGCAGTGAAACTACTCTGTGTGATACAATAACAGTGGATATATGGCATTATACATTTGTCAAAACCCATAGAATGTACAACACCAAGGGTCAATCCAAATGTAAAGTATGGAGTTTGAGTGATAACAATTGTCAATATAGGTTCAACTGATTGTAAAAAACGTACCACGATAGTGGGGGATGTTGATAATGAGGGAGGTTACACATGTGAGGGGCACAGGGTATACGGGAAGTCTCTGTACCTTCCATTTAATTCTGCTGTGAACCTAAAACTGATCTAAAAAATAAAGTCTACTAAAAACAACAACAACAACACAGTAGGACCACGGGCGGGGGGTGGGGTGGCACATTTCTGAGGATGCCCAGTAGTTTACCTAAGCTGAGATAACACGAACAGGAATCAATATTCCTTGAGCACTAACTCTCATCCTGTCATAGTTGAAGCAGTTTATGTGCACTTTCTCCTTTAATCCCCACAACTACCCAGAAAAGGAAGTACCGTTATTATCTCCATTGTGTTTATGACCTGAGAGTCACAATGGCCAGTAACTTTCTCAAACTCTCACAACTAATGTGGGGTATAAGTAAGATACGAATCCAAGCCTGTCTGACTGCACAGCCTAGGTTAACCTACACGACCTGCCTTGAAGAAAAAGGAGAAATCAGGTAGGCAAACGCAACAGGAAGAGCAAACCAGGTGGGAGAAATCAGACATGCTCCTGAAAACTTTGCATCTATGACAGTTTTATGCCTCATTTGTTTTTATTGAATATTTCTTCAGAACTACTAGCGTATGTCCAGTATGAAAGGAGGCAACAGTCTTTGTTACATCAGAATTATATACATATGTATATTTATATTCAATTTATAAGCAGTCTTATTAAGAAGGCTTATTAAGAAGAAATAATTTTCACAGGGTCAATCTTGGGTCTAAGTAATTATATTTGCTATCTTTTTAATACTAGTAGTTAGATTTCTTGCCTAATTGATTTTTGAACCTTTTCAAATGTGCCTGAAGGCATAACTTGAAATTCCTCTAAGGTTCAATCTCTCTTTTCTACTGTGACTAACAATGTTTAATACAAGGCAAACACATTACAGGCTGAAGGAATAATTGCTTGCACCTCTTGCTGGGGTACTGCAAAAAGCTACACAATTTTTGTTGATCTTCCACTGGCTTGACTATAGCAATTGGAGTTTATCAGAAAGATTTATGACATGTTATTTCAGGCTCTAACAGATGACTTTGGGAAGCTGGGAAAACTCACTGAAGTTGAAGTTATTATCTGAACCTCACAGGGGTAATTAGAGATACAACCTGAAGTGTTGAGTCAGCAGTGAAAAACACAAGAAATTATCAATTAAAACCTTTGTCTGTATTTGGGGAAGAAGGTGGAAAATGAAAAGATGTGTAATGAAAAGAAATCACACATTCAAATAGGAAAGTCAAAGATTAGACCTGGAAAGCATTTCCCAAGCTATCTGGAGATGGGGATGGGGTCAGATCACTACTGAAAAAGGACATTCAAAGGGATTCTCACAGTAAGTTACCAAAATTGCTTTGCATATCTCAAAGTGGGGCACTTGAATATCTACAGATGTGGGGTGCAATAAAGTAAGGAAAACCTCTGCTTATTCCCTATACCTCCTCTTCTGAGGAACAGGCAAAATCCTCCTCCTCCAACCAACCTTGACACTGACAGTTCTAAATATTTTCAGGCAAATCGAGTTAACAATTTAAATCATTTCGTGGGATGAGCGTGACAGCCTGTTCTCAAATACAGGGCTGTACCTAGTGCCATTGATTAAAGCTAGTTTTTATTCAATATGTCTAACTTGGTGCTGTTCTCTCCAGACTAAAAAGAACTTAAAAATTCCTGCATCTTTCTGGTATCTAATGGGAAGGAGAGAAGGGGGTGGGATGCCAACAGAAGTAAACCATTTTCATATTTTCTGAAAAAACATGAAAGTCACAAAAACAAAAGTCACAAAAACAAAAGAAAATCGCTTGTGCATGTGTGTGTATGTGTATTTAATGTATGTGTGCATGAAAAGCCTTGGAAATAAAGGCAGAAGTAGACATTTTCAAAACATTCGGTTGTGATTGTTTTTATCAGAATCTGTTTGGACAAGAAAATAAGAACTGAAAGCAGATATACCTTGAAACATTTTCAGCCCATATCCTGCTGCCTTCACACTGAAAACTGAAGACGATAAAATAATAAACACCTGTTAGATTTATGTAGTTCCTTTCCATCAGCAAAATCCCTAAAGTGTTGTGCAAAATGACAGCAACTTTTGAATTACAAAATTATTAGGGGTCACTGTGAAAATCCTTTAACCCCGAGATAAGGGCAGTGGACAATAAAGAGCCAAGAGGAATATTTTCCATCCTGTTCTGCAATCCATAATTTTTTTTTAAATTTATTTTTTGCGGTACGCGGGCCTCTCACTGTTGTGGCCTCTCCCGTTGCGGAGCACAGGCTCCGGACGCGCAGGCTCAGCGGCCATGGCTCACGGGCCCAGACGCTCCGCGGCATGTGGGATCTTCCCAGACTGGGGCACGAACCCATGTCCCCTGCATCGGCAGGCGGACTCTCAACCACTGCGCCACCAGGGAAGCCCTGCAATCCATAATTTTAATACAGGCATAAACTGTGAATAAGTAAAACAGGCATTTGTGTGCAGCATACATTTGGGTCTGAATGATAGGAGGCAGTGTTTGAAAATACACTTTTAATAAAGCATATACTACAGAATAAACAAATACCCAAGTGAAGATGGATTAGAGGAGCAAGTATTAAATGATTATACCTTCCTCCAAAAGTTATTTCTTGCTATGTGACTCAAAAAAGGACAATATGCTTTAGATAGTATTATAAGCAATAGGCTAGTGTGATTGTCTTCACACAGCCACCAGAAGAGTTTCAATGAGTACTTCTCACTGATTCACTGAGCCAAATCATAAAGCCCCAGGCCGTCAGGAAAAAAAAAAAAAAAATTATCACCTGTAAATTTTGACAAGAACTTGACAAAAATGTAAGATACCCTTGCCAGTAGTCCCATTGTGAAAAATATTAGAATTGGTCTATGGCCTCTGTTGCTACAAAATTTAATGTAATTACTTTTTTATGGTATTGTCTAGACTCTACAGTATTGGCAAGATCTTTGTTATACGTCTATGCTGGAAAGAAATTAAATAAAGACCTAGGTGTTCTTTCTTCTATTGTAGAAACTGCATTGGACCAGCCACCTTCCAAAGAGTGACTGTCGTTTAGCAAATGAACCTGAAGGTAAAGGTATTTACAAGAAAATGCAAAAGCAAGGTTTTTATGTTATTTGAACAGAACGTGTCCTTAAATGAGAACACTGAAAAAGAAGATTGGAGGGCAGGAATTCTCAGACTTTAATGTGCTTGTGAGTCATATGGGATCTTGTTAAATAGGAGATTGTGATTCAGTAGATGTGGGGTGGGTCCTGGGATTGTAAATTTCTCAAAATCTCCCAGGTTATGCTGATACTGCCAGTCTGCAGACCACATCTTGAGTAGAAAAATATAATGTATAGAGAAGCTTGATGCCTAGGATTAATCTGTTAAAGAAATCTTTTAATAATATGAATGTAAATTAGATGGAGGATTTCTTTTCTCCCTTGTAGGAGAGAAATAGACTGGGCATATTAAGTATTTTTTAAACAAAAATTGGAATAGCAATTTGACTATCCCACTCTAATTGGTGAATTTTTCAGCTGGAGAAAAATTGTAATAACAGGGTATCTCTCCTAAATTAAACTTTTCTTTTCTCTAGCTTTTAAAAGTAGCTCAACAAAAATAGAATGCGGTTCTGTGTTTGATTTTGTTTTCTTTAAATTCAAAAGCAGACTCCATAACTCTTTTTAGAAACCATAGTAGTGAACTGCTGAGCTGCTGGTCTCAAGAAATCTGGGATCCCTATGGTCTGAGTGGTTACTGAATCAGTCAGACAGTCACATTTTGCTTCCATTGGCTGTAAAATGGACCATGATGTAATCTAACACAGACATCAGTCAAGTCTTTATTTGAACATCAGTCTGGAATACATCTTAATTCACCAGTAGGAAGGATTTCTTTGCACATAAGTCTGCATTACCCTATTTAAAGCCAGGTTCATTCTTGTCTGGTAAAAGACTGTGCATTTTAATAAGCGTAATACCTGTATGCCAACCTGTCATTTTTTAGCTGGTCTTGCAGACCTTCTGATAAGCTTTAGATTTATATTTGCCAGTAGGCTTAGAAGACATACCTTATGTCTCTGTGACACTAAGAGCTTCACGCTGCTCACCTGATCCAAGTTAGAATTTTCCCACATATTAATTTGAAAATTAGCATATGAGAACTTTAGCCAGAAGTAACCACTGCATGATTTTATCTCTAGGTTATGCTTTGTCAGAATTCTAAACACCATCTGCTTCTTTTTGTTTTTAATTTTTGGAAGACTGGGCCTGTTAAAAATCTTTTTTTCTAAATAAAAGAATAAAAAAATCAAAATCCATTGATTTTTTATGGGGTACTTTCCCTGCTAAATGTATTCCCTAAGGTAAACACCTTAGGGCCTTCTTTTATTTGAGAACTTTAGCAGAAGTGACAATTAAGCGTGGATGTAAATCCTCCTGAAAAATTCCCAAAGAAATTGCAAGTTTCCCCTTGTCTTTTATCTGAGCTTTCTTTGTCATGTGCCAGGGATTAGGGAGATGCAAAACCTTATCATAAACAGAGAAAGGTTGAAAGAGTAGCTTCATTTTTAAAAAAATCTATCATTTGAGTGTAAAATGGAGAAAGTGTCTCTTCCAGGTCGAGTGCAAAATATAGTAAAAGCGTGTAATCCTAGCTCAAGAGATTTTGTCTCAAAATCCTAATTCAGCTAATAAGAAAAAAGAAACTAATATATAAGGATGTATATAGAAAGCCTTCTTTCTACATATCAGTCCTTGCAACTGCCACCAAACCAATCTGTTTCAGTGTCATTTTCCTATATTTACTGGAGTCATTTTTATATTTGTTTTGCTCTTTTGAACATTCCCACTGGCATTCAAGAATGATTAAAAATATACAATTCTTATAAATATTACAAAAAGGCACTTTCATGAGTTTTTTAGAAAAATATTTTGGGTTCAGTGAAAGAAGGAACCTGTTATACTTTTAACACAAGCACCCAATTAGTTCTTCTGGTCTGCATCATATGTTCTCCTTGGAGCATCTGTTAACAGAGTCCTGCTCTACTATTGATCAAGAAGCCAATAATAGGGGGGTTCCCTGGTGGCGCAGTGGTTGAGAGTCTGCCTGCCGATGCAGGGGACACGGGTTCGTACCCCGGTCCGGGAAGATCCCACATGCCGCGGAGCGGCTGGGCCTGTGAGCCATGGCCGCTGAGCCTGCGCGTCCGGAGCCTGTGCTCCGCAGCGGGAGAGGCCACAACAGTGAGAGGCTCGCATACCGCAAAAAAAAAAAACAGAAGTCAATAATAAAGAATACACAAAAAGACAATTTACTATTATATTTGAAATGTTTCTCACCTTCTGTTTCTCACTTAAATGTAACCTCAGTGTGTTCTGATTTGTAGAGTGCTTTCAAACAAAATACATATGAGGTAGAGAAAAATATCAATAAAATCTCAAGGTTAAAATATATGCATTTCTATATACATCTTTATAAAATATGAATAAGACACTCTGGAAAATGGTCAAGGACTCAAATACATACACACACACACACACACACACACACACACACACACAACACACATCCAGTAGATATGCACACACCCAAGCACACACCTATGGCTAAAGGTAGAAAATAGGCTTAGGAACCAGATATTAGCAAACTTTGATCACAGTGGTGTTTATAGTTTAGTTTTAGGGGATAAACATATTAATTTAAATTCATCCTCATAACCTTAAAAAAATAATTACTTTTTTAAACAGGCTATGTAACGGAGGTACATGCTATCCACAACATGACATGGAAGTACAGATATCCAATTCCATGGTCTTTGGTTGTTGTTTAAAACATGAAAGTCTATTTCCTTAAAGGTAGGTAAATTAATAAAATCATTGAATTTATTGATTGGATAATAATACATATTCTCTATTTTCCTTAAATATCGTCCTCTGGAATTTGTTACAACACAGGTGTAAGTTATGAAAAACCAGTCCTTCTACATATTGCTAAACAAAACCTTTGACTTATTCTATCCTCACTGTAGTAATTACTGATGCTACAAAACCTTTATTTCCATTAAAACACTTTATGAGAGTTGTTTTGTTTTTGTTTGTTTTTTTTTTTGCAGTACGCGGGCCTCTCACTGTTGTGGCCTCTCCCGTTGTGGAGCACAGGCTCCGGACGCGCAGGCTCAGCAGCCATGCCTCACGGGCCCAGCCGCTCCGCAGCATGTGGGATCCTCCTGGACCGGGGCACAAACCCGTGTCCCCTGCATCGGCAGGCGGACTCTCAACCACTGCGCCACCAGGGAAGCCCTTTATGAGAGTTTCGGGTAAGCTACTGATCATTTCATAAGATCCACTGACTAAGTGTGACTTTGATTAATTGCTGATACTTGAACTTAGAGTGTGTTAATAATAATAGGAGTTAACATTTATTAAGCACTTACAGTATGACAGACACTGTTTGAAACCCTATACGTATTTAATTCTCCCAATAACTCTAAATAGATAGTATAATAATCCCCATTTTACAGATGAGGAAACTAAGTCACAGAGAATTTAGCAAAGACCATATGGCTAGCCAGTGGAAGAACTTGGAATTAAATCTTCTCTGTTTTGTTTCAAATTATCTTAAACACTACATTGAGCTTCTCACAATAAAGCTTCTTATCCAGGAGAGTATAAAGTAAGGTGCAAATGGAGGCACATAGACTACGGTTCTTTTGATTGGGAAGGAAGGAAACGTCCTAGTGTTTTATTATTGAGGCTAGGTGAGACTGAGCCACTGATGTACTTAAAGTAAATCGAAAGTAAACCACAAATACTAGGGCTTTCCTAAAGATTGCCAAAGGTCAATAAAGCTATGTGTTACTTATAGTGCAATATGAAACAACATGCAACAGGAATGCAGAAATGCCTATTCGATAAAGTCCACAAAGGCAATTTTCTTTGGAGAATCTCCTCAAAAATCTTTGGAGAGGAAGTAGTATAGTCATTGAATTTTCATAAATACTCTGCTTGGTGATAATATATGCTGAACACAACTGAAGGCAGCCCTTCAAGTCTGGACAGCCAAGCTTCAGTAGATAGAGCAGATACACCTGCTGTGTCAATCTCCCTTCAAAAAAAAAAAAAAAATCCCATTTGTTTACCAAAATCTATTCGCACTTGTTGAGAAGCTTCTTTCTTCACTTATCTGAATGTGATGATGAATCAGAGGACTTTCTCTTCTGTTACCTGATGTGATAATGGAGAAGCTCAGATCCTCACCAGAGGCTGGAGGAGGTCTTTACAGTGCTCTCAGAGAGGAAAAGTTAATTTCTCCAAGTAAAAATCCCTCCCTGAGGAGTTATAGTAATGAGGTCCGAAGCAATGCTTGATACTTGACTATGCTAATTATCTCAAGCCCACTGGCAAGAAGTTCTCTTTCCAGCGTCCTACGCTAAAGCTATCACCCTTGTGAACTGTAATTCCTTCCTCACTTGCTCTTTTCACATAACATGGGGTTTTGTTCTCTGTGTTTAGCTGTTGTGAAGACATTTTAATCTCATCTGACAAGATCTGCTCAAATGGAGGGAGTATACATAAAAACCACTAGCAGCAGACTGCTTGTTCTGAGGGTGTTCCACTGTACTTGTTAGGGCAAAGATTCATTTCTAGTTCCCAGAGATAGCCTCCATTAACACAACTTCTTGAGAAATCAGACTTTTCTTTCTAAGAAAAACCAGACAAAAAAAAAAAAAAAAAAAAAAACAGACCAAAAAAACCCCCAGAAAAAACAGACAAAAACCTCTGCTTGTGTTCTGGAATGGGAAAACAAAAAGTAACTTAGATAAATGCATGACATATATAGTATGTGATATGGTGAGAAGAGGACGTGTGAGTGGGTGGCACTGGAAAACATAGTGGCAAAAGAAGACTGCAACTAAAAAGGTGACCTTATAAAGATCAAAGGGGGTTACATAAAGAACCATGTGAATGTCTGTGAGAAAAGCGTTCTGGGCAAAGGAAACACCACGTACAAAGGCTCCCAGGGGAAAGCAAGCATGACATGTTTGAGGAGGCCAGTGTGGTGGAATAAATAATTAAGAAATAAGCATGGGGCTTCCCTGGTGGCGCAGTGGTTGAGAGTCCGCCTGCCAATGCAGGGGACACGGGTTCGTGCCCCAGTCCGGGAAGATCCCACATGCCGCAGAGTGGTTAGGCCCGTGAGCCATGGCCGCTGAGCCTGCGTGTCCGGAGCCTGCGCTCTGCAACGGGAGAGGCCACAACAGTGAGAGGCCCACATACCGAAAAAAAAAGAAAAAAAAAGAAATAAGTATGCATGTGTGTGTATGTGGGTGGGTGTTGGGAAGGAATCATAAGATTATATAGGAACCTATAGGTCAGTGGAATAATTTTGGATTTTATTCCGGGTGATATGGGTAGTGGTGATACGGGGGATTTTAAGCAGACAGTTCACATAATCTGATTTAAAGTTTTAAAAGATCATTCTCAGTTTCTTTGGGAATCAACTGAAGTACAGAGAACAACTACCAGGCTACTGAAATAGTGAGCAGTGGTTAAATCCCGACTACATTTTAATTACAATCAAATCATAGTAAGGTAGGGCCAACAAGATTTGCTGATTGGATGTGATGTGTGGGATAAAGGAAGAACTCAGGATGACTTCAAGGTTTTTGGAAAAAGCAACAGGAAGTATAGATTGCCATCCTTCAAGATGAATAATATTCCAGAAGGGGTAAATTTTTGAGAGGAATATCAAATTTACTTTGGACAACTGAAGTCTGTATAAGTTTGGATGGTAAATGGGGGATGTGAGGGTAGAATCTGGAGATAAAATCTGAAAGTATCACATAGAGATGTTGTTTAAAGTCATGAGAGAGAATGGGATTTTCAGGGAAGTGAGTATAAATAGAAAAGAGGCCCATGACTAAGCCTCAGGGGTCTCCACTAATTAAAGATCAGGGCGATGAGGAGGCAGCAGAAAGAGAGACTGTGAAGAAGCAATCACAGAAAAGTGTGTGGTTCTAGAAACCAAGAGAACAAGTGTTTTGCAGAGGAGGAAACTGTCAAACATGTAAAATGCTGCTGATAGGCCACGAGGATGGACTAAGGATTGACACTGATGGCCACTGTTGACCTTAATAGAACTACTGGATGTGCTATTTCCCCAGCTAAATTCTATACTCCTGGTGGTCAGAACTTGTCTTAGGCAACTGAAACATAAGGGTTGAATTTCAAAGTTATTTTGTGCTTATATTGTCTGGAACTCTGAGTATCATTTTTCATACAATTTATGATATTTCAATACAGATTATAGGTGACTTCTCAAGAAAGCCCACTTCTTCTCATTGTTAACACGTGGAACCGGACCAAAATAATAGACCATAAATCTTTAGAACTGAAAGTGATCTCAGAATCCATCTACTGGTCAATCTTATTACCTAACTGGATGAAAAGACAAGTGACCACAGGTTAAGTGATTTACCCAACAGAGGAGCAACAGAATCCGGCCTGCCTAAATCTCAATTTGTTGCTCTTTCCCTTTACTCCAATGTCCATGCACATTAATTTTAATTAACTTCACAAATTAGCTAACAGGTTCTTTTAAGGCAGGCATTCTTTCTCATGTCCATACTGCCTAGCACAACAAAGAATGAATTTCAGAACCTTATTGTCTTTAAAAATCAGGTTTATTCAGATATAATTTCCATACAGGAAGATTTGCCCTTTGTAAAGTATACCTTATGGTGAGTTGTGACAAATGCATACAGTTATGTAACCACCGTGGCAACCTAGACAGGAAACAAACCCACCAGCCCAAAAGTTCCATTGTGCCCTGCTGTGGTGAGCCCCCTCCTCCAACACCCTGATAACCATTCATCAGATTTTTCTCCCTACAGTTTTGCCCTTTCTAGAATGTCTTACAAGTGGAATCATACACATTATTATTTAAAAATGTTTCCTGGGTAAATACATACCAAATTTAACTTAAAATGTTTAAAATATATCTTTCCCTCCCACTACCACAATTTTGGTCTTTAAGAACCTCCTCAAAGACCCCTTCATAATCTCTTGCTGTGACCTAACCATCCAGAAGTTCTTTAGCCCCTTTGAGTTTATTCAATTGTTGATTCGTAACCTCATATATTTATTAATCACGCATTTATTGTCTTTAGCAATATTTAGAACTCCTTCACTGTCGCTATGTGTAGGAGTGTGTGTGTATAAATATACACATTCCTATTTTGGAACTGTCTCTATGCCTTTGTCTTCTTCTGAACACTCAGCACAGTACCAGTGACTGAAATAGTCCTATAATCAATGGTTGATTTATTGAAAACGTGGCAGCAACATTAACCATCAAATCATGGTGTTGAGTCTCAGCAGTCCTAAATTTCAGTAGTAGTATTCGAATGTAGAATTATAGCACACTTGAATAAAATCTACATTATCTTCTTTTTTCATTCAAAATCTCTTAGTAGAACAGATGTATATTTTCAGAGTTTTCTCTCCTGTGTGTCTTTAAGCATATAAGATTAGACTTTTGGCCTGGTACCAGAAAGAGGGGCTGACAGGATATGAAATCCTGGAGGATAACAGGGATCTAGCTAGTGCTCTTTCAAGAAATTTTTTCTGAGCCAGAAACTGAAAAGACAGATGAAACTGGGACAACCCAGGGACAAGAGAGCAAGGAAAAATCATGTCTTTTCCCATAAAACATATTAACTACAATTCTGGCTTTAATATTAATATTTTTGGTTACAGTTAAGCTTTAAGGTTAATGAAATTCTCATTTGTACGCTGATCTAGGGACATGAACACCAAGTTGCAGATGGGATGGAAATTAGCAATAAAGAAAATTAAAGAAGATGAAAAATGCCCACAGAGTTTAACACACATACACATATGCCCACACTCATACCAGGGTAATATGAGAGAACCTGGATATTTTTTAGAAGTGACCATTTGAAGAAGTTCAAACGATTTATCATTTTGCTGTACTTTTCTGTGGTATAGCCTAAGATTTTTGAACAAAAGGTAGCTTTATGAGGGGCTTATGAGTGGCCTGTTTACTGCATTAGGAAATATGCTGTTTTATTCTAGAGACCATAGGAACAGAACAAAGAAAAAGAACAATAGATAAGAAAGGAAAATTACAGTCTTAGGAATAGAATGTACCCCATCCATTTCAGCCCCTAGACTGACTATTAAAAGGGTGCCACCAGGCAGGATTTTAAACATATGCCCTTTTCAGCACACAATTTTCATACAAAAATTGACGTATTGAGCATACAGCACATATTACAACATTGCTCTTTCTCTGCAGATGTTTGATTGACCTTGACTAAATGTCAAGAAAAACACCTTTCCTGTCTTTTCTTCCCCTGACTTTAATTCACCTTCCTTCATAGTTAAATATTGCTCCATCACTTTAAAATATGTTCTGTTTAAGTAGTAACTACAGGTGCAATTCTGCAGATAAAAGAAACATGGTTTTGTAATATACTAAATGTGGGAGATCTTTGGTTGAACAAACAACTGGAACTGCTAATCCACCCGATAGTTGTATTTTCTGTAGATTTCCAGAAAATATGACTTTTAAAAAGCTAAGACATAATGAAAACAAAAATAGGAGGTGAAAAACTCCCTGTCTTTGTCGTCAGTATATCTTGTTACTAAACATTCATTCTCAGCCTACATCAGAAAATACTTGAAGCAAATGGAGATCAGTTTTCTTTTTTCCTTCTCTTTTCTTCAAGAGGGCATCTCATTATCATTGATAGAAACTATGCCCAGAAAAAGCCATTAACATTAATGGGAACTATGCATAGAAAAAGCCCTAGATTAGTTTTTGGTCTTTTAAGGAACTTATGCATTGCTGCCCATCCCAAAAAGACAGGATGCGAAGCTGCTAATCACAGTTTGCCTCATCTCTTTAAATTATATATTTCATTAAATTATATTTAATAAATCCTGAGTTGGAAACAGCACAGGGAAACTCAAGCTGCAATAATATTTACTCTCTCAATAAGCCAAGAGCTTTCGAAAACCATGTGTCTTACTGAAAGTCACTGGGCAAGTTATATGACCATGATTCTCATGAGCATTCTCTTTGTGTTTGCAATTAGGCTGTCTTCCAGGAGTTGAAATGATTAGCAGTAAATATAAATTTAATAGCTCTGCTTTGCAGTTCCCCAGTCACTCTCGGTTCCTCCATCCACTGGGAAGATAATGTGAATTACAGCCTATTAACTGAACATATGACAATAACTAAATCTGAACTAAGGCATGGGGGAATCTTAAAAGGGCAAGGTAAAGTAAAAAAAAAAAAAATTGTTTAATAGTCATTTCACCTTTGTACCAAACACTGCTCTATTTTTTTAAAAAAAGAATAAAGCTCAAAGAATTATGAAGTCATAAATGACCTAAAATTTTTTAAAATCCTGCTTGAAAAAGTATGGGATATTTTTGTCACTTGGAACAGGATTGTGAAAAATATTTTGATTTCAAATAGAATTCTGCTCAGCTACTGGAATTAATCAGAGTTGGATTTTCTAAGATTTACCAGTATCTTCTCAGCTTCTTTCATATCATTATCAGGGTTCTGCAGACAACTGGCAATAGGTTATTGTTTTAATATGCCTTTGTTTCTAGATACCATACTGTACTTCTTATCACTTATCTCTCAACATAGGAAATACAAGAACTGGAAGATAGCAAAGACCAGGAACTCTTATAACTATGCTGTAGTCTGATGATGAAGGAAATAAAATATGAAAGTCTTTGTGCTACTCTTATTTTTGAACCTATCAGAAATAGCCCCTAAGTCTTAAATAATAGCAAAATACTCTCTCACATTTTCTTCTAGGTGTGATAAAGGTCAGAAACCATAAGAAGCAAAAGAAAAAGGGTCATCGGAGAAAAGAGCCATTTTAAGTTTGGCCTGATGGTGAGGGGCTTTTAAACACTTGCCAAGGAGCATCGAGCAGAAACGAGCTTAGCAAAAAGAACTTCTCTTAACTGTACTCCCCCGTTACTTTCATTCTTTTCTGTGACTTCTCCGATACTTTCATCACAGATGTCTTCCTTCATCACTATTCCATATGTACAATTGCTGAAAGACTGGGATGATTGTGTTGCTCAACATCGCCTGGCACATACATGGTAGGAACTATAATTGAGTATCTGAGAAAATGTGAGCTTGGTGATACTAGGGCAGGTCATGAAAATACAGAAAAAAGAGAAGGAGAAAGACAATGATTCCTGATGACATCATTCGTCTCCAGATTCACCTTTTCTTGAGTCCATTAGCCAATACAACAATATGCTCTGGTGCTTTAGCCAGATAGAATTCAACGTTCTCCTGCTGAATTCAAAAGTATCCTAACTTGGGACTTCCCTGGTGGCACAGTGGTTAAGAATCCACCTGCCAATGCAGGGGACACAGGTTCGAGCCCTGCTCCGGGAAGATCCCACATGCCGCAGAGCAACTAAGCCCGCCAGCCACAACTACTGAGCCTGTGCTCTACAGCCCACGAGCCACAACTACTGAGCCCCCGTGCCTCAACTACTGAAGCCCACGTGCCTAGAGCCTGTGCTCTGCAACAACAGAAGTCACCGCAATGAGAAGCCCACGCACTGCAATGAAGAGTAGCCCCCACTCACCGCAACTAGAAAAAGCCCGCGCACAGCAACGAAGACCCAACGCAGCCAAAAATAAATAAAAAAATAAATAAATTTATATTAAAAAAAAAGTATCCTAACTAATACAATAACATCAGGAAATGTGAGAAGAAGCTTGACCATCTCACTACCTTTCGCAATGGTAGGCAGGGTTTAAAAAATAAATATTTACGTTGATGGAGTTCCCAGAAGACATGGATGATTTGCCTGTTAGGAAAATAAAATGGATGCCACAGAGTAAAATTAATCTCATTCTGCTCTCTGAATACATATCTGATGCTCAAAAAGAGTCCCCCAGGTTAACACGGATTGCTTAAATCCAAACGCTCTTAATAAACACAGTATATAAATTAACTTATCACGAGCAGCAAACCAAACTGAAGCAAATTAATCCTCAAGGTGGTAAAACTCAAAGGAAATCCCATGATTTTGCTGATCTCTTAGTTGATGCTACAGAAAGTCAAACAAAAAAGGGAAATCAATCTATTTGAATACCTCAGTTTTACAACATTTATTTGAACAATAAGGCATTTTTTCCTTGAATTAAACTGAGGCAAAACTAGAGGGAAGCGAATTCAGCTCTCTTTGTTCAAAGCTGCTATTACCTCTGCTTAAATTGAATAATTGGATACAGTTCTATTTCACATACGTTCTCTCACTAAAATTGGGCATGATTTAGTGAAGCAGGGTGCTGAGAAGTCTACTGCCTTGGCAAATGGCCACTGGAATATAATTGAAACGGTAGTTTTCCTCCCACATAGAAAATGGAACCGTAGAAAATCAAATTCAAATTTATATAGGAATTACTTGTATTAAAATAAAATAATTGTCAGATACCCAGAAAGGGTGGAGGATTAACAAGTTAAAGAAAAAATTTCACTTTGCTTGAGCAGTGTGCTAAACCACACCCCATGTAATGTAGAAACAAAATTAGCAATTCTGAAGTACAGAGACATGGAATGGAACATGAAAACCAAGCTGATGGGCCAATCTAGTTGTTTAAAAAATAAAAGACAGTATTTATAAGCTTGCCATGCAAAAAAAGAATACAGGGTCTATTCTGGGCCATGTTTGGATTATATGCTATAGTTACCCGGGTGTTTAGGCACTTTGGCCACTCCATAAATGGTTCAAATAAGAAATAATAAAAATATTCATTTTAATGCTAGAGACAAAGCCTACATGCTAAATTTTAGATTTTTTACCTGAAATGACCTCAAGACACAAAGGGACTTATACTTGAAAGTTAAGTGAAACTAGATATGATTTATATTTTCCATATAAAGTTAATATTCCAAGCAACAAATGCCAGACACTATGATAAGCATGAAGGTTGTCTCATTTATTTTTTCATACCATCTCTCTAAGCAGGTTACTATTCCCATTCTAAAGATTAGGAAACTGAGATTTAGCAATATTAATTAAGTTTTCCCGAGGTCACACACAGTCCTGTCCATTCTTCCCACTGATGTCCTCCCAGGCTTGCTCTGACATGCCCAGAATAAAGATTTCTTTCTTTCCCATCTGGAAGATATTCTTAATGACTCAGTCATTGTTACCTATGAAGAGAGCTCAAAACTTTCCGAAATTCTTTTGCTCCATCCACAAAAGGAGATGCTCTGGAGATGGTCAAAGACAAACAGCAGGAAACACAACAAACTAGGGAATATAACAAAAAAGCAGACTTACGGATACAGAGAACAAACTAGTGTCACCAGTGGGGAAAGGGAAGGGGGGAGGGGCAATTTAGGGGTAGGGGAGTAAGAGGTACAAACTACTAGGTATAAAATAAGCTATAAGGATATATTGTACAACACAGGGAATATAACCAATATTTTATAATAACCATAAATGGAGTATAACCTTTAAAAATTATGAATCACTATATTGTATACCTGTAACTTATATAATATTGTACCACAACAATACTTCAATAAACAAAAGTAATGCAAAAAAATAATTAAAAAAAAAAAAAAAAGACAAACAGCAAGGTGTGGAGCTTCTAGAAGAAGCAAAAATGTTCTTCCTGAGGCTTCTGCTCCTCACATGGCCAAGCAAGAACCAAGAAGCAGCCCATAAAAACAGAACCTGCAGTCCCCATGACTGTTTTTCAGAGCTCGGAGAACTGATCCAGCTCCTCAAGTCAGAGAAGAGCAAAAGATTTGGGTTAAAACCTTGACTAGGAATTAAGGGGAATAGCCTTCACTTAAGTAGTTCCCAAACTGTGCTGCAAGGAATGCTGTGAGATAATCATATGTTCTGTAGGCTGCCTCAATGCAAAAGAAAAATATACCAAAGCAAACAAAAACAAAAACAATAGAGTACTTTGGAGTTGAACAAGTCTGGGAAGTACTAGGTGGAATGAATTTCAGCTTTCTTTATTATTTTCATGATGAACCATTTATATGCTAATCAGCATTATGAACCTCAAAAAGTATTAAGTCCACTGATAATCTGCTGAAGTCTTTGGATGCCCTGCCTTAAGCATCCTGCACATGGTGACGGAGAAGGAGTGGCGGCAGCTGAAGGTAGTCAGTTGAAAATTCAGGGACTTGGGATCCTGGCTAATTCTTTTCCAGATAGAATCACTAACAGTATTTAACACCACAGTGATCAGAAATATTTCTGCAAAAACATTACCCAATTTATTTAACTTAAATATGTCTCTAATTGATACCATAGTAAGAGAAGCTTATTCCTTCTTGAAATCACCTTCAGGCACCAGTTGGGCATCTCTGAAACCCATTTGAATCTGGCAGAATTCTCAGATTATTTGCAAGCAAATGTTCAGTGGGGTAGACTTAGATCTAAGATTTTCAAAAATGTGTTTCTCAGCTTGGATTGTAAAGCGGTAAACAGGTCCACTATTCACCTTCAAGAGAATGGTACAGTATTTAGGCAGCCCTTTCCCAACTTAATTAATCATTAACACCTTTGTCGTGGAGCACCCTGAGAGGCTAATGTTTCAAGGATTCAAGGTGTCCGTTTGAATACCAGTGACAGACAAACTTTATTGCTTGAGTTTATTATTGCGGATAATGAGGGTTTTCTTTGCTAAGTTTATATCTTCAATATATAACAAAGCTCAGTCATGTAATCACTAACTAAACCCAATGTTGAACTAGTTACAACCTCCTGATTTAGGTCTGGGGGTCACCAAGATAGGAGGATCTCCCTTTGAGGACAAGGACCTTGCCCTGTAGATCTCTAAAGTGCTCTGACACTAAGCTCAATAAATGCTTCTTCAATAAAGGAAGAAAGGCTGTGTTGCCACTTATAGTGCAAAGCAGTTTTCATCTTAAAAGGCCTTTATTCACATTAATTCAGCTATTTACATTTTGCTGATGGGTAAAGGCTGGAGAGGCTAAATGGGCTATTAAAGGCCAGAAAGAGTAAAGCCTTTCCTGTCAGGAATCAGAAACCTGCACTTACTGATTTCCAGTCATATGTCCTTGGCTATATCCAGGAGAAAAGGGAAAAAAAAGGACAGACATCTAACAAAGGGCAGGTAGATGTTGGTTGTTCTATTGTCAGGACGAGTCAATAGTGGTTAAAGACATAAATACACTAGATGGTCCCAACAGCTCTACTGAACAGGTATGAACAAAAAGTTCTTTGTGGGTTTCCCTGGTGGCACAGTGGTTGAGAGTCCGCCTGCCGATGCAGGGGACACGGGTTCGTGCCCCGGTCCGGGAAGATCCCACATGCCGCGGAGCGGCTGGGCCTGTGAGCCATGGCCGCTGAGCCTGCGCGTCCGGAGCCTGTGCGCCGCAAAGGGAGAGCCCACAACAGTGAGAGGCCCGCGTACCGCAAAAAAAAAAAAAGTTCTTTGTGTTGTGGCTTTGGGCATGTGTGTTTGTGTGTGTGTGTGTGTGTGTGTGTAGAATTGTGATATACACGGTGATACAGAAGTACCTGTTCCCATTTGTAATTCCAAAACGGCTTCCAGGTGCCACATACTGTTTACACGGGAATTGAAATACATTTGACCAAAACCTTATTTTGCTCTCGAAAAAGTGTGCTAATTGTATAGATCCAAAGGCATTAGGAACATCATAATTTCAAAATACACATTACAGCAATTAAAAAAAACTAGGGAACCCTACTGTAAATTAAAGCACCCATGAAGAGTGTCAGGTGTGTACAGTTATGCCACTTCATGTAATTCTTTATGAGCTAGCTCACGTCCCAAACTCTTATCTCTTATTTTGCTGTGAACTGCAGAAACAAAAAAAGACTCCTTGGTCATATATTGCTTCAGCTCTCAGCTGTGTTTGTATTCCTTGGAGACCTTGACTTTCTCAGAATAGCTTCCTAGAAGTAAAAAGTGATGAAAAGGCCTAGTGTTTACAGATCCAGCGAGACAGAGATACAGTCAGAAAAGTGCTCCATGTAAGTTCTAAACATCTAGCTTTGTGGGCTCTTTTACCTTGTCTCCTCCTTCTCTCTACCCTGCTGAAATCTGTGCAATTAAGCCATAAAAGATGTCTGCCTTTTATTCCCAAAGCAACACTTGATGGGATAAAAAGGAACCTATTTCTATCTAGCTGATGACATCTGTTGTGTGTGTAACACTGTACTTCATTTGGAAGTTGATATCTTAAGGAGCCGGGAGGAGGAATTACAAGGGAGGTAGAGAGGATATTGCCAATTAGGACCAAGAATGTAAGGACTGATCTAAGACCAGCACCCAGTGGTCAGGTGTCAGATGCAGGCAGTAGAGAATGTGGTTTTGAGAAGCTGGAGATAAATCCCCACGTAGCTGGCTTGGGCTTGGATTGGCAGGTACATGGAATGCAGTCCTTGAAGATGTGGGGGAAGTGTCTGAGGCAGGATGCTGGATCAGGGCAGGGCTGGGTCCACAGGAAGCCTTTCTTCCTGGGCTACACAGGGGCTGGGAAATGGCCTCAGTACCATCTACTGTATGGAAGCCACTGACAAGTGTGCAATCTGGACTGCAGAGGAAGTCTAAAGAGACATTAAAGTGAGAAAGTTAGTTAGATCAGAACAACTGAAATTCTCCAGGGTCAATAACTGTGTTAATAACTTTGGTGGAATAGATACGCCACAGCAACACCACACCCATAATCACCACCCAGCCTGGTGCCAGATGGACTCTTCTCTAGCTACACAAGGATATGTTAAATTCCTAACAATTTTTAAATTCTGATCCAGAGTGACAATTCCAGAAAAAAGTTAATAAACTAGTTGGTGCCCTGGAAAAGAAAGCTATATTAAAGCCATGGACAAGGGAGAAGGAAAACCTCTGTTCGTGGCCAGGCGGGAGAAAGGCTCTTATAAACATATAAATGCTTAAGAAGTCACAGACTCCTAGAGCAGGAAGGGTCTTAGTTATTGACTGAACTAACATTTGCTTTTATTCTTATTACAGATAAGGAAACTGAAGTCTTAAGGAATTATTTTCCCAAATCACACATCTACCTGGCAAAGCGAAGACTAGACGACATTTCTTTGCTTATGCCTTGAACTTCTCTTTAATTTGGAAACCTCCAATGAAGCAGAACACTTAATAAAAGTTAATTAGGAACAGGTACAGCTGAGGCCTCCTCCTGCCTGGTTAAAGGTAACTAAACATACAGTCTGATTCAAAGGGACAAACCTATTCTTGTATGTCCTGAGAAGATGAACCTCTAGATATGGAAACCTCACACCCTCAAGGCAAAGAACTTCAAGGTAGTCCAAGACTATTAAGTCAACCAATCAAGGAATATAACTAAAGAAAATCACTTGCTCATTCTGATGTTAATTTCAAACTATGAATTTTTTGAAAAGCAATAAAGAGTTTTGAGATATAGTTACCAATACTAATCAAAAGTAATCAGAAGAATCAGACTATCAAGGGAAGATAAGAGATCTTCCCTCACCACATTTCTAACAGAAATACATGGCCATCATTAAAGATACTCTGCAGAACTGATTCAAGAAAGACCCCAGGTGGTTAAAAACTGAAATTTCCTTATAAAGTCAGTTCCTTGTCATGGAATGGGTTCCATGGCTTGGAGTGAAAACCACCAGCAAAGCTCTATTAAGAAAACCCTCCCTATGCCTCAAGAAGCAATTTGATAAAATACAAGGTAAGTGTTCATTATCAATCTGGGCATCTAAAGAGCAGATGACAGAAGCCAAACAGCAGATTTAGGTAGATTCCCAGCCTCATCCCCAAAGCAAGGCACTGACAGCAAAGCCTCGGAAGTCACTGCTTTTTCGTGTCCTCCTCCTCCCATCACACACACATTTTCCTCTTAAATCTCCTAGCTGCAAATGTTAGTCAGTGAAGTCAATTTTACCCCTTTCATACCCACAAACTCAGTCTTGGGTTGCCCATTTTGTGATTATCATCATTGATGAAAGACCCCAATGGCACCAGAAAACCCTGAAATAACACAGCTGAAATATACCTGGCAGGTAATTGCCCTAATTACTGGAAGAGGTGGATATCTAATCTATTTTTAAAAATCTGAGCAGACGGCACCTCACCCATATGCTACTTCTTTCTCCTCCCCGCCGCTCCCCCAACCTGCCCAACAATTCCTGTTAGTTCACTGGAGCGTTTCAGACAAGAAAGCAAAAAGGATTACATGCGGTAATATAATGTGGCCTTTCTTACACAGCTTCTCTCTGCAATCCCAGAGCTGTCATTAGCAGCTTCAAGGCAACATGCTTACTATTATTTAAGATTAGGCTGAAATCTTGGTGAGAAGTGGATGCACTGATTCATTTGTTGAATAACTATTTATTGAAGTACTCTACTAAATACCAGGTAAAGTGATAAAATAAAAAAGAAACAGCTAGTAAGAAACAATTTTTTACAGGTCATTATAAGAGCTTTCAGTCGCAGTAATAAGGTAGAGGAGGAAAGAAGAAACATTTTAGGAGGAACCCCATATCCAAACACTGCAGCAGAAAAACAAGTATTGATTCTTTTCTTACAAACTATAGAGTATAAACAAGCTGCCTACTGATGTCTGATCAAAGTGAAGGCTATGATTATCTTGGTTGTAGTGTTTTAAACTTTCATGTAGGAGAGAAGGATATTTATGGACTCACTAATTGGTTTGCAGTCAAATAATTCTACTGAGGGAAAAAAAAAAAGTATTCTTGTAAGAACATTGGGACATAATATGGACAATGCAAAACCTACATTTAATCTTGGCCAATTCCATTGTCTTGTATTTTATGTAGATGTCAAAAATATCAATGAGAAGAAAAAGGTTCACAAATGCCACCCAGGGAATTGCCCTACTTTTCCTACTTGCCAGTTTTCAAAATAATAGATTCTTCTTCTCTTCTCATCTCCTAAACACTGACCAATTTTCTCTAACAATATCTCCCTGTTAGAAAGAGTCAAAGGAAAAAATAGAAAGTTCATCTCTTAATTAAGTTCTTCCCTCAGAAAATCACTTATTTAATTATGGAAGGTGTTATGCAGCTATAATAAAGACACCACATTTTTTTCCAGAAATTAAGTTGAGTAGGGCTGGATTGCATGAAGAGAAGAAATAAAATTTCCTGAGAAGAACAAATTGTTCAGAACGAGGTAGGTGAAGTTCCCAAGTCAAGGAACAAGTTGATTCAAAGTGGTTTTTCAAGAAATCCTGAAGGTGGGTCTAAATTCACATTTCATTTTGTCTTGACAGGAGGCCTGGTTCAGGAATAGAACATGATGGGTTCTTATGATACATCTTAACTTCTTACTTCATTTACTATTGTTAAAATACTTTTGTTTCTAATATCATAGCTCACAATAACTCAAAAGACCCCAATTCTTTATTTATTGCTTGGTAAGGCACCACACTCTAACAGACATTTGATGTCCAGCCTCTTCCTCAGAAAAGGGTGCAAAGGAATCCTTGATGTACCACAGGTTGCTTACAGCATTTTGCTGGAGACTTGAGGCAAACGGAAAGAAATGCTTTTGTCCTAATCAGGCATGACAGCCATGAAATTCTGTGTGCAAAGTGAACATCAAACTGATATTATTTTTACTGCCCAAAATGCATTATCTGGAAGATTGAATAAATACAAAATAATATTTTATTTGTTATGGTTCCAGCTACCGAAAGGAGAAATCTAATAGAATAAATATGGAGCTACCCATTTATACACATTTGGGAATGGATAAATGACCCCATCTTAAGTCTGAAGAAAAATGAAGAATAACCTTTCAAAACTAAAATAAATAATCTCTTTTAACTTTGCTTATCGGAATTTCAAATATCAAGACATTTCTAATTTGTGCTAACAATGATATACACCAAAGAACCAAATAGAAAGTACTTACTACACTGTCACTGGAAGGTTTTGCTCTGATAACTTTGAAAGGTAGGAGACAAACCAAGTGAATTTTCTTCACTTGGGCCAGAATGTGTTTATCAAACCCAACCAAACCTAAACTCATGCAAACCAATGAATTTTATGGTGTTCACCAAGCACATATTTTCAGGGGGTGATCGGTGAATATTTGTGAACAACTTAGTTCTCAAACTTGAGCTACTATTATTTGGAAATTAAGGCCAGTATTGATGACCAATCTCCAGAAAGTTTACTAATAGACAGACCACGTCATTGGGCTGTCATGGACTTGCACTGAAATTACAAACAAACCCTTCTCGATTTAGTCAGGAATTGTTCCACTTGACTGTGACTAGATTTCCCAACTGCTTCTGTCAATCAAGATTAAGAAGATATATAATAACTTTAATTTCTTTCTAAATCTAGAGCCAGGATAAAACTCCAAGTCATTATTAACTAGTACTCTACCAAGAATACAGACAGACCTCAATTAGTCAATTTATCTCTTCTTAATCATTCCCTGTGTCAAAACAGCCTGCCTGCCACTCATAAAGTCATTAGCTGAGGAGAAAAGTAGATTTGATTTTGATTGAGAGTAGAAGAGATGGTAGGCTGTTTATAAAAGAACGCTTGCCAAGCGACTTTAAAAAAAGGAAAACTCTGTTTTATTGTCCTCTGTTTACAGTTATTTTCTAAAACAAAATAATTTCTCCTCTGAGAAAGAATGAGACATTTTCCTTTTTCATGCTATTTTGAATTACTTGGTTGAACTTGTAAAATTCTAAACCAAACTAAACCAACTCTTTCAACAAAAAGTTATCATAAAAAACATCGATGCAGCTTTGAAAACAAAGAAAAACCCACTCATTTTCATGCAAATTAATTTAGTTAAATTTTTAAACAATTTAAATAAATATATAGGCTTTGGAAACAGTACTACATTAAGGAATCTCTCAATTTTTGATGAGTTGGGGGGGGTGGATGAGGATACAACTCAATCACTCTGGCTGCCAAGATTTTAAATTTCTCTCTACAGTGAAACAACGCAAACCAAAAAGAGAGCTTCTCCACCTCTTTAAAGGAACCTTTGGTGGTTGAGGGCAGGAAAGGAAAAGTAATCCAATGAACCATTTGTAACACATTAATACTAATTCCTTCATGGTGTTTGTGGTTAGAAAGAGATGAAATAACACAAAGAATTCAGGAAAATCTATGACAATAGAATTAGAAGGTTAATTTCACCTCTCACTGCCCTCTGTTTGCTATCTAAAGCTGAAACCCCCTTGTTTCATTCCCCTCCTCACACCTTTTACTTATTCCTCTTTCTAAATTAGTTTTAACTTTGAATAGAATTTAATTGTGGGTCAGAATTAAAATAAGGTTGGCAGTTCCTCAAACTGTTTCTTCAAGAGTAATGAAATATTTAACAATGATCATCTCGTGAACTGTGCTGCCTTCTCATTATTAGGCTTGAAGCCGTCTTATTTGCTTGTTCCATTCTTCTCCATACTCAAAGGGTCCCCAAAGAACCACCTTCCGAAGAATAAGAACAATGGTCCCATTAGTTTGTCATAAAACCAAAATGATACATGTGTTTAATAACACAGAATGTGATCCATAAAAGTCTGACTTCTCATTTGGGATGATTCTTGGAAATGCGGGCCAAAGAAATCAGATGAGAGTTGAGAAGTGAAGATAAAAGGTAGAGAGTCCATTTTGCAAATGTATAAAATCCTCAAAGTCAGGGGAGGAGAAATAGAGTTACTCATAGGTCATCACGTGAACCTGAAATAATGTTATTCATTGTAGGACAATGACAGTCATATCATTAACCCAAAATATTCAGGGCTTTCCCACAAGGAGATTAAGCAGACAGAATCAACAGTTATTTTCGCTAGGTAAAGTTAAGGCAAAGGTATGGCAGACAGTTGAACAGTTCTAGTTTTTTCAATTCCCAAGCAGATAAATTAGTAGCTTACTAATAATAGAAAGAGAAGAAATCACTAGTAATGACCTACTGAATATTATTAAACCTCACATTTGTTTCGGCACAAATAGCAAGTGGTGATAGTTGTGGAATTGCAGATGCAATTGGAAATTTTAAATTTCACCTTATTTGACCAGTGATAGATTACTTTATCTATACTAAGGAAACATTTTGAAAGACCCTTTTCCAAATCAACAGAAAAGAATCATCATGGAGAAAATATAATATTTTCCCAGTTTAACATTTTTGTTAATGATAGAGAATGGGAGCAGTACCTGAAAGTGTTAAGATATATAAGTATATTTAGTTTAAGTCAAAATTACATTTGAAAAAAATGAAAACTGAAACATTACTGATACTCGCCTAAATAAAACTGGTTAGTGCAGAGTTTTTAGTTTTCTTTCTAAATGAATTCCAAGGATATCCATGCAAGCATTATTTATCATGGCAAAATATCAGACACAAAGTAATGTCTAATAATAAGGATGTAGATAAAAAATATAGCACAAGAGATTACCTGTCCACCCCTAGGACTGTGTACTTTAGAATCATTATTATTAAAATTGAAATGATTTCTATCAGTGAAGGAACAGGTATGTCTGACTTCAGAGACCAAGAGGTACAAGAAGTTTTCACTAAATGTGATCCAAATAACGTACGCATCACCATCACTTGTTGTGTTTTTGAAAAATGCAGATTCCCCAGAACTGCTGAATCAGAAACCTCAGCATGTGATCAAGAAATCTGCATTTTCCACAAGCTGACCATGCCATTCTTTAAAATCTGATCATCAGGGCAGCACCAAGTTCAGGATGTTAGTAGAGGTTCTTGGACATATTAAAGGATTCTGAGGTGGTCCAAGGAACTCCATATTCATCCAAGCATTTAGGACAGCATTCATAAAGTCAAGCGCCAGAGGGGTCAGGCAGCATTTTAAAATAGAAATGGGGAGAAACGGGGCTATTGCAGACAGAAGACAGTCTTCCCTGTCTAAAAGCAGTAGCAGCTACTCACTTTCACTTGATTATTCTCCCACAAGAATGTAGACCACTTTGTCAAGATATTCTGAATTTTTTTCTTGTCTTTTACATGGTAGAGATCCTGATGTTTATGTGAAACATTCTGATTTTTAAATGTTGACAACTAATTTAAAACGCTTTAAATGTGCAATCAGCCACTATATAAGCAGGCAAAACATTTGCAACATGTGATTCTGGTTAACTATCTGAAAAATATTATAGAATGGTCTTCTCTGCCACATATATAATTTCACCTCCGTCTATGGTTTACATATATAAAGCACAGATAGAACAGTCCTTTCTCTACACTATCAGTGCAGTATGTAGGTACTTTGGAAGGGTTAAACATACAGCACTGGACCTATCTAAAATGAATTATGGTCTAAACAACAAGTAAGATTACACTCTATGACAGTGACCAAATTAACTATAAGTTTCAGAGAAGAGCATGGTCAGCATGGGATAGGAAGATTATAGCGGGTTTCCTAGAGAAGAGAGTATTTAAACTAGACCATGAAAGGTGATTGTACTTAAGAAAAAAAGAATTTTAAGTAACTTTATTAAGACTGTAAAACTCCTTTCTGTTAGAAATCTTATCAGGCCAGTTAATACATACCTTTTAGTGACACAAGCATTTTAAAAAACTTAGAAATACTGAAAACTTCAAAAAAGAAAAAAACTCAGGATGGATTGGATTTAAAAGGCATTAAGGCATTAAGGTATGACCAGGGATGACTGAACAAAATCAAGAAGGTGAGCGTGAACATAAAATTAAGCCCAAGCACAGAGCCTACAAAGAATGAAGTAGCAGGTCACTGGAAATGTTAACTAAGACTGTTTGCTGCTCTCAACTATCATCCTATCCTTGTGATAGAGTCCATGAAGAAAATAAGAAAAAAAAAAATATGACAAGTGTATTTTGTTTTCTTCTTCATAGGCCTGATAATGATTAATATCATCCAATGTTAGGTTGAGGACTAAACCAAAGAATATGAGCAAGGAAGAGAAGAAACTAAGAAGAGATAAATATAGATAGGTAGCCAGATAGCTAGCTAGATAGGCAGACAGATAGCAGGGCGGGGGGGGGGGGGTGGTGGTGGGAGGGACGGAGGGAGGAAGGAAAGAGAGAAAATATTAATCCATCATGGGAAGAAGTAAGAGGAGAATTATCTACAAACATGTAAAGGGTCATGGGTAAAAGCAACATTGACCAATTCATCTCATTAGCGGGTACAGTTCAGAGTGCAATGTACTTAAGCACAGTGGGGAGAATTTAGTTTAAATAATATGAAAGAACTTTACAGCTATATGAGGACACTCCATGAGCAATGGATCACGCTCTCAAGGGAATTCAGAGACACTCTTGGCTGAAAGACACTAATTTATTATGGGTTGATTTAAGTATAATTAAAATCAACCCAGATACCAAACAAGGGAGAGGCTATGTAACTTTTAGAAATCCATTTATTACCTAAGGACAGAGAGAGCAGCAAATGTGCAAATGCTCTGCAGCTAGATTTAAAAAGCTCCCACTCATCATCTCACTCTATTGCAAAAATAACTTTAAATGACTCTACACAATCCATCCAAAGTTGTAAGTCAGATATGTAACAGTTTGGCTCTATCCTGCTGTTTCAACCATTTTCCCACTCCTCCTAGACACAGGCCACCAGCTCTCATTAGATTGATCTTCTTCCTGTTTTCTAAAGCTTTCAGGATGGTTGCCAGGCTCCAACCCCATGTCCACCCAAGCTCAAATACCTTAAACCCTTCTCTTTGTCAGTCTCAATGTTTTTCATCCTTCAGGGCCAAGTTCCTCCTAGAACCCTAGATTCCAGACTAGTAATTTCTTCTTCTCAGGACTTGAACAGCAACTGCTGTCCATCTTCTTCATATAGCACTCACCTGTGATTTCTCTTACATCATTCTATTTTATTATCAAATAATGATTGAGTTATCATGTCTCAGCTTCTTATCTAGACTACAGTGTCTTTATTGATGACCATCAATGCTTACACTTTAGGGTCCATGGTGTTTTGCTCAGAGTACATGCTTAGTGATTTTTTAATGGATTTACTGATAACCTTCAAATCATTTCAAAGCTCTATAGAATCCATACTAATTCTAACAAGACTGCAATAGAATCCTACAAAAATATTTTAACGTTCTTTTAAACTATGGCTAGACTTTTTTTCTCATCTTCCATTTTCATCCTTAGGAGAGATTTCCAACGCAAAACTTTGGCCTCTGAAAGCTACTGATATAATCTTCATTCCTTCAGTGAGAAATCAATTATTCCCTATCATTTCCCCTTCAGGGCAATTACAGCAGAATTATCTTTCTAATTATAGCCATATGGATTTTGGAGGTTGATGAAGAGAGAGTTTTGGGATCTGCAAAATACTCTTCCTTTCTGCTCTTTTTAACTTAGTAGCAATGAGGGGACACTTAATCAACCAGTAAACTCTTCACATTTGTTGTTCTTTTCCCTTTAGTTTCAAGCCCTACCTAAGTCTTGCCCCTCTCTGCTGTCTCTCTATCTTTGCTCCTTCATTTCATCATGAATGTCAATATTCATGGCCCACGTGAGTTTTCCTGACTGCCCCAGACAACAGTCTGAAAGAGAAGCCAGAAAGCCAGGGGGAAGAGTGCCACACAAAAGCTCTGGTAGACACTGCCACCTACAGGGAGTACATGAGCACCGTCTTTAAGATCATCCCCATTTCATTCCATCTCATGTTTCACAAAGAGGAGGGAATCAGGCACATTTGAACTATACGGATAAGGAAGAAGCCAACTCCATCAAATTATAACCTTTGATGTAGAGTATGGAATAATTATATATGTATGTATGTGTGTGTGAGTGTGTATACATACACAATATATACATACTTATGTAAAATATGTAAATTACTCATTAAACTGGGCCAGTAAAAATTAATAGGGCTGTAAGATAGAAAATAAAAAGACAGATCTGATAGTACCATTGATGACTTTTGTCCTTAGAAAAATAGTTTTTAAAAATGTTAGAAGAGTTGTATACAGTTGTCCCTCAGTGTCTGCAGGGGATTGGTTCCAGAACCACCCCCATCCCAAGGTACGAAAATCTGAGGATGCTCAATTTCCTTACATAAAATGGCATAGTGCTTGCATAAAATCTATGCACATCCTCCATACACTTTACATCATCTCTAGATTACTTATAATACTAAATACAATGTAAATGCTATGTAAGTAGCCCTAAGCACATGGCAAACTCAAGTTGGGTTTTTTTTGGAAATTTCTGGAATTTTTTTTGAAACATTTTCTATTCATAGTTGGTTGAATCCACACATGCAGAAGCTACGGATAATGGAGGGCTGACTGTACTTACTTTTGGTTCAACTCTGCAATTGAAAAGTTCATGTAACACTGTATGCAGTGTGATAGGACATATATCTATAGCCAAGATGTCTGGGGGTTGAAGGTTTTCTCCTCGAATGATATTTTAACTATTCGTTAAAAGAAATATCGTTGAAATTAATTACATAGACATTGCTTTCTTAAGTATGGGATGCGGAATATTTACTTGATAATTTAATACTATCATTACAAATATATGATATTCGGTAAGGGAATAAAAAAGTATAAAAGAACATACTTTGAGTATGTGTTGTGCAATAAATCATGATTAAAAAGAAAATTTATCTGGAAATAATTTCAAACTTATTGAAAAGATGCAAAAACAAACCAAAAAAAACATCGCAAGGAATCCCCGTTATCTACTTCACCCAGATTCATATATAATTAACATTTCCCCTTATTTGTTTACTTGTTCTCTTTTTCTCTATTCTGCTCTGTCTCTCTATCTCTTTCGCTCTCTCCCTCTCTCTCTCTCCACACACACACAATTAGTTTCTCTTAACCACTGATAATAAATTACATATATCATGGCACGTTCCCTCTAAATAATTCAGTGTATTTCCTAATAAGGATATTCTCTTTCACAATCACGGTACAGTTATCAAGACAATGCAATACATTATTTGATCTAATCTACCATCTATATCTCCATTTTGTCAATTGATCCAGAAATGTCTTTCATACCATTTTTCCCCCTCCAGGACAAGAGCTACTCTAGGAGAGCCATAATTTTTTAAAGTCCTTGAATCTGCTTTCTTGGGAGAAAAGAAAGAACAGTTTCTTTCCCTTTAGCTACTTAGGCTCTTGGCTATTACTTACTATTGCAGCCAAAAAGCCTGAATGTGGGCTGCTCCCATTCACCTCTTTTATTTGCTACTTCCTCTAACATATATTGGATAAGAAACAGGATAATAAAATACTTTGGAGTTATGGATGGGCTAAAATTAAATACCCAATATATGAGGGGCTGAAGCCTTTTTCTATGACTAGAGAGCAGGTGAATTTTTTGTATGTATCTGACAGCTCAGGGGAATTTCTGTTTAACCCCTGGTACGTTATCTATGGTGCTAAGGATAGGTGAGGTCTTACTTAACATGCTCATAGTGGAATTCTGTCAATAGTCTAGGGGACTACAGAATAGCTTAACGGAACTAAATGTAACACCTTCCCAGAATTGGTAAACACTTTTTGGAAAGTTGGAGGAATGATAAAATAGTGTCATGGAAAAACAATTGGTGAAATTGATAGTCAATAAGCATTAGGTAACTGAAAAGCTATTTCTTTATGTGTGTGTAAGAGGAGAGGGAAGAATATTAAAATGGCAACTATAAACATCATAATTAACCCCAAAAGTACTAATCACAATAGTAACTATACATTCCTATCCTGATATTTCAAACTGCTAAAACAACTTAGGAAAAAAAATATTGTTAGACAGTTTGAGACAAGGCTTCAGACATATTATCTCTTGTACTGTGAAGTACATCACTAC
This sequence comes from Grampus griseus, assembly GCF_964374135.1. NCBI lineage: Eukaryota > Metazoa > Chordata > Mammalia > Artiodactyla > Delphinidae > Grampus > Grampus griseus. The sequence continues at coordinate 40,709,269 of NC_139009.1, forward strand.
ATTATGTCAATTTCCTTAAGTAAAGAAAATTTTCCAATCAGGTTTTTTTTTTTTCTATACTCATCCAATGCTCGGTCAGTCTATTGCAAAAATGAGATTTTCAACGGTAACTTAGTGCATTCAACAGTGCCTTAGGATTAAATCAGAGAGCCTATGCAAGGACAATAAAGAAAACTTCAATTGGCCAAAACACAAATGACCAAAACTTCATTAATTGATTTTTTCCTAACTTTTAGTTGTATTAAAAAATAAAATGAAAAGTTCATTAGGAATATATTCCAACATATTTATATATTAAACATATATTCTATTTTCTTACAGCTTAACATCTATGCAATAGTTATCAGTGCAGAACGGAATTCCAAAGTTTTACAGTGCCCTAAATCCTCAAAAACAATGTGACAATATTTGCTAGAACAATAAGTACCAAACAGAAAGATTGAATTGTATATAATTTCCAACAATGCAAATATTTTTAAGTGGTTCCTTCCAATCTTTAATTAAATAAAATAGCATCTTTCTCCAAGCATTTTAGTTAAATTAGATTCCATTGTACCATAATCTTTTGGATGAGATTTCTTAATGCAAATACCAAATGGAATATGCCCTTGAGGTGAAACAGATCCTAGATTATTATAACAGGAAAACGTGTTCTAGGTCAGGTTAACAGAGAAATAAAGTATTTCTCTGGGCAAGTAAATTAGATGGCTTATCTGCTAATCAAAGTTTAGCCAGTATGGTTTTTAATGGTATTTCTCAGAGTTCTATATGGCCAAGTACATTACTGCCCTCCACAAGTGGGACTTCTTTTCCCAGAGCTCATTTTATCATAGAACACTTGTTCTTAGAAAGTAGATTACATTTACCCAAGCTAGTGTTTTCTGGATGACAGTTAGAGGCAGCTGATCTAACATAAAGGTTGGTTATTCCCCTTCCCCAAATAAGTATATACACTAATAACACCTGGATTCTAATCCTTTACAATGTCATTACTGACGTCATTAATAGAATTCTAGGTAGGAACCACGAAGGAGGTGCCTAGGGAGATGCTAGAAAGGATAGGCACCAAGATGAGATTCACTGAATTTATAAAAGCCTTACTATGTTAGCATTCTTCCACATTATCCCAGCTTTTGAATTCTTACATTAAAACTCAATTTAATGGGGCTTCCCTGGTGGCGCAGTGGTTGAGAGTCTGCCTGCCGGTGCAGGGGACACAGGTTTGAGCCCTGGTCCGGGAAGATCCCACGTGCCACGGAGCAACTAAGACCGTGCGCCACAACTACTGAGCCTGCACTCTAGGGCCCCTGAACCACAACTACTGAAGCCCACGCACCTAGACCCCGTGCTCAGCAACAAAGAGAAACCACCATAATGAGAAGCCCGCACACTGCAACAGAGTAGCTCCCGCTCACTGCAACTAGAGAAAGCCCGCGCACAGCAATGAAGAGCCAACGCAGCCAAAAACAAATAAATAAATTAATCTAAAAAACAAACTCAATTTAACTAAAATTTGAAGATAAAAAGGGGTGCCTACAACTTAAAAAAAAAATTCCCTTACTCAACTTGCAGTTAAAATTCATGTCAGAAAGATAACTAGCCTGCAAAAGACAGAGAGCTTGCTAAATGGAATAGTTTTTGATATGGAAAATTCATCACTATGCATGTATAGCTCCTATTATTTTATATCTAATAGGTATATAGTATATTGATGATATACATAATGATATCATTATTATACAATTGAAGTTGTATATTATTTTACGGTTATACATAGAGTTTGATAGCTTCTACCAGTAGAGTTAGCCATACAACACCTTCCTCTTTTGGTAAGACTTCACTGACCTCCCACACTGCAAAATGCTTCCCCCGCACTCTTCTGAAACTTAGTATTTTGTTTATTTCACCTTTTGGAAATCAGTCTTAAAATGCAAATACCAAAGGGAAAGAGGCACAATGTCTTAAACTCACACTAGAGTTAAAAAAAAAACAAAACACTGAATGATATTCTTTTTGAATCAGGTTGTATTCATCCATCAAGAAGGGAACTGTAGTTGATCAAAACATATTTTTGATCGCATAATTTTGATGAGACCCTGCCGCCACCTCTATTGAATTCTCTCTATTATCAAGGTGTCTGAAATCTGCCTTTTTTTTTTTTTTTTTTTTTTTTTTTTGCGGTATGCGGGCCTCTCACTGTTGTGGCCTCTCCCGTTGTGGAGCACAGGCTCCGGAGGCACAGGCTCAGCGTCCATGGCTCACGGGCCCGGCCGCTCCGTGGCATGTGGGATATTCCCAGACCGGGGCATGAACCCGTGTCCCCTGCATCGGCAGGCAGATTCTCAACCACTGTGCCACCAGGGAAGCCCCTGACCTTATTTTTAAGTGAACATTTGGGGGACTGGAGAGAACCTTGATTTTAATTACTCTGAATAAGCTTTCAGTAACAAAAGGAACAATTTTCCAGTTACAAAATGCAGCAATATTCCATTGGAAAGCGGGGGAAGGAGTAAATACTGTGTTCCTGACCAATAAACATATAAAAGGCTTTTCAGTCATTTGGGGGAAAGAATTCGATTCAGGAAATAAAATCAAAGAGAGAAAAGTGTCCTACTGTTTACTAAAAGAACTTTGAAATACAGAGCTGGCTCTGGTCCCATTACCATTTTAAAAAAATCTTCCTTTCTGACAGTTTTTAATTTAATATTACAAGTCAGAAATCTGGTTTAAATCAGAGGTCCTTTCAACTAGCCAGAGGTTCAGCTTTCAAATTCTGTAACAGCGTTATGTCCTGATGTCGCTTGAAAAAAAAAAAAGAAGTGTTGCAGACAGCAGAGATGTGTGGCAGGACAAGAAATACAGGGGAAAAAAAAAGGTAGGGAACAGTTTACACAATCAAGTTAACACAGGGAGTATCTTCTTGTAAAATAAAAATTAATTGGGAACACTTACATTTATTGAGTTATATACAGTATGCTAAATACTTAAGACAGTAAGTCACTTGTTCCATTATAGTTTTCTAAATGATTATTTTTCTGCTACCCAAGATTGCTGTGAAAATAAATGAGAAGAGATGTGGTCAATGAACAATGAGACTCTCAATTAAAGCTTAAAATATTGAGCAGGCCAATGCCTACTTGTGGGAGAGAAGTATTATTCCTTTTCTGATTGGTATTGTAATAAAGCTTTCTGATTCCTCATTGTGTATTCAACGTCTTTTTCATCATTAATTATTTTTCTCATGTGTACTTTGCCTTATCTCATTTCTCTGCATCATGAATCCCTGATAAGAGATTCTTTGTCATCCCTTATACTCCTCACCCTTCCTTTCCTTGCCTTTCTTTTCTCCACTGAGATCTCATCTAATACTCCATAGGAGTCACATTTTTCTGCCAATATCTTATCACGAGAACCTTTCTCCAAAAATGTCATAATCGGCAAAAATACAATTTTATTTTCTCTGAGTTGTCAAGATGTGCAGACATTTGAAGATTAAACATAGAATGGTTTCCTTCTAAAGTTACACTTTAGAATTACTTAGCATATCAGATTTAGACAAAGTAATTTCATTTGATTTTTCCTAGGAATATTTAGAGTAATATATCTTTAGGATCTCTTTAGTAATATATCTTTATCCAGAGAGTAATATATATTTAACTTAAACAAATAGAATGAGTTAGTGGTAAAAGGCAAATTTATCTCTAATGTCTCTTGGAAAAAGTGTGTGGAAGTGTAAACTAGAATATACTGAAAAAAAAATAGAGATACACTGAGCTCAAATCACCATTGTAGAAAGACTCATGCAAATTTTAAATTGGTTTGAATGCATGGAGTGGAGGGGGTAGTAGCTCCAAGAGCTAAAACAACATTTGTACAAAGCGGTCAATAAATCCCTCAGCTTAACCATGTGGCTTTCCCATCACCCTACAGACACGTCCCACCTGGCATGCCAATGTTTTCCTTTGGTGAGGTATTTTACTATTCAGGGCTATCCTAATGTCAAACACACAGCACAGGGCTGGACGCATTTTAGAATGAGTGAATGAATATATTAGTGAATGAAAGGATGTGAGGAAAAAATACCTAATTTTGCTATTTATATGGGCCTAAATCCCAAGAGTAACAGGGTGTCAAACAAAAGTAGCTGATTATATCTTGATTTTTACTTCTATTGCTTTTATATTTAGGTTAAAAACAGTTTAAATAAACAAAACTTTTAGATAAAAGATATATATTATACACATACATATAAGTATATATATGTATATATGTGTGTGTGTGTGTGTGTGTATATATAAATGCCAATATATACAAACCAAGTTCTCTTTGAATAACCCTCTTTTGCTGATGCGTGTTCCAAAACCTTATCTCACCTGAAATTCTTCTCCTTGTGCTTTTCATCCATTGAAACTCTATCTCTGTACTTAAGTCAGTCTTCTGGACAGCCTTTTCCTAACCTTTGAATTTATTTCTCATTTGAATGTATTTAGCACTTATACCCTCTACAATTCATTTCACTTATACTACTTTATAATGTGAACTTTTAAAATATGTTTAGCTCCTACATAAAGAATGTGCTAGGCAAAATTTTGTTAGTTCTATCTCATTTTGTTTCCCCTATGACATTCAGCACAGATGCTCTGGGTACTGTGAGTGGGTACTCTATAAATACTTACTAGATATTTCACATGAATGATTAAAAAAAACCCTCTCACATCTGGGATCTTGAGGAGGTCAGAGTTTCAGCAAGCACTGCAGTTATCCAAATTTCGATTTATCAAGATTGCAATAATTGCACACAGCTAAGAGGAAACTAGAGTGATGATGCATTCTTTCAAGGAAGTACCTTAACAGACTCCCAGGAAAAGTTGACTGCAAACACATAGTGGACAAGCCACATGCCTTATTTGTATCTATAGCAGCTACCCACATGGCTTTGCAAACAATATTATAAATGAATGTTTGTTGAACAAATAAATGAATAATTAAACACTGAATACAAAAGGATTAATCAAATCCTTTTATGAATAGTTGATCCCCTCTTCCACCAGGTACAGAACTGGCAAAGTAGAAGCATCAGATAACATTTCTTAAGATTTCTGGATAACTGAAAATCCAAATAACAATACTTGAAAATAAAACATTTTAGTTAACTCTATATATAGGACCTATTTCTGGATACCTGCAAACCTGGTGTAAAAGAGAGCTAAACAGGGCAACTGAACAACAGATGATATACGTGGCAAAGAGGTGATTTTTTGAGCTGTTAATATGATCTATGATGTGGTTGTATTATGAAATTACATACGGCAAAATAAAATTCTAACCTATGTTATCAACACCATCTTAGTCATACAAAATTCAGGATTCATCCACTCTACTTGTTATTCTTACTCTCGAAAACTTCCTATATGACTGCATTCATTCTCTAACCCACTTACAAAATAAGGGAAAAGTCATTCAATTAGTCTTGGCTTTACCATTGTTAAAACAAGTTTCTACCATCAAAGAATCTTTAACCACAGGATTTCTTCTTTCAGAAAAAGCAAGTATAAAAGCTTTAGCTGGAGATCCCATGGTGTGTTTGAAAGCACTGAAAGATTTCAGGCTTTATCGTTAGGTGGATGTACATGTGCTGCTTACCTTCTATAAAAGAAATCCTCACTTACAAACTGAGTCTGGATGAAATGGATACTGGGTTGAAGTGGGACATTTGAAAGTTAAAACTATTTCCAACTGTAGTGTTCTTTCTACAGATTCTCCCGTCTCAGAATTTGGGAGAATGGTGCTTGCTGAATTTCAGATGCCTCCATTCTCACATTCATTTTACTAATATATTTACAGAAGCAGATGCATGTTTAAAGAACAAAAGTAATATGGATGAGAATCTGATACCTATGCAAACTAAACTAATATTTTTTTAAAAAGCTGTAAAAGTAATTTGGAAACTAGACACTTAAGACTGTTAACGTAATAGCGACTTGTGCCCCAGAGACAGCGCCACCATTTATTGACTATGTGACCTAGTAAGTCACAACCTCATGTGCGTCAGTTTCCTCATTAAAAAAGCCAAGGTTAATACTGGCATCTACTTCACGGAGTTGATTTAAGCAGGCAGTTTTTTATTCAAGCAGAGCCCTTGCTACATTGCTCAATGAATGTTAGCTCTTCTTAGTACTATTACACAAATACATGAAGGATGAGAAAGTAAAGTCCAACTTCTCCTATAGATAAATTGCTCTCATCACCATTTGGTTGAGTTTAGTTGTTTCTCTTTCCTGCACACATGTCCAGTACTAGGTATGCATCTGCTTATCCAGAGGGCCAGGCGGCTTTCCAGAAAGGTTCCAAACTTGGTACGTTCCTCTCTTTCTCTTTGTCACCTGATTTGGAATTGCAATCAGAAAATGTCCCTGATGCTACTGTACACACTGTCAAAGGACAGAAAGACACAAAGTTCAATAAGATTCTCAGTAGCAAAGTTTGTCATTTGGTATGATCAAATATCTGCCATTTTAAAGCCTGCTCTCTAATTGTTATCTGATGATTCACCCCAGTCCTGAGGAATATGACAGAACCTAGGTCCACAGAGATCACTGACCCACAGAAAGTTCATACTGACAACATCTATCTTTCTTTCTGTATGAACATGCCAAAGGAGGGTTAATATACAGTGTGTACAATCACCTCTGGGTTGAAAGCCTGTTTTCCAAGCTCATGTTAACAGTATGTTTTCCTTAAGGGCACCACGTTAAGTAGTGAAAATAGAAGTCTTTAAGCAATGCACAGCTTTTGCCTGAAACAGCAGAGCAGAAAGGAGGGAAGTCATTGCCACTGAAGAAGTGGTTTATTGTTTGTAGAATGTAACTTTAACAAGTGATTGCTAGAGAAATTGATGTCATGAACATCAATAGGTGTCACTCATTTTATGAAACCCATTTTACATCCACTGGAGCCACCTGCTTGGAAAAGGAATGAAGTGAGAGTTCAGGGGCTAACATCCACAAAGATGAAGGGTGGACATTTTGTTTAATGGTTACCACCAAGAAACTGCTGGTGAAGAAGTAGAGATGTAATCCACAGAACTAGTCATCTCTACTTGGGGAAATAACTCAGAGAATCAACTTATAGAGGTGGAAAATTAAAATGGATGTTTGTATATACAGAGGAGCAAATGATACAGAAGACCCTTATCTACAATGGTTGTACAGATTTAAGAAAATAGTCAAATTTTCTCACTTTGTCAAAGCTTCCAGAAAAAAAAAAAAAAAAAAAAAACCAAAAAAACGGCAGTACTAGATGGTTCTTGTACTCCCCAGGCCTCTCTTCATCTCACTAATCTATGCATAAACTTGTTTCATTCATTAAAGATTCCTTGGGTATAAAATAATACCTTAATCAGAATGAAAAGAGAAAGCAATTTAACAAAGGCTTTAGGATGGTTATGTATGTCTTGGTCCAAAGACATTTTCATCTTATTTTAAATGATTCAACTTCTTTGAATTTTCATCTTTTTTTTCCTAAAATTTAACAGACTCCAAGGATCTAATATCTATCACTCCTAACTAAATATTTGAAACACTGAATTCACTCTTTCTTCCACAAAAGCAACTCTTCCTCTTTCATTTCTTTTTCTATTAAGTATTGGCATTAATTAAGTTTCTCAAGTTAAAGACACACGAGTCCTTTACAACAAATTCTCTTCATTTACCATAGATGCTGGTAACCTAATTTTAACTGATTATACTAAAGAAATGTGTCCCCATCGTCTTTCAGACTCACTGCCAGTGCCCTTGTCAGGCCCATCTTATCTCTCAGCTTGCCACCATCCTTTCTCCCTATAATCCATTTTCTTCACACTGGTGCCAGAGCTGTCATCCAAATAAATGAATCAGGCACCACATTATTCAATCACAGACTTCTCAGGACTTCCCTGGTGGTTAAGAATCCACCTGCTAATGCAGGAGACATGGGTTGGATCCCTGGTCCGGGAAGATCCCACATGCCGTGGAGCAACTAAGCCCATGCGCCACAATTACTGAGCCTGCACTCTAGAGCCCATGAGCCACAACTACTGAGCCCGTGTGCCACAACTACTGAAGCCCTTGCACCCACGCTCCGCAACAGGAGAAGCCACCGCAATGAGGAGCATGTGCACTGCAACGAACTGTGGCCCCCGCTCTCCACAACTAAAGAAAAGCCCATGCGCAGCAATGAAGACCCAATGCAGCTGAAAATAAATTAAATAAATAAATTAAAAAAAAAGAATGATTAAAAAAACAAAACAAAACACAGACTTCTCACCATGACCCCAAGCCTTCTTCCCTATCTTCCATAATTACCTCGGCCTGAAGACTTGGTCTATATCTGCTCTGTCCAATGTGTTAGCCACTAGTCCCATATATTTAAATTAAGTCAGATTAAATTAAAAATTCGGTTCCCCAGTCATGCTAGTCTGCATTTCCAGTGTTCAACAGCCATTTTGATTAGTGGCTGCCATGTTGAAAAGTAGAGACAGAATATTTCGCCAAGTTCTCCTGGATAGCACTGGACTATTTAGACATTACTCTGGTCACACTAAAATTTATACCTCCTGAATAGTTTTGCATAGAAAACCATTCAAGGACTCCCACCCTTGCATATGTTACAACCTTTATTTTGCCTGCCCTTCCTCACACAGAATTATCTTCTGATCGTCGTGATGCAGTGTCAATGTGACCACATGAGGAAAGCCATACCTGGTACCCTCTGCAGAATTCATCCTAGTACTCCTTGGCTCCCATAGCACACTGTTTATACCTCTTTGATAAAGCTTACTGTATTGCACAATAACTTTCTCCTTACCCAGCTAGCTTTTGCACTAAACCACTACGTATTTGCACATAGAGACTTCTTGATTTTTATCTATCTATCTATCTTAGCTTAGTGAAAAGCACACAGTAAACAGTCCAAAATATTGAACATTAATTTGATTCTGAGCATATATCTTTGGTGACAAGTTTGCTTGAAAAAAATCAGTAGTCTTGCCTCAAGAAAAGACTTAGGTCCCTGGACCCAGTTCTTTTTACTGTTTCTTGCAAGGTCTCCCAGTCTATGAGCCACACCATTCAAATTTCCACTTCACCAAGCCATATGCTTATCTGTAGAAATACTGATGCCAAATGGAAGTAGAATTTCCAACTCAAACCATCCATTAGGTCTAAATTGGTTCTAAAACTAATGCTCTTTTTATTAATATTTTCTTCTGTTGATGAATTATTCCACTATTCCTGGAGAACATTGATAATTCTCCTCTAAGTCGATTAAATTACCTTTAAAGGAATCACGCTTGATCACGCTGAGAAGATCTGAGCTTTGCTCAAACTACAATTCAGTGAGTTGACCCAGAGTTAATCCGACAAGCATAGCAATGCGTGGGTAGTGACACACAGTCTTCAAGCATAAGCTGTATTAATTAATTCCTATTAAGAAGGTTTAAACAGCACTTGCAATGGACACTGAATTTTATAAAGACAAACATAGCCCACATTCTAGGAAAAAATAGTGCACATTCTTGCTGTTCGGTCTACGTTTAGACATCATTAGAACTAGTGAAGGACGTAGCTATAAAGTGCTAAAATTTCTATCTTGGATATTTAATTCTATCCATTTTCTATATGAAAGAAAGCTCACTAATTTGTGCAAAGCTCTTACTTATTGATAATCCCATATTATGTTAGTTTCAATGTTTTCCCGAAGAAGCAAAAATATGCTACTGCAAAATGCTCCTACCTGGATTTATATGTCCTTTCGTACATCTGTAAAATTTCTGAAGCACAGACAGATACCAGGTATTGTAGGGAAAAAAAGTCATTCAGGCATCGTGTGTTAGAGATCTATTTTTGTTCGTTTATTTCTACTCAGCACCACCTCTAGGTTCTGGGGTTACTAAAACTACCTCTCATTTCCAGTGGGGCCTATTCCTCCCCATATTTCACCGACATGGATCCTTTAGGGACTGCCACATTCTTCTGTGATCACACCTCCCTGGCCAGAGTTGACAGATCCAAAATGGACCCAAATTGGGCCAATCATAGTACTGTAGCTGCCTAAACACATCTGATTGGTCCAGGGGTAGGTACTCCATTAGCTTTTTGAATCTGGAGCCAAATATCTATGCCCACAACCCATCCAGCGATATCTGACCTTCAGGTATCTCTCCAAAATCCTCAGGTAAATGCCCCACAAGGGCTAAAGATTAAGGCAACAAAGCCAGAGCTATCAAAATCCACATTTACTACCAGAAGGAAAAATGCAGTCAGCAGTGAGATAGAATGAAACTGACAGCCTAAGAGAGGCAGAGAGGAAAGCCAGATTGATTCCTGACAGTGCCTGGATCCCTGGAGCTGGACCTTAACACTCTTCTTATCCCAGCTTGGTTATTCAAGGCTTCCTTCCATTCTGGGAGCCAGTAAACCTTCCTCTTCGTTTGAATGGTACGGGCTGCCTTTCTGACAATTACAGCCAAAAAGTTCTCATATTCATTAACAGTTAGTGCACACTAAAATGTACAGTCAAAAAGACAGTAACGTTTCAGACCCTTCCCCGCAAAAAAATTCAGTAAAAGTGACAGAAGTTTTTTATGGGAACAAGAAATTAAGTACTATCCAATTGAAAATGTAATTTAAAAAATATATTCCATGGTTATTTTGGTAGTAAATGAAATTTTCAAGGAAAATCCCTTCAGCATTCCCAGGTCTGCAGAGTAGTGTGGGCAATGTCCAACAAGCAATTACCGGGGAATGTACTCATCTACTGTTTGTTTGAGGCCCTCATACACACATATACAGCTCCCTCACCTCCAATAAAAGAACCTACTATCTATGGACTAGTAAGAAAAGAAAAAAAGAAAGAAGGAAGGATGGGCTTTAGTCTTTTAATTAAAATGTTGATAAATTTATACATGTTGACATTCAAAGGGTTTCTCTCATATACTGCTTCTAGTACAGATTGGTAGGTATAAAATGAAGTGACTCTTTTGCAGAACAATGAACACTTCACATCTAAAACCTTAAGATTTGACAGTCTCTCTGTTCACGTTTGTTTGTTTTTACCTCCTGGAATTTATCTTAATAAAAAAATAATGCATACGTAGAATATTTTACCTAAAAAGACATTAGCCATCTTCTTTCCTTACAAAGGAAAACCTGAAACCCCTCTGTCTACAGATATGGGATGGATTAAATAAGTATGGCATATTCGTATACTGGAAGTATATGCAACTAATAAAAATGAGGACAAAAGTTTTTACAGAAGACTGAAAAACATGTGCCATGAGATAGTATGTGTAACATACCTCTATTGTTTTAAAGAAAACATTTTCAAGTTAATACATATGCAAGTGAATATATCTGGATTTATATATGAAAATGTTTTATCATTTATCTCTTTCTGGATAGTGAGATTAGGGCTGATTTTCATTTTGTCCTTTGTATTTATTTGTGTTCCATAAAATTCCTGCAATAAACACATACTGCTTTTGGAAACAGAAAAAAATATTAGATGTGATTTTTAAAGTTAAAATTAAAAAATGAAAAGTCATGTAATGAAGTCAAATTGGGTGTGAAGATACCTTGGAAACACCAAATAAAGGGATCTCTTTCTGGGTAGTCACTCCCAGGGCTATTTCTTCCTAGAGGTCCTCGTTAAATAAACAGGGTGGCAGGTAATGCAGTATATGAGAAATGGCAAAGGGGTCAGCACCAAAGTGCCTGGGTTTTAGCTCAGGTTTTGCCATTTAATGGTTGAATGACTTTGGGCAATCATTGATCTTGACATCTTATTTTATTTTTTTCACCTGTAAAAAAAAATTACCAATGCCTCCTACCCCTCTATCCCTATGTGTCACTGCAATATGTGCATGAATGTGGATATGTTTTGTAATTATAGAGCATTAATATAAGTTTATGATAAAATAGCTGTTACAAAAACAAGGAGGACATCAGAAAACCAAATAAAATCTAGCAAAGTAAAAATAAATCAATAAAATGTAAAGCTTTAAGTCACATTTTCTAATTCTTCTCTAGTTCCTTCTTTGACAAGAAAGTATAAGAATATATAAGATAAATATCAAATCTCACCTATTTCCTAAAAGGTGTCTGCCAAGCCAGTCAGAAGTGAGCCCAATCAGAAGAGAGCACACAGTACTGCTACTGGTTTAAACTCCTTGTCACATGTTAAGCACGTGCAATTCACAAGCCACAAAACTGCTGCAGGAAAATATCTTTTTGGTTGTCTCTTAAGTGTCACGCATGTACTAAGAGAACAGTAACAACTAACACTTACATTGAGTGCTATTATGTTCCAGGGGCTGTACTAAGTACTTCGTGTGTATTATCTCCGCTAAGCCTCATAACAATCTTAACCAGTAGGTATTAAGTAGCCCAGTCAAGGACACATAGCTGTTCAGAGCAGGGTAGGGATTAAAGCCTGGGTGCTTGACCAGTGCATTAAAATGCCTTCTGTCAGGCGGTGTGGATGGCCATGGGGGTGGATGTGATATAGGTTCTGACTCAGAGAATACTGACATTTAGCAGTGGTGATGAAACATGCAAGCATTCCTAAATAAAATCAAGTTGAGAAAATCTCCACATGGATTTTCCTCCAAGAGGAGTTGGCATTGTATCTGTGTCTTGAAGTTAAGCTTTGAACCAGTCATTCAGGCAGAGAAAATAGCATGGTAAAGACATAACAGAAAAACAGATAAGCAAAGGTTTTCATAATATTTACATATAGAATTACATATGTATTATACATATTATATATGATACATACTATACTATAAATGATATGCTATATATATATTACATATATATATATGATATATAATAGTAAAGACAATATGATCCTTGAGGGTAGAATGTAATCAATTCAACATTATTGAACTTTTACATAATAAGCACTCAAATAGTTACTGAATTAATGCTTAGAGCTGTGTTTTAAAAAAATATTTGTTTCAAGGTGTGTACAGGATGGATTTGGACATGGGGAGGGAGAAGCAGGGAACATGTCAGTAGCATGGCAGAAGAGTGAACTCAGCAGCTGAAATGAAGGCAGTAAGAATGGAAAGGAAAGAAAAGATACTGGAGGAGACAATGCAAAGAGAGTCAGCCAACCTTGGTAAGGCTGCAGTGAGAAAAACTCAAAGGTATCTTTTACAGTGTCACCTTGAGTTCCTGGGGAAAACGCTCTCTTGTCAACAACTGTAGAGAAGGAATTGTACGGTGGGAAGATCTTCCTGACATGCTAAGTGTGAGATGTTGTGGGGATCTTTTCCTGGTTGAGTTACAGCTGGAAATATAAGCTTTGGAAGTAATCTGCAGAGAGTGGATAGATAAACCCTTGCTAGTACTGGGTGAGATAACCGGGGAGGGGAATCACAGGAAAAGAAATGAAGCTGCTGGAGAGAGAGCCTTCAGAAACAGAAAACCTAACGAGCATCTGCATCACTGGTACATTTGTCTTTGTACATTTCTGGGCACCATTCTTCAGCCCAGCAGGATGTGAATGCAGTACAAAGTGCACAGCTAAATATTTCCCAGCTTTAATCCATTTAAGCGTAACACATTTCCTAGTTAAGCCATTCATCACTATTTGCTGACATTCACAGACAGTGCATTTTCTTACACGCATTTACTTCAGAAAACACCAGAAGAAATTAAATTATGTTGGAACAGGGTGATACCTAGTGCAATTGGAAGAGAAAAGAAAGGGTTCTCGACATTATTATTCCAATGTTAAATGTCCTGAGCCTGATTTTTCCGAAAAAGCAAATGGTTTACTTTGAAGTGTCTAAACTGATGAATGTAATTAAAAATTGAAGTTCTTGTGAAGGGAACAAAGACCTTCTCTTGAGAAACGAAGAAGCTGAGAGTTAAGCCATTGATTTGTTTCTGACACAGCTATGTTTTGTTACATGAAGGTATTTATGGCATCACCGGTGGAATACAGTTTGTAATAAGGGCAAAACTAATTGCTGGAGATCGACGTTTCCTTACAGTGGAAAAGGTTAATAATTCCTTCTCCATCACATATTGGTTTCACTGTTTATTAAAGGATAGACTTTTTTGGCATTTTGTAAGGAAACAAATGATTCTATAAAGTATTATTAGGAGTCCATAGAGATAGGGAAGATTTCTTGTCAGCATAAGACAAAAACTGTCCAAGATGGGGATAGCCAAAGATCACCTACCATTCATCACATGCAAGGTAATCGCCTTCCTTTAAGTTCACTCAAGCAGAAAATGAACAGCAGACAGTGTTGATCAGAGAGATAGAAAATGCTGGTTCCAGAAATGAAAGTCTCTTTTTCAATTTTCAGAAGTTAAAACAATATGCTATATACTTCTGCTGAAACAGCAAGAGGGCCAGCCTTGATAAGATCACAGTCAAGGAACTGATCAGTGGCTTCTTGATGTGTTTACAGAATTTCACAATGATATAACCGACAGATGCTCAAAAGTAGCCTCAAAACCAACAAAGACAAACATTCTGTTTTCAATCTTTGGTAAATAATTTTGAAGTTCCAGAGCATATTGTTCAGAATGGAATTTCACTCAGATAACAATCTTCAGATCTTGACTATTTGGAGGATTATAAACTGTGCCAAATTGCCATTTTATCATTGGAAAATTTCAAAGTATTTGTTGTCCCCCTCTAAAAAAACCCAAAACTCTTCTCAAAATAGGGACCTGTTTCAAAAGTTCAACTTTTGTTTATTATCTCTCAGTACAATAAACAATGGGTACAGTAAAAAATACAGCTAATGGTTCAAAATTGATTTATGTTATTAAGGCATAAACTGCTAGTACGGAAATTTTAAGTCAAATGCGTAAAATGTATGCTGAGTAGTACGCAGCTTTAAGCAATTAATGCTGGAAGAAACTATTCAAAGATGCAGCCCTGTCCTTCACTGGGGTCCTCTCTGCCTGTGTGAGAAAGCCTACAAAGGGGAGATGCAAAAGAGACAAAAAACTAGGGAAATCATCTTGGGAGGAAGAAGGGTGATCCGTAGTTATAAAATAATGAGGACTTTTACTTTGTGGCTCGTCACTGATACTGGAGATAGCTCCAAAATTACTTTGCATGACATGATTATGCTGTGTAAGAGAAATATCCTCAATGTCTAAGACCTGGTGTGCTTGTGAAAAGTGTGTCCTCATTATTTTATAGCCAAATATTCTAAATGTTTACAAAGCATTGTTTTCACAATCATGAAAATCTGATAGGTAAGATAACATGCAGGATTTGTGACCTGTGAAATTCTGCATCAAGCTCAACAATAAATAACCTGTGGATCTGTCTACAATTCAAGCCAATCCTTTATGGCTTTTTGGTATCATGAGGGATCAAAGAATACAAAATTGAGTGTGATCAAGGGTTTGTGCTTTTTCTTGTATCAGGTTAGATACAGCTGCTAGTACTGTTAAGATGACAACTAAAGAAAAAACCAAAAAACTTCATTACAGAAAGAAAGATCAGCAATTTGTTACACAAAATTTTACATTAAGAATAGGTGAGCAGGACTTCCCTGGTTGCACAGTGGTTGAGAGTCCATCTGCCACTGCAGGGGACACGGGTTCGAGCCCTGTTCCGGGAAGATCCCACATGCTGCAGAGCAACTAAGCCCGTGCAACACAACTACTGAGCCTGCGCTCTAGAGCCCGTGAGCCACAACTACTGAAGCCCACGCACCTACAGCCTGTGCTCTGCAACAAGAGAAGCCACCGCAATGAGAGGCCTGCACACCACAACGAAGAGTAGCACCCGCTAGCCACAGCTAGAGAAAGTCCATGTGCAGCAACGAAGACCCAACGCAGCCAAAAATAAATAAATAAACTTACAAAAAAAAAAAAAAAAAAAAAGAGAGAATAGGTGACCAGGTAAATACACCCTAAATGTATCCTTAAGAATTGCTTAAAAACACTCAAGTGGGCAAAAGGACTTCCCGAAGTGCTCTCAGTGATGCCTGCCAAACAGTATCCAAAGAACTCTAGTTCAGATTTGCGATCTTTTTGGTGTTGTTCATTTGTTGCAACAAATTAAATCAGGCATTTTTGAGAAGATAAGAATTTTACAGAGTCCACTTAACAGTGTGAGATTATTTCCTGGACTTTTAGAAACTAAAATTATATACACTATTTTTTGGAGAAAGCTTTTCATTGAACAGTGGCCTAGTGTAACATGAAAAATTGACATAACATTTGATTACAGATGGCATGTGTTATGATGTCTATAATTTTGAGCATTAGGCTACTGGTTGGAAATGTAATCCCTATTAATAGCATTTCTGGGGAACAACTAGATTTGACATGTCTCATTTCAATACATATACCTATTCTAGAAACATAATCTGTCATAATCTGTCATAACTGCCAGGACTTTCTGTAGTACTTCAGTGGTACTTTACAGAGAATGTCACCACCGCCCACCACCCATCTGTATAATGCATGTAACTTTACAAAAAAATATTTGCACCTATTATCTTATTTCATCTTTAAAATGGTCCTATAAATTGTGTAGAGCAAGAATTATGAACTAAATTCCAGTTATGAGCTTATAAGGAAACTGAGGTAACAATAAATTAGTGGCAAAATCTGGACTAGAATTAAAATCATTTGGCTCCAAACTAATGGATGCGACTCCCAGGAGGAGCCTGGTATTTTCAGGGACTGGATTCGATGGACAGATTCAAGCCATGGGTTAAAAACACTGAGAATGTCCGGCTGACTATTGCTGCATAGACCCCTGAGGTGAGGTGCATCCTTGCTCTTGTTTAAGATGATTCCTTAACAACAAAGGCAGAATAGAGGGTTTTGACAGGAAAACTACTTTTCCTTTCAGACCCAGACCAGTTCCTTCTTGGTGAAGCCTGCTTCTACGGTAAGTAAAGTGTTATAGCATCTGGAATATCCAGTAAATTTTTGATTTATCTGCCTTGACAGTCAGCATTGTGTTTGAGAATAATCACTATAATGTCTGTTTATCTTCCTACTAGACAGTGAGCTCCTCAAAAGAGGAACCTTGCTTATTTTTGCCTTTGTTTAGTATCAGGCACGTACAAGTTGCTCAGTAAAATTTGTTGAATGAATGAAGGAAGGAAGGAAAGGTTTTGGGAACTTCCTTATGCAAATCACTCTGCTGATTGAGTCTATGATGCACAAGAGTTTAGAAGGAAGAAAAAAAGTTTGAAGTCAGTGCAATAAAGGATTGTCTTGAAAACAAGTGAAACATTGACTTTGGCCACTTGATTTGAAAATTACCAGCTGTTAGCCAGTATTAAAGAGGTCAACTTTTTTTTTTTTTTTTTTTTTTTTGCGGTACACGGGCCTCTCACTGCTGTGGCCTCTCCCACTGCGGAGCACAGGCTCCGGACGCGCAGGCCCAGCGGCCATGGCTCATGGGCCCAGCCGCTCCGCGGCATGTGGGATCCTCCCGGACCGGGGCACGAACCTGCGTCCCCTGCATCGGCAGGCGGACTCTCAACCACTGCGCCCCCAGGGAAGCCTGAGATCAACTTTTTAATACAACTTAGTAACAACTGGGTAACTTGACCAGAATTGTATGTAAACTGCTCCTCATCCATTCAAACTGTTTTTTACGTTTTGGTTTCTTGGAACGGACCTATCACTCATGGCAATAAACTACTTAAGAACTAGGCAGTGTTTCATATGGTGTTAAGGAGAAAACATTACTGGCACTTGTATCAAATAAAACTGCTTTCTTTGGCAAGCTATCTCAAACCAGGAAAATAAATTTGTTGAAGATCTTCAAAAATCTTGTATAAAGTTTGCAATCTTCTGAATGTAAAACTCTGCTTATAAACACTGTCAGGGTAAAATTTCATCTTAAAACAGAGTGATTGCTTCTAGTTCCTGTGATGTTTACACAGCAACTTCGGCAGAATTACTCTAAGAAAGAAATAGAAAAGAAAATCAATAGCAACATTGCTCTATGAAATAAACTTTGTGGCTGAAATAGAACCAGAAGATTAAGATAAGACCATAAAAGTATGAAATAATGAAAAGGGCACCAATATCAACCCCATAAGAACGACTAAAGATGATTTCATATGTATATTTCATATACACACAATGGAACACAGACATTTTGCTATTTCACAAAGTCATTTTCAAGTAGTAATTAATACTTTTGCTTAACCCTGTGGTATCTGTGAGCCTTAACCAGGCATTATTTGGAAAAATGCACTTTACAGCGTTATTACAAATTTCTCACTTTCCACATAAATTCTTTTGTAAAACAGTATTCTTGTTTTAAATAAAAACTTTAAAAAATACATAATCTCTTTCCTTTCTTTAAAAATGCCAACCTGCCAATTATATAAGTAATTGTAGCTGCATTTACTATTTGTAGGCAACATCCTTCTTCATATTTGTATTTCTTTTTTATTTCCTCAACAGCTCTGGGGATATAATTCTAAGACTGAAATCTAAAACCTTTGTCAATTAGCTTAAATATTAATTTGAGTTAAAAATTAGACATTTTTATTTCAAATACTGAGCAACAAAAATGACTTCAACCCTATATATATATTCAATCATACAGAATTTAGTATCCCAAGTACTTTGAGAGTTTGCATAATTTCCGTATATTTCTTTTTAGCATAGCAGGTCTTCAAAACTACACAGTTGAAAACAACTTCCCCTTAGTCACCTAGTGTTAACAATCAGGTCTGATCAAGATTTGAACCACATAACCTTCCTTCTATTAAATTACCCATGAGTAACAACTGAGTCCCCCCACTCAGACCAAGTGGCTTCTACAACTGGCAGCAAGTCAAGGGGAGAAACAGATCGACCTGATAATCTGAAGTTATCTGGGCTCTCTGCTTGCTTTTGATAACATGTTTTAATTTTTGAGCCTGGTCAGCCAACTTGCATCTGCCTTACTGTCACAATCTGCTTTAAGTCTTAGCTAAAGAAATATCGTATACATTCTTTTGCAGTTGATAATTGACACTTGCCTTTTGCTTTTTTTGGTAAACATTCCTCCAAAGTTCTCCCATATATAACAGACCTGATCAAAACCATATATAGGGCTTCCCTGGTGGCGCAGTGGTTTAGAGTCTGCCTGCCGATGCAGGGGACACGGGTTCGTGCCCCAGTCCGGGAGAATCCCACGTGCCGCGAAGCGGCTGGACCCGTGAGCCATGGCCACTGAGCCTGCACGTCAGGAGCCTGTGCTCCGCAATGGGAGAGGCCACAACAGTGAGAGGCCCGCGTACCACAAAAAAAAAAAAAAAATATATATATATATATATATATGTATATATAGCAATTGGTCATTTTCTAAATGTAAAGAAGTCCAGTAAGTATTTGCTCCCCCTTAACGTGAGCCAACCATATACACTTTTCAGTCTACTATTGATGTTATTAATTTAGGAATTACTAACACTATACAAATACAGGACAACATCTAGATTTTCAGGGCTGAACGAAGTTCATAAGCAAGATGACAACGTGGAGACAACACACACACTTAGTCCGATTGTCACTACCACTTGGAGCCAAGTTCATAGAGTCTGAAAGTTCGCTTTCTGAAAGCAAATCTGTCCTCTCCAGTCTCATGGTTTTCCTTGCCCTCTATTAATGCATACTGATTTACATTGTATTTCAGTTTTGAAATCCACAACAGACCAACTTCACGTTTATTAATTTTTTATTTATACTGTGTTAAGATTAATTCCATTATGACCAATATTGTCGTATCACTTAATTACATCGACATGTATTGAATTACTTATAATAAATTAGACATATTTAAATAGATTCTAGTTAAGAATTTAAATAAATGAGAGCCAGCTGGCACAATGACAGAAAGAAACTGTACAGGAGCGGCAAAGGCACGTTCTGTTCTCCGGGTTAAAATGATTTAGCTTGACTGACAGAACTTGGAGGAATTCCCTCTGTGGTCAGGATATTTTTTCTTTTGCATAAGATGAAAGAAATTTGGAATGAAAGTTGGTGGTGATAAGAAGGCAAACAAGACCAGCAGAAAAGTGAGAAGCTGTACTTTTTTCAATAGTTACTTAAAATGACACTGCAGTCCTTGACAACCATCTTCAATGTTCATTTATTGAGAAAATACTATGAAACCAGCACTGAACGGAAGTTATCACCTTATCAAATGGTTCTTCTCTTGCTGACTTTGCCTTGGCAGCTTGAGAATAACTATGAGGACCAAGAACAAATAAACACTATATTCTAAATAAGATGGGGTCAGAGTCCCTGTCAGGGAGCCTCTCCACCCCCTCCAACCTCCCCTCCCCAATATACTTTCTAATCCATATAAGATGATTTGAGAGTCGTGAAGGAGACAGTATTCCTGACAGGGAACACAGAGGTCTTGTTCTGTGTTCCCCACCAAAGAGCCAAGTTAAATAAAAGAGACTCCAAAGGAAACTCTCATAGCAGCTGCCTGTGGGGACACTGTCATGTCATGGCCAGTTGCTGTCCTTACTGTCATAGGAGTGAAGCAGAACTTGTCACTGAGCTGTATACACACCTCCGTGGCTTAGGGATACACACAGAGAGAGAGAGAGATGCCTGCTCCTCAGATGAAGGTCTCTGGAGACAGGAGGCCTGCTGGGGCAGTCTACGCTAGGGGTGAGAGAACCTAAGAAGTGAAGAAGAAAGGACCCCGCTGGTTCTCCTTGTCTCCCTGAGGATGCTGAAGACCTCAGTGGCTAACTGGGCTTCACGTGGAGGAACATGGAGTTGAAGATGGAAAAAGTATGGGGTGGTCCATATAGTGGTCCTCACGAGGGGCACAAACTGTGTACAGAAGGTACCAGAAGTAACAGCATGCAGTGTTTAAGCATTTTGAAATCAAACATATCTGGATTCAAGCTTCAGTTCTGACAGTATTTTGGAGACCTTCATCAATTCACTTAAGGTCTCTCAGCCTGTTTCCTCCTCTGTAAAATGAGAATAATGAACTCTACCTCACGGGGCTTCTGTGAAGGACAAATTGGGCAATGCTTTTAGAAGTGATTTTAAAGGATTTCACTAAGTAGACACTGTTATCATTACTTAACTCATACG
Organism: Grampus griseus; assembly: GCF_964374135.1. Lineage (NCBI taxonomy): Eukaryota > Metazoa > Chordata > Mammalia > Artiodactyla > Delphinidae > Grampus > Grampus griseus. Next base: position 40,730,370 of record NC_139009.1, read on the forward strand.
TTACAGCCACCTTCACACTTTGCCCATATCATCTTACCATATTACACACATTCTTAGGTCAGCTAGAGTCACACACAACTTTATGCCTTGCATATTTCCTAGAGGTGCTGTAGTTCTGCAGATTCTAAGCATGACTTGCAATGACCCTTGTCTTTGTACAATCCTATTCCCTTTGGGTGTGGGTGGAACCTTTGAACGTGTTGATATATCACATCTATGATATATATACACATGCAAAAAGGTTTTAGCTGGGTGGGCCCAATCTAACCCTTTAAAAGTAAGGATTTTTTTCGGATATAAAAACAGAAGTAAAAGTCAGAAAGATGCAAGCATGGAAAGGTCTCAGCACATCTTTACTGCTTTGGAAATGGAGGGGGCCCTGTGAGAAGGAATGTGGATGACCTCTAGAAGGAAAGAGCAGCCCCCTGCTGACAACCAATAAGGAAACAGGGACTCCAGAACTACAGATTCAAGGAACTCTGTTCTACCAACAACCTGAATGAATTTGGAAAAGGGTTTTTCCCCCAGAGCCTCTAAGTAAGAGCGCAGCCTAGCTGATGGTTTGAGTTCAGCCTTGTGAGGCCCTGAGCAGAGAACCCAGGTAAGCCTGCCTCGACTTCTAACTCACACAACTGTGAAATAATAAAGAGGTATCATTTTAAGCCACTAAATTTGCAGTAATCAATTATGTAGCAATAGAAAAAGCACACAGATTTTGGTACCAGAATTGGGGTGCTACTCTAACAAATACCTAAAATATAGGGGTGGCTTTGGAATCAGGCAGGAGGAGAAGTCAGAGAGATGCAAAGCATGAGGAAAATGCGGCATGCACTGAAGACAGGGTGCCAACTGCAAGGATGGCAAAGCTGCCTCTCAGAGCTAAGAATAACCCCCTAGCTGATGACCAGTAAGGAAATTTGGACCTTAGTCCTGCAGCCACAAGGAACTGAATTCTGCTAACAATCAGAAGGAACTTTGAATCAGTTTCATCCCCAGAATCTCCAGGTAAGAGCCTAGTCCAGTTGACACCTTAATTTTAGCCTTATGAGATGCTAAACAGAGAAGCAAGACTTCTAACCTACAGAAAAGTGAACTAATAAATGGATGTTATTTTAGGCTGCAACTTTGTGGTAACCTATTATGTAGCAGCAATAGAAAACTAATACAGAGCTACAACCTGTTTATTGAATAAATGCTATTTATTAAATGATAGCCATTTATTGAATGCCCATGAAGCAACTGATACATAATATCAGGAAACATTTCGGGTGTGGTCTGGGCTGAAAATTCTCCTCAAGAATTTTGAATCCTAGATTGTTAGAATCTAAAAAAAATATATTTCCGGAGGCTAACTACAACTAGGATGACATGTCTAAGCATTCCTGGTGATGTAGAAAATATTTGTTGGTGGCAGTGCAGTGAAGTTTTGTAAAAGCTACAGTCAAATTGAAACAGGAGGGAAGAGGGCAGGGCACAACCTTTAAAAGAATGACATAGCCCAAGGACACGACATAAACTGATTAGAACCAAATAGGTCCAAGATGGTGGACAAGTTGACTTCCACTAGACCTTGTGCCTCAGTATACGCTCATTGTAACACATCAGCAAGCTAAATGACATACCCCCCAGCACCATGACAGTTCTGAGGCTGACCATCAAAGATCAAAAAGTGGGTGGTGGCCCAATTCCTGGAAATTTCAACATTGAGTACTAATGACTAAAAAGTATAAGAACACTGATGATGAACTAAAACAAAACTGCATCATCCCCTGCCTCTCCCCACCATGTATTATAATATTATCCTCTGACAAAAAGAGCATCCCTCTTATTTTAGTATATCTCTAGGGAAAAAGATCAAAGAACACTTTCTCAGGGACTTAATTATCCTTCCTTGGAGGAAATCGTCTCTTTCAGCATGAAGGCGAAAAGTAAAGGCCATTTCATCTTGTTCTGCTTCCATCCATGCCTGTTAATTTTACAACACGTTTTGATATTAGAATTTTTTTTTTTTTTGTGGTACGTGGGCCTCTCACTGTTGTGGCCTCTCCCATTGCGGAGCACAGGCTCCGGACGCGCAGGCTCAGTGGCCATGGCTCACGGGCCCAGCCGCTCCGCGGCATGTGGGATCTTCCCGGACTGGGGCACGAACCCGTGTCCCCTGCATCGGCAGGCGGACCCTCAACCACTGTGCCACCAGGGAAGCCTTAGAATATTTTTAAAATACAGCTACTGCACTGACATCTGGTACTACTGGCAACCAGCACTAGATTAATAACCAATGGGAACTGAAAAATGCCTTTTCCTAGGAAGGAATGGGGATAAAAATGATCTTCTGATTGTCACTTTTCCCTAATTCATAAAGAAAAATGAAAGTATTATCAAAGAACTAATTTATAAATCATTGGATTTATAACGCTTATCTATTAAAGTTTTCTTAGAACAATGGTTCTCAAACTTGACTACATACTGGAATTAACTAGGGATTTTTAACAAATTCTGATGCCTGGGTTTCACTCCTTCAAAGATTGAGTTAGTTGGTCTGGAGCACAGTTTGGGCACTATGAGTTTATAAAAACTCCCCAGGTGATACTAATATATGGCCAAGTGGGTTACATTTATTTATTGACTAGTCTTGGCACATCTGCCTCTGGGCCATGGCCAGGATTATACACCTGATCCACTCTCAGGGAAAGACAAGAATGAATCCAGTTTATCTTCTCCACTGGAGGACTGTATTCTAGAAATCTCTCAAATACCAAAATCCATGAGTAATTCCTCTGAAATGAACATGCCAGAGAACACTGCTTTTATCTTAGTGTTTTTGGTTTTCCAACGTTTTTTTCAATTCACCTGACTGTATTGGGGCAATTGTCTGATTGTATTGGGGCAATGTCTTGAGTGCAAATTGAATCTTCCTTTTAATAAGAAGGATGTGTCTCTGCCTCCAGACCATGTACAGTCTAGTGATGGCAGGCAGTGGCCCAGGGATGTTCATGACGGGTTGAGAGGGACAAGGACAACATTAAAACCATGCATCACAAATCCTGAAAACTGGAAAATTAATAATTATAGCTTTAAAACCAACCTCAATTGGCACAGTAGCAAATCTTAGCAATCAATTATCTACCTTCTACACTACTTGTGGGGAATTAAAACCCCCAGGCTGGGAATATACCCAACTAAAGGCAGCTTTACACTTTATCTTGCCTGAAAATTAGATAGCAACACAATTTGGCCTTTAAAAAAAAAAATTAGGGTACATTTAAGGTTGCATCAATGTAGAGGAGAGTAGAAACTTGAGTGAGAGAAGCTATTAGAAAGTGCATTTACTGGGGAGGGGATAGAATTAATGGAACTTTGATTTTTTTTTTCCAACTTACATTGTCTTTTGTTTTCACCCTCATGTACATATTGATGGTGAATCAATTGGAACATTTTTATGATTGCCAGAGTTTTCTGACCCTGAGGCCTAAATAAGATTGTTTGCTGGAAGGTTTACCAATGTATAGTAGAAATTGGAAGGCTAGAGGGCAAACTTACACTTTACAAAGTGCCTCTGGATTGGGTGGTTGACAAGACCTGAAATTATGTAAATGCAGCCCCAGAAGGTGCTTCTTCAGCAGCTGGATTCATCCAAGACTCTTGCCCTGTAATTTAAGGCACTTGGGGGTGATTTTCTTCTCTTTCCACAACTTCATCTCATTGGTGACTGACGATTAAAAAGAATTTTGTGCCCTTTCCTTTCCACCTCAACATAAAAAGTTCATGACCTTAAGGCATCCAGATAAGAGGAGACTGAAATACTGTTTGCCAGAGGTACCTTTAAACAGAAAAAGAATTTTCACATGGAGAATGTTCATTAGAGGTAGAAGCAAACATACCACTATAATATAATACTAGTTTATATTTGTTGATCAAGTTCTCTGGGCTGTGTACCTATCATACATTAACTCATGTAATTAACCATTCTGTGGGGTTGATACTATTACTATTTTAATTTTACAAATTAGGAAACTGAGACACACATAAAATGTAAGTACCTTGCTGAAAGTCACACAGATAGCAGTAAAAGAGTCAGAATTCAAGAAACAAGGCAATTTGGCTTCAAGGAGCCCACTCTCTTAATCACTGTGCTATATTTTAGTTGTGACAAGGGGCTCATGGAATCAAGAAAGGGGCACACTGCTCCACACTGGGAAATGGGAATTTCAGGGAAGCTTCTTGAGGGGGTTTGTATCTGAGCTAAGCAAAAAAATGTTAAATAGAAATTACACGGATGAACTATATGAAGAAAGAGAATGAAATTCATAGCAGAGGGGACAGAGTAAGTAAAATCAAAGAGGTTAAAAAAAAAAAAACCTTCGTATTGTGTGTTGAACAGTTGGATATGGCTGGGAGATAGGATCTAAACTAGGTAAATGGTGTTGGAGAGGTAAAGGAGTACATCATGATAGCCTTAGGATCAGACCGAGTACTTGGACTTTAACCTACAATAAAGAAGCCCAAGTGTTTTTAACATGACCCATACATAGAAAGAAATACATTTTACTTGATAATCTAGTACATTTATATGTATATGTTTATATACATGCACATTCTTCACATGTGTATATATTATACATATATATACACACTAAACATTTATACGTATATGAATGATATTAAAATTGGATGAAAAGTTTCAAGAAAAAATAACTAACCTCACTATGTACTCATATTTTTCTATTCTATTTTATATTTATTGTCATCTACTTCATTTGAGTGTTTGTTTAGGAAACTAGTAGGACCCTCTAAATACAAGTTTAATGGGATACAATCCACAGCTTGAAAAAAAACTGTTATTATATTATAATATAAATATATTATATATTTATAGGCATTATATATTATAGGTATTATAAATATATGGAAACATGGTGGTCAGCAAAGGTTTCTGATCATGGTTAGAGAGAGGTTAAATTATCACTCAGCTGGGTCACTTTGATACCATTCATTAGGTGTTTGAGGGTGATTCTGAAAAACAGACTGGAAGCAAGGAGATAATTTTCCAAGATCAGGCAAAAAAGAACAGGAATGCAAAAATCAAGTCTAGCTAGACAGCAGGAAGAATAAATTCAATAACTTAGAGTCTCCAATAAGGGGTGATTCCATATTGGAAGCATGATCAAATGAATAGTCACAGCACCCTCATTCTTGGGTTTACTGGTTATCTTGGTAGGTTATCTTGGTAGGGTTTCTGACACACCCACCTGAGAGACAGGAAATAAATAAGTGATATACCCTTCTGACTCTAGATTTATCTTTCTGGGCTCTGACCGCCTGAAAACCCATTTTGCTTGTCTGAGAATAAAACCTTAAATGTACACAGGGTTGTTCTGAAGAGGAGCCCGCAGAAAGTTATTAAAAGCAGATGAATAGGCATGGCTTTCTCTGCTCAATCCACTCTCATACGAATGTCTATGCAACTACCAGAAAAGAGCTTAGTATTTCTTTCTCAATACTACAGGATGAGATTGCTCCCACAGGACTGAAAGAATTTTTCTTGAGCTTATTATAGACGAGGCAATAATGCCTTATGAAATATTTTAAACTTATTAAAAACAGGGCTTCCTTGGTGGCACAGTGGTTAAGAATCCGCCTGCCATTGCAGGGGACACGGGTTTGAGCCCTGGTCCGGGAAGATCCCACATGCCGTGGAGCAACTAAGCCCATGTGCCAAAACTACTGAGCCTGTGCTCTAGAGCCCGCGAGCCACAACTAATGAGCCCACGTGCCACAACTACTGAAGCCCACAGGCCTAGAGCCCATGCTCCACAACAAGAGAAACCACTGCAATGAGAAGCCTGCGCACCACAACGAAGAGTAGCCCCCGCTCGCCACAACTAGAGAAAGCCTATGAGCAGCAACGGAGACCCAATGCAGCCAAAAATAAATAAATAAAATAAATAAAGTAAAAAAAAAAAACTTATTAAGAATAATTATTAGTAATAGTTTGGTAATATTGGGTTATTGTAATTCCCTAATTTTAAAATATCCAAGTATATTTGGACTCTCATTATTCTCCTAGTCTAATTTTTAGTACTGATTTTAACGAGATAATAAAAGCAAAAACAAAGGAAGTTACATGCAAACAAATGAGTGAGCCCAACGAAGATACAGAGAGGTTCTTGAAGGACTCCCCAGCCTGATTTTCTTCTCGGAATCTGAGACTGGGCAAAAGTCCTGAAGTCAGTGTGTGAAAGATGGAGATGAACCAGTTTCTAGAACAGAGATATTTACTCCTTTGCCCTATCTGGCCTGATCCACATCCAAAACCAAAAACACAGACATACAAACAAACAAGAAAACAAAACTAAAGTAGAAACATAGCCACTAAAACTGTCGATTCTGGACTGGGCTGTCTGTGGACATCTGGCTCTCAGAAAACCCCGTTTCCCCATAACTCGTTCATTTTAGCCTTCAATTCTAAAGGAATTACTTACCTTCTTCACAGGCAGGGTTTGCATAAACACACACATAACAGTCTACAATTCCCCATTACCCTACAGTCATGTCCTTGTCAGTAGAATTTTATTTCCTAGTCTATGAGAGAACTAATCAAGACAGACACTTGGGAATGTACCTGTGCTACCTTGATCATCACTACCTCAGAATATTGATTCTGAATTCAGAATTCAGCAGCAACAACTCATAAGGGAACATATCAAACCCATCTCAGACAAGATGGAGTATAAATAAATAAATACAAATAAACACAATGGGCAAGTCACTAAGAAACTTTCACCAAGCCTGATAATGGAAAGATTTCATTCCAATTAACTGTCATTGCTTTTAGTTCAAAATATACCAGGCCTTTTCCATGGTAATGCATAGCTAGAATGAGGAAAGTGTAGCTTTTCAGTCAATCAGCCAAATAATGGGGACATAATTGTATCTAAGACTCCTACCAGGCCGTTGCAGATTGAATACAGTAGCCAAAACTGGCTTTAGAATAAGGCAATGACCTTGAGCCCACAAAGACCCAGTTTAAAATCCTGAACCAATGACATAATGAGTATTTTTGTGATAATCATTTAGCATGCAAATTATTGGAAAGTCATTAGGACGTAGTGTGTACCTACACGCATAACGAGTCCATTTTTATGTTAGCATACCCCAAAGGACTTCCCTGCTGTGTGTTTTACACTGATGCTGCCTTATGTTTTATGTGTCTGCATTAATACTTTAATTTTCATATACACATCCTTAGGCCATTTTATGAAGGGCATGACTTTTAAAATTTGGTCGATATATTAATGTAAAATAAGGTCATTTAGCAGGTTGTCCTAAATCAATTCCCTGTGTTCCCTCTGCACACTCAAACCTTCCAATATGGTTTATTTATTATGGGCAATGCAGAAGTTAGATCTGAGTTCTAAACTCTCAGATTAACGTGCATATGCACTGACTGTCTTTCTTCAGATGATGGATACTACCACAAGTCCTCCCTAAAAGAATAGATCAATCCTCTTACGTGAAACTAAACAAAAACCACAATTGATTTATATCAACAATTCATACATAAGATAGAGTTTTGCCCTAAATTGGCCATTGTGATTAGAATACAACTTTGTTGCCTCAGAAAACCTATTTAGTATTATACAAGCAGAAGGAATGTGACAAGGTGTTAAAAAACTTTTTTAAAGAGGCAACATAATGTAGCGATTAGGAATAAAGGTTCTAGAACCAGACAGTCTCTATCAGACCCAGTTCAACCATTAACTACTATGTGAGTCTGGTCTAGTTATTTCCCTCTTTGAGCCCCAGTTTCCTCAATTTAAAATAAGAACAATAACAATGAGTACTTACACAAGATCTATTGCAAAGGATAAAAGATCCATGTAAAGCATTGGCATCTTATTCAACATGTTTATTATTATTATTATTATTATTATTATTATTACTACAGAGATGACTTCAGAATTGCTATTAAAAACCAAGTAAGGACATGGGTGGCATGCTGTATTTCAAATTCTGATTCACCTGCCACTATACATATGACATTCATATCTTATTGTCATCACAGAGCACAGTGCTTAAGAAAAATAATTCAGCTTTAAATCCTAACTCTATGACTTATTATCTGTGTTTCATTCATTATCGTCTTAACATCTCTATAAAATGGGTAAAAACAGTTTTACCTCCTTTATGGTGTTGTTGGGAGGGTTAAATAAGTTAATATATGTCAAACTCTTAGGGAAAAAAAAACAAACCTCTGGTACTTTTAAGCACATGACAGATATTTGCTGTTGTGATTATCCAGTTTAACTCTGAAGAGAAAATGCCCAAATATTTAAAAATCCAGAAGAAAAACAGAACTACTAATTTAGTAGTCATTAAAATAATAATCATTTAAAAATCATAATAATAACCATTAAAATAATAATGCTATAGTTAGCTCAGATATAACATGCTATCGTTTGCCTGTTTCTTCACGTATACTATCCAACATGGACTTCCCAACAAGCCTGTGATGCAGGCAGGCTACGGATTACTATCCTCAGATTATATTTCATGACATTGAAGCTCAAAGATCAGTGACTCACTGAGCTACATAACAATGAATGACAGAGCCCAGGGCTAACATCTCGGGGTGCGCTTCCTGCTCCAGTGTCTGTTCTACTACACTGCTTCTCAGCAGCCCAAACCCAAAATCCATAGCGAGACTGTCCATCACCCATCCTGATACAGAACCCTCCTGAAACAAGACACCATGATCCTCCAAATCAAAAGCACAATGCTTCCTGACTCAATCATTCTACAGGAATTATAGGTAACAACCAGTAAATCTCTACAAACCATAAGGTCATTACTACAGACACGCACTCTAGAACTACCAGTGCGGGTAGATTATATTCGCGTGAAGAAGAGATCTGGTTTTCCTTTGCTTGTGACACTTCATATTCCCTTTGTCTCTCAAGTACGCTAGTGATTAATTATTTGCAGCTGGATAGGACACTGCAGGAACAGGTTACTTTTTTTTTTTTTTTTTTTGGCCGTACTGCACGGCTTGCGGGATCTTAGTTCCCCTCGACCAGGGATTGAACCTGGGCGCTTGACAGTGAAAGCCCAGAGGCCTAACCACTAGACTGTCAGGGAATCCCCATCAACAGGTTACTTTTGAAAATATCCTTTTGATTTCCAATTTTTCAGCCTCTTCCATGGAAAAGTACATATTTTCATTTTGTTTTTAATTGCTGTTTCCCCCCGTAGCTTCGATAATTGAGGATATTCCTAATTACACACCACGTAAGGTAGTTAGTATACCTCTAGTGCTCCTAGCTTTGCAAATAACAGGTGGAATCTGTTTAACAGAAGAAAACCATCACCCCATGGAAATTCTCCCCTATGCTTTCGATAAAATTCACGGCCATAAGAAGGATGCATTATGCAAATATCCAAGCATTAGGACTTTGCCACTTTTAGTTTGTTTTAGTTAGTCATTATAGATGAAAGAATATATGTGGATACACACCCATGCCAAAAATACATATATAAACACATATATGTCTTCATTTATCACAAGAAAATGGCTTAATTTCATATATTTGAGAACAAGACCATTTAGCACTCAACTCAGAATTTACACAGTACTAAGGAGAGAGGAAAAAAAAAAAAAACTGAAGTCAGTAAACACACAAATCTTTCCATTGACAAGGTGTCCTTTCTCAGCTTCCCTTCACTTTACCTCTGATTTTCTTCTCAAATTATGGGCTTCAGACAATTCTGCACATTTTTCCTCCTAGAGAGAAGTCATCCTCATGTCTGTTGGGGAAGAAGCTGCTCATGAATACTCTTAGGCAGGGAGTCAGTCAATAAGCATTTACTGAATCCCTGGTCCACTGAGCACTGTACTAGGTACTTAGAACCGAGTCTTTCCTCAGGGGAAACAAGGAGGTGAAAGCTGTAACTTTTAGCATCATTACTGGTATGAATGCTATGGGCTGACTTGTCCCTCCCCCAAATTCACATGTTGAATCCCTAACCTCCAACGTAATGGTATTTGGAGGTGGGGCCATTTGGGGGATAATTAGGTTTAGATGAGGTCAGTAGGGTGGGGCTGAGGCAGGAGATAGATGGGCTCCAGGTTAGACATTTACGGCCAGCCTCCTGTTTACACTTACAGATAGAAATAACAACAGGAACAGGGTAAACAGCTGGACTTTGCCTCTGGTGGACACTTTAAGATAACAGTAATGGCAGGGGCAGAGAGGAGCTGAGTCCTGTCCAGATAAAAGATAAAGAGACCACATATTTCTCATTCTCAAGGTCAAAGAGACCTTCCCGACTACACGTGCGGAGAAAGGTTCCTTGGGAGCCAAAAAGGGAGGGGGTGCCGCCCCATAGTAGGTGATGTCAACCTACCCATAGGCCTCTTTGCTAGAATCCATCTTGGCTGAGAGATGCGCGCGCACACACATGGGAGGACCTTGAGATAAACCAAATATGGACTGAGAACCAGGCAAAGCAAGATGATTGATCAAAGGAAAAACGGAAGAAAAACCCCATATAAGTGATTCGAACTACCACAAAGGTGCGACTCTCTCTCTAAGTCCGCCCATGTGTGTCTATTCACACGTACTCTTTTTCCTACTAAACACTTTACTTGTTTCACTACTTTCCGTCTCTTTGTGGAAATTCATTTCTACAATACAAAGCCGACAGGCCAGGGCCTTGTCACTGGCCACTGGTCATCTAGTGGCGAGGATTCAGCGCTCTCACTGCCGCGGCCTGACTTCAATCTCTGACCAGGGAACTGAAATCTACTTCAAGCTGCCACAGGCCGAGGCCACCTGAGATCAGGGCTTTCATGATGGGATTAGTGTCCTTACAAGAAAAGGCCAGAGAGCTTGACACTCACATGCTCCCACTCTGTCTCTCAGTCTCTCTCTCTGTCTCTGTCTCTTTCCCTGCCATGAGAGGAATGAGTAAGAAGGTGGTCACCTGTAAGTCAGGAAAAGAGCTCTCACCAGAAACTGACCATACAAACACCTTGATCTTAGACTTGTAGCTTCAAGAACTGTGAGAAAATAACACTTGTTTAAGCCACCTAGTCTATGGTATTTTGTTATGGCAGCCAGAACTAAGATAATCACTGACCTCCTCAGGCCATGAATAAAAGATAAAAAGGTTTTCTTCTTCCACCTCATAAGTTGTTAAAACAAACAAACAAAATCTCTGATATATCTTCTTGGGCCAAATGCATTGTGGTGACATATATGTTTTGGCTCTGGACCAAATTTACAGACCAAATGCTTCTGTGGTCAAGAAAATTCAAAAATTTACAAGTGGACCACCTATTAGGCAAATTCGAAACTTTTCCAACAGTTCTGTATTTTGTATCAGAGCTTCTCAACCTCTTCACTACTGACAATTTTTTTTTTTTTTTTTTTTTTTTTTAGCGGTACACGGGCCTCTCACTTCTGTGGCCTTTCCCGTTGCAGAGCACAGGCTCCGGACGCACAAGCTCAGCAGCCATGGCTCACGGGGCCCAGCCGCTCCGCTGCATGTGGGATCTTCCCGGACCGGGGCACGAACCCGTGTCCCCTGCATCAGCAGGCGGACTCTCAGCCACTGCGCCACCAGGGAAGCCCACTACTGACATTTTGATACAGATAATTCTCTGGTGTGGGGGCTGTCGTATGAATTTTAGGTTGTTAAGCAGCAGGCCTGGCCTCTATGCTTGATGTGCCAGCAGCATCCCCCAGCCCAACTGTGACAACTAAAAATATTTCCAGACATTGCCGAACATCCCTGGGGGCAAAATCATCTCCATCAAAAACCCCCATCTAGCCCAAAACTTAACTGAACACATGTAATTATGTTATAGAGATATCCTGTAATGATAGCATATAATGGTCTGGAAATATAATGACCTTAAACATAAGATAATAAGATATAAGATAATAAGAATCTCTCTCTCTCTCCACCTCTCTCTCTCTCTCTCTCTCTCTCTCACATACCCACACCTCCCCACACACCCACACCAGCATTAAATAAATGCCTGTTGGAAAAAAGAAAGGAAGGAAATGAGACAGCATGGAGCAGAGAAACAGAGTACAAGCCTCAAGAGACAGTCTTCACTGATTTGTTCCTAGCCTACCTTGAATTTTAGAAAAGTCTCATAATGTCTCCACGGCTCACCTTTTACATACGTAAGATTGGAGGCTTGGCTAGAAGATACATATATAGTCCCTTCAATTTAAACAATCTCTGATCCCTAATGTATTTCAGATGAGGGTAAGAGAAGGAATATTTTGAGTTTAAAGTTCTGAGAAAAATTAAGTGAGCTAAGTTACATTCTAATATCAACTATATAAGCTTCAATTCTAAGAACAACTTGGCCAGCTATCTTGAGTATCTTTGATGATGCCAGGAACAGATTGGCTGGATGGCACTGAATGAAAAAACCTCTTCAACACAGCCTGTTCAATCTGGCCTATCCGATGTTCTGCCTAGGATAACTTTAAATTTGGGTAGGCTTAGAATTTTTCCTTGGTGTCTCACAGGCTGTAGGGAGGACAGTCCATGATAAATGCCATCTTCATTAAAAGTAACTTCTTGCCAATGATTTCATGCTACTTTTGTTCTACAATACTGCATATAATTTGAGACATGTTGCCCACAAAACAGAAGTTACACGAGGTTGGAAAGAACATTCTACTCTCTTTTGGGAACTTACATAACACCAAATAGGGATCGAAGGGAATACATCCGAAGTCTGCTATGGAATTTGGATTATAAATGGCCCACTGCAACAGTAAACCCTTTTGCTGGTTCACTGGCTAGAAGTGGGACAAAAGGAAAAAAAAGCTATCTGTAGATTTCTATAAGTTAAAACATCTCATTGTATCCTTGCTATAAAAAGTAAGCCATAAAGTATTACTGCAAGATTCAGCAATGATTTACTTTGGAGGTCTTCCATGAAAATGGCTTTAAGAACCATGTTAGCTTGTAGCTGCAGAAGACAGAGGTAACATCAGTAGCTGGGATCAGGCAGTAGTTCTTGGAATTATGGAAGATCCAAGGAGGAAGCCATGTATAAATTTCTCCCTGATTTCATTTCAGAGAATGTGCTCTTTGAAGAGAAATAAGGAAGAATATTTGAGAAGATTTTTTGTTCATAATGAAAACAAAGAAAATACTGAAGACTGTATTCCCAGGCCTCTCAGTTCAAAGGAACCAACCTTATTGTTAGCCTAGCCAGAAAAGTCATTCACTGGAGAACAGTGGCTTTAGGAATTATTAGGAGATAACTCAGAAAATATTTCAGTAATATCAAACTGCATTCTTCACAAAAAGGTGGAACCATTCTCTAATTCAACACATCTCCCAGGGAGAAGGCAGTAGATGTGAGTAGGTAAAGATTCCTAACCTGTCTAGTCACATCAGCGCACTAGCCACAGAGAAAGAAGATAAATTCGGGAACCACCTGAAGTGATTTGTTGATCAACTGTGTACATAATTACTGCTTTTGTTTCATTAATTTTAATTACCTGTTATCCTTTTGTCCTTATGCCCTGAGGTGAGTTTTTCATCAAAAATGGGGGATGATTTTATGAATATTACATGCAAACAAGCAAATTAGACTCACTGAACTTGGGAGATCATTTCTTCCCCTTCCTTCCTCTAGGGTTAGCTGCTATTTTCTGAATGTGATATTGATTCTATGGTAACACGCACAAAGGTATTAATCAGGAGAACAGGAGCTTCTGTGAATTCAGTAAAGCTTATTACAGAGTACCTCATGATAACACATTACCAATCTACAACCCCAATAACAGCAGTCCCTTAAATATAGATTACATTTTTAAATGGTTGTCCCTTTTACATGCTGTATATTGGAACACTCTTTACAGTTTCCACAAGAGCTCTTAAGGAAGAAAAGAATGGATAATGAAAAATAAAATAGCAGCTCCTGCTTAAGGGCACTTAACCTAGAGGTAGACATCTAGGCAGACCCAAGCAACCTATTGCTCCCCCTTCCCCTTTCTTACACTACCTACGGAAGATCATTTTGCTTTTCAACACCATGATTCTAAAATTAAGTACTGTATCCCATTATTTGTGTGTAATCAACAGTTTTTATTATTTTCATTTTCAAGCAATTATTATCAAAGTTCAATTTTTATATGATAATAGCCAAATTCTGGTGAGAGCCTTCGAAGCAGATACCCACATCTTGCTGGGATTCCTGCAAATGCATATACTCCTTTTAAAAAGTCTTGTAACTACCAGTAATCATTGATCCAGTCATTGTAATCATATGGAAGAATATGTCCTAGAGTAATTATCTTAAACAGAAAAATGTTTTCTACTCACAGATGTTCAAAGTAGTATTATTTGTAATATTTGTGTTTGTGTGTAAACTCATTAGGGGCTTCCTTTCATTCTTGTATATATTCCAAATTTTCTTTAAGGAGTATTTAGTATTTATAATTAAAATAATTTACTTTAAAAAAGCATTCTCCTTTAACAGTGAAAAGAGCTCTAAAGTACTCAAAGAGCTGAGGAGAAGAAATAAATTTCTTTTCCTTTTACATGTAGATAACATAAATGCATGATACTAACTACTAAAGAAAAGAAAGAGAAAACATGGACCTAAGTTTGTTTTTGTTTATTTTGTTTGTTGTTAAGTGCTCTGTATTGCAGTTGACTAACAAATCAAATTTTGAAACACTAGGCTTTCAGTTCCTCTGAGGCAAAGAAAAAATATTGTTTTGTCCCTTACTCCTTGCCTGGAATACCACAGGTACTCAATAAACTTGCGAATATATGAACACGGTCTTTCCACTGGGTCAGAACCATGGATAGCGAATCAGCTCTTTTTTTAAAATAGAACATGCATTCTCTTAAGAGGGAACAGACGTATAGTTGCCGAAGCTCATTCAGCTTCATATTGGTCTCATGACATAGGCAAATAGTTACCTTCTCTAGGCCTCATTTGCCCCACTGGTAAAATAATTCAATGGCTTGCCTTTTCAGTAGCAGAAGGCTGGATCAGAGAAATACTGACCATCCATAAGTGAGGCCTAAACTTTTTTACCTTCTCACATGGATACATAAATATTTATTTCCTGGCATTACTCTGATGATGAGTTTTACACCTTTGCTTATCTGAAGAACAAAAAGTAGGAAAAATTGCTCAGTAAGGTAATTTCATCAATATATCTATTTCCCTATTGTCCTCAGCCCACAGTACTAGGAACGGCCACCCCATGAACTTGATGACTTCATTAGGTTATGATGGAAAATGAAAAAATAAATTGTTGTGAGAACTTCATTTTCAACTACAGGAAAGGTCAAGGACAGGTCTGATTTGGTAATCTCAGAGAAAGACAGTATCAAAAATTCTCCAAATTCTTCATAATCCCAGGAGTGAGTGTATTATTAATTTTCTAAATTTAAAAAGGCAAGTTTTAAAAAATAAAAATGGCAAGATTTTCATCTTTTGAGAGCTGCAAAGGAAAGGAAAAACAAAAAGAAAACATGCTTTCTCATTCCCAATTACTTTGAAATATTCTCCATGGATTACTATTTCCTAAAAATTAACACCCCCCTCCCCCCCTTTTTTTTAAAGAGTTTTAAAAACCACATAGCTATTCTTTGACTAAAAAAAGTCACTCTTAGAGTTTAGCACAGGACCTAGAACATGGCAGACTCTCAACAAATGTTAGGTCTTCTT
The DNA here is from genome assembly GCF_964374135.1 of Grampus griseus. Taxonomy (NCBI): domain Eukaryota; kingdom Metazoa; phylum Chordata; class Mammalia; order Artiodactyla; family Delphinidae; genus Grampus; species Grampus griseus. The sequence goes on from NC_139009.1 coordinate 40,746,094, forward strand.
TTTCCTCTCCCCCAGTCTTTCCTATTTCTATGAGCTAAGTTTTATTTTCTAAGACTTTTTCCTTGATCTTCTAGATTCAAAAATGATATCATTGATTGGAAAAGAATGAAGTTTAAAATCCTAGATTAGGGCTTCCCTGGTGGCGCAGTGGTTGAGAGTCCGCCTGCCGATGCAGGGGACGTGGGTTCGCGCCCCGGTCCGGGAAGATCCCACATGCCGCGGAGCGCCTGGGCCCGTGAGCCATGGCCGATGAGCCTGCGCGTCCGGAGCCTGTGCTCCGCAACGGGAGAGGCCGCAACAGTGAGAGGCCCGCGTAGCGCCAAAAAAAAAAAAAAAAAAAAAATCCTAGATTAGTGTCTGAGTGTCAGTAAAGATGACTGGCTTCCACATTTTGTTACTTTTCATGTTCTGGTTCCATTTCCTTTCTCGTAGTTCTCCTGGAATTTGTCTTTTTCTCTCTCTGTCTTTCATAACCCATTGCCCTTTGTGTATTGGGATTCTCTCTTAAGTTTTACTCCCTATTCTCTGGAGCCATAAATCCCAATTCATCCAGGTAAATTTGCCCTTATATTGGTATCCACTGCTCTTGGATTTGTGTTGTTCCCGTTTTGAGCGGCTCCCATCCTCTCGAAGTCTGCTCACCCCATTTTCTAGCTGACTGTTACCATCCTCCGTTCATTGTGGAAAGTCACAACCATGAATGTTATCACAGAGATACCTCATAAAAATCTGTATCTTTATTATATAGAATCAGTAGGTATAAAAAGAAAGTTCTTCCAAGTAAGAAGTATAACACTCTACATTTCATAGTTATTGGTAGTAGATTGGTTTTGGGAGTAGATCCCAGGAGTAGTGCCATCACATAATTCACTTTGGATTAAAATTCATTAAAGAAATCTATTAATTAGAACCCATGCAAGAGCCATTAGATGTACAACATCTAGATAATCTTATTATAAGGCTGTCATGGCAAGGGACATTAAAACGCGGTTCTAACAATGTATACACACCACAGAGAGAATGATACTCAGTCTAAATCCACAGATAAGTATAGGCTTTAAAGACTCAGATCACCAGCAATGTGCTGTGACTTATTTTTCAACCAACCCTAGAAGATATTTAGAACTAAGGATTTCCTGAAATGTGACTTCAGATGTGAGCAGGGAAAAAAACAAAAGGGATAAAACTATCCACCATTTTTTTCTGTTAGAGCAACAATGAAAATGTGTCAGGAGCATCTGCTCCTAAAATAACACAATAGAATAAAAATTGGCAACTGAGGCTTAGAAGTTAATTTCAAAGGTTTATTTTACTAGAGGGTTCATATTTAGCAGCTGTCAATTCGCTACCAATAACCATAATAAAAATCAGCAAAACCTGAACTCTTCTCCTGCCAAAGAGACAGTCATTTGTGAGTGTTGGAGGTTTTTTGTGATGTTGTTTCTTGAAAAAGTAGATGTCTATTTCATTGAAACAATGTCTTTATTTACTGAAAAATTTCATTTGAGAAAAAGAGGACTGAAACTATTTTTCTACATTTTGAAAAAATTAGTATAGGAAAAGATGTGGGATTTTTTTGTTGTTCCAATATTTTTAGGCAGTGTTTTACAACCTGAGGTAATTTTGACCCCCAAGGGGATATTTGGTGATATTTAGAAACATTTTTGTCACACTAGGGGCTGCTACTGGCACCTAGTGCATAAATACCAGAGATGCTGCTAAGCATCTTATAATATATAAGGCTACCCCTAGGACAGTATTTGGCCCAATGCGGCAACAGAGCCCAGGTTGAGAAACTTTTGTTTAAAGGAACTGGCTTGATGGATTTAGACTAAAGGTGGGTTTGCATTTACAGACTTTCCAAACCATGGTTTCCATCAGAAGTGTCATGGTGGAGAGCTGCTGTAGGCAGACACTGGCTGTGCTTTAAGCAAGTGCTATTGGAACAACAGAGTCTAACTCTTTAGATAAAAATTATAGCAAGTACATTCACACTGATGTAATTACGTTTGCGTCCGCACTTATACTTGATATGTTTCTATGTACAACATTTTATAACTGGGTCATAAGAATGAATTCTTAACTAAAATGGTACAGGAAGCTTCTTTGGATAATAATTACCTTTTAAATGTACCTTAGCTAATATTCCACACAGGCTCTTTAATTCATCATCAAACAAATGTTAAAAACTTGAATATAGTTTTATCCCAATCTTTATCTCATCACTTTCTCAAATTAAAGTTATTTCCAAAAAGCATATATAAAATATTATAATTAGATTATTCATTTTTAAAATAATAATTTTAAGGACTCTACGTAATAGAAACAGCTACTTTCAGGCCAAAAAAAAAAAAAAAGGACTAAGGATCCATAGTTCATTGGGTCTACTCTCTATTAATCACTGACAAAAATATTTTATATCTAATACTGATTTACTTTAAAAAATGTCGTCTAACACGTAAAAATATTTTCAGAAAAATGATTATTTACCCCGTGAAAAATAAAAGAACAGAGAATAAAGCAGGGGCAAATGAAACATATATATGTATGTTTCTCTCTCTCTCTCTCTCTCTCTCTCTCCCTCTCTCCCCCGTCCCCACATATATATCCAATAAAATTGATCTTCAGCAAATAATATCACTAAGAAATTTAAGGGGGACCCACTCTTCTATCAGCATGGTGACTTCCATTTAAATCAGAAAACATTTCAAAATTCAGCATCTTAAAAACTTTCTCCTTCCATTTGGATCCCCAGAACATTCAGTGTCTCTCCCTCCCTCCTTCCCTCTCTTCCTTCCTTCCTCCCTCCCTTCCTTCCTTCAATTTAACACTTATACAGCACTTAAAATATGCCTGATATTTGTCTTAATTTTTTACAAGTATTATATTAACTCATTTAATTCTCCTAACAATCATATATGTGTGTGTGTGTGAGTGTGTTGTGTGTGTATTTATATATATATCCTACATTTTATAAACAACGGAACTAAGGCATACAGAGATCAAGTAATTAGCCAAGGTCTTGTACCTAGTAAGTGGCTGAGCCAGGACTTGTATCAAGGCAGGCTGGTCCTAAAAGCCATGCACTTTATCCCTTTGCAGGTTGCCTCTCCTCTTTATCACACGCTACTATTCCTCATGTTTATCTCAGGCCTGCCTAGATAGTGTGGCCTTGGAGGAGAATGAATGTTGTGAAAGGTTGCAGGTCAAGTCAAAAGGAAATCTATTGGAGGAGAGTGGCCTTATCAGCTGGTCCATCCATGGAGTTGGCTTTGTCCAGAAATCTCTTAGAAATACATGTTGAAAAATAGTAAGATATAAATTAAAAGCATCTGTTCTCTTACTGTCAGCTGTTTATGGCATATATTTTATGTCACTAACAACTCATTTCTTCTCCATAAGGAGAGCCAGAATAGAATGGTATTTAAGGGCATGGACTCTGGAGCTCTACCTCCTCGGTTTAGTTCCTAGAACTGCTATAATTATGTTTCTGTTGCATTTCTTGAATGTTGGGCAGAGACAATGCTATGTTTTCTTCTTCATGGGAACACTGTCAGATCACATTTCCCCGTCTCTTTGTATGTAAGTGGGGCCATATCGCTATTTCTCTCCAATAGTATGAGTGGAAATAATGTGTGACAATTCCAGCCCAAGATGCCTAAGAGCAAGTGTACCTCGTCTGAGTTCCCTTTCTTGCCTTATCTAACATCTGGATGCAGAAGATCTGGATGCAGTGGAGGATTCAGAGGCCTTAAAGGATAGCGGAGCCACAACATGGAAGAAGCCTGGGTCCTTTAATTACTACATACAGTAAAGCTTCCACCCCTGACATTGAACTATGGTTGATTATGATGTGAGTCAAAAATAAATCTTTATTACGTAAAGCCATTGAAATTTTGAGTTGTTTCTTACAACAGCTAGCTTTTATTATGCTAACATGAATTTATATCACCATGTGACCAAAATGATCACTCAAACTCCAAAGTACTTTGACTTGGAATTGCTTTACTGAATCTGTGTTCCCTTCCAGAAGAGCTTTGACAAAGTCCCATTACCTATGTATCACTTTTCTGCCGTTAACTGCCCTGTCCTACCATCCAATCACTTCAGCACTTCTGTATAGATTCAAATTTCAAATGTTAAAATAACTTAGTTCAGACACAAATATTTACAGCAGTTAAATGTTCATTTGTAAACCTAAGGAATACCAGTACAATTGATGGAAATACCTATTATCCAAGTAAAATAGATTGAAACTCTCTGCTATAAAATCTGACTTTTTCACTGTTTGATTGTGCTACCTGAATGAACAAAACAAAAAATATGGCTCATACGGTCATAGCTCTCATAAAGAAAATTATGTCTAATACTAATATTACCTCTTCCTACAGATATTATTCTATTCAAAACAAACAAGGAAATCTTTCACTTTGCTACCCCCTTAGCAAATTAGTGACTAAATCTAAGTCTTAAGTCTTCATGCCAACATTTCAAGAAGGGCTCCCTAATGCTTGTAAATTGCCAAAGAGATGTAATTCTAAAGGATATGACCTCTTAACAAGTACTTGGAAGAAATATTATGTTCAGGATTTCAAATAGGAATTCATTGTGCTCTTTTAGAAGTTATGCCTTCAGGGTCTTCTGTTTGTGATGGTTCAGTCCCAAGGAGGACAGGGACCATCTGTGTATTACTCAGCCTTGGCAGATGCATAGATTCTCCTATAACGTTTTCATCTCCAAATGTCTCAAACAGTTTAAAAACTAAGGGATTATTGATTGATTTGGCAATACTCCTCGTAATCTCAGTAAGAAGCTCAGAAAAATTTCCTTTGCATCCATCATGCATACGTTGCTCAAAGGCTGAAAGGACAGAGAGTATTTCTTCTGAACTTTGACTGAGCCACTAGAGTTAATGGATATATAATATCCATATATTTTATTAAGAAGATATAAGCAATATCTCAATCTGTATTTTCTGCCTGTGAATAAACAAAATCTCTGGAAAATTACAGAATGATTCAAATCAAATTTTAAAAAATATTATTTATATCAAGAACATATTTAAAATGTATATCTTCTGCAACTGTTTGTCTACTAAATTACCAGTTATTTTGATTAGTGCTGGGTGTATAAAGATAAATCAGATGTGGTCCTTGACCTTAAAAAAATTTGCAAAATACTAAGTCAGACAGAGAAAGACAAATACCATATGATGTCACTTATATTTGAAATCTGAAAAAATGATAGAAATAAACTTACTTACAAAACAGAAATAGACTCAGACAGAGACAAAAACTTATGGTTAGAAAAGGGGAAAGGTGAGGACAAATTAGGAGTTTGGGACTAACAGATACACATTACTATATATAAAATAAAATAAATAAACAACAAGGACCTACTGTATAGTAGAGGGGATTATATTCAATATCTTGTAATAACATAAAATGGGAAAGAATCTAAATCACTGCTGTCTACCTGAAACTAACACAACATTGTAAATCAACTGTACTTCAATGTTAAAATGTTGCAAAATAATGAACAAAATGGAAAGAGATATTTCTAAAGGTAAGTAACGTCTTACTTACCCTACAACATAAAGTCATAGCCAATAAAATCATAAAATCATCTGCTGAGTCTGTTCTAAAATGAGATGACAAAAGCAATAAACACTGCACCTAAAACCCAGGGACCATAAACATTACACATTCTGAAAAATAGCTGTCAGCATGGAAGTCTTGACCATATGTTCACAAACTCAATTTGGATAAAAGGAAAAAGGCTGAAGTCTTGGCACACCAAGGTCAATATGTAGATATATTCTAATTAGCACTTAAAATAAAATTGCCAGCATCTCCACAGAGAGCTCATTTCTTTTCTTAAGGATTAGTAGAGAAAAACTTAAAAGACTACTATTAAATTAATAGCACTTTTTATTTTGTTTTTGACATCCAAATGCAAATACCTTTTTTCTTAAGAAGCAGTGGTGAAATAAAATTAAAATGAAAGTTTTTTACCCAGCATAGAATTAAGTACAGCTTGGTGGTGAACGATCAATTGGAGAAGCCATCTAGAATGAGCCATCTCAAAACTTTTAAGAGGATTATAACTCAGCATAGTAGGAAGGGAACATATATTTGACAAAGTATTAGACCAGCACAGAAGTTTAAGCATATTCCTGTGTTCATTTCATATATGAGGGAACTGAACTCATAGAGTACTGAAATCATTCAAAGTTAAAGAATTAATGTGTCAGGAGATTTTGGACAAGAATTTGGTTGAGTCTCAACATTCTCTTCACACTATACATGAAAGATGCCTAGATGATGTGTACTGACTGACCTCTCTAAACTTCACAAACTGAAGGGATACAAAGTATAATAATCTTAAATGAAGTAGGAATAGATTAGTAGAAAAAGGGTGTTGTAAAAATTAGAAGTGAGTTCTAATCCAATGCCATAGTAACTTCAGGTTACTAATTTTCTTAAATGGAAACAATAAATCCTCATTTTGTCCAACCCATAGGACTATGGAGACCAAAGTAAGATAATAAAAATGGTGAATATTGCAAGTTATTGTTATTTCCAATTATTATAGAAAGTTTTGCAATTAAATATCATTTATCCTTAAAAGAGATTAATAGACTACTAACAGTTTTTTTCTTGACCTTTTTTTCTTAAAGCAGAGATGCAATTATAATACGTAAATGAATTAAGAATGCTATACTGAATAGTTTATATACTTTTCTCAGGGATGCATAAAAATTTCTTTATGGATACATTCTAATTTAAAAGATAATTTTGTCTAAAATATGTATGGCTATTTCAAGGCTCAAGTGTGTAGGCAATTATCCGAAAAAAAAGCTCGAAGTTGGACTAACAGGCAGTTCCCATATTAACTAAGGCACTACTGGTAGCAGAATATGACTTAAAAAAGAACAATGTCATTTTCTATTGATTTAGTCTCTCTTCTTTCAAACCATGCTAGGCCCTAACATTAAACTCTCTTTTAACAATTCAAAAAAAAATTTTTAAACATTTCCATCACTCACTTTAATTTTTCTATTCATGCATAAATTCACAGAAAGTTGCAAAAATGTACCAGGAGGACCCCAGTTTCTTCCAATGACAATATCCTGCATAACAACAGTACAATATCAAAATGAGAAAACTGGCATTAGTACAATCCACAGGGTTTATTCCAATGTCACCAGGTTTGAAAGACTTGTGCTTGTATGTATGTGTGTGTGTGTATAGCTCTATGCAATTCTGACATGTGTAGATACGTGTAACTATGATGCAATCAAGATCAGAACTACTCTATCACCATAAGGCTCCTTCTCGCTACCTCCTTATAGCCACATGACCCTCTTGCCCCATTCCAGCCCTAACCTCTGCCAAACCACTAATCTCTTCTTTATATTGGTGTCATTTCAAGAATGTCATATAAATGGAATCATCCAGTCTGTAAACATTTGAGATGGACTTTTTTCACTCAGCATAGTTCCTTTGAAATCAGTCTAAGTTGTTGCATGTATCAATAGTCTGTTCCTTTTTTTTCGCATAGAAGTCAATGATATGGCTGTACCACAGTGTATTAACTTTTTAAACAAATTGATGTTTACTTTTTTCAAATATATAATATCGTTAAAATTAAAACATAGGCTAAAAATATCTACCTAAAATATAAAGAACAGTTTCTTCATATGCTGTACAAAGATGTATAGAAAGAATGTACTTCCATAAAGTTTGAAAAAATAACATTCTGAAATAGAATTTTATCCAAAATAGATCTAAAACTGTCATACGTTCTATTTAGTGGTTCAATTTGTAGCTGCAAAATTTGTATCTATAACCTAGAAAGAGTTATAAATATTTTACTCAGTTTCAGCACTTAATTTAATTCATTTACACATTAGACTAGGTTAGATTATTCAGTGTAATAAGAAATATGGTATAGATAATAGTTAGCATTTTATGGTTCATTGTCTTTGAAACAGGAAATGTATTTTTTTAAAGATTGACTATAGATTTTAATGTAACGTTGCTGTGATTACAACATTTGTCTTTAGGATACATTCTGAAAATATTTTGATTAAATAAATTAGTGAATATCCATTCAATAAAATACTATATAGCAATTTAGAATGATGATAATAGTACACAATTTAATGGTGTGGGAATATATTCGTGAGCCATTAGTAATCGTCATAGAAGGTTAAAAAAATAGTTTATATAATATTATTTTATAAAACAGTGCATATAAATGCACACATACATAAAGAACATTTGGAATAGTATATACATACTGTGTAGTAAAAATAAGTATTTAAAAAGGGACATTCTGAGCTACTGTTTGGAACATTACTTTTGAAATGCTTTTAAAAGGAACTTGAACACAGTCTGACTTACAAGATCACTATTCTTATATAAAGGACAGAATTTTCCTTTTGCTACAGAGTCAATGTTCTTGTACAGTAATGTTATTTTCTTCTTTTTATTCAGTTGTACTTAATTAGTTAACATGTTTGCTTTATTCATTTTCATAAACATAATTCAATTTTTGAAGTTCCTTCCTATCTTCACCAGCAACAAAATAGTGGCTGCATAACACTGATTAAACAAATTACTTCAAAACAAAAACCACAAAAATAAAAGACTTCTTAGTTTCTCTAAATATATCAAATTCAGCTTTTAATAAAGTATTTAGAGTTTGTGCATGCTCCAGTATTGCTCAACTCATATCTTATGATTTCTTTTTCCTTTACTTATTAAACAAAGCTGCTGTACAACTGCTCAGCTATTTACCATTTCCTCCTACATCTTGATTCTTAGCAATTTTTAGTGATATTCATAAACTGTAGCATATTACTGATCAATATTACATATAGCCTCGGGTAGACTGTTCCCTCTTCTGCCACCACTGGCAACATATAAAAACTGTTCAGGGCTTCCCTGGTGGCGTAGTGGTTGGGAATCTGCCTGCCAAGATGGGGGGCATGGGTTCGAGCCCCAGTCTGGGAGGATCCCACACGCCACAGAGCAGCTGGGCCCATGTGCCATGGCTGCTGGGCCTGCGCTCTAGAGCCGGAGGGCCACAACTACTGAAGCCCACACGCCTAGAGCCCATGCTCCGCGACAAGAGAGGCCACTGCAATGAGAGGTCCACACACTGCAGTGAAGAATAGCCCCCGCTTGCTGCAACTGGAGAAAGCCTGCGTGCAGAAACAAGGACCCAACGCAGCCAAAAATAAATAAATTAAAAATAAGTAAATAAGAAAAAAATTTAAAAAAAAAATTGTTCAATCGGTGCATCTGCTTCTATTGCCCTGAATAAAGCTTGCAATTTATGGTGTCACTAATATCTAATTTTCTTTTAAACTGGAAACTTACCTTTCATATATTAAGCACTAGGATTAGTACTTCAAAGGTATCTATTATAAAATTTTTCAATTAATAATAAGGTACTCATAGAATAATGGGATCAATTAATGACATAATTTTCTTTTAATATTTTACATCCATTATCATTTTGTGACCACAAATGTAGCTCAAGGACATATTATCTTCTAATTTGGAAAAAAAAGTTGGGCAATTTGAAAGTGATTGTATCAACTACTTCGAGAAAACAAATGTGGATCCTGCACTATTCATAGTGATAATACCACCATTACTACTATTAGTACAGCTAATACTTACCCAGTGATTACTATCTATCTGTTACGTACTTTAATTCCTTTTGTCCTAACAACAACCCTATGAGTTAAGTGACTTCACCTATTTAACTGGCTATCCTGGTCACACCATTGGAATATGGGGGAACTGCACTTGGACCCAGGCAGTCTGGCTCCAATTATGCAGTGCTAGAGTGGATGTTACAGAAATTCATCAAAATGTGAACTAATTTAAGTTAATCTACACCTGAATTTTTTGGTCCCAAGGTTCCCATTTTCAAACTTGTCCATGTCTGCGTTAACCAGCCACAGCTTAGCTTGAAAGCTGCAGTAGTTCACTAGTTTTCCTGCAGCTGATGAAAGAGTCCAGGTATCATGTATGGACATTTTCTTGAGGCTTTAAGCATCACTTTACCATATTATGAGCTTACCCTAAAGGCTAAATGTCATATACAAACAAGGGAATACAGATATATAATTTCTAGCTACCCTTAGGCCAAAGGTGGTCTACAAATTTTCCCTAAATTTTATTAAAAATTCAAGAACTTACTTCAACATCTTTACTCTTCCATCCTTCAACTTTACAAATAACATTAAGTGCCACAGTTTATACATGGACTAGCATTCTAAAGATGTGACGTTTTCCTTTGAAAGAGAATATTTGGAAGTTAGAAGACTTGAATCTGAGTATCATCGCTGCCCTACGACATCAGATAAGTTCCTTAACCTCTCTGGGTTGTACTTTACTCAATTTGGACAATTTAATTATGTGATTTCCATGGCAATGGGCTTTTCTAAGAAATGTCTACAAGAATTCAAGATGAATTAGAGGTTCATTTAGTGATGGTGATCCAAAGGGACACCCATGACCTAGTGCAATTTACAGAGGTTTGATTATGATCTATTTTCCCCTCTCTGTTCATTAAGGAACAACAATTAACTTTACCTGTTTTTACACTTCCTGAAAACAACTTTAAATGACAGAATGAAAGCTATAAAACTTGACTTTATGATCAATTTGAGGCCATCTTTAGAAAGAATAAAAGTGTCAAGTTGGGCTTCCCTGGTGGCGCAGTGGTTGAGAGTCCGCCTGCCGATGCAGGGGACACAGGTTCGTGACCCAGTCCAGGAGGATCCCACATGCCGCGGAGTGGCTGGGCCCGCAAGCCATGGCCGCTGGGCCTGCGTGTCTGGAGCCTGTGCTCCGCAACGGGAGAGGCCACAACAGTAAGAGGCCCGCGTACCGCGGAAAAAAAAGAAAAAAAAAAAAGTGTCAAGTTAGTATTGGCTCTGCAGATGAAGAGTTTACACAGAACCATTTTTTCTGTCCATTGACAGAGCAACTGGATAATCTGTGGAAGTCTATTTTCACCTGAACAGTTGAGACCTCAAACATATCCTGAACTGAAGTTCAACCCATGCATCATTAAAATCATTCTTATTCCGTATTCTATAAATATGCAGAAGATGCAAAATGAGAACCAAACATATTCCCCTGCAGAAGCTACTTGCATCCGGCCAAACCTCACCAGAGATCACTTCAAAGATCAATTCTTCATGGCACAGAATCAGGTTAAAATGATGGTGTGTGATCAGGCTGCTCCCTTTTTTCCCATTGCATTATGCATGATCTCTGACTGCTCATAATATAACAAACTGCAGTGTTTCAATAGTGATTTGCATTCTGTGCTAAACTGCAACAGCCATTTCCATTTTATAGACTAATGGTCTATTACACTGCATATTTGTAATAGCACTTTTTAAATTTCCTCTTAATACTACAGCTCTGTTTAGACAGTGAGGAGAAATAGGCTCTTTAAAATATTTACCATTTTATACATAACAAGTAAAAGGTAATCTTACAAAGACAGATTTTTGCCCTGGCATTATTTATTTATTATTATTATTATTTTTTGCGATACGCGGGCCTCTCACTGCTGTGGCCTCTCCCGCTGCGGAGCACAGGCTCTGGACGCGCAGGCCCAGTGGCCATGGCTCACGGGCCCAGCCGCTTCGCGGCATGTGGGGTCCTCCCAGACCAGGGCATGAACCCGCGTCCCCTGCATCGGCAGGTGGACTCCCAACCACTGCACCACCAGGGAAGCCCCATTATTTTTGATTCTTACTCCCCTCTCCCTTCCCTGCCAGGCATTTCCATGATTGCTTGTTATTTTGTTGTGTAGACTGAGAAACCGGCAATAACTGTGCCTGAGCGACTGTTTTAAAGGAAAGACAGAAATATTACCTGATAATGGAATTGTACAATAATCCAACTTTCTATTACTGTTAAAGCAACTTATAATATTAATGATTTAAAATATAGTATTAATATAGTTTCTATTCTTATTCTAGAGCCAGTAGAAAGGAATGTAAAGGCAGGATATAGCATCAGTGCTACTGTCTGGAGTCAACTCCTTGGATGCCATCTCTTACCGTATCTGTGTTTCTGGTAGAATCACCCCCTGAAGTCGAAAAGCGTCCTAATTTCTACAGCTGAGAAATGCCTTAAGATGCCATTGTTCTATAATGGTAAGACATTGTTACTTCTTAGAATTTCAGATAAATTTCCTAACACCACCAAAAGTGGTACGGCAAAGAACGTACGTTTACATCTTTTAAATTTTAGTAAAGTTTGCATGATCATCTAATGTGTTAGTCACACTTTGAGATGCTCCATATCAAATAATTTTCTATGGTTTATTTCTACCACGCACCACCCTCATAATCAGTCAACAAGTACAGTTAATATTGGCGCAATCAACATAGAGGTAAGACAAGAAAATACACAGGGTACAGGCAGATATACAGTTAAATGTACATAAACATATTCCATATATACAAAAAGTGTATCTACATTCCCTCAACTAATAAATTTAATACTGTTCTTTAACGTCCAACTTTTATACTTTAAAATGCTTTATCAAGTGGTGGAGTAACATGCACAGAATTTTCCTGGTAGACTTTCTCTCAGAAAATTTTACTGCACTTGATGAACATGATTTCAAAGAGAAAAAGTCCTTGAGATCAAATAACCAATGCTTGCTGTCTGAGTGTAAACCCTTTCCATCCTATTTTGTCACCTAGGAAAGGGGCTAGACACTTGACTGGGAACCTGGAGTTCTGTCTGGGCGTCTGGGGACATATTCTTATCTGTACATTAATTTAGCAATTGATCATGGACTCTTAATCAAGCAGTTTCTTAGGGACTTGGTTACCACATCCAAAAATGAAGAAGTTGGCATAGATATTCTGTAGGGCAGCTTCCAGCACAAAAAAATGGATGAATCAGAGTGATCTTTTAATTCACTTAGAACGTAATGATATTTTTTATGTCTATGTTAAAGACACTGAATTAATGCAACCTTTCCCCTCTCGCTGGATTATTTTTTTTCTTATATATTTTTTAAAAAGTTTTACTTTTTCATTAATCTCCAAATCTCACATTTTCATCCTTGATGACTTCTTTCTAAAGATGATACCAGTGATCAGCAGTCGCCTATTCTCTCTTGTAAGCTTTTCTTCCCCTTTGTATATTTTCTCCCATTCAGCACAGACGTGGTTTGAACTATTTTTCTATTCCAGACAATTCTCCAGTGGGATTTTCATCAATAAATAAAGAGACATGCTGCTATCACAGCTGCTCAACACCTACCAAACCCCTCATTAGCTTGTGGGCTACAACATAAGAAAATGAAGATATTTTAAATGCCTTCTTGAAAGTCTAGTCACAAAACTACACTTTGCTTTTTAGCATTTCAAGTTAAAGTATCTAAAACTCAACTTCATTTTAAAAAAATGTATCAAGGAAACAACACAGATTCATAGATCCTTTGTTATTTATATCCATTTTATAGAAACAATAAAAAATGCAAAAAGTTGGCCTTTCCACATATATTTGTAATCTTTTCAATAGAAAAAGAAATCTTGATTGGTTATTAAGCTAAACTGCTTGTCTTTTCATAGTTTTTATCCAGCTGCACTACAAGTTTTACAACAATTTCTTCTTCATTTTGTGGCAAATTGTCTACTCTCCCTATGCCACTATTCACCTGCATCATCATGGAACACGGTTTACATAAACACCAAGCCCTCAGATCATCCATGGGGTACTGCATCACCAAATAGCAATACTGTAGCTTTAGGTTTCCTGAGGTTATTATGAAGGCTCAAAGGAATAAAGAATCTAGCAGCTGGCATGCTCATTCACAGGAAGCCTTAGATTGTTAGGAAAAGAATGGATCACTGAGACCATTTAATCCAGTCCACACATTCTATAGGATGAGGCCCCAGGGGTAAAGTGACTTGTCCAAGGTCATAAAGCTTGCCAGGATCACACACAGGAGAGAAACACTGCTGTAATGTTTCATTCCAGTGCTCTCCCTACTGCATCACACATCTTCCCAAAGACTCCTTTGTATTTTCCAACAAACAAACCAACAAACAAACAAACCACTCTGGATTATCCCTTAGTATAAATCATGCTAAAATATTTGCTTCATGTGAGATCTCAAGGTTCAAATATTACATGGTCTCACGTGTTTTGAAAATTTTACCTAGTTACACAGCATGATTCCTTTCTTCTGAAGAACGCTCTTGGGTAGGTGATTGTTTACAATATATACATTCAGTGAATTTTAGAGTATAGGTATATCTCCAAAGACAAAAGACTTGCCTTTGTCCCCAGAGCCACAGTGGTACACAAACTGGCCAGTACTCCCCAGTGGTTGCCCACGGATGGAATGACTGCTGTGTTATCACAGTGAAGCATCATGAAGACCCAGAGCTGAGGACCTGACTGGGTGGAACGATCACTCTTTTCTGGGCAACTTTTCACAGAGCCTCCAATTAGCACCTGTCATTGAGGTATACCATTTCTCACCAAAATATATATTTACAGGACAATTTGATTTCACATTAGTTGGAGGAAACAAAACAAAATTGCTTCTAGTCAGAAGTATGTTTGGAGAGATTAAATCCAAAGGTTCACATATCTATCACTGGCTCCAGATTTCATTAGAATGACTTCAGTCCCAAGATTTCTGTAAAGACTTGAAAAAAAACTAGCATTTTAGAAATCATATTTTGAAATCAGGCTTGCTTCAATTTAGTCACCGCCTCTCAGAGAAATATATTCTTTTTGAAAACCAAAAAGAAAAAGAAATTTGCATTTAAGAATGTTAAAGGCTTATGGTTTACATAAGGAAATAAAACAAATATAAGGAAGTACACGTGTGCCTAAGTGAGATCTCTCTCTCTCTGTCTATCTCTCTCTTACAATCATTCTCTCTCTGACATTAACAAGTGAATGAGTATATTCGTGTCTTTATTTAAATATTTTAGTGCAAGCCAAAGTCTTAATGCTATTTCAACGAAGGATTTGTCCATGAATTCTTTCCAAGAGTGGCAAGAGAGCATGCAATCACATTTTTATAATTTATGACATCACTTTGAGGTACAGGAACAAGTACATTAACCGACCGAATGATACAAGATGGTCCACTTCTCTTTTCCTAAAAAAGAGACATATTTCTCCCTGAGAGACTGCACTAAATGCAATTTATTCTCTTTGTCTGGGCAATCTCATAAAACAAAAGTGGAAAATTCATCCCAGAAAATCAGTCATTAGAATACTGTAATTTTATTACTGTTTCTGGACAAATTTTTCTAACATGCCCACAGCCTTCTATTATGATTCACAATGTCTGCAATGAGAAAGTAGATGAGGGGAGAACCCATTAAGAGGCAGTTATACAATACCGCTGGACTCAGCTAATAATCCCTTTATTTTTCATTTTTTATTACTCTATAGTTTATAAATGACAATCTACTCATTACCTATTGTTATAAATATTTTGATTTAGCAATCAAAATACACATCAATAAACAATACCTACTGGAAGCTCTCTGCAATACTTAACAGCCCATAAATGTATATCATATCATTTGCTACCTACTAGACTTATTTCTTGGGAATCTAGATGAACTCTTAATCTTAGCTATAATAACTGCTTCTAAACCCAGCGTCATTTCTGCTGCTTTAACTGTTTTATCTACTGTCTGGAATCACAATGAATATGCCTCATTAATATTTCTACAATGAAATAAAGTCTTCGAAGCTATTAATATTCTTTCAGAGAGACTAGTCTTGACCTAAAACATGGAAGAGAACACCATAATTGTGAATCTGAATTTTTCTAACTATAACATAAAGTGAGCAATGTTTTGGCAAGCATTGTGACAAGCCTGCAGATAGCTACACACAATTTACTGAGAGAAAGCTGAACAGGCTCTCATTGGTATAACCCTTCTAAAAATCTCAGAGCTTTTTTCTCCCACTAGCTAACATTAATGTCGAAAACGTCCAATATATTCAAGGTTTTATAGCAATCTGGAACACTATCATTTGGTTTCCTCTAGACCATTTCTATAAGAAGTAAATACAACCCAGACACAATGAATGAAATAGAATCTTGGTGCACTGAACTATGGTTTTCAAAAGTAAGAACAAAATTTAAACCATTCCGAAGAACTTTCTGGAGACCATGAAACTTGTATTAGGTTAGCAGTGTCTTGCCCCCCTCCTCTCTTCTTTCTCGTCATCCTTGCTGTTTTTTTTTTCTTTTTCCTTTTTTCTTCCTATCAGTCTACACTAAATAAGAATGCACCACCTAAAAAGTGAAGGTATAGTATTTACCTTTGAAAAGACCTCCCTTCTTTCCCCTGGTCCTCCTTTTTAACTAGGTCTTCTCTGTTTTTTTCCTATTGCTAACGCTCACTGACTAATTTCTGAGACTGATATTTAATGTCCTCTCAAGTATTGTTTTCAAGGTGTATTGTGCTGCATAAGATCAGTAAACAAATAGCTATTGGCTTCCTACTCCATCCAAGGCACTGTGCCAAGTGCTATGCAAAGAGGTAAACAGCATGCTCACTGCTATGCAAGAATATAATGGGAAGCATAAAACATAATCATCAGAAAGTAGTTCAGTGATTCTCAACCTGGGCTACACAATAGCATCCCCTGAGAGGCACTAAACAATGGTGACACTAGGGCTCTACGTCAATCCATTACACTGGAATCTAAGGTGGTTAATGACAATGTCTACAAACAAATAATAGGGGCAACAATATTGTTAGGATTCAGTGAAAGATGTCATACATGAGTGCTTACGTGTAACTATCACCTCAAGTGTCCCTAAAGGTCAAGGCTCCAGTGAAGCTTTAAATCCATGTAGCTCTAGGGACCGTAATGCATTAGGTACTAATAATCTAAAATTATTCACTGAGTGCTTTCTCTCACAAGTTATTTGTTCTGCATTTACAGAAGATACTCCACATCTCATTGAACTAGATTCATTAGGAAAAACGGGTATATTAGTTATCTATTGTTGTATAATAAACAGAAAACTAAGTGGCTTAAACGTATAATAAAATGTATCATCCACACTGTTTCTGTGGGCCAGTAATTCAGGAAGAGCTTAACTGAGCAGTTCTGGCTCAGAGTCTCAGCAGAGTGCAGTGGAGAGTTGGACTGTGGCCGGAGTCAGCTTGAATGCAGCTGGAGGATCTGCTCCAGGGTGGCTGACTCACAGGCATGACATCACACTGTTTTCAGTTCATTGCTTTGTCGTTTTCTTCTTTGCTACCTATATTTAATTTTTTTAAATTGTATTTTCTCCCACCCATGATTTCTGAGACCAACAAGTCTACTCTTATTCAATAAATAATCATTGAATAGTTCCTCTGTGCAAGGCACTATGCCTCTTATTTTTCAGTCTCGAAGATGGCATAAGTTAAAGGGGAAAAGAGAAACGCTCATACACAGGCACTACACTTGGTGTACTATGATAGACGGTACACACAAAATAAACAGAGGGTTATGGTAAATGAAAGGAAGGGAAGATTCGTTACAAATGAATGACTACAGGAAGAATTACAAAATAATTTAGCATTGAACACACTGATGATAAATACAAGTGACAGGTAGGAAGGGAAAGTAGGCTATTTCACTTGAGTCTCTTTTCTGGGACCACTGGTGCCTTTGTTATCCTGTCTCACATGTTTGGCTTCATTAATATGTTTCTAGGATAAAAAACAGTCTTAAGAGGAGCTTATGGATGAATGTAAAGATATTTTTAAAATACTCCAAGTGCATGTAATAACAGGTAGATATGGGAAAAGATTAGGGAAGACAGATGAAATAGCTTCAACCTCGATAGTAAAACTAAATGCAAAGTCTTTGGTAGCAAGTGACATTAGAATGTGGAAAAGTATGAATTTTAAGTGGAACCAATTACCGTGTTTTTTTGTTTCTTTCCCTTTTTTTAATCCTATGGCAACAGTCAACAATCTGGGATGGGGTTGGTAGAGTAAACAGAATGCAGGCCTGGAGATTAAGAATTGTTGGATGTCACTGGGAGAAGGAATTGAAGGTCCCAGAGAGGGCAGCCCAGGAAATGGCAGAAAGATCTCCCGTAGCCTGAAAGGGCACGATGGACGGAAAAACGATGATCAGCCTGAAGAAACAAGGTCGCAGTGCAGGTGAGGAGCTAACAAACCTATTGTCAGGGCTTCTGATAACTGAATTAAAGTAATAATTGAGTTCTTAGGGTCAAAGATTGAACAGTCGGTATTCTTAGACTCAAGTCAAAGAGGAATAACTACTTTCCTTGAGTTTTACAAAGGTAACAACAGCAAGTTAAAGTGGCCTAACTTTTTCTTAACAATTTAGTGTAGGAAACACCAACTCTGAAAAACCAACAATCAAATCAGCTCTACAGTTTTTGACATGGATCTTCATGTTCTTGAATATGTCTTCTATTATTACTAAACACTGTTTTTGTACCAAGGTCTATGTTTGAAGGGTTGAGGTACTTGTAGACAAATAAATTTTCCTCTTTATAGTATAAGTCTAATGTTGAAATTGCGTTTTTAACTATTTCTTTTTTTGTTTGTTTTGTTTTGTGGAGCTCAGAAGAGAGGTCAGGGTTGAAAATGCAAATTTGTGGTCATTATCTAAGAGAAGATGAAAAATGCCGTGTAAGTAAAATGAACACCCTTGTGTTCATTCACTAAAGAACTACTTATTAAACTGCTACTATGTGCCAGACACAGGGCCAGGTGCTAGGTTACAATAGTGAACAAAAACTTTATGGTACAGGATATATAAGTGGACTTCACTGAAGGTGGTATCAGTCCCTAGAAGGCATTGTTGAAAATGTTAGACTGCGTTTGTAAAGTTACATTATGAGGGGGTTATATTCAAATTCAATAGGTAGAATCAGGTACCCTAGTAGACCTACGCCAATGCCTATTAAGGTCCTGCCTCACAAAAAAAGTGTCCTACATCCTATATAAATTTTGACTGTTTCTCTGGATATTCATGTAGGTAAAAAAAAAAATCGATTTATAATCATCTGAGTCTAGAACTTAAGTCTGTTTCACATATAAACAGTTTTTTGCATGGGTTTTATATAAACTGAATTTTCCAGGAATTCATCTACGGTATTAATCAAGAAAAACTTAAACTTTGGTTGTTATTATTGTTTTATGTTTTTCTGAACTTAACGAGATTTGTTCGTTATATCAGAAAATCAGAGCATTGACTGCAACGCCACACATGGTAACTGAGTTGATTATTTAACATATCTTATTAGACTGTATTTGTGGCTGTCACATTCACAGTGATTCTGTGTATAGGTGCAAGCAAATGACTAATTAAATGAGTTTTGTCTTGTGTTATCCCCAAGTATTAACGTACTAAAATATATGTATTATTTTATAACTACTATTATAAATTACTTTTCATTCTCCTTTATCAGAAAGGTATCATATAGATTTTCAAATTGGATTGTATGCAGTTCCTGTTAAGCACACATGTCATTCCAGGATAGACAAGGAAGTAAGAGAACATATTTGTGTTTGTTTTTGTACATTTTTTACATATAATTTATGGTATGCATAGTTTTGAGGAATGAGCTGTAGGTATAGTCTACTATAGTGATTAAGAGCATCATGTTTGAGTAAAGACAGTAGGGAGTTCAAATCTTAACTTTGCCATTTATCTTTTCCTTTTCCCCTTGAACCCTCTTACCTTTTGAATTGCTATATATGGATTTTTCCAGGGGTTATTCTAGACAGTAGGTTAAGTTTTGCCCTGCTCTTTGGATACTATCTATTGGCACAAAGTTGTAATCATGCATATAATTCTACCCTAGACATCATGGAGATCCTGTTTTTAATCCACAAAAGATATCAAAATGTTGTGGAAGTCTGTATTCTTAGGATGAAAAGATTAACTTTATATGTCTCAGCCATGTGGATGGAGGACAAGTATAGATATATGTTCTATTATTTGTGTAACATTATGTATGTTATACTTTCAAAATAGTATTTCAAAGAAATACCTACAAAAATCTATAGTTCTTTTCTTTTTCTTCTTTTTTACCCCTTAGAGCTGAAAGTTGTTCAACAGCTTCAGCACATGAAATTAGGCTTTCTTACTCCTAGCAGCAGTGATTGGATCAGTTTTCCTGGAGAAAAATAATTCTTAACTCCACGGTGCTTAGGAAAAAATACATTCTGAATCTAAGAAATTTCAACATAATACTATGTGAAATGTTTCACAAAATATTCTTTTCACAAATTTTCAAATTTCTAATCATGGGTTATGAAGCTTTCAACCCAAAGTTCACTAAAGTGAACCTAAACCTACATATGAGAAATCCACCATGGGAGAACAACTCCCAACAACCAGCCTTTAATCTTATGCTAATAAGGACCAAAATAACATAAAATGCTGCTACTATCAAGTTAATTTTTAAAAGCAGCATTCAAAATTGTAGAGTTGGTATAAGCCAATTATCTGCAATTAAAGTTTGAAAGAAAATAAATAGCCTGGTTTTGAGTGATGTTGTTGTCCATGGCTATCTTCTCCTTTTAATTTTTTTTTTCAAATTTCCTTTAACAAAGAAAGCATTCATTTAAAATTTAAAAATATAAGAAATATATATGTATACATGTATTTGTGTGTGTGTGTGTAAGAGATATAAGAAAAGGGCTAACAGATACAAAAGACGACCTTCTAATTCAAGTGTAGATTTTGGCTCTGTTGGTCCTTCAAGCTTTCCAAGTTGTTTATTTCCATGACATTAGACCACTGACTAATGTGCTGCTCCCTGGGTGCAGTGAGAACATCAACCTTTAAAAGGTGCCTTAAAAATGAGAAGTGTTACATGAATTGGTATTTCAGTTGTGTGTGTGTGTGTGTGTGTGTGTGTGTGTGTGTGTGTATAAACCTTTCTGGATATGACTTACCATTTGGTTGGGTACTTATTTTGGGCCACTCAATTTGTATACGGATATGTGTGATTTCATGTATGTGAATAAATCTTGGCATTTGGACTATATTTGGGCAAAGAGAAGGTGTGAAATTATACACACAAGGTGGCCAAAAATAGCCAAATGGCAAGCCAATTACATAAATGTAGTCTTGTGTACCAAAAAATTCTGAATTAGTTATCATAAAATCAGAGTTTTAATCTCAGTTATTATTATGACTACTGTTACTTCTGGTGCTACTGTTACTACAACCACGAATCTCTATTGTACACTTATTATGCATGTAAAATTTACAAAGTTGTACATGAACTGTTCCATTTTCACCCAATAATAATCTTATATGTGAGGTAATTATTATCAAGGAAAATGATGCTTGGAAAGATTAAGTATCTCAGCCAAGTTGCACACATGTAAGAGACAAAACCCAGATATATTGAACTAAACATCAAACAATTGTATTTAATGGAAATTCTGCCCTTAATACATCATGTGACTTTGGACATTTGTGAGCAGCTTTGCATATCACTTTTATTATCTGAAAAATGGAGATGATCGTATGTGCCCTAGAATATGGGTGAACGTGCCATAAAAATGGAAAGTGATGTAATGCATAAAGGTTTGATATTAAAATATCTTCCCCTTTCCTGTAACCCCAAGAGATAATTCACTCTTACATCCACTGTAAGAATAGATATTAACGATCAGTAGAAAATGACACAAAAACACTGGCTCTGATATTAAGTATTTTTAAATTTTAAATATACATTGTAGTTCATTTCAATTCTTTCAGAGATCCCCAAATCACAATGTAGAGAATATATACTGTAAAATTACACACACACACACACACACACACATAAGCTAATCACTATCCACACAAAAACTTGTATGTAAATGTTCATAGAAGCATTATTCATGATAGCCAAAAAATAAATCAATCCACATGTCCATTTAACTGATAGACAAAATGTGGTATATCCATACAATGTAATATTACTTAGTGTTGAAAAGAATGAAGTTATCCGTGCTACATTTTTACATGGATGAACCCTGTAAACATTACGCTAAATGAAAGAAGCCATTCCTAAAAGACCACATATTGTGTGATTCTATTTATAGGAAATGTCAGAATAAGCAAAGGAATGGGGTCAGAAAGTAGTGGTAGCTTAGGGCTTGGGAGAGGGAGGGAGAGGGGTTTCTTCTGAGGAGTAGAAAAATGTTTTAAATTCAATGTCGGTGATAGTTGCACAGCTCTGTGAGTGTACTAAAAAACACTGAACTACATACTTTGAAAGAGTGAACTACATGATACGTGAATTATATTTCAATAAAGCTTTTTAAAAGCAAACAAAATGTCAACCCCTATCACCCAAAGGAATTTCTAGAAAACTTCCTTACTTGCAAAATTTTCCTCTGCAAAAATTATACGTGTGAATTCATGTAAGTATATATACAAAATAATAAATTTATACACACACACATAGACACATACACATTAATTTTTTCTAGCTAGGACTTTGAAAACCAGTTTTCGGGCAGGTCCTTGCAGTTAAAAGTCTTCATTAGGTGGTCAGGCCAATTTAAAATTATCCACTTTTGGCATTTTCACTATTTCCCATGTGAGAGTATGTCAGAAGATAATAAGATCTCAGAGGACATTTTTTCTTTCTAGTCAGCTGAAATCATCCTGATTTAATTTCAATCAATTTCTCCTTATTATATTCCTTTCGACAGCCTAGTTCCTTTCCCTCCTTGGTGGCCATATCATGTACTTAAACCTGAGTACCAGTATACAACATCCTCTGCAATAATCACACCTCACACAGCAGGTATAAAATTACCTGGGTCTCCGAATAAGCCTAGACATTATGCGCTCTTAGGCTAAGCATCTGAAATAACGTCTGCAAGGTTGTATTTGTTTAGCCTTGATCTAATTTTCACATCATGTTTAAAAACTTGTCACTTGTTAAAATGTTAACAACATGAATTAATGTATAATATCTGTAACATATAAAATACATAATTTATATATGTGTATTTAATATATAATGTTTTATATATTATGAATCCAATGAACTTGGTATCTATATCTATCTCCGTGAACCTGAGTACTGCCCACTTTAGAGCCATTTGGCAATACTGAAACCTATATCCTAAGTATACATTAGGTTAAAAATAGGTTCTCTCCTAGCACCCTTTTCCCAGAGAAGATACATACTCAGAATAAATTCAGAAAAGTATTTTAGATGATGAAATTCACCATGAACTTAATGACATAGAGTAAACAAGATTCATCAATGTAGAGAGCTAAATTTTAGGAGCAGTAAGATTGTGTTCACTAAAACTAATCGCCACATTTTATCTGCCTGACATAAAAAATAAAAAAATCTTCTCAGGTTAGAAGAGATATATGAATCTATTAAGAGTATAAGTAGAAAAGTACCATTAAATCGCTGTTGAAATACTTTTCATATTTCCCTACTCTGTCACCAAATGAACTTTTGAAAACAATCTCTCTCCAGCTCACCTTTTGAATAATCTCTTATGCACACTGGGGAAAAAATCTTCTATTTGCAGATATGTATTATACTCCATTATGGTAGCTTAATTTATACTATTTCCCTTAATAGTCTTAAAGGAATTTGGCATTATTGTTGCAATTTTAGCAATAAGGAAACAGAGGGTTGCAGATATTAGATGGCTTAAGGTGCCATAGCTAGTATATGAGGTAACTTGAATTTGAATAAAGTATTACTTCAAAGGCTATCTATGTTCTTTCAAGCATACCAGTTGTCTCCACAAACATATCCTGATTATTAAAGATCTAAACTCAAGAAACAGATCTTAATGGTTTCATTTCTTCCAATACGTGTTCCAATCTAATAAAATGTTCTGGCTCCTCTCAAAAGTCTGGAGGGCTTGTGGCCCACCTCACCTCCCAGAAGCCCTCTAACTTAGCATGTGGAGGTCCTGAACACCTACCGTCCTCAGTTTTGGCCTGAGATAAGTTGATGGACAACAAGAATAAGCTCATCACACATTCAACTGCACTTGATGGCAACACAAATTTTTGTGGCTTTAACCCATATTTTAAAAATATCGAGCTAAGAGATCTCTCAAAATATGGTTAACATTCCTGTGTTAATATGTTTGACGTTAAAACATTTGGGCATTTTTGTCTATTTTAATAAGCTATAAAAAGGCATTAGGTTTCTCACACCAACCCCATTTAACATAAAGACTAAATACCTATAATGTCCATTTCAAATTTGCAGCAAACGTGACATTTTACTTTATTGCACACCACTTATTTCTTCATCCTAAATTATTCTGGCCCAAGCTTTAAGTCAAAAATATGACAATTCATGCCCACAACCCAAGGAGAAACAAGATTACAATATTGTGAAGTATTAAAAGAGCAACCAATAAGTATCTTTATAGCCTTCACCACTGGAATTCTCAAGCTCTCTGACAAAGCTATGTATTTTCAGCAAAAAAATCTAGCAAAGTTAGTGTTTCATTTATTTCAGGTTGAGGAAGGGAGTTGACCTGGACCTTAGTGGTTTCTATGAGCACTAAGAATCTGACATACCAACAAATGCCAAAGAGTCTAATTCAATAGCCATTAATGTGAAATGATAATAGCTACCATTTATTCAGTACTCATGGTGCATCAAGCATTATGCTAGGCCCTTCACAGGCCTTATTTCATTTCATTTCATTTCAGTCTAACCCAGTGAGGCAGACCCATTATTAGAGTCCTCGTTTTACAAATGAGAAGACTGAGATTTAGAAACTAAGTAACCCAAGATTAAACAGAGAGAAACTATCAGGACCACAATTCAAATTTATTCTTTAACGTTATGTAATGATATTCATAACAGTTTTGGCCATCTAGATCTAGTATACTGGTATCTATAAGTTCCACCCAGTGCTGACTAGTGCCATGGCCAGCCACCAGGGCCAGTCTAGCAAGAGAGTATCCCATGAGATCAAAGCCCACTGAGAAAGCAGGATGAAAGGTGTATTTCCGTGCCTGCTGCTTGCCTGTTTCCAGTTCAACTCCCAAAAAAAAGGGGCGGCAGGAGAATGTGACGTATAGAAATATTGAGGTTCTCCTGTAGGTCCTGTTTATTCCCAAACCCCAACCAGACACATTCTATCCTCCAAGATCCCTGTGACCCATTTTGTGGACTAAAAAATTAAGGCAGCGTGTCACAGTGCTTTGTAGGTCAGTGACACCTAATGTAAGAAGATCCATGAGTCTTGACTTTCAGAGACTGTGCTTCCCTGTAGGTCTGGCAGGACAGGGAAACACTCGTCTCATCTCTCATCTTCAAAGCAGGGCTTCTCTGCTGAGATTTTCTGAGAAAACCTCAGTGCTCTGTCAGCCCAATTCTGAAAGCAGAGAGGAGCCACAGCCCTAGTGAAGCAGCTGCTCCAGGCAGACAGTAGCCACCAGGAGACAGGAAACATATGAGGAACCAGGGCTGGGTCTGCCTTCAGCCAGCATCTGTCTGTCAGGATCAAGACTTAGGTACTTAAATAAATGAAAGTCATTGTTTTAGGGGATTTCTATTCAGTTCTATCAGAACCCAGTGCCTACATTCTTAATCACTGAAGTATGTATGTTACCCAGTAAAAACACGGAAATTTAACAAGAATTTGATTTAGTCTTATTATTAACCAAATAACAGATGTGATTTAGTGTTTTCAAATTGTTTATGCTTGTTCCAATAAAAATAATTAAGGGTCTTCCCTGGTGGCGCAGTGGTTGGGAGTCCGCCTGCCGATGCAGGGGACACGGGTTCGTGCCCCAGTCCGGGAGGATCCCACGTGCTGCAGAGGGGCTGGGCCCGTGAGCCATGGCCGCTGAGCCTGCGCGTCCGGAGCCTGTGCTCCACAACAGGAGAGGCCACAACAGTGAGAGGCCCGCATACCGCAAAAAAAAAAGAGTAAGATGAGAAATATCATAGAATTAAATATTAATTGTACTTAACTCTGTAATAATGAACTGTGTGACCACTGTGTGCATTTATTAATGATGTATTAATGCATAATTACAGTACTGTAGTATAGCTTTATTAATGCACTGTTTACTAATAATTATAATGCTGTATTAATGATGCTGTTAATATCACCCTTCAGCTCTCTAATATCCTTCTTCTAACCAAAGAGAAAATTATAATTGCTTGGGTAAATATTATCACTTGAAAAATGACAGCATAATAAATATTCAAGTCTAGAAATAACTCAAAACATCAGTACAGTATATTTATCTATTGGCAAATTTCTGAACTATCAATTATATACCTAGCATTTATCACTTTGAGTTCTAAATACCAACTATCTCTTAGTCAACCAGACTTATTTTGATGTATAATAATTTTACCTCATCAAGAAGAAGGAAAGAGAAAAGCAGCACAGGTAACTTGTTTTCTGCAGATTTAATAAACGTGATGTTTGACAATTTCAAGAAAATGCTGTGATTGCACTGCTTCTAAATCCTACGTATCCTTTTTGCTCATTCATGGAAGCAAATCACTATGAAGGCCTTAGGAGCTACACTAAAAATTCTGCTTATTAGCAAACTGAATCTACTCTATATTCCTGTCCCTGAAACTGTCCCCTTGGATCTAATTTACAAGCTTGGGATTCACTGAGCACTGAGCACATTTTCCCAGAACCAAAAAATTGTGATTTAAGAAAAAAAAAAAAAAAGTTTATGAGTAATCTATACTTTTTAAAGTTTTAACTCATACTACTTTCATTATAAATGTCACAGAAACTCTCAGAAGGAAAGTAGAAAATCAATAGAACAGCAGTTTCAAACTAGCGATCAAAATATATTTTGAATTTGCAAAGAAATAAATGAGTTTGCCTAGAAAAGATCATATCAGAACTTTTATCCCAAAGATTATTTCACTCATTGCATTACTATTCCCCTTTAGCTAAATGGCTTATTTTGAAGGCCTGGGTGTGAGCCTACAACATGATTCTTGTGAAGGCATGGATTTTTTTGTCTATTGTGTTCTCTGTTTTATACCCCTAAGAAGGTGCCAAACTTAAAGGTTCTCAAAAAGTAATTATTACTTGAAGAGATGGCAAATATACATTTCTAGCATCAAAATTGGAAAAAAGTTGATGGTGATGCTGGGTATCTATAATTCTCTTATTTAAAAGGAAGAAGCAAAGGAAGGCGAGTATTCTTAGGAAACAAAAATAAGCTAGATAATCTGGAAATAGATAATCTGGAAAAGAAGTGGGGGCAGAATGAAATGCCTTTGTTGCCACCACCCTGTCCCTTTAACCTTTCAGTCTGCTTGCATGATATAAATTTCCAGGGGCAAACAGAAGCCAAATGTGAATTGCTATCTCTGCAAGGGTCAGGTAGGGACCAGCTGCAAGTCTTTATGATAATAGTAGCTCTCAATAGTGAGAACTTCCAAACTCCAAGAATGTTCCTGCTGACTCTAGTTTGAGAAACATCGATTAAAGTTATAATAAAGATATTGTCTTTGAAATGATTTCCCAGTTGCTAATTCCCCTAAGAGATGTTTTGTCTTTATGATGGTTAATAGAAATCAACATCAATACAATGGCTGACAGGCGATGATTGTTGTCATTTGACATTAGGACAGTGTTGCACACTCTTGAGAGACCAAGAACCTTAGTTTGAGTAACAGAGGCCAAGTATACTAGGAAAGGTGCCTGACTTTTGACCTGGTCTGTAACAGGACACTCTACAATACTGTGGTGGGAAAAAATGCTTAACTTTAAAATTAACTGTAACTGTAAAATTAATTGTCAGATTATATATTTTTTCATTCTCTCTGTGTCTGTCTGTCTGTCTCTCCTTTGTGGAGCTTGCACATGATTAATACTTTACACATTGCATTCACTCAGCATTTTGTTAAGCAACATTTACATCTTGTTAATGAATGTCTTGAATGAATGAGTAAAAGCTATATGACTTGAAGAATATAACAAAGGACAGGGAAGAAAAATTATGGTGAACATACAATTTGTAGAACAACAGTGGCACATCTCATTCTCCATATTTTTAAATTTGTAAATGACCTTTAGCTTGTTCATTTCTGCTATAATCAATATATCTATTCAATAGAATAATGAGAAAATATAATAGGATTTAGAGGTCCTTCTGTCCAGTAGCTAGCTAATGCTTTAATTCTGCCCAGACTCCCCTCCAGGGGGACTTGTGGTACTCACTACCTCTTGAGGCACTCAATTCCACCTCTAAACCCCTGCAACGGTTAGATATTTCTCCAAATAAATTAATTATAATGTCTCCACGAGCTGTTACCTACTTGTTCAAGTTCTCTCCTTTGGGGCTTATAACCAAGAATCCTGATTGCTTCTAAGTTCTTTGATGATTCTACAATTTAACCTGGCTTCATGGTTTTTTATTTTCTCCTGTTAGCCTCTGAAGATATTCCATTTGGAAAATGTGACAAACAGAACAGTACACAAAACTCCAGCAGAGTGATCAGTATAGATAAGGGGAATTCATCTTTTAAAAATTTAATGCATCCTAAAATTGATTAGTTTACTTGATAGGCTCATAACACTACTGACCTATATTAACTTTATGCTGAATACTAAGGTGTAAGTTTATTTGTTTGCTGCTTACTTTGTGTTATACTCAAATGCAGGCCTTCATTTCTATAGCTGTCAATGTCATGTTTTGGATTTGACACTTCATCCCAGCTTGGGATACTCACACATTAGCCATGACTCCAATACTCATCTCACTTACAAACCACGTAACGATATGTTCTGTATTTTCATTAAGGGTACTGGATAATTTTCATCATGCCAGGGCAAGGATAAGACCCTCTAGGAAGAACTAGGGAATCTCTCACTGTGAGTATGACCATTCTTGAACATAGCATTATTGCCCCTAAATGGGACATTAGCACACATGCCTATCTTTTTCAAGTGGCTTGCATAAGAGATGCATCAGCAAATCGCTAAGACTAAATCTTTTCAGCTCTTTCTAATCCAAACTGCAACTTTATTTTCCATACTTTCAGTATTCAATGGGTAGCTTATCAAATAATTTGGACCATACTTGCCTAGGAAAAGATTGATGTCATCATTAACATGACTAATATCAGTAGGAATCATGGCAGGTATAGAAAAAAACTCCATTACCTACTTATAAAATAGTATTTTTAAGGTAATTTGAATTCAGTCATTATTCTAGGCACTTCCAGCTTTTAAATATAGAAGCTTAACTCTTCTGATTGTTCTTAAGGCTTTCTTAAGCATATCTCCCTAGATTTCATACAAAGTCTGACTCTAAGATAATGAAACTGCTTTCTTGCATGATTTGGGGGAGTCATATAGCTTTAGGCTGCACTGTGATGCTTTTAATGTTCCAAAGTACATCCACATCCTCTATTTCATTTGATCTCCAGAATAATTCTGTGAGGTAGATAGGGAAGTATTATTAACCTGATTTTATAAACTGATGTAAGGTGAAATGAAATATGCTGCATAGCTAGGACTCAGCTCACTTTAATATACCCAGGTCACTGATTTGCAACCAGAGCATTGCCTGAATTCTACCTATCACAGAAATGAGATAGGTGGCTGTAACCCTCACAAGATTCATTTCAGATAATACTTCATTTATGCAATTACCTTTCTATATTCTCCCAACTGTTGGAATTATTTTTTTCTGATGAGCATTTCCTTTACCTTTTCTTACAATGGCATTATTGTTCCTTTACATTCTACCTCCCACCCAGTCCTACTCCCATTTCCCCATCTGATTGAATATGCTGGCTTCTTTCTAGTCTTGTATTAAAAGGAAAAGGTTATTATAAGGATTTCTGAAAGCAAAGAATAGTATGCCTTTATTATACCCTTGAGGTACATTTTAAAATAGAGACTAGTTATAAATACAGATCATATGCTATGGGTCAATGTGCTTCTTCAAGAACAACAAATAAATTCCATTCATATTAACATGACCCCTATCAAGTGCGAATATTACAGTTCCCTGTACCTAAGATGATCTCAATCAAAGAGTACTGGGGAAAAACATTTACAACTTAAAGTATGGTAGAAAATTAATTGAACTGAAATCAGAAGACCTGAATTTTCACCACTGTTCATCCTCTTACTAATCATGTCATTTATACGCTCTAGGTTCACTTTCCTATTCATGAAATAGACACAAAAACTGCTTTCTGTTATCTTTTGGCGTTGTTTTAAACATTAAATTAAACATTAAACATTAAAATTAAACATTAAAAAACGTAAAATGCTTTGAACTATAAAACAATATATAAAATATGAGATCATCATATTAATAATAGTGGAAAATCAAGACCACCTGAATTAAGGGATTATTATTAATAATTTAATTTAACAGGCAATTATTTTTGCCTATTCTTCAGTGCAACCGCATGTATCCTATAGCTTGGCCAACCATAAGGCCTTATGCAAAGTGAATTCTCCAATGAAAATTTTAGCAAGCACATAATTAGCATAGTTCTTCAGGTTCCCCAGTTAATACTCAGGTGGTTTAGGTGCTAAAAGCAAGTGCAACAAACAATTCTTTATTGGGAACAGGAGTTTTAGAAGTAGGACAGTTAAAAGAAGTTACAGCATCAGGTACATTAGACAGGAAATCTGTCCAAATTTGTAATTTGAACATTTTAATCCTATTAGGTAACTCTTTAGAGAATAAAACATTTATCAATAAGTTATTGAAAATAGAAGTCAATTGCACAAATGGGTGTGGCTAAACCTCAGATTAAATTGGTTAGATGTTTAAAGAAACTATGCTTCTAAGTACAAAAAAATAGGGGGAGTAGAAACAGAGAGATGATGTCAGAAAAGTCTTTAAAAAATATTTTACAGCCAAATGAGTTCATAAATTGTGCCTAGACTTTTACTGTTTTGATGCTTATAAACATTATAATATATCTGAACTGGATGCCCTACTTTGAAATAGCAACATGGTATTGGACTGGTCCAATTTAAAAATTTTGAGTCTGAATTTGTATGAGGAGGTTGTAGTCACAGGTTTCAAGCCCTACATCTTAACTATTTACAAACTAGAATTAGAAAACAGAATTATTCATCTCTTTGAGTCACTTTTTATCTTCATGATACCAAATGAACATATAGATCCACATTTTAAAAAATGTAATGCGCAGACACTAAGGCATGCCAAAAGACATTTTCTTGTTTTTAGCTTTCTGTTTCCAAGCCATTAAAAATTTAAAAAAACTCAGAGTGCTTTACTGAGCTCAGGAAGCCACAGGCTCTGGGAACAGTAGAACTACCACATTAATTTTCTGCATATGTTGTAGAGTGGAAAGTTCAAGTCAGGTTTTAATGATCAGTGGCATCACGTTAACTTCATTTCAAAGAGTGAATTTCAGATTTGAGGGGTGCCAAATATGCACCTGCTGTCCTCAAAGCCGAGAATTCAGGTCCAGAATAATCACGAGGTCTTAATTACACAGAATGTATTGTGAAATATCATTATTATTTTTAGAAAGTAAAGAAATATCTATGACAGAATCTATTTTATGTGTTGGCAGCCTCCAAAAGATGTAGTTAAAAACAGCTTCTTAGTAATGTCTTGAAGGGTCAAAAGCAATGACCTTGTCATGTTCTTGACAATCCTGATAAAATACCTGGGTCAGATACTAGTGAAGATTAATATGGTAATAGAAAGGGATCAGAAGGGTTATTGTAGCGAAACAGATATAGCATAATAAGCAGGGCCTCCTAATACTACTGATATTCTCCATAATTTTTCTCCCAATCCTTGATTATGAGTACCACAGTAAATATACTTTTCAGGAAAATTTTGGGTAATGTTAAGAATAGCAAAGACTGTTTAAAAAGTAGTAAATTTATTCTCAATCACATGTTTAAAAATCACCTTTGAATAGTATGTTCACTGTGCATATCATGTTGGGAAAATATTAAGCATGATCCCATACCATTGTTATTGCTGTATCAGTGCCCACTGAATTAGTTGAGCAGCCAAGTGATTGGAAAAAACAAAGCCTGGAAAAATCCCTAACATCACAGGAACTTCATTTATCTGGCTGGATCTGTAATTACTTACTTTAAAACTCTAAGTATGTAATTATACAAAAACCTTCTGTAAATAGGGGCTCAACTCTCAATTTGGATCATCTTTCAGAAATGCCTAAAGAGAAGGACAGAACTAATAATAACAGGGACCCAAAGAACGTGTTCTGGGATAGGATGGCACACCACATACTGTGTGGGTCTGTGCAACACGTTTGTCAGCAGAATGCCTGGTTGAAAGTAAGTTTTACAACCTTTACAACCCAGAGGGTGGTCCTGAAAGCCACTTATAGTAAAGCTTTAGGATGTTACCTTAAGCCCCTTTGCAATATACCATCAATCGCACACCTGTTCAAATCTTCTGGCTCCTTTTCTTTCAGTCTAAGTTATTGTTATTGAAAAACCAGATAAGATGCCTCCCATTTAACCATTCACTCAGAAAACATTTTGTGAGGCCTACTCTGGGCTACTTTCTAGGGCATACAATTAATAAGACATCCTATGCCACATTTAACCTTAGTTTACGTTATTTATGATGGTCCCTTTGTTTACTTTTGTATGTTTGGCCAACTCCTCACTCACACATGCCTGACACTACCTCCTCTGCACAGATGTCCCTAAGGTGCCAAAGCAAAATTCACGATGCTTTCTTTCACACTACTATTGTAAGTTTATGTGCTTCTATCATGGTCTTTATTACATTAGTTTAAAATTCTTTCTTTAAATGTCTGTCTTTACTATTCTTCAATTTTATTGAAGCACGTGCAATATCTTAACCACATTATATCCAGGAAACTAACAAGGTACTGTGCACTTTAAGGTTCTCAATGCATGATTCATGAACGAATGAAAACTTCCTATCTCCAGTGGGGACTGGATGTCTATTAGCTCTAAACATCCATCTGGAGAGATCTACCTGTTCCTGGTATGAACCCCATCATCTCTATAAAACGTGATGATTCTCTCAGAATAGAATACTACCCATCACATTACTCTAGAGACTTGATTGCGTTCTCCTTAGGGTCTCTTTTTCTCTCAGATCCCAAAGTCCTTCAGCATGCTTCATATCCAACTACAACAATTTATAGCCTCCTCCACTCCCAAAGTTTTGGGTAGAAGGGCGCTTGTTTACCTTGGAGACTCAGAATCTAAACCCTCAGCAAGCCATAGCTTATAAACAGTATGATCCATTTACTTTCTAAAACTTAGGGTATCTTTAGTTTTTGACTAGGGGTTAGAATACAAGTGAACTACCTTTCCAGGTCCTGAAACTTATCAGGGATCTGAAAACGTCAATTTTATATCTAGTAACATTTTAGCCTTGATTTAAAAGCCTAGAGATTCCTGTTTTCTATATGCAAAACAAGGAAGGCAAAGGTACCCTTTCCAAAAATATTCAATTTTATTGCAAGTTTTTGAAATAGCTTTAAGGAGGGACATACCAAGACATAGAAAAAAAAAAAAAAACTATGGTTACCAAAGGAGATGGGGGTGGAGATAAATTAGGAGTTTGGGGTTAACATACACACACTACTATATATAAAATAGGTAAAGAACAAGTACCCACTGTATAGCACAGGGAACTATGCCTGATATCTTGCAATAACCTATAATGCAAAAGAATCTGAAAAAGAATATATATGTGTGTGTGTGTATATATATATGTATATATATGTAACCGAATTATTTTGCTGTACACTCAAAACTAACACAACATTGTAATTAACTATACTTCAATTTAAAAAAAAGAAGGACATACCAACAGGCTTCAACTTTTTTCTTCCCCATTGCCAATGAATTTAGGTATCAGCTTCATTGTGATGTTCTAAATACACTCAACTCCAGTAACTACAGGTTTTATTTCTCCAAGTGAATAGTTATCATATATCAAAGATTCATTTGGATTTTAAATAAGGGCGACCTGTTTTCCTTATATTCAAACAGGCTTAGATCCATCTCTCCATCAGATATAGCAGAAAACAGATAGCTACATCTAGCTCTCTTGCCATTTAAATAACTCTAGAATTTCTTAAAGATGATGATTTGTTTTGTGATTATGCTTAGCTGTATGCTATCCACACAGTTTTCACTATTTCAAATATCATCTTCCTATGTACCAACTGAGGGAGGAATAACATTCTGATTAGTACATAAGACTGTTCCTCTGGGTTTGGAAATAAGAACTCTTAGATAGTCAGAATACGAGCATCTTACCAAAAATAATTTGTCATCAAGTCTAGTTGATGAAAAAGCCCTACGAGTTTAGGTGTACATTAACTCCTTATTCTCAACAACCAAATCAAGTGTAAAATAAATAATTATTGAGACACCTATATCCTTAGTATATGTGAAATAGAAAAACAAGGTTATATGAAGAGTTTGCAAATCTCTTATCCTATTATCCTACCTTAAAGATATAGCTCTTCAGTCCTATTGGCCAGAAAACAGATGTTGAAGTGACTACCTATTTAGGAATATTTTGTTACAGACAGGCTTACAGTGAATTACAAGTCACAGTAACAAAAAGCATAATCAGCTTTCCCAACTCCCCAGCCATGGCTTCTTGAGGTTCACCATTACAACAGAGCGAAATTTGAAGTGGGGGAAACACTTCAGTCCTGCAGTGGAAAGAAATTAGTACTTCCAGTTGTGTAAACCTAAAGGACTTCTCCGAATTCACTGAATTAGTGTGGACTATCAAGGCAAAGATAGATTGTGCATAATAGCCACGGAGTCAAGAAAAGACTAACACTGTGAATGCTTAAACGAATCCTAGTTGACAATTATGCAAACCCTGTTAAAGGAGGTGGTCAGAAAAAAGTGCAGAACAGCTCAAACTACAATTGCTTTGTCTTGTCCAGATAACTGATGACTGTATTAGAACATTCCATATGATTTGAACCAAGCTTTTTCACAATTTAGATCCAGGTTAGTATAATTCCATCACCACACAAAACACAACAGAAATCCTTAAAGTTCAATAAGATGCATCCAATTTCAACACTTTTTCAATTTTCAATACAGCTGGACAGGATCTTTGGTAAAGACCATTTCAAATGGACCATTATGAATTTCACATCTTTCTGTGAATCTCAAAATACATTAGCTAGAGAGCCATCTTATTTTAGCATTAGAATGTATATCAGGTGTTTTTTCCCAGACACAGCAATTAAAGGATTGTAAAATAGCTCATGGAAAGCTCCAAAGAATTGTTCCTCAGAGAGCAAATCTTGCAACACCAAACAACCCCAATTTCCCTTGGGCATCTCAGCTGACAGTGTTATTGCTAGTTAAGTAAGGCAACTAGAAGACATACACACAAACCATCACACTTAAAGAACCTGCTCCCCACATAACTAATACTTATTGAGAGGCTGGTTGCTAGAATTTTCTTATTAATTTGAAGCTATAACATGAAACATTACAGAGCTTCCTTGAAGATGATACCCTACCCATTTTGTATCGGGTACATGTATTTTATTATGTAGTTATGTGTGTTGAGTGTCTTATCCAATCTTGCCCAGTTACTTGATTTTAGAGTCTCACAGGCTTTGTATCTTGAAGCCAAACAACCTGTTGGAAACAAACAGCAGAGAACAGAACCCCTCCTATCTGCTTGCTGCCTAACAAATCAAAACACACTGAAATCTCAGATTATTAGAGAAGGTTTTGGGATAAACAAATAAAATAAAAACTGACTTGTCAAGTGGGACTCCCTGCTGCTTGGTACCATGTGTTACCACAGCAAGATGCATCTGTTCCGCTATTAAATATGTTAGTGAATATGATATAGACAGCCATGGCATTATCAAATATTCTTAGTGCCTATTAAACTCCATAGTTACATATTTTAATTTTACCTTTCATTAGTAAAACTCAAGGCGGTAGCACTTTGGAAGCAACTTAAAAAGTTCAAAGACAAACTATTGTTTTGGTTATATTTCACATGTTTAAATTATATGCATGTATTACTAAGAAAAAACTGGCAAGCTAACCAAAAGGTTCTCAAATTTTACATGTGGATCTAGCCGCTGTGACTTCGCTCACAATGGATGCAATAAGACTAAAGTAAAAAACAAAAATCCCATGTAGAATGTGAAAAACTTAAATAGCTACATCTTTTTTTCCCTTCTGAACCTCTTACTTCCTTTCAATTCAATCTTAGCCGTTATCAAATGCCACACAACATGTGAGCCAGTCCCTTGATGGAATCTGCTCTCTGGGCTGGAGAACTCTGTCGCTGAAATGGGCTATCAAGAGCTAAGACATCTATGTCTTACTAAATGCTTAATAGCAGAACACATCTGTTGTTACTCTGTTTGTTATATTAAGATTAACCACAATAATGTTGACAATATTAATACATTTAAAAGCCTGTCACGTTCCACTGTGGTTGCACAATTCCTGGGGACTGCATGATCAAAATAAGTAGTGACTGGGGGCAAAGTTAAGAATTATGGAATGTGTAGAAGGTGAACAACACAAGGCAGACTCTGAAACGAGTAGTGCCTTCCACTGGGACATTAACCTCTTGCCTGCCTGGCTCATCCCAGAAAACTGTATAGCTGTTGCTTTCCTAAAATGAGTCACATGATTCATGAACTCCTTATCCCACTTCCTCAGCCTATTGTTATTCTATGAATGCTGTAAGAATATGAGAAAACCTGTGACCGAAGCTAATGGGGGTTTGGTACCACCTTTAAACCAGTGTTATTATTAAATTGTAAACACACTCAAATCAAAGAGGCCAGAAAGGAAAACCATTCTACAGAGCTCAATGTCTTAAGAAATAATGAGGCCAGTTTGTCTTTACATTAAAATGCCCCAGTTTGTGACATCCATATATATTTGATGGTGGGGGTGTTCAACAGTACAATTTTCCTGAAGGACAACTCTGCAATAAATATAATGGTTCTGCTTGTAGGAATGTATCTTCCTAAAAATATATATTAATATATGTGAAACATTATTTTTATAAGATTAAAATTTTTTTACTGGTTTGTAATACTGAAGATTCTGAAACAATTAAACAAAATATCTGTCTTTAGGGAATGGTTTGCTAAATTTTAGTACATATATGCAGTAGGATCCTATGAGGCAAATATGAGATTATATGCTCTAAAGTGGCAGGATGCCCAAAATATATTAAATAAGAATAATCAAGTTGTAGAATAGTATGTATCATATAAAAACATAAAAACATTTTGTCTTTTTAAAGAATGTTCAAGTGTGTCAGCATATACAACTATTTACACATATATATAAAGGAAAAGAAATATATATGTATATGCATAAAAGTAAAGATTAGAATTTAGACACCACAGTAAAAAGGTTGGTCATATTATAGGCAGCTTTTACTTTTTATTCTCATCATTGCATTTAAATTTTTCAATAAGTACTTTTATGATCTAAGAAAATAAAATTTATTAAAAATATGGTCTTTTTCCGGAAAGTAAATAGAGACATAGAACAACAGATAAAATTCAACTCCCTCTGAACAGCCTGTCATAAAATATTATCGGCCTTGCAGACCCAATTCTATGCATCACTAATCTATTGAATCCAGTTTATGTCTAGACAGTTAGAAGAATCAAAAAAAAAAAAAAAAAAGCCCGTAAATAAAAAGAGAGCAGTTAAATAACATATACAGTTTACTGAAGAGAAAGTTCATTGAAAAGCTAGTTAATCATGAAGCTGATGGCTGTAGTATGTTCCTCACATAATAATGAACAATATCTGTTGCAATTTCAAATACCAAAAAGCACTCCCAACCACTTCATTTATCCAACACCCTTCACAATAGCCAGTTACAAATAACCAACTAACCACTGGCTGTGAATTAGGCATTGGTGGGAGAGCTAGAATTTACAATTTTTTCTTTCTGCATGTGAAATTTCTCTGCAATGCCTCTCTTTTAAAGATCAAATGAACTCGGTTCTGAAGCCTACATGGCAGGCTGTCTGACCTTACTTCACATATAACTGCTAAAATTTCAACCCCATTTCTCTGCTGATGCCCTGTGGGATATGGAGCTCCCAAAGCCTTGCCTTTACTACTAATTAACAATAATGAACAGGATGACATACTTTTCCTTTGAACACTTCTGTCGGGAAGATATCCAATCGGCAAGAGATACAAGCAATAGACGAATTCCCTCCCCACCTCCGCATTTACATGAGACTCTATCCTGCCTTTTGGTTAAAAAAAAAAAAAAAAAAAAAAAAAAAGTAGGTCGAGCTGTCTAGGTTTTATGCATTGGCTTTAGAACCTGTGGAAAGGATGAAAGCTTTCTCTCCAGCCAGTTTCCAGAGCGTCGCAGGTTATTTTTATATTCATGTACACATACCACTGATACTCTTGTGACAGTTATTAGTTTAATCCCACATTTAGGCACAACTCAAAAAATAACAATGATACCTATAATTCCACCCATTAAAAGAATTTTAAAACAAATATCATGTGCTATGTCATGGCACTCTATTATTATTTAGTGCACTGTGTTGAGGGACACAGAAGTTCTAGCTTGTGCCCAAGCTTAAGGAATGTCACAGTGTAATACACAGTAAAGACTCACTAATTTAGAATTGGTAATTTGGATTGTATGATCATTTGAAAAAGTAGCTGGGCTAGCCGGAGATTTTCCTTTGCACAACAGAAAAATGGGGCTTTGCAGTCAGAACAGTTACTTACTAGCTATGTGATCTGGGTCAACTATTTAAAAATGCAATTTGCTCATCTGTAAAATTGAGATAATAATTCAAACCTCAATGGGTTATTGTGAATATTAAATGAAATATAACTTTTATGCAAAGCGTTTAGTGTTTGGTCCACAGTAAGCATTCAGTACATGCTAAATAGAATTGTTTAGCTATTATTCTTACTAAGCCAACAAACAGAGGAAGCCTGATTTCAAAGGGAGAGTTTAACCCTGCTTAAGATAATTAACTGTTAGAACTTTGAACATTTAATATATATTAATTAAAATATTTTTTAAAACTATTTTAATAAATGGAGAATCAATTTCACCTCCATCATTTTAACAAGTGTCACAGTAGGAGAAGAAGAAGGAAAAAAAAAAAAGATGGTCAAATTGTCAGGGTAGTAGAGGTTAATTACCTTCCACAACCCTAATCAATTAGGATTGATTACCACAGGAGGTTTTTGTTTGTTTTTTTCATTCACTCTCCAATTGGATTAATCATCTCTCATCAAGTCAGAATGCAGGGAAATATATCACAGATGTTTTTATATAAGTACCTAGAATCATACAGACAGCAGATAGGAAGCATACTGAATCTCAAAGAACTGACTACTTGTTTGGAATATTTGAGCCTGGAAGTGGGGCTGATCAATGGTCTAACGTGACAGAAGTCTTCCTTCCCTGAGAAATATACCATGTGGATAATGAGTCCATTTCATGATAGGCCCCAGCACTCTGGCCTCTGCCTTGAGTGTGCAAGCCTCTGTAGGTTGTAAAAGGGGAGCCCAGAAGAGTGTCACATGCTTTCACCAATACCTTTGGGAGTCTACCTCATACTGGGCTCCAAGGAGAGCACTCCTCATGTGAGTTCTTGCACCACAGTGGAAATTTACCAGCAAGAGGGGAAGGGAGGCCGCAAGCCAAAAAGGAAGGCTCCATTCACTCCCGCCTGCATTCCTTCATCAATAAATATTATTACCATGTATTCATAAGCACTGTGCTACTGTCTGAAAATACAGAGATGTAAAGATACATAGTACATGGTAACTGACCTTGATGAGTTCACAATTTAATGTGCTGAAAGGACACATAACAAATAACCATGACTATGGTGAGTAAGAGAATTAAGAACAAAGTGCTAGGACTTCCCTGGTGGCGCAGCAGTTAAGAATCTGCCTGCTAATGCAGGGGACACGGGTTCGAGCCCTGGTCCATGAAGATCCCACATGCAGCAGAGCAACTAAGCCCATGAGCCACAACTACTGAGGCTGCCCTCTAGAGCCCACGAGGCACAACTACTGAGCCCACATGCTGCAACTAGTGAAGCCCACACGTCTAGAGCCTGTGCTGAGCAACAAGAGAAGCCACCGCAATGAGGAGCTCGTGCACCACAACGAAGAGTAGCCCCCGCCACACACCCTCTCCCGGCTTGCCGCACCTAGAGAAAGCCCTTGCAGAGCGACGAAGACCCAACTCAGCCATAAATAAATAAATAAATAGAACAAAGTGCTATGTTAGTACCAAGAAGCACATGATTAGTTATTCCCTAGGGGACCAAGGAAGGCTTCACAAATTTATGAAATATATGATCCAGGCCTTAAAGATGAATAGAAACTCACCAGACTAGAAAAGAGAGGAAGGCAAGCAGGAGTGAGAGGAAATAGGAATATTTCAAAGAAAGAAATGAGCATGAACAGAGGCACTTTGGAGGTCTATCTTTGCTGACTGTCATTTCATTATTGGTACAAATATTTTTTGAAAATTGTTCTCTGCCTTTAAAATTATGTACACCCCAAATTTACAAATCAAACTAATTACAAAAGCTAACTAGCTAAATACAAAATGTTTGAGGCAACTAGTCAACCAGATAACTTTCTATGTGCTTATTTAACTAGAGAAAATAGTTTACATAGCTGATGTCTGGAAAGTTCAGTAATTCAAGGGGTGTATGCTATGCTAAAAGCTGAGGCTGTTTGACTTTTCAGAGCTGCGTTAAACAGACCACAGGCAGAGTTGTGGGGTGTAACCGGAAGAGGGATTGCCCCCTATACCTTTACCTGCACCACACACAAAAGGCCCAGAGGTTAAGCTCATCGACTTAGGAGTCAGACTGCCTGAGTTCAAATCCTGGTTTTGCTTACTAGCTGTGTGACCTGTGCCTCCTTTCCTCATTAACTAAATAAGGATAATATTTTTTACTGTAGGGTTTTTATGAGTATTAAATGGATAACAAATGTAAAATTAGAACAGTCATGTGATTATTGGTTGCTTTTATAAATGTCACACTTAAAACCTTTGTGTTTCTACAGCAGGAAGGTTTGGAATATCAGCCTATGCCTACATTCTGTGACTAATATGTCATAAGAATAAAAGTTATCCATTAAATTCTAAGATACTTGAGGTCAAAAGCCACGCCTCAGTCGACTGTATTGCAAGTGCCTTGAAAAGTGCTTTAAAAAAGTCTATCATACAGAGTGAAGTAAGTCAGAAAGAGAAAAACAAATACTGCATGCTAACACATATATATGGAATCTAAAAAAAAAAAAATTGGTTCTGAAGAACCTTGGGGCAGGACAGGAATAAAGACACAGACATAGAGAATGGACTTGAGGACACGGGGAAGGGGAAGCTGGGACGAAGTGAGAGAGTGCCATGGACATACATATACTACCAAATGTAAAATAGATAGTGGGAAGCAGCCACATAGCACAGGGAGATCAGCTCAGTGCTTTGTGACCACCTAGAGGGGTGGGATAGGGAGGGTGGGAGGGAGACGCAAGAGGGAGGAGATACGGAGATATATGTATATGTATAGCTGATTCACTTTGTTATACAGCAGAAACTAACACACCATTGTAAAGCAATTATACTCCAATAAAGATGTTAAAAAAAAAGGTTTGTTAAATACGTATATTAAAATGAGATTATGTCTGAGTTGGAGTGGGGAACAGCGGGAGATAGAGCCGGAAAAGAAGCCCAGATTTTGCATTCATTGCAGGTCCAGCTAAGGAGTTTTTGGCTTTTGAACTATTTGCACTGTGGGCTAGTGGTTCTCCAACAGAATGAAGGCATGGTGCACCAGAATCTTGCCTCGAGATACCAAACTATAAAGAGGCAACATAATGAATTTGAGACAAGCTAGCAGTTAGCTCAGATTTGCATCTCTAACTCACACTTAACAAGTTAAATATAAACCCAACTTCTCCTAAAGGAGACCATGCCCTTGATCGGAGCAGCACTGAGCTATTTATTGCCCCTGAACATTTTCAGAATGCACACAGGCAGTTTAAATTGGCAGAGCTTCTAGAACCAAAAGATTATTTCAACAAATATTTATTGCTCATTTGCTAAATTCCAGGCTCTAGCTGCACTCTGGGAATACAAAGGTGCACAAAATAGATGGAAGTCGCCGCCCTGACACTGCGGCTCAGCATCACATTTTTCATCTTAAA
The DNA here is from genome assembly GCF_964374135.1 of Grampus griseus. NCBI lineage: Eukaryota > Metazoa > Chordata > Mammalia > Artiodactyla > Delphinidae > Grampus > Grampus griseus. The sequence goes on from NC_139009.1 coordinate 40,788,341, forward strand.
CAAAGGATCTGCCATCGTAACTTAAACACTTTAATCTGAACCCCAAATTTTGCCTGGTTCACAGAACTGCCACCAAAAACAGAAGAAAATACAAGGACTACGAGAAAGTGATACAGGGTTTTGGGACCAATTCTTTTCCAGACAATTAACTTTGCTTTGTCCAGGAGAAGTAAATTACTAAGTGTCTATGCATACAATTTTGAAAAACGGAAAGTCAGTTTCTCCCCATACTGTAAATAAACTTTGGGAAAAAATAGCTAATGAATATTATGGAGGGACTTCAAATTGATAGTCTGAATGGGGAGTTCATGCCCATCCCTGAACGGCCTTGGGGGCAAGTGAGGAGTTGAGACACAGTCCTGCAGAGCAGAGAGGGAAGGGGAGGAGTGATGGGTTGAGTCTCAGGCTCTGTGCCGCACTCTCCCTGCTTTTGTTCACTTAGGAGTTTCTTCTGCCTCTAAGTGAGCACAATTACTGATAGAGCTGGCTGAATATTATCAGTCAGATATGTCCTGAACTAAAAGAGGTTGAGAGACCCACTGCCATGAAACATTTAGAACCAGAGGTTGAAATAACCAAGTTTTTACTTTACAACAATCGTTCTGGTGGCAGTGCAGGGTTGAATGAGAAAGGAGAAGAACCTTGTGAGCAGAGAGATCACAGTTTGAAGTCTGTGCAACAGTTCAAGAAAAGGACATTCACTTAAGGCAAGAATAATGGGAGTCAAAGAAAGCAGATAAATTCTATGTGTTTTGTTTTTGTTTTTTTTCCTCTTTTTGCGGTACACGGGCCTCTCACTGTTGTGGCCTCTCCCCTTGCGGAGCACAGGCTCCGGACGCGCAGGCTCAGTGGCCATGGCTCACGGGCCCAGCCGCTCCGCGGCATGTGGGATCCTCCCGGACCGGGGCACGAACCCGTGTCCCCTGCATCGGCAGGCAGACCCCCAACCACTGCGCCACCAGGGAAGCCGTCTAAAGCAGATAAATTCTAAAGCTCTGTTAAGCACTTGAAATGTGGCTAATGGAAATGAAGAGCTGAATTTCAAAATGTATTTAATTGTAATTAACTTAGATATAAATTTAAAACTGATAGTTGATTCAATTATGGAAAACTTTTAAGTATGTTTACGATAATTCAGCTATGTGAATCTATGCTTCCAGTGGGAAATTTTATGAAATATACAGTATTTCTGATGCAAATTTAGATTCTGAATTGAGAGGCACTATAAGTGTAAAACACACATTAGATATCAAAATTTAGCATGAAATAATAATACAAAACATAGTAAAATGTATATTGATTATATGTTAACATAATACTTTGGATATAGTGAGTTACATAAAATATACTAAAAGTTAGTTTCATCTGAGGTTTTTTTTTCCTTTTTAATGTGACTACTAGAGAACTTAAAGTTACATACATGGCTCACATTATATTTCTATTGGGCAGTACTGATTGAAAGACATTTCTGGAATTTAGTGAGAAACAAATTACTTCATAAACGCAAGCATGGGAAAGATGTCCAAGTTTTCATCTGTAATTGTATAGATGGGCAGGTAGTTGGAAGACAACGAATTCAGTTTTGCCTGTGAGACATCCAGGTGGAGATGCCCTTGGCAATGCTGGTCGGTGATGAGAGGGGAAGTCAGGGAGTGTGTCTGGGAGTAAGCAGTCTGCATTTGCTGGCTAAAATGCAGAACAGAATTTCAGGAATATTAACTTTTTTTTCATAGACCAAAAAGCCTGAATAATCAATTAAATTTTGATCTTTCACCACAGAGTTTCTTGGCCTGTCAGTCTTGTATTTCCACTCTTTGTTGGGCAGCAAGGCCCTAAGGGGTAGTTTCAGGAGGAAGTGTTTCTCTTGATAGGTGAACACCACCATGAAAGTGTCTCCTCAGAAACCTGAGAAGTAGGTTCTTCCAGGGCTGTGCTTTGTTGACAGAGAGGTTAAACAGTTTCCTGTCTTGTGACCTAAGCGTCCCCAGGTCTAGCGCACTACCTCCTAAAGTAACCTCCTAAAAATAACACCTGTGCATTTCACAGCTCTGAAAATTCTTGTTTTCTTCAGAAGAATTTTCTCAGGCGCAGTAAAAATCATCTCTAGTTCTTTGCTCCTGATTTAACATGTGGCTTATTTATGCCTAGGGTTAACTTGAGTGTCCCTGAGTATATTCACCTAGGTCATTTCCTTCCTTTTGTTGAAACGAACTGCCTGTGTCTGAAGTGGTGCAACACCAGCTTTCATAGGACTGCAATGCCACAGTGTCACTTCCATCTCGTTTCCTGGTCTTTGACTGACATATTCTCTATGCTGTTTGCATTTTTTAACTACTACTCTCAAGCATTTTGTTTATGGCTTTCAGTGGGGTTTTTCTGGTGCAATAAAAGGAGTGTAAAAATGACTCCTTATTCAGTATGCATTCCCCAAACTAGTTCTTAACCCTCAAGCAATGTCATTACTCTTTTTCCATCCATCTATACTGTGTTTAGACTTCTGCAAAAGCCAGCATCCTTAACCTTAAAGCCAGTGTATGCTTTCATTGCTGCTCATCATTTCTTCCCAAGACATGTAGACGTCTTGATCATAAGAATGAACGTATCAGATATCAGATATATTCTGAGCATGGGAGAGCTTAACCATGTCTGCTCCTGGGAATCTCTTAATACCCTAGCTCAGCTGCTCCTGGATTCTGAGCCTATATAAGATAATAAATGTTGGCTGTTTTAAGTTGCTAAATTGTGGGGAAATTTGTTACACAGAAATAGGTAGCTAATACATTACAAACTGCATTATAGGTGATCAATAATGATGTGTTGAATGGGCCAAAGGAATGTTTCTTGAAGGTATGTTTTTGAAAAATAGTAGCTACAGAAGAAATGGAGGTGTGCTCAGTAGCCAGAAGGGATTCACCAATTTTCTTGTTTTGGCATCTTGTCATAAGAAAAGGGCAACTCATCACTGGCTAACTTAGAATGGATTTGAAACCATTCTGTTAATATAGCTTGGGTTCCAACACAAAATGGTAGGTCAAGAAGAGCAGTGATCATAGATGGGAGGAGAATCTATGTCCAAGATGTTCTCTACCTAGATAATGCCCTGGCCATTGTTTTAGTAGCTTTTCCAAAGAGATTCCTGAGCTCTAGACTTCTTTCTCCTAGCTCAGAGCGCTACAAGATCCCAGGCCCAACCCTGAAAACACCCAACATTTGAATAGAGAAGATGATGACTGAGCAGAATCTAGAGAGTGAGAGAGAATAAGAAACCTTCTGCACAGATTCAGAAACAGAGAAATGACAATAAGAAGTTCACTTTTTTAAAAAAGTGGACTAATAAATTGCACTGGCATGGAAAGATAAGAATAGAATTGTGGAAATATGGACTGAAAAGGGAAATTAAGATTAGAATGTTCAGGACATTAACTGTTAGTCACAGAATGTGCCTTTACCTGTACGTACTTGGGAAGCGTCAGTGTGGTTTTTTTCTTTTTTAATTTTTTTTGGTTTTATTGTATTACTTCTATATTATCTGTTATTATCTATATTATCTGTTATTATCTATATTATCTGTTATTATCTATATTATCTGTTAACACAATATAATTTCACAAATGAGAAGGCAATATTTTGTATCTGACCATTAACATTCAGAATTGAAATAAAATTTCTCAGTCCTCTTTAATGAATTACCTAAACAAAACTGACAAAACATAGTCTAAAGCAAACACACACTACTTAGGTTAGACTATTTGGTACTATCAGTGTGTTTTAACAGAGGAATAATAGAGGAATAATCAAAGAAGCATTTTAGCAAACTAACCTGACATAAGTACATAAAATGGATTGGAAAGCTTTCAGAATAGAGACAGGAAGATAACTGAGAAGGTGTGGCAGCTGTTTAAGCATCTAAGTCATAAGTACATGAAATAAGGAGGTGCAGGTAGAAACAGCTGTTTTGGTTCTCTTTATTAAATTTCACAGCAGTAGAATTTCAGAGGAGGAAATAATCCTAGAAATCTAAAACCAAATTCAGAGAGACTTACTTATGCTCAAAGGTGACAACCAGCTTAGAAAATGAGATACTAATTTTCATTAGAAAATGAGATACTGAATTAACTTCTAAGGGGAAAGGATGAAGGGAGGAATTTATTTTAATTCACTTGACCCCATCCATCCCAAAATAGGACTGTTTCAAGATATCTGGACAGCACTTAAGCATACTGAAATATGACCATCATTTCTCCCATTTTCTTCAAAGATAACATTCATCTTTCATACCTTAGAAGCTTGAGCAAAAATTTTACGACACATGGTAAAAAGACGTTATTTTAGTCTTTCTTTTAAAATTCTAGTCAAATAGGCCAGATGTTCTCTAACTCACATAAGAACCAGGAAAACAAAACCAAATAAAATATCTACTGTGTATGATTTACAGGCTTTAATTTAAATATTACATGGCAAAGTGAAATTCTTAAAATAGGCGAATCTGTGAATAGGTGAATGTTTCAGATGAAGCAGTTGAAATTCTAGAAAAACTTGTGAGGGAATAATTGGGTTTTATCTTGTTGATATAGACATGCACCAATATATAAGTATTGACTTCTAAAAGATTTTTTAAACTTAATCTTCATAAAGCATAAGATAAGATGATGAGAAAGATTTGACATGTCAAAAATACCGATAAGCTATTTTAAGACATGTTATATTTACTATAAATACACTATGCTTCTAGTCTACACTAAAATCGCTGATCAAAAGGTGTATTTCTAAATCAAAATCAATTAAGAGTTTGGTTTCAAAAATAAGGCTTCCGGCCCAGGAAATTACAAAGAAGAAACACTTAGGGCAAATATATACAACAATTCACTAATCGAATTTGCAATGCTCTTTCATGCTCTGAAGATGAAAGAGTTTCAAAGAACGCTCTCCACTCATCCTCTCCTCCATGCTCCACCCATTTCCTCTGGTCAGAACCAATGCACACGTTAATATTCATGGCAGTGAGTGAGCACACATTTGCAGTGCTTTCTTCTAAGTCAGAAGAGTTAAGTAATCTCCAATTAACGTTACCAGACTGATTTATGAGATGATGTTTCCTCTAGAGTGACGACACTGGTAAAATTTCTAGATGTATCTCATAAATTATGAAAAACTTGAATTTAATTTTTTTGCTTATTGCCTCTAAGAGATTATTTTATTCAATATTGATTAAATAATCGTTACTAATTCAAATGTGTATAATAGAACACTTTACAGTTCACAAGTCTCTTTTTTATATTCTTTTTTTTTTTTTTTGGCGGTGTTGGGTCTTCGTTGCTGCACGCGGGCTTTCTCTAGTTGAGGCGAGTGGGTGCTACTCTTCGTTGTGGGGCATGGGCTTCTCACCGCAGTGGCCTTTCTTGTTGTGGAGCACGGGCTCTAGGTGCGCGGGCTTCAGTAGTTGTGGCTCATGGGCTCTAGAGCACAGGCTCAGTAGCTATTGTGCATGGGCTTAGTTGCTCCGCAGCATGTGGGATCTTCCAGGACCATGGCTTGAACCCATGTCCCCTGCATTGGCAGGTGGATTCTTAACCACTGTGCCACCAGGGAAGCCCTTTTTAAATTCTCTATCTTAAAAACCTCTATCATAAAAACCTATCATCCACATTCTTACAAATACTATGCAGATAAGAAAGTTAAAACTGCAAAGGGAAGAAACGGAGAAATAACCAAGATGGAGAAATAACCAAGAAACACTAGTGAAGTTGGGACAAAGTATGTTCACTATAAATAATCTAAGCTACCTGGTAACCAGGGTCCCAGCTGGCTTTTTCATTCATTTATCTAACTAATATTTATTGAGATAAGTACTAAGTGGTGAGCTCATTTATTTTTGTATCCACGGAAACTTGAACATAGGCTTGGGCCATATTAGTTGCTCAGAAAATATTTCTGGACAGGCTCCTAGCATGTACTGACATAAATGATGAAAAGCCACATTTCTACATTATATTATTTTTCTCATTAGTCATCATTATTATAAATTTTGTTCTATGCCATCAGAAAGTTTACCACTATTTGAAAACATGGACAGGTCTGAAATGACTAGAGTACAATTCAAGATAAAAGTGAGTTACAATAAATGAAGCAATTACTAAGGAGAGATAATCACTCATCCAGCAAAAGTTCTCACCATAGACTTTCTTTAAACAACCAACTACCATAATCAATTCTTAGCTAAAGATTCAGAAAACAACATCAATAAAAATACGTAACTTTTCAATAATACAGCCAGTACGTATAGAGTGCTACACTTTTTCTATATCGTAAACAAGAAGTTGGATGCCTTTCTTCACAGTTATGTAGAAACTAAACTGCACTTATGACTTCACTTTGACTACTGAAAATCTGAGAGTCTATACTCAACCCAAGCCACAATATTTTCAATATATAATTCCTGAATTCTTTTATTATTTCAGAAAACATTTCTGAGCACTTGTATTCTAGGCACTGTGTTAATTAATTACCCCTCACTTCAGGTCTTAATCTTCCCTTCAGCCCCTTCTAAAACCCTGTACATTTCAATAGGAATATCATATGGCTTTGAGGTTAATAGTGGTAGCATTAATACTAAAATGGCAAAAAATCCATCTGTAAAGATGAGGCCACTTAAGTAAAAAATCATTTATTCCAAGTTATTATATTTTTAAGAGTATAGTTAATCAAAATTTAAATACGATTATATTTTTAAGTAAAATCAAACATGATCATTTGAAAAAATAGGATAATAATGTCAAATATTCACATCCTCACTGAAATTATATGCCAATCAGATTTTAAAAGTTATCAAACTAAAGTGGCATTACACAATTCAGCAAGACTGAAGCACCTTTTAATGTGTGCAACTGACTTTCCAGCTTATTGGTTAATTCCATTAATTAAGGATATAAATATAGCTTTTAAATAAGATCAGAGCATAGTTTATACTTGGCTGACCTTGAAGGTTTATAGAAATTTTCTTGGAAGTTTGATAACCAAAATTTCTAACTTTTACAGATTAAACATATCTCTGATATCATCAGGTTAATTTTTAAGTCAGTTATATTTAAAAACTAAAATCAGACAGTAGTATTAATCTTTCTACAATTGTTGTTTTCTTCTTATATTTCCAATTCTGAAAGAAGCAGAAGAAATGATTTGGGGAAAATCAGGATCTACTCAAAGGTATGTAAACCATTTGATAAAATAGACTTTGAACAGTCCCAAATCTAAGAATCATTATTAAGAATACTTCTGCCACTTTAGCCACGGTATCAGCTTGGGTTCCCACCCACTTCATTTTCCGTCCCTTTACTTCCTTATTCCCTCCCTCCATCCCTTTCTCTCTCCCTCTCTCTCTCTCTTTGTCAAGCTCTCTCTCTTCCCTTTTTTAATATCTAACTCCTCCTCTTCCTCTTCCATGTACCCAATATTATGGGAAGAGTTAAAGGTCAACTTTAGAAGTAAAAAGAAAACCACTGGCTTACTTTTGTTTGCAATGTGGAAACATGGAAAAAAGTGGCTTACCTTCATGTAAGCAACTTGCTGAGTCAGTAATGGCTGATCACTGCTTGTGGGCAATGAGAGAAAAAGGGGGGAAATGGAAAGTTTTAGTTGGCCAGATTTGGGTCCTAGTAGTTGATATAGGAGTTAGTAGGGCTGACTACAAATGGTGTTTGGTAAGCCCAGGGAACCAACACCCATCTTCAATTTCCTAGTCAAGGGAACAGGCTATGATTAAGAGTTTGAAGTCAGCCAATCCAAGAGGAAGGGTGTTAGAAACAAAAACTGAATCCAAAGTGAATGGCCAGCCAAGACCAAGAGAGGAGAATCAGAAAGAAGGAGGGCCTCACAGGACATCTATCAGAAATCTCTGGCCAGTAAAGAAGCTTTGGAAGGTACTGGGCTGGGTTTTTAGGGACAAGTTCCTTTAAACATACAAGGACTCTAAGGCACAGTTGATCAGAATTGGAAGGAAATACCCATTCCTGTAGACCAAAACACTTTGACCATAAAACAAACAGTGGTTTGAGTAATTCAATAACATGGCCCCTTATGATTTGCAAGTGATCATTATAGAACCTTTTCTCAGAGTAAATGTGTAATTGGTTATGGATCAATAAGTAATGTCTTTCAGGAGGAAAAGCTCTTGTTTTCTTATTTATTTATTTTTTGAAGTACCAAGGCTCTTAAATCAGAATGGAGCAAATACATTTGGAAAGTTGAGATTACTCTAAACAGCAACATTCCTTACTGCATTAGTTATCTCAGCTGATCACTTATTTATGATGCCATAAAAATCCAGATGCCTTCAATTGTGATGGTTCGATATTTGCCAAAAGGCAGCTAAAATTACTTTTCAATGTTTCCCATTTTTAAAACTGCATTTTGAATTGAAAATTTATGATGGTTCAGTAATGGTTGTGCTGAGGTGTTTTTTTTTTTTTTTTTTTTATTGGAGTATAATTGCTTTACAATGGTGTGTTAGTTTCTGCCCCATAACAAAGTGAATCAGTTATACATATACATATGTTCCCATATCTCTTCCTTCTTGTGTCTCCCTCCCTCCCACCCTCCCTATCCCACCCCTCCATGTGGTCACAAAGCACCGAGCCGATATCCCTGTGCTATGCGGCTGCTTCCAACTAGCTATCTACCTTACGTTTGGTAGTGTATATATGTCCATGACTCTCTCTCGCTTTGTCACAGCTTACCCTTCCCCCTCCCCATATCCTCAAGTCCATTCTCTAGTAGGTCTGTGTCTTTATTCCTGTCTTACCCCTAGGTTCTTCATGACATTTTTTTTTCTTAAATTCCATATATATCTGTTAGCATACGGTATTTGTCTTTCTCTTTCTGACTTACTTCACTCTGTATGACAGACTCTAGGTCTACCCACCTCATTACAAATAGCTCAATTTTGTTTCTTTTTATGGCTGAGTAATATTCCATTGTATATATGTGTCACATCTTCTTTATCCATTCATCTGATGATGGACACTTAGGTTGTTTCCATCTCCGGGCTATTGTAAATAGAGCTGCAATGAACATTTTGGTACATGACTCTTTTTGAATTATGGTTTTCTCAGGGTATATGCCCAGTAGTGGGATTGCTGGGTCATATGGTAGTTCTATTTGTAGTTTTTTAAGGAACCTCCATACTGTTCTCCATAGTGGCTGTACCAATTTACATTCCCACCAACAGTGCAACAGGGTTCCCTTTTCTCCACACCCTCTCCAGCATTTATTGTTTCTAGATTTTTTGATGATGGCCATTCTGACCAGTGTGAGATGATATCTCATTGTAGTTTTGATTTGCATTTCTCTAATGATTAATGATGTTGAGCATCCTTTCATGTGTTTGTTGGCAGTCTGTATATCTTCTTTGGAGAAATGTCTATTTAGGTCTTCTGCCCATTTTTGGATTGGGTTGTTTGTTTTTTTTGTTATTCAGCTGCATAAGCTGCTTATAAATTTTGGAGATTAATCCTTTGTCAGTTGCTTCATTTGCAAATATTTTCTCCCATTCTGAGGGTTGTCTTTTGGTCTTCTTTACGGTTTCCTTTGCTGTGCAAAAGCTTTGAAGTTTCATTAGGTCCCATTTGTTTATTTTTTTATTTCCATTTCTCTAGGAGGTGGGTCAGAAAGGATCTTGCTGTGATTTATGTCATAGAGTGTCCTGCCTATGTTTTCCTCTAAGAGTTTGATAGTGTCTGGCCTTACGTTTCGGTCTTTAATCCATTTTGAGCATATTTTTGTGTATGGTGTTAGGGAGTGATCTAATCTCATACTTTTACGTGTACCTGTCCAGTTTTCCCAGCACCACTTATTGAAGAGGCTGTCCTTTCTCCACTGTACATTCCTGCCTCCTTTATCAAAGATAAGGTGACCATATGTTTTTGTTTTTGTTTTCCAAGATTAGCAATGAATTCAGCTCTTGTGGTCAGTTGTAACCTTACTGAGTTTATTGGAAATTCTAGAAACCTAACAGAAAACTAAGAGTAAGAAAATAAATGAATAAAACTTTGAGAATTAAGACCCTGCAAGTTTGTGATAATATATTTTGGTGTTTGGTAGTTTTCCTAATCATTTTACAATGACAGCCTGAAGGCCAGTTTCTAACAGGGAAGAACATGTTGACCTAATCAAAGATCTTCTGAGGCATGGGTGCAGGTAAAAGGAGAACTTGCAAGGATAAACAAAAGCAAAACAAAACAAACTTATACGATCACATAAGGCAGAAGAGATAAACTATACCTCAAGAATAGAAAGGCAGATAAAGAGGTTGATATGCTTCTGGACCTTCCAGAAGATAGAGTTTAGACCAAGAACTATGATGATAAGAACCCTTTAGAGTTTTTTGAATATATGACACTTTCCTATGGTTGTTATTTTGATATATCAATAAAATATTAATATCTCTTGACAATGAAAGACTGTATGATTCTTTGCAAATATTGTGAGTAAATGAGAAGTTAAAGAATTGCAACCACCCAAATTAGTAACTCTTTGAAAGCAGAGATATAAGGAAGAGTCCGCAAGCTATAGTCAGTTATGACAACTTTAAAAGGTAAAGAAAGCTTTTCATTCATGAATTATTATTTGACATTCACTAAAAGCTAACTAAATTCTTATGGGAGGCTCAGAACTTAGAGAAAAAGGCATGGTCCCAGGATATAAATGGCAAGAGTCCATTGTATTTTCTTGACGTGTATGTATCAAAATGAGTATAAGATGGCACAGAAGTAATCTTTTTGTCTCTTTCTTTCATATCCCCAAATACCTTTAAAGATTCCTTTTCTCCTGTCCATCACATGTGACTTTAGACAATTCTTTTCTCAGGTGAGAAAAGAAATAAGGACACTGGATCCAGATCTGCTGTCAGATCTGCTACTACAACCTACTGCTTCCAGCCAGATGGAATAGTATCTACTGGACCACAATGTTTTTTATTAATTTGGCAAGACTGCCTAAAGTCACTAAAAACACACCAAGAATAATTGTTTGTGAACAGAGAATTGAGAGGAATTCACACTTAAAAAGAAAACAAATCTATTTTCAAGAACATTTTTAAAACAGTAATAGCTATAAGGTCTTATTACCACTAGAGTATATTTATATTTTCTGTATATTTTTTGCTGGGGGAAACATTCAAAAAGCAGAATTATACATTATTTACAAAAAGCTAACAGTAAAAGCTAAAAGCTGAATCTTATTTTAGAAGTACTTACTATATGCAGCTCTAGGTAGTCTCCCAGGCCAGAAGAACTGTCCACTCGCACCAATACAGCTTCTTTCTGAACAGTGCTAAACCCTATGGCCAGTCTGTCTGCTCGTGTACTTGGCCGGTCATTAGGAGGCCACTTATACGTGATTTGTCCACCACCTTTGCTAAAGATATACGTTGTCCCAGCTGGAAAACAAAAAACAAAACCAATTAGTCCAAATACATCAAGGGCACACTTTCCTATGTTTTTTATGCTGACATATCAGTAAAGTATTAAATTTACACCATGGGAGTCATAAATAAATAAAATAAAATAACAAGAACAAAAACAAAAACCTATGGCGAAGCAAATAAGCAAATAGAAGATTTTAATCAAACATGCTCAAGAAAGAGAACAGAGTTTTTTTAAAAAAGAAATATCAAGGCAGCTCCATTTTTAATACACTCATTAAATCAACCAGCAGGTGTTTCAGAACAAACAGGAGATTACTGCTTTTTCCACTGAGTTGGAGAAGCATGCAATGTAATGGGGCTTTCTTTCTTTCTTCCAGTTTAAAAAAATAGTTTAGGGCTTCCGTGGTGGCACAGTGGTTGAGAGTCCGCCTGCCGATGCAGGGGACACAGGTTCGTGACCCGGTCTGGGAAGATCCCACATGCCGCGGAGCGGCTGGGCCCGTGAGCCATGGCCGCCGAGTCTGCACATCTGGAGACTGTGCTCCGCAACGGGAGAGGCCACAACAGTGAGAGGGCCGCGTACCCCCCCACACACACACAAAAAAAATGTTTAGTAGGAAACATTGACTTTGGATGCTTCAAAAGGAGCAGAAACATATATCAACTTGTTTTTGAAACAAGAGCTGCATGTAGATGTGACAGGGTCATACAGCACAGGGAAGGAAAGTGCAAGAAGTATGCTATGAATCAACTTTTATGGGGACAGGGCCCATTCACATATGACAGATCATAACTAATGGATGAACAGCCATAAGACCCAACAGTCATGTCAAGAAAATACAGATAATAGATCCCATCTATAGAAGTCAGGTCGTATTTAACAGGCAACATCTACTAGTTGTCAAACTATCCAGCTCCATAAAAAGACCCATTTTTTTCCCAAAGCAAATGCTAGTCTTACGGCAATAAGAATAACATCATAGCCTCATTTGGTAAATGTTCAAATTTTACTTTATGATGGTGATGTCAGTAAATTATCTATCTTGCTCTAAAAAGAGTTTTGTTTCAAACAAATTTCCTAAGCATTCAATGTGTTAAAGTCCTATTTCATTGCACCACTGGCATCTACCTCATTTAATGCAATAAGATTAATTCTTTGAGTAAGAATATTTGGAAGAGACATGCAAAGATACATATAAAGGAGAATGAATCTTCCTCCATAAAAGGGGACCAGAGAAATATTTATCTCAGGAACAGACCTTAAGGTACAATTCATAGGAGTGTAGCCTTCCAATAACAAAGGATGCCAATACATATTTATTGTGTACCTACTATGTACCAACATGGTAAGGAAAGCAATAAAACTAAATTTTTAAAATTTAGGCCACAAAGCATCTTGTGTGTACAGAAATATAGCTTCTACCAAGAGTAAGGGTTATAGGTAAAAGTTGAGTGTACAGCAGTATGTTTTCAAGATACCTACACATTAAATTTCTATGAACCAAATTTACCAAGTAAATGATGTTGGCAATGTCACATTCATGTACATTTAGTTAAATAGCTGATGATATAATTTTTTCTCTTTCTATATTTTGGGGCCAATAATTTTTTTTTATTCTGTCTGAGACATTTCCATAGGCCCTTGAGAAACTCCAAAGAACTCTGCAATATGCTTAATGTGCCTGACTGGTTAAATAGGCCTTGGTTTGTAGACCTGACCCAAGAAACATGTCAAGATAATATTGATATAAAAGTGATAAAACAGAATCTTGTGAAAAATGCAGTGGTAGAGAGGTTAGTCATTTTCTTGAATACTAATGCATGAAAGCAGTTTCTCTCTCTCATGAGAGAATAGGTAAGTTATTTTTGAAAGGTACTAATCAGTGTGCAAGCAAAGAAAATTCAGAATATACATATTTGTGTATCAGAAATGCCAGAGCCTTCTACAACCATTTATGTTCTACAATATCAGAAGCTTGTTCACCACAATATTAACAAGCAAGCACTATTTGGTAAATCTTCCTCTTGGTAATTTTTGCAAATAATTAAGTATAGAATGTTTCAGAAAAGCCTACATTGATAAAAAATAGGACAAGAACATATAAAAGTAAAGATTTCTTTAAAAGGAGGTTGTGGTGGTGACCTCTGAGTGTTAGTATTTGATTGATTTTATCTTTCTCCTTTTAATTAACTTTGTCCTCTAATGACTATATATTTCATGTGAATTAAGAAAAATATTCAAGTAGAGATGTTACTTAACAATATAAAACAAATCTAAGAACTCAGATGTTTTCCAGAATCACCAGAGTAAGGTAGTTGTTGTAAGGCAACAATATCATACATTACATGATAATTTTTAACATTTCCTTCTGTATGGAAAGTAGGGCAAGCATTACTCCCACATCACATTTCAGGAAATTTAGTCAGAAGGATTAACGTGTTAACTAAAGTTGCAAACTTGGAAGAGCTGATAGGAAATCCAGTATCCAGATTCAACTCCTGTATTTTTTTTTTATTACATAAATGTCTCTGTTATCATAAAAAGCCAGTCAAGAAAAACTTAATTGGGTATGTCAGTCTGAATTTATCAAGGCCGACTGTTATCATATTCGAATGTCTCATAACCATAAAGTGACATTTGCACCTCATGATCATATACCGTCCTTTCACCTCACAATGCTTTTAAAAAAATTAAAAAAAAATAACATGTAAATGTGAAATGACAGAACATTTAATATATGTTGATTAACATTTAGTTTAGGGTACACTTCCCAAACTTGTGGAACTATGCAAGTTTCCTGTTGCTGAGGATAATAATTTAGAGGTTTATATTTTCAGTAAGATAAATGCCACAATACAAATACTGTTATTCGAGATTTGATTTCACCTCTATTTCAACCTTTCCAATAAGTGTTAAGACTTGGCAACTAGCATGCCAGTACCTACTCTGTCTGCCTAACAATGACTTTATTCTTCAGGTTTTGCCAAAACCAAGCAAAAACAAGCATAACACCATGTGCCAAATAATGCAATTATTCCTAGTGTCCTTTTTCTTCAGATATATCTGAAAATCAATCTCTCTTCTTTTTTCGTTGTATGCACAATAGAGCATTGTATTGTACGCATCAGCACAATTCTGTAGTAAGCGAGAGAATTAGATGTCCAACTCCCAACACAGCTCTCTTAACCTACCTCTGTAAGCATCTTGGCTTTAAAAAAAAAAATCATTTTGCATCAAACTCTAAAAATCTATGTTCTTAAAGCCCTCCTTCCATCGAGATAGAAAATTACAATATACTCTATTTTGGTGACCTTAACAATATGAGAATACTCCCACGATAAAATGTAGTAGATCAGATGACTGAAGTGTCAAAATCTACTTCATTTAACATGCATCATTCTGAACAAAGAACATGATGTACTTACTGCAGCAGAATAGCTAAGTAATTAAGAATGTAAGCTCTAGACTCAGACAGACCAGGGTTCAAATTCCAACTGTATCCTTTTCTAGTTACATGACATTGACTATTGTGCTATTTATTCTAACCCTTGGGTTTCATATCCTTGGGGATATTAACACTGTCAGGATTAAATGAAACATGCACAGTAACACCTCAGACTAATTCCTGGCATATGGTAAGTGCCCAGCATATTTTTTTCTTTTTTTTCCATAGTGGTATTATTTTTAATAGTCCAAAATAGAAAACAACCCAAATATCTATCAGTGGTAGAATGGATAAACAATGGTATATTTATACAATGGAATACTCTATAGCAATGAAGATGAATGAACTACAACTACATTCAACAATGCCCTTGATTCTCACTAAAATGATGTTGGGAAAAAAAAAAAAAAAAGATTCTGATTTCCACAACCTTCTGAGACTGAACCAGGAAGAAACAGAAAATATAAACAGACCAATCACAAGAACTGAAATTGAAACTGTGATTAAAAATCTTACAACAAACAAAAGCCCAAGACCAGATGGCTTCAGAGGAAAATTCTATCAAACATTTAGAGAAGAGCTAACACCTATTCTCCTCAAACTCTTCCAAAATACAGCAGAGGGAGGAACACTCACAAACTCATTCTATGAGGCCACCATCACCCTGATACCAAAACCAGGTAAAGATGTCACAAAGAAAGAAAACTACAGGCCAATATCACAGATGAACATAGATGCAAAAATACTCAACAAAATACTAGCAAACAGAATCCAACAGCACATTAAAAGGATCATACACCATGATCAAGTGGGGTTTATCCCAGAAATTCAGGGATTCTTCAATATATGCAAATCAATCGATATGATACACCATTTTAACAAAGTGAAGGAGAAAAAACATATGATCATCTCAATAGATGCAGAAAAAGCTTTTGACAAAATTCAACACCCATTTATGATAAAAACTCTCCAGAAAGTAGGCATGGAGGGAACTTTCCTTAACATAATAAAGGCCATATACGACAAACCCACAGCCCACATCATTCTCAATGGTGAAAAACAGAAACCATTTCCACTAAGATCAGGTACAAGACAAGGTTGCCCACTCTCATCACTACTATTCAACATAGTTTCGGAAGTTTTAGCCACAGCAATCAGAGAAGAAAAAGAAATAAAAGGAATCCAAATTGGAAAAGAACAAGTAAAACTGTCACTGTTTGCAGATGTCATGATACTATACATAGAGAATCCTAAAGATGCCACCAGAAAACTACTAGAGCTAATCAGTGAATCTGGTAAAGTAGCAGGACACAAAATTAATGCACAGAAATCTCTTGCATTCCTATACATTAATGATGAAAACTCTGAAAGAGAAATTAAGGAAACACTCCCATTTACCACTGCAACAAAAAGAATAAACTATCTAGGAGTAAACCTACCTAAGGAGACAAAAGACCTGTATGCAGAAAACTATGACACTGATGAAAGAAATTAAAGATGATACAAACAGATGGAGAGATATACCATGTTCCTGGATTGGAAGAATCAACATTGGGAAAATGATTATACTACCCAAAGCAATCTACAGGTTCAATGCAATCCCCATCACACTACCAATGGTACTTTTCACAGAACTAGAACAAAAAATTTCACAATCTGTATGGAAAAACAAAAGACCCCAAATACACAAAGCTATCTTGAGAAAGAAAAACAGAACTGGAGGAATCAGGCTCCCTGACTTCAGACTATACTACAAAGCTACAGTAATCAAGACAGTATGGTACTGGCACAGAAACAGAAATATAGATCAATGAACAGGATAGAAAGCCCAGAGATGAACCCCTACACACAGGGTCATCTAATCTTTGATAAAGGAGCCAAAAATATACAATGGAGAAAAGACAGCCTCTTCAGTAAGTGGTGCTGGGAAAACTGGACAGCTACATGTAAAAGAATGAAATTAGGACACTCCCTAACACCATACAAAAAAATAAACTCAAAATGGATAAAAGACCTAAATGTAAGGCCAGACACTGTAAAACTCTTAGAGGGAAGCATAGGCAGAACACTCTATGACATAAATCACAGCAAGATCCTTTTTGACCCACCTCCTAGGGAAATGGAAATAAAAACAAAAATAAACAAATGGGACCTAATGAATCTTAAAAGTTTTTGCACAGCAAAGGAAATCATAAACAAGATGAAAAGACAACCCTCAGAATGGGGGAAAATATTTGCAAACGAAGCAACGGACAAAGGATTAATCTCCAAAATATACAAGCAGCTCATGCAGCTCAATAACCAAAATACAAACAACCCAATCCAAAAATGGGCAGAAGACCTAAATAGACATTTCTCCAAAGAAGATATACAGACTGCCAACAAACACATGAAAGGATGCTCAACATCACTAACCATTAGAGAAATGCAAATCAAAACTACAGTGAGGTATCACCTCACACGGGTCAGAATGGCCATCATCAAAAAATCTACAAACAATAAATGCTGGGGAGGGTGTGGAGAAAAGGGAACCCTGTTGCACTGTTGGTGGGAATGTAAATTGATACAGCCACTATGGAGAACAGTTTGGAGGTTGCTTAAAAAACTAAAAATAGAACTACCATATGACCCAGCAATCCCACTACTGGGCATATACCCTGAGAAAACCATAATGCAAAAAGAGACATGTACCACTATGTTTACTGCAGCACTATTTACAATAGCCCGGAGATGGAAACAACCTAAGTGTCCATCATCAGATGAATGGATAAAGAAGATGTGGCACATATATACAATGGAATATTACTCAGCCACAGAAAGAAATGAAACTGAGTTATTTGTAGTGAGGTGGATGGACCTGGAGTCTGTCATACAGAGTGAAGTAAGTCAGAAAGAGAAAAACAAATACTGTATGCTAACACATGTATGTGGAATCTAAAAAAAATAAAAATGGTTCTGAAGAACCTAGGGGCAGGACAGGAATAAAGACACAGACGTGGAGAATGGACTTGAGGACATGGGGAGAGGGAAGGGGAAGGTGGGAAGAAGTGAGAGAGTGGCATGGACATATATACACTACCAAATGTAAACAGATAGCTAGTGGGAAGCTGCTGCATAGCGCAGGGAGATCAGCTCGGTGCTTTGTGACGACCTAGAGGGATGGGATAGGGAGGGTGGGAGGGAGACACAATAGGGAGGGGTTATGGGGATATATGTATATGCATAGCTGATTTACTTTGTTATACAGCAGAAACTAACACAACAATGTAAAGCAATTATACTCCAATAAAGATGTTAAAAAATAAATTCTTTTTTTAAAAAGGGGAAACTATAATTTGTTATTCTTTCTTCAAATGTGTCATTAAAATTAGCAACAGGGTCCTACTGTATAGCACAGTAACTATATTCAATATTGTGTGATAAACCATAATGGAAAAGAATATGGAAAATAATGCATATGTATATATAACTGAATCACTTTGCTGTACAGTAGAAATTAACACAACATTGTAAATCAACTACACTTCAATAAAATAAATTTAAAAACAAAGATTATGATTCCACTTACATAAAATTCAGCAGGCAAAGTTGATCTGTGCTGTTAGAAATCAGAATAGTGGTTTTTTTTTTTGGTCATTATTTTTTTTAATTGTGGGAAAGTACCCATAACATAAAATTTATCATTTTAACCATTTTAAAGTGTACAATTCAGTGGCATGCAATACATATACAAATTTGGGTAACCATTACCTCTCACTAGTTCCAGAACTTCAAGCAGTACCTGTTAGGCAGTCACTCCCCATTCCTCCCTCCCACCCTGATGTTATTTTCCAAGAAGAAGGAATAATGCCTGGGAGGGAACATACTGGGGGGCTTCTGGATACTGATAACATACTCTTTTTTTTTTAATCTGGGTGGGAGTGATATGGCTGTGCTCATGTTGTGAAAATTTGTCTAGCTGTATACTTATAATTTATATACTTTTTGCATGTATGTTATATCTAAGTACACGTACATAAATTTGGAGCTATACTATGGAAAAACGAACTTTTTGGCCAACCTAATACATTTTAAAGAGAATGGATGATGTGTGTATGTGTGTGTTAACAACATAAAATAACTAACATTGCAACATTGTTGTTTTATTTTAATATAAGAGCCTTTAGAAAATTTTGATTCATTTCAAAGTTGTGTTCAAACCAAATGCCTTTTAAGAAACGTCTTTCCTACATCCCGATTTTTATTAATCTTTTCAGTATTTCATTCCTTGGATTAGCACTTTTGTCACATAAACCCATTCTATTATTATTTACATTCACTAATAGTTGACATTGGGAAGGATTTTTTTTTAATTAATTTATTTATTTTTGGCTGCGTTGGCTCTTCCTTGCTGCGTGCGTGCTTTCTCCAGTTGCGGCGAGCGGCGGCTACTCTTCTTTGCGGTGCATGGGCTTCTCATCGCGGTGACTTCTCTTGCTGCGGAGTACGGGATCTAGGCACGCGGGCGTCCGTAGTTGTGGCTCGCGGGTTCTAGAGCGCAGGCTCAGTAGTTGTGGCACACGGGCTTCGTTGCTCCGCGGCGTGTGGGAACTTCCCGGACCAGGGCTTGAACCCTTGTGCCCTGCATTGGCAGGTGGATTCTTAACAACTGCGCCACCAGGGAAGCCCGGGGAGGATATTAAATTGCATCACGTGGGAGCTTTCATGAGAAAAAGATTATTAGCGTGTTGCCATAACACATCTAGTATGGTAAGATTTATAACATGATACAAAAAATTCACTTTGTTAAATAAAGGGGTAAGTCTACACAAGATGATCTGTCATCTAGCTTCATTCTTTAAATTTTATTTTTATGGAAACATGTTTTACTTTATTATATAAGTGAACTCAATGTGCAGCAACAGTACATCTTAATCACAGGTCCAAGCGTTTTATCGGCATGGAAAGGAATGTGGAAGAACGTGGCAGCTTTATTATTTATGCATGTTTCTATATGGCAAGCACTAACACATCAGTGACGTGACTATTAATGGATTTATTGCAAATTAATCTTGACATCCAACATATCACTAAATGTATGGATGACTCAAACTTAAAGTGGTTTTCAGCAGTCTTTACATTTAAGTTGTGCATCAAGTCTATATTACACCCTCCAAACTCATTAACAAAGCTGGCTTCATCAGATGCAAATTTAGCAGTGTCAACATTCTTTACACTGCAGTAAATGTCTGTAAATATTATACATGGGCTCTTACTTCTAATGTGTGAACTGCCTGTGATGTTATAATAAACTTATTTTTAGATTTTTACTTAATATCTATTTACATAAAGGGCTCGCTCCCCTCATTCTTTTTCTTGCCTACCATCTTTTCCCTAAAGGTGTCTACTTAAGCCATACTTGTTTCTACAAAAGCTAATCTACTCCCTCAAATGGGTTGAACCTTTTTGAAAACAAAAAACAATCAGCATGTACAGGTCTGCTTGATTATTGGTTGCTCCGAATCCTTGGTACATGAAACAATAATATAATTCACTTCCAAATAGATTAGCTTCTAACTCACAACATACGTATATGAATAAAAGGTCCTTTTCTGAAAGCCTATAATTCTTCCAGTGTCATCATGTAGCCAACATGAAATATTTAGGCCATTATGATTCTATTAAATGCAACAGGGATATAACACTTTTTTCCACTGAAACTGTGCCAGGCAGTCAGATGGAAATTTAAAGTAAAATATTTATAAACAAGGGGAACTTTTATTTCTCCTACAACCTTGTCAAGAGGCAGTTGCTAAATTTCAATTTCCTGAATAATTTCTACCTATATGGAGGCATTCTTCTTAGTAAAGTTCACAAAAAGCAAAAACAATAAGAAGGCCACCCTGTATGGAAAAAAAAGAGTTTTAGGTCTAAAACTAGTAATACAAATAAAGTAATAAATCTGAACAGTCATACTTGTATTCTAAAGCACTAAGAGTTCATTGTCTATCTACATTGCTGTAAATTCTTTGTAAGATCACAAAGAATTATTTCGTGAGGGCTATAGATTCTTAATTCCTAAAATTTCATATAAGAGCAATAAAAATTCAGGAAAGGTGGCATTATATTAGGAGAGATCAATGGAATCAGAGTAACAGGAATTCCTACCTATAATATGTAATCAACTTGAAATCTAAAAGTAATAACACCAATTACTTATATTGAGAATAAGAGAGCCCTCGATACTACAGATCTAAGGGTGAAAAAATGCCAGGAAAGAAAGGAAAATAAAGACTGTATATCACAACTTGCGACTCCTGATGGAAGATGCAAACTTGGCAGAAATGACAAAAGCATTACACCTAGCTAAAGAGACTAGAAAATAAGACAAGGTTTTTACCCATACATCTTGGAGAAAGAGAGTTTTTACCCATACATCTTGGAGAAAGAGAGTTTTTACCCATACATCTTTGAGAAATAAAAGAAACATGGCCTGTCACTGAAATGGATTAGATACTGGCCCCACAGACTGGATCAGACCAAAGAAAAGAAAGTCAAGAAGAGTTTAGGTAATTCCCAAAGAATGAAAGCCTTAAGAATGTAAGTAGCTCATGATGACATTCAAGATAGAAGGAGCATTGGGAGGTTTTTCATATATGGCATGTTACATGGTCCATCAGAACCCTAGACTCAGGAATTAAGGAAATTTATTGAATTTTTTTAAAAAACAGTTTGTTGAATATTTACTAAATTGAATGCAAACCGACAAAATTGTGAGCACCCTGTTTCCATGCATTGGAATTTCCTGAGAGTGTCACTGTACAGAGTCACTGCACACACACAGCTCCATTTAAAACTCATCATGGGGCTTCCCTGGTGGCGCAGTGGTTGAGAATCCGCCGGCCAATGCAGGGGATACGGGTTCGTGCTCTGGGCTGGGAGGATCCCACATGCCGCCAGGTGGCTGGGCCCGTGAGCCATGGCCGCTGAGCCTGCGTGTCCGGAGCCTGTGCTCCGCAATGGGCGAGGCCACAACAGTGAGAGGCCCGCGTACCGCAAAAGAAAAAAAAAAAGTTCTTAAGTTAAAAACAACTGACATAAACATAGACTTAATGCTGAAATGCTCTTGGAGAAGACTAAGGGGAACTTTCCTTTTAAAAATGACAAAATGGAGGCCCAGAAGAATCAAGTGGTTCCTCAATGTCACACAGATGGTTGGGGGCTGCACCCAACTCTATTCCTAGTGCTTTTCCACTGTACAATGAAGAGCTAAGATCAAATGACTGCTTCTTGTTTAGAAAAATAAGCTAAAATTCACAAATAAAGGTCTCATTTCAATCATCTCTAGTGGTTTTTCTAATGATGTTTCCTTGGTCTGGTTTCGGGAGACTCAAAGTTTCTGAAATGGCACTTAGCAGAAATGATTCGTTCACATTCTGAAATTTTCAGAATCTAGCCTGAATCTTTCAGAGGGGTGGGGCTTTTGCAAAGCTTTTCTGCAAGCACCCTGCCTCAGAAGCCATCTCAGCCTTCAGCTTGTTTGGAGGCTTCCAAATCGCTGAACAGAGATGCAGAAGCCAAATTTTTATTATTAATACCATCATCACTTTTATTCCACATCACAAAGGCCTTATAACTTTTTGGCAGTGACACCATTTCCTGCCTTTAGTAGTGGAATTCAATCCTGAACACAAAACTGCATGTGGGGGCTTCCCTGGTGGCGCAGTGGTTAAGAATCCGCCTGCCAATGCAGGGGACACGGGTCTGATCCCTGGTCTGGGAAGATCCCACATGCTGCGGAGCTACTACGCCCGTGCGCCACAACGACTGAGCCTGTGCTCTAGACCCCGCGAGCCACAACTACTGAGCCTGCGTGCCACAACTACTGAAGCTGGCGCGCCTAGAGCCAGTGCTCTGCAACAAGAGAAGCCTCCACGATGAGAAGCCAGCGCACCGCAATGAAGACCCGCTTGCTGCAACTAGAAAAGCCCGCGCGTAGCAACGAAGACCCAGCACAGCCAAAAATTAATTAAATAAACAAATTTGTTTAAAAAAAAAAACTACATGTGGTTATTCTGAGGCCACCAGATAAACAATAAAATTCAAATTAATTTTAGGCTAAAACTAGAAGTTTTGCCTTTGTTTGTTTTCTAATCTTAGTTCCTCTCATTTACCATCTCCCTGTCTATCTGCTATATTTAAGTCATTTTCCAACTGACTAGGCCCCAATTAGAACTATTTACTAGTAAGTTTTGGACCAAAACTGGATAGAATACAAGTTTCTGATTCAGCAGTCATTTCAAACTAAGCTCTAACTCTATTACCTAGGCCTGCACACGTGGTGGAATACACACTCTTCTCCCGAAGTGACTTTACTTTTGCCAATTTATGCTTCTCTGCTGCACCTGGTTTTCTTTTCAGTCCTGCTTCCCACTATCATTCCAGCCAAGGTGAATTCCCTCCCTTTATCATCTACAGAACTTGTTTTTAACTTGCAAAATATTATATAAACTGTCAGAGTTGTCTTTTATTGAAATTTCCATCTTTAGAAGTATGTTTCCTGAAGAAAGGGGTTTTGCTTTAATTCTTATTATCCTCATCAGACTTAGGTGCTTTTATTCATTTATTAATCATTAATAAGAGCAGTGGTTTATGCTTGAAATAAGTCAGGACTAGTGATACAATGATAAATAACTTAAGGTTCCTGATTCTCAGATGAGTACAACAAATTCCATGCCTATATCCATTTCTACGTAATCCGAATAATTTTACTAGTCAAATACAGAAACTCAGATGAGAGGATAGATTGCCTAAATTACCATTCTCCAATTTCATTATATGTCTGTGTAAGGCACAACTGTGATGAACAGTCATGAGACCCTTCAACCAGGTACTGATGACTCTTTTTGAGTCAGTAGCAAATCCCACAATTTTCTTGAATAACATAGCCCAAAGTTCTCCATATTTTACAGGGAAGACATGGATATAACCTGCTAGTCCTTAGGCTTTAAGAATTTATTAATCATCAGAAAAACCCAAGAGATAGCACCGTAACCAAGTGATCAAGATTAATACCACCAGTAAGGAGACATGGAATTCGGGTCCTCCAAATATGATGTACTGAGAAGGGCACAGCATCATTTCTATATTATTTTGCCAAAAATGCATAGCCTGAATCATAAGAAAACATCCAAGAAACTCCAACTGAGGGACATTCTACAAAATAACTGGCAGCGTTCTTTTAAAAAGTCAAGGTTAGAAAAAACAGAAAAAGACTGAGGAATAGTCCCAAACTGGAGGGGACTAAGGAGACATGACAGCTAGATGCAATGTGATGTTTGCATGTATAATAATTAGTATACACTGTAGTTGTGATGAAAAAGATAAGTCAAAAGACAGGGAATAGTGGACATTATGGAGGAAAAATTCATATCTCTTTTAATGTATGTAACATGAAAAAAAAACCTATGTGAGGTTATTTTAGGAGTTGCTTAGCCAGATGGTTTAGTGAGGTGGTAGGGAAAGACTCTTGCTCAAAATAAGGAGTTGGAATTTTTGACAAAAACAAACAAAACACAATGCCGAGACAATAGCAGAAGGATGCTCTGGAGAAAGAGAATGCAAAAGCAATACAACAGTATAATTCAAGAATAAAAACATCCATACAAAAATTAATTAAGCATTTGCTATGTAGAAAGCACCATGCTAGACGCTGGAAATGACAGAAAGGTATATGTTATAGCTCTAGAATCCAGCTACAATTACCCATTCAATCAGGTGTGATTTCTTGAATTTTTCTTTTGTATTTCCATTCTTACAGTCGTTGTTCAGATTGCATCACCTTCAATCTTAAATGTAATAAATACTCATCCTTACTGATTCGATACCTTCCTGCCCCTCCCTAATTTAAATTTATTTTACAAACTAAAACCAAACGAACTTTGGATATCCTCCATACAAAACAAACCTCTGTATCAGCCAAACTGGAGAATTCATTTGGTCTCCTGAAATACCCCCAAATTATTTTCAGAGAAGATAAAATTTAATATGGTTCTGGAAAAATAAGAGCAAATGTATTTCTGTGGGCTGAATTTTCATAAGAAAAGTCACAGAAGCACAAAACAGGTTCCAGAAAGAGGAGTAGATCCACTTATACTAATGACATTACCTTTTTTTAAAAAGATGCATTTTTAGGGCTTCCCTGGTGGTGCAGTGGTTGAGAGTCCGCCTGCCGATGCAGGGGACGCGGGTTCGTGCCCCGGTCTGGGAGGGTCCCACGTGCCGCGGAGCGGCTGGGCCCGTGAGCCATGGCTGCTGAGGCTGCATGTCCGGAGCCTGTGCTCCGCAACGGGAGAGGCCACAGCAGTGGGAGGCCCGAGTACCGCAAAAAAAAAAAAAAAAAGATGCATTTTTAGGCACTATTATTTCCTATCTCTTTGTCTCCTGAACTAAATCTCTAGATAAATACAGAGTACAAATAATATAGTGGAAATTAGGACTGTTCAAGGTCAGTGTTAAAAGAGATTAGATCAGTTCTAGTAGTTCGGAATACTCATAATTCTATGAAATGCAAATTTCCTTTAACAAAGAGCCACATAACTTCACAAATGTATAAAAATGTGATATTACTGTCATAAGAGATAAATTATATTTAGTAAGAAGTATCTTGGTGTTATCTGCTATTTATCATGAATCTTGTTATTCCATCTTTATCAAAAATGAAACTATTTCTCATTTCTTAAGTATTAGTCTATGCTTAGTAGAAAAACTAAGTTACAGCAACCTAAATTAAAATAATGCATATAAAATTTGGTTTGTTTATTCATTCTTCATCTCAGAATCTTTGAAACAGCTTATGAAGATGACAAGAAGAATAAATATCAGCCAGTTCTGAGAGGTATCAATCCACCTATCTTCAAAATAAAAGTGACAAGAAGCAAAAAATTGGGAAATTAGACAACTTACTTTGATAAGCAATTTTTGGTATTTGAACGATTTAAAATCCAAAGATGGAAGTTTTTAACTCATGAAGATATTTAGCCAATGGAATTCAACAAAGTAAATGAATTTCGAAAGTGATGGAGAAGCAAAAAAAAAAATAAAGTTCTCTACAGAGATCTTTCTATTTCACCACTCATGATAAAACTATGTGTGAGAGTAATTTTTGAAGTTGAAATGACTGAAACATTAGAGGGTGGATTAAAGTGCCAAATCAGCCCCAGGGCAGGGAAGTGCCAAATTTTTCTTCTTTTATATTAGTCTTCCTAGACTAAAATTACAAGGTGGTTCCAATCTGCACCTCTGATCCTTGAATGCTCAGGTCCCCAAGCTCAAAAGACCCTCTAGAGTCTTCAAACAGCATCCCTGAAAAACGTTGAGAAAGACCTATAAGACAGAGGGTAGGGCACTATTAAGGGATAAAGTAGGCTTCAAACTCAAAAACACCCATATCTAGCTTCATCCTTAAAATTTTAATTTATTTTCAATTGATTATTGTATTCAAATGAAGACTGCCATGCCATCTGTCTTTAAAGTCCTTTAAATTAAATTTAATGACTCTTGTGGGAAAGAGAGGCCATTTCTAATTCAGTATAGTCTGCTTACTACTATTAATCACTAATTAGAATTAATTATTAACAATGTGATTATTTTTTCCTCGAATATTCTAAATCATTAATCAAAGGATGACATGACTTTCTGTTCCTTCTTTGGTACATTGAAGTGACTGTCATATGACTTTTGGGTAGATGCTACTGAAGTGATGATTTTAGTCAGATGTGTAACAATAATGCCATCTAAAAGCTGCATTTAACCAAGAGAGCAGTATTTTTGGAACAAGCAGTATAAAAGTGCTTTGTGAATATTAACATATTCTAGCAAATTAGTTTGCACTCATTATCATAAGCAATTACTTACTGTTTAGATGCAGCTCATATTAAATTGGCAAGCAATTTGCAAGAATTAAACATAATAGAGAGAGCTTTCTGAAAATTCAATGATCTACTGAGACAAATGATGCCACTAGGTTCACAGCCCATGTACCAAACAAGGTTACCCATTAAACATATTTAGCATTAAAATAATAGTTGGTTGACTACATGGACTTTTAATGCAAGATAATTTTGTAACTATTGTTTAGATGCTATCAATGCAATTATGCATATCAGATCCTAGGAGGCATTTTAAAAAAAAAGGCCCAAAGAAAAAGGGAAGGTTTTGTTTTCTGAGAAGGAACTAGCTGTCAATTTGACTAAATTCTGTTATTCTAATAACCCATTACATTGTCTTGAGTTATTTGGGACTACTTAATTTTCTCCTTTAAGAAGTTTCTGTTGTCTTGATCACTCTCTCCATTTACCTCTGTGGCGAAGACTGCTCATGTTCACCACTATTCATTTAGACTTCTTCAGTACTAAGAGAACTCGAAGCTGGGCATACAGCTAAGCTGTGTATAAACATTGCCCTTTCTCCTTTGCAGTTTGATAGGGCCATGTGACTAAATTCTGGCCAATGATACATGGGCAAAAATGATGTGTGATTCCTCCAGTTCCAGCCCTGAAATGCACCTGCACTTTACTGCTTATGTCTCTCCTTCTTTTTCCTGAGTGATGACCAAAAGCTGAGCCAGCTGTCTTAGACCTAGAGACAGAAGCTGCGGGTTGAGAACTGTACCAGTGAACTGTAAATACTATGTGAGGAGGCGGAGGGAAGAAAGAAAGAAAGAAAAAAAAACACACCTTACATTTTGTTCATACCTGTGTATTATGGAGGTCTCATTTTTAGAGCAAAGGGTATTTATATAGCCTTTAAGACAAAATGACAAAACATTTCCAAGTATTTTTTTATACCCATGAGTCAAGTAAATTTGATAGGGAAACTATAATTACCTCTATTTTACAAATTTAAAAGAAAATGGTGTTCACAGATGTAAAGTGACTTGTCCATGGTCACACAAAGCAATGTGAATCTTTTCTTATCAAAACCTTCCATAGAAGGCTAGTAATACCTACTACCCTTTTAACAGTCAGCCAATGTTACTCACCCTGGCAGATTCTTTGGAGTGGGGGCGGGGGGGGGTCATATGTTTTCCTGGATCTACCCAATTCCCAAATTCTTTTCTCCCTTACAAAATTAAAATGGCACATATTCGCAAAACATGATAAAGAATGTTGTCTGTGACCCTGAAACAAAGTGAAATTAATTGACCCACACTGACCCCTCTGCTTGACTATAGAGCATTTACTTTAGGAAATCTGTAATTGTGAATTTTTTCTCTGCCCCTTTTAGATGTTAAACTTCTTCCAGCTTCTTGATAGTTTTATAATTCAGGAATGTCTTTCTCAAGAGCCTGGGAGCCATCTCTTTGAAATGTAATCATCAGGAAAGACAGTGTCCCTCTGTCCCAGTCTCTGTGGGAGGGTTGAATCCAAACTTGGATAAGCACCAATTACCAAACACCAGGACCTAATCACTGTGAATAACCTCCCTCTCCCGCCCCCAATGTCCTCCAGTAGTTTCCCACTAGCTCACTCCACAGCTTAAAAAATCTCCAGCCTTTTGTTTCACTGGAGTTGACTTCAATCTCTCTCCCTTATTACAAAAGTCTTCAATAAATTCTTCCTTGCCAGTTTAACTTCTCTGGTGCAATTCTTCTTTGATATCCATGACCCATTATTCGTATTTATCATATTATTCCGCCATCTAAGCTAGCCAACCTCAGAAAAAGCAATAGTAACCTAGTCAAAATAAAAATAGAAAATTGTTTCTTCATCTGAATTTCACTTCCTCGCTCTCAGAGAAAAATCTCTGCTTCTCCACAGAAAGTAAACAAAGTATTATCGGGGAAGCTTAGTAATAAAGAAATTTGGAGAAATGTTCTTTCGAGGTATTTTTATACATTAATTCAAATGCTAAATAATATTTTACAGCAACATTCTGAGGAACATTTACCTAGAGTGAATTATAAGAGATTTCTATAGCAAAGCAATGATCATTCTATCTCCATTTCTTAAGAGTCACAGCAAAATATATATATATGTAATTATAAATACAGAGGAAATTCTACTTCTTTTGTTTTGAATTAGTTTTATATTGTTTGTTTCTTATATTCTATCTTGAGGGTAAGAACTAGTTTTCATGATTCCTTGTATTTACCTCAGAGCCTAGAATACCACTAGATACTTCACAGATATATAGCTACATTTGATGTGGTAAACCAAACACATAACATCCAAAACTATTTTGATGATAGCTTTATTTTCATTTGATGTTTTAGAATCAAATATGTTTGCATTACATGTATAACAAAGGACTTATTAATAGGAAGTTGGAAACACAGAGAAGCATAATGTATCAAAATCTAATGTCAGCAACTTTTCTCAGTGTCTTGAAAAGAACTATAATTTAGAAAATACCATCAAAAGGCTATATAAATTGAGAGTACTGAGAAAAGATATTATTAAAAAATCTAGTAGCTGATTTATTTTCTCTTCAAATGTTAACTTTGAAATAAAAGAAAAAGTCTTAGTTTTCTGTTGACATACATTTATCATATGCTATTTTGGAGTACACATTTGTATATTTCATGTAATCATATACATTTACACACTCTTCTTTTTTCTCAACTTTAATGAGCATATACTTAAAACTTAAATAAAGACTGTGTATATTATACATATATATATACAAACACACACACGTGTGTGTATATACGTGTGTGTCTGTGTGTGTGTGTATATATATATATATATATATATATAAAGAAAATAAAATGCCATGTTCACTGATCAGAGAAGGTGAACTTTTAGATTAACCAATAACATATTGGGGACAGATTAATTAAAATAACAAAGCAGAACAAGTGAAAGACCAGAGAATAACCCTTCCCCCATCAAGAATGGCATAAAATAAATCTCTTGGTGCTACTCAAATTTGTACTCTATCAAACCTAAAATAAGCAGACTCTAAATAAAAGAAAATTTCTCAAGCTGGGATTTCATTTATTTTTATGAAAATAAACATCTAAAATAAATATAAAGGGGCATTTTAAAGGATAGAAAAGTAAAACTTTTTTTTTCCCACAAGATGTTACTGGTTTTTCAAGCAATGTGAAAATTCTTATATCAAGAAAGGCTCAATCATTTACTATTCTCCTGCCATCTTAATATTTGTAACCAACACATTTCCATGTTCATTTACCATGTTCTTATCTATCTGTCAAATAGCATTTATCCTCCACGTACTATATAACACATTTTGAGGTGTAGATTCCCAAAATAGCATAGCCAATTTCCCTTTCAATCCCACTAATGACATGAAATCGTAAAACCCACACTGTCTCACCCATGAGTGAGATGTTTGAAATGGATTCAGAATCAGAAATGAAAACTTCCACTCTAACTTCCTAGGGTATCCACCAGTAAGCTGATCAAATAAGCTGTGCCCATGAAGAGGTGAGAGCCTGCTGGAATAAGTGAGTAGGGAGATGCACTAAACAGCAATGTCCCTTCCACAAGTAGCCTGGTCACTCAACCTAGGGGAATCAGTTATCATCTTTTTACTATCTTCTGATCACTCTCTCCCAAAATAATCTTCACCATGCCAAAGAGACTCATGCCGAAGAGGATGGGGCTTACAGTAGAGCAAAAGGGAACTCACCTGGAAGATTTTCACTGGGGAGATGACATGATCAGGTTTGAATCTTAGCAAGATTATTGAGGCTTCTATGTGGAAAATGGGATGGATGGGAAGGAGGTGAGGTAAGGAGGCCCAGCAGAAAGTTATCTCACAAAAAGAAGAATAAAATATAAGGACCTTGAAAAGAAGTAGACAGATGTGAGAAGCATAAAGGAGGTAATGTTGTAAGGACTTTTGATGATTAACTGGATGTGGAGAGGGGAGGGGGAAGAAATCAAAGTTCTCTTCTAGGTTTCTGACCTGCGAAGGGTACAGATACTGTGCCATTTATTCACTGAGACAGGAAGCATCAAAGAAGGAATAGGAGAAGTGGAGAATATAATAAATTTTATATGTTTGAATTTACTCATCTTCTTCCATAGGAGAATATTATACCATCTTTACAGCCCTGTAACACTTAGCACACTGAAGTATACACGGATGACATTTTTCAGTATCCTAATGCATCAAACATATAAGTTAAAAAGGATATTCTAATGAAAACCACTGTTCTTTCTTAAAACAAGTTTTGCAAGACACAGCTAACCTGTATCTCTTCACCATCTTTAAAACAGTCTCCAGATGTAGTAATACTTAGCTCTCAACAAGACCTTTCCATGGAACCTACCAGAATTGATTATATTTATCATCTAAACATTTGCAGTGTTGTTCCCTTTCTTCCAATCATTTTAAGAAATTGTTTCTATGGAAAAGGTTTCACTATACAATATTGTCCCAGCATGTCTTTTGCTTGATTCCTGCTTGGTTCTCTGCATATAATTGCTTGGTTAACTTCTTGTGCCTCGTTGATTTGCTTCCTCTGCTCATCAAAGTTTCATTAACTGTTTCCTGCACGCAGAGCACTTTACTAAGGTAGGATGTGTTGGTTTACGAGTTATACCATATAGATGAGCAATAATAGGGTCAAGTGTGACAATATTGGACACACTTAGGCTCAAATTCCTCATCTATAGATGAAGTTGAGTTTTCTGCATCTTTTTTCACCTTTAAATAGTGGAAGAAGAGAAGCAGTGATGAAATCCACTACTATCAGAAAGTATGCTCTGTACCATTAACTCTGTTGACCCTCAGGACAAAACACGTAAAAGCCTTTCCCTAAAGAACAATTCTAGTTAGACATTCCGTACTCTTTGACCTAGTAGACCCTCTGTCTCCTAGAACACAGTGGGCATGGTTACTTTTAGTCCTTATGACGTCCTTAGGCAAATCAGAAAAAAGCAATCTTCCTCGAAACCCCTTACTTCCAACGGCTGGAAAATTGTTATAGCATACCGATTTTGTCAGAACAAGCCATTTGCTTGCTCTTTCCTAGAAAATTTTCATATTAAATATGCAACTCCATGGAGTTAACAGTGTAAATGAGAACACCTTCACAAGTCTACGTCTTGAACAAGTGTACATGGCATCCCTTTAGTGAGACAGAGGAAACATTAGTGTTTGGTTCAAGAGGAAGATTCAACTCATATTGGATCCTAATGTTCTGTGGAATACAATTATGCTCCTTGGGGGAGAGGAATGCAAGGGACACAGGGAGAAAAAAAAAATTCCTAGTCAACCAATTTCATGCAGAGCAAACACCAGTGGCAAAAGAAGTTCAAGCTTTTTCTGGGAAAGAAGTTCTGCACAGTTGAAATAAGATCAGTCACAGACCTAACTTGTGGAAATGAAATTCCTGAAAAGAAAGGCAATATCAGAGCAGTGCTAGTCTAAGATGCACAAAGAACTACACTGCAGCAGCTAATCCCTTATATTTGAAGCACAGATTTCAGCCAGACAAAACTGTGACTTATAAAAATTAGACGTTGCGGATCCTCGGGGGACCAGTCTCTTCCTATTTTCCTCTACGGCTGCTCCAAGGTACAGATTCAATTCAGGCAGGTTAAATTGGGGATCCAAGTGGGAATATGTGGTTAATGAATTTTATACAACCTTCCTTCTTTCCAATTAAAAAAAAAGAAGAAAAAGGCTCAGAAAAGATTTGATGGTGTTTTACTGAGTCTTCCCAATTCCCCCCACCCCCACCCCACCGACCCCAGACTGATTTCAAGCCATGGTGGAGATAACCAGACAGCTAATTAAACTATAAACTCTTTCTTCTAATTTGCAAAACTGTAAGCATGTATAGTCTAGAATCACCCCCATTCTGAAGCTCTTTCCACAGACTTTCCACACATATCCAGGGGAGTTACATATATATTACTCTAGACCAAATCTGGCCCTGCAAATGAAGTCATACGCACAAGATCAAAATATTTAATGATTTCCCCAGACTTTGCTTAACAAATTTACGTAACAAGGAAAGCCTCCAAGGTAAGCCCAGAGAGGTTAATTCTTCCTGGAGTTAAACTGAAAGAGGCAAAAATGAAATCCCCTCTATGACGGTTGTGAAAGCAGCAAGCTTGCTTGGAATGGGAATGGAATGTGAAATTAACACACAATAAGTGCCGGCTGAAAATGGAGGAAACGTGCTTAAGTCCAGACACCCCCACAGACTCAAGAAAGACATACATAAACTCACAGAATAGTAACGCTCCTTACATTGCTGTCTAAAAGGGATGCATGTGTTCAATTTTAAAACAAACAAAAAGCGATGCAGCAAGTTCAGTCTCAAACAGATTTCATTAATTTTGAAAAGATGTTAACGATATAAATACATGTAAAATATGGTATCTTTATATAAACTGGATCCTTCATTTCTCTCACCAGAGGAATGTCTGCACTATGAATTCATTAGTAAATTCTAGCTGTTCTATATTAAAATGAATGAAAATAAGATTGTAAATGAACACATCTAAAACGCCATCATGTAATTGGGAAGCACTCAACCTTGAATCAGGAAAATGACTAACTTGTTGCTCTGTGACTTTGTCAAAGTTATTGAAACTATTCAATAATCCTCATTTTCCTCTTCTGAAAATAAGGGGGTTGTTCCAGGTAACCTCTATGGTCATTTCCAACTCTATTCTCTGGGTTTAAAATATCACTCCACTAAAGCTGGCACTATCCTTAAACTTGAACCCAGCATACTCTGAATTGCCCACCTAACATAAGCATGACATAAAAAGGCACGTTACCAGTGAGGACCTGTAGCAGATAACATGCAATGATTTCTTTGGGTGGATACTTTGCTCCTTATTTATTTATTTGAAGTAGAAAAGAATAGCTTTATTGCTTTGCCAGGCAAAGGGGGACACAGAGAGCTCCTGCCCTCAAAAACTATGTGTCCCCGCTCCTTTTTTATTTTGACTTTAAACAATAATTGTACAGAATGTTTGCTATACTTTATTATTGTGAAATGATACAGTAGAGGATATTTTATTTCATGTAGTAATCCTATGATTTTAGAAAATTAAGACATAAATACTGCCGAAAAAATAAATAAATAGAGTATTGGCTAAGCCTTATTAGCAGTTAATGTTTTTATTTCCTGAAATCATTCTCCACACGACTGGTCTAGCAATTTCATCCAAAATCAATACAATATAAAACCTACAGAAATGACAGTCTAAAATGAGCCCCAGATTTATTAAAACCTAGTTACGTAATTACTGAGGTCTTCTCAGTCTAAAATCTATAATTACCGCAGTTACTCCTAAAAAGGTTGGGTTAAATGTTATTAAGCAAAAACCACCCTGGCTGATTTGTTTTGTGAGTACATGTTAAGATAATTCCTACTTACAAGAACAGAATCATTCCAAGCAGGAATGATTATGAGCCTTGGTGGGTTCGACTGTCATAAATATGACTCAGATACAGAAAGGGATTCATTATCTTATTCCAACAGTCAATTTAAGTTGTGAAAATACAAGGAAAAGTGAAAGCATATTCTCTACAAGTGTAACTGCACTGGTATCATTTTTCCCCCACGTTTCTAGTTGAGAAAGACCAGGCATCAACTCACTAGTCAAAATCTTACTAATTCTTACACTAGGTAATCCTACCCATGTTCACCAAGACCATAGCCAGTTGTCTGTCTGTCTGTCTGTGTTCATGCGTTTTGGCAAAGAATTTAAAGTCCTTTATAGATATCCAGTTAAATCATCACAGTGTTCATTCCCTGGTAGATTAACAGTACCATTTGAAATGCCATTAAAGCTTTTACACCAGAGGGTAGAAAACCATGTTTTCTTCTGAGTTATATGACAGTACCCTACACATATGCTGAATTTCATCTACCATGTTGCCTTATTTTTTCAAGCACCTGTTGGAGGCTAAGAGGCAAGGTGATGCTCACTTTTACCAAGGGAAAAGAAAAACACAACAAATAACCTGACCTAGGTCATAAAATCAGTAAGCAGGAAGAACACAGAGGGATACCTTTAGTAATTTATTTCTCAGATTTGAAAAATCTGACCATCACACAACTGTCCCACATTAAAGCGATAAAAATATTACACTTACTGTAATGTGGCACCATGTGTACGCTGAACAAAGGTTGAATGAGTGAATCTGGGGCAATCTCCACTATTCACCTATTCAAGGGCTCCAAATGAAACAAATCACTATATACAGATAACTGTTAATTCTTCAACACATACGGGCAATTCTGATCAGTAACATTCATAGGTTATGTGCAACAGGTTTAATTATAGCTTGTGATTAATATCTGTATACTGCAGAAATTGTGAAAAGTACAGAAATGAAGACAAAGGAGACTTAAAACAGGTGAGGGAAATTTTAAATGATTTGGCTATTGAGAAAGCAGGAAAAGAAATGAAGAGAAAAATCACAGCAGTAACATTGAATTAAGTCAGAGAATGCATCCTTCCAGAGTTCTCCAAGCTGTCCCTGCCACCAGTCTTCCTACCTAGTTCAACAGCACAGCTTGTTTACGATGAGGACTACATCCTCAGACTTAACTTTGCATCACTCTATTGGTTAGATATTTGACTCAGGACCAGCAAAGACCTGGATTGGTCTAAAGGTTGCTCTCTTGGTTTGAAGACCATTTAGCAAGTGACATCCTGTGAAATCAATGGACTGTTACTGCTTTCATCTTTCTCAGGTTCAGTATTATTAGGGTCCTTAAAATTTAATGAACCTAGTCTGTTGAGTGAAGCTTTCAATCTGCTGTATTTCTTCTAATGCACTAAAATGGCTGGTATGGGAAATGAGTACTACAACCTCATGCAGTGGGACAACTGTAGCAAATAACAGATTTGTGACATAAGGACAGTATGGCAGAGGAAGGTGTATATTTAATCCAGTTTTTCATCAACAAGATTTGAGTTTATACGTATGTGTGTGCGTGCATTTTTTTAAAAAAGGGATGAGAAAATCCCTAGTGATTAAAAAAACAAGAAGGGAGAAACGAAAATCAGCCACGATAGAATGTGCACATATATACGCACAGACAAAGAGAATAGATAACATTGTAGAGCAGTCACTAGAGCAATCTCTCTAGAGATTCATTACATTTCATATCCAAGGAAACTAGCCACTCGCTCCTAAAATATAAAGCATTTTCAAAGCCAGATCCCCAAACAGGTAAATAACAATGCAATCATTTTGGAAAAAAAAAAAAAAAAAAAAGGTAAATTACGGTCAGACAGGTGGAGAAACAAAAAAGAAATATAAGGCATTCCCATTAGTAGTAAGAGGTAAACAAGAGAGAGAGGAAAAACCCATCAATAAGTCAATGCAAGCAGGTCAATGAGAAGGAGACTGTCACGTTCTCCAGCAAAAGGATGATTTCCGAGTGGTACAGTGAAATGGAGAAACTCACCCAGAATATTAGAGAATAGATATATTTTAATTTTCTTAACAGATTTTTGAATGGTCTGTGCACATGACTAGATGAACACTGAGGATGCATTTCAGCAGAGTTATCCTCTTAGGCATTTGTCTTTTGCTTTTTGTCTTTTGGAGACAAGAAGCGGGAACAAATCCATGCACCACTCTCATCTAAGAGCACACACCTATTTTCTTTGCAATAATACCATCACCAGGACCAGCAAAAGTCTGTGTAACTATTTGTGAAATTAAGTCAGGGTCCCAGGCCTTCTCAAGAAAACAAGAAAAAAAGAATTATGGCAACTGATGAGATATACTAACCAAAGCATTTATTATATTTATAAATGTTTTTAGAGAAAACTAAATTTCCAGACCGATGGAATACCAAAAATTGCCTGAAAATTCAACTATCCATGAAATAAAGCTCCTACAAAACAGTGAAATTTTCAACTCAGTTTTTATTTTTTGTAATGCATTCAATATATATGGGTTTAATGCTGTCATATAAAGAAGTATAGAAACTTCTCCTTCATCCCTAGGGAATTTACGCTAGGGAAAGACCAACTCACCAATTTTAGGTCCTCTTATATTGGGAGTATATTTGCTCCTTGTAGAAAAGACTTGGGGAAGGAAAACAAATACTGAAAAATAAAGTGTTCTCTGATCTGATTTAAAATTACTAGAAACAAGTAACTTGTTGCTAACTCATCCTAGTAAGTTCAGAAAATCAGAAAACAGTAGATAGCTTCCTTGTGAGATTAAACCTCTCTATGTATATTATAGGAACAACATTGGAAGAAACTAGTCTAAAGGCTTACCATGAAGAGGAGACTCAGTGACTACACTTGCCAATCTCCTCAATCAAAAGCACTACTCTGATTAAATCACAACACTAGAAAGTGGTGGATAGTTCTATCATATCACAAGTTATTAGTTCCTAGACAGAAAGCACAAAACTCCCTGTTTCTGATTCATTGTGGGAAACTCCTTCCAAGAGCAATAAGCAAAGAAGAAGAAACATAAAAACCCAAAATAAAAAAGAGCACAATTCTCCAGGCACCCATTATTCTAAAAGGAAGGGCCACTGCCACAGTCAAAATAGCTAGAAAACATTCAAAGGTGATTTCACAGCAGCGCATCCAAATATCAAGGTGCTATTGAAATTTTCTAATGAAATGTGGAATATTATTTTCCCATAAAAGGTTCAAGTTTTCATCTTATAAAAACAGAGGTGGTAGTAGGACACAAGGCCAGATAAAGTCATATTTCCATCAGATAACTTCTCACCACACTCATTCACACTTAAAAAATAAACATTTTCCCCAGGGGTCTTGGCACCTAACATTATTTCCACATTTAGAAATAATTTCTTTGTTTTAGATTGCTTACTCTTACTTTCTTCAAATGCTCAAGACAGGCAAGCTATGAAAATGGTCACATAGAATTCTGAGGACCAATTTTGAACTCAATGACTCTACATGTTTTCAAAGAACCCTCCTGGAGTGGACAGTGTTAGTTCGATATAACTAAATGAGATAGAAATAAACTCCTAAAATTACCACAAAATTAAGTGGAAAAGAAACAAAATCAAATTTGAGGCTCTGAGACTGAGATCACCGAGAATAAAAGAAAAAAATTTTTGGAAGACCCAAGGTGGTGTTTGGTTTGAGAAGGGTAGTAAGAGTAGGGTGGCAGTAAAGGGGGAAAGCAAGTTAGTTGAGAATAATATTGGTCAAGGTGACCTCTGACCCTGCCTACTTTCCCATCATTGTCTTTCCTCATTACTGCTTTACTTAATAGGCTCTTCCCTGTCATTAGTGAATCCATTGTGATAGAGGATGGATGGTTTCCAGTTGATAGACATGAAAAGCTATGCTTGGAACTGAAGGAAAAAACATAAGGAATGCATAGTTCCATTTGCCTGTGTCAAAATTACTTGGATAAATGAGCATAGAAAAATTACTTTTCTTCCTCATTTTATTTATTTATTTATTTATTTTTGCGGTCTGCGGGCCTCTCACTGTTGCGGCCTCTCCCGCTGTGGAGCACTGGCTCTGGACATGCAGGCCCAGCGGCCATGGCCCACAGGCCTAGCCCGCTCCGTGGCATGCGGGATCCTCCCGGACCGGGGCACGAACCCGTGTCCCCTGCATCGGCAGGAGGCCTCTCAACCACTGCGTCACCAGGGAAGCCCCCCTTTCCTTCCTCATTTTAGAATACTGATGGAACACTCATGTTAATCTCTGCATACAGATAGCATAGCTACCTAGGGGATTAATTATTTGTTTTGTGCACACCTTATGATCGCTCTCTTAAAAGAACTCCCAGAGCAATCCTTTATAAAGGTCCATTGCTATTCTGTTTTTCAGAGGCTAATGTACTCTATGAGGTTGTCTGAAAAAAGCAAAACAAAAAAGTTGTTTATTTGTTTAAATAGAGAAGCAAATGAATAAAACAGACAGGAAAGGTACAAGGAAAAGAAGTTGAAGTACAAGTTAGTCCTGTCTCTGACTTTGTGTCTGTCTTTGGCCCACTGCAAACCAATTTCCTTTTCTGTTTCTGAATTTTGAAGAAAAGTACATTGTATTCATATTCTTTTTCAGAGATACTCTAAGTGTTAAATACGCTAGTATGTGTCCTTGAGAAAGAAACTATAATACTCAGAAGAAGAATATTTGCAGTGTACATATTTCTTCAAAGTAAAAAGGAAGCATTCATTACAATAATGCCTCAATTTTTCAATTGAACTATAATTCAATTGAATAATACCAAAAATGAAAGTAAAAAGCAATAAGAATATCTACCCTTTAATTTCTTCGGAAGAATTAAGGTCCTTATGTTTTCTGGGGACACTAACAGGTGTCCGTTTGTTTTCCTATCTGAATTGCTAGAGCACTGATACAATCTGCTGCTTGATTAATAACTAATCAAGAAATATTTATCTAATACCCAAAGCATATGAGGCATTACAGGGGAATACAAGAAAAGCTTACACACTGGATATATAAGGGCCATATCCAGGGTGAGCCAAATTAGGAGTTAACAGTCATACACATAATACTTAAATTTTAAAAGCATTTTATGACTCTCAAAATCTGTTTAGCAATGGTCTCTTCATTTAATAGACATTGAATAATGTGAATTCTAAAAAGACGGAGAGCCAGAGGTCAAAGTGATAAAAACCACCACCGGATCTGGCATTTTGAAAGATGAGTTGAGTTTGAATAGGAAAGAATCAGACAACTACAGCTGAAAACTGCATTGGTCTTAATTTTCACAAGCAAAAACCTCACTAATTCCTTAAGGACACAAATATCATCTTTCCTATTATCTTCCTTCGGCTTAGTCGCCTACCTTACAGTGACCTGAAGAGCATTGTTGAATTTACCCATGGGGAGGATTGGTCCTTCTGTATGTCTTCAACATTAACAGGATACTTTACAAAACAGCTGGGGAGTTCAGGGTATAGCCCATGGCTGTGGAATGTAATTGAGCTCACAGACTCAAGGAGTCAATCCCTTCACTTAAGGATCATTAGCCTAAATTCCAAGGATCCCAGGAGGTGATTCCTTCCTACTCTGAATCCCCAGAGCCCACAACGCCCAGACAATGTCTGCTGCACACCTTCAGCACTTCTAATGAAATATTGTCTGTGAGCTCTTCATCTTCCAGTTGGTTCGTGTTATCTTTGCCTTACCTCCCAATTAAGCCCCAGAGCTCCTTGGGGATAGGAACTATGTCATCAGGGTTCTTTATCTAGGCTACCTAGCATCTGGCAAAATACCTGACATAGCATAGATGCATAATCAATGCTTGCTTTGTGCCTTCAAGTTGTAAATGCTGTTGCATATTTATGTCAAGGAAATGATGCTTCGTGCCTGGATTTTAAACTGTGACACTGGAGCAGGTGAATAACATCGAGCAGGCTATGTAAGTTCTTACAGTTTCTGATTATCAGGTAAAAGTCACTTAATTTGGTATTGTGGCATTCTAGATTTGGA
Source organism: Grampus griseus (assembly GCF_964374135.1). Classification (NCBI taxonomy): domain Eukaryota; kingdom Metazoa; phylum Chordata; class Mammalia; order Artiodactyla; family Delphinidae; genus Grampus; species Grampus griseus. The sequence goes on from NC_139009.1 coordinate 40,828,615, forward strand.
GAAGCTAGTAAAGGTCATCTATTCTGGACTCCTCAGTTTATACATAAGGAACCAGGCTAAGAGAGAGGGGAAGGGCCTTGCCTAAGATCATAAGTAACGTTGTGCAATAAGGGAAGAAACTAACATTTGTTTTGGACTTAGCATATAGTAGGCAATTTTATTTCAATGAATGAAGAGGCTACCAGATGTGGGTCACATGACCTCCTGGTTGAAAAGGCAACTTGTTATTTCTGTAAGAGTCATGGAAGGTGTGGAATACTATATACTCCTTTGTTTTCCTTTTGCTGTACTATTTCTGCCAGATATCCAGCAAAATATTTGTATTTTTCTGTACAAAAAGGTAAACATGTGGGCTTCCCTGGTGGTGCAGCGGTTAAGAATCCACCTGCCAATGTAGGGAACACGGGTTCAATCCTTGGTCTGGGAAGATCCCACATGCCGCAGAGCAACTAAGCCCGTGCACCACAACTACTGAGCCTGTGCTCTAGAGTCCCTGAGCCCCCAGGCCTGGAGCCTGTGCTCTGCAACAGGAGAAGCCACCGCAATGAGAAGCCTGCAATAAAGAGTAGCCCCCGCTCACCGCAACTAGAGAAAGCCCGCATGCAGCAACGAAGACCCAACACAGCCAAAAATAAAAATAAAAATATATAAATTAAAGGAAAACATGTGCTGGGTCACAGGGCCGGCTCTGGATAACTTAGTATGATGAGTTGTTTGAATCTGCTATTCACCATACATACTCTAAATAAACCTTCTGTTAGTTTTAATTGCTCCTAAAATGCTGTAAAGAAGGAAGTTCTACATCACCTCTCCCTCTAGCTCTTGATATAGCATTCTGAATTTTCTCCTCTCCTTTCAAGAAGTCATTGAATATTTGCGCTATCCTCCACGCTTCCTCTGTTCTCCTCCCTGCCATCTTTCTTTCTCAACCTCTCTAAATTAACTTATATTTTCACTTATTTATCGTTAGCAGGATCATGTTCCTTCTTTTCTCATCTTTCACTGTGTCCATCACTTACTTTTCCAATGAAACTTTCACTCTGTTTTCCTTGTCAGCACCATCTAATGAATATGATGCTTGACGAAGAATAAAGCCATGGATGCCATCGCTCACTCCCTGTGTCTAGCAATACAGATGTGCAAATCAGTTGTTTACTTTTTGTTTTAACCAGTAATATATTATTGTTTTCACTTAGTTTCCATCAAGAATATTTACTTCTATTTTTAAAAAAGAGAGATATGGAACATGGTAATTATATCCAGCTGCCAATAATGGAAGAGATTACAATTAAACTGAAATAAGGATGACAAATTACCAGAGACTTTTCCTTTGAAGTAAATCTATTTGCCTGACTACAGAGTCAAAATACAACATTCAGTGATTGTATCAGGGAGGAGGAGGTTAAGATTTAAACCTTAACAAGGACTTTAGATTTATTACAATACAAATGTTTGAAAGTCCTTGTATAAATGCCCTTTCCTGACCATCATTCATCTGATTCAGTTGTTGGTTCCAGGAAGTTGGACTGTTTTCAACCCAGAGTGTTTTAGTGAATGAAGGCAATGAAGACATCCTTGAGAGCTCTTCATGGGGCAGAGGGTGACTTCTCCAGAGGTCAGTGGTCTTAACACTAGCCTGGCAGGAGCTACCAGAGTATATTTCAGTGTAAAATTCTGTCTAGCCGTTTAATTCAAGTTGTAGTTTTTTATTTTGAAATCCCTTTTAAAAATATCTATTAAACCAAAAAAAAAAAAAAATGCCCACTCACATTAAGTATAAAAGCAGGTATAATGGTATGTACTCTATCTCCCAACTTTGTATTAAAGTATGTCATTATGTCTGTATGTTCACATATAATCATTTTAAAAACACTAAAAAGGCATACACCAAGCTAATAACAATAATTATATCTAGCCAATGGAATTATTGGTGATTTTAATTTTCTTTTAACTTTACTGTATTTCCTATATATGTATGTTATAAATGTACAGACTTACATTAATTTTATAACAAGGGAAAATCCTGCACATATTTTTTTATAAAGAAAGACACTACTTCTCCACCTGCCAAATGCCTGATGTTTTGCCAAACAATTCTTAAGTTTTCTAATGAGATCTGAATTACAGCACTTTTAAAATGGTAAATTTGAATTAATGTGTTTTGAAAAATAACTCTAGCAGATGGGAACCAGAGCCAAAGTAGAGTTTAACATTAAACCTTAAGCAGTGGGAAAGGTCCAATTTGGGAAAAATTCTATTGTCCCTTAAATCTCACTCCCACTGCTTTTTTTTTTCCCTACAGACGCAGATTGCAAATTTTGTTCTTTGGACATACAAGATAATAAAACTTGAAAAAAAAAAAAAAGAAAAAGTCCAGCCTGCATGATGATCTCCTGTTTCTTACTCAAGTCTTGTATAGAACTTCCCTCATTTATGTTGATGGGGTTCAGGACGCCCTACCCCAAATATGGCACCTTAGTATATTGAATATCTTAAGCTGAAGGAGTTTGAGAAAATGGCAGAAGTGACAGAAAGGTCACTGTGACCTCCCCTCTTTGTCCTTCTTCCCTGAAACAGGTTATAAAACTCCCATGTGAAAGGTACCCTCCCTGTACCAGGGGGAAGGAAGATATTCTCATCACCAGAGAAGGGGAATTTGGGGCTGAGAAATCTTACGAACAAACCTTCTTAAACTTACCCTTAACTTCCTAGTCAATTTTTCACCATTCACTACCTCCAAACCAAACTCCATTGTCTTGTCAATTCTTCCCAAATTTATTCTTTCTTTGTCTAAAAGTCATAAGAGCTTCCTTCTCAGGTCACTTCTTTGGGTCTTCATTCTTTTGTGAATGCTCCCATATTCATGTAAAAATTCAGTAAAATTTTATGTCTTTCTCTTGTTAATCTTTCATTGTCAGTTTAATTTTCAGATCCTACCAGGGACCCTAAAAGGACTGAGGAAAACTTTTTCCTCCCCTACAACATCAAAGCAAGCTTGCATTTCAAGATACAAATAAGATGCTCAGGAACCACGTGGGAGAATCCCAGGTGTCACACAGATTTCAGGTGGGTGTGGTGAAAAGAGACTAGGGAATAAATGTTTGGTGGTCACCATCAGCTCCTTATTTTGTATTGATTGGACTAACCTGCCAGTAATTGCAGCACAAGTCGGGGGAAAGCAACTGTGAATTACAGACTATTAAATTTGTAAGCATATGAAACTTCAATAATTATAGGTACATACAATCACTAACTAGACTTAGAAATACTAAGTATTTCTAGAAGAGTCTATTTCTAGAAAATACTCTTTGGCTGGTATGAGAATTTGCTTACACTTAGTAGTAGTATTGTTTATATTTGGATTCTTCTGAACTATTCAAAAATATTTAAAATCTGAGCTCTTTACCAAGTAAATTCCTGATTAATCCTTTTCCCAGCAAAAGTAAAAGGTATACCTCAGTTCACCATAGTTCGGAATTATTAAAACTCTGAACTCTAAAACAGATTTTCTCATTATAGACAGTTTATTGACACCATAAAATTGTAACAGACAAGCAAATTATATATTTATATATAAATATATAGATTTTTAAATAATTCTTTCAAACACTCACGTCATTTGTGTATATGCATGTGAATTTTATATATATATATATATATGCACACAGACACATATATATATAATTGCATATTTACAGTGAGATAGTGCACATGAAAACAATTCTGAATAGCTAAAAGGGTTACACATAATATAAGAAAGCAGTATGAAAACTACTGGAAAACAATGAAACAAAACACAAATAATACCAATATTTTGCAATCAACTGTTTGGCTACCTGATTTAAATTGCCTTTTAAAACTCCTGTGAAATCTAGTAATTATATCTAGCTGTCAATAATGAAAAGTATCACAATTAAACTTAAGGATGACAGACTACCATATACTCTGTTTATAAGGAAATCTGCCTGACCACTGAGGACTATAAACAAGATTTAGTGGAGGCAAAAGCTGGTGATAATCGTCTCATTCCTCTCTTTCACCCTTAATATTCAAATGGGCACTCAAAATGGCTACTATTTTTATTGGTGCAGTGTAACTAGAGGATATTTTAGGGGTGGCAATTTCCATAAAATTCTACTCTGCTTTCTTCAATCTTACTCTAAATGATGCTTTATGTCTAAACCATCAAGGTGTTAAAATATTTTAGGACAAGCTGAAACCCAACGAGAGCAAGTGATACATTTTAACAAGGTTTTTTAGGTCCCTGTCTTGTAAACATACAACTCAAGCTATATTTTTTGGCACAGTGAGGTCTCAACAAATTTACAGAGCAATGGAGAGACCCATTCATATGTGTTGTATTTATTTTAAATTAATTTTTTGCAACTATTTAAATGAATATTTGGCATTGCAAAAAATAATTTAAAAGTTGGATGTTCTGGTGAAAGATGGTAGAATAGTTGTACTTTTTCCCCATTTTTTTCCTCTCAATAAAATTTTTTTAAGACAAGAAGGATGAAAATTACGTCTCAATAAAACTAGGAAACAGCAAACCTATAAAGAAGTGCTTCCAACTGCACTGAAAATTGGCCCTAGGTAAAGGACAAAGCCACTGGAGTAGAGCAGTTCTGTAGGTAATGGACAGTGTGGTCTGAGTCCCTCAAAGGTAAATCGCACAACCTCAGGGGCCAAAGTGCTTGGAAGGGAATAGAGCTGGCTGTGAGGACACGATGCAGGAGAGTTACTGGGCCACTAGACATATCTGAATCAGGAAACATACAGGCATGCTCTTTTGCATAAAACAGATTACAGATTTAGTTATATGGTAGGGGAAAAGAAAGTTAAGAAAAAACTCTAGCTGTTCACTTTGGTGGGCTGAAGTAAATGATATGGACCATGCTAAGGCATGTGACATCAGCCTGTTAAATACCTGTGACCGGGAGTGAAGACTAAGGATAAAGAGACAATACATGAAAAAGAAGCTAACTGCTCCCCTAGTTTACCACCCCTGTATTTCCCCCATGCTATCATTCAACAAAACTTGACCTTGAAAATAGAAACCCCCTTTGGAAAATCAGAGGTAAGAAAAAAGCAGTAAATTGATGTGACAAAAAAATGGTAAATGAAGAAAAAACACCAGAAAAAATTCCTCCACAATTTACATAAAAACGATGGCACTCAAGTCTCTATGAAATCAAAAGAAAATATGGATTCTCTGAAACAAGAGCTAGAAGAAGAGACAAAGAGAATAAAAATGGGCTAGAAGAAAATGGGGGAAAAAAAGAAAGACCAAATGAAACTAAGATAGAAATCAAATAAATCCCCTTTAACAGTTAATTCTTCCTCTCTCCAAAAGAGGAAATCAATAGACAGAGCCTAAAGGTGATATTTCCTCAATAAAGGGATTGATCATAGTTTTTGAAAAAGAGACTGAACAAAATAAACACTGATTCCTTAAACACCAAGAGTAACAACTCATTTGCTCTGTTCCTTTAGAGGTCCTACCCGACTGGAGTGAAGCTACCAGAGAACAATGTTATCTTTTATGATGAACAACCAAATTTAGATGTCAGAGTGGGGGTTGAAGAAAAATCTAACTCCTTAAAAGTGAACGAAGTCAAAATTTTAAAACAGGCTTCAGTCCAACAGATTGTCTCTTTGTATGCTTAACTCAGGATAGAAGTGCAACATGCGTTACAAAATTGTTTTTTTTTTTTTTTTGCTGTATGCGGGCCTCTCACTGCTGTGGCCTCTCCCGTTGCGGAGCACAGGCTCCGGACGCGCAGGCTCAGCGGCCATGGCTCATGGGCCCAGCCGCTCCGCGGCATGTGGGATCTTCCCGGACCGGGGCACGAACCGGTGTCCCCTGCATCGGCAGGTGGACTCTCAACCACTGCGCCACCAGGGAAGCCCTGTGTCACAAAATTGATGCCAAATAACTTAGAAGCTTTCCGTTATGTTTTGAATGACAAGGTATTGACCATGGCTTCCGCTAAACAGGCTGAATAAAAACTGATTCTTTAAACACCAAGAATATCATCACTCCATTTGTTCTATTCCTTTAGAGGTCCTAAATAATTGGAAGTGGAGTTGCCGGACAACAACGTTGTCTATTAAGGATGAACTACCAAATTTAGATGTCAGAGTGACGGTTGAAGAAAAATGCTTGAGTGGAAAATAAATGAACAGCCACAAAGTAAGCCCAGTCTACTTGCCTAAGCCTTGTGTTATTAACTAGAAGGATGATTACTGCAGCAAGAAGCTATAGCTTATAAAAATTCTATGAAAATCAATAAAGATTTACAGACTAACTTCTACAAAGATTTGATTTGTCAAATATTAGTGTAACTTGCTTTATTCAGCACATGCATTAGATTTCTAAAAATATTAAAGACAGATATTCACACTGAAATCCAAATGCAGTATTTTTAAAAACCTTTTCTTTTTCAATATCCAAAGTTTCAGGCAGAAAAAGAAATCTATGCAATATGGCTAGTGGTCCCCTTACAACATCATGGAGAACATAATTGTCCCCCACCTTGACCTTTATTCAAAGGATTGGGTTCCTCACCCAAACTTTGTCATTCCACATTAACCCTTTATTATGCCAATTAATTATTTATTCATTGAGTCCCTTGTAATTCATTTACATGTCTGATCACTTCCCCATCATGGTAAAATTCACCCTTGCAGTTTAGGTAAATTATGGAACCCTTGTTTGCTCCAAATATACCTCCTTCAAATTTAAAAGAAAACTGGCTAATCCTAGCTTCCTGGATTTTGGGTGCCCAGTTATCTAAGTATTAAATATTAGAAATTAATTTGCTGTATAACAGTAGTGTCAAAGGCCAGGTTTGTTTAACGTGTCCTGTGTACTGCAAAATGAACTGACACCCTCAATCACTGTTTCATGATGGCAGTAATAATCATATTATAGCCATTACTACCTTGCAGGAAAGCACAATTCTGCAATTTAAATTCAGCCAGTTTAAAATCAGAGGCTAAAGTGAAAAAAGGAAATATTTAAAGGAAAATGCCCTATGTATTCAAGCAGTGCTTCCTCAACAACAGAAGGGAAGACACTCAAAAGAAGCAGGAAGTAAAAGGCTCCTTGATGTCTCCTTTGATTTTTAAGGAGGTGGTATGTATTTGCAAGTTAGTTTCCATACCTTCACAGACAACCCTTCACCTTATGAAGACCACACAACTGTTAAAAACAAATAAACTAACACTGTATTCAGAAGATACATAGAGCCAAGGAGTAACGTGAGAACAGGGCCTGCTATTAAGAATTTTTACTTTTCCTTGACTGGAAAAAAAGTCTCGAGTGAAAGACTAGTACTCTGCTGCTTGCTGGCTTTCTTAAGAATGTAGGAAGCCCATATTGTTTAGCTAATAGTAGCCCACAAAGGGTCTGATCTATCTTTATTGTTTTCTTTTCTTTTTTTTTTTAAGCCAGGAACTTATAAAATGTAGTGTCTAGGTCATATTTGTTTTGAGCACTAAACTCCAAGGAGAAATTAATAAATATACTTTAGTTTAGAAGGATGTCCTCAGGACAGATCAGAGCTGAACTGATTTCGTAGCACACCCAGTAAAGCACGAAGTGCTGTTAAGACCACTGTGTCATTGTGTCTACTTACACAACTCCCAAATATGGATTCTGGGGTGGGGACTACAAGGAAGGCCTCCAACCTTATTTATGTTTTAATGCAACCTTCAACTTACTTCACATCCTTCTATACAATCTACCATTATCAGAAATATGTGCTTAGCACAGTGTTAGGGAAAAAAGAGAAACAATGGTTCTGGGTGGCAATTAAATTACCACTATGCTTAAGGCACTGGTTATTCTAAGGAATCTGCCATGTGCTCAAATAGTATTGAAATCTTTTTGTTGTTGTTGGAGTAAAATCGCTTTACAATGTTGTGGTAGTTTCTGCTGTACAATGAAGTGAATCAGCTGTATGTATAACTATATCCCCTCCCTCTTGAGCCTCCCTCCCACCCCCCGCATCCCACCCATCTAGATCATCACAGAGCACCAAACTGAGCTCCCTGTGCTATACAGCAGGTTCCCAGTAGCTATCAATTTTACACATGGTAGTGTATTTATGTCAAACCTAATCTCCCAATTTGTCCCCATATAGACCAAGTACTGCATCTCCCGTTAAAAAAAAGCCTCAGTGTGGCACTTATAATCTGAGAGAAACAACTTAAATTGGGCACAAAGTGTCACTCAGGACCATTACATGTTTTGAATAAAAGCTCTTTACAGGGGTTTATATTTACATTGAAGAGTAAGCATCTTACTGAAGTATGATGGCATTTACTTTACCACGTCAGAAAAATTCTACAAAAGCATCAAAACTGAAAGATGAAAATGTGACCTTATTGAGCAAAAGACCATTCTGCGCTCAAAATAGTACAATATAGGATGACATCCAATGAGAGTGCAGCGAAATACTGCACACCGGTTGAGACAGCAACAGTACCAAGCCTTCTGGGGATAATTCTAGTAAGAAATTATTTAAAATACAGAAGAACTTAACCTGACAAATCATTCAAAGAACACAGAAGTACTGTTTTAGCTACAAACAAGATACACTTTTGAAATAATAATTCCTAAGATTAAAAATGTCATGCATATCCAGTTATGCCACAAACCATTCACTCATCCTTCTTACCAAGTTCAAGTTTCTCTACCCTTATTCTGCACTTCAAGATTTAAAAGAATATGTGTTCAAAGGAACAGCCTGATATCTGCAGAATCATTTGTCAGAGGCTATCAGCTAACATGTTCCTATTCCCTGGGGACCACCCTTCAAATTGCTGACCTGTCCAAAATAGAAATAATGGTGTTGGTGTGACTGCTTGTACCTTATCCATCAAACGACCCATCAGTTGCTTGTCAAATTACACAACGATCTATAAAACTACACTAAGATAACGGTTATCAAATTTATAATAATACAGGTGTCAACATTTTACATTTAATAGGAAAATAGATCCAATCTAAACACTAATAGTTTAAAAGTTATAAAATGTATTAATATAATATATACCTTGATAATAATGAGCCCTCAGCAGAATATGCTAGCAAGATATAGTTTTTTGTTTATAAATTTATTTTGTTTATTTATTTTTGGCTGTGTTGGGTCTTTGGTGCGGTGTGTGGGCTTCTCATTGCGGTGGCTTCTCTTGTTGAGGAGCATGGGCTCTAGGTGTGCGGGCGTCAGTAGTTGTGGCACACGGGCTCAGTAGTTGTGGCACACGGGCTCAGTACTTGTGGCTCACGGACTCTAGAGCGCAGGCTCAGCAGCTCTGGCACACGGGCTTAGTTGCTCCACGGCCTGTGGGATCTTCCAAGACCAGGGTTCGAACCAGTGTCACCTGCATTGGCAGGCGGATTCCTAACCACTGTGCCACCAGGGAAGTCCCTAGCAAGATATTTTTTATAGGAGTAAAGGAATATACAAAACTGGAGAATAAAGTACCAAAAGTGTTACATCCACGTGACCTTCTTTTCCACTCAGTTAACTCTTCTTGTTCTCTCCCATGATCTCCCAGGATCATGGTGACCATAAAGAATTAATTATCCTTGGTTGGGTAAGTTATTAATAAGATAATGATTCATTAATTAAAATATTTACATGAATGACAAATGAAACAACCCTGATGAAGCTTTTTAAGTAAATCAAACTGAAAATGTGTCCTGCTGTTCTATTAAAGGCTGTCACAAAGCCCTAGATAGTACTTGTTTATAGACGACTTTGAAAGATAAAATATTTGCTTTGTAGCTGTCATTGTTGACAAAGTGCCAAGAATCATTTTCAGATTAGTAAAGATAATACAATATTAAGTGATTCATAAGTCAGAATATAAAACAGAAAAGTTAGAGTGAACATAGCTTGAAAACATTATCTCAAAAGAGATTAATTTTAAAATAATATGGCAGTACACTAAGCCACTTACTTTTAACTTTAAATGTTAGTTTATCTCGGAATTTTAATTCAGGTTTCCTTCCCATTAAGAAAAAGTACTCTATGAAAAAGCTAAGCTTACAAAGCGGATATGTCAGAAGTCAATTATTCACATTACAAAATACATTATTACTTTGCAAAATTATTAATAAGATTACTTTAAATCAATAAGCTTTCAAGGTGTAAATCCCCTGAGATTTTCTGATGCTACCATTTGTCAGGAGCACACAACCACATGGCCATGTGGTATGGATCATGACAAACGTCAGCCTTTGGAGTCCAGCAGGCTCCAACTGAAATCCCAGCTCTGCCATTTATGAGCCCCGTAACCTCAAGCTGCATTTAACCTGTTGGAACCTCAGTTTCCTCATCTGTAAAACAGGGATAACAAACACCTCCTCTGAAGAACACTCTAAGGATAATCTAAGACAAATACAGTAGGTAGTTAATAAGTGGTGACTACCTTGTTAATATTAAATCACAGACTATAATTCAAACTCTCTGAGGCCCATTAATTAGTAGCTTGGGATTTCTAACTCAATATTCTTCCACGTCTGAAGTGGACATAGGATGCTTTTACAGAGCTTTTCCTCAGGGAAGAATATGATTGATGCAAGACAGTGTTCTATTGTTTGTTTCGGTTGTTTTTTGGTTTTGTCTGTTTTTAAGTACTGGAGGCTTGGAACCCATTTTGAACAAGCATAAGTTAAGGGTTAAAAATGTTTATTTGGGGGGCCATGTTGAGTGGGGGCCAAAGCAAATTGCATTTTTATTATTTTGTATTAAAAATCCATAATTGTAGAACAAAAACAACATTAAAATCTTGTTCTGTCCCTTGTGGTAACGTGAATGTGCTGAGAGCCTTGGTGACCCTCTATTCAGATTTAAGCCCTATATTTTTATAACCATAGTTAGTGAAGTCATTTAATATTTTTGTGGGGCTGTTGAGGACCAAATGAAAAAATACCTAGGAAAGTATCTAATGAATTGATAAACATCGTGTAAATATTAGTTACCATTACTATTAATGACAGAAATGGGCTCCTGGTCCCTGCCCTAAGGAAGAAAGTGAAGAAGTCCCCTTCCACAAACCAAAAGCTTGAAGACAAACTGTTTCCAATTAACCCAGGAATTCAGGATAAATAAGGCTCAAAACCCCGGATAAATAAGGCTCAAAAAATGAGATCCAATCTTAAATTAATTACGTGGTATAAACTCTTTTAGAAACTAAACTTACACCATGATCTACAAGTTTCAGGGCCCAAAAACATAAAGTAAAAGTAATTTCTATTAGCAGAAGAATACCCCAATTTTTTCCCAAACATCTTTAAAATAAACATATCAAAAAAGACAGAGCTTTAAACTCTGTTTGGTCTAAAGAAAAATATTTATGACTATTGAGAAATTGATTCCTATCATAGAATTATTTACCTAAAGCAGAGCTCTATTTCATCCTGAGGTATGAGGCATTGATATATTTAATCAAAATGTTTTACAGTTATTACTTTTTTTACTTTTATGGTCTTCTGCATCTGTGTTATATACCAACAGTTTTAGAGCATTAAGTGAGAAGCGGGAAACAGAAGATGTGACTGGAAAGATAGGCAGGTCCTGTAGCATAAAGCGCTTTATATGCCATGTTAAGGATTGTGAAATTTAGCATTTGAGCGATGGGGATCCACTAAACATTTTTAAGCCAAGGAGAGAACACTTATATTTAATTTTAGGCAGATCACTCAGACAGCAACATAGAGTATTTTTAAGGCATGCATCACAGCATCAAACTAAGACATAATTTGAAGTGTGGCATAAATGGTATAATTTTGGTCATATTGTTGACTTTCTATTTTTACATTATCTCCTTTCATAATGTGAAATCAGATGGATTCTTTGAAAACATGAATCAGTTCCAAACAAAATCCAACTTAACATTTCTTCCACAGTTTGATGACTAATTGGAGCAATAAAATAATTTTGAGTAAAGTGAGGCAGAGAGACACGTGTTTTGAGTATCAGGGGAATTTACCAGTTAACAACATTATCAATCCTAATCTCACTTTGAAGTCAAAGAGTAACCAAATCAACATCTTCTTTGGCTTCAGTTAAGCCAAATAGACCTCTTTTACTACAAATGCTTGTTTAAACTCTTTGAGTCATGGATAACTTATCTGTAACATGGGGGTAATAAGATAAAACTCACATACTTCCTTATATTTTTGAGACTGTAAGCTCTGTGAAGGAAAAGACAAGCAGTGTATGCCACCTTCACATATTTATTATATGTTGTCCAAAAAAGAGTCACAGGCTCCAGGGCTGCCTGGCACACAGTAAGGAAGGAATGGATGAAAAGAGAAAAGAATTGTCAGATGAGATAATAAACGTGAAATTGCTCCACAGACCGTAATGTTAGTTATTACTGTTGTTTTTGTTTTGCCTATTCCATAAGCAGTCTCTAGCTTCTTTTAAAGTTATTAGTTATGAGAGGATGCTCTGAAAATACTTTTCCTTCAACAGAATAAAAAGCTACCATCCCTCAAGATGCATTTAAGTCAATTATTTTTCCAGAAATGCTTAAGGAATGAACAAGAGCCCTTAAGAGTTACTCTGCTGGTAATCTTAAATATTGGTCTTGTTTAAAATACAAAATGCCATGCCAAAAAGGAATCAATAACTTCTTTTTTTTAAAATAAATTTATTTATTTTCGGTTGCGTTGGGTCTTCGTTGCTGTGCGTGGGCTTTTCACTAGTTGCGGCGAGCAGGGGCTACGCTTTCATTGCGGTGCGCGGGCTTCTCATTGCGGTGGCTTCTCTTGTTGCGGAGCATGGGCTCTAGGCGCACGGGCTTCAGTAGTTGTGGCTCACGGGCTTAGGTGCTCTGTGGCATGTGGGATCCTCCCGGACCAGGGCTTGAACCCGTGTCCCCTGAACTAGCAGGTGGATTTTTAACCACTGCACCACCAGGGAAGCCCAATAACTTCCTTTTCTGGTGCAGAATTTTAAGGCTCCAATTTGAACAAAGAAACTTAACATTGGATGCCTTTTGTAAAGATTGAAGAATACACTGACATCTCTCTACTTGATGATTTGTTAGTTACTCTTTAAATGGAAGGATATCAGGTGTCCTGTATGTCTGAGATTATTTTTCTTAGCTTATTTAAGTTTTTCCTTTTCTACTACACATAACGCCACATATCTGAATCTGGAATCAGAGCGTTTAATATATGCTGTCCCTTGTAATATCTATATTTTCTGTCTCAATACCTTCTGCATCTCAACAGACATCACCAGTGGTCACTATTAACCAGGTCATTCTCATTAGAAACTCCAGGCTTATTATTCTCAAGGCTAGATTTGGAGAACTCTAGGCAAATGCCTTAAACTCTCTCTCTGTCTCTCTATCTCTATTTCTGTCTCTTTGTTCTACTTCTCCTAAGCAGAGCAAAGTTTTTTGAGAGAAAGAGTTTCCTTTATTCACTCCTCTCCATACAAACAAAATGCTATGGGTTGCTATGGTGCCTAGTTTTCACTGCATATGCAAAATCGAGAGAGTGTTGCCTTTGAGGCTTCTCAGTCAACAGTCATTGATGAAGGCTAACAACAACATTTCAGTTCCTTAAAAGTGTCATTTCTCGCCATGCCTCAAGGCCTGTGCCTGTGCTGTACCATCAGCTTGAAATCTTTTACCTGGCATTTCTCCCCTCTTCGGCTGACGAACTCCCACTCACCCAGCAGATCGCACTTCAAATGATGCTCCTCTAAGGAAGCCTTTGCTGGCCTCCCACACTAGATGAGTCTCCTATTATGTGATTTTACAGCAGCTGCTTATACGTTCTTCTTCTACGACACTTATAATCGTTTCAAAACTACTACATATTTTGGGTTCTTTTAATAATGGCTGTCTCCCACAATGGCTATAAACTGCAAAGGGCAAAGACTACATTTACTTTTTCTCCATCATATCCCCAGCACCTAGGAGAATACATTGTAGTTACTAAATGCTTTCTCTTCACTCCATTTTAACTCACCAACCCAATTCTAGCCTCCAGCTGCCCTTGTCTACTTAAAATAGGAAAATCTGTGGGGTGAGGCTGGAGATTGTTGTTATGTACTATTTGGTATTTTCAAACCAAGTGAAACATGTATATTTTAATTTTGCTTAAAAAGAAAGCAGGTAGTAATTTAAATGTTTCAGAAGGCAAAAAAAATCTTTCAGAAATAATTTCATGAAATTCCACCTTATGAAATGTTTCTATAAATTTGGAGTTTGTTTTACTTGCATGCCACTTGCTAGAGCATTATCTATGTTTAAGTCCCTCACTTACACTAAGACCCATATAAAAAGAGTTTCAAATTACCCACACAGCTCACTTTTCAATACATAGTCAATTTGATATTCTATAAAATTGCCTATTTGACAACAAAACTTGAAAAATAGCATGAGAGAATGAAATATTCTCAACTTGCAACCGTTATGGAAAGCAACAGAGAAAAATTTAACCAAAAGATCCCTAAGAAAAGATGTATCTCAAGAAGAAGATTTAGGTAAGGCAGTTAACCAGTGAGCTAGTTAAGAAACCTAGTAGGGCTTCCCTGGTGGCGCAGTGGTTGAGTCCGCCTGCCGATGCAGGGGACATGGGTTTGTGCCCCGGTCCAAGAGGATCCCACATGCTGCAGAGCCCGTGAGCCATGGCCGCTGAGCCTGCGCGTCCGGAGCCTGTGCTCCACAACGGGAGAGGCCGCAACAGTGAGAGGCCCGCGTACCGCAAAAAAAAAAAAAAAAAAAAAAAAAAAAGAACAATAAAACAAATAAAAATAATCCAGGTGACTGTGCTAAACTGTTCAAATTCAGCACCTACATATTTTGTGCACTTATGTCTCAAATTTAATATCTCTTCCTATAATTTCCTCATTTGAAAATTAATCCATGTCTTCTCTTTCTACGTTCTTCAGCCCCAAATGATAAACTTTTAATCTTTCACTATGATTTTTAATATGCCCTTAGCATTGGAAAGCATGAAAAATTCTAGGGGGGAAGGTAACTACAAATGGATAGAGATTTTTTATCTTCCAAAAGGGTGTTTATATAACTTTTTTTAAGATGTTAACCAGTATTGAAGGACTGTTTTCTTCTTAACACTGCCCAGAGCTCATACTGTCTGAATATGAGTAAGTCTTATTTCCCTAAGATGGGAACAGCAACAGAGGGAAGATGACTAATATAGCATGTTTCTCAAGATAAGTTTGTTTTCTACCATCTGACTGTAGGATGTAGTCTTTATTAGGGTACAAATGGATTATAATGGAATGGTCTGGTTTCTGTTTCCATATTTTATCATTCTCACAGTCTACCACATGTTAGATAAAACAACATCTTAAACAAATGAAAACAAGTGTTAGTTGCTGATAAGAAGATTCAAGTTTCCATATGTTATAGCTTGCTTTCTTCATTTAAGAAATGGTATTCACAAATATTTTTGAAATGTATTAAATTTTTTCCTTTGATAACCTAGGAAGATTTCTAGACTGTCATTTCCTGACACATCAATTTATAAGAATCTTATAATTTGAATTTGGGAGGTAAGGTACTCTACTGTTGCGGGTAGGACCTTAACCTGGTAGAGAGCAGGTATAGACACAACAAAGAAGGAGGTAACTGAAATGAAAGTATATATTACTGGTGCACAACTTGAATACATCTTTGACGCTTTACTTAATGTCTAATCCAAACAAAAACTCAAAGAAATCTTTTTCTTGGATGTTTGAATAGTATGTAATTATTTTGCATCATATGAGTAACTCTTCGTCAAACATTTACTAAATACCTGTTTACTAGGAGTTGTATTTAATAATGGGGCTAAAGCAGTGGTTGCCAAGTGGGGGGTGAATTTGCTCCCAGGGAACATTTGACAATGTCTGGAAACACTTTTGGTTGTCACAACTGGGAGAGAAGTGCTACTGGCATCTAGAGGGTAGAGGCCAGCAATGCTGCTAAACATCATACAATGCACAAATGAGTCCTCTAGAACAAAGAATTACCCAGCCCCAAAGATCAATAATGCCAAGGGAAGAAACTCTGGAATAAGTACATAAGGATGATTTACCAGGGCACAGAACTGGAGAAAGAATACCTTTTAGGGAGGTGATTGTACGAATCCTAGTGAGAAGAGACAGATCCCTGAACTAAAACAGTTAACGTTGGAAATGGAAAGGAAGAGTCAGATGAAGAAATACTAGGGAAAGACCACGGACAAGATACAGCAATTGAGAGCTATGAGGGAAAGAAGTAAGAAAGACGAGATTTCTGACTTTGGTGATCCAGTACTGACTGTCAATACAGTGGAACAGGTAATGCAGAAGGTAAAACAGGTCTGGACAGAAAGCACGTTTGACTTTGGAAATGCTGAGTTGGAGGAGACTAACACTTAAATGGAACCAACTGCTAAGTGGTATTATACAGATGAATGTATAACTCAGCGGAGCCCTAAGGTTGAGATTAAAAAAACAAGGATTAATCATCAAATAAGTTGAAGTTTTACACATTATTATTTATTAAAAGAGATGATTGTTAGAAATGCCTTTTCACAAAGCAACCATGATGTTTGAAGCTGGGAAACTTAATTTCCTCCATAATGGAGACGTTCTCCTCTAGGACAAATATGCATTTTGTGCTAGTGATGTTTCCCTTTTCCCCTCCAATATTATTCTCCACACTTATTCACTGTCCTTTTATATGAATGTGTGATGTAAGTCAAGAGTGAGAGAAGAGACGTCTCATTAGAAACCAGGAACTGTTTGATGTATTTGCCAAAACTCTATATAATTTGGCTTCTTTCCTACTACTTAAAGTGTCATTTCACTATAATTCTAAATGCAATTTAATATTAGCTATGAATTTTCAGGGTAGGCTTAATTAATCAAGACATTAAATTAAAATACATGTTGCAAATATATGCATTACAAACACATTTATATAATTTATAAATAGCTGTGTATATAAATTACTTATCTATAAAACATACAGCATTTCACTGCTGTTAATTTCAAATAGGATCAAGACACATGAATTCAGGGCAGAGGAAGGAAATAGGTGATACCTGTACATTCCATAATCAGCTAAATTTTGGCAAACTCATTAATTTTTTTACAAGAAAAAAGACAATATTCAGAATTCTAAACCTCAAATGGTAGTGATGCTTCCTGAGCCAACCCAGTTATTGCTAGCACTTACATGCTAAGAAACAATTAGAAATTAATCTTTTAAGTGAAACCGGAAGACAGTTTTGGAAGACAATTAAGGAAGATAATTAAGTACAATAGTGAGAAAATGGCTTTCAGATGTGTTCTGAATAAACAGAACCAGGCATTTTCTCTACTAAACACATATTGAAAAGCACAAACTTTCAAAGTTCACATTTAGAAACAAGAAAGGAAAAATCAACAGGTGAAACTTACTTGTGCAAGGTAATTCATGACAAATGAGTAGTACTCCTTTCACCTCAAAGGAAAAAGTTCATGTGGCATTTATTATTTCATTTACCCAGTACTTTATCCCCATTAGAAGAAGCTCTTTTTCACCAACTGCTAAATCAATGCAATTTACTCAGTTGGGTTTGCTTTGCAGGAGTTGTTTTGTGTGTAACAAGAGAGCAAGAAAATAAGGATTTTTAAGTGTCACACTTCCCTCCAAATATCCTCTATCAAAGATACAAGTGGTTCCTTGATATAAGAGACAGGCATAACACCAGGCCTGTGTTTTATTATAGTCATTAAAATTGTCCTATTTGAGCCTCCTTTCTGATTAATAAGCTGAGAAAACAGTGTCGGCGGGCAGCTAAGAAGATAGCCCTAGTTTCCTGGGTCCTCTCGCCAGCCGGGCAAGGGGATCTTGCTGAAGGGACTGTGCAGGAGCAAGGAACGAAGGAGGCTGTGGCTGCCTGATAATCTACTGCTTTGGACTGTTTGGAGTTAGGAGGGCTGGTTTAGACCAACAGTGGAATGGAAGGAGGTTTGAAAGAAATAACACTGGCAAAGTCAGATCTCCTCTGTACAAAGAGTGGGGGCCAAGAAATGAATGCAGCGGTTTAGAAGGCACTCTGGTGTGTGCGGTTGACAGTCTGAATAATGAGCGCTTTCTTCAGAGGAGACTGGCACAGGCGCCCTTTCCAGGACTGCATTTTATCTCAGGGCCCATTTGCCTGCAGCTGAGGTACTATTACCAGTCGAATGTGGATGTAATATAGCCAGGTGATACCAGCATATTTCTATTTCTAGAAAGATAGCAGAGAGAAACCCTCCAGTGTAATCATGCTAGTGTACGCTTACCGTAGGAGGGAAAGAGATTTTTCATTTTTTGTTCCTGGAGCTGAACCACCAAAGTTGAAAGAAAAAAATAAGGCTCCGAATTAAGGGGGGAAAATCTGATGTTAGGAAACGTTGCCTCATGTGCTTTCCCACTCCTGGGAACTATTTATTAAATAGGCCCTACTTTGCCGAGGAGAAAAACCAAGGTGGACAGATGTTCAACACTGCCTTTGCAACCCATAAACCCGCTTCTAGAGAAGCATTCATCTCTGGAAGTCAGGAACCCCCAGAAAGGCCATCCTCCTATGAGTCACAAGGGAATGTCCCCACTACCAGCCAGAGGTAATTTTACCATGCCAGAGGCCTGCCGGATTTCCAAGAGATGAGTATCCTGCTCTCTCAGACATATTGTTTTGATATTTCTTCCGTAAGGGCAAAGTCTCTAAATAAATCCAAACTGACTTTTATTTGAAAAAAGCAAGTGTACTTGGTGTGTCCAGGAACTTTAAGTCACAGAAGCAATAAATTCCAGCACCCTGTTTCATCTAAACAAAGGGGCCTCCGAAAACAGTTGTTATTTACAAGGTCTGCAGAGCCTTGAGTAAGCATTTTCCCAGCAGCCATGGAAGGTTCTAACACACAGCATTACTGCTACAGAGCCAGCTTATTAAACCTTAATGGTACTTTTAAATGCTTTACACCAGGGCTGCAGATAACTCACCCACAGCATGGCTCCTGGAAGCTACCCCAACTCTGCAGCTACCCTATGGCATACCACCTTTCAACCTGAAATACCTAAATACTGGTTTCCTCATTTCAATCAAGGATCAGCTAACTAAGGCCATGGGCCAAATCCCACCCCACCCTCATCTCCTTTTTTGTATTATCAGTGAATGAAGAATGTTTTTTACGTTTGAAAATGATTGAAAAGAAGCCAAAGAAGAATATTTTGTGAGACATGAAAACTATATAAAAGTGAAATTTCAGTGTCCATAAATAAAGTTATATTGGAACACAGCCACACCCATTCACTTATACATTGTCTAAGGCTGTCTTTGCACTACAATTGCAGAGTAGTTGTGACAGAGACGCATGGCCCACAAGCTGAAAACCTTTACTACCTGTGCCCTTTAGAGAAGAAGTTTGCCAACCCCTAACTTACGGCATTATCAGTCATTTTCATCCTTTAACAGGTTCTGAAATGCATTATTAGCAATTTAAAGGAGGGTTCCATGTCAGCCTCTTCACCTGAGGTCAGAATTGATCACTGCCTCACAGGCATGCCTGCTGCCCCCACTTGAGGAAAGCACCCAAGAATTCCGGGTGGGCTAACCAAGGATCAAGGTCTCAGAATGGTACCTTTAAAAAGTTCAGGACTGACTTAAGCAATGTGAAGCTTTAAAAGTAATATGACAGATCCTTTTTCTCCACAAACAGTACCAAAGCTTACAGATCAAAATGAGTGTTGTTCGCTTCCACGGAAACGCTTTGAAATTTGTTGCAAAGAAGCTGCCAGGGCTCAGAACGTATTTGGAGTGCACCTTCGACGTGGCCTTCAGAACCTCTCTTTTGATTACTTTTTTGTTTTTCTTTTTTTTTTTAACATCTTTATTGGGGTATAATTGCTTTACAACGGTGTGTTAGTTTCTGATTTATAACAAAGTGAATCAGTTATACATATACATATGTTCCCATATCTCTTCCCTCTTGCGTCTCCCTCCCTCCCACCCTCCCTATGATTACTTCTTAAATAGTCTCAATGATGCCAAATTTTGATCCATTAAACTTGGATGTGATTCATATTTTTAACCTTAAATCATCCAGAACTAGAGCCAGCGAATAAAAAAGAGAAGCACATCGCCTGGAATAGAAGGGGGCCTTGATAAACATTTGTGGAAGGAACTGAGCTGGTTCAATATAAAGTGAGCCGAATGCAACTTAAAGGAATGAAAACCAGCTGAAGACATACATGGACATCCATTATCTGCGCCCCCACGTGTGCAGATCCTAAATCTTTCTGCTACACTCATTAGGTCCCAAATATTTCTGGCTTTCTGGGCTCCTGAAAGATTTTCTCCCTTTTCTACCCAACTCCTCCCATCCTTAAGCCTGCCTCATGGTCCAACTTTGTCTCCGCTTCTACTTGACATCTGGCTGCTCACTCTGGACTTCTGGAGTCATATCTCTTCTCCACTACTCTGACCAGTTCTGATCAATATGCTTCCGCAGCTGTAAACAAAATCATACCGGAAATAGTCCTCAACCCAAAGTGCTTTCCACATTCACAGACTTTCCTGAGGGAAGTGGCCATAAAGATTCCTTGCTTACAAGATGGCAACCCTGTCCATGAGAGGCACACACACACCATACCACAGGCCAAGGCAGCCAGCCCTCCAGAGGGAAGAAACAAGGGAGACAGGGATCTATGAAGCAGCATGGAGCTCTCCATGGAGGAATCCCACCTGTTTGAAATCTCTGTGCTGAATCCAAGTAGAACTTCTCTTGGGGGAACAGGAGACAATGGTATAAGTAAAGGAAAAACGGAGGAAGGAGACACAGGAAATGAGAAGTCACCAGGAATAAGTAGGATCATTCGAAAGAGAAATATACGCTCAAAAATCAGAGGGACAGGAAGATGAACCATTGGAAAAGTGCCCTCTCAGGGGTAGAGGGAGATGGTAAAGTGACCAGTTCACTAGATTCGCTATGATATTTCAAGTAGTATGACCACGTTCTAGTTCTTTATAATGTCTGGCTATGTAGCTACTAGGAAGGCTTCCTGTATTTTCTGACATTCCCACTTCTCACAGTAACCTAAGTGGATCTCTTCTTAGTAATCTGAAAAAAAATCTGTGTCCATAGAAATGTGACTTATTTCCTATGCATTTAATAATTACTAGCTCTGATGGCTAGAGCAGAAAATTCTAAAACTGCTTTGAGTACCATCAGTACCTTTGTAGTAAGTGTATATTGTCCCAGGTAACTTCCTAAAAGATAACATTTCTTTGGACCCTCTGAAAAGGTTTTCCAAAATGAGTTTCATGACTTTTTCGCTTCTTCCATTGAATGTGTCATTTTATGGAGTAACATAAGAGCAAAAGGATTCATTTACAACACCTTAGAGAGTGATAAGACAGTCTAAATTACCAGCTAGATATCTGTAGAGCAAATGTGACTTATCTCTAATCCTTATTTTCTAGGAAATGCTCAGTGTTTCCACTACATTTAGGGAAACAACAATAACAAGTGTATGTATTTACAATATCTGAAAGGAGTTACAACTGAAGCGTTTTACAGGTTTCTCTTGCAATGTTACATATTCTGTTATAAAAAAATAAAAGAAACTAAGAGATAGCAAATAGTCATTCATTCATATGTAAATTAAGTAAGATTCACTATGTACTAAGAACCGAAGGTAAGTTGGATAAGATATTGTCCTTGTCTTCATGAAACTCCTGGTGAAGGAGAAAGATACCTAAACGGAAAACACAACAAAGCATCCAGGAGGGACACCTGCTGCAGCCCGGGGTGGGAAGGAGGCTGAGTTCAGGGGAACTTCCTACAGGAAAAGTGCTTGAGCTAAACCAAAAGGGTGAGGCATTTCCTGCCATGTCTGGGCAGTCTGATCTCTGTGGTTTGATGAGTAACATACATTAGGACCTCTTGACCAAAGGAGCAACAGCACTGATCAGTGAAAGGAAGACAATGGGATAGTGAATCTCTTTCATTTTCAAAGAGTCCCTGTACTAATATACAAATTCTCCCGGGAAGGTTTAGACCTCAAGTTTTTGCAGGTAAAACCTTATCCCTAGCAATTGATGGAGGAGAGGATAAAGGAACTCCAAAGAAAGAGGGAAGAAGAATTGTTTCCTAGGAGTTACTGCTTGGTCCAGCCCTGACTTTGGACTTGTAAGAATTTATACTGGACAAAACATATTAACTATTAAAATTACTCTGCCTGTGCATATGCCTAGAAAAGGTAAATCATGCATATTTCTCACATTCCACATTCTGTGCTCCTGTTCCTGCTTCCCCGGCCCTAAACTTCACCCTACCCTCCACTGGGTACGATAGCATATGGTGTCAATTAATGTTAAGTTTGAATCTCATGATTTCTGCTAAACTTTGGATCAACACGACAAACCATACCATTAACTCACATGGTCATCTTCTAAATGCATGCTTTGATTATAAGGAGCAACAGAGTTTGGATAGGCCAGTAAAAGTCCATCCCTACTCCTACGAAAGTGACTCTAAGTGTTTTCATAACAGAGAATATTAGTCGATATTGCTTCTATATTTTCTGTACCTAATATTAAGGTACAGAACAAGTCACAAAATAATGAGGAATAGTAAATGGTTGTCTAATATTACCATTTTGGGAAAAAAATCTGTTTACTAATGCAAATGCATTGAACAGAAAAAAATGAGCAATAAAATAAATTTGAACTTGCACTCCAATATTGTTGAATTCAATCTTGTCCAACCTTTCACAAATGTAGGTTCTGAATTTTGTTTTATTTTGTCATTGCTTAATTTACCAAATTCCAAACAACCTTTTGGGAGATTTGCAGACTGACTTACTTCAAAAGGCAAACGGACAAAAATAACTTGAAATTTCAATATGTATGAAGAAATACTCTGTAAAGAGTGCCCAAGTCAGCAGGCATAAGGGAATTTCTCACATAACCGCAATGCAGACCACTTCACAAATAACTGAGCAAATCCTAAATTTTTATTGCACTGAAAGATAACTGGGAGAGAGGACAAACCACCACTTACTTGTAAATAGCTTCACTAGTTTATCAAAATAATTTCCCTGGAAGTCTCTTGAATAGAGCAGCACCTTAAATCTGTCTTAATTACCAGCACATGCAAAACACAGAATGATTGCTTTAGAAAAGCCATCAGTCTAGATGCTACGACTAGGTGAATGTCCTCAGTGGGCACAGCATTTCTAGGCAGACTATGTAGGAAAGACTCACTGTGACGCTATAAAGATGAATGGAATGCTTATTTGATATGCAATCATTTTAGATGAATTATAGATTGATTACATTTAATTATAGAACTACCATATTCATAAAGTATTCCAAGCCTTTGTCAGTCATCCATCTAGCTTTCTACACAAGGGAAGCCTGGGAGAGTAAGCGAAGGAAGAAAGTGCTTTAAAAGTTACTGACTTCATGCAATTGCCACAAAGGTTGTGCTTAAGGTCTTTGACGCTGAAGGACCATGGAAAAGATGAGTTGTCAGTTTGGCTATGAATACAGATTAGAACTAGTGTTCATTGGATACCTACAATTTTATCTTTTAATTCACAGAATTACTCTATAAAATATATTTCATTGTCTCTATATTACAGGCATGAGAACTAAAGCTCACCAAAATTATAAGTAATTTGTACAATGTAAATATGTGAAGGATCCAAGTTTACACCTAGGTGTGTCTTATTTCAAACTTTGCATTTTCATTCCACTCTACCGTGACACCTCACAATAGGTGCCTCAAATGTCAAAAATCAAGAGAAACACCTGGTGGTAATTTAACTAAGATATGATTAATTCCTGGGATAGCTACACATACTATAATAGAATAACTTAAACTCTAAAGGGATAAACTCTAAAGGGATAAACTATTGAATCAGGCAAGGGGGTGTGGGTTAATTTTTACGTTCTGTATTGAGGAAAACCTCCCCAAAAGAAAACAATTGCAAGTGGGTCTTGAAGGATGAGTAGGAGTTCAATGCAAAATTGGCGACCTGGGCAAAAGGTTAGAGGAAACCAAAACTAGGCACTTGGCACATTCAGGGATTCAATAGTTCAATGTGGCTAAAAGGTAATTTCCTCCATACTCTCCCCTCTTCTTGATTAGCATATCTCAGTTCTTTAGCCTTTCCTAATAAGCCTAATTTTATACTATTATTAAAATTAATAGAAAGAGGTGATTTTAAAATGACAACTAATTCAATGGTGAAGTTGCCATATGTGCTAAAGTGCCAAGGAACTAAAATGAAGACTGTATCAAGGTCTTCTTTGATCTTTCTCCTTCTGGAGCCCAATGTCTTTACCACTGAAAATTAATTTTTTAAGGCACAGATTTTTCAAGGAGGAAAGAATGGAATAGAATGGAATATGAATATAATTAAATATCTGGACACTTATCATACTCTCTTCTTGACTTTCTTATTCTAAGCAACATTATCTACAGGCTAACACTACCCTACTATGCCTCAGTTAGATGCCCTACCTTTTTCTTGAACATTTCTTAGGGAATCCCAGGGAAATCACCAGTATGAAAACCTAAAAATTATGTGGAAACCCAGGTTAGTAATCAATATTCCTGATAGATTTTTGCAGTACCTTTCTAAATTTATGGAGTTCTTTTCAGACCAAGCTAAACCACCAAGGTAAAATGTCCACAGAACCTGAAAAAGATATTTCATCCACCACTTCTTTTCTCCCTAAGACAGAGGTTCTACTCTCAACAAGCAAGTACCTTGAAGGGTTCCTCAGACCTTGGCTTCTAAATTTTTGCTAAGTATAGCATTTTAATAATTTTTACATAATCTATTTACAATGCCTTATGCTACAAGTAATCTTTGGAAAATAGATGTAGCTTAGTTGCCTGTTGATATATTCCTTGCCTCTTAAAAGACTCTTAAAACTGATTTTTTTGTTGGTGGGAATGTAAATTGATACAGCCACTATGGAGAACAGTATGGAGGTTCCTTAAAAAACTAAAAATAGAACTACCATATGACCCAGAAATCCCACTACTGGGCATATACCCTGAGAAAACCATAATGCAAAAAGAGTCATGCACCACAATGTTCACTGCAGCTCTATTTCCAATAGCCAGGACATGGAAGCAACCTAAGTGTCCATCGACAGTTGAACGGATAAAGAAGATGTGGCACATATATACAATGGAATATTACTCAGCCATAAAAAGCAATGAAACTGAGTTATCTGTAGTGAGGTGGATGGACCTAGAGTCTGTCATACAGAGCAAAGTAAGTCAGAAAGAGAAAAACAAATACCGTATGCTAACACATATATATGGAATCTAAAAAAAAAATGGTTCTGGGCTTCCCTGGTGGCGCAGTGGTTGAGAGTCCGCCTGCCGATGCAGGGGACACGGGTTCGTGCCCCGGTCCGGGAAGATCCCACATGCTGCGGAGTGGCTAGGCCCGTGAGCCATGGCCGCTGAGCCTGCGTGTCCGGAGCCTGTGCTCCGCAACGGGAGAGGCCACAACAGTGAGAGGCCCGCGTACTGCAAAAAAATAATAAATAAATAAAATAAAATAAAATGGTTCTGAAGAACCTAGGGGCAGGATAGGAATAAAGACACAGACGTAGAGAATGGACTTGAGGACACGGGGAGAGGGAAGGGTAAGCTGGGACGAAGTGAGAGAGTGGCATGGACATACATACACTACCAAATGTAAAACAGATAGCTAGTGGGAAGCAGCCGCCATAGCACAGGGAGATCAGCTTGGTGCTTTGTGACCAGCTAGAGGGGTGGGACAGGGAGGGTGAGAGGGAGACACAAGATGGAGGAGATGTGGGGATATATGTATATGTATAGCTGATTTACTTTGTTACACAGCAGAAACTAACAGAACAATGTAAAGCAATTATACTCCAATACAGATGTTAAAAAAATAAAAATTAAAAATTTTTTTTAAAAAAACAAGTTTATAATTAAACCAAAAGTTATATATGCCTCCCACTATATTGCTATTCTTGTTGAATAAAATATATGTGAAGGTAAAAAAATAAATAAAACAAACAAAAAACTGATTTTTATGATTAAGTGGTTTCTCTGCTGCTAACCCCAGGACACTCAAACTTCCTTTTTGAAATAACATTTATTTCAGATAATACATGCTCTCTATGGGTAGCCTGTCCACTTTTCAAATGTAATGATCCTTTCTTCTGTGGATATAAAATTTTCAAAAGATATCGGCATAATTCAGGAGAAAACACCATCCTTTTATTATGATCAAAATTGATCTGACCCCGAGCTAGCACTTTGGGGAACTGGGCTAGGTAATCATGTAGACACTTTCAGGAAATGGCTTATTTATGGATTTCTTTTCATGTATGAAAGATTTCACACTTCTGGCTTTATACAATTACATCCTCTCTTCCTTTCCAATATGTTTCTAAAGTAGGAAAGCTATATATGGCAGGAGGGTTGAATTTCTACATCAGCTAGAAATCTGTCATCTGCTAAACACTGGCTCTAATGATGATGTATTAGGAGTACATTTATTCCTTTTCTGCACCCAGTCCTCTCTAGCAGATTTTTACAGTTCTCATTTACCTAATAAAGTAATACTAAAGATGGTTTCAAACCCTGGTCATTGCCCAATGTTTAAAATAAATCTGGCTTCTAAATTTATTATTTGAAAAATACTTGTTTTTCCTGAAGAACTGGAATAGTTCATCCTCTTGGATAATAATAAGTAAGTCTACATGTGTTTTTTCCACCACTTAGTCGCCACTTAGTAGCCCATCATTATTCTATCACAATTTTAATAAACAAATCACTGATTAGGTAGTATGAATAAAAAGCTCCATTTTAAAGAACGAGTTATTATTTGAACTTGTTCTCTATTTTTAAAATGTTGAAGGAAGAAATGTGATTAACCTGTACATCGATATAAAGCAATAAAAAGGAGTCCAAACAACTTGCTGATCTTCGCTCCAATCCTTTTGAAATGGCTATGTTTTAAATAAAACCTATTTCCTTAGGCTAATAAACAATCTATAATCCATTAAGCCTTTATGAACAAATCTAAGGTTTCCAAAATTGTGCTTAGGGAAGACAGAGTCGAGTAACGGATTTGAAGAAATACGAAGGTGATTAAAGAAGACCCAGGATCCAACTCCCATCACCATAATGACTGTTAGAGCCTTCCAAATGGCCATTTGGGAAGTTTATATATTATCTAACCCGGAATATGAAAGAAGATACCAGGGAAGAAGGCAAGAAACAAAATTAATTTAGAAAGCATTTGGGATAGAACAACAGAAAAAAATGAAAATCAGAGTAATTATTCTTTAAAGAATGAAGAGCTTTAATCGATATTTTAAGCTAAAGAGAAATCAGGAAAGTTAACAATATTAACAAAGAAACTGTTGGTTTTAGAGTTTAAAAAATGTCATTTTAAGATTGAAGGCTGGCTTAAATAAATTGGGTAAGATCATTCTGATCTGAATGATGCCAGAAATAACTTAGCTATAAACAATGAGTTGTACTTCGTTCATATGTCTGAAAAAAAAGCAGAAGGACTTTTCTCCCATGTATTTGAGTGTACTATGCAAAATCAACACTACAATCCACCAGCTCTGGGTAGAAAAGCCATCTCTGTGCTGACTCTATGTGAGTTTATCTGTGTCCGAGACTGGGAATTGTCCTTCTAATAAACTTTCTCCTCTGCTTCCCTCGTACAGGTAATAGAACCTGGAGCTGGGCACATTACCATGCAATATAAAGAAGGGATTTTCCAGTCTCCCCTGAAACTAAGTGTGGCCACTTAGTTTTAGTTAGTGTGGCTAAGTTCTGACCAATAATAAGTGAGCAGAGTGACGAGGGTAACTTCCAAGTTCTGCCTGTAAAGGTGAATCTGGCCTTCTCCTTCCCTTCCTATAAGAATATCCTCCCTGGACCAAGCAGAAGAGGACAACCCCTTAAAGTTACTGGAACCAAAAGACAAAATCCTGAAAATTCTGCAGAGAAGAGCCACCGTACTCAGATTTATTGCTCTGACTCTTATATGAGAGGTAAATAAACTTTGATTTTGTTTAAGCCATTTTTAATGCAGGCCTCTTTCTCCTGCAGCAGAACCCAAACAAAAATAGTAAGCACACTGTAGCACTTACTATGGACCAGGCAGTACTCCAGGTGCTTTTAATATAGTAACTCACTAAATAATGCAATAATCTAAAAAGTAACCTATCATTATTTACAGGTGTAGAATTCAAACACAGAGAGGTCAAGTAAGTGGTAGATCCAGGGTCTAATTCCAGGTAGTTTGGATTCCATATGCTTGCTCACTCCATTTACCATAATACTATATACATTTACCAAATATTAAATTCATATCTGTTTAATAAATTAAGAAGTGATCCATTTGTTTAAAACTGTTTAATTTTATTTAGAAATCTCAACATGGATGGATTCGTTAATGCAATAGCTGATTTTCCTCTTCTACAAGGGAGAAATGATCACTTTATATCAGCGGTCCCCAACCTTTTTGGCACCAGGGACCGGTTTTGTGGAAGACACTTTTTCCACAGAACAGGGAGGGTGGTGGGTGGGGTGGGGGGAGGGGTGGTGGTTCAGGCGGTAATGCAAGCAATGGGGAGCAGCAGGGCCGGTTCCTAACAGGCCGCAGACCGGTAGCATAGTGGCCCGCAGCCCGGGGGTTGGGGACCCCTGCTTTATATGGTCAGGAGGTTTCTATAGAACATTCTGCACTCTGTTGCCTTTCATGTAGCCAGTCCCTAGTACCTCTGC
Organism: Grampus griseus; assembly: GCF_964374135.1. Classification (NCBI taxonomy): domain Eukaryota; kingdom Metazoa; phylum Chordata; class Mammalia; order Artiodactyla; family Delphinidae; genus Grampus; species Grampus griseus. The sequence continues at coordinate 40,857,429 of NC_139009.1, forward strand.
AATGACCCTGGCATATCAGCTATTGCTGAGTAAAGACCTGATCCATCATTATAGGAGCACTAGAGACTTGAAAAAAGGCACAGATGTACAGCGCAAAGAATCAACGTGAGGCATGCACATTACCTGTTTATTTTGTATTCTGTTAGCATTGTGCTTATCAAGTGCCAGGGACAAAGTGATTGGTGATAGTGGAAGAGTTATAAACATGAACAAGGCACTCTTCCCCCTTCAAGGAATTCAAAATCCAGCCTCCTTCAAGTACAAGATTTTCCAAAGGTCTCTTTTGTGTCTTTCCCTTAATACAATAGGCCTTTTGAGTATGATTAATGCCAGAAAACTGGAAAGGAGAAAAGGGAATACTAACAAACATAATGAGATTTTTTCTTTTTAATTTTTCTTTGCCCCCCAAAATGGTATCTGACATTTACGTGACAAAGAACAGAGCCCAGCTCTTTGAGATATTTTTCTTCTGTCTCCCAAATATCAAGAAATGAACCCGTAAGGATTCTTTTTGCAGAGATTCAGGTTTTTCAATGTTTCAATAATGAATAGCTACTTTGCCATAGATGAAGTTTCAGAAATGAACCAAAAGCTATAGGACTCTCTATATTCCTGAAATAACGAAGAATTTAACCAATTAATACATAAAGGGAGCAAATGATAATTGCAGAGTCAAGACACAATTTTGTCAATCATCTTTCTTGACAGTTATAGATTATAGAATCCATCAGGCCAAAAGTCAAATGTCTTGATTGACAATTACTTACTAAGACCAATTCTATTAAGGTGACTTCTATTCTCCATTTTCCAATTTGGAAAATGCATTTCAGTTGTGATTTGTAAACCTGGAAGTTGTGCCAACATCAACTTTAAGCTCTTATAGAAATGTGGTGTGTTTTAATAAATAGTCTCCCAGATTAATGGAATACTTTCTCACATGAGCACCCAGCACGTGGCTAAATGTGTCTTTCATTATGCCAGTTTCTAAGAGAACACTATCTTTTAGTGAAGATTATAGTCCTTAAGATGTTTAGAAGTATCCCTACATTGTTTTAAATTTCATTTTAAAAGGGAAGGAGGGGGAGATGTAATAGTTCAGAATATTTGTTGCAAATTAGAGAAATAAATCTGCATTTGCTTACTTGTTACAGTCTGCCAGATCATTCATCTATATACCTATCACCTATCTATCCATCTATACAAAAATACATACATACATCATATTCACTTTTAATAGTTGAAAAATAAATTTTACTGAACTAGAGCCCAATTTCTGGATTCAGCTTGTCTAGAATACTGCCTAATGGGTCAAAAAGTCTGGAAGTGCATTGCTATAAACTGATCTGCTTTGGATCTCACTGGAGTAAACACATTTTAAAATGTGGAGTCCACATTTTTCCCTCTAAGCATATATCACCCAAAGCATGTTCAATTTGTTCACAGCCATCTGCATCATTAATCAGCAGTCTTTATGTTCATTCCACACTTAAATTTTCACATACCCACCCATGAACTGCATATGTACATTACAGTGTATAATTTGCGGAAGGAAGATTGTTACTTAGAATAATGAGTTTCTTGCAAAACTATGCCTATTAGTTTTCTCAATACCAAGAGAGTTTGGCTGGTATTGAATTGACCCATTAATTGAAACTCATGAAAGGTTTACTAGTCACATTTTAGGGTGGCCACATTTCTCTTCTTCAGCATTCTATTTATAATTTCTATATTCTTAAGTCATTATCATGCATTAATGATGATGTGTCTATCATACCTATGTACTTCCACAATTGGTTATCCCTCTGAACAACAGCACTTTAAAATCAAGCCCTAAACACTCTGGCTTGTAACTATTCTCTGTAAACTTCTCATGTGTATTTCAGCATAAGTAATGAAAGCTTTTGATAAGTAGACTATGCCACAAAAATTGGCATTTTTGTGACTAAGCCAAAGTTTACTGGAACACACCTTGACTTCGTTATTTAAACTCACAAAACCAAGATCTACTCACCTCTAGATTCTTTTTTTATATATTTAGGTAAAAAATAATACCGCTTACATTGCAATACTTACTATCCTATGAAATATACTAGTTAAGTATATCCAGCATAATTATTAATTGGAAGTTTTCGACCTTCTCTCTGTAACTGCAAAATGGGATACTCCCATGCAAACCTCAGCAGTCTTGTGTTGCAAACAAATTCATTAGGAATTGTAATAATAGGAAGTCTTTGTCTATACAGAGTCAGATAAAACAGCATTTTATGGATCCTAACAGTAATGTAAACATACATAACTTATCCCAATTAGCCGAAAGTCTTGACATGCAAGATTACAGGCATAGATCTACTAGGATGCAGCAGAAATGATACGCATACTGAGAAGACTGGTTACCTTCATCATGATCACGGAAACTGAAAAAAATGTGTTCCCCTGTTGTCTGTCTTACACAGAATCCTTTTTCTGACCTGGTGGTACACTGAAATAAATTGTCAACCAAACCCTGGAAAGACAAACCCAAAATGTACCCAGAACTCTGCATAGTAAGTACACTTTCAATAGAATAAAATAGGATCAAGGACAATGTCATTTATTAAATAAACTACAAAGGCTGAAAGGGCTAAAGATTTTCTAGTAAAAATTTTAAAAAGATTTTCAGCTTTAAGTAAAATATTCCAAAGATCTAGGAAAACATAAAGTAGTAGTAGCAATAAACTATACATCTGTGTAGTAGATACTCCTCTTTACGCAATGAGTCAAAAGTCCCCAGGAGTCAACTAAAGCCACTTTCAGCATTGGTGTTCAGGGACTTCTTCGCTCTTTGCAGCTGGTTAAGATAGAAACAAAAATGCCCCTCCTTTCTACTTGAACCCCAGAGGAAAGCAATTTTACGGAGCCATAGAAGCAGATCTTATTAAAGTCTGTTTTCTGTACCTCTCTAAATGGCTCTCCCTTTATTATCAATGTGCTGTGTTCTGAAGAATGGGTTCTAAGTGAGCTTTATGAAATGTGAAGTACTTGCGAATGTTCGGTGCATATGCTAAATACATATTCATCCCCCACTAACAGAAAGGTATTTGTTGATCCAACTGTATTTAGAGTTTAACTCAGTACAATTAAATTTTATCCACATTACCACCAGCCAAAACAAAACTGTTTTAATTATGATTTTAAAGACTCAAAGGATTGATTCTTTTTAACAAACTGAAGTAAGTCACAGAGACATCAACTTTTAAATAATGTTCTTCCTGTAAGGGTTAACCCAGAAGGAAAGTTAAAACAGATATGATTGGCAAATCTTTAAAAACTCAATGTATAAATGTCTATTCAATATCCAAGGCCCTAAAAATCAAATAGCAATCAAATTTTGTAACCCTAATTTTAACCTGTTCCTGTAATTCCAGCGATAATCCAATAGCTAGATTTAAAATTCAACAATGAACACATACCAGAGATAAGAAAAATGTTATTTGTTAAACTTAGGATTCAAGTCACAATTTCAGGCCAACTGATTCATAATATTTTAAATCTTAATATCAAGTAACCAATGCCAAAAACCTCCTTTGTCACCAGACAGATTCATTTCAAATAACAAGTTGATATGCCAAAGTTGGGCTGCACCCCACAGGCCTACAAGGCCTGCGCTTGCCCAGCTTTAAGACGGAAGAAAGAGCCCGGAGTCAGTAACAGAAACATCAATGGTTTCATGGATGGGGGGAGCTTACACGTCTGAAGCAAGGTCCTGAAGCGACACCCCATCCCATTGTGTGCGTGCAGCGGACAGCGTGCCGCACACGGCGGCAGTCTTCGCTCTGGCTCCCGGGGGAAGGGAAGGTTACCAGTTATAGGCGAACTGATGTCAGGTAGGCTCATTAGTTACCAGGGAAACCAGTTGAGAGGCACGCCCCTCACTGCCCCTTTGATAAGAACAATCACCAGCTGGGGCCTGGGGCAAGTATGTAGGAAGGTCAGTCCTGTGAGTAGAGTGCCGGTGAAGCAGGCACTGGTCTGGCAGGGGATGTACGGAGAGCATGAGAACAGCCATCTTGAGTGGCCTGACCATACGGCCAATAAGCATGGGTCACACATTTATGAAAAGTTCTACTTGAGGCTTGTTTTTCTCAATACTATTACCAAAGTTCATGCTTTGCAAAATCTGAGCTGCTTTGTTACAAGAAACACAAGACAAGGAGTTTTCCCCCAAACTGGAGTCCCCAGTGATCCTTTCCTTGCAAGTTGCAAAGAAGGGAGAGACTATCTACCAATTTACTGTCCCTCTGTGCAAGAATGGGCTTTTAGAAATAACTTTTCCTTCTTTCATGGTCAAATTGACTCTACTTTGATTTTTCTTGGATGAATTGGCCCCCACCTGTTGCCTCATGGTTGTTTATTTAAAATGAGACAGGAGAAAAGCGCTGACAACCTAAGACTTGTTGACTAGTTAAGAATGATTGGTATTTTAATCCTCAAACCTAATACCAAACAAAAAGAAGCCTCTAGACTTGTCTTACAAGATAATTAAATTAATCACTGAATAACTAGATTCATCTATTGAGACTGTAAAGGACTGAAAGTGGGACACCTTTAAAAAAAATTCCTTGGTACAAATTAAGAGCCAAACATGACTGAATTCATAGTCTGAGGCTGTTCTTTAAATTGCTATACTATTGAACTTTTGCTAATAAAATAGATGACATCTGACTGATTAAAGCAATATTCACACTGATTATTTCAGAATGGTAGCACCTGTGACCCCTAAGAAAACAACTGTCTCTTTAAAAGCCAGCATGAAGCTGGCGCTCAGGTGTGCACACAGAGCCTTTTGTCTTTAGATCTGGCAAACACCCAGCTCAAAAATAATTTTGTCATTCAGAGGAGAAGTTATTTTATGGATAAAAGATTATGAATTTCACAGCTGACTTGAGATCTACTCAAGCCAACAACATTGGTTTCTACTTTGCAAGAAGGATTTGTTCTGTCAATGCAGATTTCTAAGTAAGTACTTTTCTCTTTCAAAGGCCAAGTCAGATTTCAAAGAAATATTTACATTTTTTAATACAAATGAAGCCACTGATTATATTAGCTCAAGTTCAAAACTGATGCACTCTTTGTGCCCCTCCTCCTACACTTCAGTTAAAATGGAAAGAGACTGGGTTTCTAACTTTTAATACTGAGATTTTTTAGTACAATCAAAATGCAGAAGCGCTGGCTTAGATGGAGTACCAAACTGAAGAAAGAATTAAGGGCTGAAGTGGCTTTTTTGTTGTTACATGTGTTATTGTATGTCTTTTTAATAATTAGTTCTTTAGCTTCCTGAAAAACACATCACAATACTGATGCCATATATTAGAAATATATATATGAAAAAAACTGAGGTACTGTCTACTCTAATTGGTGCATTTATTTTCTTCCTTTTATTTGGTTTCTGGTTTCTCATTCTTATATGTTTTGAAAGCTTAAAGATATGTCAGATCAGGCAAAGATCAAGAAGAAGCTTTTTGATTGGGGGTGTCCTCTAGTTGTGAACATCTCTAAAGCCTGAAAGGCAACTTAATTAGTCACTAAGTGGAGACAGCCTATTTAACAACAGGCCCTAATTGGCATTAATCCTGGTCACCTGAGTAGAACATGGAACGGTTGCAAATGAACCGGCAATAGATTTAATTACACATTCTGAATATTCGTAAAAGTCTGAGACTTTGTCTCAAACCCAGTTTAGACTCTAAACAATTTCATTTTTCATTATAATTGGTGATCAGGCTCAATACACTGAAAATGTGTTTATGTAAAGACACCACCATACAACTAATTTCATGATTCCTGTTTTACTTACAAATGCCTCCATTATGACTTTAAACCATGATCCACTGAAATGACTGATGACTTCCAATGCTTCTTCATATCCTTTCTCTGAATATATAAAGGGATCTCTCTGATGAGAAAATCATTAGCTGGATCAGATGATCCAAGGTTCTTTCCCATCTACAGATTTATTATTTGATCCTTTTTTTTTTAAATGAAGACTGTTGACTACAATTTGGTTGTACTAATTACACTCAGTTATTATTCGAAACTCAGTAAAAATACAGGGCTTCCCTGGTGGCGCAGTGGTTGAGAGTCCACCTGCCGATGCAGAGGACACGGTTCGTGCCCAGGTCCGGGAAGATCCCACATGCCGCGGAGCAGCTGGGCCCGTGAGCCATGGCCACTGAGCCTGCGCGTCTGGAGCCTGTGCTCCTCAACGGGAGAGGCCACAACAGTAAGAGGCCCGCGTACAAAAAAACAAAACAAAAAAAAAAAAAAACAGCATGTAAAACAAGATATTCTTATGAGTCCATATTGAAAAATACTCAAACATCAACATCTTTGAAACTGTACTATACAGCTTTTTACTGAGCCACAGACTTTTCTCTCTAAATCGGTGGACAGTCAGGAGTTCTGGCTCCCAGGGCCAACTCTGCCACTAAACTGTGAAGACCTCAGTCTTCTTCATCTGTAACATCAGCGTCTGGACATCCTTCGTCCCTTCAGTGTGTCTGGGAGCTGTTTTAGAATGTAACCCCAATGCAATTTGTGAGGGGAAAAATAACCTTTCCTCCTACATGTGATAAGTCTCCATCTGTGACCAATTCATCTTCGCATATATGAAATCCTGGCCTCATTTCCTCTGGCAGACCCCACGGTGACACTTTTTTAGTTACGCACAAAATCAGGCCAAATTGTCACCCAGGAAAGGCAGAGAGGCGACACACTCCCAGCCTGCATCGTCTAGCCTAATTTTTCTTGTTCCCTTTGACGCCACTATGGGAGCCTTGCCAGCTGCCTCTCTGAAAACAATTACTAATTGCACTTGCTCAAATTAGCCCTTCCTCAAAAGTCCCCTCCAAGATCACACTACAGTGCTGACCTGATATCCTGGGGAGAGTAACTCAAAACCTTCCCTATCTTTCCCCTTCCAAACAGGTTCCTGCAAAGAGACTCATGGGTAAAACCACGTCGGATTCTTGGAATGAGCCTCTTTTCAGGGCTAAGAGCCTGAGGGCTCCATCTAAATAAAATAAAGTTTGTCATGTTGTCAGTGCTGGATGACATATGTGCACTAATAGAGGAAAAAATCCCCAAACCGTTTGCCTTTGTAAGATAGCATTTTGTGAGTTCTAGCACAACACTAGGCCTATAGCAAGAACTTAATAAATACTTGTGCTTGCTGAATAATAATTTGGCAAAAGATTCACCTTCTTAAAAGGGTTTTTACTTAAGCTAGCATCTATCCCAACTACAGTCCCTGTTTTTTTAGGTTCAATCCATCTGCCATTAACGTATGGGTGGGTCTGCCCTGCAGGATATAACCCTGTCTACTGCTTCTCCAAGAAAAAAATAGATTAGAATCCTGAAGCCTGTGTGTACACTTAAGAGCTCTCTTTGGCCCTTTACTGCAAAGTTCCTAATTTTCCAGATATACTGGCTACAGCTGTGGATAAATTCAGGCCTGAGCTCTGCGACTAGATTTCATTCCTTGCCATAGCAGGATTAAGGATCAATAAGTGTAAATCTGATCAGCTATGTACTAGAACAAGTTATTTAACCTCTCTAGGCCCCAGTTTCCTCATCTATAAAGCGGAGAAAATGTAGGTACCTCACTCATAGAGTTATTGTGAGGCTTAAGTGAAATACATGTAAATTCACAGTTATCATGAGGCTTAAATTAAGTAACATGTAAAATATTGAGCATAGTAGCAAGAAGGTAGAAAGTATTCAATGAAACTTTGCAGTTATTACAATTCTTATTGTTATTATTATGTAGAAGAAGGCTTTATATTAAAAGGGATTCTTCTATTTTTTGAAAGTCAGTGTGAAGCAGACCTTCACCCTCACAGAAATAACATTGCTCTACAAATGTCAGCTCCCACTTACCATGACCTCTCTGGCTGCAGTTCCTGTTGATATGTTCTCAGATCATATTTTAAAGAATTCTATTTACAGAGCAGTGGGAATCCTCTCTCATTTAGTGCAGTCTGAGATAATGAGAGATTTACGAAATACACTGTTTTTATATACTGCAGTTTCCATGTCTATAGCCTTGTGTTTTAGGCCATAAGAATTAATGGAGGTAGAAACATGGAAGGTAAAAGAGAGAAAAATAATCTCTCCCTTAGTTTTATTTATAAATATTTATCAAATTTAACTGTAATGATAATGGTACATTTTTCTCAGGCCCGTAAACTCTGCATAACATGTCCTCTGATGTACTTAGGATATAAATGGCAATTCTGTATCTAGCCATCATGCTATTAAATTTGATGGAGAAATAAATTTTTTACTCTCATTGAAGTCTCCTGTTTTTCAAACCTGAGAAGAAATCCTGGTTTGTCTTTAGATTATTACTCCTGAATGTTCTGAAAATAGCTTAAGATTTACCCTTAACCTCCAGTCTTAGATATAGCTCTGGAAAGGAATTCTACCTTCTCTTCTGATACCCTGTTTTAGCAAAGCATGAAACTAAGCCTTCCTCAGTTGCCTTCAAGTACTAAAAGCTTGAAATAAGATATCAGTCAAGTCAAAAGGCAGCAGATTGATTTACTACCATACAGGATCAGGACTCAACCTCTTTTGTCACCTTTTGTCAGGAAGGCTAAGAGTTTCTGGTTGCTAGTTATTTAGTTGTTTGGGGACAGTGTTTGCTTTGTTTTGTGGTTGTTGTTGCTTTGCTTCTCATATGATCTAGTTCCTTGCTATTCAAAGTGTGGTTCCAGGACTGGTAGCAGCATCAGCATCGCCTGGAAGCTTGGAGGAATGCAGACTCTCAGGCCCCACTCCAGACCGACAGAGAGATTCTGCATTTTAACAAGATGTCCCGATGTGCTGATGTCTCCACGTGCTTTGACGTCTGAGGGCCTAAAAATCTGCCAGTCTCAATGGTGAGGGTTATTTTTCCCCCCTCCTCACCCATGGTCTGGCTAAATCCAACAAGGAATTAAGAATTTCTTCAACTGGTTGTGAAATTTTGACCGTGGTGGTGAATGATGGATAAGGTGCTGTCCACGTTCCAGGCCACCTGAGTCATGGCTCATCAAGCCTCTTTCATGGCATTTTTCTTGCCATCTACTATAGTTATTTTCAAAACTGTCGTACCTCCTAAGTACCGTGAAAACTCCTAGTGCACAGAAGACTGCCTAGTGCTCTCAGCCTTAAGCAGAGTAATGTTTTAATAAATATTTATTATTTAATCGAAATGATATATTAGATTTCAAGGTCAGCCCACAAGTATTTATTCCATGCTAACTGTAGCTAAAATATAGTTTCGATGCCTCTGGCTCCATGCTATGGTCTCAGGGGCAGGGAGGAGATGCAGTGCTGGAGAAAGGAGACAGGGCCTTTCCTGTTAGTGCTGGGCTGCGCCGAGGCAACAGTCCAGCTCACCAGCCTGCCCATGGATGATCCTGACCAAGACTGTTACTGCCCCCTGCCTTCACTTCTTGGATAACCTAACCGCCCACTTGGAACGGTTTGCCCTGCAGTGGGGAGAACGGATTTCTAGGCTCTTTAACTCCCAGCACATATTCAGAGAAAACTAAAATTGCAATGCTGGAAAAGGAGAAAAAATAACCAACTGCCACTCAATATACTGCACTCAGAATGAGGCTGTGAAAGAAGCAATGATCCTTTGTGTCCAAGGCTGCCCAATTTGAGCACTGCATCCTGTATTCCCTGAAATGATATTTCGTTTCTATTTGGATTCCAGGCCGCTAAAATAGAGTCCTCCTCAGGCAAATGTACAAGAATACAGCATACTCTGTCCTCAAGTGACTCTCCCTACAGAATCATCCGTCAATTTGAATATTACTTCAAAAATGAAACCTGCAACAAAGATTAATCAATGTGATACTTTTCGAATTATTAGAAAACACATCCAAATTTAATCTATAAGCTACATTTGGATGTCATGGTGCCTTTCATGGGAAAAATAAGCTAAGGAGAGTAATGCTGTTTACCCCTCTATTAAACAGGACATTATATAACACATGCTTACAAAAGTGTCAGGGTTATCTCATCTATTCTTTAACACAAAACTAATTTCAAAGATGGCTTAATCAAATCACAGTGTAGTTCCATCATGCTCGATTTAACAAGTTATCTAAAAAAAAACCCACATGCATTATGGAAGATCAAACGCTTCCACATAAGGACTTACCAAAAGGTAATTTTGGAGAGTCTCTATTTACAAGCTAAGAATGTTGATTTGAATATTTAGATACAGGCACTGTAGCAGACAGGAATCTATTTATGGAGTGTAAGTTTTAGTTCCCGGAGGGCTCTTCAACCACCATGAGACCAAGAACGAAGAAGTCCTCCACTGACAATCTGAGCCTGGATGGAGCATACCAACTGGCCAGGTGTGCCCTCCCCTCATCACCACACTGGAGGTAGCCAGAGTTTATGATGTCATTCACAGTGTCGCTTATGAAGAATTAAAAATTTGAGAGAAAAAGACAGCGATGGTGAAGAAAATAAAATAAGAGGAAATTTCTTCTCAGTGCACAAAATTTACTTTTGAATTTTCGAAAATGTTTTTCATTATAGAAAGAAGTGCCAAACAAATTATAATTTGAAATGCAAAAACATTTGCAGAAACATCCAAATGCTTACACGATATGGATTACAGTGGCATGTCTTCGAATCTATAGAAATAAAGAGTAGTTGCCCGAGGAACATTTGCCTCTATGTCTTGAAATATAAAAACATGTATCTCCAATGTTATTTATTCCCAGGCCCTGAAGTAGTGAATAAGTGTGTTTATATCTGTGCCCCAAGATACAAATGGAAACTCTTTTGAAAAAGGAGAGTCATACTACAAAAGTCAAATGGAAATGCAGAATATCTATAAACAACCACCACAGGAACTCAACATTGAAAAGACTGACAATGCCGAGTGTAGACAAAATATTGTGGGAATGTAAATCTGTACAGCCACTGTGGGAGATAGTTTGACATCATCTACTAAAGTTGCAGAAATACATACCCTGTGGTTCAATATTCCACATTCCACTCCTGCCTCACACTAAATAGAAATGTGTGCAAATGTGCACCAAGAGAAACGAGCATGGATCTTCAGAGACCAAACCAGAGAAAACACAAATGTCCATCCAGAAGAAATCAGATAAATACATGTTCTCATATTTAGAAAAGAAAATACTATACAGTAATTTTTAAAAATGAACTCTACTTATATACAAGAATATGTATGGATCTCGCAAATGCAAAATAGCATAAAAAAGGAGAGGCAGAAAGAATATACACTGTATGATCCATTTATGTAAGTTTTAATTATCTGTAAAACTATAAACTTTAGGGAGAGCAGTGAAAAGAGTGGTTAACCTCATGATGAGGAGGTGGGAAATGACTGATCTGGGGCCGGAGGACAGCTTCTGGGGTCTGACTTGATCCACACATGTGATGTTCGCACAGGTGTTTATTTTGTGATGATTTACTTCATACATTTAAGTTCAGTTCATTTTTATGTATGTTTGGTTATATTTCACATAGTAAAGAAGCCAAAAAGAAAGCAGAATATCTAAAATGCTATAGTAACCAAAATCATTGTCTATATAGATTGATACCTAAACACCTTCTGGTGACAAAGATGACTCACATGGGACTGTTACCCATTATTTGCACATAACAACCCACATTGTCCTGTGGAATCCATCAACTCAAGAGGACCCTAGAGTTATCTTTACTGCTATGTCGTTATGGTCTTTAAATGATGTGCAACCACTGTTCTTTGTATCTTGAATTACAACAAATAATAAACAATTACGTTATATAAAAAGTGGAGGACAGCTGCATTCTTTTAAAAAATTTAAATTTCTTTCACTATTATTTGAATTCCAGGGCAGGGAAACTGCCTGGTGTATTTGAATTGGCCTTCCACCTATATCTATGGCTCCTTATTGCCAAGAAACTCAGGAGCATCCTAAATATGTAAATAAACATAAATAAACACAAATATAAATAATAATAAATACCTAGGCACTTGGAGAAGGAAAACTATTGAGGAATCAAGTCACATTGGTTTAACTGTGAGAGGCTGGGGGTAGTTAGGGAATGGGACTGAGCAGAAGGGAAGGCAAAAAGAACAGAATATAGTTAAATGTCATCATGGCCTTAATCAATAGATGCTGATGCATTAATTCTTTATTAGTATTAATCACTACATAAATTCACTTTCATCTGAGTTTGACCCAATTCATCCATTGATGCAATTTCATTTGCTTGGCAGTTTTTCCCTGGACAAGGCTCTTAATAAGTTTACCCTGTGCCAGTCCAACCAAATTCTGAGATTTCTCCTTTATTCCTAGATCACAGGAGGAGCATGGATATTCACAGATGCATGATCTCAGATTTTACCTCGAGCAAGGGGGTGTGCTATTAGAAGTTGAACAAAGATATGCAGGGTTGGAGGGCAGTCACAGTATAGAGAGGGAAAAAATGGAAAAGAGGATGGTGCAGGCACAGATGACATGGGCAAAATAGTGGTATGTCTACGAGATGGCTGTTTGTTCTCTGTTTTGTTTTTGTTTTTGTTTTTTTGCGGTACGCGGGCCTCTCACTGTTGTGGCCTCTCCCGTTGCGGAGCACAGGCTCCAGACGCACAGGCTCAGCGGCCATGGCTCACAGGCCCAGCCGCTCTGCGGCATGTGGGATCTTCCGGGACTGGGGCACGAACCCGTGTCCCCTGCATTGGCAGGCGGACTCTCAACCACCGTGCCACCAGGGAAGCCCCTGTTTTTGTTTTTTTAATCTTGGAAAATTTTGCAGTTTTTATGCATGGACACAGAAGCATGATCTAAATTCTGAATCTAGCTATTTTTGACAGTGATTTTGACAGTGTTTTACATTTCCAATGCATTTGATATTTTCCCCTCTGACAGTGCAGGTTATTCTTATGTGTATACACCCAAAATTCCCATAACTGGCTCCCACCCTGCACACAAGATGAAACTGAGGTATGGCATAGGAGATCTCTTCTGAATTTTCTCAGAAGAGAACTTAGAACCTCCTTTCACTTCCCCTCATACAGTCACTAGAAAATGACTGTATCATATTCACCCATAAGGTGAGCCAAATAAATCTATTACAGTTTCAGCTACCTTGTTCATCATGAACTAAAAACAAACAAACAAAATGATGAAAAAATAAACCACCCTCTACCACTTGGCTAAAGCAGTTTTAGATTTTGACAGTGATTCTCAAACTTTATTGTGCAGTGAAAGCATGCCAGAGAAGTCTGATGGAGTTCTCCGGGCTCCCCTGAGAGTCACTGCCTGCAATGGACTGAATGTTTGTGTTCGCCCTAAATTCATAAGTTGCAATTCTAACCCCCAAAGTGATGGTATTAGGAGGTGGGGCCTTTAGGAGATAATTAGGTCGTGAGGGTGGAGCCCTTGTGAATGAGATTAGTCCCTCATGAAAGGGACATCAGAGAGCTCCCCTTCCCTCTTTCTACCATGCGAGAGCACAATGAGAGGTCAGCACCCTGCAACCTGTAAGACGGTTCTCACCAGACATCAAACTTGCTGGTACCTTGATTGTGGACTTCCCAGCCTCCAGAACTGTGAGAAACAAATGTTTGTGATATAAGCCAACAGGTCTACAGAATTTGTATTACAGCAGCCCTAACTGACTAAGACAATGCCTTAGGCAGAAAAGATATAAACGTGGATAGCTGAGGACACTGGTCATATATATTAAGAGATAAATAAAAGTATAAGATAACATTATATAAAGTAATAAATGTTACAAAAAATAAGTTCGGAAGAAAGTGAGACTTCTACTGAATGATATTTTTTTCTGACAAAGTGAGCTTGAGCTGAGCTATGAGAATGTAGTATAAATTCCAACATATCAAGAATTATTGCATCAGTGTCTTTAATCAAGGCCAGGATGGTGAATAACCATATTTGGCTCTTTTTGCCTTCTATTCCGCTCACTCCCACTTCCCTAGTTCCCACCCTAAGCTCTAACAACTATAACTTGGTTCCTCAATGCCACTGATACTCCTGGGATGAGTATTTATTTATACCGTTAGGATGCTCATGACTTTTTGGGCAATCAGGAACCACAAAAATAGGAGGAAGGCCAGGCCAAATACCCCTTCAAACAGTCCTCTTACCTTGGAAGCTGTGGGTCCTGAGGGCATTTGCTGGATAATCTGCTCTGTGGGTGCCAGCAAGCTTTAGTCCCTTCACGTGGTGATGGGTTAGGTTTGAGCAGAGGAAATCTAAGCAGGCATCAAAATGCACTGCAGGAATTATATACTTAAGCAGACACGAAGCTCTTACACAGATGTATGCCACTACTTAGCTGAGGTCATGAACAGCATCTCAGTGTAAGAGTAGCCAGGCCAATTAAATGAAAGTGCAAATGACTGGTATCAGATCCTTCCTTTTGTGGAAGACATCATGTCTGCAGGGATATGTAATGTCTTCAGGGGAGAAAAAGGATGAAGAAAAGGTAACTGAGGATACTGAAGAGATATGTCTCACACTTCAGTGATTGTTCACCTTCCACTTGGCAGGTGAAAGCACAGCAAAGAGACTTTGCCTGGCAGCTGTCATGTGGAGCTCTATTCTGAATGTTTTATACACGAGCACATAAGCACAGAACATAGGGGCTTTGTCAATCCAACGGTATATAAGGTAGTTTAATCAATATAATTATTGACCAAAATAATTCCTACACAGTTGTTTACGTGGATAACTTGCGTATCTGGAAGCCCTGAAGAGAAAAAAAAAAATGTGCATTTTCATGCTCAAGATGAAAGTTTCAGAATAGGTACATTCTGGATATAGAAGAGTTCTTATCCAGAGACTTCAGTCTTTGATGGTAGAAACTAGTCTTCACCTGAATACTAAAGAATGCTAAGAAACACTAGTTTCTGCAGACATTTTTCCTGTTTCAAAAAGATAAACTTCACTTTCATCTATTTCCTGGACGGGCTCAGCACAGTTTTGTTAGGAAGAAAATAAATAAATAAAAGGAGAGGGTCCTGTCACTTTAAAAATGAAAACAAAACAAAAAATAACTCTCTGAAAAACTTCTAGAAAAGACTTCACCCCTCCTTTCCCTTTCCTCCTCAGTTCAATCAAAAGCAACTCACCCCAACTCCAGTGAGCAGGTGCCGCCTTCTCATTTTTCATCCCTCATGAGGTCAGAAGAGTTCTAGTTCCTCAATCAGAGAAAAATGCATTCCATATAGTTATATGTGCATTGAAATCAATGATGTTCTGAATCTATTGTTTCAGCATGCCATTGTGTTCAGAGAAAAAGAGTGGTTTAGGAGGGCTGAAGTGCCGGTGAAAACATAGGATAGTTTCTCTATAACCATAAGAGAGTTAGAATAAAAGGTTCTGAAGACTGTATTTTCTCCACAAGGGTCATGAAGACTAATGCCAAGAATTGGAGAAAACAAAGCAATATTGACAAGAATGCTCACATGGGTCCTAGCCAGAGTCCTGGGAGGCTTGAAGCAATGCCAGAATCCCTCTGAGCCTCTTTTTTCTCATATTTAAAATAAGGGTGTTGGACTAGGTGATCTCAAAGTCCTTTCCCAACCTAAAATGCCATGTTTATCCCCATTTGGAAACACTTTAAAAATTCAGACTATGCAGTAACTTCTATGCTTGGAATCTACTTGAAAAAAAGAATATAAATAACATTATATAATAATATATATTTGGTGTATAGTTTTATAGATAATGCTCTGATTCCTTTAAACACACACACACACACACAACCACAAAGCCATAACAACCACAATAAAACACAGTGGTGTCTCCTTTGTGCTTTCTCTCTCTAAAGAATACATGAGCTCCTTTCCCGTTTTAGCATTTTAGTGCTTAACAACTGAGGTTCTGGCAACTAAAACTGCACAGGCAGCAACTCCATTTTTCTCAGAATCAAGTGAAACTGAACGCGCAATTAAAAGTTACTGAACTGCAAGGTAAAATTACTTCACTGCTCTGCTGCTGGGTCACTAAAGAGAGGAGACAATGGAAATCATATTTAGAATTAAGATAGAACGATGGAACACAGCAGTCTGCTCTACTAAAATGGAATCTATAAACATGAGACATAATTAGCAGCACTTCAATCATGCTCTTTGCTCACAGTTAGATGGAAGATTACACAAAACAAATGTGCAGTGTTCAAATCTGGGCGCTGCTGGTTAACAGAAGGCATTTCCCTCCCAGCCCACACGGTGATCAAAATTCTCTCCTGTACAGCCAGTGCCCAGCTTACCGATGGGTTATATGTCAAGATTCCATTTATAAGCCAGTTGTGCCAAGCTCTGTATTACATCTCCCATAAAATTATGTTAAAAATGGTGTTTAGGTTCCTAGGCTAGACCACAAAGGCCAGTTTACTAAAAGAAGCATTTTTAAAAGATAATATCAAGCGTACTATGGACACTAACCACCAAATGAATGCTTCTTTGGAACTTGTATTCAGAGTTCAATCTTGGAAGTACAGGAAGACAAACAGTAGAGTAAAAGGACAAAGTTTAAAGAATTTCAGGCATTCAATCAGGAGGATGAGAGGCCAGAGATCCAGGAAAAACACTGACATTACAAATGTGAAAGCAGGAAATGATATGAGGTGGAGGAATTGGTAATAATTTAGAAAGCATAAGGGAAGAGATACTGCTTAGAATGCAAGAACAGGGCCTTTTTCTAGGGTTTCCTTCTGAACATCATGGTCTTGAGCTCTTATTTTAGTTAGAGGCTTTAGGGTTATACAGTCAGGAATGAGGTTATTTTCTACACTCACTAGAAATATTTGAGGAAGAGGATTCGGTGAGGTTAAATGAAGAGAGAAAATGCAGTGGGGATCTGGTGAAGTCGTAGGACATTTCTACTCCAACAGAAATCTTGTATCTATCACCTGCTGCTCCACTAAAAATCCTACCCACTGACTTGAGCTTTGGGAATAGGTGGGAAGCCAAGAAAATGCAGGGGGATTGAAAATGAGAATCTCAAGGGCTTAACAGGGTAGCTCAAACACCAAGCAATGAGAATGAACAGGAGTGTGGAAGACAGGCGAGGAAGATCTTGCCAAATTTAATCGGTACAGCCGAAAAATAACACATTAAGTTGGATTAAGCAATCTGTGAGAATCTCCTTAGGATAACATTTTCCATAATCTAAGGAATAAAAACAGCAAATTTTACAATTGATGTCACATGATAAAATATGAAACCCACTCCTAAAAGTTATCATTCGACAGGTACAGGTAAAAACAAATATGCTGGAGATAAATGATGTAGTAAATAAGATTAATATGTAACAGATACATATTCCGATATAGACAATAAAATAGAGCAACAAATGCTGAAATATCAATTAGAAAGGCTTAGGGGAATTGAAGGGAGTTCTGTGGAGTCCTACATCTACTATAGGAGTTATTCCAAGTAAGTTTTATTCTTGTATATCATCAAACCTCAATTAATCCATTTCCCCCAAAATGTGATTAGAAAAAAACATAAAAAAGAAAAATAACTGTTTTCAGGAGATAAAATAACATTTTAAAATAGTATATTGGAATTCCATTTCCTACCCATAGAGTGAACTCAATTTTCATAGAAACTCTTCCAGGTATACATTTTAAAATTATGGATATGGGCTTCCCTGGTGGCGTAGTGGTTGAGAGTCCGCCTGCCAATGCAGGGGACACGGGTTCGTGCCCCGGTCCGGGAAGATCCCACATGCCGCGGAGCGGCTAGGCCCGTGAGCCATGGCCACTGAGCCTGCGCTTCCGGAGCCTGTGCTCCGCAACGGTAGAGGCCACGACAGTGAGACGCCCAAGTACCACAAAAAAAAAAAAAAAAAAAAAAAAAAAAGATGGAGAAACTATTAAAGACAGGCTAACAGACATGGAGGAGATACTGAGAAAGATCTAACATACATACATGTAATCAGTGTTCCAGAAGGAGAGGGGAGAGAGATTGGGGAAGAGGCTGATAATTCTACATAATTGATGAATGATACAAATTCTTATATCAGGAAGCACAGTGAATTCAAAGTTAAAAACAAACAAAAACAGGGCTTCCCTGGTGGCGCAGTGGTTGAGAGTCTGCCTGCCGATGCAGGGGACACAGGTTCGTGCCCCGGTCCAGGAGGATCCCCACATGCCGCGGAGAGGCTGGGCCCGTGAGCCATGGCCACTGAGCCTGCGCGTCTGGAGCCTGTGCTCCGCAACGGGAGAGGCCACAACAGTGAGAGGCCCGCATACCGAAAAAAAATAAAACAACCCCCCCCCAAATCCCCAAAATAAAGAACAAAAAAATCACCCTTACCTAGAGAGACACACGGTTGTGAAAGAACAGAACACACAAGAAAAGAGATCTTTAAAACAGTCAGGAGAAATGAAAGAGTAGCTAGAAATAAATGGTAGATTTACAACTGATTTCTCAAAACTTACAATGGAAGCCAGAGCCATGGAGTTATCCAATGGGATAACATCCTCAAAGTATGAGACAACAGCTGTTCTATCACAATTGTTATGCCCAATGAAATAACCTTTCAGAATGAGGTGAAAATAAGACATTTTCAAAGAAATAAAAATCAGAGACGTAATTTCCAAAAGATTCTCACTAAAGAAACTTCTAAAGAATGTACATCAGAAAAAAGGGAAAATGATCCCAGAAGAAAGGTCTAAAATGGAAATAGAAAAGGAAAGAAAATGGTAAACATCTGGGCAAATCTAAAGAAATACTCTATAAAAATATAAACAGTATCTAATTTATAGAGCTAATAAAACAAAAAATCAAAGCCACCATGATCAAGGAGATCATGATGGAAATTAAAGCATCTAAAAGTTTTTTATTGTTTGGGAGAAGGATATTCATTAATTCTGGATATTGTAACCTTAAATAGGCATGTTTTACATTTAATGACTTCAGGGTAGAAAAGTATTTCCTAAACAAGACATCAAGCTGCAAACTATAAAGGGAAATAGTGATTATTTTGACTACATTAAAATAAGCAATCCCTTCCCCCCGCCAAAAAAAAAAAGAAAATAAGAAAATGAGTGAAAACTCAAACCACAGACTAGGAGAATATACCTAGAAAATATAATGAATTCCTAAGAATCAATGAGGATATGACGAACAATCTAACGGAAAGAAAATAGACCAAAAATTTGAACAGATACTTCACAGAAGAAGAATCACAAATAGCCAAGAAACATGAACAACTTCATTACTAAGGAGGGAAATTCAAATTAAATCACAATGGGAAACATTGCTCATTCACCAGATTGGAAAAAATTAATAAGTTTTGATAAGTACATGTAGCAATGGGGGTCTCTAGACCCCAATGTGGGGAGTGTGAACAGTAAGCGTTCACTGGGAAAGTTAACACATGCATTCGTATACATTAGAAAATGCTTCAAATTTGTCCTTTTTTTTTTTTCCAAAAATCACATTTTAAAGAAACATGGCAAAACTGTAGGTTCAATTGGGGATGTTCTCTGAGTTATACAC
Source organism: Grampus griseus (assembly GCF_964374135.1). Classification (NCBI taxonomy): domain Eukaryota; kingdom Metazoa; phylum Chordata; class Mammalia; order Artiodactyla; family Delphinidae; genus Grampus; species Grampus griseus. The sequence goes on from NC_139009.1 coordinate 40,876,972, forward strand.
TTTCACAGTGTCAGGGGAATAAAAACGACTCTAGTTAACACCAACTGAGAGTTGAAAATGTCTGTTTGTTTAATTATTTTAGTTTGTGGTTCAGTTTTATAGCATTTCTTCATCATTAATTATATATTGCAGTTGCATTATGCAAAATGAAAACAAAATTAGAAATACTATGTTTCATAAAATGCAGCAGAAAGTTACAGTGGCTTAGACGACATTCATTTTTGAGTGTCCAATATTGTTCAGTGGCTGCACTGAGATACACGGATCTCAAACTCCTTTATCTCTAAAATATCTGAATTCTGTTACCGTAAAGAGAGGAATCCCTTGAAAGACTCAACCAGCAGCAAAATCATTTGTTCCGATGCAAAAGGAAGGCCCTCCTCTCTTACTTACCCTTGTCTCCACCCCAACTACTTTTATCAAGCTTACTGAACTATTTTATGAGAAGGTAACACGAACAATAATACTTATTTACAAAATGAAGTGTATCAATATCGTTCACCCCATTTCCAGGCATCATTAGCGTGTATGGAAGCACCTGCATGAAGGATCCAGTATCAGGGCCGAGTGTGAGAAGAGAATAGCACCTTAGAAATGCAAGAACACCTCCATCCCCAGCCCAGGCCTAGAAACTTAGATGCAGTCAGAGAAGCTGCTTCTAGCCATTCCTATTGATGCCTCCTGGGTCAACCACTAACCTCCCCTCATACTTACTCCCTCTGTCCCCCAAGCACTAAATTCACTACCCAGTAACCTCTCTATCCTTGCCTCTTCCAGTTTTAACACAAGTTGCAATCTTTCCTGTTAGAAATACAACACAGTCACTTTGGCAAGACCCAGCCCTCTCCTATGCAGAGCGCAAAGCACTATAGAAACAGGAGGTATTCAGATAACAGACAGTATAATCAAAATCTAACACTTTCCCGGGAAGACTGAGCTTTCCAACCTCCTCCACCACATCCCCAACCTCACCCCTTGTAAGCTTCTCCTGTAACCACGACCATCCCAAATTGATGGATGACTTAAAGATTTACAAGCAAAAAACTTCCACAGCATTCTAAAGTCTTCAAGTGACTAACGGTTCTAACGGGAATGTCTTGCATGATGACATTTAAAATAATTTACTCTTATTTAGTCATATGAAAAAATCAACAATTTCAAAAAGTATTCATCATTGAGTCTTATACCTGAGAATAATGTCTAGTATGTGATTAGCATTAGGTTAGCCTGGAGGTAGGGATGGATTTGCTGGGTAAAGGAAGAGAAAAGAAACATGGCACATTACAATAAGGATGTTATACTTTAAAAGATCTGCATTTGGAGAGAATTAGACAAAATATGGAAAACAGTAAAATAAAATGCCAAATGACTTGGCAATGACATTAAGTAACAGAAGTTCAAATGAGAGACAAATAAGCATGATCAGGAGTATCAAGGGAAGGCTTCTAAGAGGAAGTAAGGAAAGAGCTAGGATTAAGGGAATGGATGAATGGACAGGAGCTAAAAAGTCAGAGAGGAGGAAGGAAGGTATTCCTGGCTGTAGACACAGAATATGGAATCAGGCTCGAGCACGTGAAGATAAGCAAGGGCTATGGCTGTACAACATGAAGGGGAGTTTAATGGCTGATCCCAGTAACTGCTCGGATGATGATATGAAATGAAGAACTACAAACACCCAGAAGTCTGTCTGTTTTATTCATTGAACTAAAGGAATGTGCATTGCATGCCACCTGACTCAAAGAGCAACGGTTTGTATTCTTCTATCCTCCGATAATTTGCTGGCAGTCCACACCTTCTGTCATGCCAAATTACTGCAGCCCTGAAGTTGTATAGGAAAACCTGCGGTGGCAAATTAAGTCCTTGCCATCCTGAAAGAATTCAGGCATTCAGGGTTGATTATTAACAACTGGAAAGCCGGGGAAGCAAGGAGAAAATCATCACCCTCTAAAGCCAAAGTCCAAAAGCCAGTAACCATGTAAACATTAACATTAGGCAGCATCACTGGAACAAGCGCATTCTTTGGCCTCCAGCCATGTACAGTTCAGAGACAGAGAGCGTGTAGTAGGCAGGCAAACCAGAACACGAAAGAAAATATGTAGCTGAAATGCATGTCTCTACATCAAAGAGACACTCAAAGTATCCAGTGACACCTAAGATCACACTGTCACTAGTTCAACACTTAGTGATTTCCTGTCAGTATTCCTAAATCCAAGAAACCACAAAACTAACAGGGATTACGTTACTGAATTCAGTACTTCCCGTTAAGAAAAGAAGTGAATTGAGATTCGTTCACTGAGAGAAATAAACTGAAGTTCATATTCTAAGATACAGAAGATTCACCTTTTCCATCCTACAGACAAGTGACAAAGCTTATACCTTTGAAATTTAAACAGTTTAAACAGTGCATAGATTTATAAATTGAGGGTGAGAAAAAGGGAGACATAAAGTTACAAAATCAAAACTATTTTGTTTTTCAAGTACTATTACTTTTCAAGAAATGGGAGGGATTGAACACTGGCAATCTTTTAAAAGACAGCAAATGGGAGAGGTGTGGGGCTTCTTGTTTGACTTTGCTTTAAACTGGGGAAAATCAGAGATTAGCAGTAATTAACCTTACTTTTCAGGGCTTCCCTGGTGGCACAGTGGTTAAGAATCCACCTGCCAATGCAGGGGACACAGGTTTGAGCCCTGGTCTGGGCAGATCCCACATGCCACGGAGCAACTAAGCCCGTGCGCCACAACTACTGAGCCTGTACTCTAGAGCCCGTGAGCCACAACTACTGAGCCCGCGTGCTGCAACTACTGAGCCTGTGCGCCGCAACAGGAGAAGCCACTGCAATGAGAAGCCTGAGCACTGCAAGGAAGAGTAGCCCCCTCTCGCCACAACTAGAGAAAGCCCACGCAGCAACGTAGACCAAAGGCAGCCAAAAATAAATAAATAAAAAATAAATAAATTTTTTTTAAAAAACTTTTTTACTGAAAACTTTTCAGTAACTCTAATACTGCCTTCCATTCCACAATAAGAATAATATATTATTCTACTCCACATTTGAATAGTAATAAATAATAATTAACTAAAAGTAGATAGTATCTATGAAAACACATGCCAGGTATTACATTAAATTATTTTAAAGCATTACCTCATTTAAATTTTACATCAACTATAATATGTAAGTATTATCATCTCCATTTTACATATGAAAATTAGCCAAATTACAACAGATGCTTAGCTTGGTAAAGTGACCCACTCATGGCCACAGAGCTAAAACAATGGCACAGTCAAAAAGAGCCAGGTCTAAGTTATGTATTAAATTATAAGTTATTTTATTCCTCTACATACTTGTTGATTGATTGACATGCTCTTCAAGGCAGAATTGGGTTCGTTCTAGAGGCTGAGCACTGACGTCTTGCCCAGGCATTACATCAAGAAGGGGTACCTGGAGACAAGGTCTAACAAGAAGCTTACCCAAGGAACACTCAGCGTCACTGCCCCTTTATCAGCTCAACTCAGCAGAAGGAGAAGAGTCTCAAAACAATTACTTAAAAAGAAAAAAAAAAACCAAACACTCCAAATACTCCTTAATTGGTGGTATTCTGGGACAGGGTATAAACAAGGGAGTTGGATTTAATAACTTGGTCCATCAAGAACAATTCTGTTCATTTATGCATTAAGTTTTTATGGTAATGTGGTTTTAATGTATTTGATCACTACTAGGAGATACCCTTTTCAGTATGCACACACTTCCTAAGTAAGGAATTGACAACAGCGATTTCTTAGACAAGGAGTTTTTCAGGTGATAATTCTTTTAGAATTATGCTACCCTGTAAGTATGCAAAGCTCTCTAATCTATCACTAGATTTGACAACTAATAAGGATGAGTAGAGGCAGGATATGAATTTAGATATAGATTCATTCCTTGCCTTTGTCAAAGATTTACTTGTAAGTCAATGCTATTTTATTTTTCTCACTTTTATTTTTATTTAAAGTCATTCATCCCAAATTATAAAAAATAGTAATTCTTGAAAAATGAGATTCTAAAGCTACAATTTAAAAACTAACCTCATGGAGCCAAAGGATAATATTAACCCTGAGGACAGTCTATTCCTTGACACCAGTATTTTATCTGTAAGCCATTCTGTATTAATCAGCCCACTAACATTTTAAAGCATATTCTAAAATGATGATTTCTCTCCCGACTATAAACTAACTTTGGTTTTATTTTTCATTATTAACTGTGATTTTGGAAAGTCAAAATGATTTAGTAATATGATAGGCTCTATTAGAATTTAGTAAAATGCAAGCATAAAAAAAGCTATTAAACAATATTCTTCCAAGATTCAGCTCATAGGTCTTATCCTCCATAAAACTTCATCAGAAATCTTCTTCCACCCAATTAACAAATCCCTGTAGGGTCACTGTACCCTCTACAGTTGTCCAATACCTGCTATTGTTCAAGAAATACATTGTAACGGTAGTTCCCAAACTTTATCATACAGCAGAATCTCCTGGAAGGCTTATTAACTAGAGGTTGCTGGGCTCCAACCTCAGAGTTCCTGATTTATTAGGTCTGGGTGGGACACAAGAATCTGCATCTAACAAGTCCCCCAGTGATGCTGATGCTGCTGGTCTGAGGACCACACTTTGAGAACAACTGCTTTTATAGTGTTTCAATTTCAAAGTCTACCTCTCCCTATGAAACTAGAGCCACTAAAGAACAGAGATGGTGCCTGCCACCTACCAGGCACGCAATACATATTTCTGAATAAAAGAATGCAAACAGGTCCCTGTAATGTTTGAGGGAGAACCAAATGGAAGATGAGGACTGAATAATGTGAGTTTCAGGAAATGAATAGATGTACCATCTATGAAAAACTTTCTTCACAGCCTCATGTCTCATATTTTATTTACACCACTGTCAATAGTCAATATTCTGACCTTATTAGTGGTTCGATAGAAAGCATGACGGTTTTAAAAAAATTCAGTTTTTAAAATCAATATTTGATCCAGCTCCCTCTAAATCCTTTTGTAAAATATGCCTGTCTGTACTTGTTCATTAAGCAAACATTTAGTGAACATATACTACAAGCAAGTCAATTAGAAAATAACAAGTTGTAGGGAACACTCCTTCCTCATAATAAAAGGGGATCTAACAAGTAGTATCATCCAACTCCAAGTATGGTGAGCACATACTGCCAGAAATAACGAGATGTTCTAGAAACTCAAAGTAATTCGGTGTAGCTTATAAGGTACGTATCAGATGGATAGTTACGGAAAGAGTTGAAAAACTATGGAAAAACAGGAGGCTGGGGCCAAGGAGGGAGAGGTTTTGAATGGAAGACTTGGGACTCTGAAGTACTTGAACTTACTTTGGTAGGGGTGGGGTGAAAGCAATACTTTAGTGAGATTAAACTTCAAGCAGGGTGTATGCTTGACAAGACTAGAAGTAGGAAGACTAGTGAGAAAGCTATTGAAATGGTCCACACAAAAGGTTTTGGGCCCTAACCACTGGTAGCAGTCGGAGTGGAATACTAAGAAAGCAAAATGGGCAATGAGGCAACTGATAACATGCAGAGCCAAAGAGAAGGAGAAATTAATTTAATTTAAAGGTTTTGCACCTTAGTGGCTGAAAAGATTGGGGGTGCCGTTTAGATTTAGAAAGGCCAGGAAGATGGACTCAATTTACTTCAAACTAATGAATCTTAAGCTTCTGGGTCACTTATCTGTAGGACTTCTTTCAGAACCCTAGGAGTGTGTTCACACAGCCATAACTTTTTGTAAAATTTGCAAAAGTCATTTCTATCTTGATTGCTTAAGCTTCTGTATCTTTCTGCTCCACCTTCTCCTCGGTCATGCTCCCCCTCACACCAGGTGGCAATGGAGGGGCTGCGGTCATTTTTATTTAACAGTTGGCATGCTTCTCCTTAACGGGCACTCCTTGAATTATATTAGCTTTAGACCCTGAAAAACCTCCATTTGACTCTGCAGGAAAAGTTTCTAGTGGTGGTATGTTCACTTTTATTTTTGGACTTTGATGTGCTGCCCAGAAATTCAGGTGGAAAAAGTCCAGAATGGGTTTAAAAATCCAACAGAACAGTTGGGCCTGGGGAAACAAAGGAGAATGGTTGATGAGATCACCAAAAAAAGAGAAAGTAGACAGAGGGGAGAGGACTTAAAAGAGAATTTCTGTACCTTGGTAGCAGAGAGAGGAAGAAACTGAGAGAGAAGGAGAGGATGGAACAATCAGAATGAAAAGAAAATAGTGTAGTTGAGTGAAACAGATGCCACGGGAAGAATGACTCATAACAAAGTAAGGATGTAGACTGTACCCTGCGCTGAAAAGACAGAGATGGTGCTGATGTGAAGCCACCAAACCTGCGGTTTTTAGAGGAGAGGTCCTCCGGATTGGTGATCACCGGAAAGAAGAATGTGAATAGAGACAGGGAAGAAGTCTGCAATGTCCTTCGCCAGGTCCCACTGAAGAATAAAGAAAAGCAGTTTTCCTAACCTCTCTAAAGAGGACTGGAACTAAAATTTACTGATGCTCTAGTGATAAGAACTTTACAGGATCATTCAAATATCTTCTATGGATGAGGAAACATCCAAAGTCACACCACCAAGCAGAGCTGGGATTCCAATTCTGGGTTTGCCTAACTCCAAATCCACTGCCTTAAGCTTACAAGCACATCGTTTTTGTTTTCGTTTTTTTTTTTTTTGCGGTACGCGGGCCTCTGACTGCTGTGGCCTCTCCTGTTGCGGAGCACAGGCTCCGGACGCGCAGGCTCAGCGGCCATGGCTCACGGGCCCAGCCGCTCTGCGGCATGTGGGATCTTCCCGGACCGGAGCACGAACCCGTATCCCCTGCATCGGCAGGCAGACTCTCAACCACTGTGCCACCAGGGAAGCCCTTACAAGCACATCTTAATAGCAGTGTATCGATCTGCTTGCACTATTATTAACAGTATTATTCAAATAATTATCTGGAATTTAGAATCAGAAGAAGCTTGGTTTTGATTTAAAAATATTTTTGAGATTCCTCTTCAATGCAGAGATAAAAATCACATACAAATTAACAGTATAGGGGCTTCCCTGGCGGCGCAGTGGTTGAGAGTCCGCCTGCCGATGCAGGGGACACGGGTTCGAGACCTGGTCTGGGAGGATCCCACATGCCGCGGAGCAACTAGGCCCATGAGCCACAACTACTGAGCCTGCGCGTCTGGAGCCTGTGCTGCGCAACAAGAGGCCGCGACAGTGAGTGGTCCGCACACCGCGATGAAGAGTGGCCCCCGCTCGCCACAACTAGAGAAAGCCCTCCCACAGAAACGAAGACCCAACACAGCCAAAAACAAATAAATTAATAAACTCCTACCCCCAACATCTTCTTTAAAAAAAAAAAAAAATTAACATTATAAAATGCACACCATTGCTACACTAATATTTTATGTGTTTATCTTTATTTTAAAATTAATCTGATGACTTGTGAACATGTTAAAAGATTATGATTTCAATATATTACTTTTCCTTCTTTACAGTTTTCTAATCTATAGATTCCAATACATAAAATAATTTCAAAATAAAATTTAAAAAAATGTGGAAGAGATATATTTACTAGAGAAAGTTTCTAACTATGTTCTATTGTTTGAATGTATTTTCAAAAAGAAATGCACAGTGAGTATTCCACTCTTCTCATTACATTTGTATAATGTTTATCAGTTTTCATCAACGCAAACTCACATGTAAATTTTTTTTTCATTTGGTGGACAGATTTTTCATATTTTAGAAATATTTTTTTATGTTCACAGTCCAATTTTAATGTTTAACACATCAATTAATGTATTGTGTATACTGTGCTAAAAGATGTATTGAATAAATTCCAGCAATTATTAACAAGCAATTTAGACTAAAACTATGAAACAATTTTAGCAGTAATTACCTTAAAGGGTAGAGTTTCCCTCAACTTTAAAAATAATTTTCCTCCTCAGATGTTTATTGAGATTATTATATGGTACTTGCTGTATCTAAAGACAGCAAGAGACTTAGCACATATAAAATTAGAAAGCAATTTTTTATAAGTATTTTAACTTCTTAAAATAACACTTCACTATTAAATGAAATTGCAGGCTGGCAGCTGCAGACTCAGGCACAAAATGGAAGAGAAAGAGAATAACTAAAGGAGGCCAGGAGGTTATGAGAGAGGACCTGAGGCATTACTAAAACTGAAGTTTTCACATGGAATTTTATCTTCAAATACTACTTAGAATTATTTAACTTGTTGTTTTGTGTCCATTAACTCTTTAGTTTGTTACCTTCTCTAATTATATAAAATTGATATTATCTTTAAAAATGCTTTAAAAGCATATCGCCTACAATTCTTAGGCTTCTCTTTGTTAAGGAACTTTTCAGCTTGTAACCATTTATATTGCTTTTCATTTTGTTGGGACCAGCCACAACATCCATAATAAAATTTTGACCACACCAAACAGTACGTATAAAATTAGAAAGGTTAACAATACTAAGCATACATAAGGATGTGGAAACAACTGGAACTTTCACATACTGTTAGTGGGATGGTAAAATCATGTGACTACCTTGGAAAACTGGTACAGTGTCTAACAAAAAAATGCCTACCGTATGTCCCAGCCTTCCCAGTTTCAGTATACACGCAAACAGAAATAAACGCCTGTGTCCACACTGATATAAGAACAATCATAGTCAAAGTAGCCCCAAACTGGAAACAAACCATAATGTTCATCTCTGTGAGAACCAATAAACGAACTGCAGTATATCCATACAACGGAATACTCTACAGAAATAAAAGAGAACCAACTAGTGATACATATAACAACATGGGTAAATTTCAAAACTACTGTGCTGACACAAAGAAACCAGACACAAAAGAGAACCTTCTTTATGATTCCATTTATATAAAGTTCAGGACAAACAAAATCCTCTATGACAGGAGTCAGAATAGTGGCTTGGGGTGGGGTGGGGTGGGTAAGTTCTCCACTGAGAACCACATCCTATGCTGATAGAAATGTTCTGTCTCTTGACCTGGATGAGGAATATAAACGGGTAAAAAAAAATTCCTCCATCGAGTTGTGCACTGAAAATGCATACATTTTATTGTATTTAAGTTATTCCTAAAAAAAATTTTAAAGGAAAAAGTCTATAACAAAAATTCAAAAAAAGAACTTCAGCATGCTTCTTAATCTTACAAAGCAGAATTAGTACATGTGTGTTCTGATTTTCCTCTTAGGGTTCTTGCTTATAAAAATGAATCAGTCAACAGAATTCATACAACAGAGAACATCTTGAAGGAGAGGCCATTGTGAAGCAAATACATATAAAGAGTTCAGCACCATGGCTAGCAACAGAGGAGATGAAAGACTTAATAATATTTAGTTCTCTCTCTTGGCTGCAGTGCTTTTAAGAATTGGAAACACTCTAATCTGTTTCTACTAATTCTGGTACCCCCATCGCACTCTTAAACTCCAAGACCTCACTATGCTGTTAATAGCTTCCTACACTTCACTCTTGACCCCTAACTGCTTGCTTGGTCAACCTTCTAACACACCTTGTCTCTTGTCATTTCTTTCACAGTTATCTGAATAGATGCTGGCTCAATATCTCCTGCCTGTGGAAACATAAAAAAAATGTCCCAACATGCAGAATCATCTCCAAGGGAGTGGAGGATTAAAAGGAGACTAAAAATGGAATTAACAATAGAGAAAAATGCCAATAGATTTGATTACAGGAAAATAATAGAACCCTATACATTAACAGCACCATAAACAAAATTAAAAGGCAAGTAATTAACTTGAGGAAAAAGTTAGCCACATGTACAATAAATACAGTAGAGGATTAACAACATTTATAAAGAAATCTTACAAATCAACGTGAAGAAAAGGAACACCTCACTAGACAGACTAGAATACGTAATGAATAGGCAATTTGGTGAAGTATAATTGGCAAATTCACATGTGAAGATGTTCAGACACAGTGGAAATCGAAAAGTATGAAACAGTTAAAACAATGAAGTAAATATTTTTGCCTATAAAATGACCAAAACTGAAAGTGGTAATTATAGCTTGGGCTGGCCAGTGTGCCAGGAAGTGGGGACAGCACAGGAGGTAATGTAAAGGGATACAATGGGAGATTGGGGGTAGAATTCATTTTGGCAATGAACACCAAAACCCCCAAAATAACTATACCTTACAACTTAGAATTTCCACACTTTGTACACAAATATTTATATTCAAGTATCATTTATAAAACCAGTGTTTATAAAAAGTTTGAATGGAAATAATCTTAAATGTCCAACAACAAAAAGGATTAGTGAAATAAGTATGGTCCAGTTAGAAAACAATGCAGTGACTAAAAAGTTGTATTTAGAAGAAAATTCATTTCAAGAAAAGATGTTCTCCATATATTTTTATATTTTAAAAGGGGCTGCAAAACAGTAAGTGCAGTAGCCTTCATTTTTTTAATGTTTAAATATATAAAGATAAGTACTCAAAAAAACCATGAAGTTTTGTTTTTTTTTTTTTGCGGTAGGCGGGCCTCTCACTGTTGTGGCCTCTCCCGTTGCGGAGCACAGGCTCCGGACGCGCAGGCTGAGCGGCCATGGCTCACAGGCCCAGCCGCTCCGCGGCATGTGGGATCTTCCCGGACCGGGGCACGAACCCATGTCCCCTGCATCGGCAGGCGGACTCTCAACCACTGCGCCACCAGGGAAGCCCCCAACCATGACGTTTTAATAGTGCTTATCTCTAGATATTATGATTATGAATGCTGTAATTTTATTCTTTGTGTTTTCCAACTCTTGTACAGTAATACTGATAATCAGTAATAAAATGTTATTTAAAATATGAATTATCTCTAAATGTCTTAAGAGTTTAACAGAAAGAATTTAAAGTCACAGATAGCCTCTTCTTTTCCTTCTTTCATTAACAACGATGGAATATTAAAACAAGGCCATGTCCTCTTGCTTTAACCTTGCACCCCCAAGGATATTCACAGTAGAAAGTCCTTCCTCCCAATACCTCCTTTTTCCTACCTCACCCAACCCCCAATGTATTTTCTCTCCATTAAAAAAACCTCCACAGTAATATAAATTAAGCGAGAAAGAGTTTTAAACTGTCAGTTTAATGGTGCACATAGAAGTTATGGTTGCTCTCAGTTCAAGTAAATTTTAATAAATAAAGTGGCTCAAAAATAAAAGGTATTCTCAAATAATAAATGGAAAACTTGTTCAGTTTCTCAGAGCTTGTTTTCTGCCATGGGAGTCGCTTGATTTAAAATTCTTCACAAAGAATGGCTTGGATATGGTTAGATTACTCTGAGTTTGGGTAACTCGTGAATAAAGCTGAGAGAAAAGTAGTACAGAACAGGGGAAGAAACGTACAGCTGAGTATTTAATCTCAGAGTCTACATTTGTAAAATCAGGGATAGGAATTAGTTAATCCTAAAATCCCTCTTCCTACTCCAAGTGTCTGGTTCTAGAAATATACTTGTCATCCACATGAAGTCAAAAAGAATGAAGAATTATAACCCAATAATAATGTCATTTTTCAGAAAGATATAGATGATTTAGGAAGAAGACCAAGAAAGAGGAAGTTCATAAAAGATTTAACATTAAAACATCACAACCCTTAAAGGACATGAAACTTGGAAAAGACATTACAAAATCTAAAACATTATCATAGGATATGATGAAATGTGTGCTGAAATAACACCTGCATCAAAGCTTTCTTGGTCAAAGGAAAAAAACTGTTAACCATTAAAAGACTTCTTTTTACTAGAGGGGAAAAAAAAAGAAATGACACCTTAGCTTGCATTATAGACTAAATCCTTTCTAAGGATACTGGGAATAGAGGATGAAAGAATGTGTAAATGGAAGGACAAAAGGAGGTTGCAGACAGATTTTTAAATTGTGTGTGTGTGTGCATGTCTCTACTTATACAGACATGCAGATAACCCTCAAAAGTATAACTCCGCTGCAAAAACAGAGATGGCTGAATGTAGGTACACCCCATTCCACTGAAACAATAGCTGTGAGCCTTTAATGGGAGTCTGCTTGCAGTCTTCTTCCTATATGAATATTTATATGTGTAACAGTCTTTCCTAGAAGAAAGACAATAGACTTAACAACTTGGTGTCGTTGCTATTATTTTATCAGAGCAATTGATCACTAACATGATGATGCCAGGTTTGAGATACCTTTCCACATCTTTCTCCCTGCATTCTAGTGATTTCCTGCATCCTCTGGATGTAAAGCCATCGTTTTCTACTTGTTCATCAGACAATATGTGTTGGGGGCTTAGAAAGAGGTAGGTAAAAGCCAGGAATTGAAGATCTTGCTTGATAATGGTACAAAGTTTTATTCCCCAAAGAGTTGGCCAAGAACCATTTACATTACAGTCTCTTAAAGTTAGTATTTAGAAATGCAAATCTTGAGTCTTACCCCAAATTTACAGAACAGAATCTCTAGGAGTACAACCCAGGCATCTGTAGTTTCAATAAGCTCCCTAGGTGATTCTGATCAGTTTAAATCTTTTATTTTAAAAAATATTTTTAAACTTATTCCATACAGTCTTTACTTCATCGTTACTTTTTTTTGGGGGGGGGGCTGCGTTGGGTCTTCGCTGCTGCACGCGGGCTTTCTCTAGTTATGGCGAGCTGGGGCTACTCTTCGTTGCGATGTGCAGGTTTCTCATTGCAGTGGCTTCTCTTGTTGCAGAGCACGGGCTCTAGGCACGCGGGCTTCAGTAGTTGTGGCCCATGGGCTCAGTAGTTGTGGTTTGCAGGCTCTAGAGCGCAGGCTCAGTAGTTGTGGTGCATGGGCTTAGTTGCTCCACGGCATGTGGGATCTTCCCAGACCAGGGCTCGAACCCGTGTCCCCTGCATTGGCAGGCGGATTCTTAACCACTGGGCCACAAGGGAAGTCCAGTGATCAGTTTGAATTTTAAGAACCATCAGCTTACATCAGCTTTGTGTATGACTATTTCCTAAGTAACTGGGTTACATTTATTATTAAAATGTTTTTATTCTTCCTAAATACAATTTATATAGCACTTCACAAGCATTATGTCATTTATTCCTCACATAATATGGTTCAATAAGGACAGGGATTGTCATTTTTACCCCATTTTAGAGGGATCACTCAGCCAGCAACTGGCGGACCATGGCTCTAAATTTCATGCTCTTCAACATACACCACATGTTAATAAAAGTTATCAAGACACTGCAGAATGAATCTCTTATGGTGGAAATCACAGGCAATAGGAGAAACATTTAGATATTTAGGGCTATTTATATAGCTCAAAAATCATGCCCTGCTGCCTGTAGCTAGCTATAAAGTCAGTTCCAACTAACAGTGTGAACATATCATTGCTTCTGCGTAAAGGAGGCCTTCTATGCATCATTCTAGAAACATTTCCGTATCTGTGAGTATTTACTGTTGTGCACTACAAACACATACTTCAAATATATCTCAGCATAATCTCTTAATTAATTGATAACACCTGGAAGCATTCCCTTTCACCTTGTTGGAGGGGTCTCTGCTTCAGGGGGAATACTGACCATCTTGCCAGCTGGGCATCATTTTTCATACTATTATAAGCAAAATATATTTCCAAAGTGAGACTCTTTATAAGTTTCTTTGTCAACCTTGTGAAGAATCAAATGCTGTAATTATTAAGTTCTTGACAGAATATCTCAACTTTCCAAGTGCCCTTAAATAATTTCCTACAAGTAATTGGGTATTTTAATTATATACAGCCTCTTGTCACTGTTCATCTAAAAAACATTACAGCGTTAGTTTAAAAAAGATGTATTAAGCCTGAATGTTTTTGCAGGATATGTTTTGAGTTATTTCAGCAATGATCAAAGCCAATGAGTTTGTCCTCCAACCTGGAATCCTCATTTCTTTTCTAAAGACAAACCCTAATAAGCAACAAGAAAATTAAACCATCACACTAACAAAATGTATTTAATAGTCGATATCTAATCACGACCATCTCACCAAACAACCTCTGCTTTTATTTTATTCTATCTTATAGGGCCTTGGTCTCTTTTATCTTTTTGTATGATTCCAATAGGTCTGCAGAGACTGGGTCCTTTTAGTGGTTCTTTCCCAGAATCCCTGCAGAATCCTTAGGCTACTCATCTCCTTACTTGTGCTCACCTATTTGCGTGGCAGAAACAGTACCGGACTCTGAGAACCGGTGTGCTGTATTTAAGTCCCAGTTCTGCCATTTATAAACATGTGACTAAGTCAGGTAACTTGAAGTGATCAAGCCACTCTGTTTCCCCACCTGCAAAATGGGGCAAAACCTGCCATGCCTAATTTACAGGCATATTGTGGATATCATGTGAGATTAAAACATGAGAAACAATTTTTTAACATTAAGAGCTCTACAAATGTGGAAGTGGAAATGCAATCAAACATCTCCCCAAATACCAATAGGTCGGTTTCCTATAGAAATTTGCAATAAAGGAAGATCTGTACTGGTCTAGTCCATCTGATGGGTCGATGGAGCCTCTGGTATGTTTGTAAAGCAGTGGTGGAATGAAGAAGAGATGGCTCTCACCTCTCCTGCTGGCTACTCTAAGACACTTGGAAGACCTCCTTGAAGTGTTGTAAGAACACAGGCAGGCAGGTTGAGTTTTAAACCCTGAGACAGCAGAATAGCTTTGACGCTTCTTGCAGACCCTGTACCCTTATCGAGTAGCAGGCACTCGATAAGCACTTGTTGAGTGATTGGTCTCTGCAATCCTGGCACTCACTGGAAGAGTGACTTGCCAGCAGAGAGTGTGTAAACACCCACATTTTGGTAATAACCTAAATATCTGCATATGGTGAATGAAGAGGCTGAATGAAAGAAATTATGTAAAAACAGAAAGCTCCCTACATCTCTCTGCTTTATCATTTTCTCTTGGCAGAAGCAAGACTTTTAACAGCGAGGATATCAGGGCATCTCAAAGGCAAACAAAGGATGGAGCACTGCCCTACTCTTGGGGGGCTTTTGGTCTCTATGTGTGTCTGTTCATTACTCAAGAACGTGCTCCTCTCTGGCAGCTCCATACCGGTGTCTAGTGAGCACAGCATTGTGTTTTACAGCTAAACTAAGAATCAGGTCTCTTCTATACTGTTTTTCCCCAAGGCTGGAAAAAAATATAATATTGATATTGTTTGATAGGTGCATGTGTAAGAACACACACACACAGAGCCATTCATTTGGTGGTCAGACCCAATTGTCTGGGATGACTAAGAAAAACTAAATTTGCAGTCATTTCATTGTTTAAAAAAATAGCACAAGTGGAGTGAAGGCGGTGTTTTTTGCTCTTGTTAAGAATGCTTTCCTACTTTTTAGAAAGAGGGGGGAAAAATCAAGCATGGATAGTAAGTTCCTGTTAAACATTTATTTTAAGAAATAGGCTAGCTATATTTTAAAAGCAGGTGATTAAATCACAGTTGCTGACCAATTTTATTTGAGTTAGTATTCTGAGATGCTTGTGTTCTGTTTAAATGCTAGACTCTTAGCATTTGGCTACAGCATAAGCATCAGAGTGGCCACAGTAAAAGAACTGACATACTGATCCTGGGCCAGGAAATACTGTTTCTCTTACCTCAACCTCTTTGTGCTGTACAGCCAGGTAAAGGTGGCTTTGTGTCTGCTGACATTTTCAGAGGCTGATTGGGCCAAAACAAAGCTGGAATCATTTATTCCTAAGCCTCTCCTCCTCATCAAAGCCCTCTCCTCCCTACCCTATCTTAATGAGCCCTAATCTAAATTTTAAAAGAATTTTCTAAATGATAACAGTACGGAACAAAGTCCAACACTAAGCTGCATCAATAGCCTTGGCAGCAAAGCCCTGATGCAGGTTTCCTGGTTTAACTCCCACGTGGACAAAGGGCATAAAAATTATTGGTTTTCTGCATTATATCCTCTTGTTAATATCTGTGTCATCCTTTTTTGGATTACCCAAACACCAGGAAAGGATCTCAACTTCAACCCCTTGCCTTCACTTAAAGAATCCACCAAATCAATCTAGCGAGATAAGAGGACAATCTGTTTTAAAGATTCTGAGGATAGCTGCTTTCATAACCAACCTCAGTCCTTCCTGGATTTTTTCCTTAACTGAGTCCAGAGCAGAGAGGACCCACTGTTGGAGGAAGGTGAATCCATTACTTGAAGAGTAGCAGCCATTTATCAGGTCCTGTGCCAGATGATTACATAAAGTATCTGGACCTTTCAACAACCCTACAGAGTAGATGTCACAGGTCCTATTTCACTCTTGAAGAAACTGAGGATCAGAGAAGTTTAGAAACTTGCCCAAAGTCAGTTAGTTGGTGTATACAAAGGCATCTAAAAGAGTAATCCTTTACCTCACTCGGGAACTCCTAGAATCCCTGTGGTGTTAGTATAAGTGGAATGAATGTAATGCCAGTAAATAAACTGGAATGAAAATTCTGATATTAAATTGGAGAAACAAAAGAATGTTTAAGAAAAATGTAGCTAAGAGATTCAAACTCCAAAGCATTTACCATCCTTTCTGAATGATGCTTTACCTTACAGTCTGAATAGAAATGAGTGGAAAAGATGCTTAAATTCTTTATGTACTCATATAATACCATGCAACCAACACAGTTTGACTTTTTAAATTTTAAAGGTTTCATATTAAGAAACCATAATTAAAATGAGGATAAATACTTAAAGTAGTTTACTGTAAGTCTTTTCTCTATACCCTGCCTCCGGAACTATACAATTTTATTTAACTATTTACAGAGGGACTCCTTTCATCTCATGAGAATATAATCACATAATCAGATACACTACAATTGTTTCCTTTTAATTGTAAATCATGGCTGCACTTGAAAATTAGTCTATTATCACAGCAGATCTATCAGTTTGGTGGGGAATGTATTTGCCAACTAGAGTGAAAAAAGTTAATAAACATTAATAAGGATCTTAAATCAATCATTCCTTTACTCTCGATGTGGTGGTGGCTATCGAGATTAATAAATCCGTCAAACCAAATAAACTAACAAGGAAGGGAGGCACAGAGAGGCCGCTTGATGCCCTGTGTAGTTAAGAAGCAGGATGCTTAGGGACTTCCCTGGTGGCACAGTGGTTAAGAATCCGCCTGCCTATGCAGGGGACACGGGTTCGAGCCCTGGTCCAGGAAGATTCCCACATGCCGCGGAGCAACTAAGCCCATGGCCCACAACTACTGAGCCTGCACTCTGGGACCCGTGAGCCACAACTACTGAAGCCCGCTTTGTGCTCTGCAGCAATGAGAAGCCCACGCATCGCAACGAAGAGTAGCCCCTGCTCACCGCAATTAGAGAAAGCCTGCGCACAGCAACGAAGACCCAATGCAGCCAAAAATAAATAAATAAAATAGAATACATCCCCCTGCCGGGACTTCCCTGGTGGTTCAGTGGTTAAGACTGCGCTCCCAATGCAGGGGGCCCGGGTTTGATCCCTGGTCAGGGAACTAGATCCTGCATGCCGCAACGAAGGTCCCTCACCCTGCAACAAAGATCCTGCATGTGCCAACTAAGACCCTGCTCAGACAAATAAATAAATATTAAAAAAAAAAAGAAGCAGGATGCTTAAAAACAAATTGGAAGATGAGGATGAGGCACTAAACCTTCAGCGAAATGGCTTGTAAACTAAACAAAGTAAATTCAGACAGTCATCCACGGTTGGTCCCTTATGTACCACTGGTGATAAAAGCTAGAGGAGAAAACACAATGCTCAGTCAGGATAAATTATGTCTGTTGGCAGCACACTGTAGGCGTTAAGAGCATGGACTGCAGAGTGAGCCTGCTCCAGTTGAAATCCAGGCCCCACAACTTTAGTTTTGTAACTTTGTCATCTCTTAACCTTGCTGTGCCCTACTCTCCTTAAGTGTAGAAGGGAAAGTAATATTACCTATCTCACAGAGTTGTGAGAATTAAATGAGCTGATATTTTGTTAAGGGCTTAAAATAGCACCTGATGTATAATAAGCACTGAGTGATTTTTGAATAAATAAGTGATGTAATTGGCCATTTGCTACCACTTTACACAGCCCTAGTTCTTTCTCTGCACAGCCTTTTTACTGGGGAGAATTGAGATAGTGAAATACCCCTGCAATATTTAAGTCACTTCCTTGCTATAAGCCAAGAGTTAAACTAATTTCTTGGGTAATGATAATTAAAACTTTTATTTATTGTATTAAAAAGAAAAAGACAAAAAGTGTTACGTTTAAAAATAAGATTACTGAGGCAAACGTTTTATTACTGGCAAGTACAAATAGACTGTTGTTATATATTTTAGTCATTAAAAAGGCACCCAGAGCGTTTCCCTGGTGGCGCAATGGTTGAGAGTCCACCTGCCGATGCAGGGGATGCGGGTTCATGCCCTGGTCCGGGAAGATCCCACATGCCGTGGAGCGGCTGGGCCCATGAGCCATAGCCGCTGAGCCTGCGCATCCAGAGCCTGTGCTCTGCAACGGGAGAGGCCACAACAGTGAGAGGCCCGCGTACCGCAAAAAAAAAAAAAAAAAAAGGCACCCAGATAATCAATACATTGTTTATCTACTAAAGCACAAGGCTTTTGTATAAAGATATTTATCAGAAACTCATCAGCAGTGTTCTACTTTTGATAACTGTATGAAAAATTGTCAACAGAAGCATCAACAACTCTATTATCTCATTTAGGACAAGTCCCAAGGAAAAGAATGAGTGGAGAAACCAAATACATTATTTGCATATACAACAACATGTCCAATTAACCACTTTGCTGACAGAGATTCATTTATTATTAATCTTATTCCAGCATATGTTAATACTTTGACAGTAGACATGAAAAGTGACTGAAACAGCACACTGCAATTTTGGAAATGTTAAGTGAGGTCTTCAATGAAGTGTAGCTTAGAGTGCTGAGAACTGTTTTGTTATTTCAACTTTGGAAAGATGTAGAGAATAATCAATTTACAATGAGAATATAGGCTCAAATAGTCTAAAACGGCAAGATTTTCAGAAATCAATATGAAATATAAAATAAGTAGACTACTAAATAATATTCTGCAAAATAAAGTTTAATTTCTATAATATACCTTCCAGGCAAAAATTCCCAGAGGTATTTAAACTAATCATGCTTCAGTATTATTTCTCTGTACTAGCATGTTATATAACTGATAATTGAAAAGTATAACTACATATAAAATGACATAGATATGAACTAGAGCATTTATCTTGAAAAATTTGAAAGAGAAGCTCATCAGGAAAACCACCTCTTTAAAACGTCCCGCTGCTTTGCCCAAAGTGTTAATTGCATAGTATATGAGTACCACAACAGTGAGCTTCCATATTTGCCCTAAATGTATTTTTTTAGAACAGCATCACAGTCACTCATAGCAATGTGCTTTATGCTGTGGAACTATCCACACTTTAGATAATTCAATCTTTTTTTTTTTTTTTTTTTGCGGTACGCGGGCCTCTCACTGCTGTGGCCTCTCCCGTTGCAGAGCACAAGCTCCGGACGCGCAGGCTCAGCGGCCATGGCTCATGGGCCCAGCCGCTCCGCGGCATGTGGGATCTTCCCAGACCGGGGCACGAACCCATGTATCCTGCATTGGCAGGCGGGCTCTCAACCACTGCGCCACCAGGGAAGCCCTATATAATTCAACCTTAATGTAAAAATTAGAGATTTCAGAATCCGAAATCATCTCAGCTTTAAGAAGCATCAAAAATACCACTTCTCTTTCTTTAACAGCTTTGAGTCCTGTAGTCATGATGACCAGATGGTAACTAATAGCCAAGACAGGCTGAACCATATAAATAATTACATGTACCAATGTTAGTCCAATGGCAACTCAGATAATCAAAACAACTGTGCAGAAGTGATGTCCAAGTCAATAAATGTCTCTGCCTTGTATTCCACTGCACATTAAAAATCACTCCCTTACCATTTACTTAAAAGTTCTGTTTCTTTCTCACTGATCATTTTCATAGATATATCATGTTTTTTCATCAATTTAGTTACATGGGAAAAAAAAATCACCAAATATGTACATGAATATAGAATAAAGAGCATAACCTTGCTTTTAAAAACTGTGGGTCACATTACATAATACGTTTAAACTGGAGATCCTATAGCCAAAAGAGTCTAATATTTTGAATTTCACAATGAAAATGTCTACGAGATTCATAGAAGCTTCATGTAAAACCTAATACGTACATAACCAAGTATTCTGACTGCAAACTGGAGAAACACCTTTCTACCTCAGTTCCAGTTCACAGACCCCACAGATATTAAGTTCATACAATAGACACAGCAGGTTCTTCTTAGCGGCTTGTACACTTGGTGATTAAGAGGAAGTCTGTCCAGGAATCATCATTGTTTAGTCATAAAGTATTTTATTATAATTATTTTTGACTAATTACATTATTTACCACTGCCTGAGTTTGATGCTTTAAGTTGAATTTGATAATGACTCTCATTTTTTAATCCATCCCCACCTTACTGCTACTTTTCAGTTAAATATCATAATGTAATATTAACTAAAATTTCTTCCACTAGAATGGAGACATAAATTTCATATCCATGTTCACCTGAAATTCTTAATAAATATATGGGTTAGCTACCTTTTTTTGGCTAATCTTATTCTTAATGAACAAACAATTTTTTTGTTGTTTTTTTTGGAGTAGTGAATTGGAAAGTGATGACAGTGGGAGAGAACTTAGATTTTCTAAATTCGAATGGAGTATTCCTTTCAAAACCCTGCCTCTTAACATATTGGAGTGAGAAAGCAAAAGTACTGCAGCTACTTATTAATTAAGTGACCCTGGCAGAATCATCACCTCTCTAAATCTGTTTCCTTGCCAGCAAAATGGTGATCATAAGCCCGGCCAGAGTTATGATGATGATTAAGTGAGACACTTCACACGAGGGCTCTGTGGAAATATATTCTCAAAATATAGCTGTTTTTGCTAAGTTCTGTCAAAAGCTTGAGGGAATTCATTGTTATATGATCAACACTGAAAACACGCTTGCATTTTGTGAGAGAATGGAATATTTTAAAAGGTATTACCAATTTCTGTGTGGAGAAATACTCTTCACCCTACACAGCCCAAAAAGGACTAGGCAAAAAGAACAAGTTACAGGAAGCAGGTGCTTTTCAAAGAGACATTCCTTAGGACCTCAGCTGAAAAGCAAATACCAGGCAAGTACCCTGAGCCTGACCCCCATACCATGGTTCCTGTGCACCTAAGAAAGCCACCTCTACCTAACGATGAGGACAAATGGATGGCTTAAGGGACCTATATAAAATCTTTGCAAAAATATCTCCAATTACAGTATGTTTAGAATCAATAAAGCTCTGGGAAAAGACAAGAGTATAAGGATTTTAAGAGATCCTTATTGCCAAAGGAATCTTAGAACTCATAGTTGGAAAGGATCTTGTCCAATTAAAAAAAAAAAAAAAAGCATATGAATGACAAAAAATATAAAGTCATGCTCAACATTACTATTAAGATCCTTAACACCTCAAAAAACAATTGTGTTTTTTATTAAAAAGAGGCACACAATGGAGTGTAAATGAGGCACTGCCTGACTGTGCAAAGACGGTTTTCTCTACAGGAACTTAGTTTTGCTATATTCTCTTCTCAAAGACCAAGGTTCTAATCCTAGTTAATCACCTAAAAAGAACTGCCTTAGGTTATACAGAGTTCAGAAAAAACTGTGGATAAACTAGTGTAGCCCCTCCTCACTGCTGGAGCACAGGCTTCCAGGAAGAGTATTCTAAACAAGGAGGAAGATGGCTTAGAAGATATGAGCTCTACTTCCAACTCTGCTACTAATTTGCTGTGACTCTATGAGTCCAGTTCACTCACATTACTTAGCGTTCTGCTTTCAAATCTCTAAAATGAGAGGACTGTGCTCTTCACACCTTAGAGCTAGGAGAGAACTGATGTTCAAAGCTGTAACTGAATTCCAGACGTCACACAGTTAATTGCTGGTTGAATCAGAACTAGAACTCGGGTCTCCTGATTTCAAGGTCTGTTTTTTTCCCACTAGATGTGTCTTCTCTCTGAAATCTCTTCTAATTTTTTAAAATTGTATTTTATCATGGTCAGAACACCTAACATGAGATCTACCCTCTTAGCAAAATTTTAAGCGTACAATACAGTATTGTTGATTTTAGTCACAATGTTGTACAGCAGGTCTGTAGAACTTACTCATCTGGTATCATTGACACTTTATGCCTGTTGATTAGCAACTCCCCATTTCTTCTTTTCTCCAGCCCCTGGCAACCACCATTCCACCCTCTAATTCTATGAATTTGATGACTCTAGGTACCTCATATAAGTGGAATCATGCAGTATCTGTCTTTCTGTGACTGGCTCATTTCACTCAGCATGATGTCCTCAGAGTTCATCCATGTATATCACATACTACAGAATATCCTTCTTTTTTAAGGTTGAATAATATTCCCTTGTATGTATATTCCACACTTTATTTACATATTCAATCAAAATCATGATGAGATATCACCTCACACCTATTAGTATGGCTATTATCAAAAGACAAGTGTTGACAAAGAAGTGAAACTGGAACCCTTATACACTATGAGTAGGAATGCAAAATGGTGCAGCCACTGTGGAAAACAGTATGGAAGTTCCTCAAAAAATTAAAAATAGAACTGCCATTTGATCCAGCAACCCCATTTCTATGTATTTATCCAAAAGAATTGAAATCAGGATTTTGAAGATATGTTAGCATTCCCATGTTTATTGTGCACCAGGTACCATGGGTGCTACTGCATCACCAGGGAAGTCCTCTATGTTTTGTTAGAGGAAATATATGCAGCAACTTGGTGGAAAGCAATTGTGCAGGGAGCTCTTTCTAGAACATTAATATTAAAGGATAATACAAAGTGATGTAGCTGAAACTCACTATGTTGATGTTTTTATCAGATCATTTCCTGTTGAGTCCCAGATGACTCCTACACATATATAAACTTTATGGTTTTTGTATTTATGCTCAGAGGCTACTCTTTTTCAAAGGGCAGGTTTTGTCTGTTTGTTTGTTTAAAGATTAACTCTTTCTGAGACTTCCCTGGTGGCGCAGTGGTTAAGAATCCGCCTGCCAATGAAGGGGGCACGGGTTCAAGCCCTGGGCCACGGAGCAACTAAGCCTGTGCGCCACAACTACTGAAGCCCGCGCACCTAGTGCCTGTGCCCTGCAACAGAAGAAGCCTACGCACCAAAACAAAGAGTAGCCCCCGCTCACCGCAACAAGAGAAAGCCCGCAAGCAGCAACGAAGACCCAATGCAGCCAAAAATAAACACATAAATAAATAAATTTATTAAAAAAAAAGATTAACTCTTTCTAACAATAGCTTGTATTTTGGGAACTAAATTGCAAACATTTTTGATGGTCGTGCTTGGGTATATTAGCTCCTCCTCTCTCACCTCTGCTCCCATTATCCCCCTTATTACCTGACCTTTCATGGTACCTGGTGCACAAACACAAAAACATGCACATATTATAGTATCATATATTTTACCAAATGAATGAATGCACAATCTAAGAAATCAATATATTAAAGTTGAGGGCAACCAAGACCTTAGAGTCTTGGATTACTTGGACCATAATTAATTCAAAGATTCTTCCAGGAATATTAGCTGACCATCTTGTCTAAAATATCATTGCAGGGCTTCCCTGGTGGCACAGTGGTTAAGAATCCGCCTGCCAATGCAGGGGACACGGGTTCGATCCCTGGCCCTGGAAGATGTCACATGCCACGGAGCAACTAAGCCCGTGCGCCACAACTGCTGAGCCTACGCTCTACAGCCTGCGAGCCACAGCTACTGAGCCCGCATGCCTAGAGCCCATGCTCCACAACAAGAGAAGCCACAACACTGAGAAGCCCGCACACCGCAAGGAAGAGTAGCCCCCGCTCACCGCAACTAGAGAAAGCCCGTGCGCAGCAACGAAGACCCAACACAGCCAAAAATAAAAACAAATTAATTAATTTAAAAAAAAAATCATTGCAGTGATGCACATTTTTGTCCAATGAGCCGAAGTAAGGAAGAAGTGTGTGGTAGGAATATCTACTTCAGCAGTATATTCATAGCCAAAAATGTTCTGGGTAACACATATGAATTAATTACCAGAAAAGCTAAATTTTTCTTCAACACAGTAAAGTCAAGTATATTTTGAAAGGTGTTGCTAACTCTCTTGGATACTAGACAAAAGAGCAAAGGGATCACTCTATCAAACAGCAACCTCCTGCTTGTGAGAAAAACAAAAGAAAAACAAAAACCTCCTCA
Organism: Grampus griseus; assembly: GCF_964374135.1. NCBI lineage: Eukaryota > Metazoa > Chordata > Mammalia > Artiodactyla > Delphinidae > Grampus > Grampus griseus. Next base: position 40,901,300 of record NC_139009.1, read on the forward strand.
GAATCAATGAAGTGATCCATGGGACACCAGGCAGATGCCATCAGCCTCTCTCACAGGATTCACTATTGTTAATACACACTGCAAGCAAAATGTGAGGCCCTGGTCCTTGTAATGATTTCTACTCCAAGAGATCAACCATTAAAGCACATGGAGGACCCTCTCAGTTCAAGTTTCAAAACCTCTGAGCTCATGGAACTGCTCTGGGCTAAGGGCCATGCAGAGTTGATTCCATCAGTAATTCCTCTTTGACTCCGACCAGAGATTTGGTTCCATTGTTTGGTGCCTCTGCGGTGTGCCTCACCCTACAAGAAAAAGGATATTCAAATTCCCTCCAAAAGCCCCCACTCCTTTTAGAAGTTTAGTATGTGTGTGAAAGTGCCTCAGAAAGAGAAACATTATAAATTTAAGATACAATTATTCTCCTCATAGAACGGCATTGGGCTACCTCAATTATAAACCACACTTTTAAAATCTGTTAACATTTCCTTCTGGGAAAGCCCCTTTGCCCTTTAATAGTAAAAGCTAATCAAGGCAGTATAATTTCTGGAGCTCAAATTTGTGGGAGGAGAACGGCTGGCACTGGTGTGCTCATTCCTATGATGGTTTTCTCCTTCCTCTATGTCCTGAAATTATTGAGAGGCTCTAAGCTAATTCTTGAAAGTATGCAGAGGTACTTAGGAAAGCCAGGAGCAGAGATGGAAACCTGAGCATTGCACTGACATCATTCTGTGTTTGGCACATACGGTACATCTCTAAAGCAATACCAACTGAACACACTGCTTCATTCTGAACTCTTGCTGGCTTTAAGTAGCAGTCTTAATTACAAGCAGGCTTGCTTTTTATCATTTACAGTCACACAGTTCTCCATGTACTTGACTAGGAAAATTCAATTTTTCTATAGAGGTATTTTCAACCTTTATATTTTTAAGTACATGCAAAATAAAATGGGATCTTGCAGTGATCTCAGAACCTGCTTCTCATATGCATTAAAAAAAAATCCTCATCATAATCTCTGCAACTGGGTCAGCTTGCACAAAGATGCTCAGGGTAGCCATGAGTGCTTTCAGCACCCTGCAATCCTTGTAAGTGACACCTCATAATAGTGCAAATGAAGCATGGCATGATGAGAAAATGAAGAAGAATGGACCTGGATAGTCAACCCAGCAGTTTTCAAAACATAGAGGATAAGCTAAATTTTGTTCCATAAAATACACCACACATGATTTTTCTTTTACACATTCAAGCACATATATTCTTTCCCTATTATGAGAAAAATGTCTTATGACTCCAAGAAATCCTACTATAAGCAAACAGGGTAGCTCGTGTGTTCATCTAAATATGTATATTTGCCATAGTCTCACATTTTTAACCAAACCTCATTTACACCTGCCTTGATTTTCAGCCAGGAATTTATCATGTTGTCATTATTCACCTTTGTGTTTTCCCTTCACCCTCATCTACTAGGCTCAAAGATTATTTCCTTGTGGACCCTTTGTCTAATTAGCTGAATATTCAAGGAGTTTATTGACCCAACAAATTCACCATCACCTTTCTTATTAGGTTTCTTTTAAGCCATCACCCTGCCTGCCCCGCTTTCAGCCCCTCTGCATCCCCACCTCACTCCCATCTCTCCATCCCCCACCCTCAGAGGCTTATTTCATCTTTAATGTTCTTGGGTTGTTCTCTAGCCAGAGTTTTTTCCCTATTTTCAAGGGAGGCAAGAGATGAAGTGTGAAAAATTCACACTGGCTTTTATTCGGCGGAGGTTGGCTACTGACAGGTAAGTTTGCTACTCTGATTAAAAAAAAAAAAAAAAGCGGGGAGAAAGAATCAGAAAGCTTCCTCCAAACATGTGTGTGAGCAGGGTGGGGAGAGTTTCAAAAAGTAACAAACACGACCATACTATGGAACCTTCAAAGGAAAGAGAAAGTTTTCTGACCCAAAAGAATAATCACAACCGCTGCTCACATACCCTTTCCTCCACTAACCATCTATCCTTTCTCTTTCCCAGCGACAGATATGCCTGCTTCTTCATTCATATACGGAGGCAATCACTATATCCTGGAGGGAAGGAAATGTTTGTAGAGACCAGCAGACGGGGGCCTGACTGGGGTAGAAGCTACAGAGGTGAGAGGACAGGTGTCCTCTCTGCGGCAGGGTTCCCTTGGTCTTCTCCTCTCCCCACGTCCCCCAGGCACTCTCCCTTTTCAGCCATATCCCTCGGGAGATAGGCAGAGCCACAGAAAAGGAGAAGTTAATATGCATATGAGATTAGCCAAGTGCTTCCCACTGGTATAATTAAGCGCCCAACCCCCTTGCCTACCCCCATCTGGCTCACCGCACCCACGCTCTGTCTGCCCCTCATGTGTCCAGGCTCGCCTCCCTCCCCCAGAACTCACATAATTTTGCAAAAAGGCCAGGCAGTGGGGTGAGAACTGCACCCGGGAAAGGGAGCAATAAGCTCCCAGAATACTGTGAGCGAGTGGGGAGAGCAACAGCAACTCCTTGCTGTTTCCGAGGGATCTATCCTTTCTGTCACTTTTTCCATAAAAGCCCCCTTTGGAGGCTTCACTCATGTCTCCAGCCTAGGCACGCTTAACTGGAGACAGTCCTTGAGAGGGAACTGGGAGAAGGAAAGGAAGGGATTCCTGGGCCCACTGTGAGGTGTGCCTGGGCCACTCCCAAAGGAGGTGCCCAGGGGATCTGTTCTCTTCAGTTGGGTCAGGTTCTAACCTCTCACATTTAACCAGAACTGTCCCCAGGTAGGAAGCCAGTCCCTGGGGAAGGGGGACATCCCAGTATAACTAGCAGCTGCTGGGGGAGAGGAATTACCTAGGGAGATGGGCAAAGGATCCAGAGAGGAACCAAGTCTGAAAGGGAAAGGGGCCCTACAAGCAAAAGAGGGGGAAAGAGATGTAAAAAACAGAGTGTCCATAACTTTCACCCTGCTTTTTAAAGCAGCAGATTTTACACTGGGAAAGAAGAAGAATTGGGAGTGGGGGAAGACTCACAAAAAACAGTTGATGTTTTATTTATTGGCAATTCAGGGAATCTGAAATAGGCATTTATCTGAAGATGCCAGGAACCTGGCCTTACACTGCTGGTCATTCTGGAGAAGAAACCTGCCAACCAAGGCTTGTCTCCACACTCTGCTCTTTACAAAGGAATTCCCGGTGAGGAGAACAGCTTCTCTCTGCTTTAACTTCTCCTCCTTCAGGCAGACCTCCTGGCTTAGACCAGCCAGCATTGCCCCACCTGCCCTCCTTGGGAAGCACTATACTCTGAGGAAGGAGGAAGCAGGACTTCCCTTATCCCAGCAGCCTTCAGATATGATCCAAAAAGAAGTAAGTGTGTGGGATGAGGGAAAGGGGATGGTGTTCAGAGGTCCCCTCTAAACTGGGTAGGAGTTGGCAGGCACTAGAGAGGGTGCTTCCATCACCCTCCTACTTTCTCCAGTTAAGGGAAGAGGTGGGGGAAAATGGAATTAGCCTCCAGTTTCGTGAGTCCCGGGACCTGCCACTTCACCGTCACTGCAGTCTGAGCACTCCTTGGAGGAACGTGCGGGCTGGAACCTCTCCCTCTCCCAGACCAGGGAAAATGGGCAGGAGGTGGGGCAGCACACAGAGCACAGACAAAAGGTTCGGCAGAGCCCTCCTCTCTCAGGAGCTCAGGTCCCTGGGCTGAGCCTGGCTCCCCATTCGGCCACGCCGAGTGACCTTCTCGCTAGAAACGCCCCCTTCCCGCGGGGCCCAGGATGGTCTTTTAATAGGTGCCCACGTCTCACTCCCGGCACCCTGACAAGGAACGCCCCTCCCACCCCTCACCGCAAACACCCACGACGCCTTCCTCCAGCCCCTTTCTATTGTCTTCAAAGAGATAAGTGGCTCCCACCCAACACACCCAAATGCACACCCCTTTCTCGCGCTCCCATTTCTCCGAGCCCTAAGGGCCGAGAAGCGAGCGCAGGGTCGAAAGAGGGGCGCGAGGGAGTAAAACCCGCGAGAACTTGGCATCGCAGACCCACCGTGTCCACCTCGCAAGGATGCCGGTGACCTGTAGATTGCAATAGGCACTGAATGATGCTTGCTGCTGCCATGGAAATGGTGGATGTGGTGCGCTCCCAAACTGGACGCCCCCCATGCCATTCCTAGGAGGCCGCTGAGGGTGAGCGGGACTATCCAGAGCAGGGCGAGGCGCCCCCCTGCGCCGCCGCCGCCACTGCCGCCGCCGCCGCCGCCGCCCCCGGGCGAGCCCAGCTCGGCGCCGCACCGGAGCATCCTCTGGTACATGGCTGGGCGCCCGCCGAGGGGCAACCGCCGCGGGAGGCAAAGTTTGGGGCGCGGTGAGGGGAGAGGGCGCCGGGGAGCAGCGGGCGGCTCAGGGTGGGCTGCGGGCTGGCCGCCTCACCGCGTCAGGGCACCCATCCTCTCCCTCGTTCGGACAGTCTTCTCGGGGTCCTGGAGTCCGCCGTGCCTCGCACCCCAAAGAATCCGAAACATAGCCGAGGTGAATGCAGCTGATGGGGGCTTGTCCGAAAAGGCAGCCCCGGGGAAGAGCAAGCACGGAGCGGGCGGCTGCTCCCAGATTTCCGGGGCTCCAGGTTCTCGAGAGATACTCCCAAAGAGTTTCGGGCGAGAGTGCGTGCCGGGGGGTGGGGAGCGGGGAAATGGTTTAAAGCTCCTCCCGGAGGGTCCTCACTTCTACATGACAGCCATCCACCGCGAATCCACTAGGTAAATCCATTTAGCATTGTGTGGGGGGACTGGGGAGGCCACTTCGCCGGCCCAACCTCCTTTCAACGGAGAAGCAGACCCCATGGACTCGAGGCGCCCCGTCCCTCCATTCAGCCCGGGCCGGCTCGCCCGCTCGCGCCAGCCTCCCCCGGGCAGCGCGCGGAGCAGCGGCGCGCATCGCCTGCTCCCGAGGCAATCTCCGCGTCTGCCGCCTCCTGACACTTACGCCCGGCGAGGGGTTCAGAGGGAAGAGTGCCACCCTTATGAAGGAAGCGGGGATCGAACGGGGGAAAAAGAGCTGGGGAAAAGCAGAAGCACACAAAGGAGGGGGGGGGGGGGAGAAAAGGAAAAAGAAAAAAAGAAAAGAAAAGAAAAGAAGAACCACACACGCTGGCGAAGCGAGGGGCTCTATGCAAATCTGCAGTCTCCAAACAGCAAATCACTGAAGCTCGGATGCAATGCAGAGGACGAGCCTATGTAACGAGGGAGGCTGGTCTAGCTTCCCACAGAAATCGCCCTGCTTTGCCTCTCTCAAGCATTCTCCACACATCAAAGGGACACGTGTACAGCGATGCGGGGAACACCTAAAAAAGCAGCGCTCCCTCCTCTGCCAGGTGATCCCTCCGTCTGAATTACAACGGCAAACGGCACCCTTCCCCTACCCCTATGGTTTAGATGTAACCAGTGTCTTGAGAGCTCTTAAAAGGGAAAGAGTTCCGCTCTTTTTATTGGACCAAACTTGTTCTGCCAGGTGTTCAAACCCAATCTGCTAAATATGGCTTGACACCATCTACTCAAGCATCAGTTTTGATGATCTGTTAATTACACAGATTACTCATAACAAAGAGCCCTCGTTCCCACTACAGTATCATATCTCACATAAGGCAGTAGAAGTGCAGGGAATCAAAATACACAAGAAAAAGAATGAGTGAATTTGGCAGCTGAGGAAAAGACAGAAAGAGGAAAAAAAGGAAAAAATGAGACAGGTGAGAAAGAGGACAGCAGAAGACAGAAACAGGATGAATGAGACTGCTTGTGTTTTGGTCAAACATTTTAGGAATCTTTAAGAACCCCCAAGATCTCTATAGAAGCCCAGCTTTGATAATGTCTTATAAGGGTGGAGTTCTGCCTTTCTCTTACCATGTTTCATAAGGAAAATAACATCAGGAAATTTAAATCTAGTGCCCCCAAAGAAGAGGGGACATTATATTCTACCGGTGAAATGAAGGAAAAAAAAAAAATATATATATATATATATATATATATATATATATATATATATATATATATATATATATATTTTTTTTTTTTTGCGGTACGCGGGGCTCTCACTGTTATGGCCTCTCCCGTTGCGGAGCACAGGCTCCGGATGCGCAGGCTCAGCGGCCATGGCTCAGGGGCCCAGCCGCTCCGCGGCATGTGGGATCTTCCCGGACCGGGGCGCGAACCTGCATCCCCTGCATCGGCAGGCGGACCCTCAACCACTGCGCCACCAGGGAAGCCCCGAAATGAAGAATATTTAACTGAAAGCCACGTGTCCTGGAAAAAGACCAGCAAAGCCAACACACAACTAAGAGTAAAAGTCTAGCACGGCAAGTAGACTTAGCAAGGAGGACCACAGTCACTGGAGGCTAGCACACGGGATTTGGAACTGTGATTAAAACAGTTCCCTGATTTCTAAAAGATGATACTATGACCTGACTAGTGGCTGGACATTTTTTGTTTTTACTCCTACTTAAAGACAAAGGAGAACAACTCTGACTAGGTACTACTTCTCACAGGCTCCTGTCTATATAATCCTTTATATCAACAAATACAAAGTCATGTCCTGAAAAAGTAGTTCTAGAAGGATTTGATACAAACCAGCCACTCACCAAAGTGGTCATTTAGACTTACATATTGCTTCCTAGTTCATTCAGAGAGTCAACCTGGGACTCTGATGGTCACTATGTTACCAGTCTCCAAGGGCCACCAAACCAAATTTGTAGCAATCCAACACCTCACATCCTTGGCAAAAGTTTATGTTATTCTACTAAAAATTTAATACTTCAGTAGTTCCCTAATTGAGACAGCTTAGGCATGCTAGAGAAGGTGCTTTTATCTACTTAAAGACGCCTTGTCTCCCTCCCACAACTGCTCAAAGACCAACAGAACACAAATCCTGCACTTGCCACTGTGGTCTGTTCCCGTCCTTATCCCCAGGCCACTTCCTCCTCATTTTGTTATTTTCTAGCATGTGGATTTTAATTCATTAGTAGATTTTAATTCATTAGACAGCTAGGGAAGCCCTAGCTGTCGTGTTTTCAGGCAGATGTCTAAGGCACCTTTGCAGTACCTAGGAGTTTCTTGGGTGGATTCTGTGATACTGATGCTGCAATATTTGTTATAAATGGCTGTTATGGTGGAACAAGGAGCAAATTCTCTGCCTAGAGAGTGGAGAAAAGTCCTGTGAGCAGACTCATGCCTAATCTGTATGAAGCAAATAAAGCTTGCACTTACTCTTCATGTCTCTTCAGCTGGTCAGTTCTTTGGCTGGAAGTGTATTATCTAAGGAAACTGAGGGGACTTCCCTGGTGGCACAATGGTTAAGAATCCGCCTGCCAATTCAGGGGACACGGGTTCGATCCCTAGTCCCGCTAGATCCCACATGCCGCGGAGCAACAAAGCCCGTGCGCCACAACTACTGAGCCTGCGCTCTAGAGCCCGTGAGCCACAACTCCTAAAGCCCGTGCACCGAGAGCCTGTGCTCCGCAACAAGAGAAGCCATCGCAATGAGACCCCGCACCGCAACAAAGAGTAGCACCCACTAGCTGCAACTTGAGAAAGGCCCAGGCGTAGCAACGAAGACCCAATGCAGCCAAAAATAAATAAATTTATTAACAATAAAATAAAATAAAGGAAACTGAGGCAGCACTGACAAATTGTTCTCAGGTGAGTAAAAAACTGGCTGGAGCAGACATGGTGCTCGGCTGCTTGTAATTTACTCTTAAAGACTGCAGCATGGACAATGAGATATGAATGTGTATTAGTGCGGTTCTGTGTCTCAGGAGGTTGGTTGCTTTCATCAGGAATGTATGCTCCAACAGCTCAGCCAGAATTACAGAAGTCAGAGGCAACTTTTGGAAGTCTTGAGTTACCATCATCTCCAATCATGATGTCGCTTTGTTCATTAATTATAATGTATGTTGGAAACCGATTATCATCGGTGACATAAATGGCCTGTCAGTTGGTTAATGGAGGTTAGGGGTGGGTTCTTTTTGGTGAAATCATTAACATTCAAGATATGTGGACTGGCCAAACTTTTTGTAAACATGCTTTGCTTCTATTTGAATAGAGTATATGAATCTATAAGGCCTTTCACCCTTTACTATAAGGAATGGTGTCATAATATTAGTAATAATAAGAACTAATACATTCATAACTGGCACAACTCTGAGAGCTCATTTAATCATCACAAAACCATATGAAGTGGGTGCTATCATTGATCCCTAACAAACCTTAGTCACCTAATTCTGACAGATGATGATCTGGATGCTGCCACTGAAATATTGCCATATTTGCTTTAAGAAAACCTATTTGCAAGACATTTTGGGGTACCTAAAAGAACCAAGAGCTGGAACTTCATCAAGCTTCCAGAACATGCTGTAAGATTTTGTTCCTACTTATTAATAAGTGTCTGTTCCTGTAGCAGAAGTTGGTCTGCATCTTAAACCCACTAGGAGCTGTGGAAACGCTTGGAAGAGTGGTTTACCCTCCCCTGCCTCTGACCACTGTGGGTACCGAGCTCCACCAAGAGAATCTAATAGCTGTGCATAGGGAGTTATTCTAGATGCATTCATAGCTGATGATTAATAATGAACGAGAAGGCAGGTAGCCTACGTCAGACAACCATGCAAGAAATGGGAGATGGGCTTGAAAGCTGAGGGGACAAAAGAAAGGGAATGGAAGGAGAAAGAGAAAAAGAGTGTGTAGAAGGGGGAGTGTACACAGAAATGGAAAAGCACAGGTTATTTCAAACTATTTTTTCATATTCCTAAAATCACCCTTCTGTCTCAAGAAACAAAATGGTTGTCAGGTAGACACTTTCAACCTTTTCGTGTTTTTCTTAAAACTTAATTGGAAATTGTTACAGCTCAGTATTAAGCTTTTAAAATAGAAAAGTAGACAATAAAACGGCAGAGATGAAGTATATTAAAACCTACAGGCAGTACCAATCTTTTAAAAATTAAAAACGAGCAGAGTGTCAGTCATGCATTTTGCATTTCTACTGATGTCAGCACAAGAAAAGGCAAAGAGACCCCATATATCCATCTACCTGCATTTCTGAGTTGGGATTGAGAGAGAGTAAAGACAGAGAGGCTCAGGAGAGGATGCTGTCTGTGAAGTTGCAAAGACAAACCTCTGATCGCATTACCTTTCTGGGTTATTGCAGGTCCCTAAAGGTGTTCTGAGAAAAGATCAGAATAGATCAGAAGAGTAAGAACACTGAGAGAAAGGAAGGAAGGAAGTGAGGGAGGAAGGGAAGGGAGGAAGGAAGGAAGGAAGGAGAAAGAAAGAAAGAAAGAAAGAAGGAAAGAAAGAAAGAAAGAAAGAAAGAAAGAAAGAAAGAAAGAAAGAAAGAAAGAAAGAAAGAAAGAAAGAAAGAAAGAAAGAAAGAAAGAAAGAAAAAGAAAGAAGGGAAGAAAGAAAGAAAGGGAGGAAGGAAAGGAGTGGGGAGGAAGAAATGGAGGAGGGCGGGAGGGAGAGAGGGAGGAAAAGAAAGAAAAGAAAAGAAAGAACAGATGCCAGGGCTAAAAGCATTCCTGGAGATTTTGTAGTACAATCTCTTCGGGTGATAAACCTGAGGCCCACAGAAGTAATAATGTTACCAAAAAGTCAGATTTATTTATGAAGCATTTACTTAACTGGAAGTGAACTTTTATCCTCTACCACCCATAGTCCAGTCATAGATGTAGACTGGGAAATTCAGTCAATGTACCTATTACCTAGAACCTCCACACTGAGGGAGAGTAGCGGGAACCCAACATGAGCCAACATGATGCCCAATTCACTCAAAAGAAATTAAAGCTTGCAGTTTGATTTCTGAAATACGAATGGATTTATTCAGTCACAGTTAGTTGTATTTAGGACTGAAGTATTTTATGCCAGTGGTCCCCAACCTTTTTGGCACCAGGGACCTGTTTTGTGGAAGACAATTTCTCCACGGACGGTGGGGTGGGGAGATGGTTTTGGGATGATTCAAGCGCATTACATTTATTGTGCACTTTATTTCTATTATTATTACATTGTAACATATAATGAAATAATTATACAACTCACCACAGTGCAGAACCAGTGGGAGCCCTGAGGTTGTTTTCCTGCAACTCGATAATCCCATCTGGGGGTGATGTGACACAGTGACACCCAAAGTGTGTTGCATATGTCCAGTCTATTCTGTAAGATGCAGCTCAATTGTCAGTTGCCACTCACTGATAGGGTTTTGATATGAGTCTGCAAGCAATTGACTTATTACGGTCTCTGTGCAGTCAAACCTCTCTGCTAATGATTATCTGTATTTGCAGCCGCTCCCCAGCGCTGGCATCATTGCCTCAGCTCCACCTCAGATCATCAGGCATTAGATTCTCATAAGGAGCACGCAACCTATAGATCCCTCACATGCGCAGTTCACAGTAGGGTTCGCGCTCCTATGAGAATCTAATGCTGCTGCTCATCTGACAGGAGGCGGAGCTCAGGCGGTAATGTGAGCGATGGGAGCGGCTGTAAATACAGGTGAAGCTTTACTCGCTCGCCTCCACTCACCTCCTGCTGTGCGGCCCGGTTCCTAACAGCGAACCCCTGTTTTATGCTATCTCTTCTCTTGCCCCTTTTAATAAAAAGTTCATTTATGACATCCTACATAAAATTTGTTGCCTAAGCACCAAGGCTGGGTCATAGAAATTTCATTATTAACTGCATCTTGAAGTGTTGTGGGCATCGCTTTGGTACCACCCAATCATATGCTATCTTTTGGTCACTAGCATCTTATATTGTTTGTATAGTTATTTAGACGTACTTGTGTTGCTGACAAACTCTTCCCTAGGTTCATGCCATTTGATGTGAATGAGTTCATAGTGTAGAGGGAAAACATGCAGTTCGAGTGCCGGACTGTGAGTTTGAATCTGAGCCCATAGTTATTATTCATGTGACACTGTGTTTCATGGACCCTTGCCCCCATTTTCTCATCTGTAAAATGATTATAACACTGTGTAAAATATATTAAGCACTAAATATAAGTTATTGTCATTTACTCACAGGTACATATTTTAGATAGCTGCTAAAGACATACTGATAATGAGCTGTAATGTGATTTTTAATTTAGCCCTATTTCAGACTCTTCCCACTCAGTCAAGTTCGGCCACCTCTCCAATTCTCTGTTACTCTAAATCTTCAAACTTTAGCGTGCCCGAGAATCACTAGAACAGCTTCTTAAATCATAGACTGCTTTGCTTTTGATTCCCATGATTTGTAGAGGGGCCTGATAATTTGCTTTTTTTAACAAGTTCCCAGGTAATGCTCATACTGCTGGCCCAGAGGAACTAGATTTTCAGAACCACTGCTCTGTCTGAATGTCAACGTCTTTAACATGGGTTTTATTAACCAACACAGGGAGGGCTTTCTAATTAAACTCCTTACCAATGACCTCGCCTCTTTGGCTGTGTATTCTAAACATAGACAGCAGTGCTGTTCTCAGATCTCTTCTTTAAAGCATTCTTTAAAGACTTCAAGATGTCCAGCATATAAACCTATATGTTCTCATTTCACAACATGAAACTATAAATTCCTTTTATTCTACTTAGAAAAAGCTATTTTCTTCTCCTTCTCATCTTTTGAATGTGTGCTCTTCTTCAGTTAGCCTGGCCAGTGGCTAGAGGCAGGACTGAGCTCCTACAGGACTGAAGGCACCGTATTAGGGTTCAAATCTGACCTTACTAACTTATCAGCCACGTGGCCGTATGCAGGTGAGGATGTTTGTTTCCATATAAAACCTAATACTGGCCATCCAAATAGCCAGGCACCATTTAAAAAAAGAAAAAAAAAAAGTCCCTTTCAGGTCCTGGCATATCAGGTCTTCAGTCTGACCAGCATCAGCTACAGAAAAGATCAGTGACAAAAACTGACAACCTGGGATCTGTCACCTGCATTCACCAGCACAGTCTATCATATATACACGCCACTGAAGAAGAAAGCAAAATGGGATCATTGAAAGTGGAACTAGAGTTGGAAGGGCAACTATAAGGCAAGTTAGGGTGATATAAAAACTGAGATATAATTTGCAAATTCCCTAGTAAATACAGATATTCAAATCCAGAACCAGACGTCACGCCCATACCATGAGTTCAATTTCCTGAATGCCGGAGCACTTACAGCATATAAACCAATTCAATCTATCTTTATGGATCTATGTTCTGTAGCATATGTTGCCATTTGAATTCACTGAAAGGAATTTAATCATGCAATTTGAACTGAATCTCTAAATAGGTTTATCTGGGATCTATAATTTAATCCCCATCCAATTCAGGACAAATAGGTTACACATTTTGTCAGAGTGATATTTTGAAGTTAGTACTGTAGTAAAGTTAGTGTGACTATCCCACTACAAAGATCCCTTTTCCAGGTAAGTAAAAGGCATATTAACCATTTCTTTACCATGGCATACTAAGCCGTTCAAAATTTGTCTCGATCCTGCCTCTCCTGTCTCATCTTTACTTCAGCTTCTGCCACTTACCCCACAAACATCCTAGGCTCCAGCAACATGAACTTCTCTTCCCTAAATACACACTGCATTTTTTCACTTCTTTTGCCACTGCCCATGCAATTCCCTCTGTAAAAATGATCTTTTCTCCTACCTAGGTCTCTTACTATCCCATTCATTCCTCTACCAAATTGTTGGAAAATTTTCTGAACTCCTCCAGTTTCTCAAGTATAGACTATCACAAATACCTAAAAAAAAAAAAAAAAAATGCCCAGGGTATGTAATAGTATATTTATATTATTTTTGTGCTGTATGAAGTGTCAGGAGAAGTGGTTAAATCTATATCCATGTTTAGGAATTTAAAATAACCTAAACGAACAAACAAAAGAAATCCACTCTCCCCTCTTCAATTTATCCTTGCAGGCCTTTGGTTAGCTCTTTCATTGCCTAAAATATATAACAAATTTAAGCTGAACTTTGATTCGAATGCTAAACAACTGGTTATGAAGAATAAGGGAATTCATTGTCATATTTTCCTACGCATGTTATAAACAGATGTCTTTCTTTCCCATACTATATAAAAGGAAAATAAAACACCACCAAGCAAAGATGCTTGCTGCCAAGTTGAATTGCAGAGCAAACATTTATAGCCAACTTATAAATCCTTGAAAATAGGGTTTTATAATGGAAATACTGGCACCATTTTAACCATAACCATTCAAATAATATCACTGTAGCAGAACTTATAATCTAATATACCTGTTCTGGGATGGATGAGAGCCTTAGCTATAGGTTTTGGAAAAACTTCCAGTGGCTCAATTCAAATTGAATGATCATTCCATATAGTTCAAATCTCTTAGAGTATTTATCTTTATTTCAAAATGTGTAGTATATGCTCCAAAACATTTATTTAAAAGATAGAATATATTTTTTGATACTCGTATAAAAAGATATGACCTCTGAGAGGCATTTCCAAAAATTATCAATCAGTTTTTTTTCAACTGTCTTTTTCTCTCATGAAAGAATTACTTTCCTCAGGTTTTCTCTGTCCTGTTGCTGTGATGATTCCCCCAGAGACCTGTATGTTTATCTTGACAGGTGTTAGTAGATCTGTAGACCTCTGTGGAGTTGTTCCTAGTTGCGTTGAGGTACAGGAGAAAACATTATGTCTGCAAACTAATGAACTTACCTTATTGCATTCTAAATAAAATAAACCACCCAGCAAGTGGAATTAATCTACTAATGTCTTCCTAATGAAGTTTTCATTAGGCATAATGAAAATGGTGTGGTCTTCAATATTTAACATGTGATAGGTATTAAAACAAAGCATATCTGATGATTTTTAAAATGCATACCTGATAATTGCCTTTATATTATTTTCAAATGAAATAGTTTACCCTCAGATTGCTTTAAGCACCTAATCAAAGAGATACAAGAAACATTTCTAGACTTAAGGGAATGTTTTATATCCAAATGGACAGAAGAAATGTCTCATCTACCATTATCCTTAAATAATTAAAACCAGGTTTGCTGTTCTAATTTTTAAGAATGGAGATATATAATAGTGTGCAATTTTCTGTGCTATGTAAAATGTCACTCAATGAAATTTAGCCAAATATTGACAATGGAAGTGTGTTAGTCCAATTCACAGTGGTTTGCTTTAAAATAATGCTACCTCCTAGCGTAGCAAACAGCAACTTAAATTCTGATGAGAACTGGATACTTTACTGGCCAATGGAAGAGCAGCTACAAACACAATCAGTATCCTTTCTTATTGGCAACATTTTGATTTGTCATTTGGCAAAGAAAAAATTCAAAGCATCATGCAGAAACACCTACCTACTTCAGAAAATCATCAGTTTGGGATCATGTGATATCTCGTTCCATCTAACATTTACGGTAGCATGTAGACGAGCCACAAAGAAGTCACATCCTCATTGCTACACTGTGCCACATTCTTCATTTCTCATTTCAGGTTCCCATATAAATTATCTCCTGCTCTGGTATAATCACGGTTGTCCAACTGAGACCTGACGATCTTATCAGTCATGCATTTTACTATTATTATTGAAATTTACTCATTTCAATGATTACTTACTGCCACATAAGCATATTATTTACTTCAGAGGCCAGAAAACAGACACAGTAAAAGGAGAGTAAAGGTGGGTCTTTTCTCCTTCAGCAGTAGGAGCCAGAAACAGTATGAAAGCAATGGATCATGAAGAAAAGCAATTTCCTACTTGAGGGATTAGACAGTACCCTCTTTTGTACTGTTAAATCACAGTTTTGGTTATTTTTTCAAGTAATACTGATTTTTTTCAATTTACATAAATATAGTCTCTAGAGGAACTGCAAGAGAACCCCCAAACACAAACCCTCTCAACCAATCAATAGAAGAGGTATAAAAAAGCCCTCATTTATGTTTACAGCCTTGAGCAACCCTTCACACAGCATAAAAAAAATAAAAAATAAACTAAACGGCTACACAGCTAAAGATAATTAGCTTAACAAGGATGACTTCGAACTGAAATGTGAGGCTTTTTTCTTTTCTTTCTTTAGGCAAAATATAGGTGATTTTTATTTTGAAGCAGCTCACATTTGCTAGTATTAGAAAATTGACAACTATGTAAATTTCAGCTTTGCTGAAATGTTTGCTTTCCTTTTTCGGTTCACAACAATATTAACCACTGTCATCAGTCAGTATTACATTCAGATTTGAGAAAATCTGTAGCATAAAACTGTGCTCCGGAATATCATGTGAAAATCTTAATTTAAAATGTATTTACATTCAAGAAGGAGTAAAGCATACTCTTAAATAATAAAGGCAAATAATACTTATATGTATAAAATGGGGGGAAGGAAAATCATGAGCCTGTTTCACAGCCCATTTTTTTTTAAAGGTTTACTGCTGATATGAGGCACGTTTAAGGAAGTTGCACATTTTCTATGCAGAAGACTGTTATGTCAGATAATTAAGAACAAAAAGCCCCCATAGCTAAATAGAAGCGTTGTGACAAAACCTTATAATTTATTTCAACTTATTCCTCAGTTATCCGGTTTGCCTAGAATCCTATACTTCATACTGTTAACAGACACCTGAGGTATGGTGGTTGGTTAGTGGTTAGCTCTAGCTTTTATTTTAATTGTCCTTGTTTTTCCCACTTTGTCAAAATAGTGATGCTAAGGCATTTTTGAACTCAATAGCCTACAGAGACATTAAGAGCAAATATACATATTTCTTGTTTTATATATAACTGGAGTAGTATTTTCTAATTTTGGTGGAATAATCTACTGTATTGTGAAAATTAAAGGGAAAAAGGAACTATACACAGAAACCAAATTAGAAGAGTACAGATCTATAACCCAGCCGAATAAAATTTGACTGTTACAATCAAACAGTTTTGGAAGAAGTGTGGAGTTGTTCAGTATGGCTGAGATAAGTAGAATTTGGAGCAATGAATGATATTATTTTCATCCAGTTTAAATTCCTCAATCCAGTAATAGAATGATTAAAAACAGGTTAGCTGGGCAAATGAAGTTTGAATCCACTGGGTTTCCAGGACTGGGAATTAAAGAAAAAAAATCAAGACTTGGATTGCTAACAGGTCAAGAATGGAAAATAGGTTACAATTCCCCAGATTTAAAAAAAAATAGCATAAAAATTATATGATTTGTAATGAGACACAGATCTGGCTCTAAAGAATCCAATAGTTTCCCATGACTTACTGGGTGGTAACTATATAGGAATACCAATATTCATGTTAAAAATCGGTGACTTTAGTCACTGTAGTTTTTTAGGGGCAGCCCAGTCCTTAGATAATGGATCAAGCTATCAACCTAGAAAGGCAGTTGTAGCAGATACTTCTAACTTGTACTCAATATCTACTTTGCCTTCTTCCCGGCAAATTGAACAAATTGTTTTTTGGGGTAGGGAGGGATGAAGTACATAGAAGGGCAATATGCCCCACTAAAAATACTTGCCTTCCCAAACTCCCCTACAGTCAGAGTACCCCTGTGACCCAGTTAATTTTGAGGAAATGTAAATGGAAGTCCTTGGAAAAGGTTTTCTACAAAGCCCTTCAGGCTTTCTGCCACAAAACCTTATTCCTCTTGTCCAAAATGCAGAATCACTGTGTATGGAAGATGCCCACTCTGAGACCATGAGGTCAAAATCATACTCTAAGAATGGAGAAGCAAGAGGATAGAAGGAGTTTAAATATTTGACATTTTCTACTGGAGTTACACTAGCCTTGCATCACCTACCTCTGAGCTTCTTATTAAATTTGAAACGTAAACGATCTTCTGTTTAATGCAATGTAAGTCAGGTTATCAGTTTGGGGAAGCTAAATACATACCTAATATATAACTAATTTCTGGGAAGGATGATTACTTAGGTGAGCAAGTTAGCAATCTTGGGCTCTGGGGGAGACATTTATCCTTAAGGACAGTCAGTAACGTATTGTCCAGAACTGTGATTTTAATGAGTCAGGATATGCTTTGGGTTCCTCCAGAATCACATGCATTTTAGAAAGTTAAGGCAGTTGCTTTAATACAGGCGCCTATTAAAGATAATAATTGGGAAATAAAGCTATCCAAGGCCCTTGAACAGGAAGAAAATGCCTTTGAGTAAAGAATGTTATGGCACTGAAGGGAAGTGTTCTCTCTTTGTCCTCCCTAAGCATGCCAGGGACAAGGAAGAGAACATTCTATTTTCTAGAGATAAGGAATTAGAACCTGCCAAAGACACACTCTCAATCAGGTGGGTCTCTGAAGTGGGCTTATTATAATAAACTCATCTTCCTGGGGTATATACCTAAGTGTGAGTAGGTACAGCTGATATACATTTATTTGTCCAGTTATTCATTGAAGTATCAAATAATTTATTTATCTAACAAATATTCATTGAGTACCTACTCTACAGCAGGATGTGTACCAGGCCCTGAGCTCATCCGGAAATAAACATCTGGGGACTTGGTTCTAGTTGAGGAAAGGAGTCTTTGAAGTTATCGCCTCCTTATCTTGAACTGGGCTGATCCCAATCCTCTCCTGAAGTCCATGAAAGGATGATATGTCCCTTGTGACTTTTAGAAACTGCCCTGTCAATGGGGTTGAATTGGAGCTGAGTAAGTATTCTTACGTCAGTTAATATAGTTTCATACTCAAAGCGTTTCAAAGCAGCACTGTGTACAATTCAGACAGGCTTATCGACCAGGTGCTTACCACCTATTGGGCAGATGCTGTTTATTAAGTTTTTAAGAAACAAATATTGATCTAAACATCCCTTGCATTTAATATTCTACCATTCTGGAAGGCCACTATTAACTTTGATGTACACATGCAATTACCTGTCTGACTGAAGAGTTTCAATTGCCCTAACTCTTGGTCACCACACCATGATTAAATGCACGGAAGCAACAAGTTGTTGACTTGGGCAGCCAGAAAACCACTGTGGCGTAAGATTGACAGTTATATCGCCTACCAAACAATGTCTTGGTCGTTCTTCCTACAGTCCTCAAAGTCCCAGATAAGAATTTAAAGCTGGATTTTGTTCTTACTTCTGTGTACATGTTATTTATGCAAATGCAAATAAAACTTATCTAGGAAGAATCCAGAAGGTCCACAGAGGAGTGAAGATTGTTCAAGTTATTGTAGAGCTCATAAAACACATTTTCAACTGGCAGGGCATCCTCTTCATCAGACTACCATATGCTTCAAAGTAGGAAAAATTAACATGCATAAATGTAAGGTCTTGCATGTAGGTTTGAGAAAATCAATAGCATAAGCACAGGATGAAGGAGAACGGATTCTGCAGTTTTTAGTGTAAAAAAGTACCACGAGATTTTCACTGGACAAAAATGTAATCATAGACAACAGTTTGATGCAACTGTTAGAAAAATTGCCTGAATTGAATTGTAGTATGCAGTTCATTTTTCTGCACTTTACATAAGACACATACAGAGTATTGTTTGACATGCTGGCTTCCCTGTTTTAAAAGATACATTGACAAAAAGAAGAATGACCAGATGCTCAGAAAAGCCATAGGTATGCTTTATTGGCTTTGCAGCTAGAGGAAGAGCCGATAGGTGGAAATATATTAATAAAGAAGCAGATTTGAGCACTAACGTATATGAACTGAAGGTTCCAGAAAGAACCTTCTAGAAACTAGAAGGGGATTTGGAACTAATGTGCATTTCCACAAAGTAATTTCTGATTTATTCTCCTGTCCTGGGATCTTGCCTGTGGACATGTCCTCAGATAAAAAAATAATGGAGCTTGTGAGAAATAATAAAGAGAGCTTTAGGTCTAATTGTCAGCCAAGGAAACTGAAAGTAGGTTCTTATACAAGAGCTGTCGAGGAGAAGCACAAAGGCTACCCTCTGATGTATATGGCTGTTACCCTGGCTGGGAAAGTAACTCATCCCCAAGTACCTTCTTGAGGAGCTAAGCAACTAT
Source organism: Grampus griseus (assembly GCF_964374135.1). Lineage (NCBI taxonomy): Eukaryota > Metazoa > Chordata > Mammalia > Artiodactyla > Delphinidae > Grampus > Grampus griseus. The sequence continues at coordinate 40,920,218 of NC_139009.1, forward strand.
CCACAGGAGAGTAGACATATTTATTATTTTATATAACTTCAATCATATGTCCTTAGCTCCAAGGAAATGTATTCCATGCTCTTCAGGAAGGGGTGCAGGAGAGAAGTACCATAACACATGTAAGACAAATAAAATAATTCTAACACTAAGAAACTGAGAATGTATGGCCACCAGTTTGGAAGCCTAAAAATAAATAGTCTAAAACAAGGGAAGAGAGGAGACCTCTTTGGAGAGTATAGAAGGGCAAGGTCAAAATGATCTGAGAAAAAGGTGGGTGGTGAACTAATCATAGCAACAGCAGACACAGAGTAAAAGGGCAGATGTGAAATAAACCAAACAAATGCATACAATAACTTACTGTATATTATGTATATTCTATGTATTTTCCATTGGACTCTGTTGCAATTAGACTGTACTAACCAAATTATCCACTTCTGGCTAAGTTTATTATGTACACTCTATTTGATAATAAGCATAAAGAGTTTTATCTGTGCTCAATTAGAAATCACCTGGGCAGATGTTACAGGAGGTTAAACAAATTCTACAGTTCCAAATACACAGGCTTAAATAAATTTAAATAGCATGATGTTACCTGTCTTCTGTATTCTGGTAGAATCGATGCACAGCTACCTTAGGTACTCTTCATCTGAAACAGTAGCCAGGTTTTGAAGTTCTGTATGATTTCTGACTATAATTCCCCTCCACAACATTCCCTATAGTCTCAAACATTCACATATCTGAAGCAAACTGGCATTTCTATAGGAGGTGATACTGAAACAACCACTGAACCACAACTCCCACGGGTTGCTATTAGAAGTGGTGACCAGCATTCCTTCCTACTCATCTCTGTGAGCTCTGATGTTTCCTAAAAGTACACAGACCAATCATGGTCTTAGTCTCCCAGTGTCAGAGAGGAGGAGAGGTAGGGGAGGATCCTAAAATCACAACACAGAGGAGGTCATACGAACTGAGCAAATTAGAGAATGCAGATAAAAGACCAAAAGAAAGGTATAAAATGAATAATAGCCATGGTTAACAGGCAAAGATAAACATATCTCTTGATAAAAGGTATTTATTTATTCTAGTTATTGAAGACTCTCCTCAATTTCTACCTCTTCCACAATTTCAGCCATGATTTTATCATGAGCTTAGCCACCATATAGTTTCTCCTCTCTGTGTGTACAGACTATCTCTACAGCTAGACTGCAGCCGCATGAGGGTAGGGCCAATGTCTCATGATTTTCTGGTTCTGCATTTCATTAGCAGGTGTTCCTTTCAAAAGGCAGTCTGCCAATTACGCACGGCACTTTCATGTGAAACCACGGTTTAAAGTTGTACTTCACCCTGGACTTACTGAATTTCTGAGGATGTGCTCAGGAATCTGCATTCGTAACAAAAGACTGGACAACGCCAGTGTCTCAAATATTTGCTAGCCTAAGGCCTTGCACAGAGCAGGTGCTTGTAAATGTCTGGTACTGCTGTTAAGATAATGCTTTCTGGCACGTCCATATGTGTTTATGAGAAACAAAGAAATGCTGATTTGCTCAGTGTGTCCTCTGTCAGCCACTAGATAGTAAATGCCCTGAGGGTTGATGTCTTGCCCAGATGGTTCTTTGTATCTCCTTTTAAATTTTTTTCTATAGCACTAGGCACTTCCTACAATGCACCATAAATAAGATATTATAAGAAGGAAAAAGAGAAAGGTGAAGGAGGAGGGACGGGGTGGGGGGAGGGGGGGAGACGAGATTATGGTTGGGAGGGACAGAACAGGAGGTTATTCCAAAAACTTCTTTACTTTGATGGACTGGAATTCAAAAGAGCTAATGAAGTTTCTACTTAATTTTTTCTACTTAATTCCTTTGCTCTACACTTACTAACACAGAATTATCCCCTATGGTATTTTTGAAATTACTAAAGACAGTCTTCCTGTGATAAACTATAATGGAAAAGAATATGAAAAAGAATGTATATATATGTATAACTGAATCACTTTGCTGTACAGCAGGAATGAACACAACACTGTAATTCAACTATACTTCAATAAAAAATAAATTAAAAAAAAAGACAGTCTTGTGTGAATTGAAGATAGACCACATTTTGAAGGGCTAGCATAAAACAAACCTGTATTATAATAGTAAGGAAATGTTGGTCTCTATCTCTCCTCCTAAAACCGATTTAAAGGAAATCATTTCCATTTCTATATGCACATGTATGTGTGTATAATTACTTCATATGGATAAACTCAGCAATGATCTCTGCCAATTAAGGGCAGTGCTAATGAGCTGTAAGATGGACTCACCCAGTCACTCATGCCTTCCAATTGTCTTGTACTGCAAGAGGCATTCCTCATCTTTCACTCAGGTCTAACTCCCACACAGACCTTCTGTGCTCTTGTTTTATTATTACAAATAGACAAAAATTAAAATTGGAAATCAAGACTTGAGAACATGTTTATGTCTAAACCAATAGGGAAATGAGGCTTTATTGCCTCTATTCGCTAGGATTCAATTTTTCAAATTGTGAGAAGACCCCTGCTTTCCATTTCCATTTTGTCCTACTGAGGATGGGTCTTATACTCAAGAACTGCTTTCTAACAGAACATCAAATATACACATGTGTGTGTGTGTGCGTGTGTGTATAAGAATGGAAAGATCTATCTACGTTAAAGATCTCTCATCACTACACATTAATTATGAGGATTCTGTGGCCTAGATGGGTTAAGTGATTACTCAGAATTGCAAAGTTAATTAAATTAAAGATCAGATTCTTTTCCTGGGATGTATAAATAAGCTTCAAGGAGACCAAGAATCTTAAAAATTATGTGCAAAGTTTTTGTGTGCATCTGTGCATTTTTGTGGAGACAGGATCCATAATTTTATCAGACTCTCAAAATGTTCCTCAACGTAGTTGGAATAGTTACTGCTAGAACTGTAATTTATAAAATGTTTGTAGAAACTAAAGAAGAACAGAGTTGAAGGTCATGAAACCCAAACTTCCAGTCAATACTATTTTAGGTAATGTTTCTGGTGGAGAGCATGCAACTTCTACCTGGGATCTTCAGAGAGCTAACAACTTACCACCTCTCATGTTAGCAGTGTTCAAAGCTCTAATTATTAGAAAGGGATTCATATCTCTGTACGCTTTCCTTTCTATATTTTCTCACAAAGGTCCAAGTACTGCCTTTCACAGCCACAAAAAAAAAGCCATTTTTTGCTTACTCAGAATGCCTTTCAAATATTTGAAAATAACAGTTATATTCCCTAGAAGCTATGCTTCTCTGATCTGAACAGCCTCAAAGTTGCTATTCTAGACTCACAGCCATTTAGAGCTGGAAGAAACACATTTCAGTGTGTCAATATTCTTTAATAAATATGTAACCAAAAACTGAAAACAATGCCCCACTTGTGACCTGATTAATCTATGACTAGACTATCTCTGGCGCATATTCTGCCTTTCTTTTTCTTTTCTTTTTTTTTTTTTTTTTGCTGGGAGGATCATAGTGTTTTACTGTGTAACTGGGAAGATCAGGGGTTAATGACTTTTCCAGAAGTTTCCCATCTGAAATGCAACAGAGCAAAGGGCATGAACTTGCCCATTTACACCCAACTCTAGATAGTTATATTTCCAAATTTAATAGTAATGGGGTTCACATAAATAAAGCACCTGAAATTTCCAAAAGAGAAACATTATACATTCTTATTTTATATGAAAAATCTGGCATTTTTTCCACAGGTTAAGTCAGAAACAAAGAATGGACTACCTCAGATTTATAAAATGAGTAGAGGAAGGATGACTTAGAATATAAAGGTTTTCCATTTCAAGTGTCAGAAAAATTACTGTCAGATTTATTTGATTTAAAAGTTCCAAAACCACTTCCTTGCAATGTATACTCACAGCCCAAACTTCAACAATGTAGCAACAATCACACAAATAATTTAAACCTAGTAAATGGACAAAATGAAAAATTCAGTCTCTTTCCCCATCCCGATATTGATTTTCTACATCAACATTCCCCAAAGACTGTTAAGAGGAACACTAATCCTAACAGATGCTCACTGAAGATAAAAGACCAACAGCTAAATACATTTCAAAAACATCCCCTATCACATCTGCTTCTTCGTGATCCCCACTTCAAATTACACATTTCAGACTCCAAGACCCACTCCTTTTAAAGACACCTTTTAGCGTCCCACAACACCAATGTTGCCTAAAACACATTTGGGGAATGACTGTACCACACTGATCCAATTAACCAAATTTCTATCAGTTCTCTACTTTATGTTTTAATACCTTAACAAGCATGAGTGTGTACTCTTGGGTAGTGAGACGTGTGAGTATACATTCTCCTTTATGATTGACACTCCTGTGCCTGGGTCCTGGTGAGTCACAGCATACCCTACGGAGGAGTTAGGTTAGGCCACAGGGTTTTTTTTTGGTTTTTGATTTTTGGCCTCAGATTTAGGTAGATGAAAGCTCTAAGATCAGGCTGGAAATTGTTGATATTCCTCTTCTACTCCTAGCAGTAGATGGCTAAGTAAACTCATTCCTTCCCCAGCCCCCATATTCTCACTTTCAGAAAGATCCAACAATGATAGTGATAAAGATTCAGATTTGTGAGGGAGATTTCGCTTTGGCTTCAAGTTCATGTTGGGTGCTTTAATTACATTTTCTAGAGAGTTCTGCATGGAAGGAATTCAGGCACACATTTTGCGTTGTTCTCTGAGAATCCTGGGAGAGTAGGGAGTCCCAGAAGAACAGTACTCAAGACATTTCTAGGTCATGGCTATAATGTCCTTATCAAAATAGCATCAAAGTTACTGTGGTCATAGTTTTTCTGCTTGGTTTTTTTCCATATGTTTTAAAAATTCATATTAAAGTATCTGCAGGTGAATGAGGCAATGTCCTGGATTTGCTTCAAAACAATCCAGTCAGAGGATAGAAGTGGAAGGGGTTGAAGTTACAGATAAAACAGTATTAATCTCTTAGATAAATGTTAGAACTGGGGGATAGATTCATTTGGATTATCTTTACCTACCTGTTCTCTTTATTGTGATTGATATGTTCTGTGATTAGAGTTAAATAGTAATAATAACGCACCAAAATCTCACACAGAACTTCCAACTCGTATAAATAAACTCATAGACATGAGTGTGAGAGTTGGAGAATTTTTGCAAAATGGTCAAGGCACTCACTATTGTAACTAAGAGTTTTTGCTGAGGCTGCTATTATCCACTGCAACACCCACATACACACAGTATTCCTGGACATATTCCCTTTATTTGAGTAATTGACCCCATTTGACCAAAGAGAAAATATTAAAATCATCCTAAAACTATGTAATTACTGATTGCATGGTAACCTTTATGATATGAAAATTGTAACAGTCAATATCTAATGTAGAGTCAAGCATCATATTCAATATATTGAGGCAATGTTTTTAAAATCCATATTTTGTGAATTGCAAATAATTCCAGCTTGAATGCTAGCGAATGCAACAAGTTTCTGTAAAAGCTTTTGAGTTTCAGAGGCTTCCTCTTGACAGATTTCTTAAGTTATGGAATGCAGCCATCAGCAGTCTGTAGAAAAATGAAATACTGCAAGTCTATTTTTATGCAGCTGGGATCAAGCTACTAAATGGATCAAAAGCAATAATTTCTTTGAAGAGGTGGCTGTTGACACCAGTGCCCTAAAAATAAGTGCAATTTTGTGGGTACGAAAACTTGTTTATACTTCAGTGGAAGTAACTATAGATAAGTTTCCATATATACACTTGCACCCAATATATATCGGATGCCACTCTGAACATATTTTAATATACATCAGTTTAACATCACTGCTATTAAGTGGAAATTGCATGCTAGTTCGTGAATAATTGGCATAGTTCATGACAATTATTCCTACTAGGCTTAGCTTACTGGTTAATAATAAAAACAACCAAAATCATTACCCAACTCTTACTCTGTGCCAAATACCAGCTAAATACTTTCCGATATTATTTTATCTTTGAATTAAATTTGATTTTAATAACTAGCTATTATTACCACGATTTTATAGATGCAAAACTGACTCTTTGAGAGAGTTTAAAGTGTAACTTGCCAAAGGTTATACAGCTAGTATGTCTCTGAGTTGGAATTTGAATGCTAGTCTAATTCTAAAGCTCTTAATCACTAAATTATACGCTATCCTTTTAGGGTAGATAGCACATCAGCTGATTCTAAAGTATAGGAAAAAATGTTAAGAAACAAGAGTATCTTTTTAAATCTCACTGAATGTGAAAGTAAGCTTGTTTACTGAAAATTTTGTAAATTGAACAACTATAGTAATAAACAAGGGATGCTGAAAACTACAGAGCTTAAGTGTAAGGAAGAGCCAAGATAGATAAATTATAATGTCACATAATAAAATTTTTCATCACAATAAAAAGTCAGAAAAAAATAAAACAGGGTATAAGAGGGATGGTTGATCTAGGAGTGCAAATGAAAAAAAAATTAAATAGTTTTTTTTTCTTTTGCGGTACGCGGGCCTCTCACCGCTGTGGCCTCTCCCGCCGCAGAGCACAGGCTCCGGACGGACGCGCAGGCCCAGCAGCCATGGCTCACGGGCCCAGCCGCTCTGCGGCACGTGGGATCCTCCCGGACCGGGGCACGAACCCGCGTCCCCTGCATCGGCAGGTGGACTCGCAACCACTGACTGCGCCACCAGGGAAGCCCTTAAATAGTTTTTTAAAAGGAAATGATTTCAGATATTGAGCTGCATGTAAATTTTGGAGATTAATCCTTTGTCAGCTGCTTCATTTGCAAATATTTTCTCCCATTCTGAGGGCTGTCTTTTCGTCTTGTTTATCGTTTCCTTTGCTGTGCAAAAGCTTTTAAGTTTCATTAGGTCCCATTTGTTTATTTTTGTTTTTATTTCCATTTCTCTAGGAGGTGGGTCAAAAAGGATCTTGCTGTGATTTATGTCATGGAGTGTTCTGCCTATGTTTTCCTCTAAGAGTTTAATAGTGTCTGGCCTTACATATAGGTCTTTAATCCATTTTGAGTTTATTTTTGTGTATGGTGTTAGGGAGTGTTCTAACTTCATTCTTTTACCTGTAGCTGGGGTGGGAGGGAGACACAAGAGGGCTGAGATATGGGGATATATGTATATGTATAGCTGATTCACTTTGTTATAAAAGAAACTAACACACCATTGTAAAGCAATTATACTCCAATAAAGATGTTTAAAAAAAAAAAAAAGGTAACCATTTCAGGCTCTGAAGTAAAAAATAAATACAAACACTTTACAGATAATAATAAACAAACTAACCAACAAGCTCTCAAAGTAGAATTACATAGACTTAGTTCTAGAGGACAAAAATTCCTCCAGGTAGCCTCTGACTCATTCAGAACTTCCTTCTATTATGTAAAGACCAGAGGTTCTGGCTGTAGCAAGCCTTTACCTTCAAAGTCCTGCGGGAAAAACCAAATGACTAAAGAAAAATTTAGTTTAAAAGACAATCTAAGTACAATAATATTAGACATTATCTAAGGTTAACAAAATAAGATGTAAAAAGCAAAAAAAAAAAAAAAGATTAAATTTTTAGAGATGGTGTTATATTAGGAAAAAACTACACTCTGCAATTCAGTATTAATTAAATATTTGGATATATATAACTCCTCTATATTGCTGAGGGGAAGAATATAAAGTAAATGGTGAATAAGATGATCATTTTTATTATTTTTTTAATAGGTGGAGAAAATACATTTTGCAAACTCTATTTGAGGCTTCCAAAAGGCATATAGAGAGTATAAGAATATTTCCTACTATGTAAGTCTGAAAGAGAGGGAATCAGTTTTGATGAAAACTTGTTACTTTAATGGTTTAGATTGTGAGCCAAATTGTCTCCTTCGTGCTCTACTGGCAGCAGTTCTAAGAGTTGCTCCACCAAAATTTGAAGTAGGATTGGAAAAAAAATGTAGGGAAATGACAACAACCCTCCCAACAAAGATCCCTTCAACTTTACAATCTACTTAAGCTACTCAGGTTCTGCTGGTGGATTTATACAAACATTGGTGAAGTGCAGGTTTACTGAGTTTTGATGCTGTGGTTTTTAGAACAACTTGATTTTGGAGACAAGGAAGTTTTTCTATTCTTTGTTGTTCAGGAAGGGATGAGCTAAGAGATTTAGCTCATAAAAATTCAATTAATAAAAGTAATGCAGTCCTTTGCAAGGGAAACATTCACTAAAAGACGAATAGTAGACACAGAAATAATTCTCTGTGGCTGATGACTGAGCATGCCATTCGGCAGTACTTTGTTCCCTTGGGATCTGGAGAGTTTGCTGTAGAGTTCAGAATCATAGATTTTGAGAGTTGAAGGATGACCCAATAACAATTTCAATCTTCTCAACTTACCGATAAGGTGCATAACTCTGAGAAAGATGAACTGGTTCTCTATGTGACTCTCAACAAGTCACACAACCTCTCTGGGCTTCAGTTTTCACATCCTTAAAATGAAAAGTTGGGACTTCTTCATCTCCAAAGTATCATCATGTGAAACACAAAACGGTTTCCTAATCCATCAAAAGATAGAATGAGGTAACGGCAGACATTAAATTGAGATCTCAATCCCCACCCCCAAACTGCCTGGTCTGACCAGTCCAGTTTGCGTTCTGACACTTGCTCACGTATTTGACCGTCATTACACACTTATGAGATGTATAAGTGAAGAAATGATGTGAAAAATATCCCAGAGAAGTCACACACATTTTAGAAGGGTCAATTCATGAGGAATGAATAAAGTGGTTGAAACTGAACATTTGTGTTAATTCCAGACAAAGGTGATGGAAAGTGGGAAAGAAGGAGATTGCAGCTCTGTAGGGTATAGGGAGAAGAAAGAGTCAGCAGTAATCAGGACTTTTCCTTTTAATTGTTCAAGTTCAATGACTATCATTTAGCTCTACGACTCTAGACGCTGCCAAGAGTCGTGCAATCTTGTTCTCAAGAGTCAACCAAAACAGGCTAGACCATGTAGGCACAAAGGAAAAGAGAAGCATGAAATACAGGTCTTCAGTATTGGTACGCTAGATTGGCCATGTAAACATTCACTTGTCAATACAGCTGCTACCTAAAGAATCTAAAGAACGGAGGCCTGGCCTAGGAACTGGCTTTTCTTCTTTTGGGGTGATTTTCACATGTGGTCACCTAGTAATTCCAAGAGAATTTGCTGTAGGTAGATGCTGGTAACCACTGAATATAATAATTTAGGGCTATTAATAATATAGAAGCAGAAAGAGGGAGTAAGATATAGCAATAAAAGGAGATGGCTGATTCCTAGTTTTGTGAACAAAATAAAGCTGTTTATTCTGAAAAGTGATTGTGAACTTGAAATTTGTGAAGGGAATTCAAGATCAGATCAGGTAGCTTTAGGAGGAAACTCTTTCCTGACCCAGTTAGACTATTATGTTCTGACAAGGCTCCCTTACTTCACACACATATTGCTTCCAGGACTTTCCTCTCATGTGACTTTACAAAAATTTGTGGGATCATTTGCTTAATGGACATTTTCCCATATTTTCCAGACGTGACTCTGCCTTCTTTATTGGTGTAGTTCCAGTAGAGTATCTGGCACACAGCAGACATTCAGTAAGTGTTTGTTAAAAGAAGAAATGTCCACACTGTAATGTGTTTGAAGAGAGGAGAGAAATGAAAAGAAGAAAAATGACTATTGAGAAGAAAGAGAGAGAAAGGCATAGTTTAGAGGAAGGGGAGAAGAGAGATGGACAGACATCAGATTGTCAGGATGATTTTCAAAAGTGACCCTTTGTTTCACACATTGGGGGACCCAGGGCAAACCCCTAAGGAGTCAATGTACTCACTTCCTCTCCCTGACCCACATATATTTTTCTATCTCTGACACACATATACTTCCTAAGGAATGTTTGCAGAGAAGGGCTAGACAAAAGAGGATGGAAAATGAATGTCAGAGAGACTGACAGGGGAAAATAACAAAGAAACAGACTCTATTGTGTACAACTCCACAGTCAAAGATTTTCTACCTCCCCGAGAATCAGACTAGCTTGCAGGTAGAATATTGACTGCAAGGCAGAGCACCATGGCTATAAAACAGACCACTGAGCTAGGCAATAAAAAACAGAGAGAGAATGAGAGGTTTAATGTCTTGTTTATGTCCCCTTTATAGCGTCTTTGAGATGCTCTGCAGTCCCACAGCTGGCTTTAGTTCATATGCTTTTCTGATTAAGGCAGTACATACCAAAGCAATCTAATATTAATGTGCAATTTGGAAAAAAATTAGGCGAGTGTAGAAAAGGAAGGAATCTTCACAGTGTAACTAAATAATAACAGGATACCGGATTTGCTTAATTCTTCATTAAATACATGCTTTATTGTAAGTCTCTAAAACATCTGTAACTCATTTTAAACACTCAATTCTACCATATTGTGTTTAGTGACACTAATCCTTGTTTATAGCCTAATTCTTTGAGAGTCAGCTTATGTTCCCAGTGAACAGTTATAAGTAGTTACACGTTTTATTATAACAGCCCTGATCACAGATTTACAAAAATAATAAATGAAAAAAATGGAAATGTAAATGACTAGGATAATATCCAATAGGAAGAAGATCTTTATTTAAAATGAAGTGTAAATCTTGACTGATGAAATGCCCCTGAAAGTACTTCCAAGAAATGTTTTTTAAACTCTTCATGAAGAACTAAAGTACTGTTTTGAATTTAAACACTGGTTTTACAGTTTGTCGCTTTACCATTATACAACTGGTAAGGCCTGGAGAAGTTTGGATACTGGATGCAAATTTACTCAAGTATTCAATATTACACATTGCTGGGAAATGATTCTAAATATATCTCTATCTATCTATCTATCTATATAGACATATATCTATCTACATAGATAGATATACAGATATATGTTTTCCCCCCTAAGAGATTCTATTTTAAGTTTGCTAATACTGAATAACATATCATGACTATCCCAATTGTCAAAACAGTCCTAAGGCATTGGTAAAATTGCTTCAAATAAGTAGTTGTTTTGGAAACGTTTCCACATATTTGGCTGCAATCTTTATATTGATAAAAATATAGAGTGGTTAAATGGAGAAATTTGGAAGACAGAGAGTGTTTTATTTCTGGCTCAGCCATTTACTGTCTGACTAATAAGCCTCTGTTTTCTCATCCATAAGGAGGGAAAAATACCCAAGCACTAGGGATTGTGTCAAGATTAAATAATGTGCCCTGTGCAAAATACATAGCATGGTACCCAGTATATAATGTACACTCGGCAAACGGCAGCAAGTGATTGCCAGTATTAATAATAAAAGCCACCCATTACCGAGTAGCATTCTTATCATTACGAAGCTTGACATCTATCTCAATTCTAAGAAAGACTATTGACTACCTCCTCTCTTCTGTGAATTTCTACTTATGACATACTATCATCACCAGTAACTATTTCTTGTAAGCCTAATAAGCATAAGGTGTTACATGAGGCTCTCTAAAGAACACAGCCAGAATCAACCATTCTCTCATGGGGCCACAGTCAGATCTTGCACTTCCTCTCTTACGGCAGTAATATTCTACGTTTTGACCATTTATTTGTATCTTATTTAAGCTATCGGATAGAGAACTCTTCATGGATAGGTTTTTACTCTGTATTACCAGCATCTAGTATAATGTCTGGAACATTAGACATGTCCATCCAAAGTTGAAAGAATTAATGGAACATTTCTAGCTTCAAAAAGTTCAAGTTGAGGAGAGACAATACGAATATTAAAAAAAAAAAAAAAACCTACAGAATAAGACAAGGTCTCATTTATTTACATGAGAAGAAAGTTGTCCTCTTTGCACTGGTGGACTGCTATGGTTAATTTACTAGGGTAGTAGTGTTCTATCATTGTGACAATATTCTCGGTGGTTACCTTCTATGCTGTGTTTGAAGAAATGGGTTGCAAGATGAGAGGGAGGAGGGAACTCTTGAAGAATAAATTACCAAAGAGTACCTGGGGGAAGAATGGGATCATTCACTGGGCTGAGAGCATGCCAGTCTTGCTAGTTTTGCAAGGAAACTGAAAGTAGAAATTGGAATTTAGTGAGAGGTCTAAAGGGGACTCAAGCTTTTAAACAGGAGGAAAATCTGCTTTTGGCTGTGGAAACGAGGTAGAATAATATAGAATGGCATCCAAGAGAGTAATGCCCATCAAGAGAAACTAGCTCGAGACACTAATTTTAAATGCAAGGTGAAGGAGACAAGCTTAACCTAATGGTAGAACCAACCTCCTTGGCCTTACCAGTCAACTAGTAAGTATGTTCCAGTGTCAGCCAATTGATCAAAGGGACCTTTGCCAGGAGGAGGTGCAGAGATTCCAAGGTCTGGAGCCATAGATGTGTTCTGTAGGAATGACTTTAGATGGGCCTTTGAGCTAGTGCAGGATCCTACGTATCACAGCAAGGACTATTAAAGGCAAGACAGAGAAGTTATTTAGTCTTCTGACAACTGGATCTGAGGTAGATTCTGAAAAGCAGATTCTGCAGAGCCCAGAATTGCATATATTTCTATATGGTAAACTTTGGAGTCTGGGAAGGTGACATAGGGAGCTGATTCTCACACTTACAAAAGAGGACAGTTGGGATTTATTTGAGGTTAATGTCTGGGAAGATTGGCTTGACTTTCAGTACAGGCAGAGTAAAGAGTGGTTCAATCTCTGACCAGAACTAAGAGAATTAGTTAAGAAGGGGGTTATAAAAGAAAGTCCTATAACTCATATTTCAATGAAGATCAGGAACCTTTATCACTAGTACACAAAGCCTGGTACAGAGTAGGCACTCAATATCTTCTTGCTAAATTAATTTCTCATTACTCTGTTACTTCCATTGTGTTGATTTGCCTTTAAAAATTAATCATGATTTTAATTTTGAAAGGAGATTCATTTTCTTACGATATTGGGTTATCAAGTGAAAAATAGCAAATAGCAGTTAAGTATCGACAGTCTTTGAAAATCTATCAAGAATTTTATAGATTCCATTTAGCTGTGAATTACCCTGGGACATGTGAGGGGAAAGGTACACCAGTATATACTGGAAAAATGATAAGGCCAAAACTAGACTGCCCTTCTCCAAAAGGACAGGGAAACAAGAAGAAAACTTTTCTCTTGGGCTTTATCACTTATTTTTCTTTGATGTTTATTAAGAGCATGCAGCATGCCAGATCTGAAATAGCCGATGGCCAGGAAGCTTTTCCTCCTGGACGGTCATCATTTCTCCCAAGGTAATGATTTATCATCAAAGTCTAACACGGAAGCAAAAGATCAGCTACACAGGCATCCATCCGCAACTCCCCACAGGCAGACACTCTGATCCAAGTCTGGATTGGGAAGGGACTAGGCAGTGGGAGGGTGGACTTACTGTGGAAGTCAGATGACTCTGGATCTTTATTCTAATGGAAAGTCATGGCTTTCCTTGGTAATGCCCCAAAGGCTAACTTAGCGTTAACCTTCCCTTAGGAAGAGGTCTGAAGTTGCCTTAGTCTCAGTATACTTTTCCTCTTACTCAGGATCTTTCCAGATTTAACCCCACAGTATTTAACTTACTCATTTGCATTTGCTTACTTTTCCTTAGAATTATTTCCATCGTCTTGTATGTTCTTGGTCATAAGCAACCTGAGGGTAGGTACTATTCATTTTCCTTTTCATGTGATTCGTTCAGGGTCAATCAAGTTGTGGAATGAATAGATATTTTTTAATTAATTAAACAAGGAGGTCATTATACTCAGGTGGCTCTAACACTATAGCAGCCTCCTTAAGCAAACCCAAACCTACATCTGTAAATGCCTCAAGGTTAAGAAGTTGAAACCTAAGGACAGCCAATCACAGTCGACTAGGCTTTAAGGTATAGCCAATCAAATTATTTCCTTTTTGTGCTTCTGCACTTTCTGTACACAAACCTTTTCCATGGCTCCTACCCACTTCTGGTTTGGCACTGCAAAATCGGAATATATTTTTGCTCAAAGAAACTCTTAAAAATTTTAATATGCCTCAGTTTATCATTAACGGTATGAATTTGGATTTGCCTAAAACTTTGAATCACAAAGATTCAAAGAGACTTACAATAAGTCAAAGAGACTTATTGTTAAGTCTCTTTAGTACAATATTGCAAGAATTTCAGTAGGGAAGAAATAACCAGGATGGAATGTGGTATGCGCTGATCATTCAGTCTTGAACTGTACTAGAAGATACTCAGGAAGGCACCTGGAACCCAGGGATCACCTGCCTGTTTCCCATCCGAATTCACCACCACCAGCTAGCACAAGGTGAGTAATAATAATAATAATAATAATAATAATTATAACAGCAGAAGAAACAAGAAAGAGAACAGCTGTTAACACTGAAAAAAGAATCCATTATCATCCAAATGGACTGAGATCCCTTAGACCCCAAACAAATGAGATTTTAAGCATCACTTTCCATTGTACATTGGCCACACCTTCCATAATAATGTTATGTTCCTCTATCAGAGGAAATAATCCTGACAAAAGAATACTGGGTTAAGAGAGGGAAGAAAATGGGTTCTGGTACTACTTGAAAATAACCTATTTTACACATTGGATAAATCTCTGACAGTGCTTCTTTCCTAAACTGTAGAATTAAAAGTCTTGGTCAGAATGATCTCTTACGGATCCTTTCACCTCCAATAGTTCATGTCACTATGATTCTAGCTGATTACATCTTCTGACACAGTTTTCCACTACTGGGAAAGTACCACAAAAAGACTGACTGAGAAACGGCAGTTAGTCTATCCTTCTGGGAGTTTTGTTGTAAAAGCCAATTCAACTTGAGCCTACTTCTGCATGTTGCACTTGCCTAGACAACTGACCTTTGTCAGATTTTGAAGATAAGAAGGAAAGTGCACATCACTGCATGCACGAGTAAAGCAACATTTGCATTGTTTGGGGCAGTTTAGAGCATGCACACTATACTTGTACACATAGTTAACAATTTACTTCTCTTCGGCAGTATTCAATCTCCTCATGTCAGAGCCTAATAAATCAAACATTCTGTAGACTACATAGTTAACTATGTACACTATATGTACTATATGTAGACTATATGTATATTAACTATGCAGACTACAGCACAGTTAACGTACTCAAACGACTTCCTTAATTTAGCACTGCCAGAAAGCATTTGAAAGCAACAGATTTCAGAAGTCTTAGTGATTTCTACATTAAGCCAATGAAACTCAGGCATTCACGCTACCCAGGAATGTTGGTGGCGTGTGGCTTACACCTCAAACCAGCGCTGTCAGTGGGTAAACCAGCAGTGGCAAGATGCCATTTCCGTATTTCTTTTTCTGAGCTGTACATTACGACTTTGATTTCTACCACAGCTTATTCCCTTTCTAGGAGACTTTCCAAGCTCTTTCTCACACTGCGTAAGATTTGCCGTTTTTCCCCTGCCTCACTCAGAATACCCATAACCAGTATTATCATATATCTCCCATACTATACTGTTCAACAGTTTTATCGATGGCTTTGATAAAATTAACAGAAGGCATGCCTCATAAATTTACAAAATGACCCCCAAAGTGGAACGTAATCTTAAGATAATTAAATTTCAGACAGTTGTCAAGCAAAAAGTGAAATTATTTATTATTAAAATTATGTAAATAAAACTTTCTCAAAACATGCATTAAGAAAAAGGTGGTGTAAAATATATCAAATACAAATAGTGGTTATATTTCATCACTAAAATTTATATCTAAATATACATATATATCTTTATAGATATATAAATGTATATATCTATAATTATACTAATGCCTAGAGATAGATACATCTCTACATAAAATCTTTCAGTTCTTTCCAATTTCTATTTAATCATGACTCCTTTAATGAAAATGTCATTTAAAAAAATCCCTCATAATCAAAATTCACTTAAAAAAATTAAAAATACCGACCAGACTGATCATTGTAAACAAAATATCATTTGTCAGAGATAAATTTAGAAATTTCTGCACTGAAGATTTAAATCATAAACTATATAAATGAAAAATATTGAAGCTTTGGCTTAATGGTAATACAGCTGCAAAAGACCTTAGAAATGTTAATTAATGGTGATCTCAATGCAAGCCAGTCATGAAATCCGGCTGCCAAGAAAGCTGACGGATCATAGTACGTTAGACACATACATATATTTCTTTTTTCAAGTAATGAGTTTTATAGAAGAGAGAGTGAGCTATTCTCTCTTTTCAGCACACCCAGGATGAAAGGGCAAAAGTCATGGTAAGATTACAGCTGAATAAGATTAAGATAGCTAGTACATCAAACAGTTTTTTAAAAGTCCCCAAACTGAGGCATTCAAGCAGAAGGTAGTGACAAACTGTCAGGGAGCTACCCCTGCACTGGATGGCTACTAGAGGGGGTTTTAGTAACGCTCTTGTAACTTCAAGTATTTATGATTCTAAGTTGCAATGGAAATGGGATGACAATTACTGTTTCCCACTGAGTCAGGCATGTATCCCCAAGCAGGGGTGGGCTCATGTAGAGGGAGGAATCCTGGGCAAGGCAGGAGAACTATGGGATCTAGTGGTGGCCTTGAGCACGGTGTCTACCTCTTAACTCTAGTTTCTCCATCTGCTTCCACTTAGTGTTATGCCTCCCAGGGGCTGGGCACGAACTGAATGCTTTACATGCACAATTAGTCTATTCCTCTAGTGAGAGATATCATGACCTTTAATTTATAGTTGACAAAACTAAGCCTCAATGATCTGGTAGAGAAAATGCCTGAAGTCCCTTCTAGAGTTAAGATTCCTTGACTCCTTGTAAAGGGGACAGTTACAGGTGCCTCAAGTTGCCAACCCAATCAGACAGGGTCTGATTCATCCAAAGATTCTTCACATTTGCCAGGTAATACTCCCTTTATCCATGAACAGCTTTCCAGTAGTGTTAATAAAGCAACAGACTTTATGTAAGGAAGGAAAATGAGACAGTGCGGGAATGGGGGAAAGATTCCTTTATTCGGAGCTAAGGCAATCTGCTTGATATTCCTCATATATTTTAAAATATATCCTATTTGTAACATTTAGAGTGGATTTCAGGGAGGAAAAAAAAGTAACCTTAAAAGAGATAGTAAAACAATTTTACGTGAAAAAAGAAAATTCACTTCTAATTAATTGGTATCAATTGAACTTTTTCTCTCACAGGGGCAGTATTCCCAGTGTCCTCAGGCCCCAGCCATTTAGAAAGAAGGTGAAGAGACCTAATGGCAGTCAGTTTCATTGTGTCTCCTTAACAATGTAGGAACATGCTGCCCTTTAAAAATATGTACTTTTTTTAACCTTTGCATTTTCTATTTACTCATACCTAAATAGAAAACTTCTGCTAAGGTAGGAGAAATGAATGCCAAGTTCAGCTCAATTCAGTTACTTGTGCTAAAGGCTAAAATTACAGGAACAGCATGAAGAAATAGTTGACAGCTGAAGTGCATGGTCCTATGAAGCCTCTCTTCAGGGAATCTGTGATTGCTCTTAATGGCATTAAAAAAAAAAAAGGTCCTGTTAATTTTCAAGATATTTTTAAACACTCGATTACTTTTAAAACAATCAGTGCCATTATGAACTCCCAGGAGGCTCTGAATTAAGAAATGAATACCTTTATTTTATAACATTTTGCAAAACACTCACTGTGGACAATAAATATCAAATCCACTAGGGGCCTGGGTAATGCAGCACAAGTCCTGAAAAAGTGAAACCTAATGTGATTAGATAATTAACCACAATGAAAATTTTCAATTGATCTTAAAGGAGCTAAATATAAGAACAGTCTGTAGTTTTGTCTTCTTGCAGCCTTTTGCTTTCACCCCCTACAGATTTAAAGGTCCATGCTGAGTAAACCATTTTGGAGAAGAACCAGCCGTGACAGATGGGAAGACTACTTCTTTTTGGACATGATTTTCAATTAGACCATTCATAACACAGTGAAGTAAAATAGACTGATTATGAAGAAAAAATGTACTAGAATTGCCTTTAAGCTGCACAGGACTGGTATCAACCTACCCATATGTTAAATATAATGTATCTGTATTTGTGATTTGCTTACAATCACCATCAAACATGGCCTTATCTTCAATCTCTTTGATGACCTTCTAGAGGTCATCATTCTGTGGAGGACCAGCCTCAGCTCTGTCAACGCTCAGAACTTGGTGTATGTGTATATTGGTTCTGTCATAGCCACTTGGAGCACATCCAAATGCTGTACTTTATTGCCCTATATACAAACCAGGGTTTGGTTTTTCTGTATCCTGACAGGGAAAACATCTCCGAGAAATGCTCCCCATTAGGGAGTTGGCAGCAACTCTGATATCTGGCTTCTGACAGAAGGGCATTCTCTGAGGAGTGCCATTGCTTTGGAATTATAATTTTATGCTCCTTCAATTCCATTCAATTACATCGAAATTCAGGATATTCATTTAAACTAATCCTGATAGTCTGGAAACGGCAGGACATTGTTCTCTTACCATTTTTCAGACGCCTTTCAATCCCTCTTTTATTCACATATTTATCTGACACCCTTTTATGGAATGTCTCCCACTCACTGAAGAGTCTATGACAGACTTTCCAGTTACAACAGCAAGAAAAGAATGGTTGCTACTCTTGAGAAGTTTATAGATAGTCTAGTTACTTATGTGGTCACCACATTAAACAAAGAAAACACATCATGGTGACTTTAAGAGTATGTCTAAAAGCAGCACAGTATCTAACCAAGTTGAGGGGGACATGCTTCAAATCAGTGATTCCGTGTCATAAGGCAAAAAATAAGGACTATCAAAGCTTTGAATGAAGTGACCAGACATCCTGGTGATACACAGACAGATTTAGGCATACACATGAATAGATTTACATCTAGTGACAGCGCTCTTCATTAATTGTATTCCTAAAATATGGAATAAAATATGAACACCATTTAGTCCAATGATAATTCTTAGATGGTTACAGTTAGAGAGAGTGAGTTGGGAAACAAGTTCTGAGACAAGGTACACCAGAGTACAGACTATTTATTCACATAACCAATAAAGCTGGATTTCCTGGTATCAGTAATATCTGAACACATCACTGATCTATTAAGTAAACCTCCTGATTGCACCCAAGGGTACAAATTTGTAATACTAACCCTCTCTCTTCCCCCTCTTCTCTTAGCTATTTCCAATTGTTATTCAAATTTCAGATTCAATATAACCTTCTTAGAGATTCATGGCTTAACTTGACTAAGTCGGGCTCCCCTATAATTCCCTTCACTTTCTTTTAAAGCACCTTTCACAATTTCAAACTAATAAACTGCTAATTTGTTGTCGACATCCATCTCCCTCCTTAAATTTCACTAAGTAGATGACTTCTCTACCTTCTTTGCCAACATATTCCTGTGCTTAGGAGAATAACTGGCACTTAGCAGATGCTCCATGAATATTGTTGAAAAAATTGTTGAAATAACCCAAACCCCAAGGCAGGACCTCATATTCAAATGGAATTTTAAATACTGAATTTCTGATTATAGTTGGTGATATTATGGTATCTCATTTCTTTTCCTGAAAAGGTTAAATTGACAAGTTAAAATTCTAGATTGCTAAGTTAAACTCATCTTTAGAATCATTTATACCATGTTTGTCAATCAAATGTCTACCACTTACAACTAACTAGGTGACATCTTTAACCTTTTTGTTCCTAAATGGCAGTTTGATGTATAGACTACCAAATTATTTTTTTTAAATTTTATTTATTTTTTTATACAGCAGGTTCTTATTAGTTATCCATTTTATACATGTTAGTGTATATATGTCAATCCCAATGTCTCAATTTATCCCACCACCACCACCATGCCCCGCCACTTTCCCCCCTTGGTGTCCATACATTTGTTCTCTACTTCTGTGTCTCAATTTCTACCCTGCAAACCGGTTTAACTGTACCGTATTTCTAGGTTCCACATATATGCATTGATATACAATATTTGTTTTTCTCTTTCTGACTTACTTCACTCTGTATGACAGTCTCTAGATTCATCTATGTCTCTACAAATGACCCTATTTTGTTCCTTTTTATGGCTGAGTAATATTCCATTGTATATATGTACCATTTCTTCTTTATCCATTCGTCTGTCGATGGGCATTTAGGTTGCTTCCATGATCTGGCTATTGTAAATAGTGCTGCAATGAACATTGGGGTGCATGTGTCTTTTTGAATTATGGTTTTCTCTGGGTATATGCCCAGTAGTGGGATTGCTGGGTCATATGGTAATTCTATTTTTAGTTTTTTAAGCAACCTCCATACTGTTCTCCATAGTGGCTGTATCAATTTACATTCCCACCAACAGTGCAAGAGGGTTCCCTTTTCTCCACACCCTCTCCAGCATTTGTTGTTTGTAGATTTTCTGATGATGCCCATTCTAACTGGTGTGAGGTGATACCTCATTGTAGTTCTGATTTGTATTTCTCTGACAATTAGTGATGTTGAGCAGCTTTTCATGTGATTCTTGGCTATCTGTATGTCTTCTTTGGAAAAATGTCTATTTGGGTTTTCTGCCCAATTTTGGATTGGGTTGTTTGTTTTTTTAATATTGAGCTGCATGAACTGTTTATATATTTTGGAGATTAATCCTTCGTCCATTGGATTTGTTTGTAAATATTTTCTCCCATTCTGGGGGTTGTCTTTTTGACTTGTTTATAGTTTCCTTTGCTGTGCAAAAGCTTTGAAGTTTCATTAGTTCCCATTTGTTTATTTTTGTTTTTATTTTAATTACTCTAGGAGGTGCATCAAAAAAGATCTTGCTGTGATTTATGTCAAAGAGTGTTCTTCCTATGTTTTCCTCTAAGAGTTTTATAGTGTCTGGTCTTATATTTAGGTCTCTAATCCATTTTGAGTTTATTTTTGTGTATGGTGTTAGGGAGTGTTCTAAATTCATTCTTTTACATGTAGCTGTCCAGTTTTCCCATCACTACTTATTGAAGAGACTGTCTTTTCTCCATTGTATATCCTTGCTTCCTTTGTCATAGATTAGTTGACCATAGGTGTGTCGGCTTATCTCTGGGCTTTCTATCCTGTTCCATTGACCTATATTTCTGTTTTTGTGCCACTACCATATTTTCTTGATTACTGTAGCTTTGTAGTATAGTCCGAAGACAGGGAGTCTGATTCCTCCAGCTCCTTTTTTTCCCCTCAAGACTGCTTTGGCTATTTGGGGTCTTTTGTGTCTCCATGGAATATAAACCCAAGGAGACCCAAGGAGAAACATGCCGAGACACATAGGAATCAAACTGGCAAAAATTAAAGCAGAGTATGGGACTCTCTGCACGTCCTGGACTTGGGTGGCTATTTCCTTTCCCATGTTAGGGAAGTTTTCGACTATAATCTCTTCAAATATTTTCTCGGGTCCTTTCTCTCTCTCTTCTCCTTCTGGGACCCCTGTAATGCAAATGTTGTTGCATTTAATGTTATCCCAGAGGTCTCTTAGGCTGTCTTCATTTCTTTTCATTCTTTTTTCTTTATTCTGTTCCATGGCAGTGAATTCCACCATTCTGTCTTCCAGGTCACTTATCTGTTCTTCTGCCTCAGTTATTCTGCTATTGATTCCTTCTAGTGTAGTTTTCATTTCAGTTATTGTATTGTTCATCTCTGTTTGTTTGGTTCTTTAATTCTTCTAGGTCTTTGTTAAACATTTCTTGCATCTTTTCAATCTTTGCCTGCATTTTTTTTCCAAGGTCCTGGATCATCTTCCCTATCATTATTCTGAATTCTTTTTCTGGAAGGTTTTCTATCTCCACTTCATTTAGTTGTTTTTCTGGGGTTTTATCTTGTTCATTCATCTGGTACATAGCCTTTTCATCTTGTCTATCTTTCTGTGAATGTGGTTTTTGTTCCAGAGGCTGCAGGACTGTAGTTCTTCTTGCTTCTGCTGTCTGCCCTCTGGTGGATGAGGCTATCTAAGAGACTTGTGCAAGTTTTCTGATGGGAGGGAATGGTGGTGAGTAGAGCTGGCTGTTGCTCTGGTATGCAGAGTTCAGTAAAACTTTAATCCGCTTGTCTGCTGATGGGTGGGGATGGGTTCCTTCCCTGTTGGTTGTTTGGCCTGCGGTTACCCAACACTGGAGCCTCCCCGTTCTTTGGTGGGGCTAATGGTGGACTCTGGGAGGGCTCATGCCAAGGAGTACTTCCTAGAACTTATGCTGCCAGTGTCCCTGTCCTCACGGTGAGACACAGCCACCCTCCACCTCTATAGGAGACCCTCCAACACTAGCAGATAGGTCTGGTTCAGTCTCCTATGGGGTCACTGCTCCTCCCCACTGGGTCTTCATGTGCACCCTACTTTGTGTGTGCCCTCCAGGAGTGGAGTCTCTGTTTCCCCCAGACCTGTCAAAGTCCTGCAATCAAATCCCACTAGCCTTCAAAGTTTGATTCTCTAGGAATCCTCCTTCCGTTGCTGGACCCCCAGGTTGGGAAGCCTGACGTAGGGCTCAGAACCTTCACTACAATGGGTGGACTTCTGTGGTATAACTGTTCTCCAGTTTGTGAGTCACCCACCCAGCAGTTATGGGAATTGATTTTATTGTGATTGTGTCCCTCCTACCATCTCATTGTGGCTTCTCCTTTGTCTTTGGATGTGGGGTATCTTTTTTGGTGAGTTCCAGTGACTTCCTGTCAATGATTGTTCAGCAATTAGTTGTGATTCCAGTGCTCTCACAAGAGGGAGTGAGAGCACGTCCTTCTACTCCGCCATCTTGAAGCAATCTCTTAGACTATCAAATTATGTTGTGAGTATGCATCTTTCCTTAAAAATGGCCAAACCAAGGCAGAGATAAGGAGCATGGGTTTTCCTGTATTTATTATAAAAATCCCTTGTAAATTAATAAGTTGTGGGTTTGGTTATTTAAAAGGATTTCACCTAGAGGAAAATGGGGTACACAGGAAATATGGGGAATCCTCATAAGGATAATTAAGTCCTCCCAGACTTTCTTCCTACTCTTTGTTTAATTTCATTAATAAAAAAGTCAGGTTTCTTTGTTCATTCTTCTTTTAACTTTTTAAATCTACTCAGCAGATTTGAGAGAAGACCTCTTTGTGAATTTAGGAACATTTTTTCTTACTCTTGAGAGTGACTGGTTTACACAGGCTGGTTCAGCTCATATGCTGATTTAATAAAAAATGAAATGCTGTGCTTACTGTATTAGAACTCAAAGGTTGGTGACAAGTGTCCTTGATAAGCCACATTAGTATTTAACTACCCAGAGGACCAGCAGTTTTAAGAATAAGCTGATGAAGCACAGAGTTGATGTCATTTACCCTAACACACTCTGGGCTGATTTTCAGTCTTTGAAAACATGTCACCTTTAACTTCCAGAATAACTTGGTGAATTTTGGCCTTCCTGTAGAGCTCAGAGAGCTAGAGGAGCAGAATTAGGTCATTGGTGGAGATGCTAATGGACCTAGAGACTGTCATACAAAGTGAAGTAAGTCAGACAGAGAAAGACAAATACCGTATTACTAACACATGTTTGGAATCTAGAAAAATGGTATTGATGAACCTATATGCAGGGCAGGAAAAGAGACGCAGACGTTGAGAATGGACTTGTGGACACAAGGGCGGAAGGGGAGGGTGGAATGAATTGAAAGAGTAGCACTGACATATACACACAACCACGTGTAAAATAGACAGCTAGTGGGAAGCTGCCGTATAGCAGAGGGAGCTCAGCTTGGTGCTCTGTGATAACCCAGAGGGGTGGGATGGGGGGGGCAGTGAGACAGAGGCTCAAGAGGGAGGGGATATATGTATACATATAGCTGATTCACTTTGTTGTACAGCAGAAACTAACACAACATTGTAAAGCAATTATACTCCAATTAAAAAAAAAAAAGGCTTTGGGTATGTGGCAGGATGAGTCAATACTGGGAAAACTGACTTAAATGTATTTAGAGAGGCTCACAAGTGTGCAGAAAGAAAAGAGTAGGAAGAGTTAACAGAAAGATAAAAGTAATTTATGAGACAGGTAAAAGCTGGAACGCAGGAGAAGGTCCTTGGGTTGACTAAGCATTAATACGGAGTGGGAAGGAAGACAGAAATAAACCTTACAGAACGAAGTCTTATTGGGATAGGACCATCATCTTAGTGAGTTTAGTTATGACTAAATCTAATTAAGTTGCTTTAAAAACAATTCACTTTACTTGAGAAGAGAATATTATTGTTTCAAATTTATATTTCATTTAAAATATAATAACAACAACCTCCTTTAAATACACTTATTAGCAATTCCATCATTTA
Source organism: Grampus griseus (assembly GCF_964374135.1). Classification (NCBI taxonomy): domain Eukaryota; kingdom Metazoa; phylum Chordata; class Mammalia; order Artiodactyla; family Delphinidae; genus Grampus; species Grampus griseus. The sequence goes on from NC_139009.1 coordinate 40,944,526, forward strand.
TTAAAAAAAAATCCAATACATGGCATTAAAGGTTTAGAAATACAGGGGCAACATTGGTCTTCGTTAGAATGGAACATTCTGGCAAGGGTTCCTATTCTAGTTTAAGTTCCAGTGAACTAATAACACAGGCTGGCTTTTACCAAATGGATCAATGAATCTTAATCCCAGATCTGAAACTCTCTGCTGGTTACTAAGCTTCTAATTTACACAGGAGAATGAGAAGTAAGATGCCCAGGCAGCAACAAACGGCTTAGGGAGCAATGAGAAACAATTGAAAGCAATTTCCTCGATTGCGTCTTTTCTTTTCTTTGTTTCATGCTTCTGTACAATTCAGAGAGGGATATACAAGGGGACTGTCTCATTTAATAACATATGTTTCTGATAATTTTAAAAAGTCTTATGAGCAATTAACTTCTTTTCACTTGTAAACATCTCTGCAGATTAATTTTTGCTGCTACTTAATGAGGCAGGTTATGAAACTTGGCTATCAATTTATCAAATAGTTGCCATCTATGCTAATCACTGAGGTGTCTCTTTTTTGAATGATTATCTGCTCATCACTGACAGAGCCAATCATGCATTTCTAAGATGACTTGATCACACATATTATTTATACAATAACTAGTGATAAATTATCAAACCAAACCTATTTAATAATACTAGAACCAACAAAAGTACCCTAAAGGAGAAATTTAAGTGCAAATACATTCTTAAGTAAGCTTTTTTTTTTTTTTGCGGTACGCGGGCCTCTCACTGTTGTGGCCTCTCCTGTTGTGGAGCACAGGCTCCGGACGCGCAGGCTCAGCAGCCATGGCTCACGGGCCCAGCCGCTCCGCGGCATGTGGGATCTTCCCGGACCGGGGCACAAACCCGTGTCCCCTGCATCGGCAGGCAGACTCCCAACCACTGCGCCACCAGGGAAGCCCTTAAGTAAGCTTTTTATATGACTGCTCTGCTCTCTTTCCAATCCCCACAGCCACGCCCATCATCATTACCTGATAAAGAAAGGGAGGAATGAGATTAGATTACAGAATTCCATCACAGGATGCTTTTCACTCTACTAGTGTTTTGCCAACACTGCCTCTAAACAATTGCTAGGTAATAGGATCACGGAAGAGAAATGGAAATGTCAATTCATCTAAATCATAAGAAGGTCAACTAGATTGCAACAAGGTAAAAAGTTTTTTTTTTTTGAAAAGACACCTAAATAGTAAATATTATAAGACAGTACTAATTTTTTGAGATATATGCGTAGACCAGAATAATGTGATCATTAGAGAAAAAGAGAGAACTGAGATAAAGTAATGGAAGATAAAGTAAAAGTTAATAATAAGAGTCATATTCTTTACATCGGTCTAGTTGGTGCTTGATAAATATGTGTTCTGTAAATGAATAAGCATGTGAAAACAAACAAAGAGAAGAGATTTCAAATAGGTAGCCCCTATAGTTAGATCAGGACTGCAAAGTTAGTGGTTTGGCCCAAGCAATGTATTAAAAGCAAAGTGATCAATATTTAAAAATCAGCAAATGTTACTTAAAATCTTATTTCTTTAAAAGCTGAAAGACATGGCAACATTCCTGGGAAAGAAGAAATAAGGAGAGAACTATGATAGACAAACCACAGGGCACAAATAAACTCAAGATATTTTCCATTCAACAGGTGTCATCTCAAGAGAGAAGCCATTTTGTTGTCTGGATGTTATCATTTTCCAGGGTTTATAATTTGTAGGCTGTTTCTCTAACGAGATAAAGTATCTGCATACTGGATAGTTTCCTCCTTTAAAACCCTTAAAATCCTTAGTTTCCAAGACTACATATTACTTCCATCTTTCCTCCTTACTGTCATTTAGTCTTGGAACTGAGCAACCTCTTTAGACAAAGTTGCATTCCTAACGATACCTAGCCTTTCGGTCATTTAATTTATCTTCTTGTTAGAATTGGAGCTTTGTGGCATTTCAAGTAGCAGTTCCATGAAATATTCCAGGAAGATGGATTAGAGGATAGTGTGTCATTTTCAAAACAGGCAAAACAGAAATTTGCCTGTTCATTTAAGGGAGTAAAGATACCTTGGCTTTGAAAAATGTGTAGAAGGAATTTACCAAAAAGATGATGAGTAACATTAAGCTATTCCAAAGTAAATCATTTCTCCTTTTGGATTTTGTGAAAATCTGGGATAAAAAAAACGTATTATTCCTCAAATTTTTCATAGAAACTTCATTCTTCCTAGTAGTTTATTCTCTGTGGTTTGTTATATGAAGACATTTTTTTTTTTTAAGTAGGAATAAGAGGATTTGAAAAATAGGCTTAATCTATTTCTTCCTGACTTTATACATGGGAATCTGACAAAATTACTGCTCACTTGCCACTGACACATGCAATTCCCAGGGAAAGAAGAAAAGAAGGAAGAAAATTATGCTATACAAAGCACAGGTAGCAAACAGCCCTAAGAAATTTTCAAATCAACAGGTGTCACCTCAAGAGAGAAGCCATTTTGTTGTCTGTGTTGCCATTTCCTAGGATTTGTATTTTGAGAACTGTTTCTCTACCTCCACAAATAAAGTATTTGACATAGTAGATTATTTTCTCCCTTGAAACACTTTATTTTCTTGGTTTCCCAGATGTCACACGCTAGTTCTGCTTTTCCCACCTTGCTGGCCACTTATTCTGTCTCCTTTGCTAGATTCTGTTCTTTATGACCTCCAAATATCAGAAGACTCAGCTTTCAAACCTCTTCTCCATCTAAACTCCTTTTCGGAGTAATTTCATCCGGTCCTGGGAGTTTAATCAATCTAGATGTGAAGATCACACATTTGAGTCTCCAGCCCCAACTCTTTCTGGAAATCCTGATTGATTTCTCTACTTGGAGGTCTACTATGCATGTCAAAACCACATTTGTGATTTTATGTCTCAAAACCAAAGCCTAAAAAACCCACCAAACAACAGCAACAATAATAACAAAAACCTCTTCTCTACCCCACTCCTCCCCCACAAAAGAAAAAGCTCTTTTTCATTTTTCCATTCTCAACCTGGGTTTCCTCTAGTGACACCACGATTTTCACAGTTTAGCAGGTCAAAATTAAAGAATATATTTATTCCTGCTTTCTCTCCCCACATCTTATCTGTCATCAAGTGCTGTCTGCTCAGCCTTCAAAATGAATCTGGAATTTGACCACTTCTTGTGTTCATATGAACATTACACCACTATCTCCTGTGTGGACATCCAGTAGGGCATCCTAACAGGTTTCCTTTTTCCCATGCTTCTCTAAAATCTATTGTCTACACTGAAGCCAGAGTTCTGTACTGAAAAATAATAGCCATTCCCATGATCGAAAAATGATCAATGGCTTCCCCTCACACTTAAGACGAAATTCAAATTCTTTTCAATAACCTGAAATGTATGACAAGGCATCTAGCCACTTCTTACACGGCAGTGGCTCCCAACATATGTATCAGCTCTAGACAAAAACAAAACAGGGTCTTTATATGCTAGTCTTAAAATACAGTCTGATTTCATTCACTTCAATTGAATATGCAACTATCACTTCCAAGGTACTCCTATCCTACTCCATTGAAACCTCTGGAAGACAAAAAAGTGAATCACAATAGCTAATGTTTATAGAACAACTTATACCAGGCAATGTGATAAAAGCTGTAGATGTATAATATTATTTAAATTCCTTGTGACAGCTCCATGAGATCTAAGAATTCCTATTTTAGAGATAAGAAACTGAGAGTAATTAGGTAACTTGTCCTACATCAGACAGCTGTTAAAGAGGACCTTGAACCCTTGTCTTTCTGATCGCTAGGTCTAGTCTACATTGGTAATTTTCAGTGTAGAGCTCATTTGCCACTAGCAAGCCTCAAGGACACCCCTGCTGACCCTAAAGGCTAAATTAATCCAAATATGTGAGGTTCTTAGGAATTAAGAATGCAGGTGGCCATTTACCTGTGTCTATGGTGTCCTTACTAGTAACCTATTAGTTACTGAATTACTAAAACTTAGTCTTCATAAACTAAAATTAGTACTTAATAGAGTTTACTGAGAATTCTAATTCAATATCCTAATGAGAAATCTGGCTGCTGCACAACACCTGGGAGTAATGCAAAGAGCACCTGGGACGTGAACACATGCAGATAGCCAGAACTGCCAAAATTTAGGAGGGAGATACGCTTTTATCAAAGCATCTTGGGCACTGAGAGCAGAGGAGGAGGTTTTCAAGTACCATTATTCTTGCTTTAAATTACAAATTTCTGTTTATTTAAACTTCGTTTTTGTCAATTTAACTCATTAACAATTCTTATCCTACTCTGTGTAATGATGCGTATTTGAATCAAAGCTATCGGTGACCCATAATGCTTTAAGGCTAGACTTTAGAACATCTACCCATAGCAGACAAATATGAATCATCTACACCCCTGTTTACAAAGCAAATGATACGCACACCCCATCCTGTTTGGATTTCCTGTATAGTGATGTTTCATTGTCAAGAGTTTTGTGTGTTTGTTTTGTGTGATGAGGACACTAAAGCTTACAGAGAGGTTCACTGGCCATTTCCTGACCAAGACACAAGCTCCTAATGTTCCTAATCTGAGCTTTTCAATGATTTTTGATTTAAGAATGGATCTAGGGACTTCCCTGGTGGTGCAGTGGTTGGGAATCCGCCTGCCAGTGCAGGGGACACAGGTTTGAGCCCTGGTCCAGGAAGATCCCACATGCCACGGAGCAACTAAGGCCGTGTGCCACAACTACAGAGCCTGCGCTCTAGAGCCCGTGAGCCACAACTACTGAAGGCCACACGCCTAGAGCCCTGCTCCGCAACAAGAGAAGCCACCACAGTGAGAAGCCTGCGCACAGCAATGAAGAGTAGCCCCCACTCGCCGCAACTAGAGAAAGCCTGCGCGCAGCAATGAAGACCCAATGCAGCCAAAATTAAAAAAAAAAAATTGATCTAGAGAACCCTTCATTCACAGTTGCTTTCTGGCTATTGTCAGTAAAAAGGGTAGGGTAGACTCAAAAGGAAACCAACTGTATTTAGAGTGGAGAAGGCAGAAGAAATTTATTTTTTAGCTTTTAAAACTCCTTTAGGAGTTTTACTGGTGTCATTGACTCAGTTCCATATTCCTCTATAGTAACAGAAATGTTTATGTATAAAATGGTGCCAAAAAAAAAAAATCTCATTCTAATTGCAATCAATTAATTGATCAACAATTAGAATAAAATTGCAAAACAAAACAAAAACCTGCAATGTTCAAAACAAGAGATCATAACTCTGCAAATAAGGGGAGGATATTCTGAATTGTTTAACACAGAAAGAGAAGAATGCTGAAAAAATCATGATCATCATCTTAATTTAAACACTGCTTTACACACAAGCAAAACTTGGTGACTACGAATTAAGAGGCTCTGGAATTTCTCAGTTCCATAGACTCTTTGGGTGTTTTTCTCCTATTAAATAGGATTGACTTCTTGGCTAGTTTTCCCAATAACTCTCAGCACACATAGAACTGTTTAGCAAACCTGCATTATTTTGTCTCCACTAAGATCACTGTTTTCATAGATTCATGCACCATAGGATTTTAAAATTTCAGCCTGTGCTAAAGCTTACTGGCTACTGTACTTATTATCTTAGCGTTCTTATTATTTTCTCTTGAGAAAGTACAACTGGTAAAGTCAGGTAACTAAAGAGTATGTACAATTTGAATGCAATGTTATGCGAGCATTGGAGTTCTATTTAAATTTAAAAAAAAAAAAAGAAGAAAAATGAAAATACAGCCAAGGGACTTATTATGCTAGGCAATGAGAAAAAAAATAAACCGTGGAAAACGTATGTGCATGCATCTCATATAGGATGCATACAAGACCTCACACGTACATATGTCTGTGAAAATGTAAACAATTTATTATAGTGGATTAAACTGGGAAGGACAATTAACATGCCTACAGTTGTCTCCCTGTATAGAGAAATCCAAGAGACATTTCCATTTGCAAGAGTGTGGTCACTGGGAATAATGGGAACTGCCTTTGGGCAGGATTTACTTATGTTCAACTGGTTTGGAAATGTACTTCATGGCTTCCCCATGTGTTTTCTATTCTCATTTCTAGACTTCCACTATATCAGGCTTAGAAGTGTAAAGGGGATACGCTATTCAATTATCAGCCTAATGGTGGGGCAGAGAGACGCCCTGCCCTTCAGCCAGCCATTTCTCTTACTGATGGTAGGGGTGGGAGAGTAGGTGTACAAGCACATACACGAAATAAACTTTCTTTTCTACCCAGTTGGAATAAATTATAACGTGCCTGGGGGAATATGTGCATGAGTATTTGCAGGACTGATTGGAGGCCATAATGGATTTTAAAAAAGCACAACTCAAACAGAGAATAAGGTTGATTATTCTACTCTCTCTCTCTTTCTGTTTTTATGTTTTTCACCAGATTTTAAAGGGTCGCATTCTTAGAGGACCTGAGTCATTTTTTTAAATGACTAGTATATGTGAATTCAAGGAGAGACAGACAGAAAGGCTACTCCTACATGTTCCATAAAACCAGGTTGACACAGGAAAAGGTCTGGGAAAGAAATATTTTCAATTATTGAGCATAACTGCCTCTCAAGGAAGAATGGGTTATTTGCCTTTTATTTTATTTTTCCATGACTTGCTCAACATTTTCACAATTTTCTAGTAATGTTTTCCACTATGTTACAGGGGAATACATCTTCTCTAGTCCATGGTGAAGGATTTTAATTTTTTCTTCTTAGTTTCTCTCTCTGCCTTTGACTGGGAAATGTGGCAAAAATAATTAGGCAAGCTCCACTCAGTGCCATGCTTCTTCCTCTTGAGGGGACTCCTAGTGGGACCTCAGGTCCCTCTATTCCTTTGAGGGCTCTGCTCCACGGGTGCATCTTGCCCATGGTCCCTCACGTGCATGCTGGGGAGCTAGGTTTGCCTAACCAGGGTTCAGATAGCAGGTTCAGGTGGCTCTCACAACTTAGTCACGTTCTTCAGATTGGTCTTCATCAGTGTATGCGTTCTTGCAAAACCCTGTATTCGGCAAAAACTTATACTACCCCAAATCTACACAACTGTGTAACCAGAACCCTTGTAAAAGTAGTAATAATCCTAATAAAAATACTATCATTGGAAAACATTTAATTTTTAATAAATACATATAGTAAAGAATAGGTCAGTTGAAATTAAAAGGTGAGTGTCACCTGATGGACAGAGAAAGAATTGCGGATGCTAGGTCATGGAGACATGAGCAAAGTGCCAAATGTGAGGAGAACGGTATGATCCACGCTTGTAGAACACAGCTTGTGGCCCAACTGCACCTCAAGAAAGAGCATGAGTTGAATGGGCAACTGTACTTGGCTCCCCCAGTGCTTGATGTCTTGGCCTGTCTGAATACTTTGCATGCAACTACTGTTACCTGCTGGTGTAGAACATCAACATGACAGGAGACTCACAAATGAAGGCTGCAGTGTGACTTTCCTCTACATTGACATAGTTCCTATATTCCCAGCATGTATGAGCGTTTCCATGTTACAGAAACGAGATACATAGCAGAGCATACTAAACCAAAGAGGCTATTTGTTTTTCACCCACCCTTCCCCACCCCTTTTAAACTGTCAACTCGTTAAGAACCTTGGAAGGTAAAAGGGTGCTGTATGTTGGTGGGTGCTCCGAAACCCAATTACTTATATAAACATAATAAAGTGGGGACATAATAAATAATACACAATTAATAATATATAATAACTGGTAATACATAATAAATAAACATAATAAAGTATTTTTGAAATACTTAGATTTCTTATTATAATGGACATGTGAGAAGCAAAACTGATAAAACTTAAATAACTAAGACCAAAAGGCATCAATGCCTGGAGAACAAGATAAGATTCTCATTAGCAAAACCACAAGAACACCCTAGCTAGACCAGAGAGTTTCCAGGTAAAGTCGCATTAAGAAGCTTCCATTGGACTTCGTTGGTATAAATTAACAACCTTGTCAATGATGGAGTTCAAAACACAATAATCCCAAAATATGACACTGAATATACACCTGGCATACTGAATAGCTTAAGCTGAAGGAATTTGAGAAGTGACATGTGTAGGAAGGACTTTCTGACTTCTTCTGAAGTAGGTCATAAAACCCTTATGTGAGAGGCACCCTCCCTAAACCCAGAGGAAAGGAGCATCCTATTTTCCAAAGACCAGGGACACAGAGGAATCTGAAGGAACAGACCTTGCTAACTTTCCCTGGTTTACTACACTTAGCTCACGCTCTTTATCCTATCGCACCTTCCCATGACTTTCCACTCTTCACCAGACCTAACTTAAAAACACTAAGGTTTAACCATTTCTTCAGGTCTTCATTTCCTTATGAAGGCTCCCACGTCATATAAAACCTGTATTAAATAAATTTGCATGCTTTTCACTTGTTAATCACTTTAGTTACAGGGGTCCCAGGTGAGACCTTACAAGGGTAAAGGGGGCTTCTCTGGTGGCACAGTGGTTGAGAATCTGCCTGCCAATGCAGGGGACACGGCTTTGAGCCCTGGTCTGGGGAGATCCCACATGCCGCGGAGCAACTGGGCCTGTGAGCCAGTACTACTGAGCCTGCGCGTCTGGAGGCCGCAATAGTGAGAGGCCTGCGCACCGCGACGAAGAGTGGCCCCTGCTCGCCGCAACTAGAGAAAGCCCTCGCACAGAAACGAAGATCCAACACAGCAAAATTTAAAAAATAAATAAATGAAAAAAAAAAAAAAGGGTAAAGGAAAAATATATTTCCCCCCCATATTAGTGTGGACAAATAAGGTTCTGTCCTTATTTTAAATTAAGTTTTTTAAAAACTTAATAAATTAAAATCAATTAAGTATTTTAAAATGCTAGAATTCTGAATGCTGAAACTTACAAAAAGTGTGCTTTGGGCAAACAAAGAAGAGTGTTTTATGAAGGGAAGGAGAGTATATTTTATAAGATTGGGTAGAAACTGAAGATATGAATATACTTCAGTAGTATGTAGATGATAGGTCCAGAATTGATTATTCAGTTGTAGTACTGCATAATCACTTCAAAACAAAATTTCAGGACAGTAAGTCTCGTGAATTGCGCTGAGAGATGCTTCCTCCAAGACTGAAATACTGAAATACCGCAGTCCTTTCCCAATCCCGAGAAAAGTGAACTAACCAATGTAATATCTCAAATTTGAGTATCTCTGGCCTTGTTACTAGACTGTCCTCACATGTGATACCAAGCATTTTGCTTAGCCTTTGAAGTTCGTCTTTCAACTTAACTTTGGTAAGATGCTTACATTGATGAGTTTTATGCTGTTAAAATGGGACTTTTTTTTTTTTTTTTGCGGTACGCGGGCCTCTCACTGTTGTGGCCTCTCGCGTTGCGCAGCACAGGCTCCGGACGCGCAGGCTCAGCGGCCATGGCTCACAGGCCCAGCCGCCCCGCGGCATGCAGGATCCTCCTGGACCGGGACATGAACCCGTGTCCCCTGCATCGGCAGGCGGACACTCAACCACTGCGCCACCAGGGAAGCCTGGGACTCATTTTTTAAATCTATTTTTTTAGATGGAAAGTCCTGCTAGTAAAAGTATTCTTAATGTATATGTTTGAATCAAATATTTATATTGACAGTGGTTTGAAAAATCACTGCTGAAGAGTAAAATCAATTGCAGGAGAGTCAGAAAAGGAGGTTCTGGCCTCTGCCTGGAAACTAGATATGTGCCCTTTGGCAAATGATGTGACAACTGGGGACGTGGCTTCCTCATGGGGGCGGCGGGGGTGGGAGGAGCTGACTGGCTTAGAAAACAAAAATCTCTATGATTCTTTCCAGTTCACAAAGTTTGATTATTCCACTCCTTCCATAGCGTGACTTGTATATCCCAATGAGACACCAGATACTAGACTAGACCGAAGGCAGCTGGGCCCCTACCTGACAAATCTTTAATTGGTTGTATCTATTGGCAGACAAAAGGCCAAGGCACAGAGGATGATGGGGCAATTCCATACTGATACCATTGTGAGGTGGGCAAGTTCTCAGGAGAGCCTATAAGGGGCATTTTATTTCCTTACAAATAAACAAAAGAAAAAATCTCATTTAAAAGTGACTCAGAACACAACCAGAGTGATTTTTTCCAAAATCCCTCCCTGATATTTCAACATCTTGTTGCTATATTCAAAGCTGGGGAAAGCTCTGCAAAGCTGCCACAGCCTTTTTCCTTCTGGGAGACCTCAGCTCTGTGCTTCCAAAGGGGACTTCTCTTTCCCTTCTGGCCTGGGGATGAGGGAGTTGGAAGCATCCCCATGGAGCGAACTGAAGGTTTGACACGAGAAGCTAGCTGCTCATCTTTGGACCTGCCTAGGACAGCAGCCTTTTATTCTGATTGGATCTGCGGAAAATAATAACCCTGAGGAACTCAGACAAGCATTGCTTATCTTCTTTTATCTATTGGCCTGTTTGGAAAATAAAATTAATCTGTAGCAGAAGAAAAGTAAGCACAACCTGCATCTGCTATAGGCACCAAGGGATCAAAGTTACAGAGCCTTCATGTCCCTCATTTATTTCACAAATTCACTACCCCCATTAAATCTAAAAAAGGAAAGATACAAGAGAAACTATTTTTGTGAGAGAGTTGATATTTGCTGTATCAGCCATAAATTATTTCATAGTTTTCATACACACACACACACACACACACACACACACACACACACACACACACACACACCATACCCCCTGTGCTTAAATAATAACGTATGATAAACTCTTTCCAGGGATGGATATCAGCTGCCAGTCTAATAAGTGTGAATAAGGATCTAGTGAAAACACAAGGTAGGGAGGGGGGGGAAAATGAATAGAATGGGGAAGAAACCCACAAAAAAACAAAAAAACACCTTAGAACCATTGACAGCAAGCAAAGCTGAATTCCGATGCCACAGTGCCCCCTGCTGGGATATCTTGGAAGTGGTATCTTCCAGAGAGCACATCGGTCTCCGACCAGCCACAGAAAGGAGGGCTTTGCGTTTTTTAACAAGCAAGTCACTTTAGTGAAAGGAATGTGTGTGTTACTGCTATCTATTTCTTTTTACATACATAATTGTTATCTATTTTCTTTTTGCATATCTTTTACATAAGATCGGGAGTGAGAGTGGGGGTAAGATTGGGTTATGTATAAAGAATCTGAGAGCCCATTAGGAGAACTAGGCCTATAGCCCTGGCTCCTCTATATCATTATGTGATGTTGCTCAGATCCTCATCTGTAAAATGCAAATAATAATGCAAATTATTATTACTATTATTCATCCATTTACTGCAGAGGGATGTTGCAAAAATTAGATTACACAGGAGAAAAAGCACTTTAAATGCTACAGCACTAAGCAATATATGAGTATGAATGTAAGGATGAGGGTGGGAGGGACACTTCCATTAACAATTAAACTAACTTCCCTTAGAGTCATCAGAAGGTGCTCCAGGCTGGACCACCCAGGCACTGTTGTTAAGGCAAGCAGACATTCAAATTCCTATAACATCACCGGGTTTCCAAGGACTCACTGCAGTTATCTTTGATATCCATGTCTATTGCTCAAATTCTTCTTATTTCAAAGAATATCGTATATGCTTAAAGAGGTCACTCCAGGTTGATGAACAGAGAGATGGATACAGGGGTAAAGGAGATTAAGATAATTTCTTGTTAACTTTGTAATCACTGCTGCCTGGCTTTCTAGGCTTGTGCCTGCAGACCAGCAGCATCTGGTCACCTGGGAGCTTGTCAGAGATACAGAACCTGGGATTTCACCCCAGACTACTGAATTAGAATCTGCATTTTAACAATCTCCCCAGGTAATTGTTATACACACTCAAGTTTGAGAAACTTCCACTCTGGTCTGTTTAGGCTATAAATTCTCTCTGGTTATATACACCAGTTGATATCTAGTAAGCATTTATAGAAGAGTATTTTTGGCTTGGCCTTATTTTAACTGTCTATTGACAACTACTTGTAAAAATGAAATTGGAAAGAAAACTGTGGCAACGGATAATTCATTTTCATGAGCCTTAAAAGAGACTTGAATAAAATGACTTTTCTAAACATAATATTGTATAACATTACTTCAAAATTTTTTATAGCTTTTTAGTACAAATTTTAAGATAATTCTTGTATTGGCAATGATACATGCATACTTTATATTTGCTCTTATTACCTGTGTTGATAGAACTTTAAAATGCCAATTATATAATTAGAAGAGAGTTTAGAAAGTCAACTCAAGTCTAATCAGATTTTTGAAAAATCTAATAAGCTTTAGCTTTCACTAAAGATATAATCTACCCAATCCATAAGATGTTCTTAGTTGTTGGAACTAGACCATTGTACTAGCAACAAACAGGGCCAGAATTATCTAGGCACAATTTTAAAGTGAACCAAACTTGGAAGATGAGTGGGCAGGTGGGAGAAAGGAATCCATTCCCTTTTTACATCCTCCCATGTCCCACATGTCCCCCCAGCCCTTAACATGTGCACATTCGCTCAGCCTTCTTCCTTTAGGTGTTTTATACCATAGCTGTGCTCTGTATAATAGGTTAAATGACTTTAATACCAGTAGTTCAGCCAGGATAGTCCCTGTATTACCAGCTTTTGCTATAAAACTACTCATTCCTCTCCTATTATTGAGTACCCTAATGGCAGGTGAGTGAAGCCATCTGATTAAACCAGTGCACAGTAAGCAGTGTGGACTCTAACAGTCTTTTGTAACCTCCTTGTGGGGATCCTCTGAATTTTCAGGAGAATTCATATACCTAAGTGAAAGGCTCATGAGTGGAACTTCGTGTATTTTAAGGAGTGAAGAGTTTTAGGTTTGATGTGGGAGAGATTTCAGGATTCAGGTATCTTCTTGAGGCTGTCCAATCTTCTTTAGCTTATTTTCTACCTAAAATGTAGGCTCTAGCTACACAAGTAGTGTCCACGGGTTACTTCCTTGTAGAACAGTAAAAATCCCTAAAAGTGTGGATTTCAGAATTTGTATAATTTCTTTTTTGAGCTCTCCATCGGAAACATGAAAAAAATATGTTCCCAGGCACTAAAGTTGGATATTGAAGATCTGAGAGGGTCTGAGGAGGGGGTCTTAGAAGTGTAGGAATTTTGACTGCCTGTTCAACTGGAGGGAAGCTTTTGAGTAGAGGACGAGGACCTTGATCTAAGAGAGTACCGGGGGTTCCAATCTGTTCACTTCACTGAACAGAACCCAACACAAGCACACAGGCACAGGGGAGTTTCTCTGCTAGGCTCTTCATATTGGCACTCTTTTCTCTTGCCAAAAGCTTTGTTTCCAGATACTCGGGACAAATGTTCTGGTCCAGAAAAACTACCTCTTCCTCAGCTTACTACACTAAGAAGGGAAACTTTAAAAAGAGGACAGGATGTATGTGATATTTTCTTTCCTTCCACCCTTCACAAATCTTTTACATAGACACTATGTCAGGCCTGAACTACAAGATATACACAGTTTCTTCTAGCTTCCATTTAAAGTAAGATCTTAGGGATCTTTCCACTTGTACATTTACAGATAGATATCCCTCGACACAGAAAAGTTTCTTTGTCGATGTTGAATGGAGATGTAGGCTCCATGTGTGTGCTTGCTGAACACAGGAAGCAAAGACCGTTTAAAGGAGGGAATTAGGGACAATATAGAAAAGACAATGCTATTGCAAACAATGCTCTCCCTTCAGCTCAAATGCTATATTTGGCTTACACACTGACAAACTCCAAGAATTGGAAAGAAAACGAAAATGCCTTAAAGACGGGCTTCCCTGGTGGCGCAGTGGTTGAGAGTCCGCCTGCCGATGCAGGGGACGCGGGTTCGTGCCCCGGTCCGGGAGGATCCCACATGCCGCCGCGGAGCGGCTGGGCCCGTGAGCCATGGCCGCTGGGCCTGCGCGTCCAGAGCCTGTGCTCCCCAACGGGAGAGGCCACAACAGTGAGAGGGCCGCGTACCACAAAAAAAAAAAAAAAAAAAATGCCTTAAAGGCAACACAAACTTCTAGGGACACTGGGATTTCCTGAGCATAGAGAAAAGGTTGCAAAGAAAATAAACAAAAGTTCCTTTCCGTTGTGTAAAAGTAATCCACGTGTTGGTCAGAACTCAGTTTGGGAACTGAAAAAAATCTGGTTTTCACCAGAGCAAATTTTCTATTCCCTGTCTGCAAATAGAATTGGAAACCAGAAGACCTAGGTTAGGTTGCGCTCAGGTTGACTCCTGACTCACATGACTCAAACTCAGTGCTTAAATTTCCTGAGGAATTATCAGATTTGCATGATAAAAATACTGTACTCTAAATAAATACTAATTATAGGAAAAACAGTAATAGCTAACTCTTAATACATACTTCCCATTTGTCAGTCATTTTTCAAGGTGCCCTAGCTGTATTAGCTGTATTGTTAATTTCATCCTCACAAAACCCTTCATGGCAGGTAATGTAATTATCACTATTTCACAGATGAGGAAACTGAGGCACAGATTGGTAAATCACTTGCCCAGGATTATGCAGCTGGTATTTAGTGGAATCAGAATGTGAGTTCTGGGGTCTTGCTCCAGAGCGTATAATTTTTCATGTTAGTTCTCCTCCTCTGATACCTTTTCAATCCCTAATTTTGATTTCACATCATGTTTTCCCAATCTTTTCTGCTTTCTATAAACTCTTGGCACCTTTGGCAATAAGTCTTTAAATAATGGTTTCACATCTATTGGGAGGAGAGAGGATGGGAAAACCACCATAAAACATGATGGAACTTTCAGGAGAAGACACAGTCGTACATTCAATCTATTAAAAAGGAAGAAACAAAGACGAAAAAGTTAACCCTTAGGAAAAAAGACATACTTTTAAAGCCTGTATGGATCTTTTGTGAAAATTCAAAGGCAATGTTAAACAAAAATGGTTTTGATTGTCTTTTCCAAAATATTGTTCCTTATCTCTTGGGCATTTTGTTGACAGCACCCAAATCCCACCCTGCTTTAATGATATCCACTTTTCAGTGAGAAACTCTATCTTTGCATAAATTTTACTGTTTGACTCTGCAGTCAAGAGGGAACTTCATGGCCATGTCTAGCCAGATGTCAGTAGGATCTGAGTGAAGAGCCAGGAAAGGAGACTTACATTCATTATAAACTAATGACATACAGGTATCAGGTAGGTCCACATGCATAATTAATGACTTTGAGTTCAGCATTTCTGTTTAATGCAGAGAGAGTGATTGCACAATATTTTCCCTCTGGTTCTTCTTATCTGATGACTAATTCTGTTCCATGTACCTCTGAAACCATTGGCTAAAAGGAGTGATCTATTTGGGGGCTAGTCTACCAACCAGGCTATAAGTCCAACCTTCAAATACAACTTTAACCCATGCAGTATTCCTTTTTCACGGTGAATTTATGAAGTTCAATTTGTACGTTGATCGATCATTCTGGAAAACAGGAAGACCTCAACTCACAGGCTTGAGAACTTAGAACACTGACTCCGGTGCCTACAGCTTTACCCACCACCTCTGGGTCACAGGGAATGAAAAGGGAGGCTATTTCCTGCAGACACTATGATAAGCCTATGGCTGTTATTCATTACACATCTTTTAAGAATTAGTAAATTCCCTATTTTTTTATTTTTAAATTCCTATGGTCTCAGTCTTCTAATCTGACAAATGATGGGAAAACCTAGATTGTTTCTATAATCTTCCTCGCCTCTATAAAGTTAAAAGATTTACTTTTAAAAACATGGGTAACATTTTTTCTTGGTCCCAAGATATCTTTAAAGGTTTTATAGACTAGTCCCCTCTGAACATTTCTGTCATCAACCCGCCACTTTTCTGCTCAGAAATGTACGATGACTTCTCACAGGAAATGACAGCATTACCCCCTCTGCATATGTAAACGACACAACCTTCAAGACACAAATAAACTTCTGGCTCAACTCACTGTTTTCAGCCTCACTGCTATCATTCCTCTCTTCAACACCATAGTCTTTGTTCTCCGTACAAAGCTTGTGCTTCACTGTATTTTATTTGCATGATGTTATTCTTTTTATGTTTGTCTTTCCAAGCCAATTAGATTATATGCTAAATAAAGACAGTGGACTCAGTAAAGACTTGCTGTCCTTCACATATTCATTCAGTAAGTGTTTTCAGTGTGTACCATCTATATGTCAATCTGGGAAATATAAGAATAAATAAGCTGTAATCCCATCCCTCCAAGATCTCACTATCTAGAGTGAGACAGTCTGGTGAGAATAAGGTGATAAAGTGGGTGAAATAGTTTTAAGGGCCGCTGTGAGGAATACAAATTAGAGTCCACAACAGATTAATACAAGAATTTCCAAGCAGCAATGAGAGTCTGGTTGAGGTTATGCCTGGCACATAATCACAGTAATAAAGAATATTTATTGAGCATTTACCACCCGCACAAGATGTGTTATCTCATTTAGTGCTCACCACAACTCTAGGCACTGTTTCCATCTTCATTTTACCAGGGATGGAAATGCAGCTGAGGAAGCAGGTGTCTGCCCAAAGGTCGCACAGCCTCCACAAGACAGCTGGGGCTCTGCGGAACAGTCTGGCTCTCAGCTGGCTTTAATTACTCTGGGCTACTTCCCCTTGCTTAGCTGGCGCTCTTTAAGTGTTTGTTGAGATTAGAGAGTATGCAACAGCCGTGAAAAATATATTCTTCAACAGACTCCAGAGCCCAAGGCCCCCAAACATTTTGGACTAACATAAATTTTGTGCGTGCGTGTGTATGTGCATGCACGTGCATATGTGTGTTGGAAAATAATTTACAGTTCATGTTGCGCTTTCTTTTGCCCCCTTCCTTCCCAATAGCTAGAGCTAATGGGTGGGAGTGCTTTATGCCAATTCAAGTGTCTCACCCCCCATCTCTCTCTCTTTATGTATATAATTTACATATTCTCAATCTGATTGTACCTTTTCAGAACGATATAAATAGAATGAGGAGACTAAATTGAAACTGCTGACACAAAAACTGAGAACACTAAAGACAATTTTGACATATGGAGTTTTTGGAGTGGCATTCTGGTTTATCTTTGGCGAGGCGTTCTTTAGGGACCTGCTCGAGTCTGGTGCATGCCAAAGCCCAAAACGCAGCCTTCCCCTTGATTTTTCTCCTATATAATCTCCATGTGGTCTCCAAATGCTTAACCCTCCCCACCAAATGTTGTAAAAATCTGTCTTTTGATCTCACAGATGGAGCTCGCGCCCCTCGGGAGAGAAGAAACTCACCAAACACCATTCTCCTTAGAGTTTCAAGGCCTTATAGATTTTCTGACCAAACCTGTTCATCCTCCTTTACTCATATGACTTCATAAGCCAATGATAACAAAAATAAAATAATAAAATAAAATAAAATAGATTCTCTGTTTCTGTTTGGCTCCTGATGGTCTTGGGCTAAGCCTTTCCTGCAAACAAAGCCTGCTTCTCTAGCTGTGTTCTTGGGTGGTGCCGTAGGGTAAGAGAAAGTGGCCATTTGCATCTCTTGGTTATAAGTAGGCTTTCCATTCCCAAAACTACAAGACAAAAAGAGATAAACTTAAGCATCCTCTTCTTTCATTGTGACAGCATCATCTGGACCAGTTTAAACTTTCTAAATAGTAGATAACTGTACAGTTGTTAAAGACTTAGAATAAGAAACCTCCTTTTTGATTTTAGCTCTGCTACCACCAACTTATTTGATTTTCCAGATTTTAGCTTCCCAGATGACACAATGTTAAGTTCACTCCAATAGTTTCAAGCAAGAGAATGTAGAGTGCTTTGTCAATATATGCAAATGATTAAATTTGCTATGAGATGAAATTATGTTATCTGACAGATATAATTAGGCAATTACGTATAAGTGGACAGATCTTTTTTCAAAGTTTTATCATGTTACTCTTCAGTTAAGAGTGTTTTTAATATTCATTGCTCCTTCATTAGGAACAGGACAGAGTCCAGAGTCTCCAAGTCTCCCTCCATTCTGCCTTCAAACACCTGTCCAACCTCATCTTGACATTCCCTACAGGAACCCTCTACTCTTGCCACACTGCTCTCTTTGTTCTATGCCCTTCCCCTCAGTTCCTGACCTGCTACCTCCCTTCTCTCTATCCCTCCTCCTCCCCTGCATTCAGGCAAGGATACAGAAGTTCCACAATCCTATTCTCTGATTTACTAAGCAATTTTTAAGGCCTCTGCTAGACACTGAGGATGGAACAAAGGAAAAGCTAGGGTATCTCTCCAAATTACTTTCTTTCCTGACAACAGCTAATAGAACTTGAAGGTCTGGCTGAAATTCACTTCCTCCTCAAAGTTTTCTCTGCTCTCTGGCCTGTGTACTCTCCTCCTTTTCTGAATCCCTATTGTTCTTATTTTATAAAAAACACATGTGACACCTGCCGTACCTACCATCTATTATGAGTTAATTTTGTACCTATGTGCCCCTCAGAAGTATGCAGGATGTCAACTGCACAGGTATGATGCATGTATATATATATCAGCAAACTCTTGTCATATGTTGTATAATCCCAAGTAAACATCTGGAGGCAGGGACTATTCACACACTCATTTTTCGTTCACAAAGGCCAGCACAGTATGTATTCAGCAAAACAAATGAATAAATAAATGAATAATTGTGCTTTGAATTTCCATAAATATTATTTTTAAAGTGCATATGTAATATACATAAAATTCACATATAATGTGAGTGTAATAACACCAGGTATATCAATACAATGTAAAAATTGTGAAGACAGCTGATGTTGGACTGCAGCAAAGTTCATGTGAAGCCTATTAACTTTGGAAACCATTCTTATACATACCAGAAATGATTTACAATAAAAAATGTTATTAAATCTCACAGATACCATTAACCTTTCCCACCACTCCCTTGACACTTTATAACTAAAAGTGGAGCAGATGCATGAAATATGGTTCTCCATGAAGAAGTAAAAGACAATGACACCAAACACGGGATGACAGAGAAAGTGACAGCTTCCTAGAAGCAGGGTATGTGATGGATTTTCTTATTTCTTAAGAATGAAAGAGAAAACAATTATTATTAACTGGAGGTCTTTGTATAAAATCAGAATACAAAGTTCACATTAAATAAATCAGAGTTATTTTTAACTCCACAGATTAATCCATTTTCCCATTCACAGAACTCATTTCTTTGTTCTTTGAACTTTAGCAACAAGAACCCAGAGGTTACAGCAGAAGGTGTGTTTTTTATGGCTTACATGGAATTTAGTCACTGCATCCTCACCTCACTTGTTTGACAAAGTACATTATGGATTGGTTGAAACAAGCTGCTGCATAATGTGACTATCAGAAGCTGTGATGAAGATATCGTTTGTTCCAACATGCCTAGCGTGCACTGCAGAGATTCTGTGGATGTTCTGATGAAGCGTGGATAATGATGTGAATTGAATCTTCAGATCTATAGCATGTTAGGCTACAGTCTCACTAGAGGCACGTGGCGTGTTAAACAGAGGGATGTCTCATCTGCCATTTATATCTGTTTTAATCACAAGATTGAAAAAATGCAAACATGAAATAAGCTACTGGGTAAAAAACATAAAGGTCTCTCTAACTGTAATTAGCTAAATAACATCATAAATAATCATAAATACTGATGCAGGACCAATGTTTTATCACTTATAGTTAGACTGTACATTTGGCATTAATTCAAGAAGATCTCATGACAGGGTCCCTCACAATGTGATATGTCTAATTACTCAAAAACGTAAAGGAAAATGGACAAAATCTGTAGGAGTTTGTTAGTTCTGTCACTGTGAATGACTTTCAAATTCCCTATTCCTACTTTTATGAGCAATTGTTAGTAGTTATCCAACAGTATGAAAAAAATTAAACTTAGAATGAATGCTAATTAGGAATGACCAAATCTATTCAGTGTCAATGCTATTGATTAGAAATAACCAACTCTATTCAACGTGAAGAATATGGACATGTTTTAAACAATCTTCCTTAGGGAGTTTATCAGGTTGCTTAATACCAAAAGCTGCTTCTGATTTCTCTGAGCTCAGATTTTTGGGGAAAGTGGAGCCTACTGTGTAAGCATGTGTATGTCTATCTGTCTGTCTGTGTGTCTGTGGTGTGTGTACAATCATGTACATGCGTGTGCATTAAACTACTATAGGGATACTTCAAAATCCAAAATGACGTGCAAACAACACATTCAGAGCTGTGATTAATGTAAAACTTTTAAGTTGAAGATTGAAGGTATCTTAATTTCTTTACCTCTATCTCTATATTTATCTGTGTATGTCTTTTCCTCCTTTTATTTCTTTCACAGATCAGGGATATTCGAAAAACTGAGAAATTGAAAAGCAGTGGGAGAAGTAATATAGAAATATTGGCTGAAATATTTATTTCTGAGATGAGAATAAAAGAAAAATAGAATAGATAGAGAACTGAAAGGCTTCAGATGGGACAAATACAAACCAGAAAACTGTAGACCAACTACAAGTAAGGTTTATTTATTCATTCAACAAGAATCTGTTTAGTGTCTACTCTATGGCAGCCGTGTCCTAGGCACTAGGGATGCCATAGTAAACAATATGGGCAACACTGCCTGTCCTTACATTCTAAGGAAGGGAGATAAACAATAAACAGAATAAATAAGCTATGTGGAAAAACAGATGGCCTTCTGTCCTATGGGAAAAAAAATAAACCAGTAAAGATAGTGGGAGACTTGGAAGTTGTGGAAGTGACTTTAAGTTTTAATAGAGTCATCAGAGCAGGCCTCACTGAGAAAATGAAATTTAACAGGGAAGGAGACAGAGGGTAGACAGGGGAGGGAAAAGTTGGGAAGAACAGGTTGCAAGAAGAAGGCTGGAGAGCACTAATGTGAAGCTGGCCTCCACACCTGTTTAGATTAATTGAGTTCCCACTATTTCTCCCAGGTGACCTCCCCAAAGATCCCTTTTCAGATTCATGCCCTCTTTCGTTCACTATAGAGTTAATGATTTTTATTTTCCTTCTCTTTTATGAAAAAAATGGAAATAAACATTATAACCTTCCATTATTAAGATACGTGTGCATCTTTCTCAGAAAGCTACAATTGGCATTTTTGTAATGAATTGAATCTGTAATGCTTAAGCAGTTTCATTTCACAATCTTAATAAAAAAAAAAAGCAACAGCTTGCTTTTTACTATTATGTCTAAAATTCAGAGAGGGACCTGCCCACTGAACCCACCTTAAATGAGGAAAGGGGGACTTCCCTGGTGGCACAGTGGTTAAGAATCCGCCTGCCAATGCAGGGGACATGGGTTTGGGAAGATCCCACATGCCACGGAGCAACCAAGCCCTTGCACCACAACTACTAAGCCTGTGCTCTAGAGCCCGTGAGCCACAACTACTGAGCCCAAGTGCCACAACTACTGAGCCCGCATGCCTAGAGCCTGTGCTCTGCAACAAGAGAAGCCACCGCAATGAGAAGTCCATGCACAGCAACAAAGAGTAGCCCCCACTCGCCGCAACTAGAGAAAGCCCGCGTGCAGCAACAAAGACCCAATGCAGCCAAAAATAAATAAATAAATAAATAAAATGAGGAAAGAGATGGTGATTGAATTTCACTTCTGCCTCTAGTAACGTTACAACAAGGGCCAGAACCATTCTTCCCTACAAGCAGATGCCCAGCTGTGGGTTGTTCCCTCTGTATCTGTCTTCCTCCCCACCTCCAAAAAGAAGAACTTAAAAAAAACAAAAAATAAGGGTCATATGCTTTCGATCTGCTTGGACATTTGAAACAAAAGAGATTTCACAAACAGAATACTGAACTAGATGTGGAAATATCTGAATACTGCATGATATTCTATTGAGTAGAGGATAAAAGGGGCAGTAGAAAACCTTTCGACTCATCACTGTGTTTATCGTTAAACTAAAACTTCTGCTTCTCTGTTAATATTGATAGACGGCAAAATTGTCCTGGTCTAGAGAAAGTAGCCACCCATGATTTTTGACAATGTCTAGAACCCTCGTATTAGGCTTGGTCCTAAGGACTGCCATTCTGCTTTCTCTCAAGAACTGGCATTCTGCTTGGTAACAGGGATCATACTTAGTTCAGAAGACAAACTCCATGCTTGCACAGAGGCTGATGGATCAGAACGCAACCTAGCAATCATAATCTAAATAAGTGTAAAAATACTTTGAAGCATATGGGAGGGGCACATAACTTGCATGGCAGCGAGCAGGCAGGCAAGGCTTTCTTAAAGCAGCAGCTTCTGAATTTAGGCCTGGAAAGTGAGTAAAGATTGAAGAAATGAAGAAACATGTTGAGGAAGTAACATGTGCAAAGTCCAAAGAGTGCTTATCCAAGGAACTACAAGAAGTTCAGAGGTGTAAAGAGAAGTGTGAAGTATGAAGAGGGGATGAGGCACAGATAGGGCTGGTGAGGGAAAAATGCTAGATGATGGCTTTGAGGGTCAAGTAGAGAAGGACCATCCCGAAGGCTACAAGGGGACCGGGGACTGGGCAGTTGTAAGCAGGAAAATGAAGTGACATTTTAGAAAGATTACGGGTTCCAGGAGTACTTGAGAGGTCATCTTGATGATGACCTGAAGCACCATAAAATTCGGAGAAGGGAAAAAAATGGATTTTTCCTCTTGTGTTCTAGAGTCATTTAGGAGATGAAACCAGTAGTTGATGGAATGTGAAGAAGGGAGAGGGTCTCTGTTTGGACCACTGAAGGCAAGCCTCTTCTTATACCTTTAAAGCAAACAGGGGTTGCCATTGAGCCTTGAATGGGCAACTCTGAAGTATACCTGCCCGTGAAGGATCATCCAGAATGAATTTGGTTCAGACTCATTCCTCAACGCGTATTCTCCCCCCTCTGTTGCCTTTCTCAATATGCAGATGTTCTATTTTATGTGTAATGGTATTGCACATTTATCGGTCGTCAGACCTCCGAAGAAAGATGTTCACTGATCGACTGACATGAATAAGACACCTGAGAAAGGGAGCTGTTCTTTGCATTTGACAGGTAGTTGGTAAAAAGCTGATAGTTTGATTAGGGCCTTCCCAGGAAGCCCAGTGCATTCTGATTAGCTTGATCATCATTTAGTTCTTTTCTCCTTGACTTTATAACTGTCACTAAAAAGTGAATTTTAAGGAAGTTATATCTTTGTACAGGTAAACTCCCTTTGTAATTCACCCCATAGAACAAACTTATCCAAATGGTCAAGGGCAATCAATAATATTTTTACTCCATTATCAACTTTTACTCTGTGATAGAGAAATTATTCTCAAATACAGGCCAAGATTCATATATATATTTTTAATATCTAGGATGCTATAATCACAAAGGAGTTACAATATATGCAGCACATCCATTAATCTGCTGTGAATACACCTATGAACGTGTATAAAGACATGAATAGTTTATCATATTTTTATCATAATCAACTGACAAATATTTTGTTATATTTTAATATTTTTATAACTTTAATCATATTTTCATCATTTTTGTTGCAAAAGTCTTTTGATTCTCCTTTGAAAATTTCCAAGTCAAGTCTATAAGTAAAGATAAAATATACAATTAATGAGGGGGCCATGATTTGCAAGGCTGTCATCAAATGAATGAACCCAATGATCTGAGTCTGACCTAGAAATCAGATGCCACCACTTGATCGAGAAATTCCTTCCAGTTTTGAAATAGAGGTATAAACCATCCCAGTATCAAGGTAGTGAATCCCAGGCTTGAACAAATAGTATATATGAAAGAGGTGCAGGAACACAGATACATCTTTCAGAAGGCATACTCAGTAATGGGTTTGGGGCCCGGGATATCTATTCACCGACATAATATGTGATAGTTTGGCTGCTTAGCTAAACTTTCACACCCAGTAACTAATCTCTGCATCAGTTGGACTCTAACCTGAAATCTCATCGGATTCATCTTGGCTCAGTATTAAAAGTGTTTTATGCTAATAGTACAAGTGCCATTATTATCCAAGTAACTGCTATTGACTTGTAGTATCCTACTATTATTCTGGGTATTCCATCACATTTTTATCCAATTTTCTTTATTTCTCAATGTGTTTTCAGGGAAAATAAGGAAGGAAGGAAGGAGGAGGGAGGGAGGGAGGAGACATTGAAAATGAAACAACTTTGCATGGATACAATAGTTGGAATAAGTTGGAAAATACTTAAATTTTATTCCTTATAAAATACAAAAGTTAAGGAAATAACGCTCAGCCACAAAAACTACAGGAAGCATCTATTTGTATCTCCTCCTAATACATGCTCTTATGAGAACACTTTATAAATTTCATAGTTAAGGTAATGCACTTTTTGAAGCCACAAATTTATCTGGTGCAAATAACACTGAAATAGCTCTCCTCTATATCTCAGTTAACACTCCTACATTGCACCAAATACATCTGAACACACTGGTGAGATAGAACAAGTGATCAGGCCCGCCTTACATGTGTAATGGGAACCATATTAAAGAAAGCAAGAGAGCAGAGATAGGATCTGGGGAAGGAATAAAAGAGACCAAACATAACACAGAGAATTCTCATCCTTCGACAAAAATAACAGAGCTAGAGGAGGGAACAGAAACAGATAAAGAAAATTAACATTGTAAAGAGTATAGAAGGTATCCATGAAAAGTACAACAAAGACAAAAACAAAAATCATGAGTGGTTTCTGTT
The DNA here is from genome assembly GCF_964374135.1 of Grampus griseus. Taxonomy (NCBI): domain Eukaryota; kingdom Metazoa; phylum Chordata; class Mammalia; order Artiodactyla; family Delphinidae; genus Grampus; species Grampus griseus. The sequence goes on from NC_139009.1 coordinate 40,969,229, forward strand.
GCAAGCAAAAGTTATTTTGGATTCTGTGGACTATTGCTGGAGCGTTTGCATTTCTCTGACTTTGGTGAATGGAGAAACCAATGTAGATGAGCCAGCTGTACTCATGATACCTTACTTCATTTATTTTCAGCATTAAGCTGACCATCTGAAATATCTCACTTAGGAGTACCCCAAGGATCATATGATTTAACACTGTGTGATAAAGAAAATCCTATGCAATCCACATACCCTTCTGGTCACCCATAACTTCCTTGTGCCTGCACTACTGAATCAAGGTGAAGGAGTGGTAAGAACGCTCAACCGTGTAAGTTTGTTCCCTGTTTGCTGTGGTGAATCATTATTAGTGTAATCATAATTTATCACACAAAAAGGAACTCTTATGATGGTTAAAGGTAGAAGAATTCATAATTAGCACTAGTACAGCAGGAATAAATTTGGACTTCTCCAAGCAAACAGATGTGTCTGGTCACCCTAGCCAAAACAGATGAGATGGGTTTATTTTATTTTTTATTTTTTTGCATAGTTCTATCCTTCTAGTCTAACACATTCTTATTTAGATATCTTGCAACTGATCTCTTATTGCTAGATGGGGAAAGGGTCTGATTTATGTCAAATGCAGAAAAGTCTGTCCCCCTCCCCCATCCCCTGGGTGTTCATAATGTCAAAGGGCTTTTACAGTGAGGTTGTAATATGTCACATTTCTACAAAGTTCATTATGGTGTCTGTAGTAAGAAAAGCAATTAATTGTGGTTTTCCATTTTGCATGCTAACATAGCAATTTTCAAACCTGTTGTACATTTCTGTAAGATATAATTTTCATCTATTTTCCCCTCTCCCTTCACATTCTAAGTGGAGCTACATTGCAATATAAATTCATGCAATATTAGATCAGTGAGAAAGTAAAGCCTTTCTTTTGCCTATTAAGCAAAGAACACATCTTAGGAACACCATACATCATGCTTGTCAGAAGATTCAAAAGAATCATTCTGAAAAGTTACCTTGTCTATTATTTAGAAAGCAGACATGAAACAATATAATTCAGTTGGGCTGCATGTATCTAATTTGCATATGGCTGTCTCTTTTTAATCTGAGTTTTCACAAAATGAATATAATTAGCAAGTTTCAATTTATCTTCAAAACCACTGAACTATGTTGATTATTTCCAGGATGACATCACCCGTGTGCACTAGCATATTTGGACTCCTAAACAGAGTGATTCAGTGGATTTTGTAGCTAAACAAGTGAATGTTGCAAGTTAAAAAGTGACAAACTCGTCAGCCATGCAAGATGCATAATTCATCATGAAGAGATCAGCACTGTAGCTTTACCCTATTTTCCCAATTTTTTCCTTTAATGAAACAGGCAATTCAAGCAAACCACAAATGATTTGGTGCGGCCAACTTATTAGTCTGTGACCATTGATTAAAAAAAAAATAAGTAATCAAACTCTTTAGAGTCACTATATGGCTATATTCTCTGTACTTCTCCAATTTGAGCTCCTCATTTAACTCTCCTTCATGTATGCTCTCAAAGTTACAAACTCCTCACATAATGAACTATCTCTGACCCACATTCTCAAGGAGCTTATCTGGGCTAGGATGTTTGACTTTAAATGAATGATAGTGAGAGACATCACATTTAACTTGTCAGCTATAAAAGAAAACGTGTAATTTATAAGAATACATTATTTAGTGATATCCAACTTTTAAAAAATCGTACAGTTCAAATGTGTGGTTCTGGAATGTTAGAGATGCTAAGTGCACAAAGTGTAACATGATAAGTGACATAATTTCCTCCCAAAATACCAATTTGTGTCCCCATGAATTCTAACTATAGCCTAGAGTTAAAACAAAGGTAAACCATTTAATAAGGGAACATGTATTGCCGATGAGCTGAATATTTTTCCAGAGAAAGACAAACCATGAAGTTAAACAAAAATAAAACTGGTCTTCTTTAGAACTGGCATTATTAGAAATATTTTAGTACATATGGAAGCAAGTATCGTATCTGGACTTTGAACTGGCAAGTTCAAGCAAGAAATCTCACGATGACTCGTTTCTCAATTGAAGTTACCATTTTAGTCTGGCTAATCCAATTTTGTTTGCAGCGTTGGCTGTATGTTGGTCTAGTCTAGATTTTGTATTCAAAACACACAAGCACTGCAGGATATTTCACAACTGCTAATCAGTCTAACACAATTACTTATCTAAGTGCAGATGAAGGTTTGATTAGTGATGTGCTGTTTCTCAAGAGAATTGTCGGTTTGACCACAGCAAACCAGAACCATAAATATAGTTAAGTAACACAGCAAAAGCTGAGAGGCAGATCAGCTAATAGAAGACATACACCAGGTGGTTACACAGAACTATCTTTAGACATAAAATATGTGCAAAAATTTCCCCAGACTTCCTGACCACTCTCAGTTCCATATGCAAGTTTGCTTTAGCCTGAACACTGATGTTATACTGATCGTCCTTAAATGTCACTTTAAACGTAGCATATTCCTATTGAAAACATGTGCCTCACTAGTCAAACTACAAAATCTAAAGCCTCGCCTTCAAATTTCACCACAAACTGGCATAAACTAATATTTACAGTCCATCATCCCACAGTTTTCTGCTTTGAATCCTCGACAACTCAGAATTACTTATCCACTCCTCAGTGAAACATATTCCTCTCCTGCCTTCCCATATTTGCTCAAGCTCTCTCTCCTTCCTGGAATTCTGTCTTCACTTTTGTCATTGAATCTGTATTCTTTCACATGACTTATCTTACTCCTATATCCAGAAGTAAGCCCTTGAAAGCAGCGATGTGGATATATTCCCCAGCATGAAAAATGCATTTCCGAATACATTGGGAGTTCTCAAATAATTGGGGTTGATCAAATCTTCTCCTATCAACTCTCATTTCTTTTGGGTGAACATGCTCCACCTCACTGACTTTCCCTCAGCAATAAGCACTAGTGCTACTCTGTCAGATTACCCATCAGTGCCGTCTGGCTTTGTGTCCTCAATGGACTACCTTCCTCTACCTTTAGCAACTGGAAGGCAAGTCACCTTAACAAGCTCAACTACTAGAAATGAAGAGAGAGAGAACATGGTACCTGCTCCATTGTTCTGGAAATGAAATCAGAAATAGAATATGGAAAATTTTCTCATCATGAATTCATTAATCAAAAATCTTTATTGAGCACCTAGTATGTCTATTAGGAGCTGAAGCTATAGTAATGAACAAGGCAGAGTCCCTGCCCTTGAGAGCTTACATTCTTGTGTTGGAGGTGGTTAGTGGTGATAGGGAGACACATAGTAAGGCATCAGACAGTGACAACAGTCAATGTTATTAAGGAAAAGAAAGCATCATTTAAAGAAAGATAGCCAAGAGTCAGAAAAGAACTCTCTGAAGAGGTGATATCTAAGCAGAGATCTGAAAATGAGAGCAAGCCAGTCATTCTGGTAGCTGGGTGATCACTCTGGTGTCTGGCATAGGGAAAAGCAGGTGCAAAGGCCCTGGGGTGAGATCCAGTTTGCCCCATTCCAGTGGAGGAGTTAGGCTGCCTGAGCACAGGGGTTTAGAGAAAGAGTATAACAAGTGAGGGCAAGGGTCTTTCCAACAGTAGCCCCCCAACAATCGATGACAAAGCCCCAGCTAGGCCAGCTGGCATCATCTGTGATACTAAAGAAAGTTTTCTTCATACACAACAGCATAAGCACTACTTGATTTAATTAATCAGATGGCTTCTATTAGCACTTTTTATAATGCCCAATTCCAGGCTAAGCTTTGTGGAGAATACAAGAATACTGTACCCATTTCTAATGGATTTAAGACCTGGATTCATATTTGTACTAAAAACCTGCCTCATTGGCTTGTATCAGAGGCTGCTTCTTTGCTCTGATTCTAATTTTCTGCCCTTGTATGAACTGGTTGCTGACAGATTAATACCAGTAAAGGCAAGTTTTTTCCTACTGTATAATGTATTTATATTTAAAAAAAAGAAGAATCTCCTCTATTAATTCACTAATGCTCTTCAGTCTTTTTAGTAACAAGTGGGAAATCTTCCCACTTTGATTTAAAGTTTCCTAACTATTTAGAAACAAGACACCAGGTCTCAGTAATAAGAAAAGTCTTGCTGAGAAACAGGCTGTAATTTATACCACCACTTCAGGCCATATCATGCATTTTGCTAGAAAAATAAAAAATGCCAAACTTCAATGAGCATGCCACTGTCTCCTGAGCTCTTTTGTGATAGAAATAATTAGTTTTAAAATATTCTGTCAAGATCTTAAGATGCAACAGTAAAACACAATTGCTTCTATTATATGCCAGTAGTTGCTCATAACAACTGGGAAGCTAAGACTTTATACTGGAACAAACTCCTTTCTGTTACATTCCAATCAATGTCTTGCCTTCATTTAACCTACATGTCTGGATATCTGAGAAGTTTCATCTTATGGCTTGTTTAAATTATTAACATCCATTCTACCCACCAAACTTCCTGTCTTAACAGCTACTGTGTAGCTGCGGGCTTTATAATCTGTAAGTTATTACTTAATGTCCACCCCCTTTCTTTGGAAGGCTTTGGAGGCAGGTAAAGTAGGTATGGGAGAGGTAGAAAACACTTTTGGTATTAAAGGCCAGAATGAGGCCATGGATGTGTACGGCTTCATCTTTGTAAATTAAGATTAAGAGTGTGATGTTGAATCCTAAACACTTTCTGTTCTAGCCCTGTTTTTCTTTGTTAAAATGCTTTGGCTGGCTCCCTGTGATATATTTAACACCTCTTTCTTCTTGTGAGTTTGATCTAAGGATTTCCAAAGAAGCATGATGCCTCTGAGATCAAGAGATGTGCTTGTCACAGGTCACCCCTGACAGGGGCACCACTGACAAACCTGCTCACTTTTCCAAGAAGCGCCATTCTTTCCTAGAGCCCCTTGAGCACGACTTTAGTGCTATTTTTCAAAAACAGAAAATGTAGGCTACAATAAAGGAGGCTCACTGGGCATGCAAAATTGTGGACATCCTTATCACATCCCACCTTCCGCATCTCTCAATGATACTGGTTGCAGAGACATTTTAAAATCCTTTCAGTAGGTAACTATTTGTACTTACAGCTTTTGTGGTGCCTGAAATAAAATGATATTACTGGAAGGATATGAGTCATGCGCTTCCTGGTAAACCCATCCTGTCTTTTATGATTTTCTAAACCGTTTTGTGGAAATTCCAAGTTTTACTTTTCTCATTAGAGAAGCTTATGAGGCTAACTTTCTGGGATAGAACTCCAACTGCTAAAAGCTTAAAGGGCTGCGGATGCCACCAATAGTGTTTTTTTTTTTTTTGGCGGTACGCGAGCCTCTCACTGTTGTGGCCTCTCCCGTTGCGGAGCACAGGTTCTGGACGCACAGGCTCAGCGGCCATGGCTCACGGGCCCAGCCGCTCCGCGGCATGTGGAATCTTCCCGGACCGGGGCACGGACTTGTGTCCCCTGCATCGGCAGGCGGACTCTCAACCACTGCGCCACCAGGGAAGCCCCACCAATAGTGTTTTTTAGTTACTGCAACTACAAGAGACTGTCTAGGTGAATGATCTAGTTCTGCTAATAAAGCCAAATGGCATAGATGGCTTTTATCAATTAAAAACATTAGTGTCCTACTATTCATTTTCACAGGAAGACAAACTTTTTAAAAATTCACTTAATGTATCAAAAATCCTCCTTACAGTTGATCTAATTTTTGATTTATTTCATAAATGAATTTTAAGAAGCACACCACATACTTTGCACAATTCTACAGCAACATGGTGCGTCATCTTGTTTTCCATATTCACACCTCCCAGTGCACAATGATATTTATTTGAGAACAGAGAGAAATCTCAGAAGCATAAGTGAGTTCCACCAGGACAATTTCCACATCTAATGTACCAATTCTTTAGAGGTCAGTCTTGTAAAATTTTCCCTCTCATTTTCCCTGAGGGAAGCAGTTATTTTTGTTGCATTCAGCCCTGAAAAATTCTACTGCAGATTCAGTCCCTGACCCATGCCAAAGAACAGCATTCACCCAAACCTCAAGGTGTTTTTATGGTGTGATACATTTCAAATGGAGTCTATTTCCCATACCACCACCATAACTGACAAAATATACATTCTCTTTGCCTCATGCAGTCTTTCTCTAAATTCACAGCCTTTCCTTCAAGTTTTGAAAGTTGAAAATTGTGTTGTACAGTGACAGCATTTAATGTACAGGTAAGGGGGAAAGGGACATTTGGATGTTTTGGTCTTAACATATGAAGACAGTATGTTTACTGCCAAATTTGCTATGTCTTGGTTCCCCCATCCTTTACTATAAGAGGGATACTAATTTTACAGGGAAGTCTCACAAACTAAGAGGGGGAATCCAAATTACAAGCCGTCTTGCCTAATAAACTAAATTAATGACATCATCCAAATTCATTATTTATAATAACAGTAAAATAACTTTAATAATAAACTAGTGCTCTCAGGAATTTATAGGCCAATGTCCAAATTAGAGGCCATAATTTTATAAATATATAAAGCTGCACAATAATAACTAAAATGAAGTTAGTGAATGTTTCTTTAGGACAAATTATTGATATGCAATTATGTAATAGTCTAATTTGGGGAGGGAAGCCATGCAATAGATATTTTGGAAAAAAAAAACCCAAAAAACATTTGACAACCGATTAATGCCTCTCACCTTTCTTGTCATATCTGGAAATAGCAGAGATGCCGAGATTTTTTTTGTTCTGATCATACAGTTAGAGCACATATGAACCATTAGGCTAGTTTTCATTGTAGATTTCTATAACTGCAGGTTATCTTTTAGGGAGATGTCAACAGAGCTATGACATTGGTGGGTTAATCACTACCTTTAGAAATTTTTCCTTAACAAGTTGTGCTGATATTATAAAAACCAAATGGGAGGTCATAATGTTCTATAGCAAATTCAGAATGATAACTCTTCAATACAGATCAATCTGGCAGAACTCAAACTGCTCCCTGCCCTTGCTTCCGTCAGTAACTGTATTTCCTTTGGTTCTGTTGACATAATCCCAAGGGCTAAGAGTAGGATCTTCAAATATATAAGAAAAACTTCATGTCCTATTAATTCCCATTTTCTTGATATTTTTTGTCATGAGAAAAATACCTGTCTTCAGAGACAGCTCTTAGGTTTAGAATTTGAAATTCAGAATATTAAGTTTGAAAAATGGATAGAAGGACAAGTAGTCTCTTTGCAGGACAAAAGAATCTGAAATGGATACTCTAAGGCCAGACTCACTGTTTCACTTCCGTCTTCTTTACAGGCAAAGTTCTGCTGCTTCCTTTCCCTAAAAACTCAGTCCCAAACTCTTTAGATTATTGTCATTCAAGAGAAGCTCTAGTAAGAGGAACAACGAAGGCAGAGGCAAATTAGAACTAAGAGTAAAGTAAGGGATACATTTTCATTGAGAAGAACTTTTAAAACTGAGGGTTTTTTTGTTTGTTTGTTTGTTTTTTGCGGTACGCGGGCCTCTCACTGCTGTGGCCTCTCCCGTTGTGGAGCACAGGCTCCGGACGCGCAGGCTCAGCGGCCATGGCTCACGGGCCCAGCCGCTCCGCGGCATGTGGGATCTTCCCGGACCGGAGCACGAACCCGTGTCCCCTGCATCGGCAGGCGAACTCTCAACCACTGCGCCACCACCAGGGAAGCCCAAAACTGAGGTTTTAAGAATTTTTGTAAACACATTTAAATGGCTCTATTTTGTGAACTACTTTCATATACAATTAGATATTCATTTAATTTTATTTTCCCTAGAAGATGTTCCTGTAAGACTGCTGCATGTACACTGCCCTGATGCCTGAGCTGAGTGGTGTCTTGGCACGTGATTAGAAGGGCAGTTTTCTAACCATGGAGGGGGGGAAGAAGATTGGCTTTGCTGACAGTTTGATACAGATTTGAATCGCTGAACATTTATTAGCTCTGGGGCTTTAAAAAACAAGAAAATAATGGTAAACCTTGCTTTAGCACCTTTATCCCTATGCTGAGAGGCTGACAGTCATGGTCTCATTTAATGTGAAGAAAAATCCAGTGAGAAAGATACTGTTATTAAATCCATTTGAAAAGAAGAGAAAAAAGAGGTTCTGGGAAATTTAGCAATTTGTCCAACATCACAGAGCTTGTAAGTACCTAATTTATATATTTATGTTTATAAACAGAGTATATTGCTCGTCTAAACAATATGTAACTCTGTGTAAGTAAATAAATCTGTATGTATTAAATAAAATCTATGTCTGCATTCTAAGACCTTTGCCTTTACTTATTTTATGTAATTTTTCCATGGAAGAACAATATTTCTGCCATGCATCTTTTTTCAGAAATAAGTTTAAAGTTCCTTATTTAATGTTATATTTAGAATGTAAAATAATAATAGGATCATTTTTCACAACTCTCTGACAGTTAGTCACCTGAAGCTTGTCAGTGTATACAGGCACACCTTGGAGATATTGGGGGTTTAATTCCAGATCACTAAAATAAAGCAAATATCACAATAAAGCAAGTTACACAATTTTTTTGTTTGTTTCCCGGTGTATATAAATTTACTATACTGTAGTCTATCAAGTGTGTGAGTGCAACAGCATTATGTCTAAAATAATGTACGTACCTTAATTTAAAAATACTTTATTGCTAAAAGATGCTAACCATAAGTTGAGCCTTCACTGAGTCCTAATCTTTTTGCTGGTGTAGGGTCTTGCCTCGATGTTCGTGGCTACTGACCGATCAGGGTGACGGCTGCTGAAGGCTGGGGTGGCTGTGACAATTTCTTAAAATAAGACAATAATGAAGTTTGCAGCATTGACTGACTCTCTTTCACCGATGATTTCTCTGTAGCAGGCAAGGCTGTTTGATAACATTTCACCCACAGTAGAACTTTTTTCAAAATCGGAGTCAATCCTCTCAAACTTTGCCACTGCTTTATCATCTAAGTCTATCTTATATTCTAAATCCTTTGTCACCATTTCAACAATCTTCACAGCATCTTCCAGGGTAGATTCCGTCTCAAGAAACAACTTCCTTTGATCATCCATAGAAGAAACTTCTCATCCATTAGAGTTTTATCATGGGATTGAAGCAATTCAGTCACATCTTCAGGCTCCACTTCTAGTTCTTGTGCTATTTCTGCCACATCTGCTTCTTCCACTGAAGTCCTGAACCCCTCAAAGTCATCCATGAGGATTGGAATCAGAATCAACTTCTCCCAAATTCTTGTTAATGTCGGTATTTTGACCTCTTCCCATGAATCACAAATATTCTTAATGGCATCTAGAATGGTGAATCCTTTCCAGAAGGTTTTCAATTGACTTTGCCCAGATGCATCAGAGGAATCACTATCTGTGGCAACTATAGCCTTATGATATGTATTTCTTATGTAATAAGACTTGAAAGTCAAAATCATTCCTTAATCCATGGGCTGCAGAATGCATGTTGTGTTAGGAGGCATGAAAACAACATGAATCTCATTGTACATCTCCATCAGAGCGCTTGGGTGACCAGGTGGATGATTTGATCTTCTATCCAGACCACTAAAACTTTCTCCATATCAGCAATAAGGCTGTTTTGCTTTCTTGTCATTTGTGTTTTCACTGGAGTAGGATTTTTAATTTCTTTCAAGAATGTTTCTTTTCATTCGCAACTTGGCTAATTGTTTGGTGCAAGAGGCCTAGATTTTGGCCTATCTGAGCTTTTGACATGCCTTTCTCACTAAGCCTAATCATTTCTAACTTTGATTTAAAGTGAGAGACGTGTGGCTCTTCCCTTCCCTGAAACATTTAGAGGTCTTTGTAGGATTATTAACTCGTCTAATTTTGATACTGTTTTGTCTCAGAGAATAGGGTGGCCCAAGGAGAGGGAGAGAGATGGGAAAAAGACCGGTTGGTGGAGCAGTTCGAACACCACATTCATGGATTAAGTTGGCCCTTTTATATGGGTGTGGTTTTTGGTTTCCCCAACCAATTACAATAGTGACACCAAAGGTCACTGACCACAGGTCACCGTAACAAATGTAATAATAACAAAAAAGTTTGAAATATTGAGAAAATTACCAGAATGTGACATAGAGACATGAAGTAAGCAAATGCTGTTGGAAAAATGGTGCCAACAGACTTGCTTAATGCAGGATTGCCACAAACATTCAATTTGCAAACAATGCAGTATCTGTAAAGTGCAATAAAGAGAAGTGCAGTAGAACGCGGTGTGCTCGTACACAGTTTCTCCAAATTACAGAAATCTTTTTTATTCAGGAGAAAAATGTTAATACTCTTGAAAAAAATTTTTGAAGAAAATAAAAATAGATCCAGGAGAAATAGATCAAGAATAACTCACAGTACCTTTCTAAAAATAGTAATAATTAAAAAAAAATTTTTCTACTGAAGAGCAGTTAGTGCAATATCCAAAATTTTGTGTGTAAGCACTACCTAACGAATGACTGAGGCAATCGACTACTGGTTCTCCCAAAGGAGCCAACACAGTTTCTGAGATCATGGCCTCATACATGCCCCATCCATGTGGTGGTCATAATGGAATAAGACAAGAGGGCACAGTGATCAGGTGAAGGGCTATAAAACTAAAACCTGATCTGAATACCTCCTGCATTTGTTATCTCTTAAGCACTTCCATTATATACCTATTATGGAAAATTGCATTGATTTACATATTAATGTTCTGCATTTCAGCATGTGCCCTTTATGTTCACACACAACAGAATACCCTCTTGTCACACACATTTAACCTACGTGACTCAGCCATTAAGTGAAAATTTGAGAGTGGGAGAAAAAAGAAACAGAATGAATACAGTCACCCCCATTGTTCTCTTCAGTGCCTTGGATTTTAAATCCTTTACTGTCACTCAGTTGAATTCTATTTTTGTCAGTTTGCCTGTCAGTCAAGATGGAGAGCTTAACCTAGGGTGAGCCATGGGATTGTCTTGCAACCATTTTTTTCCCAATGTTCTCAGGTTCCTGGGCTGGGGACCTACATGCAAATTTTGATTATCTGTTTGTAATCTCAGTGATCTCTGGACAGGTGGAAAAAAAAAAAAAGACAAAACCATTCCCTATACCAGCACTGTCCAATGGAATTTTCTGCTGAAAATGACAGAAACGTTCTTTATCTGAACAGTCTAACACAATAGTCAGGAGCCAGAGATGACTCCTAAGCACTTGAAATGCAGCTAGGACAACTGTTTTTTAAAAATTAAAAGTTAATTTAAATAAATTTAAACAAACAAATAAATAGCTACATGTGGTCAGAAGTTACCATATTAAACAACACAGCTCTATACCATGTCCAAACAATTTCTAGGTGACTGTGAAAGGGAAAATGCTGCAGAAGAAGGAACCTGTCTATTTCTCCATATCAGGTATGTGAATTCCTAATCTTACTTTCTCTGCTTCCCAGTTTGTTTTCTTAACATAGCTAAGAACATCTCAAAATCTCTGAGACCGTATCAACTACCACAAGTCAGGGTGTCTAATTCCTAATAGGACCTTGTCGACATTCGGACACCCTTTGATTCTTCTTATTTAAAACTCATGCATTAACGACAGCCCCTATTCTAAGTTATCTCCATATTCAAGGCTCTTACTCCTACTCCTTCTCCTAGATGCTCAGAAAATACTCTATGCCTCATTCACAAAGGAACCCAAGTACACGTGATGATAGCGCTGCCAATGCACACATCACTACAGCCACACATCAATTTCTCTCTATTTTTCCATCCTCCACGCTTCCTGTCAACAACGATGCCTGCATTCTTCCAAGGATCATACCCTGTAGCTGTGACATAAATAATATCCCGTCTTCCCTCCTCTGGTCTATTTTTCTTTAATTATCTCCTTTATCTTTTTGTAACTTCAATCTTTGTCTATCTACTGATTATTCCACTTAATAAACAGGTAATTCTTTCTGTTCTCCTCCACTAATCATACTTAAGCTGTCATAATTATTATGCTTTGTTTCCTCATTTCCCCTGACATTCTAGGTTCTACCTCAATAACTTCTCTGACCAGTGACTTGACAATCACTCAATCCAACCTTTTTCTGTATACTCCCTTGGTTCTTCTTCTAGCTCTTTAATTGATCATTCTTATTTGATATTCTCCATCATTCCATTCCCTGAAATTGAGCATTACTTAAGATGAGGGATCATCAGTCTACAACCCACCGGCCATGTCTAGCCTGCTGACTGTTTTTATGTGGCATAAGAGCTGAGAATGTTTATTACATTTCAGGATATTTTATATTGAAATCAAAATAAGATTAATAACTCATGGCATGTGAAAATATTATGAAATTCAAATTTCATTGTCCATAATAAAGTGTTATTGAAACACACCTAAACTCATTCATTTACATATTAGGTATGACTGCTTTCATGCTACAATAACAAAGTTGAATAGTTGCAACAGAGGCCATAATACCTGCAAAGTCTGAAGCAGGTTTTGATAGTTGTCCCTCCAACAGCTATACGGTCCCTTTGTTTCTGACCAGCAGAACCTCCATTTTATCCATGTACTCAGGCAAGATACACCCACCTCTACCAATAGCTTAGTCATGATTGGTCTAAATTAGTCAAGAGAAGTGGCTTAGTCTGCTCAGGCTGCTATAACAAAATATCATACACTGGGTGGCTTAAATAATGGACACTAATTTCTCACAGTTCTGAAGGTTTGGAAGTCTAACATCAGGGTAATAGCGTGGTTCAGTTCTTGGTGAGGACCTTCCTGGCTTGCAGTTGGCTGTCTTCTTGCAGTATCCTCACATGATAGAGAAAGGGCTCTAGTCTCTTCCTCTTTTTATAAGGAACTAATCCTATCCTGAGGGCCCCACCCACATACCTCATCTAAGCCTAATTACCTCCAAAAGGCCCCATCTCCAAATACCATCACATTGGCGGTTAGGGCTTCAACATATGAGTTGGGCGGAGGGGTGGGGGAGGCAACACAAATATTCAGTCCAAAACACCAGTGAGCTGAAAGATAAAGAGGACCTTCAGAGAAAGGTTTTCCTTTTTAATAAAAATTGATATGTGGGAGGGAACACCCTTCTTTGCCTATAACAGGTTTAACCAACTTGCAACAATGAAAGCACATACAGTTATCACACTCAAGCCATCAGATGGAAGGATTGAAAGCCTCCTGGTCTCTGATGACTTATTTTAACTGTTGAATTAACCAGTCCTACTGTAGTCTTATTTCTAGACTTTTTATTAAGGGATAAAAAAATCCATTACTGCTTAGGCTACCTTTATTTGCATCTTCTATTACCTGCCGAATCTGAGTCAATCTTCAACAAATATTTACTGAAATTTAAATGCCTGAGTGTGCCTTTTATATATACATATACATTTATACATTTATATTGCACCTTTATTCTGTATTCAGCTATGCCATGTGTTTTTATTACTTTGATTACCTAACAATTCATTAGAATTATTACTTAACAAAGACATAACATGTCCTTGAAGGTTTGGTGGAAGAAATATTATTCTATATATTATTCTATATATTTTCTCAGCATTGAACCCATTACAGATACCTAATATCTGCTTGTTGACTGAATACCCTAATACATGTTGGATGAGGGGTAAAGATAGGTAGCTAGCAGGAGGGGAGGATGAATTCTGTTCTGATTTCTTCCAAGGGTGTCATATGCAGCAAAAATGTATTGAAAGTTATCACTCCAATAACCCAGAAATCAGCATAAGATAGAAAGAAAAGAAGAAAGAAAGAAAGAAAGAAAAAGAAAGAAAGAAAGAAAGAAAGAAAGAAAGGAAGGAAGGAAGGAAGGAAGGAAGGAAGGATGGAAGGAAGGAAGGGAGGAAGGAAGGGAGGAAGGAAGGGAGGGAGAGAGAGAGAAGGGAGGGAGGGAGGGAGGGAGAGATAAGAGGGAGGGAGGGTGGTAAATGTAAAGAACATTTTGTATGCAAATGATGAACAGGTTGCAGAGGTCAATCACCCAATACTGAGGCAGCTTCAGAAATAAAAGCAGATGGTACAGCTTTTCCTTTTTCTTCTTGGCCACGACACCCCTGCTAATTGAAGTAGCAACTGAACAAGCTGCTCTTTCATTTCTCCAGCAATATTTATGTTTCACTTAGGTTCTGCATTTCATATGAAACATAACTACACCTCCTGCTTACTCCTTGTTTCTGGCATCTAAGCCAGTTCCTGCTTTCCCACAGTCCTGCTTCTTTCTTCACAAGACTTCATGAAGATGAACAAATGTATAATTCCAGGCTTGAGAGAAACAAAGTGAAATGGGCAGGTAGGTCATCTTTAAGAGTCTATTCTTAACTATAAAATGGGATATATTTAGAGTCAATCAGAGAAGTTTTTAGTTTCTTTGTTCAATTCATGAATCTCGGAACTGTGAAACAGAATCAATGTTACTAACAGCAATTCTACTGTCTATCTTAGACTGCACTGAATAGTTCTAAATAGAACTTTCTCATAGCCATTTCCATAAGACCATATTTTTCCCCCCCTGCAGTTCAGACTTGTTTTTCCAGAAACGGAAACAGCATATAAAGTGCTGAGAAATTTGCTAACCCAGCTTGCCCACATATTTATATCACTGTCAGGATACAGTATTGTATTTACCAAGATTAAATTATCTGCTGTCAAAACTCAATGAAAATCATGGTGTACCAAACCATACTTTAGAGATGTAAGCATCTATTTCAAAATGCAAATCACATAGTAAGATACTTGTGTTTACAGGGATATATTGTACAAAATGCAAACAGTCTGAAATACTAGGCATTTCATGGACAGCAAAGACCATCGTTGCTAAGTTTGAGAAAGAGTTTTGGATATTAGATATAGAAATGGGTTCAAGTTCCACATCTGCCACTCACCAGCTGTGCATTAATACAAGCCACTTAACAAGTCACCTGTACAATGGGGATAATTCCTGCTCTGTCTGCCTCATTTATGATGAACAAATGAAAGCGTGTATGTAGGTGAAAACATTATCTAAACTCTGAAGGTATATAAATAAATGGAAGGAACGTTGAAAGCTGGCATTTTTCAATTCACCAAGGACTTTAATTTCTGCTCTAAGAATCAGTTTTTATTGCTAGAATTACAGAATTTTAGAAGTATAAGTAAACCTAAAACTCATGTAGTCAAGCTCCCTCATTTTACAGATAAAGAACATAAACCCAGAAAACACTACTGACTTATCCAAGATTAAAAATAAAAGAAATAAGTACTTGAGAAAGAAGTTTAGATTAGAACCTGTTTTTTCCCTAACTCTTAGTTCGTTGTTTTTCCCTACTGAAAAACTCCACTGTCTGTTAAATGTAGAAGTGTTTACCAGAATTTACTGATTTAAAAATAATTTTACAGTGATGTGAAATCTTTCAGTTCTAAGACATTTTCAAACTAAAATCTCATTTTATTTTTATTATCTCCTAGATGGGTTTCAAGGCAGATAGTAGTTTCATTTGAAAGTGAAAATTTTCTGAACAGAGAGATGGGTAGCAGAGCCAAGCATGGAATCAATGTTTTCTACATAGCCTGGTGTTCTTTCCACCTTTCAGCTATCTCCATCATATTTTGATTACAAGGGATTCTGTTTCTTTTAATAGTGCTGCACATTATATATTTTTAAAAGTAGGACAGAGTAAAATTAATTTTGCTTGGGGAGTCTTGTGATCTCCTTTGCGATGTCTGGAGACACCCAAGGGTATCTCAAAACTAGGATGAAGAATACTTATACCAGATTATTCTATCTCCCAAAGTAATCTGTCTCTTAATAACAATCATAATTACCTTCTACAGTATCCAGTCCCTACCCTCTCTACCAGACAAACTATTCACTGAAGTTAGGATCTCCATGGTAAAAAACTTCTCAACACTGTATGGCTAGACGCAGACTTTCATTCTCCAAAGCCATTCTGGGAAAACCACACATGGGCGCCAACTTCCAAGCTCTTCTACGAATATTTAAGCCCTGTTTCACTTCCACAAAACTAATTATTACAGAAAAGCCTAGTTAAGTGAACTATTCTTTGTTAAAGACATGGAAAAAACATATAAATACATACTAGATGGGCTTAAATCAGGATTTTAATGTACTGGATGCATCTAAAAGGTCCCAAGCAAACTTTTGTGCCCAATGGTCCTCATTGCACCAATCCTGTCTCCCCTCTACCTGCCCCTACCACCAGCAACCTAGAACTACCTTTCTTCCATGAGGATGCTTCTAATGCAAGTCCCAGGGTTATTCTTATTTGAAGTCTTATCTCTTACGTTTAATAAAATGGCCTTGCCCTCTGTGAGAATAGTTTTTATGTCAGTAAACACATGGTAGCTGTAGCATTTGATTCTGCATACAGTGTGTCTGTGGATCTAGACTATGTGTTTGGCGGGGTGGAACTGTGGGGAAGGGGGTAAAAAAAGAAAAACTGAAGGCAAAATCTTCTTTGATCTTGAAAATATGCTAGTAGATTCCTAATTACTTTACTTAATGATAAAGGCAGCTTAGATGCCTATTTTCCTTCCGAAAAAATGAAAAGAGAAATTTTCTAATTCACTGGTATCTTGTCTACTAATAAAATTTTGGTCACCAAAAAGCAATGGATAAAGCTTGAGTGAAATGCTTTGCAACCCCTGGAATGGAAGCTGCCAAAACCCATTAAAATTCATTTGGGGATGTTCATACCATAGCAATCATCAAATAAAAAGTTACTACAATTAAAGAGAAGAAGAGTCTTTCTAGGTATCAACAATGCAATCAAGCAGGAGGATCCCAGAATGTCAGTCATTATAGCAAACCAGACGGACAGTGGCATCTTCTAAGATCTACAGACGGAAACACCAAAAATAATCTCCTTGTCCTTCCACCTGGCTCTCTAATATCCTACTATACAAGAACATGGATTCTCTTTCCTTCTTCCCAGGGCGTGGCTAGAAGTTAACTGAGTATAGAAGAGCCCTGGCATTTTGTATCTCACTTTGCTTGATTTGCTTGTGGATATACAGTCCTGAATGAAGAAAGCTAGAAGTCAGATTTATTTTACATAATTCACTAGGGACAGCCACAGCAAAACATCAAAAAATGAATCTTTGCTTCCAGCTTGTCCAGGAATAGGTCCAGGGAAGACCTTCTGAGTCTGCTGGAATTGGGGAGAGTGGACTTCTTCTGAGTTGACTCAAAAATGCTGACAGTAAACGGCAGGTTACTGCTTAAGCACAGATGTCACTTCACTGTGTCAACTTGGAAATGATCAGCACAGTCTGGCAAGTACATTTTTTCTCACATGATGAGTGTATCTGGGCAGGTGCTATACTTCACTGAGGCTGTACATTGTTTTAACAGATGCATTTTTGTTTTAACATCTTTATTGAAGTATAATTGCTTTACAATATTGTGTTAGCTGCTGTTATACAACAAAGTGAATCAGCTCTATGTATACATACTTTGTTACTCACACCACAGGAGGAAAAAAAGATTCACTAATGCATATTCAAAAACAACTGGTGCTAAGATTCAGTAGGGAATAAAAAAGGTTACTAAATATTTTATCAATAATTAGAACATGGGTAATTCCTATCCCTGGGGGTGTTGATGCTACATATGCTCTAAACTTCCACTAAATTCAGAAGAAGGAAAGACAGCTTTAAGGACAAATATAGAAAATATTTTCTGAAATAGATATCCCAACGGCCTCTGCTATGGCCACGATGCATTTTGTTGTCATTTGCATATTGACCATTTGGCTACAGACCTTGACTTCCCTTGTCATTATGGAAAACTACCAGAGGTACTCAAAGTAGGCTGTTATTGAAGGGCTACACCTAAACATAAAATAGTACCTCACAGTCTGCAGGGGTCACTCTGGGTTCTGATGGCTAGCTTTAAAAAACATAATTATGTTGGTAAGATTGGTGGCTCTGTTGCCCTGCTAAAAGACTAAGATCAGGCATGTTGAAGAAAATAACTCCAGCATCAGGAGTTGCAGCTTGGAAATAAGCAGCAGACTGTAGTTCTAGGTAGACTGCTGGGCAGTATGATGGGTAGATGTACGTCTCTGAATCTTTCGGGCTGTCTCTGTATTAAATGATACAACTTAAATATGCAAGGAATACAGAGCCATATCCTTTAGAGGATGTCACAGATAGTAAGCATTGGGTAGCCAGCAATGTGCTAAGTTCTGGAACATAAAGAAATATAAGACATGGTCATTGCTTTAAGGAGCTCCAAGATACACTTGGGGAAAACTACACTCAACAAAATGGAAGAATATATGAACACAAGAGTGCATGTTAAATATGGAGTTATAAGTGATACAACAGCTCTTACAGAGGCAGAGAGCCTGATATATAAAGCAGTTGGGAAAGCCTGACTCTTAGTAAATTCTATGTAACTATGGCTATAATCATAATCATAATTATAATCATCTTTATATTATTATATAGTACCTATTTACAGATTACATAATATTATAAATATAATAATATTATTACTGAAAGCTCATCATGTGCTAGATCTTTTCCATAATAGAGTCACCATAATATTATAGATGAAAATAATTACCATAAATTTGAAGATTAAAACTCTAAGATTAGACACCTTATGAAAGGTCTCATAGCTAGTAAATTAGCAGAGCTTAGATTTGAATCTGTGTCCAGAGATTTCAAAGCTCTCTCTGGACTATTAACTACAGAAGTTGAGGAAAGATTTATGGAGGAAGCAAAATTTCAATTCATCTTCAAGCATGATCATAATTTTATTGGTTGGAAGGGAAATAGCAGAGCATTTCAGGCAAGGATGTTCATACAAGCAATGGCAACAAGGCAGAGATGAGGATGACATATGATGAGCATGAGGATATAGGTGACTAGCGGGGAAGGCGAGAGTGGTGGAAGCAGAGTCAAGGATCCAGATGACATAGGCCAGAATATCCAGAGATTCTCAGAGCTGCACTTAAGATTGGAGATGGGATGCTGAGGGCATGTGTAACCACTGAAGGTTTCAAACCTGATGACTCATCTGACTATAGTTTGCTTTTTTGTTTGTTTGTTTAGAAATACAAATGCAAACAAAGCATTATGTTACTGCCCTCATGGAGTGAAGAGAGTCAATAAATGAGATAAATACTAAAATAGGTAGCTTGATAGATGCTGATTACGTTTAAAGGGGAAAATAAGGCTGGAAACAGGGTTAAGGCGTGTCTGGTGAGTTGTGTGCAATTTGATACAGGATAGCCAGGAAAAAGGCTTAACTGAGAAGGTGACATTTGAACAAAGAGACTCATTGCCCTTCAGTTCTCCTTTTTCAGTAATGCCCCCTCCCTCCAATGAGGTTTGGGATTATCACACACACAAATCTCATATTTCCTTTAAAAATAGTTATTTTTTGCTTTGGACTGATATTTTTAAGAAAGCCCATGTACATAACTTTCAACCTACCATGGTCTTTACATATAAGCTTGTATAATGCTTTTATAACTGTTCAAACACAATTTTTCATTTGTTTTTGACTGATGTAAGAAATTTAAAGTCCATCCATTATGGTATAGAGGGAAAAATTAATCTACAGCAGACATAACATAATTCCATTTCACCCCGACTCTTCATCAAGGGTACGCTCTCTTGTTTACTAAATTATTTTTAAAGGCATATTCACTTAGTTTCTACACAATCCAAACAGAGATCGTTGAATTTCTAGATCTTCTGATTTTTCTAGATGTGTACCTTTACTTCTACATAATTCTTGAATTTGGTTTTTCATCAGAACATCATGGAAGATTATATATCACTTAAGAAACCCAAGAAATTTAAAGCATGACAATCCTCATAATTCAGAAAATATAGTTTCATAAAAATGTTGCCATCTGTCTCAATGGTCCTTAATTTATAGATTAGCTACTTAATTATCTACTTTGTGGTAAATGGAATATTAGCCCTCTTTTCACTTCTGTTTCCATTTATTCTTCCTTCTTTCCTCTAATTAGCTTATTTTAAAAGGATTTAGAATAAATGGATAGAGTTGTATTTCTTATATCTCTTAAAAATGAACAATTTGGGCTTCCCTGGTGGCGCAGTGGTTGAGAGCCCACCTGCCGATGCAGGGGACATGGGTTCGTGCCCCGGTTTGGGAAGATCCCACATGCCGCGGAGCGGCTGGGCCCGTGAGCCATGGCCGCTGAGCCTGTACGTCCGGAGCCTGTGCTCCGCAACGGGAGAGGCCACAACAGTGAGAGGCCCGCGTACCGCAAAAAAAAAAAAAGAACAATTTATAAGCTCTCCAATCATATGAAACATTCAATGTAGTTTATTTTAGTGTAACATGAAATTCACCATTCTCAGTTTAATTGGGATAACTGGCATTTGTTCTTTCCAGCAGTCAGTGGGAAAGACAGAAAAACATCAGGTGTTTCCCAAGAGTCTAATGGGAAAGGAATAGGGTCGTGTATTTTGTCCAAGACTCCCACTCCACGGAAACAACAAACTGTCTGCACAACCTGTTCTGGGCTTTTGTATTTCAAAAATCAATTATTGTAAATGTAGTTGCAATGTGGAAGAAACGGGAGAGACCTCATATAAAGACAAAACAGTTCCATATTATTTTGGTCTTAGAATGTCAAAATAATGCAAATTTTACTGTGAATTTCTGAAAACTTACGTAGAAAATAATCATCCATCAGCATCTTGATTTGGTGGTTTCCTGCCCATAAGACAATTATACCTACTACTCAAGTCTGTGTTGTCAAAAAACTTGGGAAGAATCATAAGAGGATATAATAAAACATCAGCTCTTTCTAAGCATTGCTCAATGTTTACAAAGCTGGATCAGAATCCACTGCTAATTTCTTCTAGTTGAGTCTCTCTTCTCAGTCTTCAACACACTGGCTTAAAGTTACATATATCCATCACTGCCACCATTTTAAGGCAGTACAGCATAGTTTTTATGAGCAAGGACGTTAGAACCAGACTGCATGAGTTCAAATCTCATCTCTGCTACTTAATAACTCTATGATCCTGGGAAAGTTACTTGATCTCTCTGTGCCTCAGTTTTATCATCTGTAAAACGAAAATAACACTGCTACCTGTCAAATATTAGTACAGTGCCTAGCACATAGTAGGACCTATGTGTTGCCTTTCATTTCTATTATTTCTAAGGTCTATAAACCAGAAATATTATGAGACCCATGGGTTAAACACTTGTAATAAAAGAAAAATGTGATGCCACAAATATACTTAAATTTTTCATTGTTTGAAACTTTTTCTCAAATATATACCTATGGTTGAAGTTTCAAGTTATGTGGATTATCTTACCAGACAAATTGAGGCATTATTTACTAAAATGGGGAGACATAAGGGAAAGAGAGATATGGGGGAGAGGGAAGAGGTGGGAGGGAAGTACCAAGAGTTAAATTTAAGATGTGACGTTAGAGACACCTGTGAGATATCCAAATAGTAATGCTAAATACAATTTTTTATGCCAACATCTCAATATAAGGGGTCTGGGCTGAAGGTAGAAATCTGAGAGTCATGGGCATAAAGATAGCATTTAAGGACATGGGAATGGCTGAGATTACTTAGATAGTGATAGTGGGATATTAAATGAGAAGAACCCTGAAATCAAGAATTGAGTATCTTCAACAATTAGGAGGTAGGTAGAGCAGCAGAACTAGAAGATACCTGGAGAGGAGGAGTCATAGAGGGAGAAGGACAACCAGGTTTATGTGTAGTGTCATGGGTACACAATGCTTCTAGGATGAAGGAGTCATAAAATGTCAAAGAGAGATTGAGTAAGATGATAACTGAAAAAAACATTTAATGTATTTAACAATGGGAAGGCTATTGGTGCTCTCAGAATGAACAGTTTCGGCTGAGTTCTGCCGGGGAAGCCAGAATGGAGTGGGCTGGATAGTGAATGTCATGTTGCATTTATCATTAAAAACTTTCACAGAGCTTGGCCATGAAGGAGAGCCAAGAAAAGGGGCACAGAATAGATGTCAGGTCAAGAGGAAGGGTTAGGGGCTTATTTGTTTTTAGGATTAGTATAATTTAATATATAATGTTGAAGGTTCAAGGCAAGAGAGGGAAATAAACTGAAAGACTGAGTCCTTGAGTAGATAGGCAAGGTAAGACAGTAAAAAATAATCATGAAGAATAAGACGAAGAAGAAAGTGGAGATGGTGGAAATATGAGAGTCCTCTTCTACTGGCTTCTAGCTTTGTTTTCAAGTATGGCCTTCAGTGGTATAGAAAGTGTGGGGCAAGGACTATGTCATTTGTGGATTTGTGTGAGGAAAATTCACAGCCAGTGTTTATTTAGAGTTTGTTTGTTAGCACAAGCGGTGGAACATTGTTTCGTGACTAAATGATGTCATGTTACAGAGTGGAAAGGGAACTGGCCTGAGAAAGAGAATTCCAGGGGCCCTAGTTTGAGATGTGTCTCTAAATCACTATGTGATCTTGGGCTAAGCATTTGAAAAATCTCAACCTCAACTTTTTCTTCTGTAGAAGGAAACTGATACAGATCATTGAGAATGACCAATGAATGATTGATGTCACTCTTTGTTTTATTATAGAATTTAAAGAAAGTCTTCAAAATTGCGACTACTTCACTGTCAAAATAGTTACATATAGACTTATTTTATGTTCACAGACTAAACTTGTACAAATCCTCTAGATTTTCCATATGCCCTTTATAAAACTGTCCTCAGTTATCTGTGGGATGTTTTCAATTTCTTAAGTTTGTCATGTAGAAATTTTAAAACAATTTTATTATTTAAGTGTTTAATTACAAAAATGTGCCTGGGGCATAAAATACAGAATTAAATACAAAAGTCAACTTGAAGTTTTGGTACTAAGGATGGACTGCATTTGAGGAGAAAACTACACCACTATCCACGACATGCTCAGCAAGGGTTTTTCACCGCCTCCTTCTCCACTGCTTTTGTTATTTTAATTGTGTTTATAAATTTCTATCCAATGACAACAAAATCAAAGATGGGCAATTAATCTTTTCTTTTTCTCTGACAAAAATCTTTGGCCTTAGCCAACTTAGAGTGTAGTAAATGGCATTTAATTTTAGCCATGGGGTATCCATTTTCTGTCACATGAAAAATAAGTATACATAAAAGGAACAAGCTCTCATAGAAAACAGTGTGGAACACAGTTGCCTGACTTTAATTTCCTGAAATGCAAGGGGATGCAATTAACTCCTCGGTTGTGATTAGCCTGTTAGAAGCTGGGTCTCCTCAGCAAATTACGGCACCCACAGCACCCATAATGATGTCATATACTCAGTATTATTTATTTGTTTTTTGATTTACAGCCCTGCGGAAGAAGTCCTGGGACTTGTGGATTAATAACGAACAGAGCCAAGTTGAAGTTGCAACTCTGTCTCTGCTCTGATTATGTGCTGCCAATTGCCCTTTATTTTAAAGTGGATATTTGCCAGGATTGGAGTGCAAGCACTTGCCTCAGGATCAATATTTAAGAGGCGGGACCAAAACCTCGGTGACCAAACAATATTTAAAAATCAAAATTAATATTTTAAACATCAAAATTTGTCCATGATGGACAAAATGTCAACATTTAAAAAAAAGACAAGATCAGTAACACTGGTGTGCTGAGCTATAGTAGAGTCTGAGACAAAAGGGAATCTCACTGTTGTGGCCTCTCCCGTTGCGGAGCACAGGCTCCGGACGCGCAGGCTCAGTGGCCATGGCTCACGGGCCCAGCCGCTCCGCGGCATGTGGGATCTTCCCAGACCGGGGCACGAACCCGTGTCCCCTGCATCGGCAGGCGGACTCTCAACCACTGCACCACCAGGGAAACCCCAGATGCTTTCTTGATTTAAAATTTTGATATTTTGTTCATCACGGATTTTTTGCATTAATTTTGATTGTTTCAAATATTGCACTAATTACTGAGTGTTTAATGCCCCCTTAAATGTTACACCCTAGTGAATGCCTCACTTGCCTCACCCTAGTCTCACACTTTTAAATTTACCACCAAAACAGCTGGCATGTAGTACACGTTATACCCATAACTTGTTTCTGCTACCACGACAGAAACACAGTTCTTTGGGGACATCAACTACTATTTACCCCACAAAGTTCTCTTCCTTTTAGTTTCTGTAAAGGGATTCATTCATATACTGCTCTAGAAAAATCCTGGGCGGCCTTTAGTACTTCAAATAACCAAAACAATCTACTATACCAGGGGAGATAAAGAGTATTTCCAGGGAAAATAAATTCCGTATTTTTTGCTCAAAATCAGGCAAGAGTTGAAAGGAAGGCAGTTGCAAAGATATACAGTTTTTCAACTGGAGGAAGTCAGTGAATCTCTGTGGATATACCTAACAAAGGTACTGATAGCTTCTGTCCATTTCACTCTTGGAGCACAGAAAGAATGAATCATTGCAGTCAAAGGAAAACAGCTTATAATGAGGCTGTGTCCAATCTCAAAAGGCAAGTAAACAAAATTCTAAACTCTGATATCTGAGGCCTACCTCTGTTATCCTCTCAATGTGTGAACCATTCTCCTTTACAGCACTTATTTGAGTTAAAATTTTATAATTTTGGGGAAGGTGGTATTTGATCAGTGTCTGATATTCCAACTAGATTTTAAGCTCCATGAGGGGAAGAACCATGACTTCTGTTCACTTATCT
This sequence comes from Grampus griseus, assembly GCF_964374135.1. Lineage (NCBI taxonomy): Eukaryota > Metazoa > Chordata > Mammalia > Artiodactyla > Delphinidae > Grampus > Grampus griseus. The sequence goes on from NC_139009.1 coordinate 40,993,915, forward strand.
TTGTAAAAATGGGAGAGAATCACTTCAGTGTAGGTGGATGGGGACAACTGTCAACCCCAAGCAATGACATATGAAAGGACTTTCATACCAAATAAGCCAATGGTGTGGCAGGGAAAATGGGCTTATACCAGGGTGAGGACACCTGTGGTAATCCTTCTACCTTGAGATTGGTAAGAGGAGATTTCCTCAAGAGAAGGACACCCAGAAGTAGGGAAAGCCTTTACTCTTTGCCCACCACTCCTCCCCATTGGTTCCCCAGAAGATAGATCTGGGAAGCCGGCACTGACATCCTCGACTTCCTAATTCTTTTAAATTGATGTAAGAAAATCTTAGATGAATTTCAAGGCCTAGTTTAAGTTATTTCTCATTTGTAAGGCCACTGGGATTTATATTGTATCAGATCATTTTGCTCTTGATTAGACACCATCTTGCATTTCTCACTGCAGCACATATGGTAACTTTGTGTGAACTGAAAAAAAAAAAAGGCACAGCTTCATCAAGACATAGAGCTGCCAAACTATGCGTTGAAATAATGGTTCAAATATTCAGCGATCAATGACTATGAGGTGGACGGTGCCTCCTAGATTCTGCAATATAGAAACCATACAACACTACATAGTGGCTACTGTCCCAATGCTATGTCATTGTTATGTCACAATTCTGTCTGATCTCTACAGAGTAAATTTAACTTCTTTCTTTCCTTTTGTTTTTTCTTTCAATAGTTAACACAATGCTAAACCCATAGAAAAATACTAAGTAAATACTTCCTGGATGTTGAATTGAAAGCTTCCTTTAAAAGGGAAGAAGCCTAATTGTAGAAATACAGGTGGTTTTGTTTTGCCTTTTATTTGTTCTATATTTTCAATGGTTCTACAAGTATGTGTTGCCTTTATAACCAGTCAGCAATGTTTTAAACTTGCCCAAAAGCTGGAACCTAATTACTCACTTTATGGCCAAGCCTACATGACTGTGCCCTGTCTGATTTGAGGAAAAATGCCCTGCACGTTTATAAAAGTTAATGCAATACCACATGATTCAGGGCATGCGATTCCTTTATCCTCTCCTTAAAGAAAAAGATCTCATTACTGTTAGACTACGTTTTAGATGTCTATGATAAGATCTGTAATGGTCCTGCAACAAGCAGGATGGACAATCTTTCAAATATCCATGCTAATAGGGCTGAGTTCGTATATTTTGACTCCAAATTATTTAAACCAAATGGATATTTTGATATTTTGTATGATCCTACCATAAATGTAGAAAGCAACCTTGTCCTGAGGAAGGTCAACCTGAACTCATATATAAATATATATGTCAAAAGAGAGTTCTATTGACATTCAGGATTTTCTTTGATTTTGTTTTATAAAATAATAAGGAACATCAGTTGGTCTCCATTAAAAATGCATTTAACTAATATTCACTTTTGTGGGTTCTGGGAGATTAGTAGTGAAATTTAGAAAAGTCACACAGTGAGCAGGGAATATTGCAGAGTTACAGATATTTCACAAATTCTCTAAATCTACTATCTATCCTGTGTATGGCTTTTGTACAACTGAAATAAAAATCTCGCCACAAATGAAAGAGAGAACTTCGCTAATTTCCATTCACCAATGTTGGTAGAAGCCCCCCATGGGTTATTAAGTCTGAGAGATGTGTGAACAAACATGATAATAAGCAAGTAAAGTGTATCATAAAATATATCATGTTCATTTATTGTGACAACTAGGGTGTAATTATACTAGCAAATGTACTGCACTTTAGTCAGTGAAAGTAATAAAATCTGAATACCAGGAGACCTTTCTCTAGTCTGTGCTATTAAACTACTTTTGAGCAGAAGGTGAACAATCTAAAAATATGGGAGGAATGTTCACTTTTATAGATTAGCAAAGTGGTGGTTGGTCAGACTCTCTTGCAGTCTAATAAATAAAACCCCTCTGCTTTTTCTTCATTACTTGTGGGGATAGCACCAAAGAACATCCTCCATTCTGTGTAATTATAATGCCTAAATTTGTGGGGATTACTTATGCTGTTCATTCTCCCATTCTCCCTCCAATTAAGGCAATAGGAAAATAAATAAATAAAACTGTATTGGAAGTGCCTCTACAAGGCTGTAAGTAGAAAAGCAGGAGAAAATTTATAGAAAGATAAGGAGACAAAGGGATGCCAGAGATGATAACGTTAGAGTAGGTGTAATGATTAAAGCATTAATGGAGGTCACTAGAAAAAGTGAACGGAACATGTAATTTCAGATTAGGAAACCCAGGGCTTCCCAGAATGAACTGCAATTTGGGAAAGTGTAGTTAATTGAATTTTATGACACTTTATGAAAATGAAAATGCATATCTTTTACTACCCTAATAGTTTTATTGCTACTGTGAGATTAATGTGCAGTGATATACTAAAAAGCATATGCAACAATTCACTAAAGACCACCTCAGTGGATTACTACAGTTTTTTGTGCTTTGGCAGCAGACAATCAAGATCATAATTATAGGATTGGAGCCACCTGCCAACTCAACGAACAGAACCAAGTGGCTCCACATAAAATGGAAGCAATTCTAACATTAAAAAGAAAATGAGAGTTAAACCAGAGGGGCCTTCAGGGACAGCCTAGGGAAAGTTGGCTATTTATTTTTTCCTGAGCATCACATGACTAACTCTTACATTATCCCATTTACTGGCCCAGAAAGAAGTAATGTCTGCTAAGACCTGTGTGATTAAACGACACTATCCAATGAAATGTCTGCATTCTGAGTTTCTTGGGAGACGGCTTGTGGACTCAGACCTCTTATGGACAGGTTCACAGTAAATCCTAGATTTTAGAGCTTATTCCTTCTAATGCATTGAAGCAAGAAGCAAGGATTAGCCTCACTTGGATAAAACTGTTGCCGTGGCACACATTTCCCTTGCGAAAACCACTGGAGATTACCAAAAGTCAAGGTGATGTAAAAACAGTGGTGTCAAGAAGGTGAATCTATACCAAATTTTTCAAATCAGGAACTGATTTACTAAACAAGTTACCCCACACATTTATAATATTTCTGTCTGAATTCCTCTAGATTTCATTTTCTAAGAGAAGTCTCTCCTCATTTTCTTAAGTCTTACTTAGTCACTCCTTGCTCTGCCCTAGTTACATACCTCTATTAGAGCAGTGCTTTTCACACTTTAATGTGCACATGAATCACCTGGGATCTTGTTAAATGCAGATTCTGATTCAGCAGGTGGAGTACGCATCTTGCAGGGGCTTTTGGTCCTCAGACCACACTTTGAAAAGCAAAGTATTGAAGGGAGACAAGATGGCAGAGTAGAACTTGAGCTCCCCTCCTTTCACAAAAACACCAAAATCACAACTATCTGCTGAACAACTATTGACAAAAAAGACTGGAATGTATCAAAAAAGATATTCTATATCCAAAGACAAAGAAGAAGCCACAGTGAGATAACAGGAGGAACACATCTGTGAAATAATCAAATCTCATACCTGCAAGGTGGGTGACCCACAAACTGGAAAATGATTATATCACAAAGGTTTTCCCACAAGAGTGAGAGCTCTGAGCCCCACATTGGGCTCCCCAGCCTAGGGGTCTGGCATTGGGAGGAAGCACACCCAGAGCATTTGGTTTGAAGGCCAGTGGGGCTTGAGTGCAGGAGCTCCACAGGACTGGGTGAAAAAGAGACTCCACTCTTGGAGGGTGCACACAAGGTTTCACGTGCTGGGACCCAGGGCAAAGCAATGACTCTATAAGAGCCTGGGCCAGACCTACCTGCGGGTCTTAGAAGGGTCTCCTGGGGAAGTGGGGGTTGGCTGTGGCCCACTATGAGGGCGAGGAGTATTCCCAGGGAATATTCCTTGGTGTGAGCTCTCCTGAAGGTTGACATTCTGGCACCAAGATCTGGCCCCATCCAACAGCCTGCAGGCTCCAGTGCTGGGACACCTCAGGCCAAACAACTAACAGGGTGGGACCACAGCCCCACCCATCAACTGATAGGCTGCCTAAAGTGGTTCTGGGCCCAAAGTCACCTCTAGACATGCACCTTGACATGGCCCTGCCCACCAGAGGGACAAGACCCAACTCCACCCACCAGTGGGCAGGCACCAGTCCCTCCTGCCAGGAAGCCAGCACAAGCCCCTGGACCAACCTCACCCACCAGGGAGCAGACACCAGAAGCAAGAAGAACTACAGTCTTGCAGCATGGAGCCTACAAACACAGAAAGTTAGACAAAATGAGACAGCAGAGAAATATGTTCCAGAAGAAGGAACAAAATAAAATCCCAGAAGAACAACTAAGTGAAGTGGAGATAGGCAATCTGCCTGAAAAAGAATTCAGAATAATGACAGTAAAGATGATCCAAGATCTCAGAAAACGAATGGAGGTACAGACTGGAAGATACAAGAAACGTTTAATGAAGAGCTAGAAGATTTAAAGAACAAACAGAGATGAAAAATACAATAACTGAAATGAAAAATACACTAGAAGAAATCAATAGCGGAATAAATGATGTAGAAGCACAAATAAGTGAGCTGGAAGACAGCTTGAAATCATTGCTGTGGAACAGAGTAAGTAAAAAAGAATGAAAAGAAACGAGGACACTCTAAGAGAAGCTCTGGGACAACATTAAACACACCAACATTCACATTACAGGGGTCCCTAGAAGGAGCAAAGTAGTAATGATCTGTATACATGCCAGTCATTTCCTCTTGTCTATGAGCTTCTTGAAAGCAAAGGTAAGGGCAGCATTGCAATAGATACCAATTCTGACCAGTTTGGGGTATAGTAAGTATCTTACTATGCATTACCTGTAATTCTCAACACAACCCTGCAATATCTGTTATCATGGCCTCATTTTACAGATGAAGAAGCCAAGTCTCAGATACATTAATCAATGATGATGGCCACACAGGTACCATGTGCAGTCAGAATGCAATTCTGGGTCTATTTGTCTCCAAAGTCTGTAATCATTCCACTGTACCCACAGCCTCCTTTTGTTCATTTCTGTATACACAGAGCCTAGCAGTGTACTTAATGTTATAGTGATACTCCAAAGATGTGTTTGGATCTGTGAATATTTTATCTATAGATTCTCCTTTGCTCATATTATGTCCCTTGTATGGAATGCCTTCCCTGTTTCTCTCTTCCCAATTGGGGTCCACCTCACTTCTACTCAGCCAGCCCACTTCTATGCTTGCCCTCTCCTCTGAGTTCACAAATGGCAATTGTTTGCACCATACAATGAGTACTGAAATTACTAGTTATCTTATTAACAATGTAGTTTATTTATTGCATAAATATTTACTGAGTAGGTACTAAGCACCGAGCATTGCTGCAAGTACTTATGATAGGTCATGAAACAAAACGGACAATATTCCCTATTGCCCTGGGTCTTGGGAGTCATTCTTCCAAGATAAAAACTCCTTTGGGAGTATGGTTCCAATCAGTTCACTTTCCATATATCTTACAGTGTTTTGTACATAGTAAGTACATAATTAATAATAGTCTCAGATTCAGATAGTTTACCATGCAAATATGTTCCTAACCTACAGACTCCCTAAGCCCAAGGCCCTCTGTTTCTGTACAAGTGATCCTTGGAAGGTGGAACGATGCTTTCACACTGCTTCTCATGTCCCACGGGCAGTGTTTCAGGCCAGAAGCAGAGGTATTAAAGTCTCCTACACAGTTCAAGTATCAGCTGGAGAGATGGAATTCACTAAAACTAAATCATAGTAGTTTCCAGCAAAAGGAAATGATCTGTTCAGAAGTATAGAAATTGCAAGTGGAAGAGGCAACTTCATGAAAGGTTAGCTCCACTGTTGAATATGATCCTTTTCCTCCTCACACACTAAAACTATAGACCAGAAACCTGCTAACTAGGAAAAACCACATGCTTATCATTTTCATGAATGCTTTTAACAACACCCCAAATGTTTTCTCTATCTTAAATAGAGAAAACATAATTTCCTGGGTTATTCAGGATGTTCTATATCTTACTTCATAAGCATCATTTTTTTTTTTTTTTTTGCGGTACGCGGGCCTCTCACTGCTGTGGCCTCTCCCGTTGCGGAGCACAGGCTCCAGACGCACAGGCTCAGCGGCCATGGCTCACGGGCCCAGCCGCTCCGCGGCATGTGGGATTCTCCCAGACCAGGGCACGAACCTGTGTCCCCCACATCAGCAGGCGGACTCCCAACCACTGCGCTACCAGGGAAGCCCCCATAAGCATCATTTTTAAAGTCTGCTCATTCACTGAAGGTATACAAAGGTTTTCTCTTTGAAGCTGCAAGTCTTTGTAAAGTCTCATTAGGTGTGCTGGTCACATGCATTAATATGTATCAGTATAGGATACAGGCCTGAAGATGAGTGGTTTAGCTGAGAAAATAGGATTAAACTCGCTCTGTATCAGTTCTTCCTCATTTTTACAATTTCTTACATTGAGGAGATTTGCATACATTTATTCATTTTGTGTGTGTTCTAAAACATTTGAAATGGAAGTAAAGAAAGCATGCGAATCTTCTCAATTTGACTACTTTATTCAATACTAAGAGATTACATGATACCATCTCTCGATGGCAGACCATAGAATTTTAAGCGAGATAAGCCTGAATTCTTATTCTTATTAACATGTGAACAGGGGAATACTTCTTTACCTTAGATACAACTTTTGTAACATAGATGTCATAATTCTTATTATGAGAGAATGGTAGGAGAGTAAAAAAATTTAATATGAAAAACCCAGCACATAGTAAATGTTCAATTAGTAGCTGTGTCCTGATCATATTAACAATTATACACCCTTAATTATAGTTTTTTTAGTCACTAAAAAGTATTTAAGTACTATTAATAATTACATACAGCATTTAGCTAAGCAAGTACACAGGCATGATTCCTGCATCAGTAAAACTTTCAACTTAAAACAAATTTGATGTAAATAGGTATCTAAAAGGAGCTATAAATAAATAGCTACACAAACATGAACGAAACAAAGAGCGGATATCTTTGCCTTGTGTTTCAGGATTAATTCAAAGTTTCCTTTCTCAAAGAGGAAGACATATCATTAATTGGATTTCTTTTCCCAAGTTCTTCCCTTTTTTATAGGACTTGGCAGGAAAGGTCTTTGGCTAAAATATAGCTTAAGATTAGTGTTGTGTGACTGGGCTATAGGCTGCATCCTAGAAGATCCTTAAACATGAGTAAAAATAGGTCTGAGGGTTGGGGAAAAGAAAAGAAAGAATATAGTAAGAATGAATCACAAACCCTTGGAGCTCTAGGGACCTTAAAGACCAGGCAAACCAAATCTCTAATTTTCTAATGGGGAAATTGAGGCTCACAAACTCCAGTGACTTGTTCAGGGTCATATACTGGGATCCTGACTAAATGATCCACACATGAATCATTCTTTGTGAGTAAAGATAAATAAGGAAAAATGAAGATCTTACTAGATATGCGATATTTCTTTATGAGAAGGGAAATCCTATCTAGGGAATTGAAATGGGATCACATTTATTTAGAAAGTGGAAAGGGTAGGTATAGATGTGGAACATTTTAGGCAAGGGAAAAAGATGCCATGTGAAGAGCACACTATCTCATATGAATGGCATTTCTGACAGTGGTTTATTGACTCAACTTTCTTTTAGGTTAAAATGTGTTTGCATATAAGAATAATATTTTATGGTCCAGCCAAACCGATTATCAGAGTATTCTTCTGAAGAATCCCAAAAAATATGAACAGAAGGATGTGTACTTGGATTTAGTCAACTTCCTTATACTGCAGGGAAAATCTTGCCTTGAACTAGATTTTTCACAGCATGAGTAGTGGGAGTGGGAACTTTTCAAACATTTTTAAGACTGCCAGCCTACTGCAGAGGCTAATTATCAAAATGAAAATTTGTTAGTTGTTTTCAATTACCATGAAGGAAATAGCCAAGACTGTACTTAAACCACCTCTAGTCATGGTGTTTTACTTGTAAGAATTCTTCAGGCAAACTTCCTTTGTTCCATTAAATAAAGTTTTTGTTATATGGAAAGCGTAGAACTAACAAGATGAGGCTAGAGGTCATCTGGTCTGACAGTTCTCAAATTTGGGGGTCTATCAGAATTATCTGGAGGCTCTTAAAATACAGATTTCATATGGTCCCACCTAACAGTGTCTAATTCAGGAGGTCTGGAATGTAGGAATATTCATTTCTAACAAATTCACAGGTCACGTTGACAATGTTGGTCCAAGAACCACATTTTGGGAACCACTGATTTTAGTCCAGCCTGTTCATTTTACAACCTTCTCTTTGATTTAGGTAGACAAATTCTAGTATACTTGGAATTTCTTTTTTATACCCTTTCTCAACCTCTCCAACAACCAAGCAAGTTCTACTTCTGAGGCTGTCATTATGGACCTGGCACACTGATCGTGGTTCTACGTCCTGACTGAGAGGTAGAAAATGTTCATCATCCTATTAAGTTGACATTAGGCAAGTTCTCCTAAAATACTGAACCAGAGCAATAAGGCCAAGTGTGCCTCTTGCACTTGGTACACTTGTATACACAAATGATATCTTCATCATATTTAATATGGAAAGGAAAAAAACAAGCATATTTTGAATTCCACCTATATAACATCGTATGGTACTTGGCTCTTCCAGAGCTGTTGCAAAGGCAACATTTACAGAATTCTTCAAGGACATTGGTGAGCTAACTAAATCAGTGCTATGCTATTATAGGAGAAATAGTATCATTTTCCCCCCAGAGACTTATGTTATTGCTAGAAAAACATCCCAACATTGCAAAATTGTAAAGCTTAGCTAAAAAAGATCAAATAAGCAGTGTAGCATTTCATAATAATGTCATTATTCCTACAGGTATCAGCCAATTAATGAGAAAAAAGAAAACTGAACAAAAAATAGTACTTTGAAACAACTAGAGGTCTCAGAATTTGTTAGATTTAATGTGATAATATACAAAGGAGGACATCAGTGGAATTTGAAGAAAATAGAAAGTGATGTTTTTAAATCCATCTCCCATGGTATGTGCACTTGCACAGACACACAAACTTAACCACACACCCCCAGAGAAACACACACATCTTTACTCAAAGCACTTTCTTTCTAGCTATGTAAGACTCTAATTCCACATGGGTCTTTACTATTAGGAATAAAGATCATGAAAAATGTATTTACAGTAATATGATAAAACATAATACACTATCTCTGTCAGATAGCATACAATATGCATATACATATATTTTAGAGAACTTTAGGGATGGGCACACACATCAGTTACCTTGTAAATTATGGACTTTAGGTGGTTATGATGTGTCAGTGTAGGTCCATTAATTGTAACCAATGTACCACTCTGGTGAGGGCTGTTGGTAATGAGGAAAGCAACGCATGTGTGGGGATGGGGGGCATACGGGAAATCTCTGTACTTTCCTCTTAATTTGCTGTGAACCTAAAACTTCTCTAAAAAATAAAGTGTTTAAAAAAATTAGGTAACTAATGCAGGCTTCAAGACACCACTCTTCAAGTATTGCAGAACATTTACTGTGAGAAATAATACCGAAAATAGAAGAATGGGATGTAAAATACAGCTGGGAATTAAAGGCATACACACATAAAAAGACACAGGTTAGACAGTAACTGGAGACTCAGAAGCTGATAAATTACTAACTGAAGACTGTCCTACTCTGGATGAACTTGATCTGAGCTGGGTCACCTTTACGGAATGAATTTTCTTAGGAAGAGTGGAAGTCGGGGAGGAGGAAGACAATCGAATGAGGGGCTCGTTCAGCAGAGGTGAACATGTAGAGGGCATTCAGTGACCACACCCGTGTCTCTCTATACATGTCAGTATCAAAGAGTTGATGCCTGAGCATACGAGGCACAGTGTACAGTTGTGTTTCTCGAGCAAGGTTGTGGACAACCTTAAATGTTGAGTGAAAGAATACAGGAATGCTAGGGAAATGAATGTCAACAAAACCTACTGGCAACATTAGAAAAGGAGATATTGGGGTTACAGGGAGAGGATTTTCCAAGTGACCTTAAAACCATAAACGATAGCTTGTACTGATCACCTACTCCATTTGATTTTGCACCAATATAGCTTTCAGGGACTCAGTGTTTAAAGAAAAAAAAAAAGTATCATCATCATCATCATTATATACCTTGTAGGCACTGAATTCCAGAAGGGAGACTGCCTTCTCAACCCAGGAAGCAGCCTCTTACACTGTACTCCATAGATCAATTTTAGTTTCATGAGATTTAATTTTAAGAACCTTAGGTTTTTATCTTTCACACTTCAACAGCACTAAAAATGCTTCCAAGCTCTGATTTACAAAATTATTGCCACTGTCAATGAAAGGAATGTACTTGACATAACCAAAATCCAGTTTAATTACTTCTGTGACGTCTCCTGCAGCTGAGAAGAAATGATATTTCTCTGACACTTTTCTGTTTGTAGTTCAGTAAAATGGAGCACTTGCCTTGCATAGGACCTAGGAGAGCAGATTTGTGATTGATGTCATGGAAGATGAACCCCACAGTTTCAGAACACAGCCTTACTCTGAGGGTGTGATGATTGCATGAATCCGGATCCTTGGTTCTGGGTTCCCTCATATTGGGCGTTCAAGTGACCATCAAGGATTCGACATGAAACGTGGCTGAAATATTTATGCATCAAGTCACGACCCGGAGAAGTTTTGCAATCGTATTCAAAGGCCTGCTTTTACCCAGCACTATTCCCAATGTCAGCATTGTCCTGAGCTGCTGGAATCCAGATGAGGCCCTGAAAGCTTCCCAACAGGAGATGCCAAATATTAAAATACATCCTGTTCCATCTGAGTGAAGAAACCAAGCAAAATGTATTCTTTATTTCCCGCTACGTATTCCATCTGTTTCTCTCCCTAAAGGGTCATATGTTATATATTTATAAGAAGCATTCACACCTACACAAACACAGTTTCCAGTCTCCGTCAAACACAGCCGCCTCCTTGTTCACGACCCATTTTTTTTTTTAACACCCTTCTATATCAGCTCATCCTTTTATGACTTGTTTCATTCTGAAATCATTTCAAGTTAAGAAACGCCTTTGTACCTTCCTATCTCACCAAATCCTGGGGAGATTAAGCCTCAGGCTCCACAGGCCATTTCTGAGAGATGTGAATTTAGATCATTAGGGTCATTAAAATCATATACTCCACAATACCCGGAGCTAACAAGCATCCTTGTACTTTATGCTGCCGTAGAGTGCTACCAGAGAAGTAACAATGTATAATAGCACTGAGCTGCAGAGCATACCATAATTCCTCCCCATAAAAGATTCCTAAACGTTTTAATTGCTACAGTAAATCTCATTAAAGACACAGAATGCTTTGTTCAAGGAAGGAAAAAGGATTGCTGGGCAAGGTGCATTCTCTTCGCAGTAATACTTTTCTCCTTACTACTAGAATTATTCGTTAATGCAAGCACAGCATTATTTTTATCATGACCTTTTTTTCTGGGCTCTGCACATTTCCCCTGAGCTTTCTTTCCCTTCCCTACAGATACAAGGGACGGTTGGTCCTTACTACTAATCCTGTAGGCACTTTTCATGATTTGGGCTTCATGCATTCTCTTGTGTTATCCCTGTGAATCTTTCCAAAACCTTTAAAGGCCACACTGCTAACCTCTGACTTCATTTTTTTTTCCCTTTCTGTCTCAACACTGCATAAAGAGAAAACTGGGATGTAATCAACATAATCAAACACTTGGCACCGATTCGGTGGTCAGCACAATTCTGAATCTTTGTTCCTCCTTTCCCGTAATATACATTGTGAATCTGATTCAAGTAAAAGAATCTTGGGAAGTATTTTGCCTGCCTTCATTATCAAATATTAGATTATTATTTTTGAGAAACCCAGGCTGTCGTAGAAACATCACAGAAAATTCCCATCTCTATTTCCATAATGAGTAACTTTTTCTAAAAGAACTGAAAGTTAATGACAGTATGCTTTAAACAGCTATGAACTGTTAACTCATCTTTGGAAGCAGAACTGAGCAGTTAAGGGGAAGAGCATGTTTCATGCAACACAATGCATAAAATTAAATATAAGAATCAAGAGTCAGGTGAGGATGGAAAAAAAAGTCCACAATGTTAAACATCAGTCATTACTAACTTCTCTGTTCTATCCTTTTCTGGAAAGAACTGTGGGTGCAAGTAAGAATACGGGCTTGAAGTTCGTCTAACTTACATTCAAATTCTTTCTGTGCCAATTACCAGCCATTTCAGCCCAAAGAAGTTATTTAAACTACTCATACCTCAATATCGTCACTTGAAAATTGAAAATAATATTTGTGAAGACTGAAAAGATAAGGTTTATAATATATAAACAACATGCATATAACACCTATTAAGTATGTGATTCACATTAAAATATGTTGGTGTGATCTACGTAAAATGATTTTGTAGTCCTTCGTATGCACTAGTTAGGTATATTCACAGCAACAAACTATATAAACAACTTATGCCTGATCCAACCACTTCCTTCCAAATTCAACTGCAATTTTATTCTTTTTTAAAAATCAAATATCTATCTCACAAAAACTAAACTTATTCTTTTTAATCTTATATTCCTTCTTTTAAAAATTACCCAGGATAATCAGATTCCATAAAGTTGGACAATTACCTAACATTTTACTCTTCATATAGCTTCTTGATTAAACTATTTATTGTTTATACTTATTTAGTATATGCAGGATTCTGAGAATTCACCATGATAAATCTTCAGTTTGTTTACAAGGGCTTTCAGTGCATCATTTCTGGGGAAGTAAAATCCATTTAAAAAGTAAGAGTAAACCCAAAGGCCTCAAGTTTCAAAAATAAGCACCTCAGATTCAGGCACCTGGATTCTCAGATTCACCACAGCCTGGATTCTGCACCTGTTGTGTTGCGCCGCTGATCAGCAAAGTCAGAAGCCTAAGCAAAATGCACTCACATGAAAAAAAAAATTATTCAGACAGAGACTAGGGTCCTAAAGCTCTCTGAAATAGCCCCTTGTGAGAACCGGAACCACTGTAACCCCTTAAGGACAGTTAACAAAGGTGACTCCACGGAGCCCTGGTCTAGCTGCGTTCTTGTGGGATGTGACAGTATTACCACATCAAAGGCTACTTTCGTATTTACGTTTATAAGGCCTACAGTGAAGAGCACCGATGTAAGAGCAAAATCAAGGTCCACAAAGTCAGATTTTTCAGCAAGCCAGAAAAACTAGAGAGTACTAGCAGGGGTTAAAAAAAAAAAAAAATCGATTGGGCCTTCTTTCTTGACTTCTGGGGCCAAATTGATACCAGTTACACAGAGCAAAAGGCTACTTAGAATCATGGATCATTCAGCTGCTGAAAAATATACGGGACTAATCTGAGTAATTCAAATACAGCAATACTCTACACTCCACTGTTTGGGGACTTTCCTTCCCACTTAAATTTTCTTATATAGATACAGCTTAAAACTGTCATTTGCCCAACTGCAATATGAACAGAGACTAATGCTTCTTTTTATGCATTAGTTTTTCTAAAGCATTATTAGTAAATATTACTTATGAACTGCTTTCAACAACTTCAGGGCCGCCATTTAGAAATGCTTGAATGATTTAAGGTTGATAAGATTCATCATACTCACAATGAGGATCTGGTTGTGGACACAGCTAATTGCTAAATTTTATCCAGCCATAAATGGCACCAGTAGCAAATCAGCTCACAGCTTAATACTACCGGCAGATCTACATCGGAGAGAAACAATGTTACTTTGATTCAAGTTATTTTTATGTATGTTATGATTCACTTCCAGTAGTTCTGATATTGATGCTCAAATACTGGGTATTGGATTCTCTTTTCAAACAACAAAAGAAGGTGACAAAAAAAGCTGAAGATACTTTAAAATGCCATGGTAACAAGTCACAGTCAAATGTATTTCATCCTTGTTTCAATGAACAATACTAATTCTCATACAAAAGATATGATGAATTCTTATCCCAAAGATTTTCTTTCGGCAAAGTTTAGAATTCTGAAAATAGTCTTTTAATGGCAGTGCCCTCACCCTCCTAGCACCAAAATAACAGCACTATGATGTATTAATCCCTTATGGTAACAGACACCATTGAAGCTGAACTGTAATTTGGCACTCAACGTTTCCACACTAATGTAATGTGACAGTGTTATTATGTTCACTATTTTCCATATGATCATAGCCATATTCATCTTCCCCAACCTGCCATTAAATTAGCTAGTATGGTTACATTCTATTCTGGACCACAGGGTAGATGCAAAAAAGGATTATTGTAGCACAATGGTCTGATGATGGTGTGTGTGCACAAGCATGAACAGGTGATATGTAGATTTAATGCAATGAATAGCAACTCTTAACACAGACCTGGCACACAGCATGCACTCAGTAAGTAGTTACATCCAAGAGAAATTTCACAAATCTAAGTGCTAAGTGCAAAAACAGTTGCTCTAAGATTCCAGAAGAGGGAAAGTAGGCCCAGCTCAGAGGGCCAGGGAAATTCCCATGGGATGAAGCAGTTTAGGTAATGATTGAAAAATGAAATTACATTTCTTCAAGCAGATATAGTGAAAGGAATGCATTCTAGGTGGAAGGAGTGCATTCCCCAGGAGGAGAAATTAGCATAAGCAATGGTGAGGAAATTGGGAAAGTGTAATGTTGCTCAGACACCATAAGTTAACTGGCGGTAACATGCCATACTGACAAAGTTCTACAATAGATAAGAATGAAAACAAAAGCTAGGGTCAGACCATGGAGGTTCATGAACTCCAAACTGATGAATTTGGAGAGTATTGTTGACCACTGAGGACGTCCTAGAAATCCTTATGCAAGACTCATGCATCTAGTCAACACTGATTTAATGGGTTACTATTATCAACAGTTATATGCAACATAAGGTACAAAACATTGGGCTTATGAACCCCTCCCCCCGCAAAAAGGATTATTGTTCCTGGGAGATAAGACCAAACATAAGTAACTATAAGGTAGAAAGTGATGGCTGATAAAATAGCATAAACGAAGTTCTACAGAGGTCAGAGGAGAGAAAGCATTGTCTCCCGTTAGGAGAATCAGGAAGAGCTTGTGCTATTTAAACTAGGGAGAACAGGAAGAAAGAACAAAACTGGTAAGGAGGCCATAGGATGGATTGGATGAGGGAGGGATAAGAAGGGGGAAACTCAACCAAGATATTGCTACAATGAGCCAGAAAAATTATATCGGGGACCTAAAATATGGTACAGATATGGAAGAATTAAGGAGTTACACACACATGCATGCACGCGTGCAATTATTTTTTGTCAGAGCAATTATTTTTGTCAATGAGTAGGTCATTTAGATGGCAACTTGCCAGGGAAGAAAGGGTTTCACAAACACTTTTCTTTAAAAGTAGCCTTTGGCATCACTTTGCCTAAGTACTTCTTTTTGAAAGATTCCTTTACCTTCATTAATTAGTATGATTTATCCAGGATTACACTTACAGGAGAAAACTTATTCCTATCTTCCTGTTAATTATGTCTCCAGGCTAATATAAATAAAATTTTCTAGTTACCCTAACTCTGTGAAAATTATCAGAGAGATGACTTTTAGAAGGTCTGTAGGGGGCAGGGGTGGGGGTGGGAAGATCTCATTTACAATGTGGTGCGTTCTTTCCCTTTCTTTAAAAAAAAGCTTTGTTTCCATCTTCCTTTTTTTGTTTTCTATGCAGTTGACAGCTGCAGCCACAGAATTTATGGATAAATATCTAAGCGTGGAGAAGAAAAGTTCATTAAGAAACAGAATGTCCTAAATGGCTTCATTAAAAAAAAAGTCAACCTCTATACAGAAAAGGATCTTGTTAAAATCCCAGGAATCACACTAATTTTATTTGCGCAACTTACAGAAAAACAGTGAGATGTAGAGATAAGGTTCGTTTTGATCAATTTAAAAAGTGAAGAAAATGTGGCATGCTACTTTTATTGCCATATCAACCGCATGTCTTCAAGGTAACTGTCACTATTGTACCTTCTACAAATTAGAGTTGATATGAAAATAAGATTTGCTTTTAAATACTGATTTGTACGTACATATCCTCACCACCAAAACACCAGTGTACAAGCCAAGAAAACGATTTCACATTTCCAGAAAACCCACAAAGAGATAATGACTTAATCAAAATGCATGTATTCTGAGAGCCCTCCAAAGTAATTTTAATGCTCATCTGTGCTAGAGGCATATCAGGAGACATATTTATTGAATGACAGTTACCTTATTTACAAGAAAATAGCAAATAGCCTTATCGTTGTCATCACCACTACTATCACCCAAGAGCAGCATTCAAATAATTTTCTGTAAAAATGATTTGAAGACAGCATGATACTTAAGGCAGGATCTTGATGTTCCTTTAGGAACTGTCTAGAGAAAATTATATTCTTTATACTTAACTGCTATAAGAGGATACACAATCTGACACAATCAAATGACAACTGTTTTGTAAAACATGGAAACTAGACTAAGCACAAAGTTTGGCAGAGAAAGTTCTTTAGCAAAATGAAAACCAGTTTCATGCAAAACAAAAGCTCTCTCAGCTATATCTGTCAGGATCATACTCAGGATTTTAAAATTGTCATAATAAAATCATAACAAATTATCAGTCTTCTGTTTGTCCTTGAAAATAAGTTGATGTTATTTTCTCTGGGGCAGGAGCAACTGCAGGACGTTACTATTCTATTTACATATCTTTATTAAAAGGATATATAGTTTCTTTGATTTGCTTTTCTTTATGTACATATAAGTATTTATTGACTCTTTACATAAGGTTACTTACATAACTCTAAATGTGGTTTAATGTTTGTAAGAATGATTTGATTTGCAGAAATACAGTGTTTGCAAATGTGTGATGGTTTGAATATGTGTTTGTGGCTTCAAGTTTCTTGTAATTCTTGTAATGGAAGAGCTCACTGGTAGGATGAAGACTAAATATTTCTCCTTCTGTGGTGGTATGATCTTTACATGTCTCTTCCAAGTACTATTTACTTTGTATTAGTTGCTTGTTCTTCCTATATTCAATATTTTGGAGAGGAAACCTGAAGATAGCTAGGAAATTGTACTATATTGCTAGGCTGCAACAACTCAGTTCAATAACACGTTCTGGTTTGACCCCATCTTCAACCTTATGATACACATATCTACTGACATGAACAGAGTCTCAAATAGATAAAGGTCAAAATGAACAAGCTCTAGTCTTTCTTTAAATCCATACTCAAGCTCAGCCTTTGCTTGGAAGCCCAAACCTTCAATCATCTCATCTGCTATCCCACCATCCGAGAGCTTTTTCTTCAATGTTGTAGCATTTACAACATAAGCATGGACTATATTTTACAACCAGAAGGCTCTGTCAGATATATTTTCTCAAGAGAGTGGAATGCAAAGTTTTGTAGGAAACCCTTGTATTATCATTTTGATGAAGTGCTGTAAAGCAGTATCTATTTAAGAGTTAAGAAACAGAACTTCATCCCACATACCAGTTAATATGGTCTCAAAATCCACACTGCTATCACATAAATTAGGCACTCACAAATATTCCATAATATAATGTGAATGCCGTGTTTCTTTGTCATGCTTATTTTTTTAATGTAATTTTTAAATTTTTTTCGATGTGGACCATTTTTAAAGTCTTTATTGAATTTGTTCAATATTGCTTCTGTTTTATGTTTTTTTGTTTTTTGGCCACAAGGCATGTGGGATCTTAGCTCCCTGACCCACACCCCCAGCACTGGAAGGTGAAGTCTTTACCACTGCATTGCCAGGGATGTCCCCTGTCATGCTTATATTGTGAGACTAAAGGGGAAAAAACACAAACATAAGGGAGAGCAGTTGAAGGACAAAGTTTAAACATACTGTTTTTTAATGTAAAAGGCAGTATGGGCTTGAAAAGATGTAGAGAGAGAAACATAATGAACCTGTCAATTCACTAAAATTCCAGCCCTCAAGATATAATCTTATGAAATGAAATATTACTTAATAAAAAGCAACATGACGCCTCTTTCAAAAACTAGGGGAGGGGTGCCACATACAGGAAATGAAAAAAATATTTTCGACAAGGTGACCATTAGCAATTTAAAAAATTCCAACAAAGAGTTGAAGACCAAAGAATCACCATCATCACAGATTTTGGCTAATGGCATCCTTGACTGATACTTTAGTATTTCAAACATGACCTTTCTGTGGAACCAAATGCCCCTCCTTGTTATGACAGTTTAACTTATTCATGGATAATATAAAGACTCCCAGCTTTAGACCCGGGATATCAAACAGTAACTGGAAGCAACGCTGAGCATCAGTCTACACTCAGAGGGGAACTTACGGTCATTGCAGAGTGGCCCGCTGAAGGAGGTCATGCTACAGTCACAGCTGAAGCCGTCCCACTGCTGCAAGCACACGCCTTGGTTGGAACATGAGTCCTCCTGGCAGGTTGTGCTGGGCCCTGAAAACAATCCAAAAGCAACTTGGGTTCTTTAAAAAAATCTAAAAGTGTTTCACACATGAGCTAGGTCACATTTAGTAGTTGCCAACACCTCAAAGTACATGACCAAACTAGTTTGGAAAGTTCTAGTTCACACACCTGAATTAGGAACAGAGAAGCTGTAATATAAAGGTTTCTCAAGTTTCAAATACAGGACAAAACACCTTATAATAGTAAACTAGACCAGCAAATAGTAAAAGCAAGCACATAGCTTCTCGTATGATCATGGTAGCAGGTGATCTCATTCCTTCATCAGTAATTCTCTCTCACTGTTTGGATTTTAGAAAAACGCATGGATCTCCTTAACTTCTGACCAATGGGTAGAGACACCATGAGAGATGGAGATTATAACTTCATGAAACTGAGATACAGATTAGCAAAAAAAAAAAAAAAAAAAAAAAAAAAAAGGAACCACTGAAGAGAGTTATACAAAAATGTCCTAGAAGTTTCTAGAAGTTTTCCTGCACAAACTATGAATAAAGTTATGATTGCTGGGTGTTTTGGATAGGTATGTTGGCAAGTATCAATCCACATGCTTTAACAATTTCATGCAATTAAACATAAAACTAAAAACTCTGTATCAATGACATGCCCCCATGTAACATACAAGTAAAAAGGATGCTAGTCTATTTCTAAAGAATCATAACTAGAACACTGAAAAACAAAGAACTAAAAAAAGGATGATCAAAGCACTAAAGGTAATCACTATACAAACATTCAAGACTGAAAGCCTTTATGCAAACTATGCTACAAAATGAGGTTTCTTGCACAACATTCAAGAAGGGGAAAAATGAAAACTTCAAATAACAGTTACTGCAAAAATGTAAAAATGTTATTTTGAGGTTTCCACTGTGTATTACGGGGTTTCAGTCTTGTTTTATACACACAGGGCTATCTACCTTGCAAGTCAGCTTTCATCAATGCAACTTTGTCAGCAAAATTAAAAAAAAAAAAGCAAAATATATTAAATGTTAGTAAGCAATACTGAAATGGGGCAAACATAGAAGAACATTCAGATTCAAAAAAGCATGCTGCTGTAAAGGGGGAGAGAAATGCTATGTAGAGCAAACAAATTAATAATTAACAGCCATAAATCTTAAGAGAAGCCAAAACCAAGAAAGCGATAATTGATTAGAATTTCACTATATATGTATTTATATTACGGTTAACTGAGCCAATGACACAAAGTGACTGCACTGCTTAGCTGAAGATTTGTCACGTGCAGATACAGTGTAGACGATGGTCATTAGAAGACCAATTATCCCTTTCTATTTTTTTCCCTCTAGGTCTTTTATCTTGCTATTGTAGTTAAGGCTTAAAACTGTAATGCCAGCCATTCTCTGTCAACAGTTGGACCTTACAGTGACACCAAATTATCAAAATGTATACACCATTTGGTAGATGAAAGAAAAAGTAAAGGATGGAAGAAACAAATTGCAGTGTAATTCCCCATAAAGAAAATTCCTTTACAAGCTTGCAACGTGGAGTATTTATCTTTGCTTTTACCAGACTGGGTATAGATTTCTTACAGATCTCAGAGTTACATCTATATTTTCTCTTCCTCTATAACTGTCTTCAACTCTTAAATACTGCTCTGTGAATATTTATTACAGTAGAACCTCATTAATAAGGGTTATCTTAGGTGGGAAGGGAACACCATCTACCTCAATACCTTTAGAGTATAAACTGAAGATATTTTCTAGTAAACACAATCTTAGGTTTTATGAAAATACAAAAATAGACACCAGACTAATTAGATGCTATTAACACTGAGAGCCTTTGAGGTAACTGCTCTAGTGAATACATGAGAATTATCTGTGATTAGATTTTGTACAAATTGATGTTCCTATAAACATCAATTTTAAACATCCTCCTTACAACCATAATTTTATTATAAATTTCTTAGTCACGGTATTCTTCATAAGAAGTTATTGAATGTAGCCTAAACATTCAATATGAATTTTTATACATTCAGAAATCATAATACTGTAACTACTAATTATATAATAATAATAATAGTAATAATAATAATCAGTGTAGTAATAATAATAAAAATAATAGTCATTTTTAATAATAATAAAAATCTCCCAGGCCTGGGAGACCTGAATGGATGTAATAGTTTTTCTCACCTATTGCATCAAAGAACTAAGACACACTAAATTGCTCAGTTTTTGTTTTTCTTCCAATCTGTGAGAGGTAAATGGTCCAATGATCTTTATTCCATGGCATTAAAGACTAAAAATAATTAATATTTGTTTAAAAAAAAAAAACTCAAAGCAATATTCCTTAGCACAGTCCTTCCTCTGGTACAAGCCCAGCCTGGGTCAGGGGCTGTGTTATCAAAGGATACTATTCCCCTGACTTGCCCAGCAGAAGGAAAGAGCAGGAGCAAGAACTGATGAAGAGCCATGTTTTTGTTTTTCTTTTCGCAAAAATTATCAGAAATACAATTGCAAAATAATGCTTAACTCTAAAAATGGTAAAATTGCAATTCTAAAAACTAACCTGCCTGCCCATATTGTAGAGCAGCCACTCAGAGTAGCTGCCAGGCCTTATGTGAGCATAAAGACATGCTTTATTACGTTTTCCATTATCACAACACTCTTTATATATTCAGGTATTACAAGTGAATGCATGCCTATGCCTGACAAGTCCCATTTTTTAAAGTACTCACCTTCTTGAAAAATATTTAAACATTGACAGTCATTTGCACAAGACAAAACCCTGAATTTATTTTTCCTTTTTAGTTATATAATGTCCTTTTTATTTTATCACTGAATAAAATTGGGAGCAAGCCACAAGGATATTTGTATTAAGTGGTTAAAAATAAGGATATGGGGGCTTCCCTGGTGGCGCAGTGGTTGAGAGTCCGCCTGCCGATGCAGGGGACACGGGTTCGTGCCCCGGTCCGGGAGGATCCCACATGCCGTGGAGCGGCTGGGCCCGTGAGCCATGGCCGCTGAGCCTGAGCATCCGAAGCCTGTGCTCCGCAACGGGAGAGGCCACCGCAGTGAGAGGCCCGCGTACCACAAAAAAAAATAATAATAATAATAAGGATGTTTGAAAAGGAAAGGAAAGTGAAGGTAAAACTACAATGTCTGGAAACCAAAGAAACAATAGAGGAAAGTGCTTAGATGCCTGGGATTTCAAGTAAGGCAAAATTGGGTTCAAAGCTTCCATCATCCACTTACGTGCTGTGTGACCTTAGGAAGGTCACCTCACACCTCTAAGGCTCAATTTACTCTTCTTAAAAAAAAACACAGTAATACCTAATTTATAGAGTTTTGGGAAATGAAATTGCGTATGTAAACTTACTGCTACCAGTGCTTAATCGATGGTAGCTTTAATAGTGAAGTATTTCTGTAGCTTATAGTGCAATTCCAGTGTTGAATGTTATGAGTCTATGCAAGTGCCTAAATTAAAAATTGTTTCACTGACTTCATGTATGGAAGTTATCTTGACTCAGTATTGAGCTTAACTGAGCCTGATTATTGGTGGATTGCCAGTCTCTATTTTCTCTTAAGTAAGCAGGTCAATGCCTTTCCAGGTAGTAATTTTCAAAGTCTGGTGTCAGACCAAAAGCAGCAGCATCATTTAGGAACTTGCTAGAAATGTAAATTCTAGAGCCCCATCCTAGACCTACTGAATCAGAAACCTTGGGTTGGTGTCAAGTAACATGGGTTTTAACAATTCTCCAGGTGATTCCAATACTTGCTCAAGTTGAGAAACATTAATGTAAAGGGAAAAGGACAAGGTAAGTTCCCTCTGCTAGCTAACGTGGTGTGTAAGTAAAATCAGCTATTACTCACTGAAATAAGTTAGAAATGAAAGGCAGCAAGTGATTATTGAGAGAAGGCCAATGACTTTTTACATGAAAGAACTTTAGAGATTCGTGGGTCTTGGGTAGAAATGGTGGAAAATCTTGACAAGATATCATTTAGTGATGTCAAATTTAAACTATTTCTATTAATATGGAAGTTAAGTGATTCCAATGTGGTTTGAGCTCAAAATCCCATGAGAACAATCTTTAGAGAAATAATGTATTGAGTATCTAGAAGTTTACCACCAATCCTAAAAATACGTGTATCTCATCAATTACACCTCTGACAGGTACATCTGAGATTATTCCTAGGAACCACAGAGGACAGAAATAATCACACATTAAAAATTGTTAACCTTAACGTTGGAATGAAAAAAATCAGGGAAGTGTCAAGGCAGAAAGGCAGGAGCATGGCAACATTCTAAAAATAAAGGAAAAGGGAGTAAAAGAGGGTGAGAATTATTAAAGCTCAGATATTAAAGCAAACTAGATAAGGTAAGGAAGGAGCCGATGTCATAATCTACTGAATGATTTCAGATGTTCAAACCATAGTTTAAAATTACCCAAGAAGATGTACAATCACCTCAACCAAATTGCTTATTAGGTTATGATGGAAAATAACACCAAATTTTATTTCTGTAAATACACTTTCTCAGTACATTTCTTATTAGTTTTCCCTTCCACTCACCCACTCACATTATGTGCCAGTGGTGGGAGGTCATGTGTGTGGGTTTGGTTTTCTATCTTGTGAGTGTTTAGCTGTGAATGTGTCTGTCTGCTCCCACCATTTCTTGTAGGTGAGAATTTACCGAGCAACTTGTAGAAAGGCCTATTTTTTTTTCTTTTTTTTTTGCGATACGCGGGCCTCTCACTGTTGTGGCCTCTCCTGTTGCGGAGCACAGGCTCGGGAGGCACAGGCTCAGTGTCCATGGCTCACGGGCCCAGCCGCTCCGCGGCATGTGGGATCCTCCCGGTCCAGGGCACGAACCCGCGTCCCCTGCATTGGCAGGAGGACTCTCAACCACTGTGCCACCAGGGAAGCCCAAAAGGCCTATGTTTGAAAAATGTTTTCAGAAGATTTTGTAGTACCTTTAAAAAAAAAAAAAAAACCCCATATATTCTCACTTATTAGATCACCTCCAAGAATCAAAGTTATGTCCCACATTTTTGTCTCCATCCACTAGAGAGAATTTATTCACTTGACAATTTTGTTTCCTTTGCTAAATTGGTAAAAGGAGAAAACACATAGTTTCCCTTTGTTTCACAAAAGGACATTTATACCAAAATTTGAAACAAAGTAAATAAATACAGCAAAACAGTAAAAATGAACTCAACAAAGATTTCCATTAAATAATCTTATCCTCTGGCGTGATTAAAACACAATTTGAATTTCACCTGACTTTTCAGGGAAACATATGTTACAGAGAGAAAAAAATGTATTTCCATATAAAAAATTTATATGTACTTAGGTAATTGCTAAATCTAATAGCATTATTTTGGCTGAGAAGACATGATTCATAATCTCCTGGGAGACAGGAATTCACATCTTTCTTCGCTTCCCCCATATGAAATTTCCTTATGAATCTAAAATTTTCAAAATGGCCCAAACTGTATTCAACATTAAAAGAGAAGCAGCAACACATTCACAGCTACAAAATTCAGGATAATGTGATTAAATTGCATTTATGGAGGGAGAATTGGCTCAAATAACCTGAGGTGTTGAAGTGAAAATTATCTAAAATGAAAGTAGCAATCAAAAAGTACTCCTACAGACCTTAGTCTGATAGAGAACACAAAAGTACAGAAAGATACTTGAGCACAGTTCTGAAGTATGGAATATTAGCTTTGGGTAACAGAAGAAACCAATTTTTGCTAAAACAAACATAATATATGGGAGACACTCTTGCTGCCAGGTAGAAACAAACCAAACCGTGATCTGAGAATGGGTATCTGAATGTTATTCTCTTGTTGTATCCTATTGAATGGAGATGTCAAAAAGCAGGCTCAAATTGATTAACATTTGCTGGAGTAAATATGTTTTTCTAGTCCAAGTGGAATATCTATTTAATGCTATAACGAAAGCACTGCAGAAGTGATTAGCACACTAATTAGGTGAACTAAAGAATGCAAAGAAGCAGAATATAACAAGATGCATAGCTCCCATCTTATATCAGGCATTAGTCTAGGTTTGCAAACAGTCCAGAAAATTTAAGATTTATGGGATGAAAAGTTTAAAACATGAATAAGGACTTTTAAGCCGTAACTGGGGGTTTGGTCAATTGTCAGAAATGAAAATTTTGCCTGCCAGAGAATTTTGCTGTTCTCATTTATGGGTGGAATTAGAATTATTTTGAGTGTGATAACAAAGATCTAGTACCTTCACAGCCTCTCTCAATCTGTCCATTGCAGAAAAGAGCATCTGAGATGAGGTCTGGAAGCCGTCCATTTAGATCAACTGATGCCAGGCAGCCTTGAAAGCCCTCCTTGGCATGTACGAGTTTCGGCAAGGATTTATATGTTTCCTTGGCCACTCCTCCTATATACAAGTCACCTGTGGGAAGACAAAAATTTTGGTCACAAAAGTAACTTAACATTGACTTTAAACAACAGTAGAACACACAAAAAAATAGGTTTATTTTTCATTAAATTAATTTTAAAAAGTAAATTTATGACTATATATTTTCTTAAAAGTACAAAACAGGGGAAGATGGCGGAAGAGTAAGACGCGGAGATCACCTTCCTCCCTACATATACACCAGAAATACATCTACAGGTGTAACAACTCCTACAGAAAACCTACTAAACGCTGGCAGAAGACCTCAGGCCTCCCAAAAGGCAAGAAACCCCCCACGTACCTGGGTAAGGCAAAAGAAAAAACAGAGACAAAAGAACAGGGACAGGACCTGCACCAGCGGGAGGGAGCTGTGAAGGAGGAAAGCTTTCCACACACTAGAAGCCCCTTCCCGGGCGGAGACTGCGGGTGGCGGAGGGGGAAGCTTCGAAGCCACGGAGGAGAGCGCAGCAACAGGGGTGCGGAGGGCAAAGCGCAGACATTCCCGCATGGAAGTTCGGTGCCGACCGGCACTCACCAGCCCGAGAGGCTTGTCTGCTCACCAGCCAGGGCGGGCGGGACTGGGAGCTGAGGCTCGGGCTTCGGTCGCAGCGCCGGAAGAGGACTGGGGTTGGCGGCGTGAACACAGCCTGAAGGGGGTTAGTGCGCCACGCCTAGCCGGGAGGGAGTCCAGGGAAAAGTCTGGAGCTGCCGAAGAGGCAAGAGACTTTTTCTTCCCTCTTTGTTTCCTGGTGCGCGAGGAGAGGGGATTAAGAGCGCTGCTTAAAGGATCTGCAGAGACGGGCGTGAGCCGCGGCTAAAAGCGCGGACCCCAGAGACGGGCATGAGACGCTAAGGCCGCTGCTGCCGCCACCAAGAAGCCTGTGTGCGAGCACAGGGCACTATCCACACCCCCCTTCCGGGAGCCTGTGCGGCCCGCCACTGCCAGGGTCGCGGGATCCAGGGACAACTTTCCCAGGAGAACGCACGGCGCGCCTGAGGCTGGTGCAACGTCACGACGGCCTCTGCCGCCGCAGGCCCGCCCCGCACTCCGTGCCCCTCCCCCCCCCCCCCCCCCCCCCGGCCTGAGTGAGCCAGAGCCCCCGAGTCAGCGGCTCCTTTAACCCCGTCCTGTCTGAGCTAAGAACAGACGCCCTCCGGTGACCTACACACAGAGGCGGGGCCAAATCCAAAGCTGAGCCCCTGGGAGCTGTGAGAATAAAGAAGAGAAAGGGAAATCTCTCCCAGGAGCCTCAGAAGTAGCGGATTAAAGCTCCACAATCAACTTGATGGACCCTGCATCTGTGGAATACATGAATAGACAACGAATCATCCCAAATTGAGGAGGTGGACTTTGGGAGCAAGATTTATGATTTTTTCCCCTTTTCCTGTTTTTGTGAGTGTGTATGTGTATGCTTCTGTGTGAGATTTTGTCTGTATAGCTTTGCTTCCACCATTTGTCCTAGGGTTCTATCCGTCCATTTTTTTGTTATTTTAATTTTTTTCTTTTTTTCTCTTAATAATTATTTTTTTATTCTAATAACTTTATTATATTTTATCTTTATTTTATTTTACTTTATCTCCTTTCTTTTTTCCTTCCTTCCCTCCTTCCTTCCTTCCTTCCTCCCTCCCTCCCTCCTTTCTTTCTTTCTTTCTTTCTACTTCTACTAATTCTTTCTTTCTACTTTTCCTCCCTTTTATTCTGAGCCGTGTGGATGAATGGCTCTTGGTGCTGCAGCCAGGAGTCAGTGCTGTGCCTCTGAGGAGGGAAAGCCAACTTCAGGACACTTGTCCACAAGAGACCTCCCAGCTCCACATAATATCAAATGGCGAAAATCTCCCAGAGATCTCCATCTCAACACCAGCACCCAGCTTCACTCAACGACCAGCAAGCTACAGTGCTGGACATCCTATGCCAAACAACTAGCAAGAAGGAACACAACCCCACCCATTAGCAGAGAGGCTGCCTAAAATCATAATGAGTCCACAGACACCCCAAAACACACCACCAGACGTGGACCTGCCCACCAGAAAGACAAGATCCAGCCTCATCCACCAGAACACAGGCACTAGTCCCCTCTACCAGGAAGCCTACACAACCCACTGAACCAACCTTAGCCACTGGGGAGAGACACCAAAAACAATGGGAACTACGAACCTGCAGCCTGCAAAAAGGAGACCCCAAACACAGTAAGATAAGCAAAATGAGAAGACAGAAAAACACACAGCAGATGAAGGAGCAAGATAAAAACCCACCAGACCTAACAAATGAAGAGGAAATAGGCAGTCTACCTGAAAAAAAATTCAGACTAATGATAGTAAAAATGATCCAAAATCTTGGAAATATAATACACAAAATGCAAGAAACATTTAACAAGGACACAGAAGAACTAAAGATGAAACAAACAATGATGAACAACACAATAAATGAAATTAAAAATACTCTATGGGATCAATAGCAGAATAACTGTGGCAGAAGAACGGATAAGTGACCTGGAAGATAAAATAGTGGAAATAACTACTGCAGAGCACAATAAAGAAAAAAGAATGAAAAGAACTGAGGACAGTCTCAGAGACCTCTGGGACAACATCAAATGCACCAGCATTTGAATTATAGGGGTTCCAGAAGAAGAAGAGAAAAAGAAAAGGACTGAGAAAATATTTGAAGGGATTATAGTTGAAAACTTCCCTAATATGGGAAAGGAAATAGTTAATCAAGTCCAGGAAGCACAGAGATTCCCATACAGGATAAATCCAAGGAGAAATACGCCAAGACACATATTAATCAAATGCCAAAAATTAAATACAAAGAAAACATATTAAAAGCAGCAAGGAGAAAACAACAAATAACACACAAGGGAATCCCCATAAGGTTAACAGCGGATCTTTCAGCAGAAACTCTGCAAGCCAGAAGGGACTGGCAGGACATATTTAAAGTGATGAAGGAGAAAAACCTGCAACCAAAATTACTCTACCCAGCAAGGATCTCATTCACATTTGATGGAGAAATTAAAACCTTTAGACAAGCAAAAGCTGAGAGAGTTCAGCACCACCAAACCAGCTTTACAACAACTGCTAAAGGAACTTCTCTAGGCAAGAAACACAAGGGAAGGAAAAGACCTACAATAACGAACCCAAAACAATTTAGAAAATGGGAATAGGAACATACATATCAATAATTAACTTTAATGTAAATGGACTAAATGCTCCCACCAAAAGACACACATTGGCTGAATGGATACAAAAACAAGACCCATATATTTGCTGTCTACAAGAGACTCACTTCAGACCTAGAGACACATACAGACTGAAAGTGAGGAGATGGAAAGAGTTATTTCATGCAAATGGAAACCAAAAGAAAGCTGGAGTAGCAATTCTCATATCAGACAAAATAGACCTTAAAATAAAGACTATTAGAAGAGACAAAGAAGGACACTACATAATGATCAAGGGATTGATCCAAGAAGATATAACAATTGTAAATATTTATGTACCCAACATAGGGGCACCTCAATACAAAAGGCAAATGCTAACAGCCATAAAAGGGGAAATCGACAGTAACACAATCATAGTAGGGGACTTTAACATCCCACTTTCACCAATGGACAGATCATCCAAAATGACAATAAATAAGGAAACACAAGCTTTAAATGATACATTAAACAAGATGGACTTCATTGATATTTATAGGACATTCCATCCAAAAACAACAGAATACACATTTTTCTCAAGTGCTCATGGAAGATTCTCTAGGATAGATCATACCTTGGGTCACATATCAAGCCTTCGTAAATTTAAGAAAATTGAAATTGTATCAAGTATCTTTTCCAACCAAAACACTATGAGACTAGATATCAATTACAGGAAAAGATCTGTAAAAAATACAAACACATGGAGGCTAAACAATACACTACTTATAACGAAGTGATCACTGAAGAAATCAAAGAGAAAATAAAAAAATACCTAGAAACAAATGACAATGGAGACACGACGACCCAAAATCTATGGGATGCAGCAAAAGCAGTTCTAAGAGGGAAGTTTATAGCAATACAATCCTACCTTAAGAAACAGGAAACATCTCGAATAAACAACCTAACCTTGCACCTAAAGCAATTAGAGAAAGAACAACAAAAAAACCCCAAAGTTAGCAGAAGGAAAGAAATCATAAAAATCAGATCAGAAATAAATGAAAAAGAAAAGAAGGAAACAATAGCAAAGATCAACAAAACTAAACGCTGGTTTTTTGAGAAGATAAACAAAATTGATAAACCATTAGTCAGACTCATCAAGAAAAAAAGGGAGAAGACTCAAATCAATAGAATTAGAAATGAAAAAGGAGAAGTAACAACTGACACTGCAGAAATACAAAAGATCACGAGAGATTACTAGAAGCAACTCCATGCCAACAAAATGAACAACCTGGAAGAAATGGACAAATTATTAGAAATGCACAACCTGCCAAGACTGAATCAGGAAGAAATAGAAAATATGAACAGACCAATCACAAGCACTGAAATTGAAACTGTGATGAAAAATCTTCCAACAAACAAAAGCCCAGGACCAGATGGCTTCACAGGCGAATTCTATGAAACATTTAGAGAAGAGCTAACACCTATCCTTCTCAAACTCTTCCAAAATATAGCAGAGGGAGGAACACTCCCAAACTCATTCTACGAGGCCACCATCACCCTGATACCAAAACCAGACAAGGATGTCACAAAGAAAGAAAACTACAGGCCAATATCACTGATAAACATAGATGCAAAAATCCTCAACAAAATACTAGCAAACAAAATGCAACAGCACATTAAAAGGATCATACACCATGATCAAGTGGGGTTTATTCCAGGAATGCAAGGATTCTTCAATATACACAAATCTATCAATGTGATAAACCATATTAACACATTGAAGGAGAAAAACCATATGATCATCTCAATAGATGCAGAGAAAACTTTCAACAAAATTCAACACCCATTTATGAAAAAAACCCTGCAGAAAGTAGGAATAGAGGGAACTTTCCTCAACATAATAAAGGCCATATATGACAAACCCACAGCCAACTTCATCCTCAATGGTGAAAAACTGAAAGCATTTCCACTAAGATGAGGAACAAGACAAGGTTGCCCACTCTCACCACTCTTATTCAACATAGTTTTGGAAGTTTTAGCCCCAGCAACCAGAGAAGAAAAGGAAATAAAAGGAATCCAATTCGGAAAAGAAGAAGTAAAGCTGTCGTTGTTTGCAGATGACATGATACTATACATAGAGAATCCTAAAGATGCTACCAGAAAACTACTAGAGCTAATCAATGAATGTGGTAAAGTAGCAGGATACAAAATTAATGCACAGAAATCTCTGGCATTCCTCTACACTAATGATGAAAAATCTGAAAGTGAAATCAAGAAAACACTCCCATTTACCATTGCAACAAAAAGAATAAAATATCTAGGAATAAACCTACCTAAGGAGACAAAAGACCTGTGTGCAGAAAATTATAAGACACTGATGAAAGAAATTAAAGATGATACAAATAGATGGAGAGATATACCATGTTCTTGGATTGGAAGAATCAACATTGTGAAAATGACTCTACTACCTAAAGCAATCTACAGATTCAATGCAATCCCTATCAAACTACCACTGGCATTTTTCACAGAACTAGAACAAAAACTTTCACAATTTGTATGGAAACACAAAAGACCCCGAATAGCCAAAGCAATCTTGAGAACGAAAAACAGAGCTGGAGGAATCAGGCTCCCTGACTTCAGACTATACTACAAAGCTACAGTAATCAAGACAGTATGGTACTGGCACAGAAACAGAACTATAGATCAATGGAACAGGATAGAAAGCCCAGAGATAAACCCATGCACATATGGTCACCTTATCTTTGATAAAGGAGGCAGGAATGTACAGTGGAGAAAGGACAGCCTCTTCAATAAACGGTGCAGGGAAAACTGGACAGGTACATGTAAAAGTATGAGATTAGATCACTCCTTAACACCATACCCAAAAATAAGCTCAAAATGGATTAAAGACCTAAATGTAAGGCCAGAAACTATCAAACTCTTAGAGGAAAACATAGGCAGAACACTCTATGACATAAATCACAGCAAGATCCTTTTTGACCCACCTCCTAGAGAAATGGAAATAAAAACAAAAATAAACAAATGGGACCGAATGAAACTTCAAAGCTTTTGCACAGCAAAGGAAATCATGAACAAGACCAAAAGACAACCCTCAGAATGGGAGAAAATATTTGCAAATGAAGCAACTGACAAAGGATTAATCTCCAAAATTTACAAGCAGCTCATGCAGCTCAATAACAAAAAAACAAACAACCCAATCCAAAAATGGGCAGAAGACCTAAATAGACATTTCTCTAAAAAAGATATACAGACTGCCAACAAACACATGAAAGAATGCTCAACATTACTAATTATTAGAGAAATACAAATCAAAACTACAATGAGATATCATCTCACACCAGTCAGAATGGCCATCATCAAAAAATCTAGAAACAATAAATGCTGGAGAGGGTGTGGAGAAAAGCGAACACTCTTGCACTGCTGGTGGGAATGTGAATTGGTTCAGCCACTATGGAGAACAGTATGGAGGTTCCTTAAAAAACTACAAATAGAACTACCATATGACCCAGCAATCCCACTACTGGGCATATACCCTGAGAAAACCATAATGCACAAAGAGTCATGTACCAAAATGTTCATTGCAGCTCTATTTACAATAGCCTGGAGATGGAAACAACCTAAGTGCCCATCATCTGATGAATGGATAAAGAAGATGTGCAATGGAATATTACTCAGCCATAAAAAGAAACGAAATTGAGCTATTTGTGATGAGGTGGATAGACCTAGAGTCTGTCATACAGAGTGAAGTAAGTCAGAAAGAGAAAGACAAATACCGTATGCTAACACATATATATGGAATTTAAGAAAAAAAAATGTCATGAAGAACCTAGGGGTAAGACAGGAATAAAGACACAGATCTACTGGAGAACGGACTTGAGGATATGGGGAGGGGGAAGGGTGAGCTGTGACAAAGCGAGAGAGAGGCATGGACATATATACACTACCAAACGTAAGGTAGATAGCTAGTTGGAAGCAGCCGCGTAGCACAGGGATATCAGCTCGGTGCTTTGTGACCGCCTGGAGGGGTGGGATAGGGAGGGTGGGAGGGAGGGAGACGCAAGAGGGAAGACATATGGGAACATATGTATATGTATAACTGATTAAGTTTGTCATAAAGCAGAAACTAACACACCATTGTAAAGCAATTATACTCCAATAAAGATGTAAAAAAAAAAAGTACAAAACAATAGAGGTGTTTCAATAATACATCAGCACTGGAAGAAATTTCTAGAAGCTATTCCCACAGAGAACTTAAGTGAGTTCGATACAGTGTGGCCAAATGGATGGAACATGTACCATGAAGTGGTCCCTGAATTATTGGGTTGGCCAAAAAGTTCGTTCGCGTTTTTCCATAAGATGTTATGGAAGAACCCAAAATAATTTTTTGGCCAACCCAATAAAATCCAAGTCAAGTTATTTACCGACTCTATGGCTTTGAGCTTTTTTTTTTTTTTACTTTCTCTGATCATTAATAATCTCATTTCTAAAATGGGAGCAATAAAACCTATTCCATAGTGTTGTGTGAAGATTAAATGAGATAAAATAATGGAAAGAATCTATCAGAATGAAAATATGTAGTAGATGTTAGCACGTGTTATTATTATCAAATCTACATTCTGCTTAGAGAGTTCTAGGCCTTTCTGTTAACTAGAAGCTCAATGAATTCTAAATGTCTAATGTCTAAAATTGCCTTTTCTAGTATGCTTGAACCTAACTTATTCACTAACTCACTCCCATAGTAGACTATATATACATGAATATTCCATCCCTTTTCAAGTATTTCATCTTTTAGGTAAAGGCATACCACTCTGAATTCTTTATGCTGTTCTGGGATCTACTGACAAGTTATCAATTAATTTTTCCCAATTTTATTACAGTTTCTAGTGGGACACTTTGCTCTGCTTGTCATCTTCATGTCTCTACGTTTAAGATTTCCCAACTTTATGGACAACTACTTAAAAGAAGACCGCAATCCAAGTTTGATTCTGCTTCTTTTCTATGAAAGATTATTCATCATATCTGTATAGCACTGAGTAGGTGTAATTAACTGACTCTAGTAAACAATCAATGCAGAACATAAGGAGGGTGACCCCAAATTTCCATAATATCCTACTCCTGTTTACAAGTCCTGGTAACATATTCTATTTAGCTACTTACTCCTCTGACTTTGCATTGTCATTTGGATTTTCGCTCTCACGTTAACCATTTTATTTAACTTTCATGTTACCTGATACCTTCTCCCACTGTAACACAAAACTCCTATATTCCTAATGTTCTCTGGGCCCCTTTGTATTGTTTTTATGGGACTTGGGAGGAAGGAGAACTGATACACATGCTGATGCTCACACTGTTTGTTAATTCATGAGTAATAAAGTGCTTGGTGTCTGACCCAGAAAGCTTGTGTCTTCTGCCACCATCCATAAAACGGTAATAGGCTAACCTGGTAAGTAGGGTAAAAATCAAGCAACACACAGAACATTCCTGATTGTACTGATGAGAAAACTGAGCTTGCTTAAAGTCATTTAGCCATAAAAACTGAGAACTGGGCTTCCTGGTGGTGCAGTGGTTGAGAGTCCGCCTGCCGATGCAAGGGACACAGGTTCGTGCCCCGGTCCGGGAAGATCCCACATGCCGCAGAGCGGCTGGGCCCGTGAGCCATGGCCGCTGAGCCTGCGCGTCCGGAGCCTGTGCTCCGCAACGGGAGAGGCCACAACAGTGAGAGGCCCGCATACCGCAAAAGAAGAAACAAACAAAACAACAAAAAACAAAACTGAGAACTTAGGTCCCTGACCTACTAAGTAAAGCTCTAAGTATTACACTAGGATGCCACTGATCCTGCATAGTTTGTACTGAAGGTACTGGATATGCCTACTTCCCTCACCTTTTAAATAAAAGGAAACATCTATTGACTATTAACCATCATTCTTAATATTAAAGGAAAGCATGTTTTTGATCTGAAATAGGATACTATTTTTGAAACATTTGATTTTTCCCTTCCATATATCCTTTCTCTCCTTAGTCTTTTCTCTCACTTAAATTTCAAGTGATTGTGTTTTATTTGCCTCAGAGACCAAAGATATAAAGTTATCTTTATGTATTTGATCCTTAAAATTCAAGACTCTTAGAGGAGTGAAATAGACAGAATATACAGGCAATTACATGAGAAGAGTAAAGCTTTCCTGCCCCTCATGTGGGCAGGCAGGAGAGAAAGTTGGAGGAGAAGAAGTTTGAATATAGTCATTGCCCAGTAGAGGACATAGTGATCCGACTTGAGGCCTGAGCCCTGGTGGATGCCAAAACCTCATGTAGGTTGAGGAAAGTAATATTGATCTGTGTGCATTTCCTCAAGAGAACCCAGAGGCAGCAGTGATATCCTTGAGAAGAAATAGATGCATAGGAGATTCAGACATGCTGGGAGCTTTCTTAGCCTGACAGAACTTTTCATATCCCCTTGTGGTGTGGCAGCAACAGAACAATTCCCAGAGCAGAACAGGAGCAAGCAGAAAAAATCTGGCCTGAGGAGGTCATGCACACAAGAAAGAAGATGCTGGGTAGCAATTCAGCGAGCACCTAAGCAATTAATATAGAATATTTGAGACCAACTCCTGTGCAATCTCTCTACCTCCCCAGATACTGGTACAATGGAAGCCCCCACCCCCAAATCATCTAGACATAATCCCAAGGAAATAAGGGAACTGAAATTGCCTGAGATTACAGTTTCACTAACAAAGAATCAGACCTCAAAACAGAAACCAAGGTGAGTTATAAGGAAAGTAGAGAAAGTGGCCTTTCTTGCTCGTCTGAGACTGTGGGCTGAACTTTCTGCTATTACATATCAAATAGCAATGCAAGGAAGTGCTCCCTGCATTCATTTGCTGAACTAAATTTGTTAGGAAATGTCAGCTTTCCTCTGGGCCTAATGACTGTAGTATTAGAGAACCGTGGGAGTTGAATTAAGAATTCTCGTCCCTGCTTCGGGTTTTTCAGATGTAGAACTTAGCACTCAAAGTTATGTATGGGATGCTATATATTTGACAACCCATCTTCCTCTTTCTGATTGTAACCTCCTGGAGGATAGAGGTTGTGTCTTTGTCTTAGATTCTCCCACAGTGCCTAGTACTGGACTACAAGCACAGTAGGCAATCAATAAATATTGTCAGTCAACGGATGGATTGAAGTCACAGTAGATAAGAATCAGAAAAGAGAGAAGAATGGTAAGGCAGCACATAGGGAGAGAGCTAATCCTAAAATGCACTTACTTCCTTTCCCCATTTCCTGCTACTTCCTACTTTTTTTCCTATCAGCACACTTACTTGCCCAAATCAGTTTTTAAAGCTTATTGAGGAAAAGTAGTACTCTTTCCCTTGTGTTGTTAAAGAGCAGAAAATATTGATTCAAGCCGTGCAGGATATAAGCCTCAGACGTACCAAGGTGGATGAGTTTGGCTTTATAAGCAAGGGACTCATTCTTATTTTCATTACTGAAGCTGCACTTAGCACCACAACTTAATACCGTCTTTATAAACTCTTCATATAGCAGAGAGTGGTCTTAAGTCTCCCACAGGACTGCCATAGGAAGAGAACAAAGGAAACCTTTAAGTGGCCTGAGCCCTGTGTAACATTAGCACTTCATCAAAGATGCACCTTCTCCTTTTCATCCGTGGGGTGATGGAAGGAAAATGACCCATTAGCACTAATGGGATCTTGCAGGCAAAATCCTGTGCATGGCAAGGAAGCTAGGCTTTTTAATGACCCAGTGTATGAACGAGAGCCAGGATGGACATCCAGTAACAGTCAGTTTCCTATGGACTTGAAGCCATGCTGGTACCCTTCCTTCAAGCTATGAGTGGTTGATTTTTATTCATATTATTTAAGTAGGCCATGTATGCAACTGACAAGGAAATGATGGAGCTGTGGCAGAAGAAGGTGCAAAGAACATGCACAGAGCCAGATAATCTCAAACATTTGGGGAGTGGGCTTTTAAAAAAAATATCAAGAAACCCTTATCTTTGTCCTAGTGTGGAGAGTGTGTGTGTGTGTGTGTGTGTGTGTGTGTGTGTGTGTGTAACGGCCCCCCTCTCAAGAATGTCATCTGTGGAATGATCTGAGATGATATCACAAGTATCCATTTCCCAGTAGTTGGGCAGTAATGAGTAGGGAATAGCACACAAGCTTCTTAGTTATAATTGGCTACAAAAGAATGAGAAGTACAGGTCGTCCCCGTGTTTCTAGTATAATTAGAGCAACAAGATGCCAAACGTACAAGTCTTATTTTCTCTGACTTACTTTAGACGCATTTGTGTACTTGAAGTGTGCCCTGCACTATACAATAAGCAGCTCGAGAGCTTTCCTTGACATACTCAGTTTGAATCCCAGCAGCACTGAATCTGGTAACATAAATGGAACAATCGCTTGATAAATATCTTCTATTTTGATATAAACAGACTGAGACACAAGAATTCTGTGAAGCCCGAGGGACTGGTTGTAAGGTTCAGGCTAAATGCGCCTTATAAAATCAGAGAAATAAAAGGATTTTATGGACATCAGTTGTAAGCTGAAGTATCATGAACGAGTTTAGACCAAAAGAAAGTATAGGATACATTACTTTGTAATGACATAAATGAAGGTGCCAAACATGGGGAACAGCACAAATGTACCAAGAAGACAAAATTAATACAGCATTCAAAAAAGAGCACAAAAGGCTGGGATGGGCTGGAAAAGAAGAATTATCAAAGGGGCCATGGTAAATAATGTTGGATAAAAAAAGTCAAAGGAAAGCCTTGAGTAACATGATAGAATTTGTGACTACTGTTTGTTTTTTTTTTTTTAAAGGCAATGAGAAGTCCAAAAATAAAAGCCATGCAGGCTAGGAGATGAGGGAATTTGAAACAGTAATAATTAACAGTAATAATAATAATTAACAGTAATAATAAACAGTAATAATTTGGAGAGAAGAGATGAAACTGCATTTAACATTAAACATGTGTAATTTGAGTAGGAGTGTCCTACAGGGATGATATGAACTGGGGGCTTAGGGATGCTGGGGCTGGAAGGCCTGGCTTGGGAGCCATCAACCAAAAGCAGAAAAATGAAGTGGTGTAGGAGGTTTTCTCTTCTCTTAAAACAGGGAGCATGAGGCAGTTAGAGCAAGGACCCTGAGCTCTACAGCAGCAGAATGCCAGCGTCGAGGTATAATTAGCTCTTTGACTCAGCTTTCCTGTTTATCCATATGTATTTTTTAGTGCCTCTTAAACATCTCAGTTTCATTTTAATTAAAAAGAGCACATATAAAAAGGACAACTGCTTTGTAGATTTGGATAGCTAAAACTCTAGGGAAACTTAAGGAGGCTCCCACAATCTCTTATAAGTGGCATTTGAAAAAAAAAAAAAAAAAAAAAAAAAGCTGGAGCAATACACACTGTCTGACTTTCCTACTGGCCAGACTGGAGAAAGTACAATTCTGGAGGCTCTGCTCAGAGGATTTGACTTTGGACAGCAAATTGGGAGACTTCGCTAACATTCCTCTCAATTCTTGTTGTGATTGGCTGGTAGAAAAAGTACAATCAGGCTGGGCTAGTTTCTCAGAGTTATTCTGCAGGAAAGATGCCCTTCCTTACATCAGAGAACAATCAAAATCTGCCTCCGCCTCGATTTGTATCTTTATCTTTAATTTTAATCTTTTGTCACACATCCACAAATGAACATCGGCAGGTTGGATCTTGACCATATAAGTTAATGCAGGCTTTCTTTGGGAGGCAAATTAAATGTAATCCTCTTTTTATAACAGGTGTGCCCTGTTAGATAGAAGAAAAAAATCATCTCTAGTCCCTGGAGAACAAGCACAAACTTATTTACTTCATGTTTTTTCTGGGTAGAAAGCCAACGTTACTGTTTCCTGTGATTGCTTAAATAAGTGATGTTACATTACTAGAAGCAAAAGCATGGGAAATTGTCAATATTTCTCTAACACATTTGAACCTAAGAGTAGATAAATGAATACGTTCATAACAATGATCAGTTTGGATTGAACAACAAACACTATCCGAAACCACATCTAAGTTCAGGGCACACCAAGTAGTCATTATTGAAGTCAAAGTTGGCAATTCAGGTGGATGTTTTGCTCTGAAACGCTAGACCTGTGCCCTCCATAGATCTCTATGAAAAATCAGGTTAATTTTAGAAATTCAGTGGTCATCAGTTTGATTTATTAGATACTGTCTAAATTCTCTACACCTTAGTCTTCCTTGGTGCATAAAGGGTTTAATCCTAGAATAACCTGTTCTTACTTCTAGGAAATACCTGCAAATCCTTATCTTTAGTCCTATCCTGGTTTTCTAAGTTCAGCCTAAAAACAAACCATCATCTTTCCCCCCTCCCCACACTGGGAAATTAATTCTAGACTTCCCTGTTTTATAGCAATCACATTTCTAGTCTCCCTATTACCCAAACTGAAATTAATTTCAATATCACTTTTTAACTCCATTCTATTTCTTATACCTTACATTCAAATTATTGCTGAGAACTTTGATGTGGATGACTCAACTTGGCCAATACTTCTGACGTCTGTGCCTCCATTTTCCTTTCCTTTTCCAGTTCTTATCTTCCTTTCCCCACGTACACCTTTTATGCAGTAACCCATTACCTGGTGTCCCTGCCTCTATCCATCCTCCTCATTAATACCATATCCATCATGCCCATACTGTGTTCTGATTTCTTTAATACATCCCGCTGGTTTCTAAATAAAGTGTGAGGCTCAGGGTGGTCAAGATTTTGAGATATCCTCCCTCAGTAACTTTTTCTAAACTTTGAACAATGTCTCCCCAACAATTTTTGCCAGGGAGAGAATTAGGCTAACATCAATCCTCTACCTATATTTTAATCTTTAGTCAAACTGTATTTTTCACCATTTCTCCAATACTGCACTGTTATTGTTCCATCCCTTTTCACAGTACATTACTTCCATCATGAGTGTCTTTCCCCTTCCAATGTTCCATTTGAAAGCCTGATGCAATTTCGGGGTCTCAACTCAAATTCCACCTTGTTAATGTGTTTTCTCAGTCATACGCAAGTATGATCTTTGAATCCCCGTAATATTTTGAACCTCTTTTCTGACAATTAGCATTTCCTTCCCAGTTCTCTGTGTGGATATCTTGCCTTCCCATTATTTTATAAATTCCTTGAAGAAAGCATCATAAGCGAAGCACCTTTTTAGTCTCATTTTTACTTAGCACTCACTAATTATTTGCTGACTCATTGAATGAATGGATGAATTAGCAGTTTTCATTCAATAAATAATCATTTGAACAATAAGGACATAGTGAAGGTTCCCTGGTTCCCTACACCTGAGAAATAATGAATGAAGTTAATTGTGGGGAATTTTTCTTCTACTGACCGCTTTCTTGAAGCCACCCTGCTCATTAAGAGGGTTCAATGCAGTGACATTTTTTTCCATTCTGACAGTGTAATTCAGGAACAATTTTAACCAACATGTGTTGAATTCATTTGCAGAGAGAGGCAGACAAAGATAGAGGTACAGAAATAGTTTAGGGTATCAATGTGTGGTGATGAGAACCTATTCCTGAGTCTCTTCAGCAGTTAAAATAAATGCCAAAATCTTTGTGGGAAATTACATTTCAGCCTATCCACCTCTACCTCATTCTCTCTCTGGCCATTCTGTCATTCTCTGTGTTGCCCCATATACAAATATAACGTAACTCATGT
Source organism: Grampus griseus (assembly GCF_964374135.1). Classification (NCBI taxonomy): domain Eukaryota; kingdom Metazoa; phylum Chordata; class Mammalia; order Artiodactyla; family Delphinidae; genus Grampus; species Grampus griseus. The sequence continues at coordinate 41,033,681 of NC_139009.1, forward strand.
GGCCTCCCTAGGCACACTCCCCACTATGGACACTTTACACTATTTCTCCAGATGCTTCTACTTTGTTACACTGTTATCATTACACAGAGGTGGGGATTTATTGTTTGTGGTCATAGAACAGAGCCAAGCTAACTGCGTGGACCCCTGATGCTTTGCCCTGGTACATCCGTTAAACCCTATGTGCACTTCCTGTGGGTTTGCAGATGTCTCTCTCCATCTAGCCTGTGGACTGCCACTCCAGGATTCCTGGTATTAGATTCCCTCTGGTATCCTGCTTCTAGCTCTCAGGTCCTTGCCAGCCACAGGTATCCCTGATTCCACAGCAGGCTCCCATATCCAACAGTTTGTATGTTGTTTTCACTACAAAGGCACTGAATTTCACAAAAATCACTGAGACAACTGAATTTAAATGTACAGAGCCCGGATCGAGTGAAAGAGAGCCTCATCACTGCTTTGAGTCCTTCATGATCAGTGCAAGCTTTGCCATGGTCAAAACCAGAAAAGACAGCTCTGATAACAATAACTGACATTGGTGTAGTGCCCTAAACTTTACTGAGCACTTGCACATAGGTATTGTCATTTGGTTTTCACCCGATGAGCTACAGAAAGAATAAAGGTTATCATGGACATGTGTCCCAGACAAAGACACTATGGTTCAGTGCTACAACACTAGAAAAATGGCAGGGTCCGGTTCCAAGCCCAGGTCTCCTGAATCCATGATAATTTTCACTTAATCTGCACTAGTTTACACACTGTATAATCCAGGTGGTGAGTGGCCAATTTGTACAGCTCCACTGCTACAAAATACAGGAATGTTTTGGAGTAACTCGGCCAGTGGAGAAAAGTAATGGTGATAAATGTTCACAGAGTCCAAGCCAAATAACACAGATTCCCAGGATGATGTGGGACGTATCTGCACGCTCACTGAGTAATCTCATGAAAATAAAGCCAATTTGCTTCTATAGTCATAAACGCGAGGTATCTAAATTCCAATGAGTCGGTAGAACTCTTATGACTTCCAAATTTGATTTTTAGATATGGAAGCCACTTTCCAGTTGCCTCCCACAGAGAGATAAGTAAGACACCTGCATTCATCTGTAACCCAGCCTAATACCTGTGTGTGAACAGGTGGGCGGGCACCAAGAAAACTGGAGTTCAGACCTTAATGTTTCCCTGTAGTAAGGCTTTAAGAGTTAATACTGACATTATAGTTATGGACAGGACAGAAAATGCTTTCAACGTTCTGAAATTTCTGTTTCTAGCTGATATTTTTGAAATAAAATTGCCCAAAGAAGGAGAATTTTTGAAAAGTATGATTGTAAAACTTAGCATGAAGACAGATGTTGTGTGTTTGACCAACAGACTGTAAGGCAAAGCTGGTGGGAAATAATAAAGTGAAATTGCTACGGAGGGGTGTGTGGTAATCCATCTTCTTTAGAACCACACTAGGTCAGTGACACTGTGGCAGTTGGGGTGTGAGTTCGGGCGTATCAGTTCATGCCAAGCTAACTTTGTCTCATGCTTGGTAAATTTACCTTTTGGTAAAAACAGGGTTCAAATATTTTCATTACTTTTCCATTTTCCCCACCCAAGTGACAGCCAGTTTAGATACTGTAGACATACTTTAGCAGCATCCAGCCTGTCACCATTTCACGTTTCGTTTTCCACTCTCTGGGTGTTGTTCTCTGGGACTGCACACGGTCTGCAGAGCTTCCCTACCTCACAAATACTATTCCACCTGACATGTGCACAGCACCTCAGTTTAAATGGTGCTTTGCCATCTCTCGTTCCATTTGATTCTCATACCAACTCTTCACAATAGGCAGGAAGTTGTTATTATCCCTACCTGACAGGTGAGCAAATTACCCTTCTGGAAAGGTAAGTGACCTGCCCAAGGTAATGCAAACAGTCCCAGGAGAATAACAGTGGCACCCCAGCCTCCAGTTCCAGGTGACCTCTTTTCCCACTGTACTACACTGCCTCCTAGTTTTACTAAAAACCTTCTCAGTGACAGGCATAGAATGGGTAGAGGCGTTTAGAAATGACTGTTCTGTAAATTCATAGGGACTTATAACTAGGGGACCTGTAAGAGGACCTATTCAAACCTGTTATCTTTCCTGAAATTTTGAGGAGCTCAGTATAACAACTTGGCTTTCTTTTTCAAAATAACTTTTCTTAGTTCAAAGAAATTTTCTTTTCCTATTTCAAAATAAATGTACATTTATTTTGGGTGGGGAAGATCTAGTGGTGTACAAAAAGTATAAAAGAACAGCTCTTCTCCATCATAATGGCCTGTTTAATGCAGGTCAAAAATGTCACCTGCTCTCCACACTTAGATATACAGAAGAAAAGAGGGGAAAGCCACCAGGGTTTTCTGGAGAGCCTGAAAGGACAAAGTGATACAAAGCGCACAAAAAAGCTTTACAGACATTGCCAAAAAGCTTCTTAAAATATGATGAGCTTGAGAGAGTCAAATAAAACTCACATTTTTCTTAAGTACCTGAACTCTTCTGTATTTTTTTCAAAGAACAAATTGCTTCTGTGCTTAAAGGATGGAAGAGTCTCAATCAGGTCATCAAATCCCACTGGAATAGTATATAAAATTCCCTAGGGCATGTCTCCAAATACTTTATTCTTCCAATACTTAAATTATTCTTAAGGAGAAATGCAAATAGTTAACAGCAGTAATCAAAAAGCGGGTCGAGAAGGTGTGGGGAACTTTCCCTAAAGGCTAGGAAAATGGAGGGCTTAACAGTTGAACAGACTAGCAAATAATCTACTGGAACAAGCTGATGATGGATTGATAGGCCAATCTCCAATCATCCAACCAAGGACTATATTTGCCTGGGCCTGCTTTAAGCATCTATAAATGCAAATGTTCTATAGAATACATATTAAGGACACACAGCAATTAAAATTGTTGGCTGTTGTGTTTGACAAAGACTTTAGGGGCTGAGGAAACAGAACCAATATACAGGTTCTATAGGAGAGCAAGTGGAAAGTGAAAGGAGAAATACCCAGTTATTCTGTAATTACCAGAAGTGACATTTGCAGCATTACACAGGTAGGAATGTAGAAGTTTGAAGAACTATGTTTTATACAAAGGAGGAAATAATTTCTTTTATTACATGACATTTTTCCCTAAAATTAATATAAGTACTATCTTTCACTCTAGATATCCAGAAGGAATCCCTTCTAATACGTTGGGAAATATATATAGTAGTATTTAAATATTTCTATGGACCTGGGTTCAAATTCTATTTTAGGGCAATTCACTTAGTCTAAGTCTCCATTTTCTCATCTGTAATATGGAAGCACTAATGTCTCACTCATCTAATTGTTGTAAAGATTAAGAGATCATACTTGTAAAATACAGCATCAAAATTGAGGTTCTGACTGAAGTGTCAACATGATAGATATATGATAATGTGAGTCTGAGGCAGATACTGAGATGCAAAATTTACAAAGGAGATGATAAAATACTGGTTCTCAGTCCTTGAAACCCTCAGTTATATCAAGAACATCATCATCAACAAAGGGGTCCAAAACTGGAAAGAAAGATGCCCAAGAGTATTTTCTGAGATAAGTCCTACGGGGGGATAAATTTGCACTACTGCCCGATAAAGGAGGACTACATTCTAGCCCTAAGCCTAGTGCGAAGGCTCTCAGGTCTCCTGCAGAACTTGTTTCATGTTTTTGAGGTTGAGGGATACATAATTGCTGGGTTATAGATACAGTACATTAGTACAGGACCTTAAAGAAGTCTTTTTACAGTCCCTGAACTGCAAGGTGAAACCAGTGGTGGGAGATCCAAACAGTGTTTGTGTTGAGGGGGAGCAGGGCGGGGAGTTGGGGGGTGGAGGTGGGGACCGAACCTAGTACAGCGTGGCTAGGAATGCTAATAACCAACCTCTAAGAAACCCGGGAATGCCAGCTGGGCTGTCCTGTGCCAGGGCAGTTATGGGAAAGTGGCCTAAATATTGCCGAACCCTGTCATACCCAGGTGGGCCTTACAAGTCCACCCTTATTATAAACACCTGAGCTTTAAAGAATACACTGGTTGAGCTTGTGCACAGTTGTGAGAATTAAATGAGATCTTATGAGTAAAATATTTATGAGTGCATGGGATGTGATCAGCCCTCAGAAATGGTTAAAATAATTATTATTACCGTTTGATTTTATTATCATTACTGTTTAGGTGACATGTTTAACCTTCCTAAGCCTCACCTTAAGCTTCATCATCTGTAACGTGGGGCTAAGTACAGCAACCTCATCAGTTAGCCACGAAGAACAAGGGCATAATATATGTAAGTCTCTTAGCGAATGCTGAGTGAAAAGCAGATGATGATGAAGACGATATGGTGGACCTTGCCTAAGGACACACAGAAATAAATGGTAGAGACGCTATTTCACCCAAGTCTGTCTGACCCCAAGCCTGAAACTTAAGTACAATGCTATATGGCTGCTTGCATTATCCTTAAGAAAAACCTGAATAATTAATTGCAAAGGCCAAGAAAGGGCCCTTTTAAGAGCAGACACAGAAAACCACATTAATGTGGCATTAACAAGAAACCCTGATTGACCTCATGGGGTTCTGAAGTAGCATCGGAAGTACCCTCCAGTGTATGAAAATCATGGTCCAGCAGCAGCACAGTGGCATTAAAAATGGGCTTTCCTACATGAGTAAAGTTAGCAGAACTGGCTTTGAAGCATCTCTACAATAGTAGGGGTGACTTTGTACTAGGGCCACCCAATTTTCCAGTCTATTCCGATTTTGACCCATGGCTCTAGACGAATTGTTCAGGGTCGGGGGGAGAAGCTAGCTGTCCTCTGAGTCACGGTGTAAGAGGGCTGGAGCTGCATTATTACGAAACCCTAACTCAATGAAACAACTGCCTGAATATACTAGTGATACTTACTTTTGAGATTTATAACGATCAATTGTAATATTATCCAGATGCCAGCTGGGGCCTCTCTGTCCTTTGTAGATCTAGAGGGGCCTGGTTTGAATCTTTCCAGTTCCACAGAGGATGAAAATCTGGTTTCCTTCCTCCTGTGTCCCTGTGAATTCCAGTGAGACTCCGACTTCTGCTTCTGGCTTTTGAATCCCGTGTGCCGCCTCTGACCCCCGATGGACACAGTCTCTGTCTCCACCCACAGAATAATTTTGTTCACCCAAGCATTTATGATTTGAGCCATCTGAACACATCGGGGCCATGCAATGTCCGGTTTCCCGCCACCTAGATGACCGTAGCCTCAATCCCAAGCCCCTGGTCCAGAGCAAGCCAAAGGCATCCCCTTGAATTTTCATAGCAGCTTAAAGATCACCTTTTGGAGCCCTTAATGGCCCCACTTATACCCCAAGTAGACCGTCCAAATATCTCTTCAAACAAATCCAGAGCAGTCGTAGTTTTACAGTGTGACCCTGCCTCCTATCCCCCAACCCTGGTCACAGGTAGGACGTGTGTTCCAATCAAATTTACTCCCCCAAGAATTTGGCCCTAGGCCTCCGAAAGTCAAGCCAGTCTCTCCTGAGTATTTGAATTGGTCGGGGGTGGAAGGCCAGGTCTGGGGAGGCCACGTTTGCCAACGCTGGTGAAAGCAGAGAAAGCCAGTGTGCAGAGAGGGAGGAGAAGGAAGGCTCCCTGGGAAGCCAGGAGAAGGCAGCTCAGAGCCCCCATGGAGACCAGGAGGGGACAAGATGCTGGCTTGTTGCTGACAGCTTTCCTGATACAGCTCTCATGAGCTCCAGCTGTACATTTTCTCTTTCTTGCCCTTGGGTTCCTTGAATGCTCTACTCTGCCCCACTTCCCCCTTTTTCATTTAAGTTAGTCTATATGGGTTTATGCTTCTTGTACTCCAAAGACCTTTGTATTTTTCTCCCTTCAGAAAAAAAGAGGGAGGTCTGAGAGCCATGAAAACTGAAGACTTAAGGCCTTCCTCAGTGAGAGAGGTGATACCGAGCTTTCCTTCCCAGATGGCCCTGACACAGGGAGCTCTTGGCCGAGAAGCTCAGCCTCTAAGCAGACAGCTCAGCTGCACTCCTGGCATTCCCTGAAGAGGGACAAGCGGTGATGAGGCTGAGGTCTTGTGAGCAGTCGCCTGGCCCTTAAGGACCCAGCTCTGAGCACATGCAGGCACTCTGTTCTCCACAGCACACATGGTACCAGCTTTAAGAGCTCATCTCATCTCATCACCGTCCCACTGGGACATGGGAAACGGGCCCCTTGTCCAAAAGGCATGTGAGCGCTGGATTCGGATTTCTAGGGGGCCACACTTTCCTGTGGGAGGAGAGGGAAGCTATTTCTCCTGGAAGAGGACATCCTTGCAGATATTCCAAGCACACAGGCCAAGCCCTGTGGCTGTCAGAGCTCAGCCAGGGTCGAGGGTGAGAAGGAACAAGCATCAGCACTTAAGTCCCTATAACACCTTCCCCAGAGCAACTGCAAAGGGGAAGGATTGAGGTCCTTAAAGTTGCACCAGAATAAAAAGCTAACGGGGGCTTCCCTGGTGGCGCAGTGGTTGAGAGTCCGCCTGCCGATGCAGGGGATGCGGGTTCGTGCCCTGGTCCGGGAGGATCCCACATGCCGCAGAGCGGCTGGGCCCGTGAGCCATGGCCGCTGAGCCTGCGCGTCCGGAGCCTGTGCTCCGCAACGGGAGAGGCCACGACAGTGAGAGGCCCGCAAAAAAAAAAAAAAAAAAAAGCTAACGGGTGACCCATGTGCTACCATATTCCATCTTGAGCTCATGGTGGACCATATGAACTGGCTTCTTCAGTGAGTCCACAGAAGGCCTCATTTCTTTTCAGCATGTGTTCCAGGCTGTCACTAGCAGAAAACTGAGGTGAATCTGAGCAATGCAACTTGCTGTCCCTGGTCTATTGTGAAAAGTGTTAAACTGGGCATCAGAAGACCAGCCAGATCTAGAACACTGACTATCTGGCTGGCTGTGCACAGTCTCCTGAGCACATGTCTCTCACGTGTATAAGGAAAGGCTCAGATCAAAGTGTCTCCAAGATCCCTCCAAGCTCTAAGTTCCCAGGATCCTAAGAGTGGGAAGAGAAATTTTAAATAATAGAATTGGTGGGAGTTGAAAAAAACTGTGCATAGTAAAACTCTACCCAACGTAGAAGAGATTCCAGAACAAGTACAATGAGTGAAGGAATTTAAAAAAAAAGAAAGAAAACAGAGTTCACTGGTAGGGAATAAAGAAGAACTCTGTGGCAGTCGTGGAAGCTGGTCCAAGGGTTATACAGAAGGAGAAGGAAGAACTTCCAAGCCAAACGTTAGACAGCAGGTCCGAGGCAGCTGGGCCTGGGAGGGAAAGGATGTCTCAACGGCGGGGGGCAGGAGGGAGTAGTATTAAAACAAAGTGACAAAGGCATTATAGTAAACAGAGGAGACTGAGGCTTATTTCTGCAAAGCCTGGGAATTCAATCGAGACGTCAGGAGAAAAACAATAGTTTCGTATCTCTAATTGTCTTTCAATTCTTATGTGGGAAACGGAGTAACAAAAATGTCAAGTCTTACTTTTATGTACTCAGAGCCCGATTGTCTCTGTTCTGTACCATGACAATTGCCTCCAGAGCAATTTCTTTCCTCAGCCCATCCTCTGCACCGAAGCCAAAGGAATGATTCTCAAGCGCACCATAAACTCCACTCACCTGCTTAAAAAACCCTTAATTCCCTCCTCTTCACCTTCTGCCATGATCCTTAGGGCCCTTCTGAATAAGCAAATCACCTTGCTTCCTTCTGGGAAGCTACGAGAGCCTTCCAAGCCCAAAGCCTCCTTCCCAGAGACCATCTTTTAAGTTCCTGTTTTATGCCATGCAAATCTACCTCTGGGTTTACAGCTACTCGGTCTGAGGAAGTGAGCCTGACCACAAGCAGCAGGGCAAAAGCCCATGCAGTTGTGTTCTAGACAAGTCCACTCACCATGTTAGAGCATGTTTTGGGGGGAATCTGAAAGTGAGAGGAAGAGGAGAGTGGACAGAAGTGGAGACGCACACAGGAGCAAAAGCAATAGGTAGAAGCCATGAGGCAGAAGCCAAGAGTAGGAGAGACCAGGAAGCGGTCTCTGAGAGGAGAGAAAGAATGATCTAAGTGGGAGCAGACACAGCAGAGAGAGGTCGGTGGTGCAGCCCTGAATTAGGGAGCAGTGGGCATTTGTATCCAAGGGAACATGTAGAAGGGCTGCTCTTGAGATCCCAGTATGACTATTAGAACAAAGTTTTTATTCTCTGTGTGGTCTCGTTGTTCAGCAGCTGAAAGGATGTCTTGTCTCTCTTACTTCCTAATGGATCCTTAAAATAATCTCCCATTAACTGAAGTAATGTGAGTAAATCTCTTTCCCTTACACACCGAAAAACAAAAAGAAAGAAAAAAAAATCTAACAAAGATAGCCTAACCAACAGGACAGACAACATGTTCAATGCCATCTCCTGCTTTAACGCTAAGCTCAAAGTCGGACTCTTCTCTGAAAGTTTCGTATTTGAGTAAATTATCTGGGCAAGGCAAGCAGGCTATCAGATGTTACACGGCTGAGTATGCAAAGCTTGGGTATATTTAAACATGATCAGGGTTTTGGAATAGAATCTGAATCCCTGATTTATTGCAGCAATGATTTGTCTAAAACACTGAAGGGTAGAAAAAGGTGGGATATGTGGTCTATTCAGGACTGGAGAGGGTAGGTAGCTGAGTAACAGAGGCTGATGTGAGATCAAGCTGAAAAGAGCAAGAATGCTATTCATCCTCAAATCTCTGCTTAGAGACTGAGTCTATTTGAAATGACAGCCCTAGTCCAGTTGTCTCTGCTTAGGGGAGCTCTTAGTGGCTTGGAAGCAGGATAAACAACAGCAGGTGTTTGCTTTCAAGGTAAGATTTAAGGAGGGATACAAGGAAGGTTAACAAGCACACACTAGTCATGGTGGTAAGAAGGGAAGAGACAAGATGGTAGGACAGAGGGAGAGCTCGCTCAAAACCCGTAGGGCCAAGGAATTGGGGTATGAGAGAGAAAACAAAGGTCAAAGCTCTGCCTGGGCTGACCTAGATGTGGCCTATGAAGGAATTATTCACTTTTAAGTAATTTTGCTAAGTGGCCACCTGAGGGCACTGTATCCTCTGTGCCTAGGAATCTTTCACTTTTTTCTCGCAAAGTAAATTTTCCTCAATTTGCTGAAGGATACACTTAATAATGTCTTAAGGAAGGGGACCCATGGAAGATGGGGGCCAAAGACAATCCTTCCCCTCATCTTTGCTCTTGAGCTAGATTAACGAATTAGCAAGACTGACCTCAATTCAAGTCCCTGGGTAGTTTCAAGGATTAAATAAAATAAGCTCATTTAAATCTATTTAGTGTTTAGTAGGGAATCAATGCATATGAGCTCCTTCCCATATACATACACACACAAACATACACTTTTGTCAAATACAGGAACAAGAGAAGGAACAGCAGGAAGAGTTACACCAACCCTTTCTCTCTCTAAAGGGGCCAGGACTCAGAAGTCCCACAGTGAAAGTAAGTACAACTGTGCTAGGCAATCATTGCAGAGAGCGAATTTCTGCTGCTCCTTCCACTGCGTGCTGCAGCTTGTACATAAAAGCCAGAGGGGATGCAGCGCAAACAGCTGGGAAATAAAGATGAAAGCAAAACTGTATCAGCGGGAAGAGACACACAAGCCCCTGAGAACGCGGCAGTGTCACGAAAGGCAATTTCAACAAGGTCACCTGCGTGGAATTCCTCGTCTCAGAGAGATTAGGCTCTTAACCTATTTCTGACTACCTTCTTCCGAGTCAAGCTGGGGAATGGGATAAGCGGCCCCTAGCTTGCACACTTTCACACTAAACTCCTGTCTATATAATGAAACAGAGCCACAAACAAAGGCATGCGTTATCCTAAAGGCTAACTGTGGAATTTTAGTTGGGCGAAAACAGGGTCCACTTCCCAGCGCCAGTGGAGCCTGTTGAGGCTTTTTTCCCCCGCTCCCGCCTCCCGTACGGCAGGTTTTGCGGCCTTATGCTGCCCTCTAGCGTCTTTTTCCGGTATGGTAACATGAGAAATACAAGCAAGGATCCTGAAGCAACCAATGTCACTTTGGCCCAGGACTAGTAAAACAAAACAAAACAAAAGTAAAGCTCTAACATAAAAGCAAAACCAAATTTTGTACTAAAATTCGAAAGTGAGTTAAATTTGGCCTCGACATAGACACTGCATTCATTCAGGGCTCTGCAACTCAGCATCTAGATTAGTGAGTGCCCTTTAAAAATGCAGACGACCTGGCCTTCCCTGCAGTCATTCTCAAATGATCCCTGCCTCAGTCTGTCTGAGGGGGTTGCGGAAATTTGCACCTCAAGAACCCCATCATAGGACTCTGATGTAGTTAAACAGATTGACCTCACTCTGAGAAGAACTAAAGATTATGGCAGTGACCTTACACAGAGTGTAGAATAAATCTGATAATTTTAATTCAATAAGGGCCAAAAAATACATAAAATAAAACCATTGTCCAAATTCGGTCACCTCTCATTGTTTCTGCATTGAGAGTGGCTGAATCCTACATGACTAGCATACAAAGGAGACTGCTGTTAAATTCAGAGTGAAGAGTTCCTGTCTGTGGTCTCCTGTCTCATTAAGCTCCCCTAATTCCAGGGGCCGGCATCCAGGTGGGAAGGAGAAACAATGCCTCATCGCGCTTACTCATCCTTCAGGTATCTCTGAAACAATCCTTCCTCTAATATTCTACCTGGTGACGCCACATTCTTTTCAATGTCCTGATGTGTCTCCAGGGAATCCTGTTCTCTGTCCTGTCAATGTTCCCTCGGTGTCAGTCTTCTCCTTGGGACAGAAAGCTTCTTGTTACAGGAAGCCTGCCGCCCTCTTCGCACCTGTGCTCTCCACTCTGAGCACAGCGTCAGCGCTCAGTAAACACTCCTTATCTGACCAAGGCCCCTGGACCCACACACCAAAAGGCGGTGCTTGTGGAAGCTGAGAGATGTCCACCCCAGGACCATGCTCTCTTCTCAGGCTCCCTCGAGTTGGGGACACACATGGCAAGGGGGCTTCTTGGGGTTATTGTTGTCATTGGATCACACATCCAACTGATGAGTTCACAGCTTTGACTTTTAATGTTTAAGTTTAAAAACAATTGTTTTTGATGTGGACCATTTTTAAAGTCCTTACTGAATTTGTTACAATGTTGCTTCTGTTTCATGTTTTTTGGTTTTTTTGGCCATGAGGCATGTGGGATCTTAGCTCCCCAACCAGGGGTCAGATACGCACCCCCTGCATTGGAAGGTGAAGTCTTAACCACTGGACCACCAGGGAAGTCCCGAGTTTTAATTTTAGGAACTTGCTCTCACCTTATGGCGTGGTCTGGTTAAGTCTGTAAACAGGAAGGAACTTCACAAGGTAGAGGGGGATAGTCATTAGTATAGAATCTCTTTATACATCTGGAAATGTACCTCAAATTTAAATTGTGCTATTTTTTTAAACACAAATGTACTCAGTCAGAATTCAATACTTAGATCTTAATATTATATAAAACGCTATTTTCAATTCATAGTTTTAGTTTTTTATCATGGATAAAGCCCTTCTTATATTCAAAATCCTGAAACACTCAACGTTTTAACAAAAATCAGCTCTGAGGGTTTCTTAGGTTTGTAAAGGTCCCCTCCACCACCAGAAAGAATCCCATACCATGTCCTCCAATCACCCTCACTTCAATTTTTTAAGGAACAATAGGCAAATATTTACTTCTTAGGAGACAGCGCCCTAATTGTCCAATGAGATGCCCACTGCCTGGTACTGCCTCTCTGTTCCCTCAGTGAGGAGGTCTGTGCATGTCACATACTTCAATCAAGCAGGAACTGCCTCTTTTCTAGACATTTTAGTGTCCCCCCCTAGTGTTCAGGGTTTCTAGGGAAGCTCATTTATGCTTACTGAGGTCTCTCCCTACACAAACAGGACATTTTGCTTTAGCTTTGGTGGTTGGCATGGCCAGCACACGACTGTCACAATCTCTCCCTTTCCTTGACAATTACCACCTGAGCCCGCTGTGCAAAACAGGGGCACCCACGAAACAGGGACAGAAAATGCCCTCCATTCACTTCAGTCAGAGAGAAGAAAGAGGTGTAGACTGTAAAACAGCATTTCCTTTGAATTTCATTCTACTTTGTGAGCTAAGCTATTAGATTTGTAGGTACAAACAGGCTCTCTTTGAAGTTAACAAGAGGCCCACTCTGAGAAGGGAGACAGCCATCACCACACATTTTATGTGTTAGACAAATATAGTACTGGGATTGTAAATATATTCTGCAATTACAGAAAGTGAAACCCTTTTCTGTCTTCTTTCACCTTACTCACAGCTTTTTTTTCTCTAGAAAGAATTCTGTTGGGTTTTCTCTTTCCAGTCCCCTAACTCCCCTATGTATTTATCTTTTAAATCAAAGGGAAAGATCCCATCAGTACAAATGAACAGCTCTTGCCAAGCAAAAATGATGACCATGATGATCCCTGCAGGGCTTTGGAATGCACCCAGGCAGTGCAGAAGGAGCAACGGAGGGGCCATGTGTCAGAACTGGGGTTACGATTTGCTCTGCTGAAGTAGTTGTTTTAACCCTGGGCAAGCCATTCAAAGCTCAGATTTCCTACACTCACAACGAAGTGCTAATAACATCTTGTCCAATGCTTCTTGTTGTGTTAAGTGAGATGGATATATGGACATGCTCTTAGCGAATCACAAAGACCCATTCAAATAGAAACTTCTGTTATTTTCCATTATTGACAGATTTTCTAAGTATTTTGTCTTGCTCACTTGAGAAATCAAGTATCAATAAGGAAGGAAATGTAAAGCAATTATACTCCAGTAAAGATGTTTAAAAAAAAAATAAGGAAGGAAAACGTCTGTTAAGACTTCCTTAGCAGCGGGTGAAAGAACATTCCCATTGGTGTTTGTGGGTGTTGGGAGGGGTTCACCATTGGAGACACAGGGTATAAGCCAGCCTCAGACCCCTGTTGGTGAGAGGCTCCGTAAGTATCTAGGAAACCTCACCAAGAAGAGAAAACTAATAAGCTCTAGAAGAAACTCAGTAGGTATCTGGCTACCTTGACTCCAAATCAACTAAAAGCTGTTGGGACTAAAGAAACTTGCAAACGCCTACTTTTCTTTATAATATCAAGACTAGGATAGGTTCTTCTCACTCCTTAAATTTTAATCATGCATGCATTCTTAGGTATTGCATTTTTGAGCTGCTATTAAAAAGATGTGTTTCTGCCACATTAAAGGGGGAGCAGAGGCTTGTGTGTTGTATTATTAATTACATGTTGGAGATGAAATTCTGGTCAGTCTTTGCACAAGGTACCCACACCCCGCGCCCCCTCCCCCCACCGCCAAAGCAAAGGATGTACCACACGAGCACAAACCATATGGGCTCCTGCCTGCTGCTCCGACTCCGTGCACTTACTCTTAAGGTCCAAGTTCCTGGCTCCCGCTGTGATTTGCGTTGTGATTTTCGTGTCAATCTTTACAGTGTGGAGGTTGCTGGTGTCCCTTGATATCATCACGTTGTGCCACTGATTGTCATTGAGAGGTTTATTTGAGCTCCCTTTGATGAGGTTAGCACCATTTCCCAAATCAAACACGTAATGTAAGTACCTGGGAAAAAAGGGAAGGTGGAAAAGTGTCATCACTTTTTGAATTCGATGGAGTCAAACTGCTTATTACAAACAGAGATCTCTTCTTCAGGTGGTTGCATCCTTGCTAGAAGTCATGAGAGTGAGTTGTGCAGAAGCTCAACTGACAAGAGGGTAAGAAACACTACTCTGTTTCAGCAAGGAGGATTATTCATTGTCTTCAATACAGGAAATAGTGAAAATATTTTTAAAATTGTGGTCCACACTCCACTTCATCGCTGTGGAAGATAAATATCTGTCACTACTCATTCCCTATTTCCACCACTCTCTCCATCCTTTGCCAACCACACAGAACTGGCGATTCTCAGCTTCCTGCACTTGTTTCCTGCCATCTTGAATGCCCATTTCTCTATTGGAAATGTGCACTCATCCTTCAAGACCAGCTCAGGTAGCCACTCCCGGACTCATAGGTTTTCCTAATTTTGCTAAATAATCTCCTGAACCTTTGCCCAAGATCGTATTAGGAAACTTCCTAGTGCTTTTCTGCTAAATTTATGTGTTCACCTGTATCCCCTCTGGTGGTGTGCATCTGTGTGCCTTGGGGTTGGTGGAATCTGAAGTGTGCACAGGAGTGGCAAGGAATGTATATATATATATATATATATGTAAACTAGCGTGTGGCATATTATCTAGCCAATTGTAAGTGTGCAATGATATTCACCGACTGAATGAATAAATACCTAAATCAGTTAAAAGATACCAAATGTTCATCACAGTTTCAAGGAAATGTCATAAAAATCTTTCTAAATTCTTCAAGAAACTCTGACATAGAATTAAGCCTCAATTAAATGGGATTTTGTGGAGTTGAAGTAATCTGCTTGCATGAATTAGCTATTTAATTTAGCTATTTAACTTAGCCGACAAGTGTAGAAATTCTTTTGTGGAATTACCATGTGCGTAGTAAAGATACCCACATTTGAAGAGTAAGACTTATGGAATGCCTACAGTAAATTAAAACTCGACGCTATTTGCACCTTATGTATGGAAATGTAGATATAAAAAACTGTACTGAATCCCTATTAACTTTATAAGATACCTAAAAAGTGGTTTAAACAAATGCATTATTTGCAAACCACCCTCCCTGCCCACCACCTTCTGTTTAATGTATAATTGTGGAACTTGAGGTTCATTTTCATAAAGCTCTGTTTGTCATTGAACGGACCTGTACTTACCCTTTAACTAATTCAACCACAATAAAGTCATTTCCATCCCCACTGTTATACAGAATTAGTCCATCTAGGGATGTTGTCTTGAACTGGAAAAAAAGATGCATAGAAGTGTAGGCTTGCAACGTAGCTAAGGCAACATAGCTCGATTTGGTCTTGAAGGTGACAGGGTCTGCTATGATGTTCCTGAAGCCAAACCTGGCATTGAGCTCACAATAATCTATGTCGCCATTTTTACACAAGTCAATGTATGCCATTCCATTAAATGTCAGGCTCTGCAGGTGTCCAATGAAGTTGGAGGGAACAGAAGACAGATACCGGCGTTCCGTGATGATGCCAGTCTCTATGTTATGAAACTCCAGCCTCGTATGATCCCCTGCCATTTGACCTAAAAGAGAAGATGGTGTATTATTATTTTCTGCATCTGAAGGGCACTTTCAACTTTAGACTTCCATAGCAAAATCACATTTTAAAATGCAAGGATCTACAGACCTCCTTGATATTCAGTTATGTATAGTAAACATGAGAAATGACCTTACATGGTGAGGCTGAATTACTTAATAAAACTTTCTTAGGTCAAGTTTTAATCTCTGTCCAAATTTTAGTCTTAACAAAAATGATCCTCATTAACTAAAGTTGCAGAATTTTTTAAAACTAGAAGAAAGAATAAAGGAAGGAAAAACTGAAGAAAGGAAGAGAGAAAGGGTAAGAGGAAGAAGAGAGAGAAAGGAAAAGGAAGGGAGGAAGGAAGGGAGGGAGGGAGGGAGGGAGGGAGGGAGGGAGGGAGGGAGGAAGGAAGGGAGGGAATGGAGGAGGATTAGGGGCAATGACTATCCTAAATCATCCCAGTAGAAAGTGATACATCCCAGCTCCATGGTGGTGTGATGTTTGTCTTTATAAAGAATGTTCTTCGGGGCTTCCCTGGTGGCGCAGTGGTTGAGAATCTGCCTGCTAATGTAGGGGACACGGGTTTAAACGCTGGTCTGGGAGGATCCCACATGTCGCGGAGCAACTGGGCCCGTGAGCCACAACTACTGAGCCTGTGCGTCTGGAGCCTGTGCTCCGCAACAAGAGAGGCCGCAATAGTGAGAGGCCCACGCAACGCGATGAAGAGTGGCCCCCGCTTGCCACAACTAGAGAAAGCCCTCGCACAGAGACGAAGACCCAACACAGCAAAAATAAATAAATAAATTAATTAATAAACTCCTATCCCCAACATCTTCTTTAAAACACACACACACACACACACACACACAAAAACAAACGCATATGCCCTTTAAAAAAAAAAAAAGTATGTTCTTCAAGAAAAACAAAAAGTAACTGTATATTTTCCTATATCAATAGAAATAATGAAGAGCTGCTGACTATTCTTCCAATTACGAACCATGAAAATGTGTTTGAAGTTAAATATGTACTTTTCACATTCTCTTTTCTATATTGAATAATTCCGTCTTTCCTAGACCTAGTCTCCCAATCACGAAGAATTCCTGTTGATCTCTTCTGGCCCTCTGCCATTTTCCTTGCACTTAGGTTTTGGATACCTAAATTGAGCACAACATACCAGTTCAAGGCATGTCCAATTTTAAGAATACCAGTAAAATTATTCCACATTACCACAAGGTATACTCTTCTATTAAACACCCTAGTGTGAAGCTTGGTTGCCAATTTATTTAGTGATTCACTCTTCAACTCAACCCCATCCCTGTTCATCCTGCCATATTTCTCTGCCAACCCCATTAAAAGCCTACTTAGTCCCGTCCCTACCTCCAGAGTGATCATTGTACCTACCTGCAAAGTTGAAGTCAAAATTAAAAAAGATGTGAACTTGCTTTCTAAAGCACAGCGGTAAAGTACTCTTATCATTGCTAGTGATTTGCTCCTTGCATCTTGTTCTTGTCTAATTAAACTCAATCACTTTCTTCAGAAACTCAAAAAGGTCATTTAAATTGCAGTCAAGTTCTTCCAGGTGTTAGCTTCACTACTCAGTTTGGCGTAATTGGAAATTTTATCGAGCTTTCCCTATCCCATCATCCCTGATATTAATGAAAATATGAATTAGAGCCAATCCCAGTCTCAGCCCTGGGAAGATGCACTGAACCTTCTTCCCAGGTGTAATAAAGATTGAACACCCCCCTTTGTGGGCCTCCTTCAACCAGTCTGACAGATTTCCATTTCTTTAGAAAAAAACAATAAAATACTAGGTGGCATTTGAAAGGAAATGCCTGTAATTAAATCATAAAAGGCATACTTTTTGATGCACAAGAAAAATTGCCCGCATACTTAATTGATTTTGATGTTAACAAACTCATTGGTATAAAAAACTCTCCCCTGAGCTGTACTTAATGCTCCTTAATTTCCATACCTCTTTACTAGTCCTTGATCCTGACAACGGCAGTCCTGTCATCCCTTGGCATGTTCCCTTTTCAGTTATTAGTTTGTTCTGATTCCTTCTCTGCAAATGTGTTTTTATTTTTAATACAAAAAAGAGCACTGTAAACAGTTGTCTCTCCTCCTTCCTCCCCACTATACCTCCTTCTTGTCTATCCCAAGCAAAAATACTGTTAAATCCTTAGCAATTCTGGTTTCTCATATGACATCACTTTTCTCCCCTTCTTCAGTTCTTTTGTTCAGTGACCTCAATACTAGTCTGTGTGGAACTACCTCTTGGGTAGCAAATAAAATTAGCCTTTAATAATTTTCAAATATAAAACACTAGAGACACCAGTAACACTGAATTAACAAGCTAAATAGAATGAAGAATATGCAAAGCTGAAAAGAATTACTTGGGCTTTTCTATCTCCTTGAGTTATTTTATCTTTTTCATTATATTAAAATCTGAGTCTTAACTTGGTGAATCCACCCTGCTCCTGAAACGGTCATGTTTTCTTCTTAAAAGCTACATTAATGAACCAATTGACAGTACGAGAATATCCAGAAAAAATATTTCTAATACTTGAAATTAAATATGACTCCCAATTGTCCAGTTCTTGGCAGCTCTGAAATAGGGAAGCACATTTTGTTCAGCAGAACTGAGAAAGAAGTTCAGTGATAAAAATAACACGTATTGTCTGTTTTCTTTTCTCAAAGGAATAGAATATGTATGCAGAGCATACATAATAAAAAAGTAGTAAAAAAGCATTGGAGCAGCCATGGCCCAATTACAAGAAAAATCATTATGGCCCATGTTCAAGAGCCTATTCTCCCCTTAATAAGCATATATAAATTGCATTGACACTAATGGCAGATATGTTTGCTCATGAAGGAGAATGAGCACCTAAAAGCCATTATCCACTGCCTAAGAAAACATTTACTGCTGCCTTTTAAAAATCCTTTTTTCCTCAAAATTTATTCCCATGTTTAATCCTCAGTTGGCAATGTAGCCACCTCTACTATTGTATACATATATCGACTAAGAAAAAATAAAGGACAATGAAGGAGAAATATTTTTAAGGCTCCACTCGTTAAAAAAATGCAGCATCTTCCCTAGAGATTTACTGGAAAAGGAGAATTTGAGATTAACAGAATGCCTCTGCTCAGTGTCTGAGGCATCCAGATTGATGATAATCTCCAATAAGAAACAACCACCTGGGTGGTGTGTTTGCACAGAAATCTCAATTTCTAAATCAAATCTTTCTACCAAAACAGATAGTAAGATTATAGGCTGAGCCTTGCTCTGAGTTGGGTTAAATTTCTGCTGCAGAAGAAAATGACCACCCCTCCCCAGCCTTAGATCCACTTGTTAATTCACTGAAAAGTTATTGAAAGTTACTGAGTGTGTAGTATACGTATAAGGCAGGTGCTGTATTAGGCAATTAAGAAATAATGTTGACAGAAGCAGACTTAGCTCCTGTTTCCACAAAATTCATGGCCTATTGGGCTAAGGCAGACAAAACCAGGTAAGAAAATAATTAACTATATGATGATAAAACTCAGAAAATGTCAAGAATTTGATGAACAGCATGCTGGGTTGGTAAATATGGAATGCGGGCAAGTACCTGAGTGGATATTTAAGTTAAATTTGAAGAACTAAAAGGAGAAAGCCATGCTAAGAACTGGAGAAAAGGAAGGGGGAGGTGGATTCCAGGAAGGAGAGACAGATGAACAGAGGCTCTCAGGTGAGAAAAACCCAGAGAGTGTGGCTGGAGAGTCATGAGTAAGTGAGGTTAGTGCTCAGATGAGATGGGAAGATGAGTCAGGGGTCAGATGTCACAGTGCCTCCTGATTCTATTAGGAGCTACTGAAGGCTTTTAGGCAGACATAAGACATGAGTCTCTCTGTATGTGTGTGTGTGTGTGTGTGTGTGTGTGTGTGTGTGTGTGTGTGTGTGTGTGTGTGTGTGTGTGTGCATTTGATCTCTCTGTTGTGGATATAATAGATTGCAGACAATACGAAGTAGAGTGTTTATAGAAGAAATGGAAAAAATGGACAAAATAAGATAGTGTCACCAATATAATTGCAGGATTTATTAATAATGTACAGAATGATGGAGAAGGGGGAAATAATGCTGGTCCCAGCTTCCAGGCTTGGGTAATTGGATATGCAGTGAATAGTGTTCAACAGAGGACACACACACTAACATACACACACACACAGAACACACAACTCCAGATATTTTAGACAGACTAGGTGATATGTTGAAACCCAAGGACTCCCTACTTAGGGATCCCATACAGTGTGTAGAACATTTTCTCATCTGAGTTCTGGGAAATCTCTTCTTGGGCTTCTTTGCTGGCAACTGCTTACCCTCATGAGCCTCGGTGAGGTTCAGACATTCCCAGGAATGACCTGAGTATGTACTGTCCTGTATTCAACAAATACTTGACTTAACGGTATATATAACTCTGGTTTAAAGATGTGGTCAAATGTAGGACTTCGCATGAAGAGTTTCCAGCAATTTCCTTTAAAATTTTTTCTTGTTCAGTGATTTCTGAACTTGCTGTAAAATTTAATAAGAAATGTCTATTGCTTTCCTGATTCATGGCTGGCTTCATGTGGCCACTAGAGTGTTTGAAAAAGTCTCATTCCAACCTGAAGCCTCAATGGCAAGGTTCCACTGCATCTTTGGAAACCTTTTTTATGCTATATAACTCAAGGCTGACTTTTTATTCTTATGAATTATTGACTTTCATGAGATCTTTGGCAAAACATAATTTCCCAAATATGAGTCACCCTGATGACAATTACTGTGAGAAACAAAACATTGTCTTTAGTTCTGAGAAGCAAGATGCTGGGAGCTGGGGGAACAGAAGAGGTGTGGTGGAGGAGTGGGGGGAGAATATGCATAATTGGTGTGAACCGTCAACGTTTACTCAGGTTATATGCCCATTCATCTTTGAACTCTGAGAAACAGCAAGTTGGTTTCCACAACTGAAAAAACTTTCAACTCCTACACAAGGGAGAGGGGACAGAATATAATTTCTGCTCTAAGGCCTTGGCAGTTTTGAGAAAGAGTAAATGGCAGGCTAATTTACTGAAATGCTGGTTTATATTGTGTTCTCCCTTCAGTTCTAAGAAGCTAGCCAAGTCCCTTGTAGCACTTTGCCTCAAAGGCTTTTACTCGGCAGAAAGTGGAAGGCAACTCTCTGGAAAACAACACCTTTTCTAATCTTTTCTGAAGGCCTAGTTTGCAAGGTGTTCAAGAAAGGAAAAAGTAACGAGCAGAACACATTCGAGGGCTGAACTAGATGAGGCAATTACCACTGACTAGGAGACAGAGATGAACATCGGTGGGATTTAGCAGTACTGAGTGTCAGCACCCTGCTCTCTGGTCAGGTTCAGGGTTTCAGAGAGAACTGATGAGGTAAACCTCGGCGGACTGAACCACAGCTCTTCAGCGACAGGAGTCAGCAAAGACCCTTCGCCTCCCCTAGGACAGGAGCAACAGGCTTCTTATCGCTTAAAGGACAAACTTGGAGAACTGTCTTTTTTGGTGAGAACCAGTGAAGACAGAAGCCAACAGGAGCTTCTGCATGATCCAGGGTGTGGGTGGGAGTGGGGGTGACGGCACATGACTGATTAAATATCCTGTAACCCTAGAAGAAAGGCCTCCTAATTTTAATAATTAGGAGGCCTTTATTTAATAATTAGGAAAGGCCTAATTAGGCCTCCTAAAAATTAGGAGGCCTAATTTAATAATTAGGAAAGACTCCTAATTTTAATAATACCTCCTGGAAAAAAAAATCTGTTAAACAAATGTGTTTGTCATCCAAATTGGGCAAGTTTGAAAGGGAATTCCTTCTCTTTCGGATCATAAGCGAAACCTTACCAATGGCCTATGGATTCCTAATGAAGTCTTAGGTGCCAGAGTTTCCCAGTATTAACCAGCCAAGGAGACACGGGTGACTTCACCGTGAAGAAACAGTATATGCTCAGTATATGCAGAAGAGTGGAAACATGTGACATTAGCTTAGGAATGATCCCCCAACAGAGTCAATTCTCTCTGAGTTCTCCTTTGAATCCACCACTTATTTGTTCCTATATCGATAAGCCAACTACATCCATATAAGTATCTGTTAACTCTGCTTCCTAACATTATGATTGCTGGTGAGAGATAAATGCACAACCATTTAAGTAACAAAGGAATGATGTATTCACTGGAAGTTGAAGAAAGCAACTGACTAATATAGAATATAACTATTCATTTAGAAGTTTGGTAGGAATCTATGCGATTGAAAAGATACATCTTAAATTTTAATGAAAATTAGATGGTAATTCATCTAGGGAACATTTCTGTTACAATGATCATTTTCATACTCTATTCATCACTTCCTAATTCACAACGTGTTGCACTGATTTTAAAAGCATGCTAACATTCTACACATGACTGTAATTAAATACATAAGAATGGGAGGGAAAAAACGAAGCTGAAATAAATAAAACTAATTGTATTTCAAATGACTACTATAACTACAGTAAAGGGAAAGGAAGGAAGGAAAAGGAAAGGAAAAAACGAAGAAAGGAACTAATCAAAGTTATTTATCAACTTAGCTTTTGACCATACACATTAAATCTTAGGCAGTAAGGACTGAGAAGAATCGCAAACTAATAGTGAATTGTTTTCAGTCCGTAGTAGTCGTGGTAGTGTGGGCAATTTAAAGCAATTCTGAAACTATTGTAGATGTTTGACTGGATGGAGCAAATGAGAAAATGACATCACTGGGAGCCAAGATTCCACCTTGGAAGAAGGGATATGAAAACATGGAATGGGGGAGTCAAGAAACAATGCTGTAGATATGGAGGTGCTAGTGTGAACCCATGCTTTCTAAAATACGTGTATATGCATTTTATGTGAACGTGTAATTGATATGTATGTATGTACATCCAGAAAGTGAAGAAGTGCTAGAAAAAATGTTGGAGTGGAGGCATGTCACAAGATCCTAGAGGCCAACTTCATGGGATTCATAGTGGCCCAAACAGGGACATTTTAAGCACCAAAATAATTAAGTGAAGTAATTATAAACTACTTGAAAATATAGAAACTTGTGGGTCTATACCAATAAGAAAGGAAGGAAGGAAGGAAGGAAAGAGGAAGATGGTGAGAGAAGGAGGAAAAGAAAAAGAAAAGAAGAAAGGGAAAGAAAGAAAAAGAAAGAATGAAGGGATAGCTCTTGTATATAGTAGAATACTAAGTGCTGACTCTAAATGTGGGAAGAGAGATGGAGTTTGAAAATAATCACTTGTAACTACTGTGTTAAAGACTGGATCAGGTAAAATCTTCAGTGGATGATACATCTAGGGCAAATTTTTGATGAAGTACAGATATTTTCATTGTCTTAACATGTCTCTCCACAGTTTATTAGTTGTAAGGGAGAAAAACGTACTGTTCAGTGGAGAAACTGGGCAACATGCTGACCAAGCATTAAAATCATGAGTCAAGGACATGGACATCATTTCCCTCCAGATGGGATACTGTAAGAAGACCACACAATCAACAATGTATTTCATCCAAGAATGCAAAACGTGAATATAATCATGGCGAAACATCAGATAAGCCCAAAAAGTGACTTTACATTGATAAAAGGTCGGAGGACTATATATCTTTTTAATTTATCAATGTCATCAAAGACAAAGAAAGTCTAAGGTAATGTTTTCCATTAAAGGGGGCTAAAGAGACGTGAAAACAAAATGCAATGTCTGGCCCTAGACTGAATGCTCTGATGGAAGCAAAAATGCTACAAAAGACAACACTGGGTCAACTGACAAACAGGGAATATGGATGAGAGAACAGATAAAACTATAAAGCAGAAATTAACACACCATTGTAAAGCAATTATATTCCAATAAAGATGTTAAAAAAATATTGTATCAATGCCAAATTTACTGAAGTTGGTGACTCTCTGTTCTGTAAAGGGATATCCCTATTTTTAGAAAATGCACACTGAAGTATTTAGAATGAAGGGCTATTAAGTATATAACTTATCCTCAGTTGGTTAAGAAAAAAATGAGAGAGTGAAAATGTCAAAGCAAATGGGACAACACGCTCACCACAGTAAAAGTATATCAGTGTTCTTTGTACTTTTTTAATTTTGAATTTTTTTGTAAATTTGAAATTATTTCTAAACGAAACTTTAAAAAAATGTGTTGCACCAGTCTTTTGTTTCTATACCTTCTTCATTCACTGTAGTACAGGACTTTACTACTTTACATCCTGAAGTAGTTAGTACATTGCACAGGATTCATTTGCTCAAAAAATATTCTCTTAGCTTACTTTCCAGCTTAAATGCAGCAACTTCCAACTGCCTGAAAACCCATGAAATATGAATTCCTTCATTCAGAGCACTGATCTATTGGCCCCCAAAGGCCATTCTAGCCATGTCAACCGTGCTATGGTTACATGAAACAAAACAAACCTTCTCTGTTCCCTGAACATAAGTCTGTCTAGCCCCATCTAAGCCATACTTCCCTGTGTGGAATGCTCTCCCAGATACTTTTATCTTCTGTATTATCCTTTCTTTACAGCCTAGTTCAGATATTATCTATTGCTTTAAGCTATTCCTGAAACCTTTAAGCTCTTCTGAACCCCAAGAACATGAATTGTTTACTCAACCGTTTAGTACATTACATGCTACCCTACATGATCGGTCGTCATGTGATTTTGATATGTGTATATATTATCCTCATAAAATCATGTTATGTCCGGGAATGTATTCATCATAGAGTCATACATATATTAGGATATTAATAAATATAAATAAATGAACCATGAGTCAAAAAGCAAACAAATTTTTAGAAGTTAACAAATAAACAAAATTAAAAAATAAAACTAGGTGCTCTCTCAGTTCTGGTTAACAATGGCATTTCAAAGAAACATACGTCACTTAACCTCTTTGAACCTCAGCTTCCTCATCTATAAAGTGAGAATGTATATACCCTATCTACTTCATAGGGCTGTGTGAGATTTGAGACAAACTTAAGGGACTGAAGAATGTTCTACTGCGATTCTCACATGTCCTTGTCCCTGGCAGTTACTTCTTCCCAACGTCTTGCACATGACCTTAGACCTTGTTAATTTCTACCCCTTTTGATAAAACCGAGATTGTCCAAAGAGCGGATGCTAATCTACAGAAACAATTCATTCTTCTTCCAAGAACTGCCTTTAACCAAAACTAGCTGAACTTCAGCTAACACTCCTGCCAAAGCCCTATAAATATTCTGCCTTCCTTCTCTAAGTTCCCAGTTTCTTTAGAGACTTCTCCTGTTGGCAATGTTGAATAAAGGCTTATGCTAATGGCTCCCTGGTTGATTTCCTTCCTGGGAGAATAAAATGACATAACATAGCAGTGGTTTTTAAATGCCAATCCATGGACAAGCTGCATTAGAGTTCTTCTGAGAGGTTTTAAGAAAAACAAATAACAATGATGAGCTCCTCCCACACTTTCTGTGGTGTCTGGTCAGGAATTGGTCCTTCTAAAGCTCTTCAGATAATTCTGAAACAAAGCAAGGTTGCCCCATGTGTAGAAAAAAGTTTTGGAAAGCCATAAAGGGCTAATGAAATACAACCCGGTAAGAGATCTGTGGGTTGGTAGTTTGCTTCATTTGAACTCAGGAATGATTCTCTTAAAAGTTAAAATCCCATACATGATATTTCTACATTGATACAATCACCTGATCTCTGAGTATGGAAACCCCCTTGAGACTGAATGTAGAACAGACACTTCTCTGCTGCACAAGGACTGTCTTGTGCCTTGTACTAAAATAATTAACAGGGAGATAGTCTCTAAAAAAGAAAAAGGAGCTAATATCCCAGCGGGTCATGTGCTGGAAGTTATTTTCAGCAGAGAGAATAAAGGGGCACCGATTCCTCTTTCATTCGGTTTGCCTGTGTCTCCGGGACGCACCTGTATGTGACTCACCTCAGTCAGGAAATCTACAAATCAGGGATTGAACTTGACATTCTTAACATTAGAATTTAACCAACGGAGCTAAATGGCCCCAAATGATCTATTATAGCTTAAAATAAAAAGCAGTTCACCTGACAGAATGCCAGCATATCTATCAATATACCCAGAAGCTAAAAAGTATAACTTGCTGCTGTTCATTGCCTAAATATATAAGAAACAAAGAAATTGAACAGAAATTGGCCTCCAAACAATAATTTCAATATTTTATAAAGCCCTAAGATATTTATCAAGCCATAAAATTAAAATATAACTTCTTTTTGCATTATTAAATGAAAAAGAACATGACAAAAATTGTTGCTCATTTGAGATAAAAAACACTTAACATGCTGCTTATTAAATGTACTTGTTGCTGGAAGAACTGGAATAAGAAATGAACTGTGTGTATCAGCTTCAAGCTGTTCACTTGGTTTTCAAAGTCAACTGCAAGAAACAGGAAAGTCTAAAGCTTCAACAAGGCAAAGGTGATGGGGCTTTACCTGTCATGGCCTGTTGATCATCCACCGTTAACTTTAAACTTTTTCCTCGACGAACCACACGCACTGTGTGCCATTCGTTATCATTGAGGTTATAGCCGGCAAAAAGGGTCTCGGGACCTTTGCCTGTAGAATATGCCAAACAGTCATTATGGACACTCAGAATCAGTCAAGCAAACGAACCTCACAGAGAGTGAGAGAAAGAGACAGAGGAAGGGGGGAAGTGAGGGAGAGGGAGGAGAGAGAAGAGAGAAAGAGGAGAGAAAAAGGAGACAGAGAGAGGAGAGACTGGCTGGATCAATTCTCAAGCCCATTAGAGTCATAGCAAGCAAGGAAAATTACGTTAACAGACATTCAGCTGTAACACTTTAAGAAGGATCTTTTAACGTTACACATTGATCAAAGACAAACAAATTCACCTGTTGTTATAAATAGGCACAGTCAATACAGCACTGGGAAGCCTCCTAAAACTGCACACTTTTCCCTCCCTCAGGAATTCTCTGACTTTGCCTTATCACTTTCTTGCTAATGAAGTAGCTAGCAGTCATGAAACCTCTGACCTTGGGGAGGTCATCAGCTCACCATTTTCAGTCAATGGCACCTGGCTGATTAGACTGGCAAGGAAGCAGCTCTGGGTACGAGACTATGTGACGGCTGCTCTTCGCTCCTACATCATGTACCTCCAATGTTCACCAGCTTCTTAAATGTATGGAATGTTGTGTCTGAGAACTAAGTCTGGTGGAGGCACAGACAGTGGGTACAGGTAAAAGAATGGACTCTTAGGAGGTG
This sequence comes from Grampus griseus, assembly GCF_964374135.1. Classification (NCBI taxonomy): domain Eukaryota; kingdom Metazoa; phylum Chordata; class Mammalia; order Artiodactyla; family Delphinidae; genus Grampus; species Grampus griseus. The sequence goes on from NC_139009.1 coordinate 41,060,198, forward strand.
AAGAAAGTGAAAAAAACACTGCCAATAAAGGGCCGAGTGTTGAGTGGGAGGGAAGAAAAAACAAATGAGATTAAGTAGCAGTACAGGGAAGTGATGCCCAGCTAAGGACCAAAGGAAAGAGGACAAGAAGTGTAACCTACTGGGAAAGCAACCGCGAGTGAACCCATGTAAACCTGTGCAAGTTGAATTTAAATTGGCTTAGGACAGAGAGGTTATTTCAGGAGGTATTTTGAAATTATTGAAATGACAAAGTTAGACAAATGTCTCTCTTCCACATAAAAATGAAGGGAAAAAAGAGCTTTCAATAGAACTGGAATTTTTTTTTTTTTTTTTTTTTTTTTTTTTGCGGTACGTGGGCCTCCCACTGCCGTGGCCTCTCCCATTGCAGAGCACAGGCTCCGGATGCGCAGCCCCAGCGGCCATGGCTCACAGGCCCAGCCGCTCCGCAGCATGTGGGATCTTCCCGGACCGGGGCACGAACCCGTGTCCCCTGCATCAGCAGGCGGACTCTCAAACACTGCGCCACCAGGGAAGCCCAAGAACTGGAAATTTTTTATTAAAAAATAAGCATTGTCAATAATCTGATATTATGATTCATTTAAAAAATCATGAAAATTTTTAATGATACATTTTTTGGTGATAGACTTTGCCCTGTTTTTTAGGTACTGACATTTCTATATTTATACTAAAATAACTAAAGACATGACACTGAGTTGAGTTATATGACTTTCAACTAACTCAGGATCAGGATAGAGTTCATAATTTCTTCCACCAAATTCTATCAGCCAAACCAGCCAATGTCCAAGGACCATAGGAGGATGTATGAAAAGGCCAAAGAGAAGAAGAGAGAAAAATAAATAAATTAGGGAACCAAGTACTAGAAGAAACCTCAGTAGTCCGTCCAACAGGAGATCACTGTTTGCTTTTAATACCACAGGCTATCCAGCAAGCCCACTGATTTCTCTCTTAGGATATTACTGATGATACAAGTTCTGTCTTCCTTGGTTGGGTTTTCTCTGAGGCTTAAAATGAGCCAGTGACATAAGTTAATTTTGCAGGATGAACTGCCTCCTATCTTTAAACAGAACCATCATTAAAATTAGTAATTATCTCTTTTTGTTGCTTTAGAGAAGTTAAATTGCATCTGGATACATGAATAAAAACTAGTCTAGACAGAACCGTTTTGAGAGATTGATCACTAAATATCTAGAGGAAGCCTGTTAGTTCAACAACTGCAAAAATGCTTTGAGACCAATTGCTGAAAGCAAGTTCCAGGATCAAAGGAACTCTTTCTAGTTTCAACAGTGAAGAAAGAAGTGTTTAGTAACTCTGCAGAATCTTATCATCCTACCAGCAGCAAGGGCCATTCTGAGTTTTGATCTTTGAAAAGAGAACATATCATTTTAAAGCTATTTTTATAGGGAAGATTTTTTTTTTCTTAGAAATGTGCGCTTTTGAAGCAGCTTCACTCCCATTCTCTTAATTTAAAAGTGTTTTGTCAAGAAGAAGAAGCATAAGGATGATATCATCATTATACCCCATTCTGGGCTTGATCTCGCAGTAAAATCATAATGCTTCATCTATGAAACAATAATTCCCATAACAACAGGCACAAAACCCAATTAAAAATAACCCTTTGGTTCATGAAAATCTCTGCGGGCCAACTTCAAGCTCCTTCCTTGCATTATTAAAAATGTGAAGAGATTAATTTAGGAAGACAGGGTTTTGTTTTTTTTTTAATGCACTTAATATTCTCAGTTCAAAACAATGTTACCTATGCAACATGAAGTGTCGTGGAGAGTGCACTGGACAGGGAGTTAAGAATTGTGGTTGCTAGTCCTTAATTTGCTACTAAGAAATAAGTTAGAGGCTAGTAAATGCTTATTATGTACCAGGCACTTTATTTATTAACTTATTTCATCTTTACATTATCATTTTGCATATGTGAAACCAAAGGCCTAGAAATCTAAAACAACTTGTCCCGAGGTCACACAGCTAAAATGTGATAGAAAAGTGTTCCATCCTAGGTCTGACCTACTCAAAGCCTGCATACCTTCCCCTGCATGATACTGCCTCCCAGCTAATGTGACCTTTAGATAGCAACGTGACTTCTTAGTTTCCTCACATCTAAATGAAGAGGATAGGAAAGTTGCTCTTTGTCATGACTTCCAGCTTGCTCTACAGCACAATCACAATGTTACGAAATCTTACACACCTTCTGCATAAGTCATGGTGGAAAGAAATCTCTAAAAAATACACTGTACCTCTACTCAGGGATACTGAAATGGCTGGTACTAAAGACATGATATAGATCGGTTTGGTACTAGATCCACCCACAATCAGCAATTTGCTAAAACGTGCAGCTTCTTGTAGTCTCAAGAAGTCAGGCTTACAAAGTGAGGAGATGGTCTAGAGGATGTCTGCAACGCCTTTGAGATCTCACATTCTCACAAACATTTTAAACATATGTATTTGGTAAAGGAAGATGGCTTAACTGTTGAAATTGTGGAGTTCAGAGTCATTTGTCCCCATGGCAAAATTACAGTCTTTCAAAGCATTAATGATCTGAATTCCTTTTAAGACTTCTTTTTCCTTCTGGGATAGCAAAACATGTCTCATTGGTACTAACACCTTACTCCCAGCATTAACGTGAGTGTTATAGAGTGAATATCTACAAAACTGGGGCAGTGGTTTTATTATTATTTTAAAACATTGGAATTATTTTTTTCTACCTGTAATCACGCATAAAGAATATAAAAATCACATAAAGGGGAAGTTGCTCTGCTGTTAAAGAAGCAGGCTAGCTTGTCCCCCAAGGCATCACCCAGAACCTCTGGATTCTGCAGCACCCTCTAGGGGGCTCATTTCTCCCTTTAGGAAAGTGATGGGTTTCTTTATCAGAAAACTCCAGCAAGGGCTTTTAAAAAACATTTCCAAGTAACCCTTTGCTCTTTAAAGTCAGATTTAAAAATACAGATTTTCTTCACTTACAAATTAAAAAAACCTGTTTTTCTAGGACATCATTTATTATACATATCAAGGTCCAGAGTTATTCAAAGCTACCCTTTTTAGTCTATCTGCATTATCAGCCCTTTAGCATGCATTTTCAACACTCCTTTAATTACAAAGTCCCAGTTTATAAGCTCTCTCTTGAAGATTTTATAGGCCATATCCTCTTACGTCAAGTGAGTTACAGAACAGATTGCCTTTCCTTATTTCTATCCATCAGGAAACCAAGATTTAGGATTTGTGCTTAATTTCAGCAACTTGATTCTTTTCTTTCCTTTAAAAATACCCCCTGCATATTGACTCTTCTCCCTAATTATTTTTGCTAATCACTTTAAATTCTATTTGAAAGTATTTGGGCATAAGTCAATAAATGAATTTATTTAATGAAGAAAAGAATAGCTTCCAAGGGGATGAAGTGATAATTAACCCAACTCCCCCATTTTACAGACAGCTTCATGGGAGGTTAGTTGATATATATGTATATAACATCGTTGATGGATTTCAGGTTTGTTTGCAAGCATATTTTTAATCTATTTTAATAGTTGTTTGTTTCTTATTATTTCACGAATATTTCAAATTTATTTCATATTCAAGATGTATATAATAGTAACTTTGGATCCTTTTGGGAAGAAGAAAGCCTTGTGTGCAAATGTCCTGTGAAGTATTTATATTGTTTTTTTTGAATGTGAGGAAAGAAACATTAAAGAGCAATAGAGCAGAATAAAACAGAGCTAAGAAATCTGCGAAGCAATGTGATCAAAGCTGTCTAACAGACTAAAATGACAGCTGTCCCTAGAGCTGAAAGATGGATGTAGCTTGGGAAAATGAAACCAATTATATTTTTAGTTTTCAAACTTTTAGACTTGAGTGCCACAAAGCTGAGACTCATTACGTACTCCTTAGGTAGCTATCTCCCTCTACTGGTATATTTTAAAGATGCTAAATACACAAATGAACCATCTGTATCAGGTACCCTATCTCTCACTCTAGTTCAAAATAGTTGGTTCTAGCTTCCTTTTCGTTGCCTTAAACATCAGATGTAAGTAATTTCTATTTTATAACTATCTAGTGATTTGAGTAGCTAATCTGTTTACTCAACTAAGCCATTTAAGCATAGGGATTCGAATGGGTACTTCTGCAAAGGCACAACCCAGCAAACTGCATAGATAATAGGCAGGTAGGAATCCATTTAGTTTGCCTTCTAGAAATGATCTATCTATCTCCATTTTATTAAGAACAGGTTGTGTCTTTTCAACCACAGCTATGTGGGCTAAAGATGGGCATCACATGAAAGTGGATCCTAAAGTTTCCAAAGTTCTTCTATAAATTAAAAAAGAAAAGATTGGCATTGCCTTAGGCATATAAATTGGTTCTATCTTTATACATAACTGTTCAATGTTTTTTGATCATTAAACTGCCTATAGCACCCAGCAATTGAATTAGAAATTACAGCACCATACATCTTAGAATTATGAAATTTTGAAATCGAATTGTCCATACTGTATCTGTTGTCTGTCCCATTTAACTAGTCTTATTCATTCTGGGTTATGTGGCACCCATATCCTACTAATTTAGTTTAAAAATTATTTTGTACCGAACACTGATCGCACAAGCATTGGGAATGCCCCAACTTAGATTTTCGAGGAGCTTTCTCGAAAAAAAGATGTAATAGATCTAATTCTAATAGATCTAATAGGGGTCAAAACACTTCTGCAATGGACCCAATAGTAAATATATTTGGCTTTGCAGAACGTGGTTGTCATGCCAATTACTCAACATTGCTATTGTAGTGCAAAAGCAGCCATAGACTATATGTAAACAAGCGTGTGTGGCTTTGTTTCAATAAAACTTTTTAAAAACAGGCAGCCAGCTTGTACTTTTCAGGTCTCTGTAAGATACACTTAAATAAATAGACAATTTAAATTCCCTTTTCTCCTGAATCTTTACGTTGAATATTAAAGAAATAAGTAATGGAAAAATAATCAAGAGTTTAAGAGTCAGGAGACCTGAGTTTTAGATTCACTGTTACCATTAAATCCAACAAAAGCTTAATTATGCTAACTTAGTCTAATTCTTCTCCTGCTCTTGGTCTGAGTTTTCTTAACCGTAAAACCACAACAACAAAAACTAAAAATAATTTTAAAAGGCTGTAAATGGCATAAACCAATTGCAAAGTTCCTCTACTTCTAAAATGTAATCATCTTTCCTGTTCTACAAATTTAGAATGGCAGCCTTCATTAAAATGCATGACATTTGTGTGTATATATAAAATTAGGTGTCTTATCTATATCAACTTTTCCGAGTACTACGAAGCTTTATTTGGCAATTGGCTTTGAGGACTACAGCCTCCAGTGGGAGGCAGGACCTGGTGGGAAGCTGGAAACAAGCCTTGTCATTGTGACAATAATAGCAAGAGAGAAAAGCCAGGAAAAACAGAAGCAAGAGCCACCACTGCTGCTTGCCTGAGCTATGGCTCTTGGCAAGAGCACTTATGCCCGTAAATGACAGGAGGATGTGTTCCTCAGGTTGTAATTATGATACCTTCAGCCTCCTATTTGACTTTGCCATTAGTTTCTGATTTTAAAATAATTACTTTAAAAAACAGCCAGACCTCTGCTTGAAAACCAAGCAAACAAACAAACAAACAAACTAAAACCTAAGGAGCGTAATTCCTCATTAAATGTTTCTGTTTTATCTTTCTCAAATTTTAGATACTGGGCTGGGAGCAGAATTCTGTTTTTATTTCTCACATGAATCAGCTAGGAGAGTTAATTACCAATTAAAATTGGAAACATGTAAAGGGCACTTCCAGATTCTTCTTTGATATTCACTAACCTTACTAGGGGAAGGACCAATTAAAGAGTTTGTGAGCCCAGTGCAAAATGAAGACATGGGACCCTTGTTCAAAATGAAGCATTTCAGGACAGTGGTAGCAGAGCATTAATGCAAGCACAGGCCCTTCAAAGCACAGAGCCCTGGGTGACTGCACAAATTGCAAGCTGTTTGAGCCACCCCTAATTAAGAGTCTAAGTTTTGTGCTTATTTATTTTTAAAGTTTCCTTTAGTTAGCTCTATATTCAGGAATGTGCAGACAAGACTTCATTTATCAATGTAAGATAAACGGTTGGGTCACCTTCCCCATACTGTCTGTCCTTAATGACAAGGCCTCTGGGGTATCAGAGAAGCTGTCTGTCTCAGAGCTGTCTTGCTGGCCAGGCCTGGTGCCAGTCATGACCTTGGACTGACTAATCACCCTAACAGCCATGAAATTGAGGTACTAGCCCAGCCACCTAACTCCTCCCTCTTTAACCCTCCTTAAGCTCTCCTCAATTTAGCTACGGAGACACCCTTGGGAACTATTCAGTGTTTTTATAAATAGATATTTGCCTTTACTGTATAGGCAAAGAGACATGTATAGAGTCCTAAGAACAAACAAATTTTTTTATACTAAAAATATTAGAAATATCCCTCCCTGGAACTTCCCTGGTGGTTCAATGGCTAAGACTCTGCGCTTCCACTACAGGGGGCACAGGTTCGATCCCTGGTCGGGGAACTAAGATCCCACAGGCAGCAAGGCCTGGACAAAAAAAAAAAAAAAAGAAATATCCCTCCCTAATTAAAAAGTACTTTGAGCAAATAATATAAAGTTAGACATTAAGCTTGGAGATGAGGGTTTTTCAAAAATGAACAGTAACAGAAGAAAGACATTTTGTAAACTTTTAAAAACCACTGGAGAAATGAAATAGTCACATGCTAGTAAATTACATTGTATTTGCTTTGATAGGATTGCTACTTAAATCTTTCCTTTTTTTTTTTTTTTTTTTTTAACTTTCTAGAATGTGTATATCTTGGTCTGGTGCATAGGTTCTGGATTCACAGATTATCCGAGTTTTTATCCTAGTTCCATGAGTTACTAGCTGTGTGACCTTGGGTAAAATATATAAGGTCTCTGTGTCTCAGTATTCCTATCTGTAAAATAAGCTAATAATAGAAACATTTTACAATATAAATTTAAGGCATTTTAATTACTTAAAACAATGCCTGGTACATGGTTCACCCTCAATTATAGTAACGGTAATATTATTATCAGTATTATACGGCCATTATAATTGTTATCTTCCCCTAAATGGGTTTAAAACCTCAGAGAGAATATCTTATGTCTTATCGTTCTGTGCCTTGAACCTAAAAGCCATTCACTAATTATTTATTGAATGGGTGTATCTGTTTAGATTTTGTGAGATGTTTTTTTTATGGTAGATGAAATACCTCTTGATATTGAATTAAGTCAAATAGTTAATGAAAAGTAACTCCATTAACTTTTAATGCCTATCTTCACTAAGAAGTGTCAATAATAAAGTTTCATCCCTCTGTTTTCATATTTGGCAGCATGAAATCTGATAAGTCAAATAACTGGAGAACTTGGGTAACTCAGTTATCTGGCTAATTATTTAGACAGTTTCATTGTTTACTTCCATTGAAAATTAATTTAATGATGTGTAAAGCCTAGGAGAGCAAAATTACCCAAGGCCTGCAGTCAGTAATTTCCAAATGCAAAGAGAATAGTTGGCTTAGGAATTGGAGGATTCAAGGCTTAATGAGTATTTAATTATAAGAAAACACGGATCTTATCTGCAAGAGGCTCTGACCTTGGAGAGCTGCTGGAAATACCCTACAAAGACTCCTCTGCCATTTTCCTAACTCATACTAACCCTTTTCCATCATCTACAAAATAAAATTCACTATATATAGCTGCCTCACCTCCTGTTTCATTTCTGGCTACATATCATAGCTCTAGGCAAGTGAATAAACAAGGTTCAAATGATCTACTAAGAAACATTTAGCCTTTACATATAGCTTTGTTATTGATTGTACCCATTTATGACAGATCAGGATAAATATCTCTGATGCAATTCATTTTGATGTAAAAAATGTACATTTTAAGAAATATAATTACCTTTTAAGAATATAATTATATTTACAACACAGTAAAAATGAACACAAATTATATAAATATATTGCTAAAAGAATGTTTCAAAAGAGGTTTCTTTAAATCTAATCTAGCTCAAATGACTGGTTTGGGAAGAAGCATAATAAAACAAACCTATTATAATGAAAGGAAAAATGTGGACTGTGACTTTATTTTAAGGAAAAAAGGTCATTTCCAAGAAATGCTTATCACATAATAGGATAGCTTGCAAGTATAAAATTAAGTACTAAATACTTAATGTGATTTTAATAAAGCATTTTAAACTGAAAGTATACTCAACGTTGGCATAACATGAAAAGGATTATATTGATTTATATTGACACTTACTTAAACATGTCTTATGTAATACCTACACAATGCCAAGCTATCTGAATGAAAAAAGTGAAAAAGTATACAGATACCGAGCATTTGGACATTTACAAATATTCAATTTGACATTCCATAAACAAAGCCATGGATTATAGTCACAAATGCAAAGATTTTTAAATTAAATATATGATTTCTCATCCAAACACATTGTAATAGCTACAGAATTCATTTTAATGAGAAGATCAAGAAGACTGTACAGTTCTGTAAAATTCAAGGAACAATGGCTTTACCCGTGTGTTACTATAAGTGCATTAGAATATCATTAAATGAGAGTCCTTCAATATTTTGGGGGGTATTCTTGTAAAAACCTTCTCCCCAAATAAGAAGCATATTAGAAAAAAAAAAGTAAGTTTCTGGCTTTGTTAAGTTTATTTGTCCCCTTCTTTTCATTTCACAAGCAAGTCATATCAGTGTTTGAAAATCTAGCTTTCAGTATTTGTTGTAAACATTACAACCAACTTTTTTTTTTTTTTTAAGAAAATGCATTCTAAGGCATATGATAAGGGATAGTTTGTCTTTAGAATTTTTGAACTGTAGCATCTCATTTGTTTTGATCTTTTTTCTTTTTTTTCTCAGTGATTGCCCAAAGGAGGCTATGGACAAATAATACATGATAATTCATTCATTCATCATGTAAAAATTAGAATGATAATATAATTTTTTTTTTCATAGCATTGATATAATGATTTACTAAATTCTTTATTTTGGATTTTATTATTGCAATAACAAATAGTGCTAACTTAATTTTTTCCTTTATCATAATTAGCTTATTTATCAGGCTTACTTATAGTCACTAACTTGAGGGCTATGATTCTATTTGACTGTTTATTTTAGTAACTGGAAAAATAATTGGGATTACTCCTTTGTTTGAAGTTGTTTTTGGATCAAAGTCTTCTGAAATGAATGACTTCCCTTACTAAACAGGAGGTATTCTAAGACGGTGCTTGCCCAACTATAGCAATGGCTCTCAGCAATTAAATCTTACACAAGATTAATTTGGTTAATCTCAGGAGAGAGTGTTTGGAGGGTCCCTGAAGCTGGTCAACCAACTGCTAGAAGTAATGTTATATCTGGGTGCTTGTTCCTGGTCAGTCTTGCTATGGTGAGATTATGTTAGTTAGGCTTTCACTTTAGTGGGTTAGTGTCAATGATGATAACTTATACCAACACATCTAGAAGTATCTCTTCATTTATGGTTATTCCAATCTGGTTTGTTTCTCAAGATGTTGCTCACAGATGCTTCCAATCAGTTTTCATCTGATTGCTCTGAGGTCACTGATGAATCATCATAGAACTTATTTTTGTACATAAATGTTTTCTCCCTATTTTATCTTTCTTCAGCTGGCTCAGTGACCTGGACCTGCTTTATAACACTTCAGTATAAAATCTGAAATAAGCAATAGATCAGATTTTAAAATACTGCATGTTATAGTCACATACTGGACCTAATGTTTACAGTATGTTGCTGAAGTAAAAGAACCTGTTGCAAAACATTTGCACACCATGACCCTATATTTTTAAAGATACACGTGTTACACATTTATTTCATTAGCACTATGCATAAAATATTTCAAGCCTATATTTAGTCTGATCTCCTGGGAAGGTGGGAGGGTGAAGAATTCTCACAACTGTATGAAAGATGCATTCAAAGAACAAATGACAACAAACAGTCCAATATTAAGTACAATAAAAGTAATAGTAACTGAAATACTCTTAGAATTTCTTACTTTACCTTTGGGGAAACTGTTTTCATAATACACTTCTTATCCATCTTGCTCTTTGCTCCCATTGGTAACAAGTGAAAGAAATGGGTAAGAGCTCTGAGCACACTGAATATTTCAATCTCCAAGTTTTTGATGGTCCCATGCATTCCCCCCCGATTTAAAGAGCCCTGCCCACTTGACTTACGTACCATATGTTTGCCAGTAACGTGTTGAAGAAATTGTAATCCTCAAGGGTATTTCACAGTTAAAGTCAAAACATTTTAAATCAGACAGCCTGGAAAAAAGATATTTGTGGAGAAAGCCTGCTGCTCCTACATCCCCTTGGAGGCGAGTATACTGTCCTGCTCTGAGGACAGCTGACTGGATCACCAGTGGGCATCTGCCCCCAAAGCTAAAATCTGGTGATTTTGTGAGGTGACACGATTTGAAATCTCTGCTCAACAGGACCGGTATAAGTAATGAATATACCGATTCTCTTTCTAGGGAAGTTTGAATACATAGCATACATTGAGTCAACAGCTGAAGGGGCAGCAAAAAGTCAAAAGACATGCACAGGAAGAGGCAGTGAACAGTAATCATGAGGTAGGAGACACCATGAGTAAACAGAAGACACGAAAATGCAGAAGCTATAATCAAGCAGAACCAAGTCAGTAGAGAAGAGAGGAAGCTAAATGGAAGCTCAGCTAGAAGGCTTATATTAATCATGTCTGACCTGTGGTTAAGTGGGCAAAGCATCTTTTAAATTATGCATCCACTTTAGAAGGTAGCAGATGCATAATTCCTGTCTAGCAACTACATGAGGAATTGAGATCCACAATCACAGCATTTGTTTTCATATTCTCTGACAGGTAAGCAATTGACAAAGTGTAAATTGTTAGTGGCTTTCTTTTGAGGAAAATTAGGAATGCAAACATTCTTGAAAAAATTCTATATTTGTCTACACTAGTAAAACCAGTTATTTGACATGGCACCTTAGATCATCATTGAACATTAAGGCTGTCCAAAGGATTAGAGGCTATTTTAAACAGAAGTTCTTGAGTACTTTTTAGTCTTTCTGATCCTTTAGGATTAACTCTGTATGAACCTGAATCATTAAAGTCACATCAGTAAAAAGACAAAATGCTCCAAATACAAAAAAGAAATTATTGTTTTCTTTAAAATGAGTGAAATTCTAATCATACATCTTACAGTGAGATTGACTAAATGTAAAAATAAAAAATCTTAATAATGGCTAGGAGTGTCTAATGTCTAATTCCTATTTTTACCTTCGATTTTCTGGATCAATGATAGCATGCTAAAATGCTACCTCCCTACCAAAGAAAAAACAAAACCAAAAAGAAACTCTAAGCTATGAAGGAAATGGCAAATGTTTAGAAACCAGCTCTAATAACACAATAAAAACCTCCAACCAACAGGTTGTGGTCTCACAATTTGTGACATTTTGTGGTATAAAAGAAAATTTCCTTTTCACAGAAGCCAAGGGGATATCAAATTCAGAATGTTTCTTCTGAAACTTTATAGGTTTTTCTGGCAATTTCTACTTTGGCCATTGTTGTAATACTAACTCTCAACAATGAAAGAGAATTTGATGAATTTGGCCAATGCCAACCTGGAATTTTGCATTACTTTGAGCACACCCTTTTGCACTAGTAATAAGAAAATGCTTTACTGAATAAATTAATAATTGAGCGTGATTTCAAGATGAATTCTTAACCTGCACAAAAGAGCAATCTTTTAAAACACTTCAGCATTTTATATTTGCATATAAGCAATAAACCAATTAATTGTTCACTAAAATAGACCCAACTCTTCTACTTATCAAGCCCACACACTACAATTTTGCACAATCTATGTAGTCATTAAATGTGTACTCTTCTTTATAATTCTCATACATTTTAGATATGGAGAATTCAAATGGGCTCTCCTTAAATGTTATTGCAATTTTGATATTTTTTTAAAGACTCACTGTCATGTGCCAATTCCCTTTGCCTGTTTTGGCTATTTGTTTTTCATCAGAAATCTACGGTCTCTATATTTTATATGTAATTTCTTTTAGATTTCTGTTAAAAATATTCATTCATAAACTGTCTCTTTTTCCTTTCTTTCATATATACTTTAAACTTTAAAAATGACAACAGCAGAAAACAAACAAAACTCCTCTTTTCTGCATGTATATATTCATCTTCCTTTATTCCTTGAGCAGTTCCTATCCTAGGTGATGGACAGCACCAGTCACTGAGAGGCAATGATTGACAGAACTCTACAAATCAAGGGATGGTTACGTGGAGGCAGAGTCAGAGGCTCCTTTTTGCAGTTCTCTGCTCTTCAGGCACCAGGCAGCTGCTCTGACCTGAATATTTGTTTCATGTTAACAACAGCCAGCCTCCAGAAATTTCCTCATATCTTTTTAAGTAGCCTGCCAAGTGGCAGCCTGATCAAAGCAATCTAATATGGCTTAAGTGCCACTGGTTGACATTTTGCAATCTTTTATTGCTTTCCATTTTTATCTACATAAAAAAATTGGTGATAACTAATATCCAGTTGATCTTTTCATTCTGGTAATAAAATGATAATACAAAGATCTTATTATCCACTCCAGACATCCATCATAGTACATTTTCCGATAACATATTACTCAGAGCATTTCTTCACTATCTCCAAATCAAAAGTGAGGTTAAGTACTTGGCCTTAGATTCCCTTTCTCTCCAATCCTTAGAGAATGAACTACAAATAAAAGGAGCTGAACTTCAACCCTTGACACTTTGTCCACATTAATGTCATCTCCAATTTTGTTGTCTCTGTGTCTTAAATAAACCATTTTCTGTAAGAAGACAAAAATAGTTGGAAGCTCTGCCTACTAAAATATATTTTTTCAACCCAGAGAGTTTTTATTCTTGTAAGAAAACAAGAGGAATGAGAACAAGAGTAAACAACATTGGAAATGGAGAATTAAGAAGAGTAAATCTTGGTAGGAAGGAAGAGCAGGCGGGCAGGAGAAGAGACATGTGTAAGGATTAAAGAAACACAAATAATCAAATAAACAAGCAAAGTAAACATCAGAGAACATGGGTTTATTAAAAGCCACTTTTTATATGAATGCAGAGGTGGCCCCAAACTTTCCTGTGGGCAGGCAGGATATTCCATAATTATGTCATTGACTTGAAAAGACAAAAAAAAAAAAAAAAAAAAAAAAAGGAAAGAAAACACTAACAAAAACAAAATCACAAAAGCCTCCTTGCATCCACTACATCTTTAAAGTAGTTACTTATATGACAATTAGGACTCACCTATAGTTGATAGGAGCAAGTTTAGTTTTCAAATTTTCAATGTATTTAAACCTTCAGATTATAATACTAACAGTTTGTAAGGTTAATAGAACAAGAGAGAAAGAAAAAACAAATGGGACTATTGAAGCAAGCAATACACTACCACGATGCCAGATTATCAGAAAAAAATTATATAGAAATATATAGCCTAAAAAAAAAAAAAAAGGAAATATATAGCCTAATGACTTTGGATGTACTGCTGGGAATTACCGGGCAGCAAATTTGAAATTGAGACTGTCTTGGCCACCCTATCTCAGGCTACATACTTTGGCAGACAAAGAGAATGCAGAATAAGACCAATGGCCTTTCTAATAGTACTTACTACAGGCCCTACTAATAATGCATTTGAGAAAATTTCACAAGGGGTGGAAAATTTCTTTTGTGTTCTTTATAGTTTTTAAAAGTCTTAAGTCAATCAGTACTATGGACTAGGCAAGAGACTCTCATACACTTACTTTCTGATGCAAACAATTCATGTCTCAGTCACACAGTACTATTCAGTCTGACTTGGCCTCTTTTGGTAATAACTTGGTAATGATTAGTTGGTATTTGTACACATTTCTATAATAATTATTTTTTGTAGAATCATCTGTAATTTGTCTTTTTTTCATTAATTCAAATAATTGATCTTTATGTCAAAAGGACGTGACTAGACAGTCCTTTTTCATCTACCTTTATTGAAATACCCTTCACTGTCCAGGGAAGACATTTATCTGCATTAAAAGATGCTGGTTCTTTTAGCAACTCCCATATAAAATGATTTTATGATGGTAGACTATGGTTCTCCACATTGGAGTTGACTGGGGAGGCAAGAATAATCTGATTGCCCTGGACAGAGGAGGATGGAGGACCATATAATAACACCTCTGTGTTCACCTTCCCATCTGTGAATCTGCAAATACTGACCTAATCTAATACCAAGCTGCAGATAACAAACATATTTTAGCAATGAAATAAGCTAATGGACATCAATGAACTGAGATTGGTCTGGGATTGTGTGCAGAGACATTCCATTTGTAATCGGAGAGATCAAAGCATACATTTTGACACTGACATGGCCGCTATTCACAGAGACGGTTCTTTTTAAAAAGTACCCTTTCCACACATAAAAATAAGCTTTTGATTTTTAAATAAAAACAGCCTCTCTCCTTCCATTTAAAGATTCTTGACAGCTTTTCCTATGGGGCAGGGGAGGAAAGGTGGCAACAAAAAATCTGACAGAGATGGTCCCTGGAATTCAAATCAGCCCTTTCTCAAAAGGACCTTAACAAAAGGCTTTCCCCTGGCCTGTGCATGGAAGATTCCATTGCTGCATCTAAACTACTGACACAAGAAGGGCTGAAAAAGAAACGTATCTGCCATCTCCTAGTCCCAGAGGTCTGAATACATGCAATGCAGCTAGACCTTCCACCCTCCTCACTTACTACCTATTCTTCAGCAGCAAAGATTGGAGAGTCTGACGCTTTATATATTTTCTTTTCCGTATCAAGTAATATCTCCTGTAAACTGAGGAAGGGAGGGTGGAGGGGTGATGAGAAAGGATGGAGTGACTACAGGAAACAGCTGAGCAATTCTGAGTAAGTGTAGAGAAACTGGAGAAGATTTCCATTCAAAATTAATAATTTAGAGTTTAATATTCATTCTCAATGCAAGATAATTTTTATGTTACAGTTTGTATACTTCCTGTGGAAATTCTCTTAAAGACATCAATTGAGGTATTCTTTATTAAGCTCAAAATACAGTTGATGTCTTAGGTATGGTATAATTTTTAGACGGTGGTGGCAGAAAGTTGTGATTTAGTAAATGTACATTTCAGTTTCAGACAGACTTATGGCTTACAGAGGATAAATGGAGTAAGTCAATCTTTCACTAAACTACAAGTTATACTGAGATACAAGTATTTTATTTATATTTTTTATTGGGTACAAAATGCAGTCCAGGTGGACAGCTCTGCTTATTTATCACTGTGAGTTAGATTTGCATTATTTGAAATGTAAATTCCTCCCTCTCCTCCAAGTTGAGTAATGACATGAATTCTAGATGGAACTTGGAGTTCTGGCTACATCTGCCCACTAGTCCCCAAATAAAACAAAGGCAAAGGAAATGAAAACATTACCTGATCACTGAATGTGCTTTCCAGTGACTGCTGTCAAGTTAAGGCATTTGCAGTCCTGTCCGAGGTGTGCACTGAAAGCTCACAACCATTGGTTTAATCCAAGTAATTTAAGTGTAACACACACTCCTTAAAAAGGGAAAATATCCACTAACCAGCAAAAACCTTTGTCCTCAAAGGTATTATTCTGTGAAATATCCAGAGAAAATACTATGCTTAATATCAGTCTTATAATAATAAGCCAAATGGAGAGAAGGAGCTAACAAGGGTAATTAGACTATAAACAAGTATTTTAAAAAACCATCGATAGAGCTGAGAACACAGAAGCACATTTGATGGCGTTAATTTCCATTAAATACTAGAGCTTATGTAGTTATATTCTGTAAATAAAAACCCATGCTTTATTGTACGCCTAATATAAATAAAATTATAGCAGAAGTCTAGAAAAATAGTTTCCTCACATGGATTTTCTAAGGGAGAATCAAGAACATCTTGATTCCAGGGAGAATCAAGAACATCTACGGCTGCACTGAGTCACAAATCTGGCTTTGGGAAAAGATCTTGTGAGTTGTCACCTTGTCTGCATCTATGCTCCAGAGCTGAAAGCTAACTGGACCATGGTATCAGACTTCTAAACCTGTGCTCCTTTTCAGAGAGTGTAGTAAAGATGGGGTTTGAGAAGAGATGATGTATACTTGAAAAATTCTACTTGTGTTAGAGCTCTGAGAGATTAGTTCAGGAACTGTCTTCTGTTTGAGATGATTTTTATGCCTGTATGATAATATAATAATTTATTTTTTCATAAATCATGATTCAGTTACCTTTTTATTGCTATGATTGGAAAGACTGGCTTTTATTCTGCTTTAATATGAATATTAAAATATTTTAAGACAAATCTGAGTTGTAAGAAGCACGGGTATTTGAAATAGCATGCATTTAATTAGATAAAGCTTCGTGTTTTTGTAAGTTGGAGACCGTCATTTTATTCCTCAGAGGATGACTTACTGACATTTGGAAACACAGCCAAAGGTTTTGGGAGTAGACTCCATCAACTCACATTCAGCATTTTCCAAGGATATAAAAAAAAATGTTTTACTGACTATGACAGTGAAAGATTAGAAGCTTGTTAGAACCATTTTAGTTAAATAACTAACAACTTTGATATATTAGATGAGATTCCTCAATGTGGTCAGCACAACCTGGAAAAGAAAAACCTAAATATTTACATAAAGAAATAAGTTTACACTTCAGATAATGCTACAACTCAAAATAAAATCACAGTCCTTACATCCTTTCAAGTTCTCTAGTCCAAATCAAAAAACTCAGTCCATGCATCTTTTCTAACTCATCATTTGGCATGCATATCACAGATTTGAAGGGTTTGGGTTATTTTTGCAGATATATGATTAGGATGTAAAAATTCATTATGTAAATAGTCATAATGTACAAGAAAAAACTCTTTAGATAAGTAATTTTCTGTATATACATAAAACTTGGAAAAACACACATTTTCCAATGTAAAATTTTGGTTGAATTTAGAAGGGTTTAATAGTAACTTTCACATGAAAAGATTTTTTTTTCTATATTTGAGTTAAGAGATAAAAACAGAAAGTGAAGGAAATAAGATCCCCCACAGTATTTTCTCCTAATTTGGTTGTGAAGAGAACTACTGGAGTCCAAGATCTGCCAAAATACAAATGCTATTTGCTTTATCCAAAGGTCTACAGAGACGTTTGCACCTTCTGTTACAAGATATTTGTCACCTCTTTTCCCACTTAGAGGTAGGAACTGAAGCAGGAAAGTCTTCAGCTGGACAGATTTCAAAATGAATTTTTACAACCCAGATGATGGACTGGTATACTTCAAGAGTGAATTCATGAGCTTTATAAACGGCTTTCTCTTGCTGTCTTTTTTTTCTTGACTAGCTACATCATAATGGAGGAATAACATTTTAAAAATTTTGAATAGGCACTTACTGGAATTACAGTTAATCCTGATACAATCTAGATGGGGAAGAATAGATGAAAAATGAAAATTTATCCTTCAAGGTAATAGCTGCAGACATCCAATAAAACACAGTCCACCCTTCCGGGGACAGACACATGCAAATATGGCCACTCCATATTGTTTATTCTTTACATCTAGAACCCAGATTCATTGTTATAAAACTGCACCATTGGAAACAACAATTAGAAGGTTTTTTAAAAAATGGCCAATTCAAACAAAGCTACATGGTGACAAATCTAAGTGAAATAAAGAACTGTTAACTGTCAAAGATGCCTGGCTTAGACTGGCTGCAGCTTTCTCCCCATCTGTGAAAGAACAAATCATTGTTTTCAATATAATTAAAAAGTGCTCCGTCACAATGGGGTACAGTGCAAGCTCAGCTAGGCTCAGACATCTTGAACCTCCAAAATCTATTATCCCACAAAGGCCAACAGAATCCTATAGAATTGTCATGGTCAAATGGAGAGCTAGTTGAAATTGTTCTCATTTCACCCTAATGTATTTTTTATTATTATTATTTGCTTGGGCAAAAAAGGTAAGAGCCAGGTGTTAGCTGGATTCCGTGCCTTGTATTAATTGGAGGAAGAAAGAAACAACTGTTCCCTTTAGAAACTCTAGTGGCTAAGGAGTAGTGTCATTCTTCGGAGCACACACACCTATCCCTCTGTTAGGAGCTAACAATGTTATCTCTGCATAGTAAGTGTCATGGTAACTACTGCTATTGATTTTTCTTTTCCTATACTTTCTTCTTATATAAAATCAGATTCCCTAACAGAATGTCTAATCTGGATAACACAGACTGTGATTATAAGGGTTACCTTTAAAGGATCATGTGGCATGTTTTATGTTTATTTTATATATAGATAAATATTTGTTGGTTTTGTTTGTAGTATTTAATGCCTTTGGGGAACATGAAAAATACAAACCTAGATTCTGTTTCCATATAGCTGAGTTTGTCATGTGTCGTCAACCGCATCAGAAAAGTGGTTGCAAACAGCCAAGGATCAGCACCTACACAACTCTTTCCACAGAATGCTTTGCTGTTGGAAAATTCCCATGAGCGAGCGTGTCCACCTCCCAGGGCTAACAGCCCCTTTACTGCAATTAGGCAATTTTGATTGACTTGTAGTAACCTATCATTGTCACTAGAGGGAACTCTAACAGAACTGTAAAAGAGTACTATGTGTTCTTTAGTAATCTTAAAAAATAGTCTTATTATTGAACTTAATTTAACTAATATTAATTGACGCAGTTGTATGCAATAAACTACCAATGAAGTAATTTTATATTTTATGAGCTACTATTCTGCCCAACATAATTTGAAAATGTATGTGGGGTTTTCACAAATGCCTTACCTCATCACATTTTACTACTCTTTTTGTAAATCTATGTAGTCTTGAATTTTATTTTTCTCTCTGTTTATTCATTATTGTGTGTACTCAGCACTTCCAAGAAATACAGTAAAACCTCATTAATTTATACTCCTATTATTTGGAGTTAATGATAATATTGAAATGTACTGGGCAGAATATTTGTAATCCTTCATTCGATATGAGTGGAGATCGCCTGAGAAAAATTAAACAAATTATGAAAGGCCAAGTTTGGGAAGAAAACTGATTTCAAGTAATTTACTATACAATGATGGCACAACTAACATGAAATAATGTGCTAATTATGGATAATTCTTAACCACCCATTAACATCAGCCTAGCAAGACCTTTCCTTAAGATTTTTCCAGCTATTAATTTGTGTTTTTGAATGTAATTGAAAACAAAACTGCTTATAATTTTTTTTTCTTACAATTTAGACTTTTTCTTAATTCAGCCTGGTCTTCCCCCAGATTGCATCCAGTTTGGTGAGGTTTTACTGTAGTGACTCTTTCTGAATGCTACAATCAAGCAGGAAAGCATTATTTTTCTGTAGAAGAGTATGTGTCTTTAGTGTTCTCATGGCTGTTTGCTGAGGGCCGCAGACTTTGGGCATTGAAGGGTTGTGTATTGCTGTTTGATAGCAAAATATCACCACACAGTATTTCCAAACAGAAAAGATGGAATACCACAAAGGTAATTATTCAAAGGAGAAGCCCAAGGAGTAGAGAAAGAGCAACTGTTGATCTAGATCACTAAGTAGAAATTTGACATTTTATAGCATATGTTATCCAAGTAAAAGTTGGTGTATTTTCGTCTTATCTGAAAGGATTTCACCTATAACCAAGCAGAGTGTCAGTCAATATAAAAGTAGGAAATGCAGTTTGAGGCATCGTTAAGCCTGAACATTTATACTTTCAATTAACCTCATTAATACATATGGCTTCCCTTTTAAGAACCCTCAGTGGTAGGAATCACAAAACAGGAAATTATGTTAATGAAACAGGAACAATAAAAAGATGTCCCCCAAACCCAAATGAATTTAAATAACGGAGATGAGACCATTAAGCGTTTTAACTTTCCATGGCAAACAGGCTACTTGATAAATGTTTGCAGGCAAAACTGAACAGAAAGTGAAAAGTGTTAGTTCAATGGGGGAAGGCGAGTTGTTACCTAGATTGACCGTCAGTTTCACACGTCCTGCGTCCAGCTCCAGGCGGAGGGTGTCTGCTGAGTCTCTGGAGGTGGTTGCCATGAGAATGCCATATGCGCGTTGGGACCGAAACCGTAAGGATACGTCCTCAGCCTCTGTGTGCATCACCAGCGGGAGCTGGATTTTCATGAACATACTCCCATCATAGCTCAGAACCGTTGCTTCTATAGATGGGAAATGAATATAAAAGCTCTTGGTCAGTTTAGTGCATTTATACTTTGAAAAGGAAAAGCATGACCTATTAAAGGTTTCCATATAGAACACAAGACACAAACTCAGCTCATCTTCTTCCAAAATGAGCAAATTTTTTTTTTTAAACTAGAAAGAGGAGTCACAGGAAAGAGAACTTCCTCTGTGAAGTATATGCTAAAGTCCAGAAGCAGAGGTGGCTGCACTTCCCTTTCTGTACCCAGAGCACTTTCTACGTATAGCATTCATCCTGTCAGATTATCCATGTTCATGTATGCATATCCCTTCTCAACAGCAGACATCGTCTTTTTTTGTATAGCCATAGCGTGAGCCTGGCTTGAAGCACCAGCAACTGTATATGCACGTTTATATATGGTCAGGCCACTGATCAGCTCCGTGAAATTAAACTTGGTTCTGCATCGTTCACCTGCAAAATGAGAGGGTGCTACTAGAGCATCTCTAAGGCCTTTGCTTACCCAAAAAGCCCATGATTCTAAGAAAAGTTATTATCATCATCTTCTTCATAATTTCTGCCCTAATACAATCAAAAAAGAAACATTAAAAATATGACTTAAATATAGGATTCAGGCCAACACTTTTCCAGAGGTGATGTTCAAAAACAGAAGAAAACAGAAGAAAAAATGATATTACCAAACAACAGGTAATGCTTCTTCTGAGTCATTATGGTTAACAAGGTAATTCATTTTTACAAAGACACAAACTGTAACTTCATTTGAAAGTTCATTTGCAGATAAGGGGTAACTTAAAGCATTATCTGTAAGCACCACCACGGTGTTCCGAAAAAATTAAGCTAGCACCAAAAAGTCAATAACTATGTACCTGGGTAACATTGAGTAAGGATGGGGGTGGGACTGAGAAGCTTGTGTGGGTGTGTGCTACTAAAGGAAAATGGATTGCTTTAATGGGGAAGTTGCTTAATGCTGCATTAAACACATAGAGAAGCGAATAGCAAAACTGTTGATCTCAAACTGACTGTTTTAAGAAATAGCACCCCTTAATGTTAAACACCATATGGTTGCGGAACCCTGCAAAACAAGTATGAGTCATTTTGCTTTCCCATGGGTTCTGATAACACAGGATACCATTTAATAAAAGAAAACCTACCTGAAATTAAAATAAACCAGGAAATTCTCATTATCTTGCCTATTTACAGCAATTAACTTTACTGATGAAACCATGCTTATTATGAAGACTATATTCTGGAGTTGTGGTTTTGAAAGATTATCTTCCAAAAAGTCAGGAAAATCAAGTATTGCTTGTAACAGACTTTAATCATTAGTTATCTTCGTGGGACTGAATGCACATCCAGAACAGATAAGTGCCCAGGGCTCCAGAACTCTGCTCCAGGGCCCTTCTTTTTTCTCTCTACCTCTTAAGGGATCTTGGTCAACTCACGTGCTCACTCCCCCTAATACTTATTAACAGCCCTGACTTCTCTCCTGAGCCCCATCAAACATCCATCAGCCATTGCCTATGTGACATCTCCAATCTGAATAAGATACACACACCAAAAATGAACAAATTCAACATGTTCCTGCCCCAGTGTTCTCCATCTCAGTAAATGGCTTAACACCATTATTCAGACCTTAACCTTTCTGCGTTCTCTATTACCCTCTCTGCCACATCCAATCTATTGGCAAATCTGCAAGTCTTGCAGCCTCTGATTCCAATCCATTTCCTGAATCAATCAGTTCTTGCCGCTATAGTACCTTAGACTCTGCTCTCATGTCTCACCTAGACCACTATGATAGCTCCCTCAATGGTCTCCCTACTTCTACTCTTTCTCCCTATACACAGCAGCCAGGCTAAACTTTTAAATAAGTCGATCAGATTCAATAGCACTTCATTGATTCAACTGTGCACACCCAACCCCCCCACCTCCATCCTTCACCTCCTCACTCCTCGCCAATAGATTCCCACCACTGCAGTTAGAATAAAATCTGTATTCCTTTTATTAACCTATAAGGTTGTGTGTGATTCGGCCCCTGCCCATCTCTCTGGCCTCAGCTTTTAGCAGGTCCTCCCTTGTTTAGTAACCTCCAGTCACACTGATTTCATCTCTCATTCAAGTATCTGCACTTGTGGAACCTTCTGTCTTAAAAGGTCTCACCCCTAGATCTTTCTATGGCTTGTTCCTTCAGCGTTCAGGTCTCTGGTCAAATGTTACTCCACAGACGCCTCTTCAAATCCTGCTTCTAATTCCCCCTCCAGTTATTCTATATCTACTTACCATTTCTTTTTTTAAATTACCATTTCTGATTTGTTTGTATAGTATAATCTGTCTTTGCCTTTTAGTATGTGACAGTCATTACAGCAGAAGCTGAGCTCTGCTATTCATTGCTCTATCATCAGCCAAGTGCACCAAAAAGCGCCAGGCAAACAGTAGAGCCTTGATAAAATTGACTGAAGTGACAATTGCACTTGATACTGAGGATATATGAAAGAGCATATTTCAATTTGAATACCATGCATACATAAATACTCACTAATGAGATTACTTATTCTGTCTATTGTAAGTGAATCTAATTTTGGTAAGGTAGATGAACATCCCTTAAAGTCTACGTTGAAAGCCATAATTGTGCCACAAAAGACAGACTAGGAGAGGGGTCTGTTTACCAAGACAGGGGTCTCATGGCTAAGCACTGACCTAAGGACTGAGAAAATAAAATATGATGCCCTTAAAATATGGTGGTTCTACCTCATGTCACATGTCTACATCATATTTTTCCAATAAGGTTTCCCTAAAGAAAATCTAGTAGGAGTTGCTCAAAAAATAATGAAAACATGATTGTAAAGCTGTAGTGAATACTAGAAAAAAAATGCTTCTAGTATAATCTTAAAGAAATTCGACCTCTACCATTTCTCTTCCTAATTTATAGCCAATTATTGTCCATATCTATAAAGCAACAAATATTTGAATAAAAATTTAAAAGCCATTATCAATTGTTCAGTTACTTTGGTGTTATACAGAGAAAAGGGCGAAAATAGTTTTAGTTTTCTCTTATTTATTTAATCTGTAAATCTAGTCTCTATTATTCAACAATCATTTTTTTAAATGATCTCATATTCTTCTATGAAATGTAGCTTAATTTGATTGAAAATTAAGTAGAGGGAACATCCTTTTAGAAATATAGATGACTGACAATGGATCATAAATATTGTATGAAATACAATCTAAAGTGAAAAAAAAATCAGTATCATTGGCCTTTAACATTCTCTGAAAAACTACAGGAATGAAATAACAGTAAAGTAATAAAACTCGAGTGCCTCTGAGTTAACCTTTAATTAGACAAGAAATGGAAAATGCAAAGGTTGTAGTCTAGAGTTGCCAAATAAATGGTAAACAACATTCTGACATTTGAAGGTTATGCTCTTTGGCAGCATCCTTTAAACATTAGTAAACATCGCTTAGAACACAAAAGAGTTCTTTAAAAGGCTAATTCTAATACAGTACTTCCCAGCAGGAGAGAAAAAGTTTCAACTTCGTCCCCTCCATCTCCTTCCCCCTCGTCGTTAAGTTTGA
Source organism: Grampus griseus (assembly GCF_964374135.1). Classification (NCBI taxonomy): domain Eukaryota; kingdom Metazoa; phylum Chordata; class Mammalia; order Artiodactyla; family Delphinidae; genus Grampus; species Grampus griseus. Next base: position 41,084,046 of record NC_139009.1, read on the forward strand.
TAAATTTGCTTTTCTCTGTTATTCCTTCTTGTGGTTTAAAGTGTACACCTGTGCTCAGTTTTGCCGAAAGGCAGTCACATATTGTGGTCAGCGATGAAAATCAGACAGGGAGCCAAATTATATTGCTCTGACATCTGTCCCTCCATCTGCTGGAGTTTTAACAAACAAGTATAAAGTAGACCTCCAATGATACCATATACATACAGCCAAGAAGGATTTCTATATGACCAAGTCTCCACAGATTCTCAGTTTAAAAAAATAAAGCAGGAGGGAAGGTGCTGAATTCAATTTATATTCAATTGGACATGACTTCTATACTACTCTTCTTTATGGGATCAGTGCACATAAAACAAAATACTATTTTCTTATTTGCCTAAGTCAGCATTCACTCTGATCTTTTTAATAAACTCTTCTGCTTACTTAATGAAGAATGAAGATTTTCTATGTGATTGCAACATCGTTCCCCATGCTGCAATGTCCAAGGACTTGAACATGCTTCTTTATAAATTAACATTTATTGCTCAATAATAGCAAAATAGAAACTTTATAAATGCCTTTTTCTTTTTTTTTTTTAAATTTCAAGAGTTGTCAGTCAACTCTTATGTGATCAACAGCCTTATGTGATCAGAGTATATGTGAAGAAGGGCCACAGTCAAAGCCCTCTCTTTTGAATTGGAAACCCTGAGGTTGGACATGATCTTGTGTTGACTGAACTAGGGCAGAGCTGGGAACTGGACAGAAGCCAGATTCTGTGGTATTGAGCATGACAAGCATCCCACATAACCCTTGTTCTTGGGAGATGCCACATGTGAGCAAGAAAATTAATTCTGAAAAGCAAAGACTTCTCACAGTACACTGGGTAGTCCAGAAACAAAAACCTCACAAAAATGACTATTTTCTCTCCTCAGTACACAACCAACCTGTATTCAAAGAAATCTGCAGAAATTTCCAGCCACCTATCAGATAAAAATGCATGTTGAATCCCAGTGATGAAGTTTGCTACTAAATTCTCATTTGCAAAGCTGCACATGCTTGCCACCCCTCCTTCTAATTACTGCAATATATAAATAGTTTCTCTCCCTCATTCTGGTTTAGGAAGCTCTACAATTTCCATTCTTATTTCTGCCATATGTAGTAGCGGAACATTGCCACAGGGTGGTACACCATGCATATTTAACTGAAGGCCTTTGTAATTTGTGTGACAGTTCAGTTATACCCTTTTCTAGCTTCACTTAAGCAGGAGGCATCAGAATAAGTGACAGCTCTCTGAGTGATTAAAATGAAAACACCCTGCCGATGCAGGGGACATGGGTTCGTGCCCTGGTCCGGGAAGATCCCACATGCCGCGGGGCGGCTGGGCCCGTGAGCCATGGCTGCTGGGCCTGCGCGTCCAGAGCCTGTGCTCCACAACGGGAGAGGCCACAGCAGTGAGAGGCCCGCGTACTCCCAAAAAAAAAAAGAAAAAAAAAAAGTGAAAACACAATCTTAAATCACACAGGTCTGCTAATCTCACATTATACCTAACTGTAATATATCTCGCAAGCTTTGTCACTTTGTTGTTGTTGCCTCCTAAAAACTATACAATACAAACAAACTGAAATTAGAACGGAAAATGTGCAGAGAATATATACCTTACAAACAAAACTATGCAGAAATAATTAACCTCTAATGACTATTCACAGGAATTTCAATTAAGTACTAGGAGAATGAATGAATCTAGGCAATTAAAATATTTATCTATCTATGGACCTATCTCATTGTACAACCCAGAACAGTGATAGTATTTTGGTAGGTAATTTAAGATCATTATTAGATTATTAGGTCATTATTATTGATTTTTATATTGATTAAGCTGATGAACCTCCTTATTGAGATAAAGAATCAAAATCACATTTCAACTTTAGATTCTGGAAAGGAAATACTTCTCTAGTAAGTGTCAGCTTAAGTAAATTAAACTATTTCAGGAATGCAGGGTCAAAAAGACTGTGTATGGCTTAAAAAATAAATGGCAGGGCTTCCCTGGTGGCGCAGTGGTTGAGAATCTGCCTGCTAATGCAGGGGACGCGGGTTCAAGCCCTGGTCTGGGAGGATCCCACATGCCGCGGAGCAACTAGGCCCGTGAGCCACAACTACTGAGCCTGTGCATCTGGAGCCTGTGCTCCACAACAAGAGAGGCCGCGATAGTGAGAGGCCCGAGCACCGCGATGAAGAGTGGCTCCCGCTTGCCACAACTAGAGAAAGCCCTCACACAGAAACGAAGACCCAACACAGCAAAAATAAATAAAAATAAAATTAATAAACTCCTACCCCCAACATCTTCTTTAAAAAAATAAAAAAAGTAAATGGCAGGTACTTTTAGGCTAAATGTCTAAGACAGCAATGTTATCTGGAGCATGGGAGGACATGCAACAACTCGTCAATATTTTTTCATATTGATTTTTTGTTCCATTGTTGAAAATGAGTGACAACGGGTATAGTGACTAAAGCATTTATCTGAAACTCTTGGGTCGATGAAAGAACATACTTAGACATATGTGTTCTGCTATTTCTTCCTTTTGTCTGGTCTGCAAATGAGCGGTGACAGATATCACACTTTACTCTTCCTTTAACCCTCTTCTCCTTCTAATGGGAGAAGCAAAAAAAAAAAAAAAAAGTAGCTTTGCCTCCTGCAAGAGAAGGAAAAAGAGGCACCCGTTCAGAGCTTCCACAGACATGCTAAGCCTTAATATCAAATTGGTAAAGGAACCTCTACCAATTGGGTCAGTTGGGTCTTAGGCAAAGGTAAGTGCCTTTGAAATTAGGGTGCACTTCTGAAAACGCTCGTATAACTTAGATGGTTTAAAGTCACCTTACTCTTCAAATTTCAAACTTGAGAAGGTCCACTAAAGTGAAATGACAGGCTCAGGCGATAGTGTCAGGGAAGCTGCAACTCACAGCTTAGCTTGCTTCGAACGCTATTTTTGACATAGATTTTAGCACTAGATGCCAAAAGGATGTCTAATTCATTCCTTTTTTTACTTTCTAGTGTCTTGAAATTAAAAACTGGGCAAGAGAGACAGTGATTGTCTTTGATATGTCTTAGGCCCATACCCTAGAGGATCCAAAAGACCCAACTCTTTATTTATCCCTGCAATACGCTTAAAAAGCTGTGTCGTCCCAGAATCAGGCCCTGTGAAAATCATTAAGGACTCATCAGTAACACACGTCAGGTGTGGCTGCACAGCTTGCGGAGAGTTTACTTCCGCAGAGCATACGTTATGTTTCAATGGTCATTTAAAGTTTGAGGTCCACGCTGAATACGCTTTTCAGCTCAGGGGAGTCAGCAGCTTGGATTTTGGAACCTTACCTCTCTCGCAGGACCTGCCAAGATAGCCTGTTCCGGAACAATCGCAGACATATCTGTTCCACCCATCCCTGCACATGCCGCTGTTTTTGCAAGGGTTGCTAAGGCACGGTTTTGCCGTTTCCCTGGAGCAGGACGGCTTCACTCCAGCAGTACTTTGAACTTCAGCCATTTGCCGGATATCTTTGCTCTGGCCGTCAATGAACAAATCTCTTATGCAGCCCACGTAGCCATAGTTGAGCAGCGCAGTCCACACCTCGGTGGGGAAGATGAGGCCGGCCTTATTTTCTGGCAAGCCCCCCAGGTACAACTCGTCATCCAGGTCCAGAATCTCACTCTCGCCAGGAGCAGTGTAGGGCGTGCGCAGAGTGTTGACAGAAATGGTACCTGTTGCAAAGACAAGAGAGCACACAGCTCTTTACAGCGTGCAACCTGTTCTGAATATCACACTTTCTCTCCTCCATCTGCCTGAGGGTGAACTTGAGGGCAGACATTTCTTATTTTTCTTTCTATTCCTGGTGTACTTCCTAGGGAAATGAACAGAAATATGTGGAATTAAATAACTTTAAGAATAAGGCAAACTGTCATTTAAATGGTTCTATTTCACTTTGGGAATGAAAACCAAAGTATACAGACAAGAAAGAGTGTTTGTCAGCCTCTAAGAGTTCAGGGGAAAAAGGAAGGAAGGAAGGAAGGAAGGAAGGAAGGGAGGGAGGGAGGGAGGGAGGGAGGGAGGGAGGGAGGAAGGAAGGAAGGAAGGAAGGAAGGAAGGAAGGAAGGAAGGAAGGAAGGAAGAAGGGAAAAGGAGGGAGGGACGGAGTAAGGGAGGGAAGAGAAAATGGCATTCTTACCACTCTCTAACATTTCAGCCAAGATGGAAAGAAAGGAAGGGTGGAAGGGGAGGGAGGGGAGGGTGGGAGGGGAGGGAGGGGTGGGAGACAGGAGGGAGAAGGAGAGGGAGAGGGAAAGAGAAAGAAAGAAGGAGAAATTGGCATGCTACATCACTCTCTGGAATAAAGTCAGACTCTCTTTGGTTAGTGTTCATTTTCAAAGCAGGTATGCATCTGCAAACCAATGAAAGGTTGTGTTGTGCCCCCATCCTTAACTGGCTTCATTGTTTTTATTGTACACAACACATTGACAGATTATCTAGGTCAAAACCTGACTTCATCACACTCAGCTGTACGAATCTATTGCTTAGCCTCTATGGTCTCAGTTTACTCATTCATAATATGGGCACAGTAATATGACCTACCTCATATGAGTGTTAAATAAAATAATACAGTAAAGTGTCTGGTTTGTAGTAAGCACTACATAAATGCTGTCTATCATGATTCATCACAAGAACCAAGTCAAATTGGGTGTTTACTATTTTTTTTAAAAAAACAAACTAGTTACTTACTAGTTACTTACTTATCTAAAAAAACAAACTAATTACTTACTTATTGACAAGTTGTTTTTTCTTCCTCACTCCAATGTGAGGGGAAAATAACTCTATTAGTTTATAAACACATGGAAATCCTAGCCTTAAGCATAGGATGAAGAGGTAGACATTCACATGGGATTATTTGAGGATCACAGAAAAAATTATATATTTATGGAATCCATTAAAAGAAGAAAAAAGAAAGACAGCAGGCATTTTCCTGATCAAAACTTTCATCCTGTACCACCAGATTACTCAAAATTCCACTAATATTCTACCTTCAGAAAGATCTTTGTAAAAATGCAAATATGATACCCGAAAAGGACACCACACTGACCCATTTCCAGATTACCCCAGATTTCTTTCTCAGGTCTAGACCATAAAGCGGACTAGGGACGTAGAGTCTAACAAGAGAAAGTGGATTAGAAGCCTCAGGGATTTAGAGTGCAGACAACATGGGAGAGGCCTGAAGACAGAAGATGGGGTACAGAGGTAGAGACAGAAAGGGAAGGGAAAGGGTAGTGTGTGTAGAGGGTGGATAGGAAGATGCATTTTAGTTCTTTCGCCAACTAGCGAAGGCCCACTCCAAATGGAACTATGGCCTGTGGTGAACGTGAAACGTGCATCTAAGCACACAGGTTTGCCAGGCCCTGCATTGTTCCCGGGAGACTCCCAAATCCCAGCAGAGGGGTGCTCCTCGATATGGGCAGTGTAATGGGATCTGTCTTTGTGAGGGAGAAGGTCATGGAAGCCGCTGAAGGAGACCATGTGCCGGCCAAGTCATTAAGAAGACATTTGTCTCTCTAGACTTCCACAGAAAGAAATGGAAAAAGCTCCTAGGGGAGAAACACTCAAAGGCATTGCTCTTTTGGCCTTCCAAAGAGGCGGGTATAATAAGGATTTTGGAAGGAGGCAGCAAAAGGGGAAAATGACAAAGTGCTTGTTTTTACTGTTCACATTTGTGCAAGTGTCTAGAAGAAAATTCATTTAGGAACGTACAGGAACCGGAAAATCCCACTTAGAAAAATATTTTAAAAATCATTTAGGGGAAATTAAATATATAATTTTGAGAGAGAATGGTGACACTTTTCTAAATAGAATTTCATTACACGCATTTTTAACTGTTCAAAATGCCCTAAGAAGTGAGTTGAGATGATCCCTAACCTCTGCAGCAGCTAATGTAAGTTAGAAAATGATGAGAAAGAGTTAAGTGTTAATGACAAAAGGTAAGGTGGACATTAAAAAAAAAAAAATGTGGAAAGCAAAGTGTTGTATGCAATGAACACAGTGGCTTTTAGGTTTTTAAGAAAAAAGAGAGAGAGATGCCAGCTCCTGTTTTCCAATTAGTTCAAGAAGACTTCCTAGAAATGAATACGTCATATTCTGAGACAACAGCTAGGAGACACAGAGCAAGTGAACAATGACAAAGTTTTACAAGAGTGGGGATATATCTTTAAAATATGCAATTTTTCCCATATGCCTTTTTATTCATGGAACAAGCTTGATTTAGCTCAGGGAGGGGAAAACACTTGGAAAAACTGTCTTGTCCTTTTTTGTGGTGTTATAATTCTGACACTAAGGATACTTGGAGGATTCCTGAGACGAGGGCATCCGGTGGCTTGCATAACACTCAACTCTGTGTCCTCTGCATAGTTTGCAGAGCTCGGTACACTCTGGAGTTTCCATATTCAGTGTGCCTATACTCTCGGGGCAAATCTGCTGCCCAGTGTTTCAGATACTCATCTATTAAGAGTTTGTCTGACAGAATGGGGTGACTAGGTCTTGTAGTTTTTATTTATGGTGCGTTAGTGCCTGCTCTGAACCAAGTATCTAAGTTCAGATATGTCTCTATGAATGTGCTCGTTGTGGCCAGGGTAAGATATTCACTATAACTTTGTGATTAGATTAGAGCTTTCTGATCACAACACCTGAAGTTAATCCACAGGTTTCATGTGGTTTACATGTAGCCCAGTGCACACACATACATACACACGCACATGCACACACATACACATACACACACACACTGAAATAACCGTTTAACAGGAAAGTATTTAACTCTATTACCTCTGAGGCACTCAAATAATGTTTTCTTATTAGATAAGTTTAGTAATACAAATGCTAGACATGACCCACCAACCTGATTTCAGAACCAACTAGCAGGCTGTAACCTATAGTTCAAAAAACACTGGAGGGTACTATCATAAAGGATAAGGTTGTTTTTCTCATAGCTCCTTTTCATCCCTTTGAGAGACGGTTTTAAAGTTCTCATGGGAAGAAGAAGCCACGAAGGGTGGGAGAGGAAGCAAAAGAAATATAATCCTAACTTCAACTTCAAGAGGAATTAGCTCATTAATTTGGCCCCAGATTCAAGGTATGGAGTCTCAACGAGCAAACGCATGTATTAGATATTATTGACTGTAATATTCTGCAAACAAACATAATAGAATGGAACAACCATGACCAAAAATCAGCTACACGTATGCTCTAGATGCTTTGCCAATTCACTTATATGTTAGAAAATCTTTATAAAAGGGATGGCAAAAAAGGGAAAGGGCAGAACTTGAGTGGGAACAGAAATGATTATTTTTATATTTTGAAGATTCAAAGAGTAAAACTTTATTTGAAATAATAATTATATTTTATTACTTAGTCAAACTCAAATAGAGATTGATATTTTAGCCTACACATGTGCAAATATCCTGAAATACTAATATTTCTGGTAAGGGATTTGAATCCCTAATTCCTTAATGATTTTATTCTTGACATGAAATCAAAGGACATTTTCACCTAAGCAAAGGACTCATCATAGAATCACTGAATCCATTTAAATCAATTTAACACTTACATAGGACACTGAAATTTCAATATTAAGGTTCTCAAGTGCCTATTTCATTATAATCGAGTTATAAAGGCAGTGGTTACCAAGAAAACATGAAATGACTATTTAAACCTTATTCATTGATCATTAAAGACAAGTAGTTGCCACAGCTGTATATATCAATAGAAAATAAGCATTTTCCAAAGTTTGGGGTATGACTACATGTAAATAAATATTTAAGAGAAAACAAAAATCTGAGTATATTATTGGTTTATCCCTCTATCTTTTTTCCAGGAACTGCAAATATTGATGTGTTCTCTTTGGCATAGCTTGATTATTTCACACATTTTACCTTCTTCCACTATAATTATACGTGAAGTTTCTGGCAAATTAAACAAATATTTTATGTAAAACATTGCTATATCTGAGCTATTATAACTTGTAGATGGTAGTCATATTTGGGAGCTTACTTGGATCAGTGTTTCATGCTTCAGCATTGAAGACTCTGAAGCACCCTGCTGTGCTATTTTGCTTTTAAAGAAATGAAATTTCAGCTAAAAATAAATATATTTGTGTACATAGGACTTTTATCATCTTAATGTAGAAATCACATTAACGTAACATTTAAACCTAGTTGTTTTCATGGCATGTGCAAGGTAAAACAAAAGTGATAAATAGATAGGTAATATTTATTTAAGAATATTCATAAGCATTAATAACATAAATTCACATTTTATGTAAAAGTATACATAAAACGGGGAAAACTGTTGAAAACAGTTCTTAGTTATAAAAATAGAAATCAGCTTCATGATTTGATCTGGTATTTATAAATTGTTAGCCTCTACCCTTTTTCTCCTCCAGTTTTTCTTGGCTATTCCATTTCCAGAAGATTAGTTTATGGAGTGGAAAGAAACGTGAAGCAAAAGGTGAGATTTAAAATAAGTTAATTTGGTTTCAAGTTTTAAATTACTGCAAAAGTTTAAGTGATTGGGAAATGAGGGGGTAGAAGATAGTGTGCTGTAATAGGAAATGATTTTGCCTGGTCAAAGGAAACCAATTTTCATGTTCTAGCTTTGCAACTAACTAGCTGAGGAGCTTAGCCAGATAATAGATTCATTAGGCCTCAATGTGGCTCTTATGCAAAATAAAGGACTTGACTGGATGGTCACTAAAGTTCTTCAGTGAGTAAAAATTTTTGAAATTACTGCTTAAAATAATTTTAGTTAAATATAAATTGTATCTATCTACAATTCTGCTTCACCTCTCATTGCAGAAGAGAATAAGATTCCACAAACTTATAAATTTACTTGTCAAATTTAGTATTCTATTAACAAATCCAAACTCAGTAAAAAGGCATAATATAAGTGATAAAGGTAGAATGAAGCACTGATTGCAGGGTATGATGCAAAATGCAAAATACGTAAGTCCCAAAAATAGATAGTAAAAAAAAAGACAAAATATTAATAATGGGAGTTTTGGAGTAGTGAGATTATGAATGGATAGTTTTCTTCCTTCCTTACTTTCTTTTTCTTTACTCTTTCTTTCTTTTTAGTTTTCTCGGTCTTTATAAAAACAATTTCATGTACTAGGTTTATAACATGGACTGAATAAACTTTGCTTGAAAACAAAACAAAAAACAATCTTAATATTCTGTTTTCTGCTTATTACTATGTGTTTCTTGCTTACTTGGATTACTGTGAGCTGGGAATTTCAGAAATTAAACAGATATATGACAAAATAAATCTTGGAGCAATATTTAAAAGTTTGATATTATTTAATAAAGGCCAAGAGAGAGGAGAAAAGGGTAACTCATATACTGCAGATAAGAGTGTAGACTGAAACAGTCTGTTAGTAAAATAACCTGTCATTATCTTTAAAATTAAAAATGCAATTAATCCAGCAATTCCAATTCCCAGAATCTATCCTACAGAAACTCTGACCAATGTGCATAAAGATGTAATATGAAGACGTTCATTATAAATTAGCTTAGAACAGTGAAATTTTTTCAAAAGTAAAAAGTTAAATGTCCGTCAATAGAGGAATGATTAAGTTAATATTGATATATTCAAACTAGGGATATCTGATGTCACTACAAAGAATGGCATAGAAAAAGTTCTCAGTATTTTTTTAAGTCACCCAATAATTGGTGAAGAGTGATCTTGTTTATGTAAAAAAGAAGGTCTACATTTATTTTATATGTGTAATTATATTTACAGATATGCTGGTGCATAGGAAAATATCTGGGAATTTTTCAACACCAAATTATTTTACCTACGGAGGTGGGAGTGAATTGGTTAGGGAAGTGTGTGGCAAAGGAAAACTTTTCACTTGTGTACTTTTTGAACTGCCTGAACATTTTCACCAACAGCACATATTTATACGTCACAGACACACCATGAATTAAGCACAGGCACATGTACAAACACACATACTCGTAGCAATACATGTATACCTATGAGTTTTAAAAATGATCATAGACAATGCTGGGAAGTTGTAAATATCAATCAAGTGATGTGTTTTGCAGCAGTTAAACTACTATTTTGCAGAAATTCCCCAGATTTCCACACCGCACTCCGCAGTACCTGCCACTGCAGCTGGTGTGGTCAGCTAAATGCCTATTTCTTGAGGATGCACCTGACACCCTAGTCCAGGGTCTGCCCCTTGGCTGGGTGGGCCTGGAAAGGAGATTTAGTGAATTTAGAGAGAGAGGTTCCACCTCTCAGAGTTTGATATTTACCAAGCCCATAAGACCAATGTATAAAATAAGAAGGCCAAGTTATTAATTCTCCATGAGAAATTAACTGTCACAGGATATGGAATGTTTCTTTAGGGAGGTCAATTTATAATCCAAATGTGTATTTATTCATTTATGATGGGAGCTTTAATAATATTAGCCTAGGATGTTCTGACACCCCCGCCCCCATCTCAATTAAGATGACCTGCCTGTATCTCTGTAGCGGGGCTGAAGTAGTCAAGTTCCTTGGGCAGTGCTTAGATGGGTACTGCCAATGTTTGTCTCTGTGACTTTCTTTTCCACAGACACTGTATATGGCAATACATTTGAGTCCTACAACCCTGCGAGCCTGGTTAAGGTGCCTGTGCAAAGCTCTGCTCTGATTCTTAGATGCTCTTTTCACAACTCACAGAGGATAATTTTTGTTACTTGGGTACTTCTGAGTAAAAAAGAGTTTATGACATCATATTAACCAAATAGTCTGAAAAAGTAAGTTTGTACTTCAATTGTGACTATATAAAATATACTTACATGTTAAAAAAGTAGAGGAAAATATGTAAAACTGAAAATGTTTTAAACGGGAGGGAAAGGCAACAGATGACTCTCTTCTTTTAAAACACATTCAGAATAAATAAATAAATATAAGGATCAATTTAATAAAATGTAAAATAACTTTATGCAAAATTGACTCCATCTAGTCATTAGCATAGTCAAATAATTGATAAATTATTGATAAGGTACTTTAGTCTTACCGTGGATGGGTAATGGTTTATGGACATGGGTACAAAATAAAGCATTATACATTTACTTAATGTTATTTCAAATGTCTGCAACAGGCCACTCGGTAGAAGCATGGGAGGAATGTTTATAATCAGAGGGCCAATTCAAATCAAGGCCTAAATGGAAAAATCGTCTAATGGTCATTCAAGTAGAAATGCTAAGAGTGGAGATTCATGAATGGTATACACAGAAATCAGTGCTGGTAATAGACAGCTAGAAAGTGCTGTTCACATCAAACAGTGATTACTATAAACCTCTAATTATGTACTTGGGAGAGAGCCTTTTGCTTTTCCCTCTGTAATTTCTAGTTCTTAAACTGGAACTCTAGGACTTCAATTCAAATCTCAATGGCTTCTTAGCTGTTAAAAGTGGGCTTACCCATGAATAGCTGCTGATACAATCTGCTATACCCTGCTGTACACAAGTAGAATTTGACAAGAATAATGAGTTTTCTCTTTGATTTCAATGTGTAATGATGGTTTGCAAAAAAAAAAAAAAAAAAAAAAAAATGACTGGTAGTTTGCTGTAAAAGTACTTGAGAGGATACCCTTGACTCAGCCAAATAGCTTAACACAAATTTAAACAATATCCATGCCCCAAGAAAACAGTCATTAACCTCCTCCTAATTTTAGCACAATTCATGCTTTAGTTAAATACCTGGGAAGCTGTCTTGTGTTGAGTTTGGGAGCAAAAGAGAGGCAAAGGGGAACCCTGGAGAGGGAGGAGGGGTTGGTAAGAAAATGTTCAGCTGCACGTCCTGCAAAGTTTGCAGAGTCATGAGCCCCGTCAATCATATTTATTAACTCAGTAACTTAGGGGTTTGGCTCTGTTAAGTAGCTATACCATCTACGGAGCATATCCACTTTTTGTGGCACTCAAACCATACACTCTGATCCACAAAATCAGGCTGGCACTTGGTATGGTTCCTCCTTTGCCAATTTAGCGCAGGATCTGAAAATGCCACTTGTGGCTTAGTCCACTTAGCCTCCCACGGCCCCAGTCATAGACTAAGCCGGCCACGGAAGAAACTACACTGTCCGGAAAGACTGAGACCAAACAGTAGTAGTCAAAGTTTGGGAAAGTGCTTTTTTCTTTCCCCACGTCACAGGATGGAAGAAGGGACATATAACCCAATACAATTAATTGTGCTGAAAATGAAGCTCTGGAAAAGTATTCAGATGAAGACAATATTTCTTATCAAACAAAGGGCTCAGGTACCCACCTTTTAGTGAACAAAGGACAGAAGGGCAGGTAACCAGAAAGATGGACATCCTTAGTGACTATCCTTCTCCTCAGTAGCACGCCTATCCCAGCCCTCAGAAAGAAGTGAATGCTTTCCCTCAGGATTAACGTTCCTTCTACCTACGTGTTTGCTAAATGATACAGGGAGCTCAGGAACAAGCAGGAATAGCAGTCCTGTTCTCATAAAAGGTCATTTTTGTACGAGGTTTATCACAGTTCTCTAACAATTGTTTAACTTCCTCACCACATTGTTTTTTGGACATCTGGGTTTGGAGGATGGAACTGTATTCATAAAAGAAGGACAGCACCTATTATCCTATATTGTTTAAACTGCTTTCAGGAAGTAATGTAATTCTTTAAAAAGTTGTATTTACAACTAAAAGAGTGCTATTATTCTTCAAGAGTAATGATGATGTTACTATTTTTAGAATATTGGGGTGGGTTGGCACTGAGCCATTCACATGTTTTTATTCTTTATTTTTTCTCACACCAAATATGTATTGAGCAACTGTTATTGCCTAAGAAAGTACTGGGATATAAACATAAAGAATATAGTCCCTGTCATACAGGGGTTCCCCTTATAAACTGGGGAATATCAAAAATTCAGTCTGTCTACCAAATACAGTTTTAACACTGTCTCTGATAAGACAGCCAAAATTTATTAGCATCAAATTAATGACCATGGCTTTTAGTCCTATTTACTTTAGTATGGTCAATAAGAGAAGGAATAACTCTTACGTCTGGGCTCCCTCTACTTTAATAATGGAGATAACACGGCTCATTAAATGTTTTTAAATATTCAGCTAAGGGGGATCCCAGGCAAATCAATAGATAACGACCTTCATTGTCTATGAGTCAGAAATCAGCCCACATTGCCCTCTTGTCATATAAACATTGTTTCCCATATTATAGTAAGAGTAATGTTCATATAGCCTCTGAATATAACTGATGTAAAAAATGGATGAAACTATTTCTTGAAATTCTATGTTTCTTAGTTTTAACTGAGCAATAAATCTTAGTATTTCACCAAGCCTAACTCAGAAATATCCTTTAAGTAAAATAAAAGCTAGTATAGTTATTCATTCAATCTTTAAAAAGCTACTTTATACCAAACCAATGCAGTGTGCAAATACAGAACTTAATTAAAATACTATATATAAAATATTAACAGCTGCAGTTATTAAAATTACATTAAGCTCCCTTGAGCTAGGCCAACATAAGGAGCTCTCTTTTTTTTTTTTTCAATTTAGTAAAGGCAGAACTTGGTTTAATGAATGAGCATTAGTTTTTATACTGTTTGTTCCAATTCACTAATCTGAAATCATAATCGAATAAAAGTACTTTACCATCAAAACACAACCAAGCATACTAAATCTTTCCATTGGATTCTGACAAAAATCCCACATTTTGTTTATCTTCTTTCTTACTGCAAATAACACTTTTTTAAGGCATCTCTTTCTTCTTCCCATCCAGCATTGAACTTTGTAAATTAAAGTTGATATTTTCTGCTCTGGCCTTTTCCAATGAGGGAATAAACAGGGCAGTTAATAAACTTTTGGTTATTTGGATGCATTAAAGAGCTCAAACAGCAAAAGTAGATTTTCCTCAGCTTAAGGATTAAGGTATTTATCTGATCCTTATTGTAATAGGTCATCCAAGGAACTTAGGAAACTAATTAATTGCACCACCACTTAAGACTGGCAAGAAATATCCAGGTATAAATCTTCATTATCAAATGAATAATGAATGGTTTTATTTTCCTTTTTATATCATTTTGCATTTACTGAAATTTTGACATTAACCATGTATTTCTTCATATAGTTAGAAAATACCTCATTGATCTTAAGTGTAGTATTTTTTGCCCCTCTGAACTTCCAAAAGATATCCACTTAATTAAACTGCTATAAAGTCTGACTAAAATTATATATATTCTTAAAAGTCATTTTCAAAATTTTATTCTAGATGTATTTCAAGTCAAGTGATAACATCCATAAGTTAATATTTCAAAACACAAGATTAGTCCATGTTCCCATCCTCCTTTTAAGTCTTCTGTCTGAAGGTTCTTAAGTAGCAAATTAACTGCTAACTCTGGCAGAAACAGGCTGGGGGAACTCGCTAAGCTCCCTAATCTACTTCCACATTTCAGAGCAAGTAAACGTTATTTATTCAGGTCTTCACTACAAACATCCTCTCCTTCCCCCACCTCACATGCACGACTCCAGAAAAAAGAAACGTGCAGCGAAAGGAAGCCAGAGAAATGAATTCCTGTTGGTGGAATTCCAAACCTCTTTCACCAGAAAGGGAAGCTATTTGGAAGGCAGCGGAGTTTTGCCTGCATCCTTGAAATCCTACTGTATTGATTAAAGTGTTTTTGATACCATAGACCCACCTTGGATAAAAAAAAAAGTGTACTGTATTAAACTAAGGATTTTATATATGAATCATTGAAATTTTTTTCATATTTTATATTTGCCACTTCAAGCACCTCCAAACATCCAATGAGACAAGAGATAATTGGGAACACAAGAACACTGAATTTTGTCATTTGAAAATTCAAGATAAAATTTCTTGCAAGATTTGGCACTTGATTATCCATTTAATGTTCATTTAAGAAGCTATTCTAGAAGCCATTTGAGCATTTGGGGTTTGATGCCCAACTATGATGATTAATTAGCTCCTTCTGATTCTTTTATGATGTGAAACAGAAATAATAACAATTTCCTCTACCCTAAAGACAGAAATGCAAGAACTCTTCAATATGTCTTGGTTTTCATTCCTTAGGAGTGGTGTTCCAGCAGATAAACAGCATAAAAAATGATACATTACCTGACCGTCCGTCTCTTTGGAAGTCCACGTGATACCATTCTCCATCATTCACCTTCTTCTGCAGGGCTTTGATTTTGATTGTGCCTGACCCCATGTCTAGGAGGAGGTAGAGGTGGCCATCCAGCATCTCAATAGCGAAGAAGTCAACCTTTATCATCTGGGGGTGCTTGGCATCTTTTTGGTGCCGTGGTTTGCCATGACTAAATAAGATGAGGCCATTGGGCTCTGTCGTGCGGAAATCAAACGATATGGAGCCTGTTTTCTTTGCATTCCATTTAGGCAAAGAGACGAAAGATTCTGGGGTTTCAAAGGTGATTGGGTCCAAAGTTGCAACATTCTCACATTTAAAGGCCACCACTCCATGAATCTTCATCTTCGGGTCTCCTTGCTTGGCAAGTCGAGATAATTCCAGCCTTACATCATTATTTTTATACACAACCTGTAGGCAGAGGATAGCAGTGAGAAACTGGGCCCATATTTTAATGTTTCGAACTTGTCATCAGTTCACGTAATTTCCAAGTAGATTATGAAAAGACATACAATGTTTAGTGCCTTTGGATGTATAAGACAGCTTTTTCAGCCAAATAAAATCCAGGTATCAATTTATTGAACATAACTATTCTAATCTAATTTCATTCAAGTAATGTGTACACACACACACACACACACACACATACACAAAGTACCTGTAGTTAACTCAAATAACTTGAATAAATCTGCACAGAACTTTCATTATTCCAAGCATGTATAGAACCATTTGCTTTTGTTAGTTGGTTATTATGCTTTGTTTATTAAATATAAGGACTGAGGTTTTTCAGTTTTGCCATCACTAAAATATTTGAAATTAGATACTTTTGTATACCGGTAACCTAAAATACAGGATCTCTTCTATGGTCTATATATTCATGGTGCATATTAACTTTGTAAAATAATCACAAGTTGAGGTAAAAAACATCCTGAATTTTCTCAGAAAAATCATAAAATATGACTAAGATACAGAAGCTCTCTCTTGCCCTGCCCTGCATTAGTAACTGTTTGAATAATGTTAGCTAACTCTGGAACTTGGTGTTTATCCTAAATCCATTCAATCTATATTACTAATGTCCCATTTCACTTTTAATGTATACAAATGTGGAACAAAGTTTGTCCTGTACCCTCATTTCCAAAGGCACTTCATCTAAGGTGGCTGGGTAGTTCTCATTGCTTGTTAATAGTCCTAGGGCTTTTGGGGGGCTCCAAATAGCACTTTGGACAAATCCACTGGCAGGGCTCACAACATCATGCATCTGCTATCACATCACCTTAATAAATCCATAGCTATTTCAACATAGAGATTCATACCCTTTCCCTACAAAATCCATACCATGGATAATTACATTTCCAAAAGATATGTCATACAGACTTAAGAATAAATTAGTTATCTATGTCCAGATAACTATCTAAATTCTTTTACAAAGGCACTCGAAATTTCACAGCAGCCAACACTGTCAGTTTCTAAATTCATTTATCCATGTATAAAAATATACTTGCATAACAGAAAAAAATAAGCCTGTGTCTGATTAGTGGTATCAAGTTAACCAGGTCAAGACAGCTGTTATTTCTTCCAAACCCATGACCAATCGAGCCAATAGTGTGGCTGATTAATTTCCTGATAGGATTTGGTAATGGATACTTTATTTTTTAGAGTGATTAAGAGTGCAAGCTCCAGTATCAGACTCCCTGAGCTCAAATTCCAGCTCTAGCACTACATAACTGTATGATCTCTGAGCTTTGTTTATAGAGACATAATACTTTACAGGATGGTTATAATGATTACAGAAGAAAATGCATGTGAGAAAATCTACATGGCAAACAATCCAATGCCAAGCACATTGTAAGATTTTAATAAACATCAACTACATCAAACTGCATGATAATAAATATCATCATCTCTTTATTATCATCTAGGAGACACAGATATATTAGTTCTAAATTAATCCATTATGAGAAAATGTTTAGAAATTAAGCACACTCATATAATTGGTGTTTTTTTACATGATTTATGCCAACTAAATAAATCACAT
The DNA here is from genome assembly GCF_964374135.1 of Grampus griseus. Classification (NCBI taxonomy): domain Eukaryota; kingdom Metazoa; phylum Chordata; class Mammalia; order Artiodactyla; family Delphinidae; genus Grampus; species Grampus griseus. The sequence continues at coordinate 41,101,278 of NC_139009.1, forward strand.
CTTTTCAATGCTAGTCCTGGTGTTTCAGTTTACCTTTATCTTGAAGAAGGATTATTATAAAGAATACCATATCCCTTATTCTTTGAACAAATATGTATAAAGATTTAACAAGCATCTATTGACAACAAAAGAAGGGAAAATGAACTCAAGCAATAACAAAAAGGAATTAGACTAATTCTTAAACATACTTCCTAGAAAAGAGAAAGAGCTATTAAGCCTTGTGAAAGTTGATTTAGGATTGCCTTTCTTTGGGAATCTTCAGTAGTGGATAAAATGCTTTTCATGGATGATTTTCCAAGTTTTATAACCTCTCACCATGATTTTCGAGCTACCTAAACCTGCATATTTGTTTTCATTTTTTCCTGGTGATTTATATTTTAATATATGGATATTCCTTTGACATAGGTATTGATCAGGAATGAGTATTTTCTGACCCAAATGATGCAGATGGTAATGCTGATCAATGCTAACACATCACCATGAAATAGAACCACAGCAATGGAATTGGATGTTTCTGACATGAGCAAGTAGATATAAGGCAGGATATATTGCCTCATGAGTCCCACATCAGCTACCAAAAAGGTGAAAACATGTAGGGCTAGGGCAATTGTAGGTGAGAATTTCAGTGAGGGATTTATAATCTCATGAGTGAATTGGGTTCCCTGGTGATTCAGTGAGGTTCAGGGAGATGGAGAAGAAACGTAAGGATTCCCTAGATCACAATACTTAGGGTGAGCCATGCACCACCCCCTCACCCCAAAAAGGGAGTATGAATCTCCACTAGAATTTATGCTTTATGCAGGCAAAAACCTTACAACGAGATCAGTACCTGGCACAGAGAGGACACCCAATAAATACTTGCTGAGAGTTGAATAACATTCTTTCTTCACTTTTTTTTTAACCTAGTTCCCAGCTTATAGACTATTATTAATAACAATATTTACAAATATAGTTAAAATATAACAGAATGCAATATTGTGGACCCATCTCATAACCTAGCTATAATTTTTAGCTAATTTCTCTAGGAAAGTGTGGAAACTTATGTACGAATGGCAAGTTGACCTATCACCTTCAAACTCATTTTTTGGGGTGTAAACTACTTTTAGAGTAAAAACACCTGATTTAAAATTCTGCAGGGGTAGAATAATTTTCATAGAAGAACTATCTTGAGGAGAAGCACAGTGTGTTTTTGTTTCTTATTTTGTATTCTTTGAAAGGCAACTCTAGAAGACAGAAAGGCAATATTGGATAGGCAGGCTGATAGCTCTCAGAGCTACACAACTACTTCAGCTGACCCAGATTTCATAATCACTCTACTTTTCTAAAGTTAGACTTACTCTTAATATGACCTGAATATAGTTCAATTATAATAACAAGGAGTAGCCAGTAAGCACTCCAAATCTTTTTTTTTTTGCTTCTTTCTGAGATAATATGGTTTTAAATCATATATAATTATTCATATATCTTTTTTCTTATTTATGTTAAAAATTGTAATTTATTTAATAGTTTCAACTTTCAACAAACCTCCTTACACTTTATCATCTTAACAATTGGTGATATTATTGCACACCCATTTGGATCTTTTTATGGAATCAATATTTCTTTGTGGATACTGATTTTCAGTTTCTTTGAAGAGTAATTCAAAATGTTGAATTTCACTTCTTGCTTCATGAAATTATACCATAAATCCCAAAGGAACAGAAACATAAAAGGGGTCTTGGGTTTTTTTGTTATTTATTTGCTGGGTTTTGTTTGTTGTCTTTTAGCTGCCATACAATTTCTACACGTTGCTATGATGATGTTTTCCCTTTCTTCTAACATTTGTTAGAATTTTCAAAATGTCACTCACACTTAAATGGGCAAGAAAAGGAGTAGTATGTTTGTGTTTTTATATGCCCAGGCTGGAAATCTGAGGTAAACAGTCACTGAGTATTTTATTTGATCTTGATAATAGTCCTAAAAAGGCAGGGGGAGTAAGTAGGCTAAAGAACAGAAGTTTGGTAGTCTGGATACAGACTTAGTTTAATCACAAAGCTTTTACCTAAGTCAGGCTGCCTAACCTCTGTCTCGGTTTCTTAATTTCTAAAACAGACATCTAAAAAGGAAAGGCATGTCAAATCCATAAATCCTTGAGCTTTTTCCCCCTCAATCTCTGTGATTTGGGGAAGAGGTAAAAGATGCCCTATTGCTCCTTCTCTTTATCTGGCTTTTTCCAGTTGTGTTTTTTTTTTTTTTTTTTTGGTGGTACGCGGGCCTCTCACTGCTGTGGCCTCTCCCTTTGCAGAGCACAGGCTCCAGACGCGCAGGCCCAGCAGCCATGGCTCACGGGCCCAGCCGCTCCGCGGCATGCGGGATCTTCCTGGACCGGGGCACGAACCCGTGTCCCCTGCATCGGCAGGCGGACTCTCAACCACTGCGCCACCAGGGAAGCCCTCCAGTTGTGGTTTTGATGCCAGGATATCGTTCCCTATTCTGAGATGTATTGAAACTCGTATTCCATTAGCAAAGAGAATGTTCACCTCATCTTCAGGTACACAGACATGCCTCAAGGATTCTATCTATCTAAGATTTGTACAGATGGTATTGAAGAACTGGTGGCTGATAGATAAATCTCTTTCCAAAGGAGGTAAGTATGTGTGAAATAAGCAGATCAGTAGGAAAATTATCTGCCACTCAGATCATGACCTTTGTTGTTGTTGTTATCAATATGTTTTAGCTTAGAAGCCTTAATGGGGCTCTTGAATTAATTTAATTAATTAACAGGCATTGATCAAGGCTTTTCATATGTTAACTATGAGAGTAGGAGGGGTGGTAAAATAATCCCTGAAGTCAGAGTCCGAGTTCTCTGCAGAGATCTTGACTCTGACATGACCCTCCCTGAGAGAACGTGAGTGACTCCTTTTAATCTGAGTCTTGGTTTTCTCTCTCATTCTTGGAAGCAATCACAAGTGAGACCTAAGAATCTGGTTCTCAAGTCAGCTTTCAGAGAGAACTCCAGCTCACCCTCTTGCCATCCTGTGACTTTGTGGAAGTCCTTCAACCTTGCAAAAGGCTCAGTATTATCTGTAAATTGGGATAATAATATCTACCACATTAGGGTTATTGTAAAAAAATGAATAATATTTCAGTTAAAGTGCTAAGAACAGGACCTGGCACAGAGTAAGCACTCAAGTAAATAGTAGTTGCTCTTATTAACGTGGCTGTTATCATTATGAATAACAATATTATCATTCTTACAGTGACTTAATGGAGTTGTACAATCTAAATGTTGTAACAAGGGTAACAGCTAACAAGGCACATGGTAGATGATTGGTCAGTGTATTAAAGTAATTAATAGAGCTGCAAACAGTAGGATCAAACAGATCAAAGCAGATTAGGACTTTCTTTTCTATTCTGATAGCCCTATTGTAGTTTGAAGTACAGTGAAGGCTTTCTTTGCAGATGAGGTTTCTCAGCCAGAAAATATATACAGGAAGCTGGTGATCCCTAGAGTTTCACTTTCACTCGTGAGAGGGGTTTTATGTCATCGAACAACAACTACCCACCCCAACACTTCAAGAAGAATCAATTCCGATGTATGGAGGGTTTACTTTCTGCCAGGCTATGTTACAAGATACTTACACGTATTATACGTTTATTCCTCATGAGCAACCTAGGAAATAGGTAACATTATCCTATTTTATCAGTACACGTGTACAGAGATCACTGAGTGTCTTTCATCATGACCGTGCCTAATACTCCTTTTGAATATCTAATGACATTAACTTCAAACTTTGTCTTTGTCTCAGCAGGAAATTTCACTGAGTTTTTGATAACAGTTGCTAAGTAGGAGAGTCACAATCAAACAGCTATTTGCCACCACGCAAAAGAATGACCCTGTTATAAATTACATGGACTGTTCCAAAAAAAACAACAGTATTTTCTTTCCATTTGTCCTGATTAAAATCTCTCTAAATGAATCAAATATCACAGTTAAGCAGAGGAATTTTTTCATGTGACTATTGATTAAAACATCTTTTCAAGCCCAATTTAGGCAGAGGGGTTTATTTCTCTGTTTCTAGGACTATAATGTCGTTTTAAACAGGTATGTCATTTAGGAAATTATATATACAAATATGTATACATATGTAGACGCACCGTCCTCCCTCGGTATCTGTGGCAGGTCACTCCCACTTTACCCCATATCAAAATCCGCAGGTGCTCAAGTCTCATATAAAATGGCATAGTATTTGCATATAACTTACATACATCCTCCCATATACTTTAAATCATCTCTAGATTACTTGTAATACCTGATACAATGTAAATGCTATGCAAAAAGTTGCCAGTGCATGGCAAATTCAAGTTTTGCTTTTTGGAACTTTCTGGTATTTTTTTTCCCTGAGTATTTTCCATTCTTGCTTGGTTAAATCTGTGGATGTAGAACCCACAGATAGGGAGGACAGACTATATTCTAAAAGTCCAGGAGGTTTAAGAATTAATTGAAGGAGACTGTTTTAGTTTTACTTTTTATTTGTTTTAAATGCACTTAATGCTTTTATTCTATTAAGAAAAAGTCAGAATATTTCAAATATCCAAATTTAATTCTTCTTTTTTCCTATCTGTGATCTGTCCATGTACCATCTACTTAAAGCAGTGTGCTCATTTCAAAATACAACCAAGAGTTAGCCAGTAAGTGAACAGTATAAGGACCACTCAGGCAAGTAGGAAGTAATGGCATTTGTTTTGCCATGACCTAGATAAGAAGCAGCTGGGAAAAGGACATAAACTGCATCACAACTTTCATCCCTAACATTAACTTATTTATTATTTTGAAATGATTTTTCAAACACCACACTTTCAATTTAATCAGGTAAGTACTTGTTAGGTAAGGTACTGAAGAAAATGCAATTTTAATCACTTCCCTGTACACATGCTCAATCCAATAAAATATGGACCCCTGAGAATACACCAGTTTAATTTCTCTTGAATATTTGCTATATATGTATGTGTAAACTATATGTGGACACAGACACATACACACACAGAGTTTACACATTTCCCAATGTAAATGTGTTTAAATGTAATACATGTCAAACCTGCTATCACTAATGTTCAGAAAAAAATATACACGTAAATTAGAATAGATTGTACATCTCTAGATAGATAAGTAGACAATACATATGTATATATACCATATACACACCAAAATATAAACAGGCATATATTTATATACGTTAAACACATGTATATTAAACACAAATATATTTATATATTAAATACAAATATTTAATAATTTCAGAAATTAGAAAGTTCTTGGCTAAAATATATAAATGGTCTTACTCAATGTCTAGGGTCAAAAATGTCTTGGCTAGGGCTTCCCTGGTGGCGCACTGGTTGAGAGTCCGCCTGCCGATGCAGGGGACACGGGTTCGTGCCCCGGTCCGGGAAGATCCCACATGCCGCGGAGCGGCTGGGCCCGTGAGCCATGGCCGCTGAGCCTGCGCATCTGGAGCCTGTGCTCCGCAACGGGAGAGGCCACAACAGTGAGAGGCCCGCGTACCGCAAAAAAAAAAAAAAAAAGTCTTGACTAAAAACAAATTTTAGCCCTTATAAGCTTCGCACATTCCAAAGGAAGGGCTAGTAGCCAAAGAGAAAACCAAAAAAAGAGTCTTCTTTTTCAATTAAGATTAAAAAAAATTCAACAGACTTTCCTTACTGTTCCTGCCACCATGAAGAGATAATTATAAAAGCAGAGTAGAGGCAAGGGGCGTGATGATCACATTGTTTTAATCGTTGTACTCATAATTGTCCTATCATCTACCCAAGATCAAGTTTCTTATGCTAGTTACTTTCTTACACTGAGCCTAGCACAGAACTTGCTTATAATAAAAAGGTTTAAAAAAAAAAAGTTTGTTGAACTTAACTCATCAAGGAACTAATAAGATTTTAGAATTTCTGAGAATGTCACACCACAGAAGTTTTCATATGTAATTTGAATATGTCCATCGAGGCAGATATGCATCCAGGTGCAGGGACTTATGTTTTCGGAGTGGATCAGAGAAAGGGTAGAAATGGGAAGGAAAGTGTAGGAGATGTACAAGCCCTATACAAAGTAGCTCAATACCTCTTTAAAAAGAAGACAGCATTGAGGAAACTCAATCTTAAGGAGATTTACATAAGGCATTTTGAAAGATAAGAAGGGTTTTTTTTTGGGGGGGGGGAAGATTTGGTGGTTTTTGTCTCATTATCTAATTCTATTTAGAGATTATGTGCAGATAAAATGTTCAACTAAACTGAAAATTTCCCCATACCAAAATACATTTTTTATAATATAATAATAAACTAATTATGGAACATGAAAACAGACACCAATAACATCATTTCTCAATAAAGGCATATGACATTTAATTTGACACCAAAAATTAGTTGAAATTTAAAGAGAAAAAAATATTTCGTTTAAGCAATATAGGGAAATAAATATTTTTTTGCTTAGTTCCAATTAAGCATGACCAAATACACCTTATTCATAAAAAGAAGAAGAAAAAGGAAAAGAAAAACCCTCTTGCTTGTCCTTCCCTCATTTCACCATCAGTGAACTGCCTCAAGTCGGCAGACAACACTGGGTACCATCTGTACAAGTTAACCGTAGGAGCTAAAAGACTGCATTGTCCCTGGGGTAACAGCTCTATTTAATGAAGCTTTCAGTGGCATATGGGTGTGTGGCAAAAGAACTCGAGTTCCATTAAACAAGAATGTCTCTTTTTCTCACATTAAATATGCAATAAATCACTAATGCCTTTTGGGAAAAAAATATATGTATATAGCAAAAATGAACAATGATTGTCAGTAATGTGAGATTTGAGATGCTGACTCAAAAAAAAAAAAGGTTGAAAACTAGATCAATTCACTTTTGCAGATGAGTAAAATGAAGCTGAGATAAGCTAAGGAACTGTTCCAGTGGGCATCAAGCTCTGATCATGAACAAGTATTGGGGACTTTACTGTTCAGGACTCTTCCAAAAACCTCTGCTAAAAAAATTAAATAAACAGAACAATGAACTCTCTCTACCTCAGGCACAGGATCATCAGAGGCCCTTACGCAATTACAAATGAAGAGCAGCTGTCTTTTCTGCAACATGGCAGAAAGGGAACTGTAACTGATTTAAAGGCAATTCTAACTTTAAAACTGTGTTAGCTTCACAATAAGCTGCTGCTCAAATATAAAAATAAAAGTCCTGAGGGGAAAACATCTTGCTGTTATTTCCCCCACTAATGGAATTTAGAAAGACGCTGAAAAAGTTAACTAGAAACAATAAACTTGCAATGTTTACTGTTATTTTGCAACTAAATGATGAAGATATTTTCAGCATCAGTCTTTCATGATCTTGCAGAATGTAACACACTATAAATTAGGGTTTAAAGCTTCTATTCCAAGCCAGCAGATGCTGCTAATAGGGGCAATGCATGTCTGCTTTATCCAGAAACTTTTAAATCATGTTAGTCTCAACGAGGGGAAAGTAGCCACTCTTTTTTTCCCAAGGGAAACTATCTTCTTATCAACCAAAAATGGTATCTTCAAACTGACTGATAGTAACAAAATGATGGCACTGAATGTTATGTCTAGATTAACCAACTCATGTTCTTCTACATCTCTAGCCTCATGAGCTCAGTGAAGCTCCCTCCATCATTTAATTTTACATTTTTCTGAGGGGGTGGCCATATGTATAATGTACCATTTAGTATATTTTCACTATATGCATGAATACCATTTACTATATAGACTCTGTCCTTTCCCCACTGATTCACAATGACATGGTATACCAGTGTATGTTCTTTTGGATATGCCAAAGTTTCAACATCTGAATCTACTATCACTTTTTTAAAAAAAATTTTATTGGAGTATAGTTGATGTGCAATGTTGTGTTAGTTTCAGGTGTACAGCAAAGTGAATCAGTTATACATATACACATATTCACAGTTTTTTAGATTCTTTTCCCATATAGGCCATTACAGAGTACTGAGGAGAGTTCCCTGTGCTATACAGTAGGTCTTTATTAGTTATCTATTTTATATATAGTACTGTGTATATGTCAATCCCAATCTTCCAATTTATCCCTCCCCCCGCTTACCCCTGGTAACTACACATTTGTTTTCTACATCTGTAGTTCTATTTCTGTTTTGTAGATAAGCTCATTTGTACCCCGTTTTTAGATTCCACATATAAGCAATATCATATATTTGTCTTTCTTTGTCTGACTTTCTGCACTCAGCATGACAATCTCTAGGTCCATCCATGTCGCTGCAAATGGCATTATTTCCTTCTTTTTATGGCTGAGTAATATTCCATTGTATATATCTACCACATCTTCTTTACCCATTCCTCTGTTCATGGACATCTAGGTTGCTTCCATCTCCTGGCTATTGTAAGTAGTGCTGCAATGAACATTGGGGTGCATGTATCTTTTTGAATTATGGTTTTCTCCAGATATATGCCCACGAGTGGGATTGCTGGATCATATGGGAGCTCTATTTTTAGTTTTTTAAGGAACTTCCATACTGTTCTCCATAATGGTCATACCAATTTACGTTCCCACCAACAGTGTAGGAGGGTAAATTCTTACCTATACAAGGTTCTGTTCCTGAGCATCTTATTCTGTTTTTTTGTTTGTTTGTTAAATTAATTAATTTATTTTTGGCTGCATTGGGTCATCGTTGCTGTGCACAGGCTTTCTCTAGTTGCGGCGAGAGGGGGCTACTCTTCGTTGCAGTGCGAGGGCTTCTCATTGTGGTGGTTTCTCTTGTTGCAGAGCACAGGCTCTAGGAGCACAGGCTCAGTAGTTGTGGCTTAGGGGCTTAGTTGCTCCGTGGCACGTGGGATCTGCCTGGACCAGGGCTCGAACCCATGTCCCCTGCATTAGCAGGCAGATTCTTAACCACTGTGCCACCAGAGCAGTCCCCCATTCTGTTTTATTGATGTTTCTTTTTTTCTTGATCCAGTTCTACTTCATTTAATTATCATAGCTTTATAATATGTTCTAATATATCTTATGCCCCTCCTACCAAACCATTTACATTAATTATTCTAACAATGTTTACACATTGTATCATACAGAGGTTCTTGTTTTATACATGGATAAGATAAATATATACAACAGAACTATTGAGGTTGTTCTGATCTAGCTTTCTAAAATGTAGTAAGTCAAAGCTGGTGGCAAAATTATTTATTCAAACTCACTTAAAGAGACTTGAATAGCAAAAGGAAGTTATACCTTGCTTAGAATTAAATACCTGTTATTATAATTATTTGTAAAGTTATTATTCATAAGTGATTATAATAATTTTGAGTTTAACATATCAGTGAATCTGGCCTCATGCCAGAAAATTACATTATTTGTTAGCTGGAGGGTGGATACACAACTATAGAGAGAAAATCAGAAAAAGAAAGAAACAGTGAATGCAGTTTTAAGCACACCAATTCTTTCCCAATAATTACAAGGTCCTGGTAGAACTTCTTGCAGTAAAATAGCAGGAGTGGGTCACCAGTCCATCAGAGATATTTGGAGGACCAGGTGAATGACTATCGGTGCAGGAGAAAGCAAAGTGCCCTCTGGCTCCACTTTAATGTGCCTCCCTTCAAGAAGCAAGGCCACTTGTCCGAAGACACACAACTAGTAAGTATGGAGCCAGTAAGTAGTGGACAAGGCAGAATCTGAATGCCTGTCTCCACAGCCAGGAATATATAATTTTTTTGGTTTTCTTTCCATGGGACTGTTTGTATGGTAGTTAAATTCCCTTCAGCAATAAAAACTGTGGGACTCAATTAAGCCTCCTGGACCTGAGATTTCAAGTGCTGCTTATCTAATTGGTGAGCACTCAAGCTGTATGAGTCCCCTTTCTTGCTACGGATGCCAGCCTTTACTTCTCAGTCATGCCTCTACCTGAGAAACCTCAAAGAAAACAGAGGAAGCTGACATTTAAGGCAGCCAAAGCTGTTGTTTTTAGCACCTGAGATGAAAAGATTTTGCAAAGTAGACTTGTTCCTGATAAATTGTGTGTAAATCTCTCCGTAATTTTAATATTATCTGATGAAGGCAATGCACTGTATGATACACAGATATGGATATGGATATGGCTATAGATTCAGATGGATATAGATTCAAACAGCTCTGCTCTCTACTTAATTAGTTACACTGCCTTGGGCAAGTTCCTTAGTCTCTCTGAAGTAGTTTCCCTCTCTATCAAATGAGGTTAATACTCATTTTGTAGTGTTATTTAACCACATACAGTACTATGTGCTTGGTCTTGGGCACTGAGTAAATAAAGAGTAGCCATTATTGTTACTAGTACGGTCTTCAATGTGTAAGATCTTAAACTACTAGAGGGGAGCGCTTGTCGTCATCTAAGTAAATAAGTGACTACTTCTCTAAAAAGCAAAGAAGCATTCTGTGAAATAATCACCCTCAAATCTTGTTTACATGACTACTTCCCAAATTTCATAACTCTATTTATCTCCCATGAACTATACATTTTGAGAGATTTCCTCTACTAAACAAATAGTATTTATTAAGGAATTGTTTGATTTTCTTAAATTTATCAACGCCATCTAAATGAAAAAATGAGATAGCTTCTGTAATCCCACGGAGCTGATCGAATTATAGCCTATGCAAATAGTTGTTTTATTTAGCTTGTGCTAAGCGTGGGTAAATACGTAGCCTTTTCCGGGTTTGTTGAAATAATAAGCATACGTAACTGTTCTTCATTTCTAATTTTAAAGACCCTAAAAAGTATACAGACTCCAGGTTGGGAACTGTGATTTTTCAATTATGACTGCTAAGCAGGGGGTATTTCTTCTTAAAGCATTCTTTAATTATTTCCTTTGGAAGGTCCCAAGTGCTTCAAATGTCAGATGGGTTGTGTCTTTTGCCAAGGGTTGCTTAGTTAACTGTTTATTTAATGAATGGCATTTTATGTGCTGCTGAATTTCTCATGGCACACATTAGGAAATTTTTGGCAGCATTTAAATTGGAGAACTGAGAAACACATTGGCTCTGCGGAAGCTCAATCAGCTCCCAGGAAGAGCAGGGTCTTTGCCAAGAAAAATTCACTAAAATAAAAAATACAAAGACCTAACTCACATATAACCCAAGAAAAATTGACTTTGGTGTCTAGGATTCAATGAATATTGCATCTAGGTATCTCAGCTAGCCCATGAATGGAAGGGGGGAAATGCTTCACAATTCTGGGAGAGAAATGAGAATGGGATCTCCTTGTTTTGGAGGATGACAATATGCTTAAATTTCTTGGTTGCTTGGAAAATTCAATTAGTTGCTAAGAAAAAGCAAATGAAGTCATGTAATTTCTCATGTTTCTTCCTTATGGAGATCAGTCTAAGCCTATGTTTATAAGTTATTGAAAGACATACTCAGTTTATTCACTTCAATGAAGGAATAATCAATAGTTGAATTTTTTTGTTTTACTGAGCATCCTAGACCAAATATCCAGACGGCTACATTTTTTAAATGATTCGGTCAGGTTCCTAGACATTGTACAAGCACTGGTTACCAGGTATGTTTTCTCTAAGGACTCGGAACAGGAAAATGCCCTGAAATGTTATCTGGGCTCTGAAAAGTCCCAAATCCACTACAAGATAATTTTTTTTACTCACCTGTACTACAGAATGAGGATGGAAGAAGAGATTTTTAAAAATAAACATTAGTTTGAGAAAATAAAGATGAGAACGTAAGTATCTTTTAGCAACTTAAGATGAACAGCACCAGCCTACAAATCATTACTACAAGAATGTGCTGAGGCCTGTGTGTAATAAAGGCCTGTTGCATCATCTTCTCCCAACTAATACTGTCATCAGCTCCTTCCCTCTATTTTCTGCACTACACCAGCCCACGTCCCAACCCCTTTCCCTCTCTGGGAGAGCAATTTTCTGAGTCAGCTTGGCTCTCTCTTTCTCTACTGGTTTGCTGAAGGCTCCGGGCACTCTTGGGCAACCAGAAGCCTGGCTGGATCCATGTATTCTTATCTGTTTGGCACCATTTTCTTGCTTTATTTAGAAATTAAGAGGCCTGGGCGCATCAGCACATAGATGCTGATCTGATGCTAGGCTGTCCAGCTCTCAGGTGGCTATGTGGATACGTATACTCCTCTTCACGCCCAGTCATTTGGCTGTCTCCTTATCCCTTGATTAGCTAGTATGTTGCTTGATATAATATTAATGTGAATCATAATAGCACGAGTAATCACCCATTAAGACCCTGCCATGGGCCCCACGAGTTTTTAGCTACTTACATAAACTCTTATTTCTCATGACAGTCTGGTGTCATAGGCATATTAAGGCTCAGAGAATTTAAGTATCTTGCCCAAATTGCACAGCTAATAGATGACCAAGCAGGAGTCCAACTCAACATTTATCTGATTCCAAACTTGTATGTGGTTTTCAGTTCATGCTCCTCATCATCACGTGGGGTACTGGCTAAGTTCCTGTGTACTTCGCCAGCATGGTGAACCTCATCATCAGTAAATAAAGAGACACCTTATGCCTTTTCTTCCACCAAGTGGCTCATTTGACTAACTGTGGTTCTCTTAATACTACTGGTAAAAAATTCCCCTTGAGGGCTTCCCTGGTGGCGCAGTGGTTGAGAGTCCGCCTGCCGATGCAGGGGACACAGGTTCGTGCCCCGGTCCGGGAAGATCCCACATGCCGCGGAGCGGCTGGGCCCGTGAGCCGTGGCCGCTGAGCCTGCGCGTCCGGAGCCTGTGCTCCGTAACGGGAGAGGACACAACAGTGAGAGGTCCGCGTACCGCAAAAAAAAAAAAAAAAAAAAAAAAAAAAAAAAATTCCCCTTGGGTTCCACCCCACTCTCTTTCTCCCTTGATTTTAGGATAATTACCATTCACGTGGCTGCCCTATGGTACTCTGATTTGGTGTCACACTTATTTTGTGTTCATTTCGCTCTTAAGACCAAATTGCCTGATCATGTTTTCAAGTGAGTACAAAACTTGTTTTGAAATTTAAAGATTCCATAAACTAAGATTATCTAAGTTACCTTGTAAGTAGAAAATAAAAAATGAGATTTAGCATTAGTAGCAATGACATTCTAAGGGTCAGTTTCCAGGGTCTAGATTTAGATTTGGCTACTACAGCCTGCTCCTTGAGTCAGCATGAGAATGGTGATGCGCCAACCACATGTAAATTGGGAACACTGTTTTCATTACAGCAGATGAAGTCAGAATAGCAGGGCCAGAACTGGGGTGAAATGGGTGAAGTGAGTGAGGCATTCATCTTGGATGCAAAATATAAGGCAGTGAGGGGTGGAGGGCACGCAGAATGCTAAAAATTCAGTAATTAAGACAAATAATATTTCAATGCAATATTTTTTGTTTTTGCTTTTGTTTTCTTTTTGCGGTATGCGGGTCTCTCACTGCTGTGGCCTCTCCCGTTGCGGAGCACAGGATCCGGACGCGCAGGCTCAGCGGCCATGGCTCACGGGCCCAGCCGCTCCGTGGCATGTGGGATCCTCCCGGACTGGGGCACGAACCCATGTCCCCTGCATCGGCAGGCGGACTCTCAACCACTGCGCCACCAGGGAAGTTCCAATGCAATATATTTTTTTTAATGCAAAAAAGTCTATGATAAACAAAATATTAATTTTTAAAATAAGGATGGGATCAGTATTACTCTGTTCTTTTTGTCTCAGGCTCCAATATAGCCGAGTACAGCACTGCAATACAGTATTTTTCTAGGATTGAAGAGCCTAATTTAGCCTGTTGGAAACTTATTTATTAGAACAAGTGCCAGTACCTAGAAGTAGTTTTGGGGAAAAGTTATTAGACATCATTAAAATTAGAACTAGAATGCACTATTAATTTTTAAGGTGTCCAAGTCATTAATAAAACCACCTTTACCCAAAGGATAATAATTTACCCAAACACTTATAGAGTGCTTAGTTAGACAATATTTTAAGCACTTTACTCATTTAATCCTCAGGACAACCTGCTGAGATAGAGGAACAGGCTCCCTGCCCCAGAATTCCAGGTGGCACATTCATTAGAATACAATGTCTGAGGAGCTGTGCAACACGGTGACTCTGGTAGAATTGGAGTCCTCCTTTTACAGACGAGGAAACTGAGCTCACACAGTTCAAAACTGAAAGAAACAAGTTTGAAACCCAAGTGGTCTGTCCGAGGCCCTTGCTCTTAACAATATTATAGAAACAAACCAAGCCTCACAAAGACCGAATAATCTAGCTCCGGCCTCCACTCCACCCTACAATGCAATTAACTTTAATAATAATAATTACCCCCAAAATAAAGATCCTGGCATGAACTTTCATAGAAACTAGTCAATATTTTAAGGCATATATATTTCTTTTCAGTGACTTGTCATTGAAATCACCTTGACAGTCAATCATATTGACTTGAGAACTGAATACAATAGATCTCTGACATTCGGCAATCAATCTACAGTTCAAATGTGTAAACTAGACTGCTCACTCAAGATTTTTTTTAAATAGTGATGAATAAATAAAAATTAATTCAACAGCTCACAGGCACTGAAAGGCCAACAGAATCCAGCCTCCCAGCTTCTGTCACTGCTGGTAAACTGTAAACTGACTTCTACAGGTGTATAGCCAGTATTCTTGTATTAATCAGCCAGTGTGATCAAAATGGAAAATAATAGGTACATAAATTTCATCTCTTTGTGCTCAGCAGCACTATAATTATATGATGAAATTAGAGCACTGTGAAGGATTATAAACAAAAGAATAAAGGATTCAGAGTAAAGCCTTTAGACCATATCTAAAGTAATTACTGTCACAATTCATGCTGTCCATACATGTGGATTTCTGATTATCTAGTTTACTACTAAATTAAATAACAAACAACCAAAAGTTAATGGCCCTATTAGAATATTCCCTATTGATGTTTTTTTTAGGCCTGTAATGAGCCAGTATCAAAGTAGGAATATCTTTGAAGAGCAAAACAGAACAAGCTTGGCTCTTGGGAAAATGTTACTCCAGAGAGGAAGAAGGGTTAGGAGGTGGGCTGGCAGTAGAGTACTGAGGCAGAAAAATACCGAAGTAGAATATAAATGCCTTTATTCCACAAAAAACTCGGGCATTTCCATAGCACTGGTAAGTAGGTCGGGGCTATTAATTATATGTCATTAATTGAGATTTATAATCCCATTTAAAATTAATTTCTTATAGATGTGATAAATCAAATCATCTTCTGCTCCTTCTTCCTCGTGACAATGTATCACTGAGGAAAAACTTTACTTTTAGTGGATTCGTGAGTGTGTTCATTCATATATGATTTATTCAAGAACTCTCACAATGAGCTTTTCACATGAGTCTCTGCTCTGGTCCCTGGTTGACTTGCAGAAAGCAACCTGAGGCTTGGGCAGCTGTGTTGTACGTGTGACCCATAGGTCATTAAAAAATTAGACACAAAATATGGATAGATTAGAAAAAAAACACATCCAGACTGGAGGAGAAACAGAACAACTAAACAGGCATGCTTGCATCAGTGGTGGGAGGCTTAAAAGTATTCTTTCTTTATATTGTTATTATTGTACATCTATTTTATGGTAAATTTATAATATGATGCCCTTCACAATGTTCATCTGATGCTGAAGCTTATTAAAGGCTCAAAGTGATGGTAAGGGCCATAGATACATATTTATTTTAAAATAAAAGTGTTTCCTGTAGCTTGGTCACCTTTGTGATTGGATCAGAGAGAGGTGTGTACTCTAGCACCATACTTCATGTTAGGCAGTTGTAAATCTCCCTGTACTTGTTGAATAAATATCAATGGAAAGAACTACTGGTTATCTCATGAAAATAATGCAAGTGCTTTTCCTGGCAACTCTTCTAAATGAGGGCCGCTTTTTATTCTAATACACATCAGCAAGGGAATGGGGAGTAAGGGAGTTGAGGATGAAAGAAGTGGTTGGGACCTTCACTCATGAATTACAATGTTCAACTAGTTTTGACCAGGTTACAAGAAATCAGTTAGCAAATGAAGACTCTCTTCAAGAAGCAGCCCTAAGTTTAAACCTGAAATCAGGATGTCTACACTGGAGCAAAATTACATGTTTACTGATTTTAACTTTAGTTATAAGTCCAAGGATCTATTTCTTAAAGAATCTAGTTGACACCAGGAAGCCTCTAAAGGAGATATTGTTTTAAATTATCACAATATAAAATGTTTCCCACAGTGATGATTAGAGGATTAGAAGCACAACTGTAAGAGCTGATTGCTTCAAAAAGGTAAAATTACAAATGCCCATTTAGAGGGCTAGGTTTACACAGGGAAGGAAACTCAGTCAGTAAGTTTGAAGAATATTGTAGTAGGTCTTGAGAAGGCCAACAAAGAAGTGGCTTTTACATTCTTAGATACAATGGAGAAAAATCTGTTAGAGGGTAAGCCTGTGTGATTTTATCCTTCATAATCTTCATTCCTAATTGTCCCAGGGTATTTTTGTTTCAATTAATGTCTCTTTTCTTGTTGTCTCTTGATTCCCCCACCCACTAAAACTATGGCTGAATACATCTGAGAAACCTGTAGTTCTGCTCAGTTTTGAGTCTAAGTTTTGCTAAATTCCATACTGAAATCATAAAGTAAGTATTTATTTTTTGTTTGTAAAAGCTACATTTTTTTTTTTCCTGCGGTACGCGGGCCTCTCACTGTTGTGGCCTCTCCCGTTGCGGAGCACAGGCTCCGCACGCGCAGGCTCAGCGGCCATGGCTCACGGACCGAGCCGCTCCGCGGCATGTGGGATCTTCCCGGACCGGGGCACGAACCCGTGTCCCCTGCATCGGCAGGCGGACTCTCAACCACTGCGCCACCAGGGAAGCCCAAAGCTACAATTCTTGAGAGGAAAAGTAAACATCTAAAAGCAGCGGTCCCCAACATTTTTGGCACCAGGGACCAGTTTCATGGAAGGCAATTTTTCTATGGAGTGGAGGAGGGGGTAGGGACGGGGTGGGGGGGGGCGGGAGGATAGTTCAGGCAGTAATGTGAGCGATGGGGAGCGACGGGGTGCAGCACATGAAGCTTCACTCACTAGCCCGCCACTCACCTCCTGCTGTGCGGTGCAGTTCCTAACAGGGCCACGGCCGGCGGGGTTGGGACCCCTGTCTAAAAGGATTTGCACACTTTAACATTTCGGTACAGCGGGAGAGGTGTCCAGGAACCACCACAGAGCAGCAAATTACAGGGGAAGTTCCCACCACACAGGAAGGAAAAAAAACATTTAGATGCTTGCAGGAAGAGCTCAGAAAGAGGAAAAAATAAAGGGAAAAGAAAGCAGATGGAGTGACCCTCCTCCCCCACCAGGACCGAACCTAAAGAAGATCGAACACCCAGATACATAAGACTGGAGAATTCAGAAGCAACTAGTGCTGGTGTCACACTTCCCTGGGGGAAATGAAGACCTCTCGGAGAAACCTTGATTTTGTTAAGGTGCCCTGTCCATCAATACCTGAGAGTAGAGATGGTAACTGCAGAGGAGGGTATCTGAGGGAAACCTCAAAGACTCCGGCAGGTTGCAGAGAATCTTGGATATAAAGGCAACACAAAATCCCAAGTCCAGAAGGGTGTATGTCCACAGAGTGCCCTAACCACTAGCCAGGGCCACTCATGTCTCAGTCCACAAAGGATGGCTAGAGACCAGGCTGAGGAGGGACACCTCAGGGAGTCCAGGGATGATTCCAAGTACAGCCTTCAGAGCAGAAATCCCTCCCCAAGATCCTGGGGATGGAAAGAGAAATTTCCCCTTACTTAACAGGGAGAAAAAACTCTGATAGAGAATTTGAAATCTGAGTTGACTGAACATTTACTTGAAAGAAATACTTTTAAACAAGAAGAAAATGAGTGATCTAAAATTGGAAAGTTTCTCTACCGCCTGCCCTCAAACCACTATCACCAGGAATGGGAAATTAAGAACAAGATTAGTACCAGAAAAATAAATAATTTTTATCTGCATATCCTCTTTAAATTGCGTAAACTTTTATATCCTTTCTACACCCAACTTACTGAAACAGCAAGGCTTTCTGTGCAGTGAGAGCTTTGTGATGCCTACAATGTGTGGTCAATACCAGACAGGTGATATATATGACACTGTGGCAAATTCTGCTGCCAGAGCCTGTTTTCAATGCACTCTGGGCAAAAGAACATACTTACTGTGTACTCTTTTCTTTTAAGGATCTTTCTTGTTTGGTCTGGCCTCTTCTGCTTGTTCAAACACACCTTTTAGTGTGTTCTTTCATAAAAAAAGGCTTATTTAGCTCATCTCTTATGAGGGTGATACTGGTAATCTCATAGTTAACGATAATATTAATAACCACCACTGATTAATGCCCAGTGTGTGCCAACCAGTATGCATTGTAGCCATTAGGAGTACAACTGCATCAATTCTCCAAGGTAGGTATTTTGTATACCCATTTTCAGATACAGCAATTGAAAATGAGAGAGTTTAAGTAACTTTCCCAAAGTCACACAGCTAGTAAAAGCTCATTTCATTACCTAACGTTAAATCCCAATACATGAGTTCTAACATATGAATAAACCCTGACAACCTCTGAGGAACAAAGGGCTCTGTGAAAAGAAAAAATAAATAAAAAAGCTAACTTTCTTTTTCCCTATTCAACGTTAATCTTCAGGATTATTCATTTTCTCAGTAGACAGAACCTATTGGGTACTGGAATGAGTTTTAAAGTATTGAGGACTTTCGGTTCTAGTTTCAGCTCTGCCATTAATTGTGTGAATTTGGGTAAGTACCTTTTCAATTTTCTCATCTGATCAATAGGGATAACAGCTGTCTTATCTCCTTCGCAGAATCATGAGTATTTCTACCCTTGTCTTAACTGATATAGAATTGGACAGTGTGCAGAAGTACTTTTCTGGTGAATCTAAAATATACTATTATAGTCATCTAAAGTTCATATCAGGTATGAGGATGACTGGGGAGACAGTTTCAATATGTGGACTCTGTGTCAGGGGCTGGACAAGGTGCTGAAGACATAATGATAAAAAGATCCAGGGCTTCCCTGGTGGCGCAGTGGTTGAGAGTCTGCCTGCCGATGCAGGGGACACGGGTTCATGCCCCGGTCCGGGAGGATCCCACATGCTGCGGAGCGACTGGGCCCATGAGCCATGGCCACTGAGCCTGCGCGTCCGGAGCCTGTGCTCCACAATGGGAGAGGCCACAACAGTGAGAGGCCCGCGTACTGCAAAAAAAAAAAAAAAAAAAAAAAAGATCCAGTCTCTGGGGACTTCCCTGGTGGCGCAGTGGTTAAGAATCCACCTGCCAATGCAGGGGACACAGGTTCGATCCCTGTTCCAGGAGGATCCCACATGCCGCAGAGCAACTAAGCCTGTGCGCCACAACTACTGAGACTGCCCTCTAGAGCCTGCAAGCCACAACTAGTGAGCCCGTGTGCCACAACTACTGAAGCCCGCACGCCTAGACCCCGTGCTCCACAACAAAGAGAAGCCGCCGCAATGAGAAGCCCACGCACCACAACGAAGAGTAGCCCCCACTAGCCACAACTGGAGAAAGCCCACTCGCGGCAATGAAGACCCAACGCAGCCAAAAGAATAAAAATAAAAAGATCCAGTCTCTGGACTTGAGGAGCTCCCAGCCTGATGGAGGGAGTTGGGAACATACACAGCTGATTAGAATGTGACAAGACAGAAACAGACAGAAACAAAAATAATGTTACGAATCTAAAGTCAAACATATGGATCTCTGCCTAGGTCTCAGAAGAATGACCTGGATGGGGAATGTTTCATCCACAGTTGTATGGTGGTGATAATTTTTGAATTTGATTGTGAGAAATATAAACATGTAGAAGGTATGTTTACATGTAGAGGCTCACAATTAAATCTGATTATATTTTTGAACATATTATCAGCAAGTAAAGATTAGGAATGAAACAGCTGCTTATTGGAGATGGAGCCACAAAAAGAAGTAAAACTGAGTAGTTTCAGAAAAGTGATGGAGAATTTAGGTTTCCTTGACAATTTGAGTTTCTCACTTGCATAATAAGAATAGCTGCCATGTATTGGATCTTTTCTGTGTATCACAGGCATTGCACAAAGAACTCTATAGGGATATTTTCATTTCATTTTTTTTCTGATAGCCTCATGTGGTAAGTAGTAATATCATCCCTTTTTCACAGATAAAGAAACTGACAGGAAACTAAAATGGTTTGGCCCAACCAAACCACAGTTACAGAGTTAGTAACTGGAAGGGAGAAACGACGTAGCTACAAAACCCTTACTCTTAGTTCCTAACCTCCACATACTATACTGCACCCTGGGCTAGGACAATTTGTGAGCTACAGAGAAAAACAGTAAGTGCACATGGATGTAAAAGCTACTTTTGAAATCATGGGGAAGAAATAGCAGGGTAATTTTTCTCAACTGTACTTCTCTGCAACTACACACATAAAAGATGGCTGGCCATTAAGCCACAGATAAAGCACAAGGATTACCTCTCTTAATAAACTCTTCTGGTATTTCCTGAAGGCAAGAAGATAACACCCACTGCTCTAATGAATCTAGCAACACTAGACTTGTATAAAATACAATATGATTGGCCCAGTAAGAAAGGTTATATACAGGGCACTGCATCTTCAATGAAGGAATAACTGTCATCAAGGGTTTTATGACAAGTGATTCCACAATCAATTGAGTGACTTTTGCTATAAGCAACCCTGAAGCATTATATGTATAGATAATGGCATCATATTATCATATAACAAACATGCCCTGTCGAAATTTCCTTTATTTGTGTTGTTGCCTATGCAAAAACTACCTCCAGTGGTTTCTCCTAGTATGTGCTAGTACATAGCACTGGGCCTTATAAGGCCTTAATATACTGAGAGAAGATTTGAGTCAATAAAGGAACACCAAGGAAGAAATTAGAAACCCTGTGCACATAGAATGTCAGTAAAAGGAAGCAGTCCAAAATGTTATCTAACCAATAGAAAAAGAATAAACTGGTGGACACCTTACAAGTTCACTTAAATTGTCAAATGATTATAAGAGGATGTCTCTCAAAACTGCTTGAGATATTGGCTTTTGTCAAGAAAAATGATCTGATGTGAAATTTGGATATGCACCAAAAGCTCCAGTCTTCAAGGACTTTTCAATTTCCTCCAGTTTGCAAGTTTAGAAACTAAATGATTCAGCATATCTCTAATAAAAAATCATCTCCCAAGGCTCCTTTGCTATGCAGGCAAAATCAAATTAACTTCAAACAGATGAGGTCAGATGCATACATAAAGGAAGTATCAAACTGTAACATCATATTGCTCCAGCTCTCTCAGGTCTCCTAGTATCTACTCAGGAGAGAAATCCAAATATTAACGTCACCCAAAAGCACTCTACAAAATCAAGCAAGAAGGGTGGTTTCCAAAAGGGAATGGCACAAAGTGAATTATCCTATTGTGCTGTTGAGCACATTGAGGAGGAGACTATAGCCCTCTGGACTTTTATTTAACATTTGCTGACAGCCAACAGGATTCTAGGTTCCTTTCCCACCCCACAAATTGTGCAGCGCCCTTGCCTTGATCGCTGGCAGCCACTGCATCAGGGGATCCCTGTGCTTTGGCTTCTGCCCTGTACCCTCTGGACCATGGACTGCTACGTGAGCACCACAGCCTCTCCCAGAGATAATGTATTGCACACATATGCTCTCACAGAGTGCTCACTGGGATGGATTAGTGCAATACATCACCAAAACACTTAGGCTTATAAGATGTATTGCCACGTGAGATAGAACCGGTTGCCAGAGACGTATTTTAAAGACTTAATTTCTAATGTTTTATATTAAATGATGTCTACATTCCCTTTCTGGTGGTTTGAAAGATACATTTGAGAATTCTGTTACGGTCGATCTTTGAGATTCAGTGTTTTTCCCTATCATTAAAAGCATTCTGGGTACATATTGTGTTTAATAGGAATACTCAGTAACTGAGCTTCCCTGAAGCGTGACGTGGAGTGAGTAAAGAGGTCTGTGTGCACAGCTGTACAATCAGCCTGAAATCCAGTCCCCAGCATGAACCCTGGTGCTGGGCTGCATCTTCTCCAGAGGGTACTATATGGTCTAGCGGTGGGCCCTGGGCAGGACACATGGGAGCCAGGAGGAGATGCTTCCTAGAGGCAAAAAGCTCTGTGCAGGCGCCTACTTCCTGGGTCCCAATACTACATGCTCTTTAATGATAGGTTCTGCATGGCTATAGTTGTGTGGACCCGAGAATTCTTTTTTTTTTTTTTTAACATCTTTATTGGAGTATAATTGCTTTACAATGGTGTGTTAGTTTCTGCTGCATAACAAAGTGAATCAGCTATACATATACATATATCCCCATATCTCCTCCCTCTTGCTTCTCCCTTCCACCCTCCCTATCCCACCCCTCTAGGTGGTCACAAAGCACCAAGCTGATCTTCCTGTGCTATGCAAGCTGCTTCCCACTAGCTATCTACTTTACATCTGCGGACCAGAGAATTCTGATCTCTCTTTTCACTTTCTAATTTTATTGACAAAAGAGTGGAATAACGTTTAGAAAACTAGCAATTTACAAATCCTAAAAACAGATATTAGACTTTATCAATTTTTTTTGGATTATCCAGAATATGTTGCTAGAGGCATATTCTATGAGGGCAGAGCCCACAGCTATTTTGCTTTTTACCCTTTTTTCCCTGTGCAGTGGTTGTTCTGTAAAAAGTGCTCAATAAATATTCAATGCATTAATAGCCATGCTTCCCTACAACAGTAGAATTATTTCATCAGCAAATTTTTCTTTGGAGGCAAAGCATTACTTCCTTCAAATAGAACTGCCCTCTGTCATAACCAAAAGTTAAATTGCATCTAAAAATGGTAAATAATGGCAGGTCTTTTTAAAGAAGTGGTTCTAACCTATAGACCTTGCTTAAAGCCAGCATAGGAAAATAATCTTTATAAAACATGTGAAAAACAGAGAGGGAGAGAATGAGAGAAACAGAGAGGGGTGGGAGAGGGAGGAAGAAAAGGAGAGAGTAAGAGGAAAAGAAAGAGGGAGAGAAAATAAGTTAATTATTAATAGGACTTACCAGTGCATTCTTCATATACACATTTACAGAAGACTATTTTCTAAAGAGATATCCACCTACATAGAGTTTAAGCTGTGAGGGTGACTGAAAATTTATATATGGATTATAGAATTAGTGTTATTACTTTATAATCACATTTTGTATATTGTTGTTTTTAGTTACTTTAGTGACAAAATTCCTAGTATATTTCTTTCTTAGTCATAGACCTTACTGGCTATTTTTGACAGTGTTATATATTCTGGGGTCTAATGCAAAAAGAAAAAAACAGAAAGCAAAAACACAGTCAAAAACACTTAGTAGCACTTTTTATATCTGCATTTCAAACTAAGACCAGTGCATTCCTGATTGCCTTCCTGTTGAATCAAGCTTTTAATCTTCTTTTTTCTCTCCTTATTGTGCATCTTAGGTCTCCAGAATAGCTTTGGTTTTAAGCTACCTGAAGAAAAAAATTCTTACTTGTAACTTTAAATTCAATAGCCTCACTTTCACTAATTATCAGACACACACACACACACACACACACACACACGCTCACAGACACATACACAAACCTTCAACATGCCTCCACATTTCCTTTATATATTCTATGTAAATAGATGCAGGTCTTGCATTGCAAACACTGAATCTGTTTGCATCCAGCTTGGTCAGGAACTGAATGACAGTAGCTCTCTTTTGAAAGGACTGCCAACTCCTCCTCCTCAAAGAAGGCTTTCCCAGTGGCCTTTTTATTTTCTCATTCTGTTCCCTCTGGCCTTCTCTCTCCTTACCCCGTTGCCTAGCTCCTCTGTGATTAAGTAGCCATTCTTTGGAGCTGTAACTTGTAAATACCATACCTCTATGATAGAATTTATTACACGCTTGCTAATCCTTTCTGCCATTTTAATAATAAGCTCCTTTTGTGGTCAGCAGCCATATTCTCACCCAGAATTTGTTTCTATATTACCATCATAGCAAGTGATAAGCTACCGCCTATTGGTTGTGAATATTCTGAACCATTATTACATTTCCTAATCTCAGCATTTTTTCACTTCCAAACTATTCTCAGTGTGATACTTCACATAGAGAAATCAATGAATAAATAATGCCAGCTGATGAAGAACTCTGAGAATGGTGTGGAGAAATAAGATATGAAATTCAAACTTGTTCGTTTTTCTCTGTTACTAGCACAAGTGAAAGATTTGAGATCCCATATAAAATGTTGTTAATATCTGTGAATATAAAATAAGCCTTACCACTACAATAGATAATTATGAGCTTCATATATACTAGCTGAAGATTTATCTGAAAATAGTTAACTGTTAAAAGTATTTAAGTGGACTTTCAAGATTGATTTTGCTTTAACATTAGTGCCCAATAGCATTCCATATTTTGGTTCCTAATATCACATGATGCAAGGAGTTCCAGTTTTACCTTAACTAAACGTTTAGCTGAAGAACATTAATAATTAGTTTTATGGGGCTTCCCTGGTGGCGCAGTGGTTGAGAGTCCGCCTGCCGATACAGGGGACACGGGTTCGTGCCCCGGTCCGGGAAGATGCCACATGCCGCGGAGCGGCTGGGCCCGTGAGCCATGGCCGCTGAGCCTGCGCGTCCGGAGACTGTGCTCCGCAACGCGAGAGGCCACAACAGTGAGAGGCCCGCGTACCGGGGAAAAAAAAAAAAAAAAATTAGTTTTATGGCTACCCATGGCTAGGCTGAATAGTATTTAAAATACCAATTAATGAGACTATGCAGGATATTATATCTATTGTTAAAACTAAAGATTTGGAACAAATATAAGGAAAACTGCCATAGTATATATGGAATGGTAATAGTATCTGGCTGATATAATTTTTTATAGATGCCCAATAGTATATCTTTCTGAAGGAAAAAAACTAAATTGAAGGCACAGAAATACAGAATAGCTATACTTTATTGGGAAACCCAAGTTTTTAGGAGATGGGAGAGATTGTTAAAACAGTTACTAACCAATAAGCTTATCTATAGTATGCAATAATGTGATCTAGTTACTTTTTTATTTGGGCATTTGTGCATTAGTAGGGATTAAGAACTCTTGCCTGAGTTTCCTAAATCATATTTAAATGTAGATTAAAAGCTAGGAAAATTGAAATCTACATTGAGCAAAAGAGAAATTATTTTTTCTTAACTTTTAAAAATCATTAAAGGCTAAAATTTGGTGCTACCCATCCTGTGACAAGTTCATAAAGCCTCATCATGAAGCCTCAGGATGACAAGTTCATGAAGAATATTAAAAAGAACACAATGGCCCTGAACATCTCCTATTCCAACACTGAATTCAATGTTCCAGATTTTTCTTGGGTTTTTCCTTCTGAGAGTCCTCTATTTCTCACAAATCACTTTTTAGATATTTGTCTACAGCAGGAGAATAGTGTCCAGGGCTCAGGATATCAGTTCCAGAATGTCATATAGGAAGGGTCAGGGTCCACAATGTTTGAAAGCGGTTGCTTACGAGACTTGTTTTGAAGCTGCATTTGCATAACAAGCTCATAACTTTAAAAATAAAATTTGCTTTGAGATAGTGGCAGCTGCACATGTAGTGGTAAGAAAGTACAGAGAGATGCTACATACCTATTGTTCACTTTCCTATTGCTCACTACCACTAATAGTAGCATCTTGAAAAAATGTAGTACAATATCACGACCGGGATATTGACATCGATCCAACCCACCTATCTAATACAGGGATTTCCGACTCTTTCGTACTCATTTGTATGTGTATCTGTGGGTCTGTGCGTAGTTAGTTCCACTCAATTTTATCAAGTGTGCAGGCTCGTGTATCCACCACAGTACTGCACTGTGTGTTACAGTATACAAAAACAGCAAAATGTGCAACACATTTTTATTTACACTCTAGATACAGATGAGGAGATGCAAATTGTTCAGAGCAAGGAATTACACTCTAATTATTTTGTTTTGAGGTCACTAGAGAGGTGGCGATGACAATTTTAAGAAGGTTAAATCCACCCTCCCACCACTCACTCTCCCAGACTCGCTCTCACCACTGAGGGCATCTGGGCTTAGCCCAGATGGATTAGATAACATGAAACTATCACTTCTTTACCTCGAGCACTTGTGGCATTTTCAGATTTCTTTTCCCTTAAGCTGAATTTCCCATTTTGACATGCTCCTTTACAGAGATCGTTCAAGAAATTAATATTTTACTGAAGTCAAATGACCCTAATCTTAGTAACACAAACCCTACTCACTAAATTGTGGGTAGAGTGAAATGAGATGCCTAGTTTTGTATCACCTTCTAATGCAGGCCAGCTGCCATGCAATTTACAGGGCTGGGAGGAAAACTGATTCTCAGCTCATGTCTTCAGAGACTAGGAAGTCTGGGAGGGGACTGCTTTCATTTTGTATTTTGTGCTGCTAGGGTAGCACTGCTAAATAAGGAAAGCCTGTATTGGATTCCTAAAGAGACCACAAAGTCACAAAGAGTCGTGATCTAATCTGGAGAGTGAGGGTGGGGGAAGTGAGCTGGGAGCTCCACGTATGATGAATATAACACGATTCACCCAGGTTGCGCTACTGTCACCCAACTTTTCCACAGATGTGCATGCAATATGAAGGAGAAACTAGAAGGAAAATATGACTGGGTTAGTATAAATAATCCCACCACTGGAGACCCAGTGCAAATGTCAGGCACATCCTTGCCTGAGATCTAAATAGGAAAGATGGCAGTGTAGAAACTTTAGATAACTAGAGTTAGCATGAGATGGTTATATTTTCTGCTGGTGGGTTTTTAAGACAATGTTTTGATGTAAAAAGACGTTTTCTGCTCCAAGTCATTTGCTTTATATTCCCTCTTGCAATGCTCTTTTCCCAAGAGGTTTGAAAACAGATCTTATTCTTCTTTATATCCCCTGCAGATTTTAGGATACCTAATTGCATATAATAAATATTCAGTAAACACTTAGAGAATTAAATCATGCCTAAACTTCATATTCCCAGAAGAAAACTCATGTCCACATCTTGAAAGAATGAAAAAGGACTTACAAAACAGACCTGAAAATTAATAATTCAGAGATGAAAATTCCCCAAAGCATGGTTCTGGATCTAATTTATAAATTTAGCTCTGTTGTTTATTGATAGCATCCAATCTTCCACTAAATGCCCATACCCACACCCATATACAAAGACAGTTAGAGGAATCCTGATTTCGATATGTTTAGAAAAAAAGAGCATTTAAAGATAATCATACATTAATTCAGCATATTGGTGTTAATTAATTATAGTCTAAAAATATAATTACTTTTAGTGGTTACTTGATTGACATAGGTAACAATATTATTTCCTCTAGAGATAAAATTGAGAGGAACGGTTTACAAGAAAATTCTAACTCACCAATGTCTCCAATAGATGCTGGATGAGAAAGCTAAGAGGACCAAAAAATATGACAAGTGAAGGAAGGATGAAGACATACACTGGGCAAGAGGCTACTCATCTCCCTCTCATGATTATGTCCCTGAGCAGAAGGGCTTGTGTCTTGGGCTATATTCCCAGTTCCTACACTGTCTAGAGCCCTGTTAAGACCAAATGCACCTGTTAGAATGGCTATTATCAAAAAGACAAGAAATAACAAGTGTTGGTGATGAGGTGGAGAAAAGGGAACTCTTGCATACTGTTGGTGGGAATGTAAATTGGTACAGCCACTATGGAGAACAGTATGGAGGTTTCTTAAAAAAGGAAGGAAGGAAGAAAGGAAGGAAGGAAGGAAGGAAGGAAGGAAGGAAGGAAGGAAGGAAGGAAGGAAGGAAGGAAGGAAGAAAAGGAACTACCATATGATCCAGCAATTCCACTTCTGGGTATTTACCTGAAGAAAATGCAATCACTAACTCAAAAAGATGTATGCACCCCTTGTTCCTTGCAGCATCATTTACAATAGCCAAGATATGGAAACAACTTAAGTAACTTAAGTGTCCATCAAAGGATGAATGGATAAAGAAATTGTGCCACACACACAGACACACACACACACGGGAATATTATTCAACCATAAAAAATGAAATTTTGCCATTTGCAAGAACATGGATGAACTTGGAGGGTATTATGCTAAGTGAAATAAGTCAGAAACACAAACACCATATGATCCCTCTTATATTCAGGATCTAGTCAAACAAACAAACAAAAAATCAAGAAATAAAACCAAGCTCATAGATACAGAGAACAGATTGGTGGTTGCCAGAGGCAGGAAGTGGGTATGGAAGAAATGGGTGAAAAAAAATTTTTTAATCTTTTTTTTTTTTTCTTTTAAGTGGAAAATGAGGGACCAGAAATTGCATTAAAAGAAGATTCTGTCTGTACTGGATACTGAGTCTCCACTCTTGCCCTTGTCTCAGAGGCTGCCACTGGAAACAAGATGCTGGTCTTTCAGAACAAGTCCTAAACCTCCTGCCCCTCTATATTGCTCACTCCAGATTCAAAGTTCTGAGCTGAAGCAACTGCTGGGCTGAGTGGCACCTCTGGCGACAGCTGGGACACATGGCTTCTCTCCATGTAGACTCAGGGTCTCTCCTTATGTGACCTCACCACATGGTCTCTTCCAGACCAAACTTCTTATGTAGTGGGGCAGGGCTCCCAAAAGTGCAAAAATTGAAGCTGCCAGACCACCTTAAGGCTTAGACTTGGAAAGGCCCAATAGAATGCCTCAGAATGGAAAGGCATTCTATTTGTTAAATCAAGTCACTAGACCAGGCCAGAATAAATAAGGAGCTAAAAGAAAAAAAAAGAAAGATAAAAAACCTGAAAAATATTCTTACTTGGACTACACTTTTCAGTTTAATGTGGCAGCATCTTTTATCTATACACACCAAATGCCTGATAATGACTAATCCAAATAATAATTAACAGTCATATTACCACTCCCACTTTTATAAAGAGCTTATTCATCTCTCTTCATATAATGTAAAGCCAAAAATATTCAACTTGGCCAAATTTCACCTTCCTGTAAGATATGTAAATGATAGAAAAGATAGATTTGTAGCCCAGTGAAAGAAAACTAAGAGGTTTAATTTAAATATGTCTTCAACAGATAAGTATGTGCCGAACTCTTAAACAAGCGTTTTCTGTGACAATCTCTTTAGGTGCAAAGGGAATCAAAAAGGAAAAATAGGTTTAAAGTGAAGTAGGAGATTTTGGTGGGATCACAAGAGAGGACGTCATGGTTATGAGGAAAAGGAAGTAGCAGGAGTCTCTGGAGGTCTCTTGAGAATGCCAAGCACAGAGCAGGCAGCTGTTTGTCTTAGGCAATAAGATATCTAGCGAGGAATGGTGGAGCCAAACTAGGTTATATTTAAGAGCCCAGACAGGGTACTTATTTATCTAAGAACATACAGTTATTTAGAGGCAGACCCAAGATTATGAACTAGGTACTATAAACTAGGTACACTTTAGAACTTGGGCTAGGCCACGTTGGACAATGACATCTTAAAAAAAAAAATGTTGTATACATAGTAAAATTTTACTCTGGTATACCATCACAGAAAGGTTATGGTTTTTTTGATTTCAAAAAGTCATAAATTGGGCTTCCCTGGTGGCGCAGTTGTTGAGAGTCCGCCTGCCGATGCAGGGGACATGGGTTCGTGCCCCGGTCCGGGAAGATCCCACATGCCGCGGAGCGGCTGGGCCCGTGAGCCATGGCCGCTGAGCCTATGCATCCGGAGCCTGTGCTCCGCAATGGGAGAGGAGAGGCCACAACAGTGAGAGGCCCGCGTACTGCAAAAAAAAATAATAATAATAATAAAAAAAATTGATTTTATATGTGGCTAACAAAATTCTGACCCTAAAAATAGGGCATAAAAATAATTACTTAGCAGATGGAAGAAAAGACAAAATAGGATAAAACAAACATGGCAAAAAGGAAACAGAGAAGAGAGAGGGAAAACCACTAGTAAAACTAACACACAAATGTAGTCTAACTAGCTTCTCAGTTCTTTGTTAACCATACTTTGGGATCTGTCAAGAAAAAAAATCAAAACATCTTATACCTTTAGCATTGCATTTATGTCTAAAACATTCATATAAGTGCTTACCCAGAAACGCCTCCAGTAGCTTCCAGTTACCTGGCTTGAATCATATGGGTTTAAGTCACCTTCCAGTCCTTACAATGGCCAGCATAACTCATCCCATGTATCTTAATAACTTCATTGCCTGTTACTCACTTTCAAAAACCCTAGAGTCCAATCACAGTAAACTTTTTCCTCCCCAAGGAAGCCATCACTTTGTATATATTATCTCCCTTCCTCCATTTCTTTCTTCTCTCCTTTCTCTCCGACCCACTTATTTATTCAGTGTTTGTCACCTCTCCCTTCCCCAACCTTTTAACCTGGTTAACCTATTCATCTTTCAAAACTCACTGGTATAAGGCCGAGAAGTCTTCCCTGACACCGCCCTCTGGATCTGCCATAGCACGAAGCGTTCACCCCAACAGAGGACTAACAGTGGAGTACTGCAGTTACCTCTTTACCTGCCTGTTTCCACAATGAACCCATGTTGAGTGAGGTTAAAAAACTAGGTCATGTTAACTCTTGTATCTCAGTGCCTCTAGCATAATACCTGGCATACGGTGTTACTCAGCACACGTCCGAAGGCTAAGCAGCCAAACGTTACTGAGCACTTCCTGTTCACCAAATATGGTACTGAGGACATTAGGCTTAAGGTTCACAAGATCTAGAAATTCCTTCACCACAAGGTAAAATTTTATTTGAAGTTTAAGACCCAGAACAGATAACCCAGCCCTCATGATCTTCCAGTTGTCAAGGCTTAGTCACTCTCCTGGCACATGTGAAAAAGTAAGATAATGATACTCAGAATATTATATTAAAATTACTCTAAGTATCTGTCCCACTGTATTCTGTGTGCTAAAGCACACAAAAGCTTCACAAAAGCTTCACACAAGCTTCACCTTGACCCCGAGTAACTAGTGATGAGCTGGACATTTGACTGGAGCACAGTCAATGTTTGTTGAATGAAACCATGGAATTGACAATATTCTAATTCTCCTTTTCCCTTTCTAAGTATATGGAAAGAAAAAGTCTACCCAGTGCACTACCTTAATATGTCCTTGAAAATGTCTGATTTAGAGATAACATCGCCATCAATCCCCATAGTTAATGGCTTCAAAGATCTGTTGCCCTAAGGAAGTGCTTTTACTTTTGTTCAAGGCAAGCGAACAATTATCCTTTAAACTCAATATGCTAAAAATGGAGAATACCAAGTTTTCTGGGTGACCGTATGTTCCTATATTTCTAGGTCAGCCTTGATCAAATAGTCTCTTCCACATACCCCATAAATACACTTGTACCCGTCAGCCCGTCTGTCCTGGTTTCCTTGGTTTGGAAAATGTGGTCACCGTGAATGTTCTATTTATTTCCTACCAACCACCCAACATTTATCTTTTATGTTTAACAATATTTAAATTATCTTAGCTCTTTTCTGAAAAAAGTAAGGAACACATGGACAGCTCTTGGCAGAGAAGATGAATATGATGAACTATTCTTATTTTGACGTCAAATGACTTGGAAATGTGCTGGTGGTGGAACAAGGGAGATCAAGTTTCCCTCTGTTAACTGAAGGATTTCCTCTGACCCAAGGATGAAAACCTAAATGAATGGGTGGTCTGGGTTTGGTAAGTAGATGGTCAGCGTCAATACTGTC
This sequence comes from Grampus griseus, assembly GCF_964374135.1. Classification (NCBI taxonomy): domain Eukaryota; kingdom Metazoa; phylum Chordata; class Mammalia; order Artiodactyla; family Delphinidae; genus Grampus; species Grampus griseus. The sequence continues at coordinate 41,133,051 of NC_139009.1, forward strand.
ACCATAGCTTGATGTGTTGGGTCAATCACAGTATATCTACATGAATGTGGAAGAGAGTTCTTAATCTCAGCCCCACATACAAATGGAAAGGTCAGTGTGTCAAACACAAGTAATAAGTGAGGAATTTAAGATGTTCTTGAGTCTGGCATCAAGCCACAGGCTCTGTCACTTCGGTGTGGCACTGCATTCCTCACACTGGAATAGTGTTGCAAACTTTTAAAGCAAATAGAAAATTCAAAGGTCCCCAAGAATAAATCTACGTACCTCACCCTCTTCCCACAGATTCTGAGCATTCTGGTTTGAGAAATAGTGGAGTAGTAAGTAGTTAAGTGCATGGGTTTTATCATTAGACTTGGATTCAAGCCCTCAGTGCCACTTAGTAACTGAACGGCTTTAAGCAAGTTAATTAAACTTTCTAAACACTGGTCTCTTCATGTGTAAAACTGGGATTTAAATAAAACAAACATTTTTTTTTAAAACCTGCCCCTAAGTGAAATAAGCCAGTCAAAAACAAAATACTATATGATTCCACTTATATCAGGTATCTAAAGTAGTCAAATACAGAGAAACAGAAAGTAGAATGGTGGTTAACAGGCACTGGGGAGGGGGAAATGCAGAGTTTTTTAATGGATATAGAGTTACAGTTTTGCAAAATGAAAAAGTTCTAGAGATCTGCTGCACAACAATAAGAATATGCTTAACACTCTTGAACTGTACACTTATGTTATGGTTAAGATGGTAAATTTTATGTTGTTGTTCTTTTTGTTTTAACCACAATTAACAACAATACCTGCCCTATAGGATTATAGTGAAAATTAAAATTTTATAGATAGATGCAAAGTACTTTACTCAGTACCCAGTAGAGTCAGTGCTCTTTATAAAAGGGGGCTAGTTTTTTTTTCAGTGAAATCAAAATTATTAAAAGTATCAAGCACACAGACATTTCTACCTACTCAGTGAATGATTTCCTTCTCAATCAGTGTGTTAGTCGGTTGTTGATGGGGCATCAGTAAAGAGAATCACTGAACTCATTCAGATGATTCATTCATGCTGCCAAATTTAGTGACGATTATGAGTCTTGTGTTTTAGTGAAACATAAAGCAGTAACCTGAGGAAGCACCAGTCTCCTAAGAGAATTCATTCAGTTATACTTGGTAGCATCCATTCAGGCACTCTGGTAGGCAGTGACAATTCCTGAACACCTCTGAGAGCGGAGCCACACAGATTTTCTTTCTGCTGGAGAAAACAGGCTGGTGACATATACGTTACCGGACAAGAAGCCAAAGTCCTTCTCAAACTGACCCTGACCCTTACCCCTGGGATCCACCTCCTCTTACTTACTTTGCTCCAGCCCCACTGGCCTTTTGGCTATTTCTGGAACCCCCCAGATCTGCTCATCCCTCAGAGTGTTTGCACTTGCTCTCTGTCTGCCCAGAATGATCTCCCTCAATGTGGCCACAGGATCACTCCCTCACCTTCTTCGGGTTTCTGTTCCCATGTCACCTCGTCAGTGTAGAACTCTGTGACCACCTTATATGAAATTGCTACCCTCTTCTTCTCCTGGCCCAGGGACATTGATTTTTCTCAAAAACACATACTATCCACAGAAAAATTATATATTTTAAAAATTTGTTCAGTGTCTAGGTCCTTACAGTAAAGTCAGTATAAGCTCCATAAAGGTAAAAAAAAAAAAAAAAAGTCCTTTTGTTCACTACTGTATTCCAACCTAGAATAGTGTCTGGTACATAGTATGAACATATTCAAAATTTTGGGATTGAATGAATGAATATATTGGTCAAAGCCTTATTCAATACGAGTCAATAATGGCTTAACCAAAGGAGTTCTCCTCACAAAGGAAATATCTAAGAAATCTTACTTAGCAGCCCCATAGCATGCCTCTACTAAAAGTCGTTTTGCTTTAACCTCAAATTCTTTTCCATTCCAGTGAAAGTGAGAGTGTGTATATCTGTTTTGCTACCCTTTCCCTAATCAGAAGGGTTTCGGATACACAGAAGCAAATGTCCCAACAGCTACTGAAAACGATTTGGGAATTCAGAGGTATATGTAGATATGTAATAAAATGTTTCTAATAATGTACTATTATTTTATTTTAATATATATTTATTTTAATATAAATCACCTGTTATTGTAACTAGCTTTATGAAAATACACACTGGGTTCTTAGCTTATGCTAGGTAAATCAAATATTCATGACTGTCATTATTATACTTGCATGTGGTACCACCATATTGCTTCTGTTCTGTATTAGGAGAAAGAACTTCCAAAAAGAGAGAGTAGCTAGAAAGAATTTACAACAGGGAGGTGTGCAAGCTGGGTTCCAATGCCAGATTTTTCTTCATCCAGATCCCTGACCTCAGGCGAGACACCATCTCTCCATATCTGGCTGTATAGACTGTGTTTTACTATAAAAACCTTCTTAACTTCTCTGAGCCTCAAGTGTCTCACTAGAGAAATGAACATAAAAATCCTTGTTGCACCTATTTCACAAAGTTGCCCTGTAATTTTGAAAATTGGGACTCATACCCCTGGTGATGTGGTGGATGCTGTTAGGTGGTTCAAGAACTGTATTTGATTTCCAGGTTATATTTATTTGGATGTGTACTTGGAAGGAAAAAGTAATAACTAGCATATTAAAGTTGTAATTTTATGGATAATATTACTTTAAGATGAGATTAATTTCAAAAGTAAATTAAGTTTAAATGGAAAATATTAAGTGATAATATAGGTAATGTATAAATATGGTACAATTATGAATGTGGTAGATAAAACTGAGGTTTGGGAAAGTCTTGTGAGAATCAGTTGTGATAATATGTGAATGTTCTTTTCAAAGTTAACACTGTCAACCATTGTAAGATAGTATTAAATAAATGTAAATGAAATAAAGTATTATAATGATTATTCTGGTAGAGTTATCTTTTCTTTTTCTCTTTTTTTTTTTTTGAGTGCCTACTATGTTCTTGGCACTCAATAAAGATAAGGCATTTTACCTGTAAGCTAAATCCCTACAAACAAACCTGCTGGAAGCTGGGGCATATCACAGTAAACTGTTTCCCCACATCTCACATCCAGGCCATAAATCCAGTTCTGCTGATGCTAGACCATGCTCTAGCAAAGCTACAACTTGAGAAATGACATCCAGAATTCAATAGGCATTTTTTGAAAACCAAAAGGCAAACCTTATAAGTGAGGAAGCCGCTCTTCACATGTTCCTCATGTCCCACTATGCAGTATAGTGAAAAAAATAGAATTAGAGCCTTATTGATCAATGCTGAATAATAAAAAATAGCATTGCTAAACTCAAATAATAACTGTGGTATTGGGTCTTTCACAAAAAGGACTCAAAGAATCTGTACCTCATAAAACCATATATTTTAATGGAAGTGTGTAGAATGAGTATAATCCGTATAAAAATGTGAGCATGCACGAGATGTACGACCCTGGGGTGCTTGCCGTCTACCTTGTTCCCCTTCACATATTCCTTACCATAATATGTGCCATGGTTCAGATACCATATCTCCATTCTAGCATGTTCTCAGCTACTTACTTGTTTTTCTGCATTCACTTATTTTCTCAGATTAATCAGAAATTCATCCTATCTGTTCTGAAAATAGACAGGTGTCTAACTACTGCTGGTTCTCTAGGCATATGTCTCTCTCACCCATTAGACTGTAAACTCCATGGGAAGTCAGAAATCATTCTGCTTTATACCCTGTCACATCCAACAGTACCTGGAATATAGCAGATTCTTCACAAATGTGAATGAACGGATACTCTAGTGAATAGATATGTTTATGCAGCACCTGTTATATGCCAATTACTATGTAAGGTTCATTGCTGCTCAAGTATTGAGTATAATAAAATAAATTTTAAAACTTTACAAACTTCAAAGGCCCTTGTAAGTGTGGAATGTTTCCAAAGCATTTTTAATTAATTCTAAAAATCAGTTATTCACATGTAGTTTTAAATCAGAACCGTTAGATAAATTCTCAATTGGAGTTTTTATCAAGATTGTATTTACTATTCACAAAGATAGAATTTTACAGTGCTATGGTTACAAAATGTGCTTGTACAATACATGCACTGTTTCATATAGCTCCATGAAATGCTGGTTCTTTATAACATAGCCTGTGAACTACTTTCTGTGATGCCGTTGTATCTATGAAACAATCCAGAGTATTCTGTTAGTATACATAGCTTTTCCCATGATCTGAACACTTTTACATCCCTAATCCATGAGAACATGGGACATTATATGGCATTCTCCTGGACAACTGGCATTAGCCCACTATACTCTAAATATTCTGATTTCCTGTCCTGAATCGAGGGTGTTCTGTACCAAACATGGTTTCTTCCATAGAGGTCTCTGTTTTTGGTGAACAGTTTTGACATAACGGCTGACAAAATATGTGCAAAGGCTAGTGATCAGTGTGCTGAAAAGAAGCAAAGAAAGGGTCCACGGCGCTTTAGGGGTTCATCCAACAATCTGGTGGGGAGATAGTATAGAGGCAGCACTTTGAGGACAGAGACTGAAGTTGTTCAACATTTTATCCCCAGCGCTAAGCTTGATTTCTTGTCTAAAGTCACCACATTAATAAATGTTTGATGAATGGATAAAGGGAAAAAATAGCTACATAAGGTAGGAAGGGCTATTCAGTATAAAGAGTCTGAAGTTCTCTCGTTTTATAAACAGGGCACTCAAGGAAAGCTCTTCCACATATATATGTTTGACTCAGATCTTTAAGGAAAGACAGATTATGATCTACAGAAAGGGGAAAGTAGGACAAAAGATGACAGTGACGTAAGAAATGTAGGTCTGGGGAAGTTCTGGGTTATCTAATTTTAATTATCACGATGCCTGTGATTTCCTTGCTCCTTGATGTTTCTCTGAATCTTTTTCCAGTTCCTTTCCTTGCTATTATGATTCTTTCCTGCATTCACAGCTCTTCCCAAGGGGGCTGACGTCAGCGAGGGCTCAGTGCTGTGCTGGGGAGGAGCGAGTCTGCTAGGTGGGAGACAGCATCTTTCTCATCCCTCAGCAGATGCCCCAAAGCTGAGCCTGGAAGCATGCCCCAGTTTGCCTGTTAAACACGAGTCAAGTGCCCTTCAGCAAAGATTCAGGCTTGGCTTCCTTCCCTTGGCTATTAAGCTACATTCCCACAGAATTACAACATGTCTGAGGTTTCTAAAACCCTTTGTGTGTATCTCAGACAGTTATTTTGCTGGATCCAAATTTTGACCTTGGTTAAGCAGGCCTCAAATCCTTTCCAACCTTGCCCCTGAAGGTCCAAGAACACATAATAAAGGAGGGGATAAGAATAACATCTATAGCTTAGTGACCACTTATTATGGACCACTCACTGTGCTAAACATTTTGAATGCAGCATCTCCTTAACATAAGCCCTGCCTGCTAGCTACAACAATTACTCCTATTACCTCTATTTTACAGATGAAATAAAGAAACTCATTCAAGTTACACAATCACTAAGTATTAAAGCCAGATTTGAGACTCCGGCAGTCAATTTCCAGAGTTTTCAAGGGCAAGGGCAAATGACACTAGAAACACATAAACAGGCCTAAAACGACAGCATGTAAACTGCCACCTGCCTACAGTGTACACACCCCATAAGAAAGAGGGTAGTGGGTCATCTTCTTCATGCGCTTGGGTAGCAAGTACGTGAGCCCAGAGAGCCTCTGTGAGATGTAACAGACGTTCTAAAAATGACAGCACAGGAGGGTTTTCTGAGCTTGTGGTGTCAACGGAATCGGAAGAGGTGACTTTGGAAACAGAGCTTGCTCTCGGTTCAGGGAGCAAAGAGCAAGAAGACTTCCAGGACTCGTCCAGGTTCTCTCGGAAACCAGGAGAGAGAGGGCCACAGGTTTCAGAGCACAGACTGTCCGCCTCTAAGACCGTGTAATCTGTTGTGTCAAGCTTGACCTTTTGGATGCTTTTTTTTTTTAAACAGGAACCTAGTTCAGTGGAAAGGATGCTCATAGCAAGAAACATGTGTGTGTGGTGTGTACATGATCACAGAGGAATTTAGAGAAAGAAGTCTGGAAAAAAAATGTCATCTAAGTGCAGAGGACAAAATTGCACCAAAACACCAGCATCAGGAAGCTTGTCATGAAGATGGGGAAACAGAGCAGGTTCCTGGGGCACGTTACCTAGGAAGGCATCCCAGCCAAATGGGCCAAAATCAGTGTAGTGATCAAGACTTGCCAGTCTTAAAAAGCCCCTGGCCTGGTCCAAATAGAGCACATTGTTTTCCTCCAGCTCTCCCTCAATGCCCTGCCCTCAGTCATTTCAAAATGAAATTATCTAAGATCAGATTGTTTGTGCTGTTTATTTGAACAGAGCCATGTTTTGTTTTTGTTTTTTTTTGCGGTAGGCGGGCCTCTCACTGCTGTGGCCTCCCGCCGCGGAGCACAGGCTCCGGACGTGCAGGCTCAGCGGCCATGGCTCACGGGCCCAGTCGCTCCGCGGCACATGGGATCCTCCCAGACTGGGGCACGAACCCGTGTACCCTGCATCGGCAAGCGGACTCCCAACCACTGCGCCACCAGGGAAGCCTGAGCCATGGGTTTTTGATCAAGTGTTACTTCTTCTGAGCCTTATAAACTAAAGCATGATTAGGTGAGTATCTGCTACGTGAGATACCTAAGGGGATCCATTTTAAGCGAATGCACAAAAGATATGCAGAGAATATTTTCTTCATTCCAATCAGCCCAGCTCTAGCTCAGTTCTTCCACACTGACAAATGGATTGGACACGAACCCATGGGGCCTACGTCACCTGGTATCAATGGAAACTTGTATATATGTACTTAAAGAACATGGACTTTCCAAGTATATACGTTTCTCCCATAGCTTCTCTATTAGACAAACTGTGCTGTATAAAAAATACAGGAAGATCACTGAAGCGCCAGCAGCCAAAATGAAATTCAATCCCTTTGTGATTTCTGACTGAGGCAAGAACCGTAAAAGGCATGTCAATGCACTTCCCACATTCGCAGGAAGATTATGTCTTCTCCTCTTTCCGAAGAGCTGAGGCAGAAGGACAATGTTCCATTCATGCCCATCCGAAAGGATGAAGTTCAAGTTGTGTGAGGGTGCTACAAAGGGCAGCAAATTAGCAAAGTAGTCCAGGTTTCCGGAAAGAAATATGTCATCTACGCTGAGCAACAGCAGCGGGAGAAGGCTAATGGCACAACTGAGCGCGCACGCAGTCACCCCAGCAAGGTGGTTATCACTAAACTGGACAAAGACCAAAAAAAGATCCTTGAGCCTAAAGCCAAATCCTACCAAGTAGGAGAGGAAAAGGGCAAATATGAGGAAGAAGCAAGTGAGAAGATGCAGGGATAATCGTATATACAACTTTCATTAAAAACTGTTAAAATGAAAAAAATTTTTAAATTAAAAATACAGTAAGACATTCAACTTTTGTCTTTAATACTATCCATTTTTAAAACCATGACTCATAAAGTAAGATTTAGACAGTAGAAAGGAAAACGATTTATGAATCAAATAGACCCAAATATAGCATCATATTTTTGGAGTAGATCTGATCACTGTGGTTGGTGGTTCTAACAGAATAGATTTTGTGTATTAACTGTACAATGTAATTTTATTTGTTGTTTGCAAAGGGGAAAGTAGCCAAATTTCCCTTGACTTCTTTAGTAACATCTACATGTTTGGCCATGTTTTAGAGATTCCAGAGGTGTTTTACGTGGCAAGTGATAGTTGTTCTTATACCCAATACATCTATGATGTTGAAAACATGCTGTTGGATGGCGCATATTAGAAACCTTAAAGAAAAATAGATATTATCCTACACTTGAAGTTGTATGACACCAATACCCTTGGCATCCCAGCCTATGAAACCTATGAAAAGACATTTTTAAAAAGGGAAAATTGTGAAAAGGAAACTAATAAATAGTGACACATTTCTTTAAAATTAGCAATCTGAGACAATAATATAATTGTTATGCATCACAGCTAAAAATATTTCCAAACTGATAAAGTATACCTGAACTTATAAAAGTATGTTTAAAATTCCTTAGTTTTGTATTTCATATTTGATAACAAGGTAGATCAGGACATATGGTCATATCTATGTAAACTGAAACTTTATTCATATGTCTATAAATTTCCTTGTCCTGAAAGAAATAGAACTATCTGGCAACCTTCAACACCTGTAAGCATCAGTGCGGGTAGGCCATAGAGGGAACCATTTGCTCCAGTTCATGAAACATGGAGAAAGACCTTCTGACAACTGTATTAGACATGGTAGTGTGTGTTATGCTAAAAGAGAATCATTAAGCCAAAAAATAAAGCCTTCTAAGACAGAGCAAGGACTGGAGAAAATGGGCTGAGGAATGTCTCTTCCTAAAGACCCATGGGAATGGTATAAATGGGCTGCGTGCTTACTTAATCATTGATGCAATTATTTATGTTTATGTTTTCGTCCTTGATTCCATTCCGTCTGGCACTACCTGAATCCTAAAAAAGGGTGCTAAACTTGGGGGTTCTCGTTCTCCCTTTTCTCCGTCTTTCACCATAGGGTCCTCATCTCCCTTCTTCCTTCCATCCTGCCTCAACATTAGAGAAGACTCTCGTACTGTTTAGGGCTGACCCCTCTGTGATGCTCTATACCAATTTATTTGCTCATTTATTCAGCCAACCTGTATTTTGTGCCTATGTCCAAGCCACTCTCCAAGCACTAGGAGGGATACTCTAATGAATAAGAGAAGACCTCTGCTCAGCAGGAACCAAGAGAAACAATAATGAAGCATCCGATTTGGGTCCGATTTGCACATCCAGGTTGGAAATTCTGGTATGCTGGGGAGATCAAGCATTGGGTGTATATTTTTATGAGGTTGTAGTGGGCATCTTGAATAAAATATAAAGACGGCTTTGGAAATGATGGTGAGACCCTAGTGTGCTGAGTTTAAGACATTCAACCAAGAAAAAGGAACATTTTCTTAGACTGTGATCTGATTCGACAGAAAATATGTTCTGAGTTTTGAAAGCAGGAAAGAATATAGTCTCTAATTAATTGTTTTGAGATATAAGAGATGCTTTGAAGGTTACTCAGTTGTTCTCTGTACTATTTCCTCTCTCTTGCTCTTTTTTTTTTTTTTTTTTTTTGTAGGGAGTGGGGCATGTTCCAAATTCTTTGACTATGATTTATGTGCCAGAGTAAGAAAAGAGGTGCACTTCGCCCTGCTCCTGCCCAACTCCTCACCCCCACCCCTGTTCCAAGTGAGGGAAGCACCTTAGCAAGGGTGTCAGGGTCAACATCTGAGACTATGAGTATGAATAGTTTTCCCTGGCAGACAAATGTAAGATTAATGGAAGCAGATCAAAGAATAGCACCCATGGTGGTCCCAGGAAGGCTGGAAAGGCTGTCTTAGAGAATGCACATCACTTGGAATTCTGCCATAGGGAGGAAGGAGTTGAGGGGTAGGCATCCCAGCTATTTTTTCAAGTGAGGGCTTAGAGTCCAGCATCATTTTAATGTCCATTGCTGTTATTAACTGCATTTCTTAATAGTTCCCCTTCAGCCTGCTATGGCATGAATAAAATGAGGCCCAAGAGCTGAAACAATGCAAAAATAAATAAAGGCTATAAAGGAAGAATAAACAACATGCTATAGAAGTTATTATCTTTCCAGCATTTTCAATTTCTCTCTCTTAACATACCCCTAAAACTCCATTAGTGGTTTCCTATAAGAAAACTAATTTTTCAAAAGCATCTGTATTCCCAGCTAGATTAGAACTGATTTTCACATTTGTTTTGATTTCATGGTTATGATCAGGAGTTAGAAATTTCCCTTCAGCATTAGACTTCTTCCATCCATAGTCCAAATAGTCTATCTCTCCTTCTGACCATTGCCAACTTTCCTCAAAAAAAAAAAAAAAAAAAGACTTCTTCTATCTCTTCACTATCCACTTTTTCCTTAACCTCTTGCTATCTGAGTTCTTGGGACCATTGCTCTTTCAGAGTTGCCTCTATCACCTTTTCTCAGATCCTTGTCCTTTCTCAGATCTCCCATGTCTTTTATAATAATTGTTACTGTTTTTCATAATATATGCCATACTATTTTAAATGCTTCTGTTTTGGGGAGCATCCTCTCTTTGTGCTTCTAGGTTGATATACGCCCTTTTAAATTGTCAAAATAACCCTTTGTTATCCTCTCTCATTATACAAAAAACTCACATACAAAGAGGTTGTACAATTCGTCAGAAATGCTGGACCCAGGCTTGGAGTGCAGATTTGTCTAACTCTAGATCCTTAACTCTCTCCACTCTTCCATTGTGCCTGCACTGGAATGCCGTGTAGTTCACAAAAGTTTCATCGCAACTACTAGAAGAAATGGCTCGGCCAGGTCAAACTTACAAAGAGAAAGATTTGTATCTGGCAAAACAGATGATGAACTTTGCCGGTTCTCCCTGGGAGGAGGGACCCATCTGCCCATCTGGTTCAGAAGCCTTCAGGGGCCCCACCCTACACGGGACATTGCAGTAGGGATTGCCCTAGTCTGTCTGGAAGAAGGGTCCTGCTAGCTTGCTCCTCAGGTCTTTAAGAGGCCTATGGAAAAAAATTCCTAGGACTTGATTCTAAATAAGCAAAGTCAGATGGTGGAGCCTGTCTTGGGAGGGTCATGGTTCTGTCCTAGGCTTGATCTGGGTCTTTGTCCTAGTTGCCTCAAATGAGAATAATCCTCTAGCCACATCACAGTCCCTTAAAACTTTGACTGACGTGTCAGCAGGCTTGGTGTCTCTGATACGCTGTAGCGGCCCAAGTGTCTACTTTCAAGCATCTACCTCCTCCTCTCCAGCCATAAGGCCCCCTATCAAGCTGTCCCCTCCTGTGGTCTTACCTGTCATTAGGTTCCTGCCCTAGACTCTGGGGTACATCCCTTCCCTTCCCTTCTGACCTCTTCCCTGTCTTCTCTCCCTGCCCTTATTTCTTAACATAGGTACTTCTCGAGGTTCAGGGCTTCCATTCTCTTCCTGCCTCTCTTCTAGTTACCTTCTCCGATGGGCATGTACATTCCCAAATCTTCTATACCTCCTCTGTGTGAATGGCTCCTAATCTTTCTCTTGAGCATCTGTCCTGCGTTCCATAGCAGCAGAGGAATCTCTCTGCAGATTTTTTAGGCACAAAATAGATTTTCTTGTTTGTTGTCTAGCAGCCAGCACACACTGGGAATGCAGCTCAGTGTTCAGTACATACTTTTTAGAATAAAAAAAATGAATGAGTCTCCTCCTGGCTCCCCTCATTACTTTTCTCAATGAGCATGTCCATTTCCAAAGCTTCAGTACCTCCTCCATGTCAATTTGTTGAACAAATAAATGAATGAGTTTAAAACAAAACTTATTTTTTCTACCTTTATTCAACTCTCTCCCTGCTGTTGCCCTGAAACAGGTTATAGAATCAGACTGAATTATTTTGAAACTTTGTTCAATGTACTAATAGGATGAAACCTCAGACAAATTACTTAGCTTTCCTGAGCCATCTCCTTAGAGGGAAAAAGAAATCACAGAGAATAATGATCACCCTACTTGTTTATTATGAAGATTAAACAGTATGTGTAAAATATCTCAGTGCCAGCCATAGTCATGCTTATCAGCTCTAATCCTTAATTCTCCTAAAGGTATATTAAGTATCTCATTTAAAGCTCACAAATACCTCATGAGATACTTTTATAGCTCTACTTTATAAATGAGGTAATGAGGAAACAGAGGGACAGAATGTGACTTACTTGCACAAGGTCAGACAAAAACCAAGTCCTAGGCAGTATTCCTCTAAGGCCCATACAATAAACCACCTTACTCTTAGATTACAAGCTCACTAAGAGGCCGGATTCAGACCTTATAAAAATTGATAAATCAAATGGCTCCAAATAAAATGAGGCTTTAGAAGGTGGTCACTAAACACTGAAGAAATAAACAAATATGTTTACCTTTTGAAATCTGACCTCCCAGCTTGATGGTAAGCTATTTTGGGGGAAAGTCTGTGAGTACTCCCACAATGCTAAGTGCAAAATACTAAAAAAAGAACCCACTTGACTTAAAAATTATGGTGTAATAAAGCAAATATACTTGGTGATGCTTTTCCAAAAACACGAGGGGTTGGGTGTTGCATGAAAGAGGAATTTTAAGATAAGGAGAAATGAGAAAGAGAAGTAATTCAGAGCAAATATGCTTCAGTGAAAGTTGTGTGAGTCAACATCCCAGAAACCAAGTCATAATTTCTTCATCAGAGGAGGAACACATGATTGAGAAATTGGTCGTGCTAATTGGGGTTGAGGCAGTTGTGCTTGATGAAAAGGAAATCATCAGAAATAGTTTGATGTTTTCTATAAGAAGCCAGAAAATGTACTATAATTCCAGTTGTGGGTAGAAATTTAATGCATTTTAAACAGGGTGGAAAGGGTGAATAATTGTTTTGTCAGTTGGTAGAGTGGATTTTAGTCATCTCAATAACTATAAACCTAACTGAAGGAGAGCGGAAAGGCATATCAGAAATTGGGGGATGCAAAATCAAATGTAGGAAAGCAGACTGATTGCTTATATGAGAAATTAATATTGCAAATTGCCTAGACAGAGTTTTAGATTAAATGAGGAACAAAAATAATAATTAGAAGAGAGGTACCTGACTCCAAAAGCAAGAAGAAAGAACTGCTTAAATACAGCAGGTAGTTGAAAAGCTTAAAAAAAAAAATCCTGACGTGAACTACTTTTTTTTTTTCTGAAAATGATAAGAACACACATAATTGCTTAATTAGAATTCTATTACTTAATTACAGTTACATCCTTGCAGTGATGGATATAGTATAACCTGTAGAGCTTGGTTATGATAGGAGACTAAAAATAAGGGGGTGTGTGGAATTTCTAAGTGAAAATACTAGGATTTGCTTTCTGTGGCAAGGGATAGTAATAAACGTGAAAGACATGTTTTATGGGCCCTGAAAAAGCTCACAGCTCAACTTAGAAGTAAAGTTTCTAGAGGAATAACTGAACTGTGACCTTTTTCCAAAAGCTCGTGATAAACTTTTCTGTTAGATGATGACAGACAAGAAACTCAAGGTTAATTTGGGAGATGCTTGTGGAATCATATGATCATTAAAGTTCTGGTAAGAATAAAAGAAGAGGAAAATGACATGAAAGATTGTGACATTTAAAAAACTGGCAATGGGAAAATGCTTTTTCCCATTCTAAGTTTATCTTTAAATGAAAATTAGAGGAAAGAAGTACTGAGTAATGTTGCACTTGCTTCTACCAACATGGTTATTATTTTGGTAAACTGAAGATCGTATTGGGTGTATCAAGGATACCCAACTTATTAGAGACATTTTTGCAAATAATAGTAATAACGATTTGGGGAAAGTCACTTAATCTAACTATGCCTTAGTTTCCTCACTTGTGTCATTAGGTGTTTTGTTTTTTTTTCTAACCACTATGATATATGCTGCTATATCTTCTTCTGATGTTAACACTTGATGTTTATAGGATAACATGGCTACCTAAGAAGGAATTTATAGGTAAATTAAATCAGGGTGTTGCAAGGATCCAATATGCTCAGGCATTTGAGAATTTAGCTCTTGGGTCTGTCCTTCAAATGGTGTGATACTAGGTTGACACACATGCTAGATACATGGGTTTTAGTATGCTACTGGAACAATAGAAATTCTGATGAATGGGGTCAGATATAGTATGTCAAAGGCTTGAGTTACTCAAGTGATTATGAGATTAACTCTCAGAAATCATGACCTTGGCTTCTGCAATGCAATCAAGAAGGTCTAAAATGGTCACTTGGAAAGTGCTTAAGAAATAGGAAGAGTGGAGAGAAGAGTCTGAAATTTGAAATTAAGCCACAAGCTTAAGAAAAATTTTTTTTCATGATAATTTTACTGTGCATTAACACCTGCTTTAAGTAGACTTTCATAAGTTTATATAGAGTTGACCTGGAGGATCTAAAAACCACTTCAATTTAGTTACAGTCTGCCAGGTCTGCCGTGCACATTATAGATTAGAGTGTATTTAAATACCATGAAAATGTACTGTTGCATAAGATAAGCTTAGCTCCTTCTTTGCTCTGAGGCAATTTTATCTCATTGATCAGTCAGACACAAGCCAGGTGTTATCAAACAGAACTATGACATCTTAGATACCTGCAGTGCTCACTGGTTCCACGAAGTTAGGAAGGAATCAATAATAAGATGGAAGCCGGTAGAAGGAGCTATAATGCGAAAGAGTCTGGAGCAAGAATCGTAAGACCTATTTCTCTACCCAGCTCTGCTAATGGTTAACAGAGAGGCCAAAACATGCCTCTTCAGTTCTCCCTTCATTTTGAAGAGGATGAAATGATACCATCTTTTCTTTTTCTTTAAAATTGTATAGCCTTATGGAAAAGGCTGGGAATGTGAACAGCTACAGTTTAATGGACTCCAATGTATTTCATCCAGATTTGGGAAATTCATCAGCTAGGTGGCACAGAAAATGCAGACAACCACACATGCACTATATTGGATATGGGATCTCAGGACCAAAAAATAAAGTAAAATAAAAAAATAACATCCCAGGATTATGGACGGGAAAGTGGGAGTAAACATCGTCCCCCACCTCTTCCTCAGATCTGGTTTTGGCATCCTGGAAAATTCCACGGAAAGCTAGGTTAAATCATGTCTCTTAATTTTTCTTTTCTTTCAAGCCCCATAGAGATCCCCTGTATTTAAAATTTAATTATGTTTTTGTTAAAAGATCTCATCACCATGCAGAATTTTCTTCTTTGAATCATCATGTACCTCCTTATAGTTGCTCTTATATTTGAATTTTGTATATGTTATTTTTCCCACTAAGAAAGAGGATTATCAAAAATAAGTTCTCCTTCTCCCTCTCAATCTCTTTCTCCTTCCTTTCTTCCTCCCTCCCTCCCACCCTCCCTCCCTCCCACCTTCCTTCCTTCCTTCCTTCCTTCCTTCTTTCCTTCCCTCCTAATAAAATTACTGGAGGTTCAGATACACTCTGTATTCTTAACAGAATGAAAGGGAACATGGATTCCGGCAAAGAGGGAAGCAGACCATAATAACCCTGAAGCAGGAGAAAGCACTTTCTGAACCTCGTCCATCTCTTCCGCTGACATTTTCACCTCCTCCCACACTTACTCACTGCTTAGCATGTGTGATCATAGTACCAACTGCAGAGACAGTTCCTCTCTGATTTCTCTTCTTTAATGCATTTCAGCCCTAGGGCCGGGAGGGAGAGATTGGTATGAGTATTTTTCCTTCCAAAGAACGGAAGACATACTTGGCCTCTGGTATCTCCCTGCTCCACGTTAAAAATTTCCAGGCTAAAACTTTCCTCGAAGCCAATCCCTAAAAATACCATTCTTAAAATAATATCATTCTACTCTCTGGCAGAGATCACTCACCTGTTCACAAGCACCATCCCTCTCCTAGACTCAAATTGTTATTTAAAAATAAACTACAAGGCAATGACATGCAGAACCCATCCACCTACCTTTGCTAGAAATCAAGGAGGTACATAGCAGTGGAAGCATATCTCGTGTTTTGAATTTTTTCAAACACTGAATGTTTTCATCATATGCCCTATTACTGGACTGTGGGACCGGCTACGGGTTTAGAGCGATGAAGCTTGTTTGATTGAAAACCATAAAACTTAATGAGAATGCTGGCCTCCCAGCATCAAAGCAGGTGGTTGCCTCAGAAAGACTTCAAGGGCCTGGGCAGAGAAAGACTCTTAAATTTGTGCTGCTTCTTGATAATCTGATTCTGGAGGCTTTGCCAAACTTTCCTTAAGGGCAACGTGAAAAGAAAGAAAGAAAAAATAATAAACTAAGCAGGAAGATAGGAATCTCTTTCAACCCACATTTTGTCTCAGACTTTAGGAGTATTTTGTTTGTTGTTTTGTTCTGTTTTGTTTTTGATCAGGGAGGTGGAAAAAATCTTATCTTTTCTTATCTTTTGAGGATAATGAAGGTCACTCAGAGTGATATGTTAGAACCTTCTTGGCTAGAGGACTTTTGAGAATAGGACTTGCAGATAGCTTTGTAAAAAATGCTTATGTGTTTGCAACCACCACTATAGGAAGGGTTTACCTCAGGACTTAAAGATTGTAGGAAAGGACCTTAAAGTACATAAAACTTAATCCCCTCACTTGACCGATGAAAAACCTGGTGCTCAGAGAGGTTAAGTAAAACGCATTGGGTTACACTTCACATGTGCTGGCCAACTTTCAGGGTTGTGCAGGCCAAACAGTCAAAAAGTGCATCCCGGGAAGCCAGTTTTCTTACTTCCTTCATGCTTCCCACTGCCCTTGTTCCCCATTCCTTTGAGCTCTGATCTGAAGAAAAATATCTGGTTTGATTGCTTTGTTTTGGTTGAAATATATAGATTTGTCTTGTCTTGGTATTTTTTATTCTTTCTTCCCCAAAACTCATCCAGTCACCTTGATTCTACCTTTGAGGTCCCTCTGGATTGTTCGTTATTCCCCATTCTTCCCTTGCTAGATCAACCCTTAACATCTCTCCCTTGGTGTGTTTCAGTTCTCTCCTTTTTAAACTGGAGGCTTAGGGTCTTTTGATCCTTCAAATTAAATCCTGGCCCTATCACAGACCTTTCTAGAAGTATCCATAGAACCCTATAACAAGTAGCAGTCTTTGTTAAAGTCCTTATATCATTTGCATCTGTATTACCTTACATTTTTGTTAAAAATTCAGGTCCACTGCTAAATCAGAAGCTATGGGGACAGGGACCTGCAGTTTAATAAACCCTGAGATGATTTTTAATACACAAAACTTTCAACCATTGGGGCAGTCATACCCTGTCATCATTTTATCCATTTTCAACATCATTTCCTTCAATTTTTATCCAGCGTCAGTGTTCACCTCCCTTCTGTACATCCTTTCCCTAGTCACACTGACTGACCCCAGACATTCCCCCAAGCATGGCTGTGTATTCTTTTACAACCGTGCCCTTTCTCCAACTTATCCTCTGTCTCAAACTTTGTAGTTCACATCCTATTCACTTGGAGATATACTATTTTCCTTTCAATGCTAAGCTCAAATAGTATCTCCTTGGGAAAGTCTGGTTTTTTACATTTCTTGACCACCCCTCTCTACACTGTGTTGCCCTAGAACGCAGCACAAACCTCTGTTGTAGAACTTATCTCACTTAAGTATAATTATAATGAATCTACTCAAGGGTTATAGAGCACCAACTGTGCCTCAGGTTCTAGCACTAAAGAAATAGTCACAATCCCTGCTAGCAAAAAAGTCTCCCCTAGCTTTTCTCAACCAAAGTCCTCATCTGAACCACAGAACATAGAAAATTAGTTGAGTAACTATTTTCTCGGTTCTCCCAATGATGATACATAACTAGCCCTATTACATACAATGGATGTCTTAGGGCATTAGGGCTTAATCTTCCTGAGAAACCCTAGTTGATCAAACACTGATACAATTATAGTAGCAATACTATGACAGAGATAAGCCCAAGGTGAGGTGGAAAAGCAGAATCAGGTGACCTAATTACCTATGCGTTTCATCTGTACCATGTCTTATTCGTTTTCTATCCTCACTTGGCATCCTGCACAGGCTCATTTCATGGAGGTCCTTTGATACATTTTGTTGTTGTTGAATTAAAAGCACTGAAATTCATTTTCATGGTTATGTGTCTTCAGAATCCAGCCAAGGCAATGAAAATCATCCATATTTGTAAAGCCAGCATCTAATCAGTGCTAGAGACAGAGCTAGCGCTCAGTGAGGGCTTGGTGAATAAATGTACAAATTTCGAAGGACTGTTACTCAAGAATCATAAGTACTACAGTACTTAAAGAAAAACTAATATGAACGTAAAAACCTTTCCTATTACTTAAACTACACTTCTGGATATTCCACTTCAAATTTAATTGCTTCCTGCGTTATGTGTATTTTCAAGACAGAAAGAAAGAGTTGCATTAAAAGTGCGAGTAAAGTTGTATGAAGTGAAAAAAGGCTGCATTTCCCTGGTTGGGGGATTAAAGTAAGTGGTGGTACTTTCAGTGTAATTCTAATCTAATAAAGACAAAGAAATTTAGTTTGAATATATTTTCAAGAACAAATAGCCTCTAATTACAAATTGAGTTTAGAGGAAGATAGTGGGGAAAGTTATAAAGTACCATAAAAATCTGGTGTCCTAAAGAAATTCTGAGGAGGTCTGTTGTACTTTCCTCTCTTACTGCAAAGTCTGCAGACACTTCACTTCAGACAAAGTTATCTTTTTATAAGCATCAGTAAGCACACACTTCACACTCTTCCTGGGATTAATGGTTTTCCCATTTACGTCACTTAAAGGCATCTCTGTTCATTTAATCACCAAGAAAATTTCAGGCTGAGTGGCTTCAGTTTAGAGAGGTGTCATACTGCTTAGTTGCCTCTAGGGGGCTCTTATTAAAATTCATGTTGCAGAAGGAGCATTTCCCTAAATGGTTCCTTAATGCCTCAAATCCCCAACTGTCTAATTTATATCCAAGAAAGAGTTTACTTCCTTTAGGGCATAACCCATTATGTTACAAAGTTGTTAAAATGTAAATAAATACACAGAAATCTGTTTAAGTTAGCAAATTCTGGTAAGGTAAAATAATCCTGAATAAACCATGGCCTGAAAAAATGTGATGAGTATATATGGAAAATTCAGCATAAGAATATTACCCTGCAAAAATAATAATTAACCCAAGTAAACCTGCACACAGTGATTTTCAGCACTTTTTCAAGTGAACAAATTTTGCTATGAAAGCAGTACTCAAAATCAAATAGAGGTTAGGAGACCTAGTTTAAAATTGTTATTAAAACACACAGGCATTTTACTTTAATGGTCATGGGCTTAGTTCCAACTCTTTCGTTAGCAAAAGCTTATTGCTTGGATAGTAAGTACAACTCATCCCAAGACTGTATTTGCCTCTAAATTTAGACTGTTGGGGGCCTGGCTCAGGGTGGATCCTGGTGATTCATTTGCCCTCAGTGTAATTGGATGCAAAGATCCTGATGTCCATCTTCGGAAGAAGGCTGAGCCCACGCAGGGGCTGGGGGAGAACTGAGCCCGGGAGGGTTTCCCCAGGGTCTTGGCACTTTGAGATGCTGAGGCTCTGGCTGTAAGCCTCAGGGTCACTACTGAGCTACTAAATTATACACTGTTTTATATTTTAATATGTCTAAAATACAGATCTTAGTTGCAGTTGAGGTGCATTCTAGCCTAGGTTAATTGGCAGTGTTTAATGCCAATCATAACGTAATTGTACATCTTACAGTCAATGATGTCAACAAAACATGATGGCTGAGGTGCTCTAGCTCAGTGATTTTCAAACTCTAATTTGCATATGAAATCCCCCGGGGATCTTATTAAAATATAAATTTTGATTTAGTAGATATGGGGAGGAGCATGAGGTTTTTCATCTAACAAGCTCCCAGGTGATATTGATGCTGCTGCTTCACAGGCCACGCCTTGAATAGTAAATCCCTAAATGGGCTAAGAATTGCTTCCTTTTAAACTACCTAAAACCTACTGCTTTAAGTCGCATGCCACTGTTTACAAATTGTTCTATATAAACACCATGTAATTTTATATAAATGTGTTGATTAATCCATGATAAATCAAATAATTATTAAATAATAGCAAAAGGTAACGTTAACGAAGGATTGACTTCAATCGTTGGTGATCATACCTTTCAGTCTGGAGACCTTATAGAAGAAAATGTTAACAAAAAGGTCAATTTACTCTTTCAAACAAGCACTGAAGTCTTACATATGGGACTCTCCTTTGTCTACAGATGGTGAGTGCAGGGAAGGAATACAGTGACTGAGTTTGAAAAATAATGTTATGTGAAATCTGATGATGATGATAAAATCCTTAAAAAGTAAAAACAAAAAACTATTTGCATTTGAACTATAAAAATTAAGTGACTATTCCCAGTTATTAAAAAGATATTAGTGTTTTTCTAAAAACGCTGAGTTTCTCAGTCGTCTTTACTAATTTTTGATACATTGGAAGGTGTCTATTATAACTCAGGTGAACAAAAGAGGAAGGCACACTGGCTAGAGTCAATAAACAGAGGTTTTCTTCTGGATTCTTCTACATATGAGTGACGTGGCCTTGATGATGTTATAAATAACTTGTGGCCTCCAAGTCAATTCAATTTCCTCACAAAGCTGTTAG
Organism: Grampus griseus; assembly: GCF_964374135.1. Classification (NCBI taxonomy): domain Eukaryota; kingdom Metazoa; phylum Chordata; class Mammalia; order Artiodactyla; family Delphinidae; genus Grampus; species Grampus griseus. The sequence continues at coordinate 41,153,287 of NC_139009.1, forward strand.
GACAGTTAAATGAAATAACTTTTAAAATGAGATAATATGTGCAAAATCTCATAGACTTGTCTGCAACCTGGACAGTCCTCATACTTCACAGGGTCCGGTGCAAAATAAAAATGAAGGGCTCCTTGTTCAAAAGTTATGAAGAATTTCAAGATGGCAAGAGGAAGATATTAAACCAAGAGCAGGGTCCTTCTGCGTGTGAGGGCCCTGTGTGACTACATAGGTTACATGTCTGTGAAATATATATGTATAGGTCACATTCCTACCTGCAATGTATTTGTAGTTAACACACACCATTTATTGAAATATTACAGTATAATAGGTACTATGCTGAGTGCTTCAATTACATAGTTTCACTTAATCCTTTAGAGTGAAGGAAAAATGAAGCAAAAAACATTAAATTACTTTTCTCAGGTCACACAACTACTAAGTCTACGGAGCCAGGATTTGAACCCAGGTCTGTCTGATTCTAAAGCAATCTGTCTTAACTAATTTAACGGAATACCAATCTATAACTGGTTACTGTCATCACATTTGACTCAAATTTAGAAACTTAAGTTCAGAAAAATATATATGTTTGATGGACAATTCATTTATCATGACCTGGATTAGATAACCTATATCAACCTAATTATCATATCCTGGCACTTCACATAGTAGATAGTCATATCATACATGTGGAACTAAACTGAACACTCAGAGTCACCAATTTCTCTGTGTGCAGAACATTTACTCAACAAAGATAAAAATCTCATTTTCCTATTATTTAAAATCACATGCTTCTGAATGATAACAGAATTATTTTCATTTTAAAGTAATTAATTTGTTTAAAATGTGTTTCAATAGTGATATTTCTCCTGAAACAAAGGCCAATTATGGTGTACAGGAATAATTTTCTTCCAAACACAGCACTTGATCCAAAGAACTAAGATGAGAGTATATCGTCTCATAATAGAAATCAACATGAAGACCAAAATATTCACTTTGTTTTGGATAGAGATCAGATTTTTAAAATACGGCTCAAACTCAGTAAAGTACAAGCTTGCATTTCTATGGTGCTTTTCTTCTTCTTTGTAATGTGTTTTCGAATCCTTCATATCATTTCATCTTTCCTATTCTTTTCAAATTCTGAGAGCAGAACTTTAATCCCACGTAATATCATGCCCATTATAGAGCTGAGCGAAGAGAGACAGAGAGGATAACTCAGCTTACTTTGTCACCTTCTCTTTGAAAGTATTATAGATTTCCTCTGGCAGAATTAATGACAGCTTCTGCTGCATTTTTAGAGCAATCTTCAATACCTCATTTAAAGAACCTGTATTTTAATTTTCTGCTTGTCAGGCTCTCCTTCCAGATTCCTAGGTGTGTTATTTATCTGTGTGTCCCCAGTGTGTAGTACAGAGTCTAGCACATAGTAGGTATTGATTAATGTTGACTCATTGAATGCACACATACCTAAGTGAATGGAACAATTTAAACAAGGTACTCTAGTGGGTGCTGAAATTAAGAGGAAATGTTAAGTCTTAGACATTATTCATTACTGCTTTCTGCTGGGCTAGAAAATGTCATATTCTATAATATGCATCAATTCGTTAAAATGTCATTGAAACCCCTACCAAACCACGTTATGCTAGCTTGATATCTGAAAGCACTGCAATACATTATGTCAACTGCTGATATAGTTCCAGGCTATGGGGCATCTGCCGAATATGATGGGAAATAGAAATCTGTGGGTCCCCTGGAAGGGAGGTTGCTATGTTCAAAAAGCTGAATTCCAGACAAGAACTCACCAGATACTCTGGAGACTAAAGACCTGAGTTCCACGTCCTTGGGGACCTGAGCAGATGGGACTTCCTGAACCCAATCTCGAAGAGGAGTGCCTATGGCAAAATGCCTGGTTTCTGCCCTAATTGCTTATTTCCCTTGTCCCCAAGGCTACAAGGCACAGAAGGAAATGTACCCTTAGCAATCTATGAAGCCAATACTTTGTAGAAATCTAGAAAGTACTTCCAAATGTGTTTTTTTTTGTGTGTATCCCTGTTCATACGGTTGGCTACAGAGTACAGAAATTTATGACAAGCATTATTATCTTTTTTACATCCTTAGAGGAGGAAGGGATACAGACTTACAGAGCAGAGAAGCAGTTCACAGAGGTGACATTCCAGTACCAGTTCGAACAGTAAGAGAAAAATCCCCACTGGAAGCTCACGTGTAACTGGGCATCCACGAAATATTTCCTGCTCTTTCCCCTCCCACTTAGACACCCCCTTCTGCAACATCCTATTAATCTAGGCTGCATTTTTGTGTTCTCTTTCTCCTCAAGGTTCCTATAAAGTTCATTTCATTTAATTATACTTTACTAAAAATATTGAGAACAAGGAAATAGAAGCAAGATTATATTATGAGTAAAGGAAGCAACATAGAGTAGCTGTTAAAGGCAAGAGTCCTGTGGTCAGATTAGTTAAGATTCAGATCTTGGCTCTGCTACTTAGTGATTGTTTTCTCCTAGTCAGTTACCTAACTTCTCCTGTCTCCATGTCATTTGTCAAATAGGGATACTGCTAGTATGTAACTTGTGAGATGCTCAGAGAGTTACTTTTGAACATACAAAGCACTGGAAAAAAATGACAGTGCACCCCTCCAGGCAATTTAATAATAAAAGCAAAATCTAAGATAAAATGCCATTAAGTCCACCAAACACACGCAAAAAAATGGTGTTTGTCTCCCATGATTACCTTGCTGCTATGTCTGAAATACTGAATATCTAATTATTTCAGAAAGTTTCATTAATTTATTTTTTAGGAGTAAATTGTTATGTTTGCTGTGCTGCTCTGCTGGTTGTGCCCTAGGTACAATGGGGTAACTCACTGGGTGTTGTAGAAATCACATGAGAAATAGGAAATGCTTAGTATGTTATTATTACTATTCTGAAATCTACCAACTCTTCTTACCCTTTTATAATAGCTGTGACTTTTAGCATCCCTTTGTAGAATGCCTTGTATAATCCTAGCCACAATTAGGTACCACCGAGTTTATATCACTAGAGTATGTTTAGATGAGCTCATTCAGGCAATGCGCTCTAACTAGGAAAAGTACTCAACTTAAGTTATTACTATTATCTCACAGGGGTTCTTGAAAAGACATCCTTAAAAAGGAAAGGGGGATTTCTGACTTAAAAGAAGCTGTGGTCTTCTGTCTTGAAAATGAAAAGGAGGCAAGGGTAATTGACCTCTGTCTGCATTTTAGTGCCAACAATTTATTACAGCAGAAGAGTTGAAACACATTTCAGTATTTCCAAGATCTGAAAGACATCAGGCAGGGCTTATAATAAATCAGGTTAATGGTACATAAGAATTTGTCAAATTCTTCGACATTCCCACAAACTCCATCTTGCTTTCTTGTTAAAGTTTTAAAAGCAAACTGCCACCTTCTGTGGTTTTTTCTTTCAGGTGGAGAAACTTATTTTCTTTCTAGACTAGAATCTTTGCCCAACACTGTAAGTCAGTTTGCCTCCTTTTCATCTAGGCTAAGCTAAGCTCTCTTACAAGTCACTAAACCAAGACCCTACCTCTAGGAAGGCAGCCCAGAGCCAATGTGTGAGTCCTTGTGTTACAGGAATTCTTTTGTATTTTTGTACAGTCTACTATTTGGGGAACATTAGTAAAATCTATCTTAAAATGGTTAGTTAACTTGAGGACATTTTGCCAAACATAATTAAGGTAGAATTTATTTTCCTTAGCTATGTAATAATATGGTGAGTAAAAACATGCGGATATGTATGGAAAATGGCTAGGAGGAAGTGAGATGGGAATGCAAACAGCAATTCTCTTTCCAAAAGAATGAATGAGACATGTGGGAAGGTTAACATAAATGCATTAGAAAATGCTACTTATCAACATATAGACTGTGACAATGTAATAAGACAGGAAAGGCAGAAACTATCTACAGGTATCAGGGACCCCAACAAGGAAGAGTCTGGAGGAAATGAAAACCTGGGAGAAACGTGTTTAATCATGACTTTGGAACCCCTATGAGGACGTTCTCCCAGATAAAGAAGTCCTCCCTCTTCCCAAGTTGCACGATTATCAGTGAAGATCTCCTTACCCTCCAAAGTTTCCTTGAGGTCAAATTTTTCCAACAGGTCACAAAGCCTTTTATTTAAAAATTGGAAAAATAACTTAAAATGCAAATTCTGCCATGGATTTTTATTCTTATATGTAAAGAACTCACTTTGAGTAGTGAGGGAAATAAGACAGAACAGAAGGACACCTGGGAACCCACATTTGATGAGCTGGTTCTACTATAGAAGGGGATAGATTGAGAAGCCTTCACAATCTTCTAAAGTTCTCTGTTGTCCACAAGAAGTAAGACAGGAATTAAGAGGTATTTGCGCAAAGGAAATATTGCACCTTTTTCCTGGTGCTGATACTGGTACATTGTGTGAATTACGGCGATGCCACTGCAAATGGCAGAGAGGACCATGCTGATTACATGCAGGTATCAACTATTTCTTCACAGTGGGTGAAAATGTTTACATAAGAGGATATTTTCTGAACCTCATCCACTTCATAGCTTCTTCCAGATTTTTAGTGCTAAAAGTTTCTCAATGTAATTAAAGCCTGCGCTGATCTAATTAGGTTGATGAAATTTTCAGTAGGGATTTAATTCCCCCTAGCATTTCACTTATTTATTTTTCTAGAATCCTTCCTTAGGCTTATCCCAAGCAACTTTTAGTGGTAGCATTCTAAATTTCCTCACACAGGCAGTGTCTCTACTCGCACAACTGACTGTAAAACTCCAGCAAGTACACATAGCTACAAAAAAACTTCCAATAAAGCATTCTAGGTTGTTTTATCCAGTACAATCCTTTCCTCCCCTTTCAGTTTCATTTCCCTACCAACAAACTATGTTGAATAATGTTCACTCTGCAGGAGGGAAATAGGTGTTTCAAAGCATTCTGGAGGCACAAAGAGGCTAAGAAATGCATAATAGCCCAAGGAGATTCTGAGGCAAGATTAATGAGGGAGCAACATGACCCTTCCTTGTAAGTCATTAACTGCAGAAGCCCTCATGGTCAAAATATTGGGATAGAAACACATATTAGTGAGTTTGCCACCTATCTTTGAATGTTAAAAAACAAACAAAAACCTTTCATGAGAACCTTAGGAATCGACTGTAATACTTTTAGAGTGAAAAAAAAAAAAAAAATGCTTTCCAAGTTGTTTAAGGTGAATGGTCAGGGCAGTAGGTGTCCTCAAATAGACTCCAAACATCTCCCTTAGACGCCATGATTTAACTTTCTAGGGCATCTTCTAATTCCCTCTCCCGTTGTAGCAATCACTCAAAAAACTGCTTGCTGGAAAAATTAAATTTGATTTTAAGTGATCTTCTTAAGCAACATATATTTCAGGTTTTATTCAGTGGTATACAAAATGCAAAGAATATAAACAAATGCTTCTCTCCAAGCATGATTAGTACTGCCTTTGTAAAAATCAAATGTAAAAAGCATATTTTCAGGGCTTCCCTGGTGGCGCAGTAGTTGGGAGTCTGCCTGCCGATGCAGGGGACGCGGGTTCGTGCCCTGGTCCGGGAGGATCCCACATGCTGGCCGCAACGGTGAGAGGCCCGCGTACCGCAAAAAAAAAAAAAAAAAAAAAAAGCATATTTTCAAAGATCCATTATCCTCTAGGAATTTCATACATGTGGGTTGTATATAATGGTAATTGATTATTTACAATTTCTCCTGTAACTTTTCTCAAATTTATACCCTTGAAAGTCATTTTCAGTAACCTCAAACATTTCTCCAAAGTCTTTTTTATTTATTTATGATGAAAATATAAATACTTTTTAAAAAACTACTTTGATGCCCTTATTATAATTTCTTGGCCATTCAAAGCTCCCTCTCGGTTTGAACGAAGTAATATATGAAGTTCAGGTTAAGTTTTGTCAAATTCTGTTGAAATAATTTTACTTGATTTTGAAATTTGTTAATCACACAAAAAAATTTCTTAATGAGGGTTGGCTGCTCTCCACGCAAGCCAAGTCTTATTTCAAATAAGCATTATCAAATGCCATGTAGGGACAGCCTTAACTGCTAATTGCTTCTAATAAACACTAGATTATGGGTTGTTTCATTATGTGGAGTAATTTTTTTTTTTACTTTAATCTTTAAAAAATGAAGATGTGAATTAGTGAGAGTGGTAGGCCATCTCTAGTTTTGTATCTTGAGTGCCACTGTTTATAATGTCATTCAAGTATTATATTTTATCTGACAATATTCTGTGTTTTTATCCTGTTACCCCTTCATTGCTCTTCACTGGGACAGATAACCTCTAGGTCTGTTTTCCCATTTCCAAAATAAGGAGGTTGGACTTGAAGAATGACTTCCAGTATTCTTCCTATTTTAACACTCCAAAATTTCTTCTATGACTTCAGACATAGTGTTAGGAGTATCTCCCCCAGGACTGGTCATCCTAAGGGGGATCACATACTAGACTGAACATAAAAAATGTTATGAGCCATAGATGAAATCATAATTAAGATTTTATATAACATGCCTGAGGGCAGAAAGCCTGAGATAAGAGTTAAGGAAGGTTCACATGGGCTTAAGAGGGATGTGGTGAGAATGAACATGGGTATGTTTCTTTTCAGCAACTCTACAGAGCTCACCTATCTGAAATAAGGTGATTTGATTCAAAATCTATGCTACTTTGTCACAATTTCATTTCAGTAGTAGGAAGAGCAGGGCATTCTAAATAGACAGTAACTCAGACTTGGATGGAAACTATGAACCTTCCAAAACCTCTCCAAGTAAAGTGTGTTTTGATTTATAGGCTGATTGTGCCCGTATCCTCCCACTCTAGTGTGTCAGGAGGAAATAAAGTGTAAGAGATTGTACATCAGTAAAACACTGGCAAGACTTGCTCCAGACACATACCCCAGGCTGTGGAAGAGAGAGATATAGGAAGTGCCCTACTGGTAAGATGAGTGATATCTATCCAAAACCTACAGAGACAATAACTTGAGTGAATCCTCATTGTTTGGACTCAGTAGTTGCCAAACAAATGGAAAATCACCTGACTTGGTTTTTATGGTTGAAAGACCAATTAAAAAGATAAGTATAAAATACATAAGCAACAAGGATATAGCACAGGGAATTATAGCCATTATTTGTAATAACTAAAAATGGAGTATAATCTGCAAAAATACTGAATCACTATGCTGTACTTAAAACTAATATAAAATTGTAAGTTAACTACAGTCTAATTTTAAAAAAAGAGATGAGTTCTAAAGCGTCTCAACTTCTCATTAACACTTAAATATTAAAGATATTAATCTGAAGTACAGTTCAATCTGAAACTGTAAATTTGGATTAAGGCAATCCACTGAAGATTCACACACACGGAAAGCTGCCTCACCCAACCTGAACTCAGGAGACAGTGAGGCGCAGCTGAACTTGGGTGATCACTGCAGAAACTCTCATGTTTTTACAGGATACCCAAAAGGGCTCTTTAGCTAGATTCCAGTTTCTGCTCGAGATCCTTGGATTCCCTTTCCTTTTTCCAGTCCACAGCAAGATTAACTTTCTGTAGATAAAGCAGGGCCTAGGGGCTGACCATAGGTTGATCTGTTCACAGTGAAAATGAGGAAATGGTGTGGATGACTGGGGGTGTGATTCTGCCCCCACCCCAATTCCTATCACCAGAAAGGGTTTCAGGCATCATATTGTGAAATCTAACTATGTTTTCACCATGCTTCTCCCCAACCTGAAACATGTCCTCCATCCCCGGCTCATAATTATCCTTCAATATGCTCTCACATCCTGACTCTTCTGTGTATCTTCCTTGTCTACTAGATCTCCACTCATTCACTCTCTTTTGTACTCAAATGCGTATAACTGTACCACACAGAAATGTCTAGTTTACATTTCTAAAAGTTGTTTCTGTTTGTAGCAGAATTGAGGGTTTACACAATCTTCTAACAAACATTCTGTTAGGACACTGTGTATTATGGTGGCTAAGAGCACACAAGTCTCTCAATTCAGACTGCCATGATCATGCTCTAGGCGTGCAGACTTCTTAGCCATGGGACGTTGCTCGAGAAACTTACCTCTCCAAACCTCAGTTTCCTTGTCTGAAAAGTGCAGATAATTACTTCATATATTGTGGAGATTCCTGCAAAGCTCTTAGTATTGCATTAGGCACAAAATAAGAGCTCAGAAAATGCCTACTGTTATAACAATGATCATAATTATTAGGATTTTATAATGCTCACAGAGCTTAGCACAGTCCTGGGTCATGTTATGTATCTGTAAAAAGTAAAAGTTATTCTCTGGGAGGCAATCAACCCCTTCCACCACAAAGCACAGTTAGATTCAGCCTTTCAGAACTGCATCTCCTTGTATTTGTTAAAACTATAGCGTTTTCGAATCCTTTTTAGGACTCTTCCATATACATTCACATACTGGGCAATGCAACATCCAGTATATTTACATAAATGAAAAACAGGTAAGGATAATTCAAGCATGGATTGTTTTTCACTGATGCTTACTTGAATCTTGAGTTTATATGATTACAATATTTTCTTTAAAATAAACCAAATCCAAAAAAGAAGGGATATATGTATATGTATAACTGATTCATTTTGCTGTACGGCAGAAACTGACACAACACTGTAAAGCAGCTATGCTCCAATAAATAAATAAACCAAAGTACATCACTGCTTACCAACACCACCTATGGCTAATCGTTAATAAATCCAGAGTTATTAAATTTTCTATTTTAGAGGTCTGTACCATTAAACTACAGTCATATAATGCAAGAGGAACTTCTGGTTCTAGCAGCCAAGAGAAACTGGGTTGTGCCTGAATGAAAACAGGCAGCTGTTATGGAAAACTGTTCATACAAGTTGAAATCCAAAGATCTTCCTGATCTTTTTCTTCCCACACCCCAACAAGTCCCGATCCCATCAAAAGTTACAACCAACAATGACAGCTGGGAATGAGGGATGAAATTCTTGGTATCTTTTAGCCTGATAGCTTCACTCAGGTAAGTATCAAGTGAGCTCATTGGATCACAAATGAAACATCTTTACTTCCTTCAGAACATATTTAAAACCTAGGAACAAAATTATTTCATCACATAGATTCATCTTGTTTTTGTTGCATTTGGTCTCTCATAGCCTATTTTTTTTCTTCTTCTTTCCTGTAATGGTCAAATAAGTCACTGCTGCATATAGAACACCTAAGGCATTTAAGTAGAAATGAGCAAGGTGTTTGGCTTAACTCTAGACCCAATATTTCTTTGTGTTTGTCTTTCTTTTATAGCTAATATACAACTGCCCCCTGCAAATCATAATTGTGAATTACTTACAGACTGTAAAGAAGAGGAACTTAACTCCTTGATAATGTTCTATGAGTTGCCCCCATCCCCCCAATCCTATATAAACAACAGTGGAATACTGAATTTAAGGTTGTGCCCCCTGACACCACAAACTCTGGGTCTTCAGCAAAGGCGCTTTCAGTCTGGATCTGAAATGATGAGGTCATGAATTAGGAATGATTCCGGTGACGGTGATATTTACCTCTTTGAGACAGCCCATAAAGTTGTTACTGACTGGTGACCCGGGAAGGTCTGCTGTGCTGGGACTGCCTCCAACATAGAAAAAGTCATCAGACCCCAGCATGGTATAATCTTCTTGCGTGTAGCCCGTTGTGGTAAGAATCCCATCCACTGATATTGTCACCTAGATAACAAAGCACAGGGAAAGGACACGCTATACTCAGACCTAGATACTGTAATCCTGGGATATGCCTGTTTTGTGTTTTGTTTTGTTTTAGTTTTTCGTTTTGCATTTTGGTTTTTGTTTTTTTTTTCTGTTTGTTTGGTTTTTATTTTTAGACCTATGGCGGAACCCATTTTCATGTCTGTTAGAGGTTTATTCTCCGATTCTATGCAACTAGCCCTAAGAGATCTAAACTAGTTAGAGAGTTAACTGATTATTGAACAAGTGTCAGCATCATCCCTACGGCAACTCAAAAGTTATTTAGCAGACACAAAAATGGTGTTAGTAAAATGCTTCCTAGGTTAGTTTTGCTGGTAGTACATATTAGCAAAGTTTAGTCGTCTGTTATTAACTAATCACAACGTGCACCTTGTTAACAGAAAAGGCGCAAGCTCTTTCCAGCAACGTCACTGTTTGCACTATTGAGCAGCAGCTGTCCAGCATGCAAGTGCCTACGTCCATGCCAAAGGCGAGGGGAAACAAAACAACCAGTGGAAGCAGCACACGCCGATGTGCACATGCAGGAGGGACAGTACCGTTCAGAAAGGAAAGGAAAGAAAACGGGGAGAACCAAAGGAAAACACAACTGCTCTGTGATGACGGAAAGATGAGTGGGTGTGGCATCTCCAGCATTCCCAAATCAAGGGTGCATGCCATGCGTCATGAATGGTTCGAGACTGGCTGAGCTTGCGGTCACTCGGGCCAGCCACCATTTTGTCTTATCCCGTGTTAACCACAGCTGGATGCAAAACGTTCGAAACGTTAACGATGCCCCTACAGGTGAGTTGGAAAACAGAAGTTGACAGGAACAGGTAAAAAATAAGAAGGTCAACAACAGATGAAAAGAAGGAGGTCAAAGTAAGCAGAAGAGTACCAACCGCAGTTCCTCTTTTGTTAATGATGTCTACAGTTAAAAGAAAGAAAGAAAACACACGGCAAACCCAAAATAAGAAACAATTAGAATGATATCTACCGAACAATGTAGTTTGTTTACCATAGCGTGTCCAATGCCTGAGTGCTTTGTGGAGAAGGGGGGAGAAAGGAAATTAAAAACTGTGAACAGAATAACGATCGTTACTTAAAAAATATGATGGTCTCTACCATGTTAGTACATTTTTTGATTCAGGTAACGGTTAGTAGAATGAAACATTCCATGAATGACATGTTAGTTATTAAGCATGTTAGTAACATAGAAAAAGGGCAAAAAAATTTTACAAGAAAAAAGCAGACTAACAAATAGGCCTCCCACAGAGGTAATATTTTTCCTGCCAGTATTGTTCGTAACTTGCTATGAGACAGAAACAGACATATGGCAATGTTCCTTTGTCTCCCTGAGTACATCTGACAGACATTGAAAAAGTCTAAAAGGGATTCAAAGGCCTAAAGCTCATCAGCTGACCACTGACGCCTTTCGCCCATAAGTGATCCCTCCCCAACCCTGGCCCACCCCAGTCCCAGCAAATTCATAGGAATCGGTTGGCATTGCCCTACTACTCAATTTTACAGCATACAGGGACTTCTGCTCAACTCCAAAACCTCCTTCGGTCATATTGATGGACTTTAGGGTCACAGTTTACTGCAATGAAACAAAGCAAAGATCCTGACACAAAGAATGAGTAGAATGGATTTGTTTTTAATCTGTCCTGCCACACATGCACCCCGGCTGTATAACTGCAGTTTCCTTTGAGCTACCAATTCATAGTTTGGTTTGTAACCTGAGCAAAGGCAAATCTAGAAAGTAGGCTCCTCAAGCCCCACCCTTCCTTCTGTGCTTCTCTCAAATGAGCCTTCGGCCTCTTGGTGCGAATCTGAGAGAAAAATAAAAAGGGAAAACCAAAGAGACACACTTATAGGAAATCCGTGGTCTACAGCTACCCCGATGGTGGGCGACTATCCCCCAAGGCAGGTGTGAAGCATGCAGGGCCCCTCCCATGACACTAAGGCCTCTGAAAGGTCTTGGACGGTCTCAAGAAATCCTTCATTTTTACTTTTCTGCCTCAGCTAGACTAAATCTGCACTCCTAAAATTCCTGTTTGCTTCTCTAGCTTGGATAGTTAAGCCTTTCAGAAGTGGGAAAGAAAAGGTTAGACAGTTAACAGCTCAGAAAGAGAAGGCTGTTTTAGTAGAGGAAAACCAGAGACAATCCGGTCATTCTGCAACTGTTCAGAGAAACAACAAGTATGTTAAGGATATTAGTTTGAGATCAGCAGGTACTGCAGAAAAATTAGTCACTGTCAACACTTAACAGAATGGTACGTTGTAATATGATAAGATTTCAAATAATAATCAAAACTTGTCATGTTCAGCATAAAAGGACAATCTATTCACTTTCATCTGTATATATATATATATACTGTAATAATATGTCTCAGTTAAAAGCATACAGTATATGGGGACCCATAGATTTACTGAAAAATTGATATTTTCCTAAAATGTAGACACTTGGAAGAATTTTTTTTAAATACAATCAAATAGAAATGGGCATCTAGAAGACGAACTGGCCTCTCCAGAGACATTTGGGATTTAACATAAGTGTCTGTGCTAAAAGTAAAAATACCTTCATAAACAGACTCTTCAGGAGATGTGGAAATCCCCAAAGTCATTTTTCCCCCTCAGGGACTCTTCTTGTCCTCATTTCAGAGTTTGGGGTGGGGAGGGAGTAGGGACTGATACATTCCCAAATCACAAACACACTGTTGTTGGATTTTTTTTTTTAACGACAAAAAAGGAACTGTGATTTAATGACCCCAATGTGCATGCTTCCAAATGATCACCATGAAAACTATAATTTAAAATCAAATAAACAAAAAACTAAAAACACAACAGAATCACACACATCACAGGAAGGGCAGGTCGCAGGGATAACCTTGCAGCCCTCTGGGAAACTGTCATATGTCGCTGTGTCAAAATAGCCTTTAGGCCCCTGGAACTTTCTAGATATGCCCCTGCTCAAGTATGGCAGGAAGATTCATCTCAGAAGAAGAAAGAGCTAATTTGTAAGCCACTCTGAGGAGCCCTGTATCATGTTGTTAGGGTTTTCAAGTACCACACACACAGCTGTAGCGAGAAACAAAGCCAGTTACTCTCTTATCCACTGCGCTGTTACCTGACGCAGATTCCTGGTGACTTTCACATCATGCCAGGCATTATCATTAAACTTTCCATTCACGGGCTCCACTAGTGCTTCAAAGGCCCCTGATCCCAAATTAATGACCAGAGAGACAGCTCCATTTTTCAGGGCGAGATTGACATAATCAGCTGATTTCCCAGTGTGAAGCATCAGTCCATTCCTCTGAAGGGTTTTAAAGGACAGAGTTATTTCATCGCTGCTGCTTTGAATGGGGTTTTGAGACAAGTCGTAGCAGAAGTATTCAGATCCCTTGAAAGTGGCAATGTATTCTTCTTTTCCTAGAGGAAAACAGATACACACATGCGTAAGTAAAGAAACATACTATGTAAATTAGCAAATCTTCACAGAAACAATAACTAATCAGCCCCCAAATGAACTCTTTGTCTAGTTAACATTCACGACAAGAGCCCTGTCAAAGAGAGGTAAATAGTACTGTAGGTGGCAGTATATTTTTAATAAACCTCAGCTCTTGGGCCATCAACTGCAATAGCTAAAGCTGACATTCGTGAAAATCCAATGCATTTTTAAGTATCACTGCAAGAGCTCTGATCAGAGAAAGTAGCTCTGTGATATCTTGAGGGCACGAGTCAGGTACCATAAATACATATTGGATGGTTCTACTCTGCTGGCAACAATGGATTCCAATGTGTTTACAACATTCTCTCCATCCAACTGAGGCGTTATTTTAATTTTCAGTGAGGCATTTATATTCAAAGATCTTCTCAGTGAAGAGCCAAATATTTCCACCACTGAGAAACCATAACAGATTATCTGATGAGGGGAAAGCAAAGAAAAAATAATAGAATTTGGTCTGGAAGTAAATAGATTTCCTATAGAGCAAGTGCATTTTTTCTCCCTGGGTGGAGGCGGCAGTGATAGAAGGCTTAATGGCATTAGCTGGATCGTTGGTTCATTCCCTGATCTCACCAGACAGATGGTAGGGCTGGCTTTTATGAGACTGGAAATCCAGGACATCCTCAGGGGAACAGCATGTAAATGAAGTCTCAACATCGTCTATATATCTCAGTCTTTACTACGTTTAGGAGCAACAACGTAGATCCCACAAAATGTTAGATCAATCAAAAATGTGGCTATTTGGAAAGAGCAGTCTTTTCCCACTGATTAAACGAGTTTAACCAAAAAAAGAGTAGAAGCCAAAAGCTCCCTCAACTTTCTAGGCAATGATGGCATTGTACCAAGAAAAATGAGACAGTATGGTTTGGACTCAGCTTCCGATAAACTATAAACATAGAATTTTAAGTGATACTAGAGAACCTTAACCTGCTGCCCTGGTAATACAGCATCTCTACTATGCCCACTGGAGGGTTAATATACTAACAGGGGTCTCACTCTTATCCTGGCAATAGGATTTTACCTCAGGAATATTGTCATTCAATAATCTAATAACTCATGTCTTTGCATCAGAGCTCAAATCAAGGTCTCAGCTCATCAAGGCCCAATGACCTGACTCTCTGGATACAGAAAGTACCATAAGCAGCTACAGGTAAACAAGGCATGGCACTGAGTAAAATCGTGAGCACCTAAGAACTTTCACAAGAGAGTGAATCCTTGAGGGAGAGTCACTGTCTACTAGCAAACTATTAGTGAAGACTAGTGGTCAGGCTCAACCCACCACATTCTGAGGCAGAGTCACCAAGCACAGCCCAATCCATACTAGAGGGTCCCTTCCATTCAAACACTCAAAATATTGGCTGAAATCCCCCCAAGTGTTAAGCCCAGTGCTAGTCTTTAGGGATAATAGAGTGACCAAGACTGACCTAATCCTTGTCTCTGAATGTCTACAGTTTAGGTGTTTGTTTCCCTGGTCAGTTCAATATGGCAAGTGCCTTGATATTGGGAGCCAGCACAAGTAAAATATTTCTGATATACTAGGAAAAAAAAAAGAAGCAGGCTAAACTATGAATTTAGATCCTAGCTGGCCAATTGTTAACTGCACTGGGGGCAATCATGCATCTTTTAAAATCTCAGTTTCTAAAAATGGTTAGTGATACCAGTCTTTCAGGATATAATGAGATAATGCTGTACAGGCATCTGGCAAAGTTGGTGGGCACTAGAAATGGTAGATGTCTTCCTCCTTGCCTGCCTAATGTAATAAATGTGATAAATGATCTAAAACAAATAGCATATGTCATACTTCACTGTGAAATCTAGAACACTCTCTTTAAGATCAGAAACAGAACACAGATGCCCACTATCAACATACTGTGCTTAAAGTCCTAGATAATGTAGGACGACAAGAGAAACACAAGTATTATCAAGAGTATAAGTGAAAAAAACCACATCATATTAGCAAATATAATTGTATACACTGAAAGACCAAAATTATCTTAAAAAAAAACTGTTGGGTTGAAGATATTTCAGAAAGATCGTAGGGTTATACGTACTAGGGAAAATCAATATTTTAAACATACAAACAGATCTATAGATTCAATGAAATTCCAGTAAAAATCTCAATGATTTTTTTTAAATGAATACGAAAAGCTGATTCTACAAGTTCTATGAGAAAAACAAAGAGCCCAAAATAGCCAAGATACACCAGAGAAAGAAGATTAAGGAACTTTCCTGTAAAGATGAACAATTATTAGAAAATTATGATAATAAAGATAATGCATTAGGATAGACAAAAGGGGGAGAATAAAGATAATAATCAAACTAAAAATATTCTTAAGCATATATGAAAATGATTTATATCAAGTCAGGCATTGCAAATAAGTGAGCAAAGTACAGATTAGTCAATAAATGGTGCTGGGACAACTGGTTATCTACATGAATAAAGTGAAATTGGATCTTTACATCATTTTGTTTACAAAAAATGAATTCTCCATGGACTAAGGATATAAATTAGTAAGGTAAGTCTGTAAAACTTTTGTAAGACAAGAAATTACAATACTGAAGTATGGAAGGATTTATTAAATAGCCACAAAAATCACCAATAAAATATTGATAAATTCAACTGCATTAAAATTAAGAACACCTGGTTCATCAATAATACCATAAAGAGAGTAAGAATCTAAATTAGGTTGGTAGAAAATATTTTCATACCATATTAATCTACAAAGGACTACAATACAGGATTCGCAAAGCATTCTGATAACTCGGTTTGAAAAACAAGATGAACAATGGGAAAATGGGCAAAATAAATGTATAGTAATTTCACAGAAAAACACGTATATGCTGTATGAATAAATAAAAAGATGCTCAATTCTATGAGTCTTCAGGGAAAGGCAAAAATCAAATTATATTCAGAAACTATTTCATAGCCATGAAATTGACAAAAAATGATATGAAAAGATAGAAAAACTCCAGGCTTTGTAAAGGCTATAGAAAAATAGTAATTCTTATCCAATGCTAATGAGAGTGCCGATGAGCTGAAGATCGACCGACGGCAATAAGCACTATTTGGCCTTATGCTAGCCCATGGGAACGTCACATATTATAAAGGTGTCAGTCTTTAGAAAATTGTTACCGTAGTCAATAAAAATACAATTTCCAATTCCCTTCAATTCATTTCTCTCTTCTCACTGTTCTGATCATTTGATGATAGGGAGTCAAGTGAATTCTGGTTCATATCTGTATACATACATCAGATATACTGAGATTCACTTATCTGAAGAGGATATTTGCAAACTTTTCATCCCCAAGGAACAGGAACTCAGAACAGGTCTCTGAGCCAAAGGGAGTTTTAGAGACCCTCTTCTAGCCCATTCTTTACATTGTTAAGAAAATGATGCCCATGGAGTTGAAATGACTGTCAAATTCAGAAAGTGCACCAACCACAGAAGCAGGATTAGAATTCAGCCTCTGACTACCCTTAAATACTAAATAACAGAGTTTGGGGGCTTGAAGAGGTTTGGTCTAGTTAAAAGGCTGTAGCATTTTATCTAAGTGATTTCACATCATTCCAAATATGATTTATTCAAAATAAATCTTGACAAAGGATTTATTTGCCAGATAATGTGGCAGAGCCAAAGGAAAAAAATAGTAAATAGAGTTTGCAGTTCACTAGATGGAAAGCTGTGAAGTTATCTGAGAATTGATGGCATTTCACACCATCATATTCCTATTACTTAAAAATGGAAATGTATCACTCCTTTTATATTGTTTAACATCAAATTTAGATGATTTAAATTTGCATTAAATGCAACCACATAGTTTTGGAAAAAATCACGCTGTATAATATATCATTACCTCAAAAGGCCATAAATGAGACATGAATCTAAGCAGGGAAAATCTTTTTGCTATGTTCTTTTTCAAGAAAGAATATGTGTACTATGTGAGAATACATAAGTCATTCTACTTTCTTCAAGAGGACTACAATTCCTCCAATTATTTGTTACCATACAGTCTTTGTCATTGTTTTCTGCTGTGTCATATGCAAATACCAAGCAGCATAGTGAAGAGTTATTTATGCTTTCCTGTTGAACACCTAAAGAATGGGTCTATGTCCATTTTAAAATGTAAGTCTCAAATATCTTGTGCATTTCTAGAATGTTCTAAAACAATAAACATCAAAAAGAAATTAGATTCACAGCAACATGTATATCAACAAATTCTTATATCCAGGATACATAAAGAACTTATACAAATCAATCAGGAAAAAAAACAAAACAAAAAAAACTAGCCAAACCAACAGGAACAGACACTTTTATCCATGATAAAAAGATATCCATATGGAAAGATGTTCTTATTAGTATTCAGAGAAATGCAAACTAAACCACAATAAAATATCAATACATTCCACTACAATGAATAAAATGAAAAAGACAAAATGCACAAAGTGTGTTTAGTGAGGATGTGGAGCAACTAGAACTCTCATGTATTGCTGGTGAGAACTGCTTTTTGAAATTAGCAATATCTTTTAAAGCTAAACACCTGCCTACGTTATGACCCAGTAACCCCCACTTGTAAGGATACATCCAACAAAATGGACACAAAGATCATCAGAATAACATACGAGAATGTTTACAGCAGCACTCTGCATAATAACCTCAAACTGAACAGCACTGAAATGCCAATCAATAGTAGAATAGATAAATAAATTGGGGTATAGTTACACAGTGAAATATTAGACAACAATGAGAATATATAATCTACAACTACGTGCAAAAATATGGATAAATCTCAGAATAATAACACTGAGTAAAAAGAATTCCACACATAAAAGAGAACATACTTATGATTCCAGTTATATAAAATTTTTTTAAACAAGCAAAAATTAATCTCTACTGTTGTAAGTCAAGGTAATGGCTACCTTTGGTAGATAGGAAGCAGGGACTAGTTAGGAGGACTTTTTGGGTGCTAGCAATGTTCTGTTCTGGATCTGGTGTTGGTTATGGGTGTGATCAGAGTGCAAAAATTCATATAGCTGTACACTTATGATACGTGCACTTCTTAGTATTTACACTATATTTCAAAAAATAATTTAAATACTAGTTTAAATAATCTATATGATTGAGAACAAAACAAGTTCACCTGATAAAGTCTTTTCTTCCTGATTCATAGGGTGATATGAGCAAGACATTACTCCCATTAATGTTACTTTTATTAGTAAAAATGAAAATAATACAACAATAATAATACCAGTTATGCAGCATTTAAAAACTTTTCAATGCATATTAATATCCCTTAATACCATTTGCTCTCCAGAGCGACCTCATAGGATTTAGAAAAAGTTTATAAGCTGCAATGGATATAATTATAATTGTTTGAAGGACCATATCCAAATGTGCTGATTAATGGATCATTGTCAAGATAAAGGGAGTCTCTGTTATTAATCATAGAAATGCTATGATAGAATTAGAGAAACAATTAAAAAATAAACTGCTCAAAAGCTTGGAGCATTTTTCTAATATTCTATATTAATTTGCTTTCCTATGCAATACAATTGGAGGAAGAGATCTAACAGTGCCATTGGAATTAGTCCTATTCAATTTTCAGCCCTCTAATAATTTAGATGAAAATACACAGTTCCTGCTCATCTAATTTTCTGAAGGAAATTTCAATGAAAAAATCCAAATTGTACAAATTCTTGTTATGCTGACTAGATAAGCTGATTCTGACAAAGTTAAATTTAATGGGAATAAACCTGAGTTCTATTCTCAGGTCTAAAACTACTCAACTGAACAAGTAAGAGTATATAGGAAACAAGATTTCCCAGACACATCAGATAAAACAAACAAAGCCAAATCTTTAGAGGATTTAGAACATGAATCAACAGTGTGATAGAGACATTCAAAACAGCCCAGGTATGCACGGGTTACATTCATGAAAGTTCTTAGAGGAGGGATGGGAGGGTCTTGTGCTTTAGTGCTAGGCAGCTCATGCCTGTTATCACACTCCTATTTAGACAAGCTGGAGTACGTCTGGATATATGCTAAGATGATAAAAGACTTCTAGATTATATAAGGTAGTGTTAAAAACCCTCTAAAGAAAAAATTTAAGGGATACATGACAGTATCTTGAAACATCAGGAAGGATGTCCCCTAGAAGAGTAATTCCATTTTGTATGGAAACAGGGGTGTAAGTAGAATCAAAGCATGAAAGGTATGGGAAAACATATTCTCAATATAATGAAGACTTTCTAAGAGAGGTAGCCATAGGTGGAACATTCAATTTGACAGAAAACAAATTACTCATCAAAAAAAGAACTTAAACATAACTGAAAAACATAACTGAAAAACATAATTGCATATGGCAGAAGGTTTTCAATCTTTGGATGGAAGAATGAAAAAACAGATCCTTTTCAACAGCAAGAATTACTGACTTCTACTTTAGAGAGAGGAATATTACACAAAGAAAGGTTAAATGGCTCCCCAAGTTCACACAGAAATTGATTCTCAGGATAATGCCCCTTCCCATTGCCTATGCTTGGGGTAAAGTCTCATTAATTTGACCCTATGTTTCCACAATTTTCAGCTTCACTGAACTTCTTTACTAAGTGAAGGATCTGCAAGGGAATGGCCCTAGTTCCTAAGGACAATGATGTCTATGGGCAGAGAGGAGTCTCACTATTCTCACTTACATGAAGAATGTCAGGCCATTTTCCTAAGCCACGAACCTGACCTACATTATTGTTCTTGATTATCTTGCATTTCATATACACAATCCCAAATCACACAGGTTTATAAGGTTTTACTACATCTTAAAATATATTCTAAGATTGTGTTCAACACAAACCAGAAACTGAAATCAACATGTGAAAAAAACAAGTGAACGAAAACCAACGTTTGAGTAAGAGACTTGTTTCATTTGTTTTACTGCTCTAGAAGTCAAATACACAAGAATATTGTGCCGAAAATGTCCTTGACTAAACAAAAGTACACACTAGAAGTTTACATTATTAAATTAAATAACATGCCTGGCTTTCTCTGACTATAAAGGTAAAGCAAGTTTAGAAAAACAGGAAAAGAAAGTCTGCCTATTGAAAATCACATCAGGTTAAATTCTCAGTCCCTCAGTGTAACAGAAAACAGCATAGTTTTATTTGCCAAAACCCTCTGTAATTTAGAAATTAAAACAATCAATTGATCACTATAAGGAAAAACAGCATTATTTTAAAGGGAGAGTAGTTTACTCTTTCCTTGGATTTTCTACCTGATGCAATGCTGTAAATCATTCCAAAATTCCCAAATGCGATTCAACCTACAGAAATTCAGAGGCTAACTTCTATTGTTTGCAGCAAGAAATCAAGCTTCATAAAATATTCATTCTTCAAGGTTTTATTTCACTTTAGATACACCTCAAGGCAACCAGTCCAGAAATAAGGTGCCAAAAATCCATCAGATAACCCCCAAAATAGGCACACTCTTAACGACAACATACGTGAGGTCATTAAATATGAAAGGTAAAGAAGACTTAGATATTATTTGGCACAATGCTCTAATTTATTAGATGAAGAGAGTGAGGCCTCAACAGATAAAACTGTGGTCACATAAAAAACTGGAGTAGAATCAAAATATGTATAACTCTTGCCCTCTTTATTCCAACCTCATGTTCTTCCTTATTTCCTATGTATTGCCATGAAATGAGCCTCTAATTCATTACCAAAAACTAAATGCAGCTTAAACTTGAACATATTAAAAAAGAAAAATAGGACATAGCCCAACACTCTGGCCATTTTCCAATCCTACTGTGCAACTGATTTGCATTTGTTTCAATAACTGCAGGTGCTGGGAACCAAACAGGCCAGTCCATGCCTAACTGGGCTGATGACCATTCAGTTCTGCACAGATGATATGACACACAGGGAAAGTCATAAACAAACATTCACCAGGTGTGCAATATCGCAATTTCTGGGCCTGCCTCCAGCTCAACTCCCACAGCTGAATCTGTGACAACTAGACTCTAGCATCTTTTAACCTGGAGGATACCAGTGACACAATCAAAGTAAAAACATAGCTTGGTGAATTTAGGCTTTGCAAAGAATCTCTATATGAACTTATGATTCCTTTGGGGTCAATTAATGTTTACCTAATAAATAAATTATATGTATGTATATATAGCAAATATACTATTATATATATAATTATAGGAAGACAATGATATTTATAGCAGATTTATAGATATCCTGTATTTATAAACAATCCTCATTTATACTAAGATCAGTATAAACTAAGAACACTTGGATTTTAGAGTACCACGCTTTGCACTAGGGGAAGAGAAGGGATGCTGGAAACCCATGGCATGTCTTTGAACTTAAGGCAAAGAATACTGAATCCAGAAGTCACACATGTAAAGCACCTAGCAGTCCTCAAACTGGAATTGAGAGGGAGATTAATAATTCATTCAGGCATCATCTTGGTCAAACTTTTCTATTTTATTCCATGTACATATAAGTCCATGCCACTCTCTCACTTCGTTCCAGCTTTCCATTCCCTCTCCCTGTGTCCTCAAGTCCATTCTCTACGTCTGTGTCTCTTATTCCATGTACAATGGGAAGCCATTGGAGTACTGAAGCTGGACAGTGACAAGTTCTGATTTACATTTTTAAAAGTTAAGTCTGGTTTCTGTGTGGAGTTTGGATTCTGGATATGCATGAAAGTGCTAGCAATGAGACTAACAGTTATAAAGTTATAGACCATAGGAATGAGGGCTATAGAGTCATATACACCTGGCCCTTCCATTTTATCGGGAGTCAATGACAGGAAGAGAACAGGACAGTGGCCCTGCTTATAGTCTCTTTCTGTTGGTTGTACCTGCTTCTTTGGTTCACCCTCACTGACCTCTGATGCCTTCCAAATGGTAGATTCCTAAGTGCTCTGTAGGGCCTCCCCACTGCATTTTCCAAACATAATTTAAGGGGTGGGCTGGTGGAGATAGAGAGATTCATCTGGCTCAACCTGCTTCATCCTCTGGTTCCAGCACACTGCATCTGGCTACTGTGATCCCCTGGCCCAGCAGCCCAGCAAGTGGCCTTCTTGTGAGTGATACTGGCCAGATGGCTCAAGCCCCAGACTAAAGTGGAGTGTCTGCATGGCCCATAGAATCTTAGGCCTCCTGGCTATACCAGACGTTGAGAGTATAGGTTATACTCCTTGGTCTCTGTCCACTGTACCGGTCCCCTTCTCTCCTCAGAAAGGCATGAGGCAGGTCAGCAAATTTGATGCAGACACTGTCGTGTGTAAGGAATGCAGAATGCAGACATTCCTCTTTTGCAGGCATACACAGGCACTGCACACGCTTCTATAGTAGTCTGTTCTCCCGATAACCTTGGGTAAAGGAAGCACACTTCTCCTTGGACAATACATTTTCATGGGGTCTACGGCCTACTGACTCTTCTGCCCCACTCACCCATCTCCAGTGCTTAGGTAGATAAGGAAGGTGGGAGGTAGGGAGGAATCAGGAGGGATCAAAAGATCAGTTTTGCTGTCTCCTAGTAAGTGCTGAGGAAGATAACTGGCCCGTTTCTAGAGATTTTCTTTATAGTGGAGGTTACTTAAATTCTGTGTCGGGGCCTTTAGTTAACAATTTTATGAGAAAATGTATCCTCAGCATGTTGCTGTGAACATAAAGAAATACCTGGCATATGGTGGGCAATCAACTGTTGGTTATTATTATTGTTATTATTAAACTAACTACCATATTTTAAAGGACTGTCCAGCAGTTTTAAAAAATCAGCTTTTTACCTAATGATTTAATAACCAGAATATCATTATGCCCAGCACCCTAATTCTAGGAAATTTTTGGTTAATTCAGGTTCATGGAGTAAGAAAGAGATGGAGGTATTACAAATAGCATAAAGGAGGGAAAAATATGTCTCTGTATTGATGGTTTACCCTTTTGAAGAGGTTTATACCTTGATGACTTGCAAAATGATTTCATGAGGTTTTTGTGTTGTTTTTATTTTTCATTCTCTAAGGGAAAAAAGCATCGCACTAAGGATCAGGAGAGTTGAGTGCTGGTTTCCACTCAGCCACTTTTCAGCTCTCTGCCCTTGGCCACTCCAGCTAGCCTCACTGGGCCATATTTTCTTCCCTGGCAAAGTGACATAGCTGGACTAAGTGACCTCCAGTGTTTCTTTCAATTCTAAAATTTTATGGCCCTATAACATTCTTGATTCATTGAGCCACTGTTTCATTGATTCACTCAATAAACATTTACTGAGGCTCAACTCTGTGCCAAAGTCTACTGCTTTCCTGCTGTCAAAATCACACAACATGCTAAAGTGTCTTCAAAGGTTTCTGATGGCTGCTGCTTTTACAAGGAACTTTCCGTAGCAACCTCTGTCTCCCTGAGCTTCTAGATCTACTTTACCTCTTATACTGTAAGGACTTCAAATTGAAGAAAAACAAAGCAACATGGAAGGTGTTCTGTTCACACTCTATCAGAAATAAACTTTCTATTCTGATCACTTTTCTTCCTTAGTCCGGAAAAGAACACCTTCAACAGACTTTTTGGTCCAATATATGCTGGGGTGTTAAAAGAATGTAATGAATTTTTTTTTCTCCCAAATTTAAGGTACTTTTCCATATAAATGAAATTCTTAGTATAATAAAACATTTGAAGAGAAAGCTGGTATTACCTACTATATGTTTATAGGAATTAATTTGGGAGCATGTATATTTCTCTAATTAATGTATGAAAGGATAAATCAATAATGACTAGTGTTTTCCTATGGATAGAACCCTTGGTTTGGAATTAGGAACCCTGAGTTCAGTTCCCCCACTTAATGGTTGGTGCTACATGACCATGGGCAAGTAAATGTAGCTGAGTCTGAGCTTACTTCAGTACAATGGCTATAGTCATGCTGTCATGCCACACCTTCATATTTTTTAAAAATAAGGATCAGTAATATAATGATTATGGAATTATTATCATTATTATTAATTACATACTGATTCTTCCATAACCTCCCCACATCCCATCTGTCATAGCTGTATTGAAACCATCATAAATCAACATTGTCTAGCTCAGCATTTTTCAAACCAGGTTTCTCATCTGCTTTGAATACTATTTTCTCAAGCCTCCCAAGGATGGTACAAAACAAACACCTTTCTAGATACATAGGAGAGAAGTTAGTTATTCTGTACAATAGATTCCTTAGGATTTTATTCCCTTCCCAACACCAGCAGAGCTCCAGCCTAAGGCAAACACACAGAATTTATCACAAAGAGTTTGGAAGTAGTTTACAGAATAGAAGGAATCACTGAACCATCAAGTCTCGGAAAGGATGGAACGTGGGGAAGATCTAAGTTCCTCATAGTTTTGGTCTCCTATAGGGTTGTATCGCTCTCACTCGTATAACTCAACAACAGCGAACCCCAGACTCAAAGTAATTTCATTCAAGTCCTGAATTCCCCAGAGGGGATGAATTTGATTAGCTCAGTTTGTGTTGGTCAGAAATATTTAGTCCCAGTTCAGACTTTTATGATTGGAGTAGGGGAAACCGGCAGGATTATAAAACAGGAGCATACGGGGGAATCACATAAGAGGACAGCCTACTCATTGATTAACACTTGACACTGTCAACAAGTCGGTATTGGGATCTAATATTAAAAGAGAACCCTTCCCAGCATGTAGAAATTATTACAATTTCCTTTTTAGAACAACTAAATATAAACTTATGTCTCAAGCTCCAATTTTTTTTAAAAAATGGACATTGTCTGATTTGTGGTTAACTTTCTTTTAACTGTGAAACTTTATCAGAAATCTCAGTGAATCACATAAATGTAAATTTTAGAACTGGAAAAAGGAGACCTTTAAAGGTTATGAGATTTTCTCTGGCGTCTATAGCTAGGCACAGGTGAAGCTGAGATGAGAAGCTGAGTCTCTAGACCAGTTGATCCCAAACAGGGCCAGTCATCAGAATCGCCTGGGAAAGAAACCTTTAAAAAATATTGTACAACACAGGGAATATAGCCAATTTTCTATAATAACTACAAATGCAATATAACCTTTAAAAATTGTTTATCACTATGTTGTACGCCTGAAACATATAATATTGTACATCAACTCCACCTCATTAAAAAAAGAAGAAATAAAAGCATATTTCTAGCACCCATTCCCTTAAGTCCTACTTTCTTAAGACTGGAGTAGTGCTCCTGATACTTTATTATTTTTTACTTCCCAGTTATTTCCAGCAACCAGTTAAGCTTGAAATTCAATGTTTCTTGTAAAATACTGGGCCTTCCCCCTTCCCTTACTCTCCATGAAAAGAACCCACTTCCCAACAAACAGCACAAAATATACAATAAAATAGATGAAATATAAACAAAGCAATCAAAAATCAGAGCACATTCCCACTTTCTAGTTTGGAAGTAATTTGATTGGTGAGAAACATTCTGGCCAGACTGAATAATACCACTTCTTGATCAGTAACTGTAATTCACAATACATCTGTTCACTTCTCACACTGAGAATTCTCTGATCTCAAGGATAAGACGTATTTCCACATTCACAAGCTATAAATGTTTTTTTTCCTTTTCTACCTGTTGTGAGTAAACCAAACACCCTATTGAAACAAGTCTGTTCTTTCTAAAGATCATTGGCCTTGACACTATATGGCAAAAACACGTGATATATTTTATATCCCATACTTGAAATAAGTTGCCTCCCCCTCCATTCCCCACACTACATGCCTTTCTCATGAACAATTCATAAAACCGTTAAAGAGATCTTCTAATTCAAGGTCTTTTGAAAATTTCTTCCCAGTTACCCAGGATTCACATACTGTATATAGACTTTGTACTTGCAATGCACTCTTCTATTTTTTTATAGAAATAGGAATTGTTCTAAATTAACTTCATAAAAATAACGGTTCACCACTCAAATCTGAAAAACACTGATTTAATTCAGTCTTTTCATTTTACAGATAAGAAAACTAAGGCCCAGGAAATTTAAGAGACTTGGCAAAAAACACTTAGCTTGTGAATACCTCAGACTAGAATTTGGATCTCTGACGGAATGCTATGCTCTTTCTACTACAGTCTGCTGCATTTCTAATGCTATTTTAGATAGGTTTGAATGGACACCTTCACAGTTTCAGAGGGAAGAAAATATTCATTTTGAAGAATATAGGACAGTCTAGCTTTTCCACCAAGATGTTCAATCCTAATTTAATCTCTTTCCCAGATACCTAGCTTTCATAACTCCTAGATGAAATATGCAAAATTATAGCTTTATAGCTTTCATATCACCAGTTAATATTACTATTATTTTTCTCAGCTATTATCTCAAAGTGAAGCAATCATCTTGACTACCTTACCATATGTGCACTAATTATGTTAAGCTTCTCAACATCAAAATTTTAATTTTGCAGTTTACTTTGATTTATAGTATTATAATGAAAGTCTTTGACTTAAATATTCAAATATTCCTACTTAAAAACAGACAATGCATTTTATTTTAAATTGATAATATTACCAATAATGTAGGAAAAAATCTGTATCACTTTATAATAAAAAATAAACATAAATTGAATATATTTAACTATGTTGACAAGAAGCTAATTACTGGATAATTAGGTATATCAGGCTGAGGTGATCTGATATTATATTTAATATTCATAGTAGTTCTCAACTTGGCATCACAATGAAATCACCTAAAGAGCCTTGGAAAATATTAATGCCTCAGTCCCTGCCCCGGGTATTGACATTGACACTTTCAGAAGTTTCCCAGGTGGTTCAAATGTGCCACGTGCCGCGGTAGAGAATCAAGGGTTTAGAAAGATATGACCTACACGTTTAACGTGTAACAATTGTGCCTCTATAAATGTACCAATTTAGTTATAATAATGTGACAAAATGTTGCAGCTCTTTAAGCTATAATTTACACTTCAGACATGACCTGCCTGTGTATAGTATTGCTTTACATTTGCATATTGTTTGATTAATTAATAAGTAGTCATCATATTTTATCTCATAAAATGGGAACAAAGTGCATTTCCTCTCTCCCCTTTGATGTACGTTATTAGACTGACCTTTGAAAGCATCTGATTTTAAGTCACAGTTTTCTTTATAAGGGCCAATCTTTACGTAAAACCACATGCATAAATCTTCAACCCATTCAGATGCCTTTATACATTTCCTTCCTGAAGGAAAATCATCTAAGAAGCAAGCTAGAGTTGTATCTTGCTGCCAGTTCAGGCAATCACATTTGCCCAAGCACAAAGAAACCCCCAATGAGCTGAATTCAATTGTTTTCAGTATTTTTTAATTAAAAATTTTAGCCAATCTCCAAAACTCTCATTATACAAAATATATAAGGTTTAAGTATTTCTGGAAAAATTCAATGCAAACATTCAAAGAAGGCAAACATTCTGTCTTGAACAGTGCTCTTTATTTGCTGGTCAGAATAAAACCTGAAGCTGATGAAAAGCTTATGAAAGGTAAATATCCCATCGTGGACGTTAAAAACAAGGATGGTCTACTCTAAGGAGAAAGTCATGGAAGAAAGAACTGGGATTAAAATAAAGAAAGACGCAACACAAGAGCTAGTCCTGAAATAGAAGAGCTGACACCCCTCCATCAGCAATTGCTCCTTGACAGGCCTGTCTTTCTTTAACAGGTTGATACCTCTGTATACCACAGGCTGAAATTTTAAGTGCCTAAGCTCCTCTTCCTTCTTCTAATAAACAAATGCAC
The DNA here is from genome assembly GCF_964374135.1 of Grampus griseus. Classification (NCBI taxonomy): domain Eukaryota; kingdom Metazoa; phylum Chordata; class Mammalia; order Artiodactyla; family Delphinidae; genus Grampus; species Grampus griseus. The sequence continues at coordinate 41,181,298 of NC_139009.1, forward strand.
AAAAAACTCTATTTTACTTCCCTTGCTGCTGTGCCATAATAAACAATGTCTCGGGATTTTTTTTTTTTTTTTTTTTTTGGTACACGGGCCTCTCACTGTTGTGGCCTCTCCCGTTGCGGAGCACAGGCTCCAGATGCGCAGGCTTAGCAGCCATGGCTCACGGGCCCAGCCGCTCCGCGGCATGTGGGATCTTCCCGGACCGGGGCACAAACCCGTGTCCCCTGCATCGGCAGGCGGACTCTCAACCACCGCGCCACCAGGGAAGCCCACAAAAGCCTTTTAATAAATTTCTGCTTGTGTTTTCTTTACATGTATTTCAATTTGAAGACAAAGAGTTTCTTCCCCACTTCCCTCATTTGCTGTTGCTTGTTTGACTAATTAAAAAGCACACTCTCTGAATGCTGAAAAGAGAAGATGGAAGAGTGGGCAGATGGGTCAAGATGGAATGTCCGTGGCCCTGGCAGGCCTTGCGATTTTTTCCACTAAAACAAATCCTTTATTCTTCTAGCTCAGATTCAAGGAAGGCAGAGAGGCAGCCCTTCGGCCTTTCCTACTTCAGGTCAAAGTCCTTTTTATACTTGGCATACAACCTAGATGCATCAGAATTCTGTACAAAATGGAAAGTTTTATGCTTCCAAATAATTCAAGTGCATTCTGTGGTCCCTGTGTCCTGTGGGCTGCCCTGGCAGATTTGCGGCATCTCTTAGGGCAAAGCGATTTGAAAGCTTTGAGGTTTTCTTGGCGACTGGGAAGAATAATTTGACTTCACTTGGAATAAGATCATATTCAGCAGAAAAGATCTGCTGTGCTCAAGGTCACGGACCTTGGCTCTGTGGATATTCAGTTATTCAGCAGAATAACCACTCCAAAGCCTTCAAAGCATTTTTGGATGCTGCTGCAGGTGTTGCCTGCAGAGACCTTCCTGACAGCCGCTGAGTTCCTGCATCTGTCTGTCCCCTTCTCAATGCTGTCTCTTCTGCTCTCTAAAAACCACATTCCCTCTTTATACATATATATGCATGTATATGTATGCAATCCCAAAGAGATGTTTCCATGAATCAAGATCCATATGTACATATATAAAGGACTAAGTAAAGTTTCCAGGGGGAAGAGATTTTTTTAATTGACGCATTTCAAAGCCTTAAGTCTTAAGCAGCATTTTAGAATGTACTTGCAAAATAAATCATGGAAGCCCCAAGGAATTAATTCATTGATTAAAGAAACATATTAAAGACCTACTATGTGTGAGGCACTATATTAATTACTTTGAGGGAAACAATATTGAATTAGACAGATATCTATCTTATAAGATGTTCAAAATGCAAAGAGCACACAAGGCATATAAGAGGTCAGGAAAATTTAAAAGAAGAGATTATTTCCAAAGTGTTGAGATACATTTCTTAAAGAAGGTAAAACTTGGATGACATCTTGAAGGATGACACATTTGAAATGTAGGGAATTTGGGGAACAGCACAACAGGTGAGGGGATGACATGAGTGACCATTTTGAGGTGAGAAGTCAAACAATTAATGAAATTTGACTAGAACTAAGATGGCATGAAGAAGAAGAAAGGCAAATGATGTGAGAGAGTTTGGTTAAGCCTGAATTATAAAAGGCTTTGATAAAGGAAAGAAATATTCCTGACATTTTTATCAGGAATATGCAGCTGAGAATGAAATGTGAATTAGTGATTGGCACAGACTTAGGGACAAGAGTTGCACTTCACACTTTTGTCATGAATATTAAAGTTTTGAAAAATGCAGTCTATCTAAAATCAAGGTAATGATTTCAATGCAAAAATAAGGAGAGCTTTGGAAAGCTATTCAGGTTTGGTTGGGGAGGAGGGAGGAGACAGATGGATAGTCCATCACTACATATTTTTATTCTTATTTCCTATCAAACAGACAAGCATTTGTGAGGAAAAAGACTTCATGTAAGAAGGGTTTACTTTGCGCTATCTGCCAAGGAGGATATTGGTTTAATGATTCAAAGAAGTAAAGCAAAGTTATATTATATTTAATTGTAAGATATAACTAGTAAGTTGCATTAAACATGATTAAAGGATATTATGAAGAGACTTTAGATTCTTTAAAACTACTGTATTGAACATAGGAGAAATAATAGTCCAAGATATTCTTTAAATATCCTGTGTGAATGCCAACTTTTCTGGTAGAATAAATTTAAATGCAAATGAATACAATGCCTAAATACATTTTCTTTTGACTTTGTTCCCAGTGATGTGGTTAAGAGCCCAAACTACCACTCCATCACTTATTAGCTTTGTGATTGGGGGCAAGTTGTTTAACATTATAATTTTCTAATTTCTCCTATTTAAAATATGGGTAAAAGTTATATTTACCCAGAGGTTAATGAATTGATGCTTATAAAATTATTAGCATAGTGTCTGGCTACAAATGTCATTCAGTTTTCCTGGTACACAAGTTTTCTCTGTTTGCTCTTTAATCTTATAAAATCATTTCCATCAGAGTTTTACTTCATGGCAAGCTGCTTTTATTTCTTGATTAAGAAAACATATCCTATGCCCAAAATTATATAGATACTTTCCTCTCTTTTCTTCTAGTATTTCTGTAACATGCAATCCCTTTATGGTTTTTTTATATGAATGATACATGGGTAGAACCTAATTTTACTTTATTTCCCACATGTATAATCAGTTCTTTCAACACTGTCTATTAAATACTACATTCTTTCCTCACAGTTTTTAAAAACGCATTGTCATACACTAAACTCCATAAATACCTGATCTATTTCTAGACACTATTTTTCTTTATACCTGTTTGTCTGTTTCTATGCCAGAACAAAACTGCTTTACTTATAGTCATTTCACAGTACCTTTTTTTTTTTTTTTTTTTTGCAGTATGTGGGCCTCTCACTGTTGTGGCCTCTCCCGTTGCGGAGCACAGGCTCCGGACGCACAGGCTCAGCGGCCATGGCTCACGGGCCCAGCCGCTCCGTGGCATGTGGGATCTTCCCGGACCGGGGCACGAACCCGTGTCCCCTGCATCGGCAGGCGGACTCTCAACCACTGCGCCACCAGGGAAGCCCCACAGTACCTTTTAATATTAAGTTGGTAACCTACCTAAATTATTATCTTTCTCAAAAAAAATTTAGCTGTTTATGTTTGCACATTAACTTCAGAACCAATTTGTCAATTCCCCAACCCCTCTCCCCAAATTGAGATTATGAGTTAAATTGCCCTAAATCTATCATTTAATTTAAAGCTTAAATCATCTGATCCAGGAACACACGGTTTGTTTTTCTGCTTATTTGGGCCCTATTCTGTATCCTTCAGGAAAGACTTATTATTTTTTTATGTAAGTCTTACACAAGGCCAGTATTTTGCAACATTTGGATAAGCTTTTAATATTCCTAAAATCTTCATGCAGGTAAAAACCCTAATGATTTAAACATCTACTTTAATTTGATGTACACAATGATTTGAGAGAAAATCCCATCAATATTTTTGCCTTGCCTCTTTAGCCTTCTATCCTGATTTTGCTAAGTAACTGAACTGGTAAGAAAGATATTTATTCTTTATATTACTCTTTCAGATATAAAAAAAGGATTTTTTTCACTAGATTTATATATGTATGTTTACAGCTAGCAAGCCATACTATTTTAAAATTCTACCTTATGGAAAGGAATAACTCCTATAAATTCCATAAGAGACTATCAAAAGTGATAATGACAGCAACAACAATGGTTTAACTGGAAACAGACGAGCAGCCCCCGCATGGCTAATCCCCATGGCCCTACAGTCAGAAAGGACGGACTAAACCATCCTGACAGATGGACATCAATTTTAGTCTCATAAACTTATGGGATGGAATAAAATTCTCTTCTACCAGCTCACTGGAGGACATTCTTTACTCTAAGTCCGATTCTTCATTCAGTCTATCCTCCAGGTTGAAGGAAAATAATTCTTTCATTATTACTCACCAATGACAACCCGGAGAGACATAAAATTACATTGAAAGTGCAAATAGTCACCTTCCTCTTACAATTTCACTACTGAGGTCCAGCACTTAACACATTAACTCAGAAAATGAAAGTGTTGCAATTTAATCCAATTCAGGATGCCGGAGAGCATCTACAGGTTTGCTAAATATAAATTTTTCTTTATAAAAGCATAGCTACATAAACTTCTTGATTTTGATATTGAAAATAACATGTCAAATACAGGTATATTCCAAATGTGACCCAAAATAAACATTCAAAGCCACATCCCAGAAAGCCGTGTTTTTCTATAAGCTACATAGAAAAGTGTCTCTAATTTTCATTTCTAAGAAAAAATAAATACCAGAATTATGAGGGGGCACCTTCAATTTTTACCCTACCTGCTGTGTGACATTTTACAAAGAACATGTATTAATTTTATAACTTTGAAACAATATATTTTATGAATTTGATGTGTTTTTAAATTTTCCTAAAAAGTTCCCTTCTAATTTACTGAATGGAAACTAACAAAATTTCAAAACATTAAAAAAAAAAATAACAAGGCACTTCCTCTGGAATTAATAGCACCTGCATCTTTTTCTTTACTGGACTTTATTTTTCTTTCTGTACAGCATTTATCACTACCTCAGTTATGAATTATTTATTTATTTATTTATTTCCACATGTCCATTAAACTGTGAGCTCCACGAGAGCAGGAGACTTTGCTGCCATTGTCATGATGGTTGTCTAGCACCGGATCTCAGGGATTGGGACAGTGCCCAGAACCTAGAAGGCACTCAATAACCTTGTGTTGACTGAATTACTTATAATTACTTTATTTGCAATTTGCACATGAGCACAAGAACTAAAAACTAACCAAATAAGCTATTTTAAAATATAAATGGGGGCTTCCCTGGTGGCGCAGTGGTTGAGAGTCCGCCTGCCGATGCAGGGGACACGGGTTCGTGCCCGGGTCCGGGAAGATCCCACATGCCGCGGAGCAGCTGGGCCCGTGAGCCATGGCTGCTGGGCCTGCGCGTCCGGAGCCTGTGCTCCACAACGGGAGAGGCCACAACAGTGAGAGGCCCATGTACCGCAAAAAAAAAAAAAAAATGGAAATGGAAATTTCTGTCATTATTATCTATGATCCTTTTAAGCTTTACTGGGCTTAAGATTAAAAATCAAATTTGATTATAGAGCTAAAGAAAGCTACTGCTTGAATGTGAGATCAGGAAAGATTTTTATTTACATGTCTATCTAAGGAGGGGAAACAGGTCCTTATCACACATTAAACAAGTCATTCAATTATATTTGTTCAAAGTACCACCAAGGAAGGAAAACCAAAATGTGCCTTGAAGGCAGATACTCAACTGGCACTTAGGAAGGGATTCCCTTAAAAGGAACACTTCAGTTGCTGGGAGCTGATGAAAGAGTAAGAGTTAAAGCAGGTAGAAATGGAAAGGAACATTCTAGGTGTCTACAGAGATATCTAGAAAGTTCTGAGGCCAGAAGATCTTGTCAAATTCTAGAAACTGTTAAGAGTGAAGATGCACTAGAAAAGAATCAGGACAAAACAGGTGGAGGGCAGCTATTTTGATGGCAGACTTTCTTCTCACACTGAAGTTAGCCAGCTGGAGTCCTTGGAACTTTCCTGAACTTTCCTGCAACTAGCAGCACCATGTTCCTGCCAGATGCTGCATCAGTAACAAGTCAAAGCAGGAAATACTCTAAAATTGGCCAGTTTGTTTAGTGATGAGGGTGACTCCTGGCTGGTGAAAAAAGGCATTTTGTATTCAGAATGTTTGAAATTCCTTAGATGGCTTTCCAAATTTCATAAGCACACTGTGATGTGAGAGATCAAACTGAGGAGAATCAGCTCTTTGGCCGCAGATCTGAGATCTTTCTAGGGGAGGACAAAAGGAAGCCAAACCTCATCCATCTATTTTCACACTAGTGACACAATCTAGGTTCAATTATTCAACTATGAAAAATTCCGTTTTCTTATGATTCATCACATGCCATAATTGTTTCTGACTTTATACTTTTCTTTTTTCTCTCTGACCTGTTCTACTAGCCACATATTTCTAGACTCACCTCAGGTCCTACCGCAAGAATCCTTCCTTATATGAGCCATCCCTCCTCTGACCTCTTCTATATTTTATACCCTTTATTATACAATTTTTTATTCAATTGCATATGATTCTTGAGGAGAAGAGGAGGAAGAGGGCAGGAGGGAGGTAGGAAGGTAGAAAGAATATAGATGTGAATATAGAATTTGTGTGTGTGTGTGTGTGTGTGTGTGGTACACGGGCCTCTCACTGTTGTGTCCTCTCCCGTTGCGGAGCACAGGCTCCTGACGCGCAGGCTCAGCGGCCATGGCTCACGGGCCCAGCCGCTCCGCGGCATGTGGGATCTTCCTGAACCGGGGCACGAAACCGTGTCCCCTGTATTGGCAGGCGGACTCTCAACCACTGCGCCACCAGGGAAGCCCCTAAAATATTTTTATCAAACGAAAATTTCTAATGAGGATGTAAAAGACCAATTCAAGTTCAAGCATTACCTTCTTTGAGAGAACATTATTCAATCTGGGCACCTTGTTTTAATATTTCTCTATAGAATATCTATGCAATGGGAAGTCTTCTCGAACAATTACTTGCTAAACAAGTCATATTTACCAAACACTTCTCAGTTTTAGACATGTTTGCTTAGGTCATTCTCTGGAGATTGTCCTGAAGAAGAAAAAAAGTTGAAACTTGTAGATAGTAATTCAGGGGAAAAATATATTTCATTTATTAGCCAGTTTTGAGAGCCTCACGTCTTGTTCTAGGTGTTCAGAATACACGTGTGAAGTATAACATTTTTAAGATTGTTAAAACCAGTTCAGAAAAAATCCTTAGCCCTCCAACAGAAACATAGGTAAAGAACATGAATAAACAATCCACAAAATTGAAAATTTATGATCAATAAAATCTATGAAAAATTATGCAACCTTATAAATATTCAAAGAAATGCATGGAAAAACAAAATAGAAATGGCTTTGTGTTTAGCTTATAATATGTAATAATGGTTGGGTGTAACAAAATAAGCACTTCATATCTAACTAACTAGTGGAAATGCAAAGTGTATAAACTATGGGGAATATAAATCGACGATTTATTTAAAGACTCAAAGAAAAGTTCTGCCCTTGTCCTAATAATTGTGCTGCTAGATAACACAACTAAGGAAAAACATCAGAAACATGAACAAAAGTTTGCATACTAGATGTCCATTATAGACCTAAAAATCAGGAAAATTTGTAAACAATTAAAATATTCAATTATTGGAAAACAAATAATGAAAGAACATTAGGGTGGAATATTTTGCATCATTAAAAATCATGCTGTTCCGGGATTCCCTGGTGGCGCAGTGGTTGCGAATCTCCCTGCTAATGCAGGGGACACGGGTTCGAGCCCTGGTCTGGGAAGATCCCGCATGCTGCAGAGCAACTAGGCCCGTGAGCCACAACTACTAAGCCTGCGCGTCTGGAGCCTGTGCTCCACAAAAAGAGAGGCCACAATAGTGAGAGGCCCACACACCGCTTGCCACAACTAGAGAAAGCCCTCGCATAGAAACGAAGACCCGACACAGCCAAAAGTAAAAAAAAAAAAAAAAAAAAAAAAAAAAATCATGCTCTCATGTTCTAATGATGGAGGAAGATACCCTTCACATAAAACTAAACAAAATCAAGACAAACAAATTGTATTATAAATTGTATGCTTATAATTATAATGTATATGTGTATTAGAATGTGACTATTTCTGTGTTGCATAAAAGTGTGGGTTTTTCTTCTTTAAATCTTTTTTTTTAATCTTCCAAATTTTCTATAATGAGCACTTTTCATAACCAGAAAAAAGTTAATATTAAATAAGTAATTTACACTCATTTTGCCATGTGCATAAATTATTCTACATAAATAGCTCCCTTTTACAAGTCAAGCCAAAGAGATGCCAAACCATATTGGGTTCTGCAGAGACTCAATTGCCAACAATGACATAATACAAAACCTCCTACAGAGACCCTCTTCTTTTTCACAACACTGTATTTCTTTTTTTTCTTTTTTAACAGTGTTTAACAGTTGGAAATGCTGAGAAGCTACAGATGAGATCATTAGTGGAAAGTATTTTCCATTGCTCTTTTGTCAGGGAAAATCCCTTAGCAGATATCTATTTCGGAGTCATGTTTTTGCCCAGGCTGACAAAATTTAAAGCAGAGTAGATAAAACATGTATTTGTGAGCATCCTCCTCTATCAAATGGAATTCACTTTGGCTATCACACTGATCAAGATAATTTGTCCTGGGCTTTTCCTCTGTAGGACCCTGATTCGTACGGTGTGAGAGACTGCAACATAGCATGTCGTCAGGGCCTCAAAAGATGGCACCTGAGCAACCACTTCTAAAAGTCACCAGAAATACCAGAAAGATAGGCTGATGGAGATTTACAATCCTTTATGGTCTGCAATTCAAGTGTACTATGTGTGCACCTAAGCAACTGACTCAATGAAGCTCGTGAAAACCCCCCAGGGACTTGGGTTCAGCAAACAGTCTGCTTCAGCCCTGCTCATTTCCACTGTAACCCAGCATGCTGGACTGAGAAGCCAAGGGCTTGTTTAAAGGAACAATCCACTTTCCTTACAGAATCTTGGGCCCTCACCTTTGTAAGCCATCTTTGCCTTGGGTTGCTGAGACCATCTTCTCAGGGGCTGCTCGCTCTTGTACAAATGTATATCCACGTAAATCCTCACAACTCACGGGCTCTGAGATTTCCTTGTCAGTTAATCTGAAGGTCCTCTCCCTCAGATCCCAATACCTCTGAGCTGGGTCAGGTTTTCCCTGATTTGCCTAGCAATGAATTCAGCTTAATTTAACACCCATTCTGTCTGAAAGTCTTTAATTTTCCTTTATCAACCTAGAGGACTGATGAACTATAGTTAGAAGTGTATTCAAATTTTGGATAGTTTGAATTGTATATGAACTGGGGGGTCTTCTTTCAAGGAAAATACAAAATTAGGTACACACACAAAGAAATCACAATTAATTTCTGAATATGCGAGATCCTTTTCTTCTGAAATTTCTTTAGGTGTTTACTAAAACTAACATAGAAATGCTTCCAGATTACAGTTTGGCTTCTTCTCCTTGCAGAAAATAATTCTATGACTCCTAAAACTTCAAAGAGGCAGACACAAATGAGGAACCCTCAATTTTAAGGTGAGATAGTCAAATGAGACTTCTGTTTACAGAAATCTGCTCATTTACTTGATTGACTGGTTTTGCTTCTTATCTTGTCAGTCTCTCCTTGGGGAAGGAGGGTATCTGCTTCTGCTTCAGCCAATGACATTGTGACTTTGGCTAAGTTATTTAAATATCTTAAATCATGTCAAATGGGACTAGAAATACATATTGCATTACTGGACATCTAGGAAGATTAAGTGCAATCAGAGGAAAATGGATTCATACACTATTGTCTGAAAATTCTTGTACTAGAAGATAATTCTTTTTCAGGGCAAGGAATTTCTGTGGACTCCCTAGCACGCTTCCGTGCATACAATACAGATTTCTCTGATTAGGGACTGATTTGTTTGATGGATGCGAATGAATCATAGAGGTCATAACTGCCCTTGCTCTCTCCCTAAAATGTAGAAAAATGAATCAGCTGTGGTCATCTACCTTTTCATTGTCTAATAGCCACAAGTGGTCTAAATCCAGTAAACTAAAGTGGACACTGGTGGCATTTATATTTATTTTCCATCTGTTTCTGTCTCCCAGTTTTACCAATTCCAGTCAGAAATGCCATTGTTCCTGAGGAATCTGAAGAAGAACTGCCTCAACTGTGCACTGTCCCCAGGGTGTGTGGATGTGATATATAGAACATGCCATTGTATATAAGGGACTTGAGCATCTACAGATTTTGGTAACCACGGGGGCCCTAGAACCAATCCTGCATGGGTACCAAGGGATGACTGTAAATATCTACTGTGATAATTAATGAGAGCATTTTTTTTTTAATTTAACCTATTTTGTAAGGTAGTTATCAAAGTGGTTCTGATACAAGAAAAGATCCCAAATGTGAGATCCCTGCTTTGTGATGCCAGATGCCTTCTTGTCATTGCTTTACATACGTATAAAGCATATATATAAATATAAAATGATGAAATATGATTTCAGTAAGAGCAAGCAGTGTACAGCTCCTGACATCATGTGATAACAGAGCACACTGTTTTTGTGCAGATGTCCACACAGTTATCAAAGATGATTCACCTTCCGGTTCTATGCTCTCTTCCCCTGGATACTCATAAGAACCTGCTCTGAAATTTAAACATCAAATAAAAATGCTTCCAAACAATTATTGTGACAACAAACACAGCAATAAGCCTATAAGCAGCAGCCCAGTAATTTATCCCTGTCTTTAATGTCAGGTTGCCTTTTTTTTTTTTTGTAGTAGGCGGGCCTCTCCTGTTGTGGAGCACAGGCTCCGGATGCACAGGCTCAGCGGCCATGGCTCATGGGCCTAGCTGCTCCGTGGCATGTAGGATCTTCCCAGACTGGGGCACGAACCCGTGTCCCCTGCATCAGCAGGCGGACTCTCAACCACTGCGCCACCAGGAAAGCCCCAGGTTGCTTTTTTATTCCAGAGGTCAGGAAAACAAATGCTCCACGAGCTCACTATGTGCATGCCCAAACCAGCAGAAAAATAGGTGCCTTTCCAAATGCCAGACAATGAAACCTAGGATTTTTCTTTGTACCTCACTGTAATTTGGGTGATAAAACACTTGCTAATACAAACTATTAGAACAAACCAACAAACGGAAACAAGTCTCTCATAGTCTATTTTAAAAACCCCTCACTGTGTTCTTAATTAACTGCTGACTTTTAAAACAAAAACGTCAGTCAAGAAGTACGAAGTTATCTTTAGCTCTAACTTAAAATTTTCAGATCCTGAATATTTGAAGATGAAAAAAGCATAAAAATAAGTAACTGGCAACTTATTTTAGCCAACACTTTGGAATTAATTTTAAGTGGTAGAAAAACTACAAAATAGGAACCCATTTTTCTGTGGTTTCTGGTATCTAGTGAATTACATTATAGTAAACTTTATAACCTGGCACTCAAAATACATGTTTTAGCCACAGCTTCCTTCAATAACTGGTAAGAAAGTAATTAATATCCATAACAATGATCCCCAAACACTGTCATTCCTGAGAATTAGATCATGGTAAAAATAAGTAATTCTGAGTTTTATTATTAGGTTTATTTTATTTTTAATTCATTTGAAATGAATGATCTATGTATTGTGCATGTGCCTAGTAATTCTTTCCTGTAGAGAATACCTTCTGACCACATTGAAAAATATAAGTTGACTCTTTATCCTTAGGAGTTTTTCTAAAGGAAAACTATCTCTATAAAAGTAAAGAATGTGAACTTGCTGGCAAAACTTGTTCTCTTCCATTTCTCCTCCTTCCCCAACCCTACCCCTTCTTTTTTCCATCGCTCACAATGATAGGGTTAGTATAGCTTGTACTGGGGCTTTGGAACTGTAACAAACAAGGACAATTTTCTGGACCTAATTAACTCCTGTTAAAATAAGTCCTGCACAATAGTCTACCCAGAGTTGCACTGAAACAACAACAAACCCTAACAGTCTATGCATGATGAACCCTATTTAAATGAGCAGATTATTGTAGGATCATTATGAGCTGCTCCGTGGCCACAGGACAGGTATTACAGCCTGGAGTAATGGAGGGTTTTCTTGCAGACACCTGCAGGCTGGACTATCAGTTGAAAGGCTTCCCTGGTAAAATCAGAGAGACAAACATGAAGTTTCTCTTTTAATTTTTCACACATCTCTTCTACAACTGACATCACTTATCATTCCCACTCTCCTTTAATATGTTGCTATCTTTGACCTCAAGGTTTCTAGATTCATGGTTTTGTCTCATTTGTACCTTTAAGAAAATGTTTAATCGATTTTTTTTTTTTTTTTTTTTTTTTGGTATGCGGGCCTCTCACTGTTGTGGCCTCTCCCGTTGCAGAAAACAGGCTCCGGACGCACAGGCTCAGCGGCCATGGCTCACGGGCCCAGCCGCTCCGCGGCATTTGGGATCCTCCCAGACCGGGGCACGAACCCATGTCCCCTGCATCGGCAGGCGGACTCTCAACCACTGCGCCACCAGGGAAGCCCTAATCGATTTTTTGAGGTATGGTTTACACATCATAAATTTATTCATTTTAAATGTACAATTCATGAGAATAAAAACAAAAATAAACGAACAGGACCTAATTAAACTTGTTTTGCCTCATTTGTACCTTTAAGAAAATGTTTAATGGATTTTTGAGGTGTAGTTCACACATCATAAGTTTATTCATTTTAAATGTACAATTCATGAGAAACAAAAATAAACAAATGGGACCTAATTAAACCAAAAGCTTTTGCACAGCAAAGGAAACCATAACCAAGATGAAAAGACAGCCCTCAGAATGGGATAAAATATTTGCAAACAAAGCAACTGACAAAGGATTAATCTCCAAAATATACAAGCAGCTCATGCAGCTCAATATCAAAAAAACAAACAACCCAATCCAAAAATGGGCAGAAGACCTAAATAGACATTTCTCCAAAGAAGACATACAGATTGCCAACAAACACATGAAAAGATGCTCAACACCACTAATCATCAGAGAAATGCAAATCAAAACTACAATGAGGTATCACCTCACACTGGTCAGGATGGCCATCATCAAAAAATCTAGAAACAATAAATGCTGGAGAGGGTGCGGAGAAAAGGGAACCCTTTTGCCCTGTTGGTGGGAATGTAAATTGATACAGCCACTATGGAGAACCAGTATGGAGGTTCCCTAAAAAACTAAAAATAGAACTACCATATGACCCAGCAATCCCACTACTGGGCATATACCCAGAGAAAACCATAATTCAAAAAGACACATGCACCCCAATGTTCATTGCAGCACTATTTACAATAGCCAGGACATGGAAGCAACCTAAATGTCCATCAACAGAGGAAAGGATAAAGAAGATGTGGCACATATATACAATGGAATATTACTCAGCCATAAAAAGGAACAAAATAGGGTCATTTGTAGAGACATGGATGCACCTAGAAACTGTCATACAGAGTGAAGTAAGTCAGAAAGAGAAAAACAAATACCGTATATTAACAGATATATGTGGAATCTGAAAAAAATTGGTGTAGGCGGTCTTATTACAAAGAGAAATAGAGACAGAGATATAAAGAACAAATGTATGTACACCACGGGGGAAAGGAGAGGAGTGGGTTGAAGTGGGAGATTGGGATTGACATATATATACTATTGATATTATGTATAACATAGATAGCTAATGAGAACATACTGTATAGCACAGGGAACTCTACTCAATGCTCTGTGGTGACCTAAATGAGAAGGAAATCCAAAAAAGAGGGGATATATGTATACAGGTAGCTGATTCACTTTGCTGTACAGTATAAACTAACACAATATTGTAAAGCAACTATACTCCAATAAAAAAAATAAATAAATGTACAATTCAATGAGTTTTGGTAAATTTATGATGTTGTGCCACCATCACCACAGTCTAACTTTACATTTCCATTGCACCAGAAAGAAACCTTGTGCTCATTAGCAGTCATTCCCTGTTCCCATCCCCAGGTCAACCCAGGCAATCACTATGCTTTCTGTTGCTACAGATTTGCCTTTTCTGGACAGTTAATACGGAATCATATAATGTGTGGCCTTTTGTGTCTGACTTCTTTCACTTAGCATAAAGTTTTTGAGGTCCATCCATGTTGTAGCATGTAGCATGTGGAACACAACAGTATTCCATTGAATGGATATATTACATTTTTGCTTACCCATCTCCCAGTTGGCAGACATTTGAATTGTTTCTGCTTCTTGCTATTATAAATAACACTGCTATGCTATGAACATCTATGTACAACTTTCTGTGTGGCCATGTTTTTATTTCTCTTGGGTAGGTACCTAGGAGTGGAATTATTGAGTCATGTGTTAAACTATGTTTAACATTTTAAGAAACTGCCAGTTTTCCAAAGTTTTACATTACCATCAGCAACATGTGAGCGTTCCAACTTCTCCTTATCTTCCCCAATACTCGTTATTATCTGTCTGACTACAGCCATCTCAGTGGGGGTATCTCATCGTGGCTTCAATTTGCATTTTCCTGATGGCTTATGATCACGACCATCTCTCATTTGTGTCTGACTGTTCGTTCTCTTTTCTGTTTTGAATTCCTCCTCTTTTTATTGTTCTTTAAAGTTTTTATGTCCCCCTTTTCCTTTACATCCATTTCCTCATGCTGATTCCCACTCATATTTCATTAACTCCGTATCTAAACGGCTGCAGCTTATGGCTCATTCTCAATCTATTTATCTCCATGAAGTTGCTGAGGTCACACTTCTATTGGGAAAAGAGGCAGGGAAGCCGAATTTTAAATTTACACATGAATAATATAGAGTTCAAGTTAACCTTGATTTACATATAAATACTTAAAGTATTAGTATACCATGATTTGGATTTTAAGTAAATATGTTAACCACGTGATCAGACTGTCCTGCTCTCCTACTGCCTCGTGGATAGTGTAAGATTCATTCGGTTGGAAAAACGTTCAGTTTTGAACCCAGCTGTCATCACTGTCTTCTCCACCTGCCTCTTTTGTTTCCTTCCTTTTCCTTTGTGACATAATGGCTGCAGCTGAGGCACACAATCTCCTACTCCCTTTCTTCCCTTCTGGCTTTTTCATCTTCCTATCTAATCACTAGCCAATAGGGTTACTCCAAACAGAGGTTCAAATGATGCTCAGACAAAAATTATTATCCATTTCACACTGTGTGACCAAGTGGATGTGGGGAAACAGTAAGGAACAAAAGAGCAAGAAAGGTCAAATTAATTTAAGTCCTTTGCAACCTGGGAAAAACGTCAGATCTTGATGTAAAATAGAAAGTTTGGAAAGCTGGGATTGTTTGATATGTGGTGGTTTGGCCAATTTAAGAAAAACAATTAACTGAGTATGACTAAATTGCAAATTGGACTGACTAGTTTTATTTATATTTTTCTTTCGGAAAGTAGCAAGCATTAGAAAAAGATATCGTTCTCTTTTCCCTCTTTATTTTTCTTCTATTTCCTTCTCCTCTTTTCTCTTTCAGAAGAAAATAATAACTTTTTTTCCAATCATTAATAAAGAATCAAGAATAACTTCAACTGATGCAGTTTTACTTGCCTTTCAAACAACTCCTTCCATATTACCAAAACAACTGCTTCTGGAACCCAGATTTGTTGTAGCCTACAACTTAGGGAAAAGAATATATGCTTTTCTATTCAGGATGTGTTTAGAGATGCTCTGATAAACAAAACCTGAACCAGTCCAGCCTGATAAGGTTGTAGTGCTTGTTTGGATGTAAAATGACATTTAAACTTAACTGAAAAACATTTGCTAATAGCTAAAAAGCTTTGCCAATATAACTTAGTTTAAGAGTTACATCTTGGCATCTTGTTGGGAGCAAAATACCTATGAATGGAGAACAGTTGTTTTTGGTTTTTACTTTTTGCTTTAGGAGAGCAGGAGAAAGAAAGAGGATAGAAGATAACTAGGACTTTGGGACTTTGAAAGCTAGGACGTCATCACTCACTCACCCACCACATAAATATAGCTGATATATATCACTTTAACTTTGTAGTAGTATATATTGACACTTCTTTTTGATATTACATGTAAATATCTTATACAATGAAAAATACTCAAGAGTAGAAGATAACAAAGGAGAAAAAAGAGAAGGAATTCTTAAACCAGCGATTATTTAAGGGTAAACTGACATATAAATGTGAAATTAAAACTAGATTGAAACTTTTCAATCTAATTACCGATACAAAGAAATGGGAAGGTATTGACCTCTAGGCTTCAGAAAGCTTGGGTAAAATCATTACAAATCTATCAGCTCTACCATCAGAATAAACACAGAATCTAAACACTTAATCGTTTTCACTGCTGCCACCCTCGTCTGAGTCACCAGTGTCTGGTGACTTCTGAAATAACCCCCAAACTGGTATCCCTGAGTCGACTCTTCCCTGTCTCCCTCCTCCAAAAGAAATCAAAATCATCCTTTTAAAACTTAAAGTTGAATCATGTCACTCTTTGGCTGAAATCCCACCCATGAGAAATTAAGTAGCCTTTTTGAATTAGAAGCAGAAGAGGTGTTAATTAAAAAAGCAGCACATACATTCTAAAGAGCAGCTCAATCTGTACTAGAACAGGTGCAGCCAGAAATCATGAAAATGATCTGACAAAGTCAAGCTAAGGACAAAATAAACAAAATACATATTAAGAGAAACAGGAGTTTATAGAGTTCTAGAAGTATCAATTTTCTCCACTGCACATAGTTTTTTGCTCCATTTAAGGTACTGAGGTTAGCAAGTGGGAAGTGAAATTAATCTATCATCTAAGTAAATATTTATTTTATTTACAAATGCATGGCTAAATATACTCAGTAGCCTACCCTGCCTCTCTTGGCTATCCATAACTGACATGACAGGACTTCTCTGTGTTTATACACTAATCACCATTAATTAATTAATGGACAATCTACCCCACAGCCCCCAGGTCCCCACCATACCACCCAAGCTCAAGGGCTACTTGAACAAAGTAACAATTTACTAAGAAAAAAAATTCTCAGCAAGAATATCATCTCACACTTGAGACAAAATATCTTCGTTATCAGAGATGCCACCATTACAATTAATTCATTAGTTTAAAAAATAATAAGGCTATCCTAGAGAATTTGTTCTTTTTTTGGAAGATAAAGAAATTAAATGGAAGAGAAATTACCAATATCCATTGAGAAATAAACACTATTAACATCGTATGTTAGTTTTGTATCTTGCTTTCCCCATGGAACATGACAGGGGCATTTTCCTATTGCATTAAAAATTTCAGAGACAAAAAACAACAAACCCCCTCGCAGCTTCCCATCTCTCTGAATAAAAGTCGAAGTCCTAGAAGGGCCATAACTACACAATCTGACTCCACCCTTACGTCTGTGAGCTCACCTTCAGTACCACCCAGGCCCCCACTGTGCTCCAGCCACAACCACTAACCCACTGATTCTTTCACAAGCCAGGCAGTTCACTAGATCACTGCCTTCCACTGGCTCTTTCCTCTGTCTGCTATGTTCTTCCAGATATCCATATTGCTTGCTCTCTCACCTCTTTCTAATCTTTGTCCCAATATCACCCACACTTTACCTTCCCTCTCCCTGCTTTATTTTTCTCCATTGAACTTACATACTTCCTAATATATATAGTATATAATTACTTATGCTTAAATATTTGTTGTTCGATCTCCCACAGTGGAATGTGACACAGCACAGGGATCTTTATTTTTTGTTTAGTCAGTAGCCTCCCCAGGGATGCCACACTTATGATAGTTCTTAAATGATTGGTGTTGTTCTTAGTGATAGAAGGTCAGACCTGGAGTTGTAAAAGCCCTTTCCTTCTCCTTGAGAAGTGGTGGATGTCTCTGCTTCCTATTGACTGGGGCTCAGTCCGGACTGGAGGTTAGACATGAGATAAGTGTTCTGTGTTCTGCCCTCAAAAACAAACAAAACAAAAAAGAAACTGAATGTCTTTTTAACTGTTTTACACTTGAAATTCTCATCTTCCTTTAAATCACAAGGATAATCTGTTGACCCATACAACAGCTCCAAGCTATTATTATCCCCAATTGAGAGAGAAAGAAAGAGGCTGTAGAGTTTATTGAAGCCCTAAGTGGTAGAACCAGGACTAGTAAACCATGTTATTGGATTTCCTCTTCTATATAGTCACAATGAACTGCAGCCACATCTCAGATGACAGTAAATTAGCAAGTAGACGGGAGACTCGTTCTCCACACTTAAGAAAGGCTTTTACACTGCGTAATTAGCTTCTGAATAAAGATACAAGAATGACTACCTTTTCCATCAGAATGCTTTCAGCAAGTCTTAGTCTTTCTTTCATTTCTGTCGTTTGCTGCCTTTGTTTTGGTTCATTGTGCAGGTGCTTAGCCCGAATCTTCATTTTACTTAATTTTACCTTATACTATAAACCCTACACTTGCATCCCAGGGTCCAGAAAGCATTCACACCTTATCCATTTGATTCAACCTCAAAACAACCATAGTTGAGGTAAGAGTAGGTAGGTGTATCTTCACTTTAGAAGGAAGAATGACCTAACTTCTTGGTAATCCTCAAAGCAGGACACAAACACAGATCATTTAAGTACAAACCCAAAGTTCTTAACTTGCTGGAAGTGCTTTCACTGTTTTTGTTTCCTGGAGGGCACAATTATGTAACGGGAAGAAAAATTATCTAAATTATTATTACTGAAAATGTCTTCTAGTAATATAAACCTCACTTTTGCACTCCACTTCCATCTCCTGGCAATTATTCTGCCAGCGTCGCTCACAAGCACTGACTCTTTGGAAGTTCCTCCCCACTCCTTCCCTGTCGTCTCTACAGCCTCATCACCCTCCTGTTTCCGAGCCTCTGCCGCTGCTCCCTCTCTGCCATCCTCAGTATCTCAGTGGCATTTTGCCCGATTCCAGGTCCAGAGTTAACATCACCTCCTCTTTAGTCACACTAGTAAAAATGCTTTCTTTTATCCCCTCAATAACCATACGCTGACCAATTCTGAAAAGCTCTCTTCCTTCTTTTTAGAATTGTGTGAGCTTCCTGAGAGCAGGATGTATCATTTCATACTATCCAACATATAGCACAGCATAACACTTGTAACAGTCCGTTTTACACTGTAGGCAAGCAATAGATAAAGAATGAACCATAAACTCAAAAGATACCTTCAGGTAGATTATTAGGGAAGGTAGTGGCAGGAAGCATCTGCTTGCCTCTCTTCACCACTCAGCTTCAGTACTCTTGGCCTTTCCCCAGTCCTCCAGTTCTCTTACCACTTATATGTCACGCACATACAGGATGGCATGAGATACGGCTCTCTGGTTCCATCAACAAGGGCAAATGCTAAATGCATCTACAACACATTGCTTCAAGATTCCATTATACTGTAAATGGATATATAAACAATTGTTCTTTTGCCATGTACAGTTTTTGACGTAGTAAACTATTTTTCATTTAGCTGGACACTTCTTACATTTACCCATTACAAAGGGCTTCATTTTGTTTAATATGTATATTTTCTCCTGCATGTCTATTTGATAGGCCTATTATCTGACCCACTTTATTTGAATGTGGAGGATAATAAATGTCCTTTGAAAAAAAAGTAAGTTATTTTTCATCCAAGAAGCTTAAAAATCTGTTTTGGGGGGAGTATGCAGCATACTGACATATCATTTGGGGTTGTTTGATAAATGGAATAAATCTTATTTAAAAATCATTTTGTGACATAAATTATTGAGGACATATATATATATATATATATTTTTTTTTTTTTTTTTTTTTTTTTTTTTTTTTTTGCGGTACGTGGGCCTCTCACTGTTGTGGCCTCTCCCGTTGCGGAGCACAGGCTCTGGACGTGCAGGCTCAGTGGCCATGGCTCACGGGCCCAGCCGCTCCACGGCATGTGGGATCTTCCCGGCCAGGGGCACGAACCTGTGTCCCCTGCATCGGCAGGCGGACTCTCAACCACTGCGCCACCAGGGAAGCCCCAGGACTTTATAATTTTAAAAGGACTTAGAAATCTTTTAAAATTTAAGAACCAAACATGCCTCTATGAATATGAAACTTACTTGGGGATACATTTTTGTATATTGGAAATTATATATTCATATATATATATTTTTAAGAAAAATTAGTGGTTTATTCTTTAATCAAAAATCAATTATGGCTTTCATTCTTTTTCTTTTGTTTTTCTGAATCCACAACTTTAAAAAGTGTGCAGCAGATTTAACCCTCTGAAAGTTAGTTAGTCAATGCCTTGACTAACATCTTACAATCAATTACAACCATCATTTATACTTGATTTTGCTTTGATTTTGTCCTAAATTTAGTTTCCATTTTTATAAGATTGGAGGTTTTGAAGATTCAGTGAACCTGTAAATTTTACTTTATATTAAAGAAAATAATTATCATTAAAATTGTTCCACCAGGACTGGAGTTTTTGTCTGTATTGTTTATTAATTTATCCCAGCACCTAGAATAGTGCCTGGTATACAGGGAGTGCTCAACAAATCCTAACACCTGCACTTTACACCCTTGGAGAGGTGGAAGGTCAGGAGAGCCTAGGAGAGCCAGGTACTATGCTAAGCAATTTACATACACCATCTCCTTTAACTATCACAAACATTCTTTGTTGTAGGTACTATTGCCCCTATTTTACAGATGAGGAGACAGAGGCATTAAGAAGTTAAGGTGTTCAAAAAGAAGTTGAGATGTTCATTCAAGATAACAGAGCTAGTAAATTGCAGAGGCAGGATCAAAACCTTAGTTTGTCTGACTGCAAATTCTAGCCTCTTAAAGTTGCCATGTTGCTTTCCTTCACCCAAAAGCATAACACCTAGGAGGAGCATCAAATACTTCTCCATCCCCACAGAGTGTAACAATACTGAGACTGACTTGCTACCAAGTCATATCCTAGTATCACGAACCGGTTTCAGTTTTTAAGAGGGTGGGGTTCTCCGACCTTGAACATCAAAATCCATCTGGGAAGGAGAAGAGACTTCAGGCAAGGGTAACGTGTAACCTGCAGTTAGAATAGGTGAGAGGCTTGGAAATGTGAGCAGGACCCTTGGCCACTGGTTTACGTCAATGTGAATGTGTGGCGTTTGACTCCACAGGAAGCAGGCCAATACCATGTATCTGGCCGGCTGCTTCTGGCTTGCATTGAGGGTCCTCCAAGATACTGGAACAGGACCTACCAGAACCTCAAAAAGTCCATTCATCAACAGATAATATCTAACAAAAATGGTGTCTCAACTAGGTGCTAGGCACTGGTCTGAGGGTTGGATACAGAGAGATAAAGATATGAAATGAATAAGCTCTGGGGATCTAATGTACAGCATGGCGACTATAGATAATAATACTGTCTTGTATACTTGAAGTTTGCTAACACAGTACATCTCATCACACACACACATACACACACAAAAGGTAACTATGTGAGGTGATGGATATGCTGACTAAATTGATAGTGGTAACCATTTCATAATGTATGCGTATATCAAATCCAATCACATTGTACACCTTAAACATATATAATTTTATTTGTCAAGTATACCTCAATAAAGCTGAGGGGAAAAAGAAAACGAAGTTTCAGGCCTCAGAGAGTTCAAAATAATCCTGAATGTGTACGCATGCTCGTTTATCTTAAAATAAGGTTGCAAGGTTCTTTATGTAGTATTAAATCATTATGATGAGTATGATTATCATTTAGCGCTCATTGTTGCCAATATCTATGCTAATACTTTTACGATCCACATTCTACAGGAAAACTGAGTTTTAGAGATATCAGGTGATGGCTTAGGTTCCCTCAGCAAATAGTGGCAAATCCATGCATCTCAGGCTTCTTTGATAACAAAAAGTCCCTAACCCATCAGGGAAGAGAAGGTTCTTTCAGTAGAGGGTTCACAGAAGAACTGACAATGAAATATATCTTTGAGCCTATTTCTGATATGCAGTGTTGCCTGGATTGCTTCCTCATCCTAGCCTCAGTTTAACATAGACTGCTTGAGTCTAAAAGCAAATTAGGTGCATGAATTTCCTCCTCTTTTTTCAGAAACTAGTTTCCTACCATTTAGCGAATGTAAATAGTGCTTTGCTCTATCACATCGCTCAACTATAGCTTATTCTTCATAGTGTCCACTTTTCCTTGCTTGTGCCTTAAAGGTTCCCAGTAATTACCTATCAGCTGTTTATACACATGGCCCTAGAGGCTGGTTTGGTCTTCTATTTGTTCCATTAGGAAAATTCTATGGTACAGTAACATGAGTGACAGCACCAGTGTGCCTTCATAATATGATTAGGTTATGCAGAGCAGGAGTTTCTCCTTCCTTCTGAAATTATTTTTCTTTTTTTTTGAAATTATTTTTCTTTTTCATGGCATTTAGAACCCAAACAGCATCATTCCTTCTCCAAATGCATCATCTGAAGACCACCCCAGATACTTTATATTAATTAAAAAATGAATTGCTTGACATGCAAACACTAGTAGCTGCCTCTCCCCAGGCAGGCCTGTTATTATATTTATGAAGTGCTTCCTGAAGCCTTCTTAGACTTGCAGAGACTAGAAAATGAACTGTTTGGTCTGTCCATCACTGCAATTCCTCCTAATTGTTATTTGTATTATTCCTTAAGGCTTTCACTCCCTACAGATTCTGTGACAGTACTGATATTATAATGTACGTAGCAAATATTTTTCAGGAGTCTGAGGGTGCCATGTATAAAGTCTATTTCAATTCCTCCCAACAGGCGCTGAAATGCTACAAACTATACAGAATGTCCTTACCACAGCTTGCATAAGTTAGAAAAGTATATCATCTGCAAGGAAAAGCTGCTGGTTCTATTTTGCCTTCATTATTTTGAACACTACACCTGCCCTGCTATATTCAGGGTTAGATTTTTGCATAGGCAGTTAGTTAGTGGCCACCTACACAGTGTGTTTTGAGACACACAGAAATGATTATCTTGTTACAAACATATCCCCATTAGGTACCCAATGTTCCACTTTCCTGTCTTCAAATTCTAGCTAGGAGAAGTATGAATGGTTAAAATATCAAGAGAATGAAGGAACATCCATAGAGAATTCCTACAAGATAAGTCTACTACTTCTCCAATTAATATAGTAGAAGGGTTTGGGGTACTGGATAGAAAATTTTGATTCTTCCATTTTTGAATCAGTGAAAATTTTGATCAAGGAAATTTCTATGTGGGAGAGCAAATTTCAACCTAATTTTAGCTGATGGGGCAAGATGAGGACACTGGCATGGAAGGTTTAGATCCAGGACTTCCCAACTTTACAGAGGTTCCAACTCTTCTAGAGACTGTAAAATCACTGATCCTTGGACATCATCCCCAGTCATCCTCACTCAGTAGATGCGGGGTGGCATCTGGAAAACCTTGTTTTTAGCAAACACCCAGGTGATTCTGGTAGATCATTCTGGTCCATGAACCACTCCATGATAAACGATGCTAAGGGATAATAAACCAAGATACAGGTGATGGAGGCCAGAAGGCAAAGACAAGTCTAGGATGCCTTTACCTGCTTTGCACTGTTTTCCAGGGCCAGTCTTGCTAACACGCTCTTTGACTTAAACTGGCCACCCTGTATTCTCGGTCACTGAAACACCATCCATACACCGTATTTTTTCATATCTCTAAAATACTTTTTTCCTAGATAATCACTTGCTCCTTTCCAACTTTTCTGTTTGTTCTCTTATCTCTCTGTCTTTTAGATTCCTGCATCTTGAGAGGATTTCTGATTCTTTCAGTTAAATGAATCTTTGTGCTCTCCTTTGTGCTTCCTAGAAATTGATTTTTTTGTTCAATTTTTAGCTCAGTTACCTCTACTGTTTTTAGAGGCACTGAACTCCTCTCCATGATCTCTGGTAAGAAACTGCCTATTCCAACCCTGAGATTATGGGGTCTTTACAGTGAAGGGTAAGAGTTTAACATAAACAGTCAAATCCAGATAAATAAAAAATGAAAGAAAACTAAAAAACCCATGTGTTTGACAATAGCTTAGCTTAGAATTGCCTTTCTAATTCTCCTTTGCTTGGGCTAATTTCACAATTAGTTGCATTCCTTTAGGATGTGTGACAATTGGTGCATTAAAGTGATCCTGCCTCATTCTGGGTTCTGGAAAAAGTTAATATGGAATTTTCAAATGCATATGCATAATTCACATACATATAACCCACAGTCACAATCTATATATATCACAACATGCACTCTATTGACTATTTCATTCTTATAACGGTATGTTCTGCATCCAAAAATATAACTCTGAGTTTAAAGATTTAAGAATATTTCTATTATTTTAACTCTTCTTATTTTGATGGGTTGGAAATATCTAGCACCTGTCTCCCCATAGCTGAAATCCTGCTTGCTGAATCTATACATTTAAAAGTCTCAATGACAGTGATCTCTGGGAGAAATCGCCATTTAGAAGCTGAATATGTTTTTTTGTTCATTTATGTTATTAAGTCACCCTTGAATAAAGACGTATTTAAGGATCTCCTATTATGGGTCTAGGCACTGTGCTCAGAGGGTAGGAATGCAATGGTGAACGAACAAACAGATTCTCTTGGAACTTACAAACTATTACGGCAGAGAGATGACAAATATACAGTTACACAAAGAAATTATTTAAATAACTGTTAAATGCTAAAGGAATCTTGAAATTCACTAAAAATACCATTTACATTTTATATTTTCCAATCAGAATACATCTCTTCTCTCTCTTAAAAAAGAAAATAATTTTAATACAAACTAAAGAATAGCATGCTTCCCTTTTCAGAGAAACTTGCATAAGCCATTGAGCCAAAAATATGTATCCCAAATCTCTAGCTTAGAGTTGAACTCTTGACAATTCAAAGCTTACGAAATTCTATAATAAAGTGTGTGTGAAGGGGATAGATGGAAAGGCACTGGGATTTAATTACCTTCCTTGGTGGTAAAAACACTCTAATTTTGGCCCCCGAATTACCATATGGAACCAGAGGCAAAGCACTTGATTCTTCTGAAAGATTTAACAGGAAAGTGTCTGTAGATAATTATGACTTGCACAATCTCCTTCACTGTCTGGGCACAGAGAAGCTAGCCATCTCATCTCAACCAGAAACTGTCTTGAGCTTAGAAACCAAATCATATATTTTGACATTCCCTTGAAGCTGAGATAAAGCTTTAGGTTCACATAATAGGAAATGAGTTGATATTCCTTAAAAAAAACTGAAACTGTAAGGTATATTTTAGTTTTGTTTTGCAATAAAAATAGCCCAATGCTATCACCCCTCGTGCAGAACAATAATTCTTAATAAAAGACAAAGAGATGTTTTTATCTTTCAAATAGAAACTCATGTAATTTTTGGTTCTTTTACGTATAAGCTTTTTGAAGAGAAAAAACAAATCATGTTAACCTTTACAGCATCAAAAAAGTGATAAACTGAAAGTATAATTAACTTTGTTCTTTTAACATAACATGGTTGCTTTGATAGATCCTAGCTTACTAGCATCTCCACAGGCCACTTTCTTTCTCAATATGCACAGATTAATAAAGAGATTAAACAATTTTTGTGACCTACAATAGGTCAAACTTTAATTATTATGCTAATTTCATGCATTAGATTCAATAGGTTTACTACTTTCCTGCTAGTTAATAAAACAGACTTTAAAGCATTATCTGTGATATAAGGAGGGGGCCCTCCCATACCTTAAAATACTCTGAATAGATGTGAAGGTCAGTACAAAGGATTTCTCTCTTGTTATTGATTCCCAATCCTCTAACTGACAAATCCCAGTTAGAACTAATTTATTTAGTTGCAGTTACATCTCAACTGTCTACATTTTATTATTGAAGGAACCATTTCCAGTAATTAACTGAATGTCCTCCCTCTTTTAAAAAACAGCTTCCTGAGATACAGTTGACATTCAGCAAACTCTACATATTAAAAATGTATAATTTCACAAGTTTTGATATGTGTATACACCCACGAAACTATCATTATAGTTAAGATGGTGAACGTACTCATCACCCGGTAAGTTTTCTTGTTACAAAGGTGTAACCCCTTCTACTCATCCTCCGGGCACCAGGCAACCACTGATCTGCTTTCTGTCACTATATATTAGCTACATTTTCTAGAATTTAATGTAATTGGGATAATATAGTATATAGTTTTGTGTTTTTTTTTTAATCTTGTTTTTGTCACTATGATGGTTAATTTTATGTGCCAACTTGACTGGGCTAAGGGATGCCTAGATAGCTGGTACAATTTTATTTCTGGGTGTGTCTGTGAGGGTGTTTCCAGAGAGATTAGCATTTGAACCCACAGAATGGGTAAAGAAGACCTACCCTCACCAGTGCGAGTGGACATCATTCTTTGAGGACTTCAAACAGAACAAAAAGGCAGAGGAAGGGTGAATTCTCTCTCTTCTTGAGCTAGTACATCCGTCTTCCCCTGCCCTTAGACATTGGAGCTCCTGGTCCCCAGGCCTTCAGACTCAGACTGAATTATACCACCAGCTTTCCTGGTTCTCCAACTTGCAGATGGCAGACAGTGACATATCTTAGTCTCTATAATTGTGTCAGCCATTCCCATAATAAATCGTCTCATATATCTGTATCTGTACCTATATCTATATCTACATCTATATCTATATCCTATTGGTTCTTTTTCTCTGGTGAACACTGACTAATACAGTCACTTGGTATAATTATTTTGAGATTCATCCACGTTATTATGTGTACCAAAAGTCAATTCCTTTTTAATACTACTCAGCCATAAAAAAGAATGAAATATGCCACCTGTAGCAACATGGATACAACTAGAGATTATCATACTAAGTGAAGTAAGTCAGAAAGAGAAAGACAAATACCATATGATATCACTCATATGTGGAATCTAAAATATGACACAAATGAACCTATCTATGAAACAGATACAGAATCACAGACATAGAGAACAGACTGGTGGTTGCCAAGGGGGAGGCAGTTGGGGGAGGGATGGAGTGGCAGGTTGGGATTAGCAGATGTAAGCTATTATATATAGAATGGATAAACAACAAGGTCCTACTGTATAGCACAGGGAACTATATTCAATATCCTATGATAAACCATAATGGAAAAGAGTATTAAAAAAAGAATATATGTATAACTGAATCACTTTGTTGTACAGCAGAAATTCACACAAATTTGTAAATCAACTATACTTCAATAAAAAATAAATAAAATGAAAAAGTCAATTCCTTTTTATTGCTTAGTACTATTTCATTATTTGGATATATCCCAATTTGTTTATCCATCCACTTGTTGAAAGACATTTTGGCTGTTTCGAGTTTTTGTCTCTTACAATTAAAATGGCTATGGACATTCAAACACAAGCCGTTGCCCTAAAGTAAGCTTTCAAAAAAAATACTTGAAAAAATACTGGGGAGTGGAGTGGCTGGATTATGTGGTATGTATACGTTTAACTTTTTAAGAATCTGCCAAACAATTTTCCAAAGTGGTTGCACCATTTTACATACTCAGCAGCAGTGTGTGAGAGTTCCATTGCTTCCATGCTCTTGCCAACACTTGGTAGTGACATGATAATATATGCCTTATCTGCTTCACTGGAATAAATTATGATACTGGGGTTGTTTCCAAGGCTGATATTTTACTTTGAAATTATGTTTGCATCTTAGAAACTTATACAGGTTTCCTCTGTTATCTGAAAGTATAGCATTCCTATGAAAACTCTCCTAAGTAGAAATGGTGTAAAGTGAAGAAGCTATCACCTTAGGACACATCTGGCTCACGGATGCACAAAATAAAAAGAGATAAAGCACAGATGCTCACAGACACAGTTCAAAGCTATGGCTTCTTGATGCTGAGATGCTGAGTGTAGTTCCCAGGGAGGAAGCTTGGCCAGTGCCACTCTCCCTGCTAGGGATGCCCTTGCCTCTGTATCAGTTCACTGCAAAACAAACGCTGGACACTATTTTCTCTTTTTGCCTTTTCTTGTAAAAGCGAAAATCCTCTTTAGATTTTTTTCAGGTAGCAAAAGCATGTACTAATGTAGGTCTTTCCTACATGTGAAATGGTATAAAGCAAACCTTCAAAAAGTGGGGGATACCTGTACTTTTTTTTTTCTCTTTGCATTACTTTTGAATAAATCTTATTTTCCAATCAGGAAAAAAGATGCCAATTAGGGAACCTTGAGTTTATTAGGGTTAAGGTCATTTATTTGGAAAGACAAAAAGGTGAAGCAGATTATTAATTTTGCAAACATTTTATATATATACCAAATTAAAAATAAAGGTCATAAATGACAGAAATAAGTAGCACACCCATAGATAAAAAAATTAAAAGCTATATCATTCAGAATAGATTATTCAACTTAAAGAATAATCAGAACTGTTTCAAGTATCAATGGTAATAGTTGCTGTAATATTTTAGATCTACTGACCCAGCATCCTAGGCCAAACAAGGCAAATGGTATCCAAGTTCCAGAGAGCATAAGACAATAATTTTTATTTATTTGTTTATTTTCTGTGTGTGTGTGTGTGTGTGTGTGTGTGTGAAGAGCATTTAACAAACTTAGAGATTCTAGGTTTAGAAAGTATGTGGGTGGCATGGTGAGGGTATATAAAAGAGAAGGTTATGTCGCTAGTGTAGAATGACCTCATTTTGTTTTCAAGTAGCTAATGAAAAAACAAAATTTATTTGTTTTATGTTAATGTGATTTGTTTTTTTTAACATAATATTCCTTCACTCTTCAAAAGCAATTGGACTTCATTCAATACTCTGTAACGGCCTATAGGGGAAAATAATCTAAAAAAGAGTGGATATAAGTATATGTATAACAGATTCACTTTGCTGTACACCTAAAACTAACACAACATTGTAAATTAACTATATCCCAATAAATTTTTTTTTAAAAAAAGCAATTGGGATATTATAACCATTTAAAATTTGTGCTTTTATTCTAAAGACAAAAACAAAAAACAAACAAAAAACTATAAATGTGAAATACAGAGAAGTCCAGAAAGAATTAACACAAGTTATCTCCTTTTTGGAGATTTAACTCTGTCAAGTAAACAGCACTTTTCTATTTCTGATGATGCATCTTAATTGCATGTTATCAACATGGTTTCCTATTTACCAGGGATAATTTCATAACTGCCATCTTCAGAGACGCAAAATAACAGAGGGCTTCTTCTATCAACATTTAGTAAAATGTTACAAATAGCACTGGGTGAATGAAGGGCTTCAAATTATTGGAAGGACATAATATTGGTTATACATGTTCACAGAATAAGAAATATATTTTTAGTTTCTTTCAACTGGCATGTATAACCAATATTATGTCCTTCAATTGGCATGAAATAAACTGCATTCTGCAAGCACTGATACATTCATAGGGCTGGTGGCTATTTTGCTAATTTGTAAGAATGAGGATAGAGTGTCATATAAATGGGATAACGAAAAGAAGTACACTGAGGTACGTCTAATCTGAGCTCTGAATTTTCCCCTCATATTCATCCTGCATTGCTCAGCTCAAATTCTAACATGCCTGAGAATATTTCCTTGTTACATCTGGTTACAAATGATATTTTCCTTCTTTAAAACACTGTATTCCTTCTAATCTTCTCCACGTATATGTCTCTAGTGTCATCCCAATCTAGCCTTATATTCCTAGCTATTACTGCATCTCTGTATAACTTATCTGTACCACTACACTAAAAGTTCCCAGAGTTCTGAAACCATCTTCTAAAGTTAGTTATGTTCCATTCAAAATGTTTACTATCATCTTTGTCATTATTTATACAAAAATTTTCAGAGAAAACATAGTTTTCAGAAAATTTTTACATTTTATATAGTCTCTGGTATAACAAAATGCCTTGAACCAAGTAAGAATATGTTATTCATCTAATGACAGTTTATCCTTGAGTAGTAAGATGTCTTTTAGGAAAAAATGGGAACTGCAAAGAATTGCAGATGGGATTTTAGTCCTGGTAGTCAACACAGTGTCTAACATCTCAATTTCCCTCTTCTCTTTCAACTGAGGGCCCTGTTTACTGCTATCTGGGGCCATATTTGATTTGTCAATTCACTGTCTTGTTGGTGTTTTCATGGAGCACCCATTATAAGCTATGCAGGACAATAAAACAGGGAAGCAGAGTGATTGTCTCAAGCACTCCCTTGCTTAATCAGTGCTCTTTTGTTTTGAGCTTATGTGAAAGGTTCAAAGGACTTGAAAAATAGACTCAATGTGTGGACAATTTTTGTTTGCTTGTTTACAATCTACAAATTTATTAACCCACTAGGATATTCTCAAGTCAACTAGTAGTATCTCCAGAAATTAAGACAAAAGGAGTAACTACATAGCATGCATTGGGGAGGAGGAAATGTATTGCCTACAGGATTTGAGAAGAAATATTGCCCCGAAGTCACCTTGTACAATTAATTAGTATAGTGAGCTGGGCTGTATTGAAATCATAGCTGTGCTATGATATCACTACCTCTGTCCTGGAGCAGCCGGGTAAACCAGGGGCAAGCAGCTTCCTATTTACTTCAACGTACCATTCAAACATCATCATTTTCTTGGGCATCATGATATGAAAACGGTTGGAAAGCATAGAGAGCCCTGAGAGCCTACGGATTTATCATCATCCCGGCCACAGGACATGCCTATCATTGGCTTCTGCTTTAGAATTATATCAGCATGAAACAGAGATTTCCGGCGGGAATTTCATAATGAAGAGTTTTCTCTGGAGTGAGAGAAAGGAAGGAGGAGGTAAACAGGAGAAAGGTCATATAAAAAAATATTTGGGGGCTTCCCTGGTGGCACAGCGGTTGGGAGTCCACCTGCCGATGCAGCGGACACGGGTTCGTGCCCCGGTCCGGGAAGATCCCACATGCCGTGGAGCAGCTGGGCCCGTAAGCCATGGCCGCTGAGCCTGCGCATCCAATCTGTCGATTGCATTTGGGTAGTATAGTCATTTTCACAATGTTGATTCTTCCAATCCAAGAACATGGTATATCTTTCCATCTGTTTGTATCATCTTTTATTTCTTTCATCAGTGCCTTATAGTTTTCTGCATACAGGTCTCCTGTCTCCTTAGGTAGGTTTACTCCTAGGTATTTTATTCTTTTTGTTGCAATGGTAAATGGGAGTGTTTCCTTAATTTCCCTTTCAGATTTTTCATCATTAGTGTATAGGATTGTAAGAGATTTCTGTGCATTAATTTTGTATCCTGCTACTTTACCAAATTCATTGATTAGCTCTAATAGTTTTAGGATTCTCTGTGTATAGTATCATGTCATCTGCAAACAGTGACAATTTTACTTCTTTGCCAATTTGGATTCCTTTTATCTCTTTTTCTTCTCTGACTGCTGTGGCTAAAACTTCCAAAACTATGTTGAGTAATAGTGGAAAGAGTGGGCAACCTTGTCTTGTTCCTGATCTTAGTGGAAATCGTTTCAGTTTTTCACCATTGAGAACGATGTTGGCTGTGGGTTTGTCATATATGGCCTTTATTATCTTGAGGTAAGTTCAGTCTATGCTTACTTTCTGGAGGGTTTTTATCATGAATAGGTGTTGAATTTTGTTGAAAGCTTTTTCTGCACCTATTGAGATGATCATATGCTTTATCTCCTTCAATTAGTTAAAGTGGTGCTGGGAAAACTGCACAGCTACATGTAAATGACTAAAATCAGAACACTCCCTAACACCATATACAAAAATAAAGTCAAAATGGATGAAAGACCTACATGTAAGGCCGGACACTATAAAACTCCTAGAGGAAAATATAGGCAGAATACTGTATGACATAAATCACAGGAAGATCCTTTTTTGACCCACCTCCTAGAGAAATGGAAAAACAAAAATAAACAAATGTGACCTAAGGAAACTTAAAAGCTTTTGCACAGCAAAGGAAACCATAAACAAGATGAAAAGACAACCCTCAGAAGGGGAGAAAATATTTGCGAACGAAGCAGCACACAAAGGATTAATCTCCAAAACATACAAGCAGCTCATGCAGCTTAATATCAAAAAAACAACCCACCAAATCCAAAAATGGGCAGAAGACCTAAACAGACATTTCTCCAAAGAAGACATACAGATTGCCAAGAAACACATGAAAGGATGTTCAACATCACTAATTATTAGAGAAATGCAAATCAAAATTACAATGAGGTGCTTCCCTGGTGGCGCAGTGGTTGAGAGTCCGCCTGCCAATGCAGGGGACACGAGTTCGTGCCCCGGTCCGGGAAGATCCCACATGCCGCGGAGCGGCTGGGCCCGTGAGCCATGGCCGCTGAGCCTGCGCGTCCGGAGCCTGTGCTCCGCAACGGGAGAGGCCACAACAGTGAGAGGTCCGCGTACTACAAAAACAAAACAAAACAAAACAAAACAAACAAACAAACAAAAACTACAATGAGGAATCACTTCACACTGGTCAGAATGGCCATCATCAAAAAAATCTACAAACAATAAATGCTGGAGAGGGTGTTGAGAAAAGGGAACCCTCTTGCACTGTTGGTGGGAATGTAAATTGATACAGCCACTAAGGAGAACAGTATGGAGGTTCCTTAAAAAACTAAAAATAGAACTATCGTATGACCCAGCAATCCCACTACTGGGCATATACCCTGAGAAAACCATGATTTAAAAAGAGTCATGTACCACAATGTTCATTGCAGCTCTACTTACAATAACCAGGAAACGGAAGCAACCTAAGTGTCCATCGACAGATGAATGGATAAAGAAGATGTGGCACATATATACAATGGACTCAGCCATAAAAAGAAACAAAATTGAGTTATTTGTAGTGAGGTGGATGTACCCAGAGACTGTCATATAGAGTGAAGTAAGTCAGAAAGAGAAAAACAAATATCGTATGCTAACACATATATGAGGAATCTGAAAAAAAAACCAAATGTTTCTGAAGAAGCTAGGGGCAGGACAGGAATAAAGACACAGACATAGAGAATGGACTTGAGGACACGGGGAGGGAGAAGGGTAAGCTGGGAAGAAGTGAAAGAGTGGCATGGACATATATACACTACCAAATGTAAAACAGATAGGTAGTGGGAAGCAGCCGCATAGCACAAGGAGATCAGCTTGGTGTTTTGTGTCCACCTAGATGGGTGAGATAGGGAGGGTGGGAGGGAGACGCAAGAGGGTGGAGAAATGAGGATATATGTATATGTATAGCTGATTCACTTTGTTATACAGCAGAAACTAACACATCACTGTAAAGCAATTATACTCCAATAAAGATGTTAAAAAATCAATTATCTTTTCATATGATATTTTAAACTTGAGAGGATGCTTCCATCATCATTATTCATTGCCCTCACTTGGAGATATAGTGTAATTGTTAAAAAATCACTTGTTACAGCTAAGAAATGTGACAATATAGCGACAGCAAGTTTCATGACAATTATTTTGGATGACAATGCCACTTGATTAAACTACTATACAATAAAGCATTTCTTCTAATAGTAATTTGTTTTTAATGTCCATCCCCTATCCATCATCAAATTTGTCTCCACAGTTTCCCAGTGTAGAATCAATGTAAATTTAATAGAGTAACCTCAGTTTACAGGTAGAGGAACAAACACAGTGATTTCACAGAAAAACACACTGGCTTGCTCTCAATTACTTAAAAACACTACATCAATCAGACCTCAGTTTAGAACTATCTCGAAAAAGGCTGCTGCTAGTATAATTCTCAAGGCTACTTCAAAAGGGAGAGATAATGTGAACTAGAATTTTCAACACATAATTTTGTTCCACACAGATTAAAGTTTTAAGAACAACTTTATACATCTATAGTCAGCATGGTCTTACTGTATTTGAATATTTTTAATATTTATCCTTAGTGTATTTATCAAGGGAAAGCAGTAATTTTAACAAGAGCATTGCATCATAAATCTAAAGGATAAATACAGGTGTTTTCTCACTCTACTCAACTCCTAAATGTTGGTTCAAGCTGAGAAAACATCAGGCATGTTCCACAAGTTTTCTATAAAATCATGTAGGAAGCTGTTCATATTCTCTTATTAACTATTTCTTTATTGTTAAAAAAAGGCAAGTGAAAACTTTACAAGTGCTCTTCCAATTCTTTAATGCTATATATTTTTCCATTATAATATATTTTAATGATATGGGTATGGAGTTTTGTTTTTACTATAAGGTAAGGCACAATATAAAAATCACTTGCATTTTTTTTTAATTTGGAAATAATTTTAGACTTACAGAAGAATTGCAAAGATAGTACGGAGAATTACCATATGCTCTCCACTCTACTTAACATTAATCTCATACTATCATAGGACAACTATCAAAAGAAAAGAACATTGGTTCAATATGATTAACCAAATTACAGACTTTACTTGGATTCAGTTTTTCCACTAGTATCTTTATTTTGTCCCAGAACCCAATCCAGGCTCCCACCTGGTTATGTCTTCTTAGTCACCTTAGGAGAACCAAGGACACTGGTACTCAGAGAGTAGTGATCACTTACTTTGTAGAATGTTCTGCAGATTGGATTTGTCTTCTCATGATTAGATTGAGGTTATGAATTTTATCAAGAATATTCCAGAAGTGATATGCCCTTCTCAGTGCATTATGTCTGGGGGGAAATGATGTTGCTGTGTCTCTCTACTGGTGATTTTAACTTTGATGATTTGGTTCAGCTAGTGTCTGCTGTGTTTCTCCACTGTAAAAATTACTATTTTCCCTTTGCAGTTAATAAATACCCTGGGGGAGACACTTAGAGGCTATGCAAATATCCTTTTTCTCTTAAATTTTCGCCCACTAATTTTAGCATCCATCCAGATCTTGTCTGCTTTAACGGTATATTTTTCGTAATTCAAAATGTATAACTGAAACATATATAAAAAGACCTGATTATTACAAAACTTAGATTTATTTTCTTTCTTTTTTAAAATTTTTCCTGACAATGCAAACAAATCTTGGGGAATTTCTCTCGAGCGTAAGATTTTCCAAGTTGCTACAGAAACCAAGTAATGATAGAAAAAATTAATAATACTTTATATTCTGCATATTGTATAAGAAATTTAATAGATTCTTTTAGTTTTTAATCTATGTGGCTATTTGCACAGAAAACAATGCACCATTTTTTCCACTTTTATAACTAAAATTCAGATTTTCTAGTTGCTGAATACAATAAAATGATATAATTACCTTATATTCTTTTTAATTTATGCTATATCGTCAATCTTATTATTTTCAAATCATTTCTTCCTTCTGATAATATTCACTATACCAACTTTATTAAATATTCACAATGCCTTAAGTCACACAAATCATATTTTGCTTACTGCATGCACATCTTGTAACTAAATATATGTTATCGGTAGTAAGAACCTGGAGTGTAATTTGTTGTGGAAGAAAGCATGCTGGCCTTGGGGAAAAGCTTTTGTATTCCAATATGATGTTGCAATTTAAATACAAAAATAAATAACTGATGGCTAAGTGGAGCTTTGCTAATTCAACAGTATATTTTAACCATCAATATTTTTTGCTATTTTGTTAAACTAACAGAATTTAAGCTGCCAGTAAGCACATGATAACTATAGCACAATAAAACTTTGAAGAAAAATGAGAATCTTTCATCTGTTTTCATGACAGGAAGAACCAAACTAAAACCAAAAACCAAAAACCAAAATAACCCCAACAGAATGTGCTCATTACGATTTAAAACTCTCTTTGTGTATCTTGTATAACCCTTAAATTTTATCTGATTCTTTTTAGTTTTCAGCTTTCTGTTTGAATTGTAAATACTCAACCTAGCACCTGACCTAAAATATAAAATGCATGTAGATATCAATGAGAACAAAATCTCTTTATGATGACCCATACTACTTAATGATGGATAAATTAATTTTGAAAACATTTGTAACCAAAATTTGCTATAACACTGATTAACCTCCATTGACTATTCATAGCATATCATTGGAATTTAAATAATTGCTCCTTCGGACTACCCCCAACTATAAGCTATACCATCAACCATTAGTAAGAAATACAATTCAAAGTTAGTCCAGCGCAAATTTCTTGTGAATCATTTTTTGTTTGTTTTTTAAATTGCAGTGTAATTACTCAAGTTAATCTAAAAAAAATGACTTCATTAAAATGTAGCTATACTTCTGTTGTTCCACACCTTGGTCTTTAATTGCTGTGGTCAAGAGGAGTCATATGCTTGTTTAACTTCATAGGTAATTTTCAACTGAACTTGAATTCCTTGAGGAAGACCACAGAATTTGTTATAGAGGTCTTAAGAAAACAAGTGTGGAAATTCAGTGTTTCAGACACCCACTCTGAAGTTTTTCTTTACCCCTCATTTCAGTTTTCTTTTGAGTAAAATGTGAGTATCAATAGTTCGACTAATAGAGATTCAGGAAAAATCACTAAATGAAGCCAAAATGGTATTCAGTTGAATTTCCCAGCTGTTATGGATAAAATCCTGTACAGTTTACATGATACTTATTTAAAAACTGGTTTGATTATTATCATTTAAGTTTATTAAATATATTTTAGCTGGTTATATTCAGTGAAACTTTTTCATGAGGTCCCCTGAAATGGAAGATCCCTTGTGAAAAATTACCTGTTAAACCAAACATGCGTTTGTGAGCATCACTATGTATTTATAATCCAAACATATCATTATATTTGCAAAACACATTTAGATCACATCTAATATAATGCAACCATCGTTTGGTTATGGCTTATTAAACTGGAAAATGAACTGTTTACTTACTTGGTATTTCTTGAACCTATACATATCTGCATATGTTACAAAGTAGGCAGTAAGGGTGGGCAATGTGACTTTTGAAAGAACTTAACAAAATAAAGAGAATG
The DNA here is from genome assembly GCF_964374135.1 of Grampus griseus. NCBI lineage: Eukaryota > Metazoa > Chordata > Mammalia > Artiodactyla > Delphinidae > Grampus > Grampus griseus. The sequence goes on from NC_139009.1 coordinate 41,217,845, forward strand.
ACGGTAATTAAAATTGAGGGTAGTTTAGAAAGTATGTCAGCTCTTACCTCTCAGATCTGCCTATTTACTTCTGAGGTTAGATGCTTAAAAATGCAGTCTATTATAGACCAGAAGTTTTATTCTGCATGGAAATTCATAACCAGAAAATTATTTTATAGAAAAAGTGATTTGTTGGAAAATACTAGCATATGAAGAAGAAGTGGTCCCATCCATTCAACATTGATTAAACACCTACTATTTATCAGGATCTATTTTAGGCAAAGGAAGACACAGACCACCATCTCCCAAAACTGCCAGCTAGTAGAAAAGACACCAGACAGGTAAATAACTAATTATAATAATGTAAAATAAAAGCCTTAAGAAAGATGTATACAAGATACAGTGGCACTTAGAGACGAGTAAGGAACTCCTGGAGATGTGGTCTGAAAAGGAAAAGGTAGAATGGAGGGAAGGGCATTCTCTTTAGAGAACACAGCCGAATGAAAGCATACAGGTCTAAAACAGGAAGGCACTGTCAAAGAACTGCAGGTTGTCTGGATGGCTGGAGCCTGAGGCAGAGTGGGGCATGGTAAAGGAAGGCACAGCAGATGACTTAGGTAAGCCGAGGCCAAACCAAGGAGGCTTTTTCTGCTCTGCCATAAAGTTTGATGTTTATTCTTAGGCCACAGAGATATAGGAATGATTTTTAAAATTGGAGTGACATAGTCACATCTGAATTTTACTAAATGTGGAAAATGGAAAAGAGGCCAAGTAGGAGTCAGGGAGGTCAGCTGGGAGGCTATAATTATGGTCAGCCAAGGAATGACAGGTCTAGCCATAGTAGTAGCATGGAGAAAGGGGGGGAGATCTGAGAGTATTTTGGAGGAGAAACAGCAGAATTCTGTGATCATTTATACAGGCAGATGAGAGAGAGGTAAAAGTTGAGAATGGTTTGCAGGTTTTTGGTTTGGATGAATAGGAGAAAATAAAGAAAGAGGGATATATTTTGGAGCCATGATAATGAGTTTAATTTTAGATGTGCTGAATCTGAAGTAAAAATGGCTAAGACGAAAAGACAACCCTCAGAATGTGAGAAAATATTTGCAAACGAAGGAACTGACAAAGGATTAATCTCCAAAATATACAAGCAGCCCATGCAGCTCAATATGAAAAAAACAAACAACCCAATTCAAAAATGGGCAGAAGACCTAAACAGACATTTCTCCAAAGAAGATACACAGATTGCCAATAAACACATGAAAAGATGCTCAACATCACTAATCATCAGAGAAATGCAAATCAAAACTACAATGAGGTATCACCTCACACGGGTCAGAATGGCCATCATCAAAAAATCTACAAACAATAAATGCTGGAGAGGGTGTTGAGAAAAGGGAACCCTCTTGCACTGTTGGTGGGAATGTAAATTGATACAGCCACTAAGGAGAACAGTATGGAGGTTCCTTAAAAAACTAAAAATAGAACTATCGTATGACCCAGCAATCCCACTACTGGGCATATACCCTGAGAAAACCATGATTTAAAAAGAGTCATGTACCACAATGTTCATTGCAGCTCTACTTACAATAACCAGGAAACGGAAGCAACCTAAGTGTCCATCGACAGATGAATGGATAAAGAAGATGTGGCACATATATACAATGGACTCAGCCATAAAAAGAAACAAAATTGAGTTATTTGTAGTGAGGTGGATGTACCCAGAGACTGTCATATAGAGTGAAGTAAGTCAGAAAGAGAAAAACAAATATCGTATGCTAACACATATATGAGGAATCTGAAAAAAAAACCAAATGTTTCTGAAGAAGCTAGGGGCAGGACAGGAATAAAGACACAGACATAGAGAATGGACTTGAGGACACGGGGAGGGAGAAGGGTAAGCTGGGAAGAAGTGAAAGAGTGGCATGGACATATATACACTACCAAATGTAAAACAGATAGGTAGTGGGAAGCAGCCGCATAGCACAAGGAGATCAGCTTGGTGTTTTGTGTCCACCTAGATGGGTGAGATAGGGAGGGTGGGAGGGAGACGCAAGAGGGTGGAGAAATGAGGATATATGTATATGTATAGCTGATTCACTTTGTTATACAGCAGAAACTAACACATCACTGTAAAGCAATTATACTCCAATAAAGATGTTAAAAAATCAATTATCTTTTCATATGATATTTTAAACTTGAGAGGATGCTTCCATCATCATTATTCATTGCCCTCACTTGGAGATATAGTGTAATTGTTAAAAAATCACTTGTTACAGCTAAGAAATGTGACAATATAGCGACAGCAAGTTTCATGACAATTATTTTGGATGACAATGCCACTTGATTAAACTACTATACAATAAAGCATTTCTTCTAATAGTAATTTGTTTTTAATGTCCATCCCCTATCCATCATCAAATTTGTCTCCACAGTTTCCCAGTGTAGAATCAATGTAAATTTAATAGAGTAACCTCAGTTTACAGGTAGAGGAACAAACACAGTGATTTCACAGAAAAACACACTGGCTTGCTCTCAATTACTTAAAAACACTACATCAATCAGACCTCAGTTTAGAACTATCTCGAAAAAGGCTGCTGCTAGTATAATTCTCAAGGCTACTTCAAAAGGGAGAGATAATGTGAACTAGAATTTTCAACACATAATTTTGTTCCACACAGATTAAAGTTTTAAGAACAACTTTATACATCTATAGTCAGCATGGTCTTACTGTATTTGAATATTTTTAATATTTATCCTTAGTGTATTTATCAAGGGAAAGCAGTAATTTTAACAAGAGCATTGCATCATAAATCTAAAGGATAAATACAGGTGTTTTCTCACTCTACTCAACTCCTAAATGTTGGTTCAAGCTGAGAAAACATCAGGCATGTTCCACAAGTTTTCTATAAAATCATGTAGGAAGCTGTTCATATTCTCTTATTAACTATTTCTTTATTGTTAAAAAAAGGCAAGTGAAAACTTTACAAGTGCTCTTCCAATTCTTTAATGCTATATATTTTTCCATTATAATATATTTTAATGATATGGGTATGGAGTTTTGTTTTTACTATAAGGTAAGGCACAATATAAAAATCACTTGCATTTTTTTTTAATTTGGAAATAATTTTAGACTTACAGAAGAATTGCAAAGATAGTACGGAGAATTACCATATGCTCTCCACTCTACTTAACATTAATCTCATACTATCATAGGACAACTATCAAAAGAAAAGAACATTGGTTCAATATGATTAACCAAATTACAGACTTTACTTGGATTCAGTTTTTCCACTAGTATCTTTATTTTGTCCCAGAACCCAATCCAGGCTCCCACCTGGTTATGTCTTCTTAGTCACCTTAGGAGAACCAAGGACACTGGTACTCAGAGAGTAGTGATCACTTACTTTGTAGAATGTTCTGCAGATTGGATTTGTCTTCTCATGATTAGATTGAGGTTATGAATTTTATCAAGAATATTCCAGAAGTGATATGCCCTTCTCAGTGCATTATGTCTGGGGGGAAATGATGTTGCTGTGTCTCTCTACTGGTGATTTTAACTTTGATGATTTGGTTCAGCTAGTGTCTGCTGTGTTTCTCCACTGTAAAAATTACTATTTTCCCTTTGCAGTTAATAAATACCCTGGGGGAGACACTTAGAGGCTATGCAAATATCCTTTTTCTCTTAAATTTTCGCCCACTAATTTTAGCATCCATCCAGATCTTGTCTGCTTTAACGGTATATTTTTCGTAATTCAAAATGTATAACTGAAACATATATAAAAAGACCTGATTATTACAAAACTTAGATTTATTTTCTTTCTTTTTTAAAATTTTTCCTGACAATGCAAACAAATCTTGGGGAATTTCTCTCGAGCGTAAGATTTTCCAAGTTGCTACAGAAACCAAGTAATGATAGAAAAAATTAATAATACTTTATATTCTGCATATTGTATAAGAAATTTAATAGATTCTTTTAGTTTTTAATCTATGTGGCTATTTGCACAGAAAACAATGCACCATTTTTTCCACTTTTATAACTAAAATTCAGATTTTCTAGTTGCTGAATACAATAAAATGATATAATTACCTTATATTCTTTTTAATTTATGCTATATCGTCAATCTTATTATTTTCAAATCATTTCTTCCTTCTGATAATATTCACTATACCAACTTTATTAAATATTCACAATGCCTTAAGTCACACAAATCATATTTTGCTTACTGCATGCACATCTTGTAACTAAATATATGTTATCGGTAGTAAGAACCTGGAGTGTAATTTGTTGTGGAAGAAAGCATGCTGGCCTTGGGGAAAAGCTTTTGTATTCCAATATGATGTTGCAATTTAAATACAAAAATAAATAACTGATGGCTAAGTGGAGCTTTGCTAATTCAACAGTATATTTTAACCATCAATATTTTTTGCTATTTTGTTAAACTAACAGAATTTAAGCTGCCAGTAAGCACATGATAACTATAGCACAATAAAACTTTGAAGAAAAATGAGAATCTTTCATCTGTTTTCATGACAGGAAGAACCAAACTAAAACCAAAAACCAAAAACCAAAATAACCCCAACAGAATGTGCTCATTACGATTTAAAACTCTCTTTGTGTATCTTGTATAACCCTTAAATTTTATCTGATTCTTTTTAGTTTTCAGCTTTCTGTTTGAATTGTAAATACTCAACCTAGCACCTGACCTAAAATATAAAATGCATGTAGATATCAATGAGAACAAAATCTCTTTATGATGACCCATACTACTTAATGATGGATAAATTAATTTTGAAAACATTTGTAACCAAAATTTGCTATAACACTGATTAACCTCCATTGACTATTCATAGCATATCATTGGAATTTAAATAATTGCTCCTTCGGACTACCCCCAACTATAAGCTATACCATCAACCATTAGTAAGAAATACAATTCAAAGTTAGTCCAGCGCAAATTTCTTGTGAATCATTTTTTGTTTGTTTTTTAAATTGCAGTGTAATTACTCAAGTTAATCTAAAAAAAATGACTTCATTAAAATGTAGCTATACTTCTGTTGTTCCACACCTTGGTCTTTAATTGCTGTGGTCAAGAGGAGTCATATGCTTGTTTAACTTCATAGGTAATTTTCAACTGAACTTGAATTCCTTGAGGAAGACCACAGAATTTGTTATAGAGGTCTTAAGAAAACAAGTGTGGAAATTCAGTGTTTCAGACACCCACTCTGAAGTTTTTCTTTACCCCTCATTTCAGTTTTCTTTTGAGTAAAATGTGAGTATCAATAGTTCGACTAATAGAGATTCAGGAAAAATCACTAAATGAAGCCAAAATGGTATTCAGTTGAATTTCCCAGCTGTTATGGATAAAATCCTGTACAGTTTACATGATACTTATTTAAAAACTGGTTTGATTATTATCATTTAAGTTTATTAAATATATTTTAGCTGGTTATATTCAGTGAAACTTTTTCATGAGGTCCCCTGAAATGGAAGATCCCTTGTGAAAAATTACCTGTTAAACCAAACATGCGTTTGTGAGCATCACTATGTATTTATAATCCAAACATATCATTATATTTGCAAAACACATTTAGATCACATCTAATATAATGCAACCATCGTTTGGTTATGGCTTATTAAACTGGAAAATGAACTGTTTACTTACTTGGTATTTCTTGAACCTATACATATCTGCATATGTTACAAAGTAGGCAGTAAGGGTGGGCAATGTGACTTTTGAAAGAACTTAACAAAATAAAGAGAATGACGGTAATTAAAATTGAGGGTAGTTTAGAAAGTATGTCAGCTCTTACCTCTCAGATCTGCCTATTTACTTCTGAGGTTAGATGCTTAAAAATGCAGTCTATTATAGACCAGAAGTTTTATTCTGCATGGAAATTCATAACCAGAAAATTATTTTATAGAAAAAGTGATTTGTTGGAAAATACTAGCATATGAAGAAGAAGTGGTCCCATCCATTCAACATTGATTAAACACCTACTATTTATCAGGATCTATTTTAGGCAAAGGAAGACACAGACCACCATCTCCCAAAACTGCCAGCTAGTAGAAAAGACACCAGACAGGTAAATAACTAATTATAATAATGTAAAATAAAAGCCTTAAGAAAGATGTATACAAGATACAGTGGCACTTAGAGACGAGTAAGGAACTCCTGGAGATGTGGTCTGAAAAGGAAAAGGTAGAATGGAGGGAAGGGCATTCTCTTTAGAGAACACAGCCGAATGAAAGCATACAGGTCTAAAACAGGAAGGCACTGTCAAAGAACTGCAGGTTGTCTGGATGGCTGGAGCCTGAGGCAGAGTGGGGCATGGTAAAGGAAGGCACAGCAGATGACTTAGGTAAGCCGAGGCCAAACCAAGGAGGCTTTTTCTGCTCTGCCATAAAGTTTGATGTTTATTCTTAGGCCACAGAGATATAGGAATGATTTTTAAAATTGGAGTGACATAGTCACATCTGAATTTTACTAAATGTGGAAAATGGAAAAGAGGCCAAGTAGGAGTCAGGGAGGTCAGCTGGGAGGCTATAATTATGGTCAGCCAAGGAATGACAGGTCTAGCCATAGTAGTAGCATGGAGAAAGGGGGGGAGATCTGAGAGTATTTTGGAGGAGAAACAGCAGAATTCTGTGATCATTTATACAGGCAGATGAGAGAGAGGTAAAAGTTGAGAATGGTTTGCAGGTTTTTGGTTTGGATGAATAGGAGAAAATAAAGAAAGAGGGATATATTTTGGAGCCATGATAATGAGTTTAATTTTAGATGTGCTGAATCTGAAGTAAAAATGGCTAAGACGAAAAGACAACCCTCAGAATGTGAGAAAATATTTGCAAACGAAGGAACTGACAAAGGATTAATCTCCAAAATATACAAGCAGCCCATGCAGCTCAATATGAAAAAAACAAACAACCCAATTCAAAAATGGGCAGAAGACCTAAACAGACATTTCTCCAAAGAAGATACACAGATTGCCAATAAACACATGAAAAGATGCTCAACATCACTAATCATCAGAGAAATGCAAATCAAAACTACAATGAGGTATCACCTCACACGGGTCAGAATGGCCATCATCAAAAAATCTACAAACAATAAATGCTGGAGAGGGTGTTGAGAAAAGGGAACCCTCTTGCACTGTTGGTGGGAATGTAAATTTATACAGCCACCATGGAGAACAGTTTGGAGGTTCCTTAAAAAGCTAAAAATAGAACTACCATATGACCCAGCAATCTCACTACTGGGCATATACCCTGAGAAAACCATAATTCAAAAAGAGTCATGTACCACAATGTTCATTGCAGCAGTATTTACAGTAGCCAGGACATGGAAGCAACCTATGTGTCCATCGACAGATGAATAGATAAAGAAGATGTGGCACATATATACAATGGACTATTACTCAGCCATAAAAAGAAACAAAATTGAGTTATTTGTAGTGAGGTGGATGGACCCAGAGTCTGTCATATAGAGTGAAGTAAGTCAGGAAGAGAAAAACAAATACATACGCTAACACATATATACGGAATCTAAGGAAAAAAAATGGCTCTGAAGAACCTAGGAGCAGGACAGGAGTAAAGACACAGACGTAGAGAATGGACTTGAGGACACAGGGAGGGGGAAGGGTAAGCTGGGATGAAGTAAGAGAGTAGCACTGACATATATATACTACCAAATGTAAAATAGATAGCTAGTGGGAAGCAGCCGCATAGCACAGGGAGATCAGCTGGTACTCTGTGACCACCTAGAGGGGTGGGATAAGGAGGACGGGAGGGAGACGCAAGAGGGAGGGGGTATGGAGATATACGTATGCATATAGCTGATTCACTTTGTTATACAGCAGAGACTAACACAACATTGTAAAGCAATTATACTCCAATAAAGATGTTAGAAAAAAAAAAAAAGAAGGCTAACTATAGGAAAAAGAAATGAAATAGCCCTGCAGTCCTATAAACCAGAAATGCTATTTTGGGAATCAGTAGATTTTTAAACTGATTGGCAATACTATCTGCTTCTAACAGTCTGCTCCAATATTTTGGGCTACTGGTCAATAACAGAAACATAGACAAGAATGACTTAATTTGTTGTGTTAGACCACCACTGTTTTTGAAAAAATAGAACTTAAATTTATGCTGTATCAGGAAATCAACTAAATTTGGCTTGTCTGTATAAGCAGCATAATTAGGAAAAAATAAGCATTTGCATTTGGTCAGTGAAGTGATGATAAACTCAAAGATTGCTTTTGGGACAACAGTGAAACACGTTAACTTAAGCTACTCTAATGCAATGTAACAAACAATATTTATGCATCATCTCAAAAATATTTATACAGCATCTCATCATCTCATAGTTTACCAATTGAACTATTTATCACTTCTGTCATTATGGTTACTCCAGTTTAAAATTAACATGGCACAGATACACTTTAGTTGTTGAACTCAATCACACCATTCTTAAAGAAATCTGAATTTTAGGAACTATTGGCAGAGCAATAATAAAAATGAAAAGAAGTGCATTAGCTAAGAATATCCATAATTAATAAATCAAGTATGTGTTAATGACCTGTACTGTGGTTAGCTCTATCAGGGGCACCATGCAGGATAATGAATTAAGAAGCTTAAGAGCTAATCAAGAAGACAATATTCATTAGTGAAAAAAAAAAAAAAAAATCAAAGGCAAGTACCCAAACAGAAGGAGAGACAGCTTAGTAGTAAAGAGTGTTAGGTCACAGGATGAACTGTTTGGGTTTAATTCTCAGTTCTGCTAATTACTAGCTATGTGATATTGGGCAAGTTGCCTTCTCTGAGCCTCAATTTTCTTATCTGTATAATGTCATGATATATGTGTCTACTTCACCAGTTGTTAAGAGAATTAAAAGAGATAATACCTACAACATGCTTAAGGCAGTGCCATGGTCATGCTAACCATTCAGTAAATGTTAGCTCTAATAATAATAGTAATTAGTATTTTTATACCAATTCATAACCAATTGGTGAGGATAGGTAAGTGCTAAAGAGTTTCAAATAAGGGCAAGTTCAATGTGTCCTGGAGCATTTAGGCTATGTGCTGAGACTTTAAAAGCAAGATAAGCTTTGTGAGGTGAAAAGAGAAAACAAGAAGCCATTATAAGTCCCTGATACAATTTATTCATTCACTCATTCATTCATTCATTTCAAAATTCCCTGTAAAAACAATGAAGGATTATTTGATACCTGGTGTTAAAGGCCATGACGTGGCAAATGTGACTAAATTGAGGGTTTGTTCTGGAGAGCAGTGAGATACAAATAAGCGTGGGGCCCGTCATGAATAGCGGGGCCAAGGGTAGAACCACCATTGTTCTCATCTCAGCAGTCCTTCGCCACCCAGAAAGCATGATCGATGTAATAAGCCACAGAGGGGCATGATAGCTTATGTATCTCCTTCAGTCTTTCCTTTTTGAAACACTCCTGTTAAAAAACTGTGCCTTAGAAATTGTACATTCTAGGCAGGAAAAAGCACAGGGAACAGCCTGTTTGGTACTTTCCCACAACGCTTTTTGTTCTAGCTCCCTGAAGAATCTCATGGTCAGAATTTCAAAGAGTTTTCAACAGCCAATGTATAATTGATACTCTCTTCTGGAATTTAACTTTGGCAATGTCTGTGCACAGGCTATTGAAAGACTCTGGAATGAGTTAGTTGTATTATAACTCAAGGATACAAGTCTTAGGTTGTCCTTCCTATTTCTTTACACTCCCTAAGGAACTTTACTGTATTTCAATCTCTTTTGCCAACTCAAGGTTTTTGTGTTAGCACTGAGTTGCAAAGTCTACGGTTTTGACTAAATTTACTGGCCTAATTCAGTCACACAGACAATCAATTTCGTTAATTCAATTGGTCTGGTGAACTTTCCACTGAATTAATTGATTATTTTTTAATCTCAACTGGCTGGGTAACTTGATTGGACTTCTGGAAATGTATTTTCTGAGCACATACAAAGGACAACTGTTTCTTTGTTAAATCCTGATAGCAAAGCCACAAAAATTTGCATGGAAAAAAGCCCAAAGACCAAACTGTAAATGGATATTCCCCTTCTCAGGTCAATATCTGGAAAAGCAGCTTCCCTCTCGCATACTCCTATTCTTAAGCCCACTCTCGCTTCATGCACATGGAGTAGTCCATAAGAGGTTTATTATTAATGTTGCCTCCAGTATTTGTACAAATCATCTTCTACTTTCAAATGCCATCTCAGGAATCACTTGGAATCACAGCTAATAAGGTATATTCTACAAGCCATATTCCTGAATATATATATATATATATATTTAATTCTACCATTATCTTTAGTACTCCAAATACATTTTTTCTTTTTAATGTCAATTGGGTAAGGGTCTGAGACATTATGAGAGCAATTTGTTTCCTTCCTCCAAACTGCTAATGACATTTATTTAAAGCATTCCATTTTCTTTTCTGTCCAATGAATCTAATTTTATCAAGTCACATTCTAACATTGCATCTGGTGTTTTGTTTGATAGGACAGATTTGTGGGGCAAGTTCACCAACACATTATGATCAAGCATGGCTTGGATTAATATAACATGAATACACAAGCATACATTACAATTTAAATTTTATTTCACATGCAAAAAAACTTATTTATAGAATTGAGATGAATTTCATGGTTTGTTGTTGAAAATCTTGAGAAAGTATTCTATTATTCTAAATGACATCCTTGTAAAAACGCAGTGCAGCCTTCATGGAAAGTGTAAAACTTATGTAAAGGTAATTCCTTTTTGAGCATGTATTTATTTTACACATTTTAACTAAAATCAACCGTTATGAATCTGTCTTCAACCATTCACTGACCAGCATTGGCAAATCTTGTTTTCAAGTTCTTAGCACATTTTTTTTTTTTTTTTTTTTTGCGGTACGCGGGCCTCTCACTGTTGCGGCCTCTCCCGTTGCGGAGCACAGGCTCCAGACACGCAGGCTCAGCGGCCATGGCTCACGGGCCCAGCCGCTCTGCGGCATGTGGGATCTTCCCGGACCGGGGCATGAACCCGTGTCCGTTGCATCGGCAGGCGGACTCTCAACCACTGCGCCACCAGGGAAGCCCCTCTTCGCACATTTTTAATTTGGATCTTTGATGACTTGTTAAACGTAGAGTCTCTTTTCCCAGAGAATTTTTCAAATCACATATGGTAATCTTCCCTAATTGAATTTTTTTTTCCACTGCTTGTTGCTAGTTCAAAAATATTCTCTTCCCTTCCACTGTCCCAACTCAGTACCATACAATATGTATGAGATGATGTAGAAGATAATTAGGAAAAGGGAAAGTCAGGAAACAGGCAGAGGTGGGGAAATAAAGCAGGATGATTGAGAAGAGTGAATTGGAACCTATGAGGTCCATTTCACTGGTTTTATTAGCTCCTAAAGAGATAGTGCTTAGAGTGATTCAAAGGTAATGTGTTGAGACTATGGGCCACACAGAGAAGTATTAGAAATCTGAGTGACAACTGGAGGCCCAGAGTTGGAATGGGGAATTATCTACTTGTTACAAGATGCAGTATCACTCTGGAGCCCAGAGTTTGGTAGCTTTGGGGGGACATGCAGACACATGCTTGGTCTGAATTGGAACAGTGGCTACATTGGTATTTTCTTCTTCGCTATGCTTCACCAGCAGAAGAGTATGTAGAAGAGCAGATTCCCAAGGAAGAGTGAAATAATGGGTGAATACCAAGTAGGGACTAAACATAATGCAGTGGTTTTTAAGCACGAGGGGGTAAACCTCCTCAGAGTGTGGGGCAGGGATTGAGGTCCTCCCTCACTTGAGTAAGCACATCAAGCCAGTAGACAATCAGGCTACACAGAATCAAAGAAGAAGAAGTGATGTCTGTTCTTAACATAGAGGAAGAAAGAAGCAAAGGTTGAACTACATAGGCAAGGTAGAAAAGCTAAAAGTGTTTTAGCTCTTCCAGAATCAAGATTGTAGTACAGTTTCATTACTTTGAAATATTATAAACTCCTCAAATCCACTAGAGTAAAGCTTATACACCATATATCAAAGTCAACTAGAGATGATTTGGGATTCCACACTATTGACCATTGAGAATTGATGATAGTAAGACACTGTGAAGTAAATTCCTTTGTTTGACTTACTTGAGCCTCACAAAAATCAAAAAGGTAAATAAAATTATCTTCATTTTACTGATAAAACAATGTATTTGAAGAAAATACATCTTATAAAGTTTAACTAACTTGCCCTGAGTGATACAGTTGCTAAGTATTAGAATCAGGACATTTGTTTTCTATTTAACACCCGGTCCTATAAGCTGTGTTGGCTCTAAACATCACTTCAGGAAACCCCTCAATGTGTTTTGCTGAAAATTTAATTTAGGAAATATTAATATCACATCTATTGTTTTTCTTAAGGATACAAATAGCTCAATGAATACATAAATATAGTGTTCCTGATGCCTGGATGAACTAACCTCAGGGAAAAAAATGAAAAGCACTTTCTGAATTTACTTTGATTTTCCTTTTTATCAAATATATTATCCAATCCACTCTGAGCACACTGTAGAGACCTATGAAGGATTCAGTTTTCATGTGAATTAGCTTTAAAATTTTAAAAAAAAGGTTTTAATAGAGCAGGTATGAATAAAAAATAAAATTTCAGTCAACTGGATCTTCAAGTGTCTCCACTAAGATCTGGAAGACACAAAATTTTTCCATTTTTAAAGTAACAGCTTATAGAATATTACAAAGGATATTACATAGCCTTTGTGAGATGAAAATCATTTTAGCGTAGGGAAGAAATTAGCAGATATCAAGAGTATGCTACAGGAAAAGAAATTTCCTTTTTTGAGTGACTTTAGGCAAAGTTAAGTTAAAACAAAGCAAAACAAAGCAAAAAATTAAGCATGCAGTGGTCAAAAAGGATAATCTGCTGGAATTCAGAGTTATGCTATCCATTTCTCAAACTGCTGGGCAACATTTTTAACAAATGACACTCTCAGCTATATCCCACTAGAATACTGAAACACGCAGGAGGCAGCTGGTTAGCACATCTTACAGCACTTAGTGTTCCATTATTACAATAGTAACAGATAATTTTCAAAAACCAATTCCATTGTCCATCTTTACATATATCCTTGCTTCTTTATCACTGCCTATGCAAACCCAAGGGACTTATTCATCAGCCTGCCGTCAAGACATTAAAAAGCAGAGAAGCTGGTCTCAGGGCAATTGGTCTTTACATTATCTGCCACATTTTAAGTGCATGACAACAACAACATCAAAAATATAAAGTGTTGTTCTCTACTTTTTAAAATCAGTGCCTATTTTTCCAATGTCTATGAAGCATAGAAGACTGGGTCAAATGGAAATGGAATGATCTTAACCTGTTTTAAGAAGAACAATCAGAACTAAATCTCCCAAGGAACAAAACAAGTTGTGCTCTGTGTCTTATGCTCCTATTTTGGAAGTAAGGCCAGGCATGGGGCTGAACAGGCCATGCTGCCCTGGAAGACAGGAGCAAAGGGAACTGAAATATAGTAATATATGTGGGCACAAAAGAGCACCCTGGGGTCCCAAGCCATACAGAAGCAGCCTGGAATCAAGGACCTTGACTTGGGCTCATGAGAACTAACAGGCACGTAAGCAGATTTTATGTTACCAACAGCCCAGTAAAGACTAATTAATGAGTATTCAAGAAAACAGTAAGAAAAATAATTATTAAATACAAATGACTTAACATTAATCTAGATGTAATCTTCTAGTACTAATTCATTTCAACCCTTCCCCTCTAACCCCACCAAGCCACAAAAACTTGGAGGAAAAAGCAAAGTAGGAGCTTTGCTTTGTTGAATTATTGGATGGTAATAAATATTGGTACTTAGCAGCCACGCCATTTTTATAACTAATCAAAGCAAGTGGTCTGATGTTAAGTCAATGATGTTTATGTAAATCTGATTTACTGGATGTGGTCACATTAACATTATGGCTGGAAAGCAGCACAGTTAATTAAAACTGTGCTCTGACACTGATTAGCTGTGTAATCTTGGGCATGGCACTTTATCTTTCTAAACCTCAAGCTGCCTCATCTGTAAAATAGAGGCCGATAATAATATCAACTTACAGAGATTTTGTGAAGATCAAATGTGATAGTGTATGAAACATAAAGCACAGTTCCTGACACAGAGCTAATAAATGGTAGCTGTAAGCCATTAAATAAAAATACAAGCCCTATTAACTTGTAGGTTAGTACCTAGCGACAAGGTCACAGGTTTGCATTCCCACCTAAATTAATTAATTTCCCTCTTCCATGTCCTAAAGCTGCCTGTCTAATACAGTATCTCTACCTGTGAACTGTGTGAGACAATGTGTATGGTCTGTATTAGACCCCAGTACGTTACCCAGATGGAAGACAGTGACTAACATCTTTCTAGCTACAAAGAACCTTATGGTTTTTCCCAAGAAAATCTCCTAAAGCTTTAGGCCATTTACTTATAATACACAAACAATCCATCTTTAAATTGCTCTCATTCACTTATACTATCCAATCTCTTCCTACTTTTTAAAAGAAGGTAAAAATTGACTTTTAACACAAAGTGCTGATAACAGTATCAAAATTATGGTGTTCAACTTCTTGGCTTATTAAGATGAAATAAGGGAGAAGAAAATCTATTAGAATCTTCATGCCTTGGTTGGCACATGTAACAGCACTAAACTTAGGGCATTTTTCAGCATTTAATAATGTTATAGCTTGGTGTCAGTCCAAAGGCAGAAAGGGTCAAACAAAAGCAAGTCATGGTGACATGCAAAATTGTTTCATTATCAGGAGATAACACCATCCCACTTCAATAGGCTGACATGGATTGCAATTTTCAGTAGCTAGTATTTCCAAGGATCTAGCAAGAATCAGTGAAACAGTACATGCCATGTCCTAAGGTCTAGGAAAGGAACAAAATTAATCTCAGTAATGCAGGAGTAATTTTAAAAGGTAAAGCTCATATACACATTTTTATCGACCTAAATAGCTGTATTAATTACAAGACTTTGAGGGGAGGGGAGTGATCTCAATACTTTATAATGAGTTTCATATATAGTAACACATTTATACACAAGTTTTACATATATATATATATGCATATATATCTATGTACAGATATAGTTATATAACTAAATACATACTTATTCATCAACCACAGAGGGCTTATTATGTGTGGTGTCCTTTAATAATATAGAGGAGGCAACTTTCAGTTGCTCTGTGTACACAGACCACACTTATCTTGAAGGTGCTTAGCCTGCAGTCCTAACTTCCCAGAACATAGATAATAATCAGGAAGCAAATGAAGAAAGTATCTGAAAGCTGAAATAGCTATGGCCTAATTCCTTCACAGAAGTTTATTCACTTTTGCACATGGAAGTGCTCTTTAGAACCTCCCCTGTAATCTATTAGCTCTATCTTTGATGGGATTCTAAATTTTGTGCTATTTAGCTTCCTAGTCTACAGCAAATGAGAAGCAAACAGTTACTCTGACCTGGAAGTGGCTTCAATAAGCAGGCATATTGATAACAACAAGGAACCGCTCTCCTAATAAGGGAGGAGGATGAAACAATTGAATTACAAAAGATAGACATAGGAATTTAGAATGCCTAGTAGCTTAGCATGAGGGCAACAGCTTCATACACTTCAGCAGCCCCACAGGAATTACTGTATTATAGCACAGTCCAGGGATTAATGTTCATAATGATGACCCTGAGTTATCAAAAAGAGGTTCAGTTATGTTAGCAGGTTCCATTCAACAAGGTAGGAATTGTGTATTGCTTTCAAAATGGTAAAATGAAACAGAAAAGTTCTGTTGCACAAAGTGGAAAACATCACTTACCTGGAAAGTTCATTTTTGTAAAACAATCTTCTCAAATGGTATCAGATAGTTACTATATGTATCCATCTATCCATCCTATGTATCTCATTTCTTGCAATTTTCTGTTCTTTTAGTTTATCTAAATTACCCACTACTCCTACCACTGCAAATCTCACCAAACTATAATACAGTATACTAATTAGGACACTACATTCACACTAATGGCTGAACTATATTATTTATAATTGTATTTTCAGACCAACTCTGAAATGTGAATGATCATTTTAAAGAATTCCATAAAAATACATTCCTGATAGCTTAGGAAAAAATGAACAAGAAAATACATAGTATTGGGTAGTTTCTGTTTTACTGTCTATAGTTGAGTTGTTTCCCAAATATCTCTTCCAGCCTGCAAGGCAGACATGAATTCACACATAGTGACAAGCCCTAAGGAACTTCATGAATCATCTAATATATGTCAATATGCAGATTATGATACACTCAGAGATGGTGTTTTGCCCACATCCCAGTTTATATCCATATTAAATTGCTAAGACAAAACTTTGAAATCCCACTGTTTCATTTCCTCTACCTTATGTTAGACAAGAATAAATTGGCATGTGTGCTTTACATTAAATTGTAAAATTCTTGCTGTACATATTATTTTTTTGTAAAGAATGTTGGGAATCCACCTCCTGTTGACAAACATGAACAGAACATGAATCAGAGAGTTTGAACTTTGAGTCTTAGATGAGAGTTAGACGACTAAATAATAAAGACACCAAAAATGGGAAGATAAAATTGTTTTTCAAAAGACGATTTTCTAAGAATTATTGTAAATTACAAATTGTTATAAATGGATTTAATTCTGGTTTGTTTCCTTCTTAAAGTTAAATAAAACCAGTTTTTTTATATTCTAGAAATGAACATCTCACTTAAACAAGCTTTATTATTATTATTATTATTATTATTTTAATTCACTTTCTTCCAACCTTAACTTTTAAGATACTAGCTTGGCTGTTCTTGATACTCTTTTTCACTCTTTTTTCCTTAAGTACTGCCACATACCATGATCTAGCCCATATCTTCTGCCCTTCTCTCTAAATGTTAGGCATATCACCCTGTGGGGCTGAAACCAACACACTGAGGACCGTCCAATATCCTTGTATGTCACTGTCTTCTTTACATGGTCTTTTTGGCATTTCTGTCTGGATATCCTATCCTTTCCAACTTGATGGGACCCAAATTACAATCATTTTCTATCTCACAAACTTGTTTCTTGACACCAGCTTGTGTCCATTGCTATCATTTCAAAACTTTGAGTCATCTGATTCTCTTATTCTTTATATTCATTTAGACATGACATCTTGTCACTTTTTCTTTTGGAATATTTCTCATTTCCATTCTTTCATCTCCATTCCCAACCTCCTCCAACTAGTATAGGACCCATAAGTTCAGGCCTTTACTACCATAGCAGTCTCTGGTCTCTTTTTGCCTCAAATTCATTTTACAATTAATAGTCTTAATTTTGTTTTATACTGTCAGTATCTTATTTAAAATACTAATTGAGCAACTTGTTCCATTTTCCTACTTCTCACCTAAAAACAGCTGCAGAAAGACCAAACTTATGGTCTTTGCATCGTCAAACCCTCACATTTCTTTTGCATTTGAAAAATCATAGCAGATTTGTTTTAACATCTCTGTATTTTCAATGTCATCATCGGGGGTTACATACCTAGAATCATACTCTGCTGTACTCTCTTTTCTTCTACACACAAGTTTGACCAAGCCAAAGACACAGCTCCTGCTTCTAAAGACAAGTCTTGAAAGCAGACAGGCTTTCTCTAAGTACAAATTCAGGGGCTTGGAGCTACTTACTTCTCTCCCTCCCAAATTTCTTCTTCCTTTCTTTCTGATGCCTACAGTTCTACAACTAGAAATATACCCTTCTGGGTTGAAAGGTGAATCCTCATAACCTTCCACATCTCCCAGTAAAAAAATGCCAGAAGATATTTTGTATTTAAACTGGAGTTTGGAAACTGACTTGCAGAATGTTACATTTAGCCAATATAGAATAAAAAAAAAAAAAAAAAGGAAGTGGTTGCCCACATTTACAAATATTAGGACTCAAATAAAAATTTAGATGTCCAGTTTTTCTTAAAAAATAAAAAAATCTAGTCTTACTGGGTCTTCATTCTTGTGTAATAGAGATGAAGGGGATTCCAATGGTGAGGCAGACCTTCTCTGATTCACAGACTGTACCCCTGCCTGTCATCTTACACTGAGTCAGCTTCACTCATCTACATCACCTGCCAGGCATTTGATTCTGAGACCCTTTCTTTATTTTATTGGTCATTTACACCTTATAAAGAACAATATTTGAGTTAGTTTCCTCAGGGCTGGGTTTCATAGGATCAAAATGGAGTATGAGGTGGCTGATAATTACAGAAAGGGAAAAAAGACTGGGGTGGGGAGGAGCTATTTAGAACAGACTGCCTTGGTACAGCAAAGGCAAATATGATCCATTTCACTCTTTTGCGAGGTCTTGGCCCTGCTTGCTTCTCTACTGTAAGAACTATGCCTGCAATAGAACATTCTAGAAAAATTCAATTTCTAAATTATATTAGGAAAGATCTAGACAGCTACAGGTCTGGAGATAACACAGAGTAATCAAAAAGGAACAGGCTACACCCAAATCCGCAGCCTAAGTGATATCAGCCAGAGTTACATGGGTTTAGGTTTTCAATACAAATTGAAACAATGCATTCTTATCTGCACAGGCTTCCTGGGGATGCTATAATGTTTCTTAGGCCAGAGTCCACTGTTACCATCTTATTATATGTAACTAGTTGAGGCTGCAACTGGAAATCACAGCAAATTCCTCTTACATTCCTTGGGCCTTTCTAAAAGGAGCTCCCTTGGGAGAAACATGACATTATTTTATACAGATAAAAAGGAATCTTGTCACTATAAGCCCATGCCAGCCCGACTCAGAAAAAAAAATCAGCCCACTTTGTCGAGGTCCTCTGTCCATCTGCAGAAGTGCTACTGCTTGTCTTATTTAATAAATGAAAGCAATTTTTAAAAAAGCACACAATCTATAAAATGCTACATAAAACCACATTGAAACTACAAGTAAAAACTGACAACCAACAAAATCCTGCTTTCAAATCCAATTTCTTAGAAAGGCCTTGATTCTGCAATGTCTACCACATCTCGATTCCCTCCCCAGGGAGAGGATAATAGCATTAAAGGTCACTGGTAGGGACTGTTGCCAAGTCAACGAGACAAGGACTCTCTCTCTCCAGAGATGTATCAAAGTGTGCAGTGATGGGTTGATTAGGCCAGAGTATCTTCTGTATTATGCATGTAAATGGGAATTAATGTCCACAGAGTGACAGCAGCTATTTTGTTGAGTTTGGTAAAAATGAAACCTTGTACTTAACCCTCAAACCAATTCTCTGAAGTCTGTGTTGGGAGGAGGATGCAAGACAGTATTTCCATAATTAAGTAGTTTGTATCTGACTTATCAATTTCTTCGACTCAGAACTCAAAATATTTAGCACTGAACGGAGAGAGAATACACATTTCATTAGCATTTCTTTGGGTTTGTTTCCTCCTATAACAAGGTAACTGCTGAAAAACAGTGAATAGTAAGGCTATTTATGGCCAAATTGTAGGAGAAAATCAGTAGGTTATTTAAAGATGAGATTAGTAACACCTCATTTACCTGGGTATTTCCTGGGAAAGAATAGTTCTGGAGAACTGATTTTTCCATGTGCTTAAAGCTTATCCCCACTTAAGACCTAAATTTTAGATAGTAATTTTTATAAAATAGATTACCAACTGGCTTCCTGCCTTCCTACATAGATGTATGTAAACATAATGTTATCTTTTTTTTTTTTTTTCCTTGATGACTCAGGGGTCATCTTGGTGAGGATTCATTATTGTACCATATGGCTATATAGTTCTATGCCTACTGTAGCATTTTTCTCTCTCGGCCCTCAATGTCAAGCTTTCAGCTGTCACTTTGGCTGTCACTAGCCTCTTCTCAGCCTCCCCTTTGCTGTTTCTAATGTGTTGTGGGCTGAGAAACCAGATAACCAGGCTGATTAAGAATGACATGCTGAATAAAAGTCAATGGGGCTCAGAGTGAGGCACGAAGAAATAAAATGCATGTACTTAACATGGAGTTTTCATGAAAACTATTTTGGATATGCAGAAGCTTTTTCACTTAACTTTAGATTTCGGGCAATCCCATTAGGGTTGAGGTTGCTCTTTGAGTTGGCAGGATATTTCTGCATTTAGTATCAAAGTATTTCTCTATAGAGAGACAGAGAGTCTAGACAAGATACAAGCAAGAGAAGCTAAGCAGACTCTCTGGAAGTAAAGGGATTGTGACAGACAATACTCAAGGACCCTAGTCTAAAACCTCAGAAAACTATAAAGATCAAAATCTTCCCTTGATCACTAGACGTCTTTTTTTTTTTTTTTTTCATGTAGAGATGAAAGGCAATGTCTAGAAAGCCAACATTGAAGGATAATAGGCAAAATGTATGGTTTCCTGTTAGAATCTTCCAGAATTGCACCTTCACCCCTTATAACCGAATGGTGGGCCAGGTGAGATGGGAGAATCTTAGAAAGGAAAAGGCCAGAACTAGGTGTGTTTTCACATGTATCAGTATGAAGCTGTCTCTACTTCACTTCCACCTCTTTCCAGAAAATGCCCAAATCAGGGCCCCTACCTAAAGTCTTTTTCCTTGTGTCTAATGCTGTCCCTGGGGATAGTCTATGGGGTCCCCAAATGCCTGTGGCATCCAGAGCCTCCCCATCTCCACACACCACCACAGCCTGGTGTTAAAACACAGACCCATCCGCCTATCTGTATTCAAATGACTTCGTCTTGATGGCTTGGCAACAACCAGAACTCTCCCTTCAGATCCCTCTATATTTATTTATGGCACACACAATCCGTTTTTGTCCTCTTTAAATACTTCCCTCAATGGTCACGATAAAGGGATTTCACGTCTCTAAAACACATAAAGGGTGTGGGGCTGGGTGGGAAGGAGACATGCTTTTCCTGTCCCTCTATCCCTAGGGCCCAGGTGTAGCCAGGTCTTCACTGCACTCAGCAGAGATTTCTTAGATTCAAACAAAGATGAGAGCAGAGACAGCATCCCTTATCTTGTCAGGAACTTCTTTTCTTTCCAGCATCACACGATGGGCTTTTGTTTTTATTTAATGCCAACCTGTATGCAGGACAGCAAGGCCCTCCCAGAGTCCCAAACACTCTCAAGAGTAAAATTAGTATGAAATCCAGTAGAAGAATATTGATGACACAATTAGTCCCAAAGCTCAAAGGCCACAGGGCAACATCATGGGCTTGCTGCTAATAATCACGATGTTTTCCTCTGTAGAGGCATGTTGTATTTCAGGTCTTTTGTACCACACTAAGCTACACCTGCTTCCTCCACATTGCAACTGGATTCTTTTCCAATCTGGAGACTTAAAAATAAATAGAAATACCCCTTGACTATTAATAGTTGGGTTTTCTGCAATTGTATCTAAGTCATGTGAACATGAATCAGGGTAATCAATTTATTCTATTTTAAGACACTGAAATTGAGATCCACATCATACCATTTTAAATCTACATTCAACTAAATTTAATATATACAAACTTATTGCCTTAAAAGCAAACTGAAACAAAATATCACTGTAGATAAACCAGTAAAAAGTATACACTCTCTGAAGCCCTCATGTTATCCCTTTTTTCAGAAATGTTAAAAGCCTGACCCCCCCAAAAAAATAATAATAGTAATAATAAATAATAGACTTGTCAACAAAACCAGTTCTACAGTTCCATCAGGCTCACAGATTTCAGTCAGTACAAAATGGGCTCCATTTAAAAAAATTCTCTGTATAGCAAAGCCCAGCTCAAAATCACATCCTCTAAGAAGCCATCCAGGCTTTCCAGCCAGAAGTCCTTGGTTTATATCTTGCCCCTAACTTTACTATGGCTACTTGGTTTCGCTCTGTTGTTGTGGTAATTTTTACCATATGAACCCTTCTCTAATAAATAATAAGCTCTTAGGTAGCAAAAGAAGTTCTTCCCATCTCCACATTATCCAAAAGTACCTAGAAGAGAGTCCAATGTAGATACGGAATTAGACTCAAGATTGCCATCCATTGTTTTGTCTACCAAAAAAAAGTTATTTTGAAATGAAGAAACAAAACTAATCATTTTATAAACCCATTTGTGGTTTCTCACCTGCTCGTATTTTAAATAACAACTGCAAACAGAACGATGTGATACTAACATTTCATTTTTACATAAAATTTTAAGTCAAACTCAACTTTCCAACTGCTACAATTTGCTGCTAGACTAATCAGTAATTGTACCTAACCTGAAATGCAAAACACAACAAAAAACATGGTGATATAAAACAGAATATTCCAGGCATTCATAAATATGCGTTCAACAGCCTCTTCTATGAATGACTCAGCACATAGACCTATGAAATTCTGATGGTACTCTTTATGTATAGAATAAAAACCATCTAGAGGCAGCAAAATGGATGAATTCTCTAATGCATCATACCGTGAAACCATCAGAGCCTTGGATGTGAGACTTGGAGGGAACAGGGAAGAATTTGCAAGTCTCTGGATTTCTCTGAATCTTTACTCAGAGATGTCATTTGCAACTAAATTCATGGGTGTGAGAGTGAGTGTGATAGAAGTGAATTATAATGTGCACCACCCCCCGCAAAAAAAAACTGTTTCCTTTACTCTCCACACTTCTAACAGAAAATGAGGGGGGGGGGTTTCCCACACCAACTAATTCCACAGCTCTCCAGACACCAACTGGGTGTCCTACAATTCAATTCTGACACTAACAACCAGGAGTTAGAGTCGATCCCAGAGGCTAAGTCCCACAAGACTGTTCCCCACTTCGGGTACCAATTTCAAGTCCTAAGTTGTCACCTGTACTTTTGTGTCCCATGTCCCCTTCCTCAAGTTTAATAATTTGCTAGAACAGCTCACAGAAGTCAGGAAAGCTCTTTACTATTACCCATTTATCATAATAAATATAATTCATGTATCTTTTTGAATTAGTGTTTTTGTTTCTTTTGGATATATACCCAGGAGTGGAATTGCTGTGTTATATGGCACTAATTCGAAAAGATACATGCACCCCAATGCTCATGGCAGCATTATTTACAATTGCCAAGATATAGAAGCAACCTGTCCATCAACAAATGAATGGATAAAGAAGATGCGGTATCTATATACAATGGAATATTACTCAGCCATAAAAAAGAATAAAATTTTGCCATTTGCAACAACATGGATGAACTTGGAAGGTATTATGCTAAGTGAAATAAGTCAGAGAATGACAAATACTGTATGATATCACTTATATGTGGAATCTAAAAAACACAACAAACTAGTGAATATAGCAAAAAAGAAACAGACTCACAGAACAAATTAATGGTTACCAATGGTGAAAGGGGCAATATAGGGGTGGGGGATTAAGAGGTACAAATTATTCTGTACAAAATAAGCTATAAGGATATATTGTACAACACAGGGAATATAGTCAATATTTTATAATTATAAATGGAATATAACCTTTAAAAATTACGAATCACTATACTGTACACCTGTAACTTACGTAATATTGTACATCAACTATATTCAATAAAAAAGTTTTTTAAAGATTATAATTCAGAAAGAGCCAAATGGAAGAGATGTATAGGGCAAGGTATGTGGGAGGGGCATGGAGTGTCCATCCCTTCTGCAGATTTGCACCTTGATATGTTCACTAACTCAGAAGCTCTCTGAACCTCTCTGGTTAGAGTTGTTATGGAGGTTTTATTATGTAGGTATGAGAGATTAAGTTATTGGCCATTGGTGATTGAACTCAGTCTCTAGCCCCTTTCCCCTCCCCAGAGGGTCAGGGGCTAGTGCTAAAAGTTGCGGGCCTCTAATCACTGGTTGGTTCCTCTGGTAACCAGCCCCCATTGTCCTGTATCACACCATTAGCTTAATCTCAGGTATGGTTGGAAGAGGGTTATTATGAATAACTAAAGACATACCTCTCAACCATATCTCCATAGGATTTTAGGAACTGTGGGCCAGGAACCAGGGAGGAAGACTAACTATATATTTCCTATCACAACGTAACAGTCTCTCTTAAGTGGCCTTGAAAACATGTATTTGTGCAGAAATACATTACACACCTGTGCTGAAGCACTCTTACCCTAAGTGTCATCTTAGAACACAGATCTGATCAAGTTCTGGGCTTGAAAATGCTAATTTCTTTGATCTAAGTGGCTCAAACCAAAGGAGATAAAATATGCTAAGCACTTTTCCTGATTCTCTCTTCCACAAACGCACACAAATAATAAACTAACCGCTCTCCTCCTCATTCTTTCCCTCTAACCATGAGAACTGCTTAACTATTGTGTTCCCTGTATTATCTAAGTGAAACATCTGCCCCTCATCAGGTACAACAGATTAAACGATGTATTAAACTGGATGTTAAATTTGGGATGCTGTTTCAGTCACCTCACTGTCCTGGGGTGACATTTTTCTAAAGGCATTTTCTTTTAATACTTCAAAAGTCAATGATTACATTTTAGATGGAGGCATGACAGGAATGTCTAATGGTCACACAAATGTCTTTGTAGGCAAATATACAGAGGCTTTAAAGATGTGAGGAGAGTCATGTATAGTTGGTTTTATACACTAAGTGATTTTAGAAGTGAAACTTCTTAGCTTGAAAATACACACAAAAAATGAATAAAAGCTCTGACATGGGGAAAGAAAATCTCAGGAAGGTGAACTGGGCTTGAATAACTTGTATTACATGTAAATGGAAATT
Source organism: Grampus griseus (assembly GCF_964374135.1). Lineage (NCBI taxonomy): Eukaryota > Metazoa > Chordata > Mammalia > Artiodactyla > Delphinidae > Grampus > Grampus griseus. The sequence continues at coordinate 41,242,573 of NC_139009.1, forward strand.
CCTGTTTCAGAATAGTTTTTTATCGGCTTAATTTTGCACTAGCTAACAGGCTCAGATTGCCTTGTTATCTCATATTTTTATAGCAATTCAAATAAATGACTTTTTTTTTAACATCAAAGTTGAAAAAAATTAAATCTCTTTAAATGTTCATTTTATTTCATTAGGAGGGAGAAAAGTGTCTTATTTTCTTAAGTGGAAAGAGTATACATACCAGTTTTGTTCTTAAATGCCATTGTAAAGATTTGTGATGCTTTTTATTTTTATAATCAGGGTTGCTGTTTCTGCACTGCAGAATACTGCACTTTACAAAATTGTCAGGTTGGACAAAAGAAGACAAGAAGGAACACTGAATAACTACCCAGTTTCCTTTAGGACTCTTGCCCCCATCGCAGATTAATAGCCCTCCTTGGTCTTGGTCAGTCTTCTGGTGGCCATAAAACCCCTCAAGCAGACTCAGGGCTACTCCCATATAAAACCCTGGATAAAGAAGATGTGGCACATATATACAATGGAATATTACTCAGCCATAAAAAGAAATGAAATTGAGTTATTTGTAGTGAGGTGGATGGACCTAGAGTCTGTCATACAGAGTGAAGTAAGTCAGAAAGAGAAAAACAAATACCGTATGCTAACATATATATATGGAATCTTAAAAAAAAAAAAAAAAGGTTCTGAAGAACCTAGGAGCAGGACAGGAATAAAGACGCAGACATAGAGAATGGACTTGAGCACATGGGTGGGGGAAGGGTAAGCTGGGACAAAGTGAGAGAGTGGCATGGACATATATACACTGCCAAATGTAAAACAGATAGCCAGTGGGAAGCAGCCACATAGCACAGGGACATCAGCTAGGTGTTTTGTGACCACCTAGAGGTGTGGGATAGGGAGGGTGGGAGGGAGACGTAAGAGGGAGGAGATACGGGGATACATGTATATGTATAGCTGATTCAGTTTGTTATAAAGCAGAAACTAACACACCATTGTAAAGCAATTATACTCCAATAAAGATGTTTAAAAAAAAAACCTCTCCCTTTGCTTTCTCCCTGTGAACTATAATAGTAGCCCACAGCTCCTGTTCCCCACGAAGAAGACAGAATATTCATTTGCAAAGTCTTCCAAAATAAACTTAGTTTTACTTCTACATAAATTTGAAGCTATCTAGATGTAAGTTACCTATACTCATCTGAAAAGCATTTAACTTGTATCCTGTACTGATTCAGTCTGGCTTTGGGATATATATCTGGGCATGAAAACAAAGAAAAAAATATCAAATGGATTGACTTGAGACCATAAAAAAGAAAAGGTTCTATCTAATCTTTACTAATCCCCCCTTTCCTCTTTTATTTTCCAGGTGAGTTAACTAATATATATATATATGAAAATTATTTTGGAACATATAATCTAACTGATCCTCCATAAGAAAAGCAAGCTGTATTTCATAAATAGAATTAAAATGCCTCTGAATAGTATTAAAGATTGTATCATTAAAACATCCTATTTTAAACATAATTCCTTTTTCATTCTCTGGTTGCTTCTTTGTGCTTTACAATAACATGCTATGCACTGTATGTTAGCAGTAATGTTATATGCTGTTTTTAGCTTGTTCTGGATTTATCTTTTCAAGGTCAAAGCATTCCAGCATGCCTAAGAAGCTACTCTGTGGAGATCTTTTTTTCATAACTTCTTTTTCTTCTTAATTCCCAGACATATTTAAAATTCTAATCAGAGTGTGAAGGGCCACACTTGAATATAACACAGAGAATCTAAAATCACTCATCCACCACTGTTTTGTCCCTGTTTATTTTATGACCCATCAACAAAAAGTTATCTTTGCAATCAATCTCGTTAGACTTGCCAGTAATGAGATTAAAAATTGAGGAGAGGTGCTTTTTCTTTTCTTTCCTTTTCTTTTCTCCCCCCTTTTCCCCATCCTCCCTTTTCTTCCCCCCCCCCCCTTTTAGGTGGTATGAGTCACTCTATCAGTGCTGCATTTAACCAATTACTCACACCCCTTCTAATCTATCCTTGTCAGCGTTTTCATATTAGCACGACACGAAAGTTCCACTATCAATCACTGTTTCTTCGGCTGCCAGTCAATATTCACTTTGTGAATATTGGCCCTGAATCCTAATCTGTGACAATCTACGAGTTTCATATTTAATTTAAAAAGTTCAATCTGAAAAAAAGATACAAAACTATTTGTGAATTCCTGTAAAAGGGAAGTGCCAAATTATCAGCAGCAGGGCCACCATTATTCATGGGTGAAATAGAAAAACATCTACTCCATGCAAAGTCTGGGACTTACTGCTTGCCAGTTTCCATTTCCCTAAACTGGCCCTGCTGCCTCCACTGAATGCTGACACGAATAGTTTCTGATGGGGCAAGGTTTTTCATATCACAGTAGAATGCAGATTTAAAAGGTAAAATTTCAAAGGAGAGAGTGCAAAAACGTATAAAGAAAAGATATCGACCCTGGAGAAGATTTTGATAGAGGAAACATGGGAAAGAAGATTCTGACTAAATGTCCAAATGCTAAATACAAAATGCCAATAGAAAGAGTATAAGAGGTAGGCTGAGGTCCAAGATTGGAGGCTGGCATGGCAAAGAACATCTCCACTGGGCAGTGAGAGTCACGTGGTTTTCTTTGTTTTGGGGGGGTTTAAAAATTTTTTTTTAAAGTCTTTATTGAATTTGTTCCAATATTGCTTCTGTTTTATGTTTTGGTTTTTTGCCCACGAGGCATGTGGGATCTTAGCTCCCCGACCAGGGATCGAACATGCACCCCCTGCGTTGGAAGGCAAAGTATTAACCGCTGGACCGCCAGGGAAGTCCCCGAGTCAAATGTTAATAAACAGCATCTCCCAGCTGCCTCCTGGCTTCTCCAAGCTGTGCTTCAGAATGTAGCCATACTCCTTTGGTTTACTCTGTCTAGCAACTTTTTTCTGCCTACACTTGTGTGCAAAGTCCAAATGAACTGGCACAGAACAGAAAGTGTAACCACAAATGCAAAAATATCGTAACAGTTTATTGAAATACTTTGTATAAATGAGCTTTGATATTTCCACATTAAAACAGCATTTTTACTACCACTAATGACTAAGGAAATTAGAAAAACAGAGAGATGGTAACTAGGATCCAATTTTTGTATTAATAACTCAGATTGAGAGAGTTGGTATATTTTCAAAATCATAGATATGTCTGTAACCTAAAGGTATATTTCACAGCATTTAATTTATTGTTTTTGAGAACTGACGAGTGTATGATTTAATGGGTAAAGATTAATGTACTTTGAAATACTGGATACTGACTACAAATATATGAACTATTACCTGAATAAGATAAGACTTTGTAAATTAATATGCTACTCTAAGAAAGAAAAGATCACAAAAAAGAATGAGGGGAGAAAAAGAGGAATTCCAACACTGTTCTTTCATAACCTTCTTTATATGTTTATTGCAGTAATTATTTCTAAGCCTGAGGGTTATTTATTTAAAATTACACACTCAAGATGACTGATTTGTTTGTTCTTCTTTACAAAGTCAAAATCTAAGAAGCATCATTTCATTTGTTTAAATTCAAGGTAGAGAAAAAAAAATTGTACCAAAAAACAAACTAATTATTTTGATTAGGAGTAGGTGGGGGTTACATTCTCTGTTTTATCTCATTGACTTTGAGGTGAATAATTATGTCCAATCTTTATATTTAATCCAGAAAAAAATGTTCTATGGAACAAACATGGTCAATACAAAAGTAAAGACTTTATTCCTCATTTTAGCAATACAATCCTTCCTTGGCTTTTAAAATAAATAACTGCTGTTTTTTTCTCCCTATCGTGTGCTTTAAATCCTGGTAACTTCTCCTAACTGAGTAGAAAGACAATTCCCTTATCTCAGCCACGTCATCTCCACGTAAATTGATCTGAGAATGCCTTTAGAATAATAGCAGCTGGATTCTCTACAGCTATTTATGGGTCCAGTTTCCTAGGCTTAATTTTGATTTATAACTATGGAAATTAAATCAGGCATCTTCACTGCTTAAAAGAGTGGCTTTGATTTTACCAATTCAATAGGGAGACTATTTACCAACACATTGGTAAACATTTCAATTTGGGTAAGGGCAAAGAAAACAAAATGGTTTCTTATCTCTGATATTTCTACTTGAAATTCCTTCAGAATAGATGATTGTATTACCCATAGGCAAATGTCAGGACTGGATTATTAAATCAGACTCACGTGAACTAAAGACCTTACCCAGTATCAATCTTGCCGAGTAATTAATTTCAAGGATATAAACTATGGAGAAGTTCAGATGAAGCAATTTATACCCCATCTAGTGGTATAGTGTATGTGACATGCCCCAGGTAGTCCTACCTCAAAGATGCTGGTTTCTACTCACTGTAGGAAATCTTTAACCAAGGACATCCTGTGAAAGGTAGAGAGAGATCTCTTCCTTCTAGGAAATATTAATCTATTTACTCAAAGGTCCAGTTGACAAGATTTGACCAAGTCTGCCTTGCCTTTCTTTGGGGGACAGAGGCCAACAGATTTAACTCCTCCCTCTAAGCAACAATTTAATTCCATAATTATGTTAGAATATAATTAAAGCAAACAATTGTACAAAAAGACAAACAGAATTTGAAGTTATAAAATATATTAGCAGTTATGAAACCCAAAAATATTTTATCTTAGACATAGTATTAAAAGTCAAAAGGATATAGTGGGAAGAGCTGAAGATGATCAGTTCAAGACATGATTTTTGGCCATATAACTTTGTGCACTGATTTCCTGAGCCTCAGTTGTACTAATATACAAAAAGCTTGGGGGGAGATAAGCCTGACGACAGACTCTGGAGATTTTAAAAGACGATATGTAAGGCACAGTTTTGAAGACCATAAAATATTCTATACAGATGAGAAAATAATGAGAATTAAAATATACTCAACTCCTTACTTCGCCCATGTGGCCAACAATACCATAAATCTCCTTTCTTACAGATAAGGAAAAAGCAGTCCCATAAATAAGCTAGATTCTGACCGAGAGTTAGAAATGGAAACCTAAGTCTACAGAACTCTTTAAACATGCTTCTATACTCAGGTACATTGTAATTTGGTAGACAGAGGTATACAGAGGACAAGGGAAGCCAATGCAGAGGAGTGAGGCAGACAGAGAAAACTGTCCATGCCCCTTCTTCCCATGTCTGTTCATTTTCTTCTTGGTTCCCAGGAACTATTACTTCTTTTATCCTGTACCTGTCAAAGTAGCTCTCAATAAAGGAACCAACGCACCTATTAAAATTAAAGCATGAATTTTGGGTGAGGATCAGTGGGCCTCTCTTGGGAGTACTTTGATTTTAATAGGCTGCAAAGTTTTTATTTGATTAAAGTTGAAGAAACTGTAATTATGAAGTTTCACGTGTTAGCAAGTGTTACAGAGGAGGCATTTTGAAGACCAAGGGCATATCTTCCTGGCCTATGAAATCACACCATTAGAGCAGCTGCTTACTCAATCTCTTCAGGAAAGCCTAATGAATGAGTTCTTGAATCAGAAAACAGTACCATTCTTTATTTCAACTTTTGTTTCAGATCTTTCCTTTTGTCTTATTGAGAGCTTATTATTAAAACCAAGTACCCTAATGAACAAACCTGGCGCATAGACAAATATGTCCTACTTTATCAGCAATAGGCTGTAATCTCTCAACAAGCAGGAGACAAAGATGTGTTTTGTGTGGAGGAGATGGGAAGGTAGAAAGAGCAATGGTAAACATACCTTGAATGGAATATTTTGCACATAAAAGTCTGGGTGTCATATTTTTAGCCTGTACCAGTAATGTTCATTAATCTTCATTTTGAATATACAAGAAAAGCTGCTCTAGAAAAGACTCACTATTACAGGACAATGAGGTAAGTTACGATACGATATGATAAATATGCTTTCATGATATCTAAGAGAGAAGATGCTCATTAAAGCTGTGGGTGACCATAAGCTGGAAAGAGTGCTAAGACCTTGAGAGATTAGAACATATTTCAAAGTGAATTTTACAAGTTAGAGAAATGGCTCAGTAGAAAAATGAATTTTAATCAGACTAAAGGTCCTGTCAGTTTTACCTCCATCCTGAATCTGATACCTGTTCATCATTTCTTCCGCTGTCCACAGGAAGAACCAGCATCATCTCTTACCAGGCTTAATGCAACAGTCCCCTGAATGGTCTCCCTTCAACCTTTCTTGCTCTTTTATATATCATTCTACACATAGCTGCTAGAGTGATGTTCTGAAAATGTGAATTAGATTATATCGTTCTTTTCTTAAAATCCTCAGATAATATCTAGAATTCAATCTGAAATCCTGACTATGGTCTACCAGTTGACTATGGTCAATTGAAATGGGTCTTGCCCACATCACTAATTCTTTCTCTTAGTATTTTCTCTGCCTCCAGGTTAGTCTTTTTGTTCCTTTAACTCTTCAATTTACATCAGAGCCTTTGTACCAGTTGTTCCCTCAGAGTATGATGTTTTCCCCAGCTCTTCACAGAGCTGCCCTTCCTGGAGCTCTTGACTGAACTCACAGCTTTGATCAGACTTGCCTGACCACCCTGTATCTACATCTCCTATAACTCAGATTCATCACCACCACAGTTCATCACAACACCTGTTTTTATCTTCTTCACAGAATGTACCACTATCTAAAATCATCTTATTTCTTAACATTTTAAGGTCAGCCTTCTCTCATGAGAAAGTAAGCACTGTGAGGGCAGAGTCCTTTATTGTCTTGTTTACCCTGCATTTTCCACCTTACAACAGGGCTTGGCACCTCGTAAGTGCTCTGTAGATATTTGTTGACAGTCTAGAGCAGCAGATCTCAAAGTGTTATCCAAGAACACTTGGCAGTCCCTGAAACTCCTTCAGGGGGTCTAAGGGTCAAAACCATTTTCATCTTCTCACAAATGTGCAATGGAGGTGTCTAGAGTCTACATAACATGTGAGACTACAACAGACTGACTGCAGAAGGAGATGTGAGATTTTTAATAATGGAAAACAATCCTATTCTTCTCGCTAAACTATTTTAGTTTTGGGAAACAGTTATTTTTCATAAAAGCACATTATTTTAACAAGCAATGGTGGTTATTGTTTTAAATAAATAAATAAATAAATTTAAATGTTTTCTCAGTGTTTATTCCTAATATAGTAAACATTGATAGATATAACCTACATAAAGAAAAGCATTTGGGGATCCTCAATAAATTTTAAGACTGCAAAGGATTTTTTTAGTCCAAAAATGTGAAAAGCTCTGGAACAGGATATCACCAACTAGGTTCCCTTACTTCCTAGACAGTATCCAGTAGAATGTTTTCCTCCAGGTAGAACTGTCCCTAAATAGGGTTATCTCTCTTCTGATTCCTTTTTTTCAAATTTTTATTTATTCATTTTTTAAAATACATTTATTTTATTTTTGGCTGCGTTGGGTCTTCATTGCTGTGCATGGACTTTCTCTAGTTGCGGTGCACTGGCTTCTCATTGCGGTGGCTTCTCTTCTTGTGGAGCACGGACTCTAGGCATGCGGGCTTCACTAGTTGTGGCATGCGGGCTCAGTAGTTGTAACTTGCGGGCTCTAGAGCGCAGGCTCAGTAGTTGTGGCACACGGGCTCTGCAGCATGTGGGATCTTCCTGGACCGGGGCTTGAACCCATGTCCCCTGCAATGGCAGGCAGATTCTCAACCACTGCGCCACCAGGGAAGCCCCTCCTTGTTTTGCTATTCATTATTTATGGGAAGACTGCTTCTTTTTCTTTTTCTTTTTTTTACCAGCTTTTCAAATCCTAAACATGCTTTGAGGGCATCTAACATACTACATTTTCCATGAAATCTTCTCCTTAGTTCCGGCACCAAAAGTCTTCTCGCTATATATCTTAAAAACATTAATCCCCTGTATTATTTAACTGACAATTTATATTATCAATACTTAGATTCCCTTGGGCTTCCCTGGTGGCACAGTGGTTGAGAGTCCGCCTGCCGATGTAGGGGACACGGGTTCGTGCCCCGGTCTGGGAACATCCCACATGCCGCGGAGCGGCTGGGCCCATGAGCCATGGCCGCTGAGCCTGCGCGTGCGGAGCCTGTGCTCCGCAACGGGAGAGGCCGCAACAGTGAGAGGCCCGCGAACCGCAAAAACAAACAAACAAACAAAAAAACCCAACAAAACAAAACAAAAAAATACTTAGATTCCCAAGTTTCCTGTAGACTTCTCTGGGGGCATGATCATTCACTGACACTACTGATGAAGTCTGTATACGTACCATGCAGACAGCACAAAATGAGAGCAGAATCTTACCCTCAATAAACTTTCTCATCTTAAAACCTGGAGTATGGGATGATAAAAATTAAATTGGAACAAGAGCACTAAGAGCACTCCATACTCACAATTTGTATCTTTTGAGATTTACTACCTGAGGGAGCCAGCAATTCTCACCACCACATCCACCAAAGATGTCCACATCCTAATCTCTGGATCCTGTGAATACGTTATTTATATGACAAAGGGGATTTTATAATTAAGGTTATGGACCTTTAAAAAAGGGATATTATCCTGTATTATCTGAGTTGAACCAATCTAATTGCATGAGTCCTTAAAAGAACTCTGTCTAGAAGCAGAAGAGGTGTTGACAGAAGGGAAAATCAGAGAGAGATCTGAAGCATGAAAGGGACTTGACATTTTGAGGGGGCAGGGGGAAGGGCACGTGGAAAGCATGAGAAGGAAAGAGGGTAGCCCCTAGGCAAACTCCAGGCCCCCACTGACAGCCAGCAAGGAAACTGGACCGCAATCTTACAACCACAAGGAACTGAATTCAGCCAAAAACCTGAATGGGCTTGGAAGCAGATTTTTCCTCAGAGCCTCCAAAAACGACTGCACCTCTGCCAACACCTTGATTTTGACCTAAGCACAAACTCTGCCTAAAGGCACTGAAAACAGACTTCTGATCTACAGAAGGGATAATAAATTTGTGTTGTTTTAAGCCATTTGTGGTGATTTTTACAGCAATAATAGGAAATTGATATAGCATCTCTAGTGTGATAATTTCCAATAATTCTTAACCACATACATAAAATACAACCAACATCCTTTAAACTCCATATACTGTACTCTTTCCACTCAACCTGCTGTCTTACTGAGCATACAAATTACGGCACACAGTAGACATGCTTGCATGACCAAAGACTAAGTAGCAACAGTAATAAATAATCATGGTTTTAAATTTTTGTTTCCTTTGTTTGCTCTAAATGTATGCTTGTCCTTCAATAAGGGCCTGTTTGCAAGGTTGTTGTATGAAACTTTATGCTTAAACATTTTGGTCAATGAAGTTACAAGTGAGTCCAAAGGGATGTCTAAATCTGAAATCATCCCAACTGTTAATAGTGTCAAATGAGATTATTTCACCACTAGGTCCACTTGGAAAAGTAACCAGCACCTGATCTCCAGCTGAGTTTCATGTAATTTAGTTGTCAAAGTGATGGAACACAACTCTTTCACTTAATTTATATGAAATCAGTATTGACTTCACTGTATCCTCTGCCAGGCCAACTGTAATTTTTCTGAACAAGATATCCTATAAATGGTGAGGCCGAAACAAAGAAGAAAAGAAAAGTTGCGAGGCAATAAAAAGTAAGACAAAGATGACAAGCTCTCTAGGTGTCCTAAATTTAAACCATTTTTTTATGCCATTAAACTCAGTTTCTGTGACCTAAGTCCTTGGAATCCTTCTGCAGCCAGACCATTAGCTATCCACTAATAAGAGATTTTCTTCCTATTGTATGTCATTTTGTTAGGGCATTCCTTGGAGGTAAGAAATAAATACTGACCGCATTTATTGATTATTCAGTCTCTTTAGAGAAAAATGTGAGGATAAGTTTTTATTTTATTTTGATATCTAGATCAAGAGATTTCCAAAGAGGAGGGAGAAAGAACTCACAATTTAAAAAAAAAGTCTCTTAAATTGTCCAAAAGTTGGTCCTCCCAGTATATTATAGAGAGAAGTAAACTCTAGTCCTCACTAGACACTCTGTTCTCAGAAGTTAGCAAAGTTATTCATCATACCTAGTCTATTTTTTTTGAATAGGTAACATCATGCTCACCACTACCCCCCAAAAAGCATTAAAATATACAGAGAAAATTATTTCTCCTATCTGTCTTTTATTTGTCCATTTTCCTTCTCAAACATCACCTCCTTCAAAGGTAACTTTGGTGGTGCTATATTATTATTACTACTACTATTACTACTACTACTACTACTACTACTACTATTATTATTATTTTGATTCTTCCAGAATTGCTTCAGGAATATACAAACAAAAAGTAATATATTTTAGACTATTCCGCCCCATGATTTCTTTTAAATATAACATCTAAAATCATTCAGAATAGTTCAGTATGAAATTCCTAAAATCCTTGTAGTAGGTCTCCAAGATGTGAGAGTCATGAAATGCTTACAATGTATCACATACTATATTGACTCAGTTTTCATAATTTACCTCATTTGATTTCACAGAATAATAGCAAATCTCAGGACCATTTTACAGATTAGGATGTTGAGGCACAGGAAGGCTAAATCTCTTGCCTGGCTTTATACAAACAATTTTCTGCCAGTTGTATTTTCTGCCAGTTGTATTTTATTTTTACTATACCTTGCTATCTCTTTTAGCACTTGATTTCCTACAGTCATCTATTATTCTGTGCCAGTTTCATGCATACAAATCATTGAATCGCAAGGGACTGAAAGGGTCTTAGGACTCATCTATCTATCCATTTAATGTTGTATCACACAATAGCATCTGTGTCTGTTCAATGCTTAGATGCCTCTAATAGGTCAAAAACCCCTTAAAGGAAAGAAACATATTTTCTCTACTCTTTTCTCTCTGCTGCCACATTTCTAGTTGTACCTGGCAACGTACTTATATGTTTTCCCAATTAGAATTAGTAATAGTGACGGTTAAGAATCATTCATATTGAGTCTCTCATAGGATCCTAATGCTTGATCATAGTTGCTTTTTCATATATTTGATAAATATTCAATATAAAATAAGCATTTGTTAATAATGTCTTTAGCTATACACCAATGACTGAAAATGATAGTTATAATGCCAGACTTCTTTAACTTGATTTCTGAAAAGATTGTTTCATGGGAAATAAGACTTAAAGGTATTTTGAGGAAAAAGCATTATATGGTCAAGCAACTGCTGGAAATGTTACATATCTTAGAAATTCACCATGTCCACTATTATGTACAAAACTCTAAGAAGTGAGTATAACTTTGTTTAAACCAGAGTTTTCTCAACATATCTGCATATGGAACTCCCTTTCATACATGAGCTTCCTACAGACCATTTTCATGAACCATACTATGAAAAAAAAATGTTATAAAAGGATAACAATCCTGTCTTAAAGGATACTGTCTTAAAGAATACTGTAGTAGAGAAATAGTCAATTGTATTCAGCATGAGTAAAACACAGAAGACAAAGCATATCTAAAAGAATGACATAAATAGCTCAGTTTTCCTTTACCAGCTTCACAAAACTACATAGCTCATCTCCTTAATATAACTCAGAGAAGAATAGGGAAATTTTTCTCTATGCATGTAAATATACGCAGAGCTTTTCTTGAATTTATAATGCTTTGACCTCCATAGCTCAGACTGAAGAATTTAAAACAATGATATTCCATTATATTTTCTTGATTTTGTTAAACATCTCAGCCAAGAAATCATACATTGCTTTATTTACATTGTATGGTTATTTGTTTTTTAGTTATCTTCTTAGGTGAGTTCACTAAAATAAATAACTATGGCCAATATATTTAGCTTTTTTAATCAGATAGACTTTTATGGCAACATACAGCACATAATATAAAATAATATTTAGTCATTGTCAGTGATATAAGTATTTCCCTAATGTTAAAAACAATCCCAAACAGGGCTTCCCTGGTGGCGCAGTGGCTGAGAGTCCGCCTGCCGATGCAGGGGACACGGGTTCGTGCCCCGGTCCGGGAAGATCCCACATGCCGCGCAGAGGCTGGGCCCTTGAGCCATGGTCGCTGAGCCTGCGCATCCGGAGCCTGTGCTCTGCGACGGGAGAGGCCACAACAGTGAGAAGCCCGCGTACCGCAAAAAAAAAAAAAAAAAAAAAAAAAAATTCCCAAACAAATATCTTTTCAGAATTCTTTATTAACTCTGACTGAAAAGCCCTATCAAATGTCCCTTTTGTTTTATTCCTTTTTTCCCCTAAGAACAAGGTATGAACAAGAGATAACAGCTAAATCTCCAGTGGGAGGGAAAAAAAAATAAAACCTATCCAAAAAACCCAGCTTGTGACAGTCTCAAATGTTTTGGTAAAGCACTCTATTACTGTTAAGTTTGCTCGTTTCATTTAACTGTAAATAAGGCAGATTTTACATCAAAGCAAAGTCATAATAGAAGCTAAATCTTCCCAAGGTCAAACAGTTCTAAGAATGTCTATACCTCAGTCAACTGAGAAAAAGCAAATACTATTTCTAGTAGTAAGGGGGGCAGGGTGGAGGTCAGGGGGAGGGAAGCAAGACTAAAATTCACTTGTCAAGAAGTTGGAATATGTTTAATACAACCAGGTACTTGTTTTCTGATGGCTGCGGTCATGCATAAATGTAAACTGATTTCTGCACTCTGCAGTTCTATCAGGATGATAATTTAAAAAAAGGAAGAAAACTTGTCTTAAAAGTTTTATTTCAGGTTCATCTTTCAGAGAAAGATGTCTCAATATCATCTTCTGCACGCCTTGTTTATATGTGATAATCTATTTGGGGACCTTACATATCACATCTGTTTTGGTGATCAGTGGTTGCTCAAATAGGCCCTTGTCTAAATAGGAAACCCACAGAGTGACATGAAGGTCGTTAGGGTATGGAGCCACTCTAAAAGAAAATTCAGAGTGAGTTAAATGGCAATTTAATTCAGCTCAGAGCTATGCAACAATCAGGATGGCTAACTACAGTTGAGGCTTACTATGTGTCAAACTTCATGTTAAGAATTTAATGTAGATTATAGAGTACCTGCTTTAATCCTGTGGACAGACCTGTGAGATAAACTACATGAAACCATTTTACAGGTAAGAAGACAGAAACAAGGCATAAGAAACTTGCCTAAGGTCATATACCCACTAGGTGGTAAAGTTAGGATTCAAACCCAGAGCCTAGGATTTTAAGCTTTACTGTAGAATAAAATAAAATAAAAACATATTGCAAAACTATAAATAGACTATAAGATATATATGGAAGCAAACTTTGAGTTTTATATATGGAGCCTGTATAAATTCTGGTGGTTCAAATGGATTTCAACGTTCACAGAATTGGCTGTGTTACAGTGATATATAAATGGGAAATTTTCTGGTTATAGAAACGTGTAAATTGGATCCAATTCTAGAAGAGAGTTAGTGACCAATATTAGCTCTATTATCTTCTAACTAAAGAATGGCATGCACTCTCTTGTACTAACACGAGCATAAAATGGATTATAAAACATTTCTACTAATCCAAATACAGTCCCTTTGAATTGTTTTCAAACTGTCCTCTTCATGGTTCACAACTCGGTCAGGTCAGATTATTTTCAAATATATATTGTTTAACTTTAGGCAAGTTTCCTTTACAATTTTTATTTCTAAGGGAGTAGAAAGTTTGTGTTACTCTAAAAAAAAAGAAGAAAAATGAACATGGATCAGATCGCTATATCAGTATGCTACAGAATACTTGCAAAAGTATTTAAAAGAAAGATTTTAAGGCATTAATTTAGAAGCTAAATAATTAAAAATTGAATCGATAAACAACTGCATTTTGAGAAAAGTCTCAAAGTACTACGCTAGAAAATCATATCAAATAATATAACCTAGGTGGTTTTATCATTCTAAATTTTTAAGATTTTTTTATATGTGTAGATTGTAGCTTTTGTCTTATCTTGGTATTTTAAGGCCCTTACTTTCATTTCCTTCACTTTACTTCCTTATCCTTATTATTCATGATCAATTACGATTTTGTCAAAACTTAACTGAGTACAAGGTAAGTACTAAGAAGAAGAATGACGAGACATTGGCCCTCCTCCTATCAAAATGAATGTGGCTTATTAATGATATACACTGCTGCAATGTATAGCACTTTTTAATTATAATTTTTTAAATCTTTTCTCACCAAAACCTGTGAGTTAGATAAGGCAGAAATTATAATTCTTTTACAGCTAAAGTTATTGAGTTTCTAAGAGGTGAAATGACTCGCCTAAAGTTATGAAGCTTGATAATGTTTTACAAATTATATATATATTATATATTTACATATATATTTTAATAAATATTTATATTAAACATACAACTTCCCAGGAATTACTGATTTCAAGTATAAATCTATTGCAACTCATAATTGAAAAAATAATTATCCAGTTTGGTATTAAATTGATATTTTGACAAATATATTGATTGTAACAGGAAACTGGACAAAGCTTAATGTTTTATGAAGCTTACTTGAATCATAGCCCTAATGGACTAAAGTTTGATCTCTTTATTCAATTGGTCCTTGCTTTGTCAATTTTATTTAAACAAATTAATACAATTCCATTGCTTATATAGGTTAAACTGAATCACACTGATAGTGTCAATAGTAATTTTAAACCTATAAAAGCATTTGAATGTTTTATGGTGAGGATTAAATGTGACAATGTATGAAAACATTTAGCAAAGTGCCTGGTAACACAGTAAGTGCTCAATAAAAATGAGAGTAACATGCTTCCTTTATACTTAACCACAAAGCATATCATGACATTCATAAATTCAAACTGAAATCTCCTGACCTATGGAGTTGAATTATTTTCAACTTCTCACATATAATATTTTTCTTGAATCATTAAGGGAAAAAAAAAAGTTAGATAAGCCGAGCCACAAAATACCAGTTACCTCTTCAACCTCACTTTAATATTTCCTTCTTAGTGTTTCCATCTACATGCTTAGATTGCTGGCTGCCACCCCTTGGCCACAGCTGACTGGCCCGTGGATCACTTGATCCAGAAAATGCCCTTATATATAGGCTAACCTTTGGCCCACAATGTACCCACACATAAACAATCTGCCCATACCACAGGAATAATAGTAATAAACTAAACCTACTGGCATCTCTCCTATAAATTCAAACTAGAGGTAAAGGAGTCAGTTGGTAGGAGAAGGAAAAGCAGAAAAATCACATATAGAGAAGAGAGACAAATGGAGTAGTTAAGTCAATTAGTGGTGGAGTACTAGATCAATGATCCCCCAAACTCTGCCTTGGATCAATGATCCCCCAAACTCAACCTTCCAGAGGCTGAAGTCAATCTCTTCTCCATAGACCTATCATGAAGTTCTTTTTTTTCTTGAAGCCTGAACATGTAGCTATCTCAGGAACATTATGTTTACTATCTTCTTCCTTTCTTTGTGAACCTTTGAAATGCATTTCCATTACTGAAGTAAGATGGGTGACCTCTCTATCTAACTAACTAACAGAACAGTCTACTAATCCCAGGGCACTTTTTGATGTATTGAATATCTACCTGCTGACCTATCTATTCATTGCCTTTTCTGAGTTTGAGAAGAGCTTTAAAGCAATAATTACATGATGCATGGGACACATTCTGGTATATTCTACCCAAAAGGTTAGCAAACACTTCTGTTAGTAGGGAGAATTTTACCTTGGTAAATGATCTTACTAACCTCTATGACAACTTGAGAGCAATTAGAGAATTAGAGATTCTCCAGTTGTATTAAAAGACTCCTCTGAAAACTTTGTTCAAGATGACATTGATTTTAAAAGAAATTTTCACAGGCAATAAGTATATACGAGCTGTGGTTAAAGACAAATTGAAAACATTATTAAATATTTTATTTACTTTGACACTTTTATATTTGATTATATTTAACTGTATGTATAAATTTTACATGAAATCTATAAAATGTTATTGTAAAATGGGAATGCTATCAACGACTAGGGCGCTTTTATTCTCAATGTGATAACAGAAGACAACTCCAATGTTAAAAGACTGAAAAGGCATAATTGGATTTTTTTACCTAAGAAACAATGGTCATCCGAAATATTTCCCATTTCAGCTTCTACATATGTTTTTTCATTGTTTAACATAAAGTCTCCTACTTTACCTTGTTTTATAAAATTTGAACAACCCTCAGGTGGTAGTAGCCAGTTTATCTCAAAAGAGATTTCAAATGAACTTGCACCTCATTTAGACAGGTTTAAAGTGGTAACTGTAATTTCAGTTAAGTATATGCAGCTGCCCCTCATGTTTCTGGTCATAAATCTTTCACTTTATTGTCAGGATATTTTCTGAGGAAGGAGAAAAGGAAAATGGGTGTGTATGTATTTGCTTGGCTTAACTTTGATCTGTCTTGCTGGCTTTCATCACCTTTGGAAGAAACTGCATTTCACACTTAACCTGTTCCACTGTGGAATGATAAGTGATGACCATGCTGTGGATTTTCACAGCTGTACAAAAGACACCCAAGTGCACCTGTCTTTGGAACCAGAATGCAGTTAGTCCCTCTCACATTTACGAAATTGCTTTTGGGAGATTCAAACCTGGATGACTTCCAAGCTAGTTAAAAATAATTCTGGAAGAAAAGTGCAGTGCCGGTTCTTGGCAGTAGAAACGTGAGTAATGTTCAGCTGCAGCACATTCCTTTCAGAAGGTTCTCATACCCATTTCACTTCCAAATTTCTTGCAGAAGTTATCTTGTACTTTCAGCTTTCTTCTGATAAACATATTGAAAATGCAGTCAAACAGCTTTTTATCATTTCAAAATTCAAGCTCAAATTTAATCCTGCTGCCCTGATGAAGTCAAGGAAGCTGCTAGTGCATTTTCATTATATCCAGACCTGACTGCAGAACTTCTCATTCTTTAAAACTCTGACAGCATCATTCCTTTAGAACAATGTGATCGATCCAGAGGGAGGCAGTGGCAATGAACTCTGGGTACTCATACGGAAGAGAATATCCTATCCAGCTGAAAAATGTTTCCCTGTTCATTTTTCACCTAGAGACAAAGTCTCCAATCATTTGGATTTTAGATTCTGTTAAATCTTAGAGATTTGTCTGTATTGTATTAATGGTGCTTGCATTTACATCTCGATTATCAGTTATATTTGTATAATCTCCAGCCAACAATGTTAGAATTGTCTGTATTAATAAAGACCTTATTCCTGAAAATGCAGATTGCTAACTGAAATTTCGTATTTTATAAGGATTGTAGGTACTATAACGAAGCAGTCTACTAATCTTTGATTTACCTAGAAATAAAACACTCATTAGTATGTTAGGACTAACCTAAGAAAATTACCACAAGGGCAGGTATTCCTAGGGTGGTCAACACTCTGGAAATGAGAACTGATATAAATGAATCTGAAAGTCAAGGAACTTTAGAACTGAGATTACCTCATGTAATGATTCCTAATCTAGGTTCCTCAGTCACTCAGGAAATGGATAAGCAGGTGTTGATGGTTCATGAATATTTAAATATTTTAAATACTTCAAAAAAAAAATCATAGCAATCATAACGGAAAGGATTTCACACGTTAACTAAAATGTCAATTTTATCATCATTTGGTTGGAATTATATCAGATTAGCATGGCACAGCTTGGCATTTATTCTTATTGTCCAGTTAATTTTTTTTGTGATAAGACTGGTTCTTATTCGGAACAGGGCTGTGGTATCCCTGCCAGATCCTTACTCCCAGGATAAAGGATTTGAAGCACCTGGGAAAAGGCAAACTTCCAAAAGGAGTTTCGTGACCTGAAGAGGTGGTCCTCCATAATGAGTAGGGCACCTAAATTACACAAGTAAATGACTAATTTCCCCAGAGAACATGGTACCCTGCCCAAAACAACTCCATAAAGTGGGATAAGAGGTACGAGGTCACACAGGAGGAGAAAAATCTATGGTGTAAGGTATAAGCGGGATCTATTTTGCTTCTCTCCATTCCTCATTCCAGTCCCTCTGCCTTTTCCTCATTTTTTCTTTTCTTGGGAGTGAGTACCTAAGCAGGGGGCCAGGGCAGAGCCTCTAGTGAGGCAGAAGAAACCAAGGTTACTAAAGCCAGAGTCAAGACCACTAAGTGAGCCTCCAGGCATAGCTCAAAGCCTGGCAGTCTCCTCAGAATAAGCAACAGGACTCTGTGCTGTGGCCTCTGGACTTTGCTAAGAGAAACATGGGTTGCATATGGACATCAGATTCTCTGGTGGTTTCTAAGGGGGGATTTTCCTCTGCTTGTGGCTTCTCAAGAGCCAGTCTTTAGAGGAGTCTCTCAGAGGGGTTAAGGACGGTACAGTGCTCCTCAGAGCACCGGCAGATGGCATGTGATAAATCCATGCATTTGCTCAACAAATATTTATTGCACACCTGTTATATGCTTGTTAAGCATTGAGTTACCACCTGGAACCATACAAAGTCTTTGTCCTTATGTAAGTCTCTGTCCTTACATCTAGCAGGACAGGAGGATCCAATCCACTCCAGAGGGTTGAGAAAGGCTTCCCAAAGGAAGTAACCTATGAGACAAGGGTGGCCATATAATTTATCATCCAAACTGGACCACTTTAGAGAAGGAATCATTTTAGAGAAGGGGCACCATTTAAAAATTACACAGGATAACAGGCACAATCAGGGATTTGGTCACCCTAATTATCCCTGATGGAATAAATCAGGAAGATTAAGAGGAATCTGAAAATACCCAACATCTTATTCTCTGGCCTGGGACCTTTGTTTTTAATTGACGCTGGCAGACTTCTTGGCCATTGGGTAAGGACTGTTGTTTTATGCTTAAGGAATAAACTGTCCTTTGGTTCCAGTCCAAAATGTTAGCCCTTTGGCTTATATTAAATTATTTGTACATTCCTAGAAGGTGGTGAGCACTTGCCAGATCAGAAGATCCCTCTAAGATCACAAGACTGTCAAGAGCTCACCTAAAATGGAGCACTTTGGTGGTCCAGTTTCCTAGTAATCCCATTCCAGAGGATACATTTTGAGTTGAAATAGCAAGACTGTACTCTTATTGGTCAATGGGTGAGGAAAGATATAAGGACATTGGAATTGTTGGCTAGAAAGCATCCAATAGAACATGGGCAATGGTTAAATAACGTTCTCCTAGATAAAGGAAGGATAGTGAAAATAGGGAAAGGCCAGTAAAGTTGTCTGCTACATTTACATTACATTAAATGTTAATATATGTTTAATTAACATACATTAACATTTAATGTTTAATGTATAACATTAAATGTTAATGTATAACTTTACATTATGGGTGAACAGAGAGCTTTCATAGGAGCTATGGACTTGTGTTACCGCTGAAGGTAATTCTACTCTCAACCACATGCCAAGAAAGAACTCTTGAACAGGTTATAGGTCTTCATGATAACAGTTAAAGAGCCTTGCTATTTCAGCAAGCTGGAAAAGAGCAGAAATTTAGAAACTCACATCTTGCTCATATAATACATTAACTCCAGACCACTACAGAGAACATTGCAATTCCCACTGCTATAAATGTACACCTGTTCCTCATTCATGAGGCACCCTGCACCTCCAACATACACACAACCTCCTCTCTGCACAGAGAGGTCCTTATAAACATTATTCCTGCTTTGTCTGATCTTGAGTTTGACTTCTGTACTTTTCAGCAAGCTATTAGATATCATTAATACTCTCCTCGATTTCAACAGTTTATTCTTTGGATAAGGTTCAGGCATTTAGGTTAATGTCAAATTGACATTTTGTTAGCCTAAACATACTCTACCCATCTTTGAAGGATTTATGAATCAATATTAAAAAGTGTCAAAAATAAATGGATTAACATATATATACTACTATATACAAAACAGATAAACAACAAGGACCTACTGTATAGCACAGGGAACTATATTCAATATCTGGTAATAGCTTATAATGGAAAATAATCTGAAAAAGAATATATATAAGTATCTATATACATATTTTATATATATATCTGAATCACTTTGCTGTATACCTGAAACTAACACAACATTGTACATTAAGTATACTTCAATTTTAAAAAATGGAAAAATAAAAAAAAAAATAATGTATATTCAACTCTCTGCTGGTGAGTGAGCACACGGGACAGGGCTGATAAGCATCTAACTTGAATTTGCCCCTCTGCCTTTTTGACAAGGGAAGGGCAAATATTTATTTGACCAGTTAGTTTGGCTATCAACTCTAAAGCAGCTTTTCAATATGCCAAATTTCATGTGTCCTTATTTCTTATTAAGTTCCTCTCTGTTTATAACTGTATCTAACATTAAATTACAACCAGGTACAGTAAAACCTTGACAAACTTTATCCACTAGGATCCCCTAATTGAAGAGACTTTAATGACTCTTTTGGACTTTGGGATAAAAAACAAATGACAGCAAAAAATGAATATAAAATGGAAACCTCCATACAGTTACTGGGTCACTGTGGATTAAAATTAAGCTCCTATAGTCTCAAATTCAACAACCCTGCATGCATAGCAAGTACTAGCCTCTACTGTAAGGCTCTAAATCAGTAGTTGTCAATTTGGTAAGTTTAAGAATTAGCTGGAAAGTTGATTGAAAAGCACCTTCTCAGGACCCATCTCCAGAAGATCTGGAACAGGCCTCAGGAATCTGCATGTTTATCCCTCCAGGTGATCCTAAAATCTGCACTTTGAGCATCACTGACCTACATTATTACAGGAGGGGAAAGAAATTGGTTTTTTTCCATGCTTACTATTAGCTCATGACTAATAGTTAACTATTAGACACAGGCTAAGTATTATATACTAAATAATTTGATGTACACAAAGATGTCAGGTATTAAATATTATTAACTCTATTTTACAGGTTTGGAGAATTTAATTAACTTGGCTGAGATCACACAGTAACTTATGGGAATCAGGTTCCAAAAAAAGAGAAGTCAGATTCAAAGCCTTTTCTTTCCTTTCTAACACGGCTACGCTATATGCCAAAACAATAAAGTTAATCACTATCTTTCAAAAAACTTAATCAACCATAAGAACTTAAATTTTAAAAAAAAGCTTTTAGGTTTATCAAATATAATAAACAAAATCACTCCATTCACCAAGCTCTCCTTTATCAAAGTTTGATGGTAGCTCAGACCCTTAGTTACCCTGTGGTCAACTTGTCAGCTAATCAAAAGCTTGGTATAATGTAGGTCAAACCAGGCCCCCTGTGTCCTTCTACAGCTTTCCACACTTTTCAAAGGGCTTTTAGGTGCATTATTTCATTCGATTCCTCTAACAACACTAATAGATCACACAAAATAGATGACATCTTTGTCTCTTAATATCAAAAATCACAACAGGGTTCTCACTCTGCTCCTTAATTCAGAGGCATCATCATCTCGGCACTTTAACTCTCATCTGCAGAATGTATTTGAGCTGTTCCCCTTCCCTGTGAGCTTGGTGCCTTTGTGTACCTATATAACCCCACAACTGCAGCCTCCATCCAAGGGGGCCAGCCTACCCAGTAAAAGACAATAGTAATAGAGGACCTGGCTGAAATGCCCTGACTTCCTTTTCTCTGGGAAAATATGTAATTGCAGAAAAATTGTTCTCCAATTATTCAAATTTAAACATTTCATTTGATGAAAATGATTTTCTTTTATCCATTTTATTTCTCAGTTTAAAATTGTGGCTTCATATCCTTTGTGCTTGTATATCTGAGAGTTATATTAAATCTAAAATATTACAGTTACAATGGCTAATTTAACGCTGTGCCCATTTGGAAATAATCTTATTCTAATGTAACGTCTTTATACATAACAACAGAATTTTACCAGAAGCTTTTTGACAGTAACATTTTATGGAATCAGCAGAGCACAGACCTGGCAAATGCTCGGCTGGCAGAGGCTCCACATACAGGGTATTCCAGCTGCACCACAAAGCAGCCAGCCATGGGTGATTGGCTTGACCCTGAGTTAAAGTCAGCTTGGAGAGAGAAGAAAAGCAAATCATCCTGCCCCTTTCAAATACACGTTGTAATTTCTCTTCTACTTCCAATTACATGTACGTAAGGAGGATCTGGTTAGAAGCATAGCATGTGTGTGTCTAAATGTACTTAGTAAAACATTGTAGAGGGAGATTATTCTATACCACTGATTAACAGTGGTGTTTGCTAAAATATGTAACATCATATATAAATATAAAAAGCTGTTTGGTCTGTTGAGGAATAACCCAAACTAGATGAGTTTATTTCTAAGCCCAAATCAAACGTTATAAGACCCTTGGTCCTTCTTGGAAAAGTGTACTGGAAATGCAATATGATGTGCTTTTGATATTTTTATCATCACCCCAATGTACAGTAAAGTGTTGGTGAATTTGCATTACACCATCACATCCTTGACAAAGATCATATAAATATCGAAGAAGAGAAAGATGAGCAAGCTATATGACTAATATCTAACGGTGAGCTTCTACAAATTAGAAGCAACTTAGTTGAAACATTAGGGAAGGTGGCAAGATATGCGGTAAAGAAAAACGTGAACTGGCATCTGTCTTCCATACCTCTCCCTGTTACCATCTCCAGTAGCTAAATTAACTTCAGTCAAGGTTAACTAACTCCATTCTATTGCCACAGATGGGCCCCTTGGCTATACTTTAATCCTCCTGGAAACTGTAAGAGGCCAAATGAAATCTTTCACATTCAGCCAGAGGGAGGAGAGAAGAAAGCCATAAATCAGACCTCACTATAATATATTATGAGAAATTTGTCTCTTTTTAGAGTCACTGCCCAGGAAGGTAACCCTTTCTTGTCTTTAGCACTTAGAAACTAGGTTGGTGCATGTCCAACATCAGGGTCATGGCCATTTTTCTGCTACACAGCTCATCTTGGAAGTGAAAGTTTCCTCCCTCCATCAATCACTAGCCAAGGTAAGTGTCAGAGTATATGGCTGCACGAGTTAAAAACAGATGAATGTGAATTGGTTCATTTCATAGCACCAAATACAATGAGGGGAAAGCCTGGAGCTGAGAGTTAGAAATTGCAAGTTTGCGGGAAGAATCCAAAAACACTAAATTCTCAGCAGATATTTCTGTATCTTCTGGTATGTGCTAAATCACAGTACCAAATGCAAATTTGAGTATCCTGGGGAGCAGCCCGGAATTGTGGACTGTGAGTCTGTCTGAGAGTCAAGATATCTGGCTCCACCACCAATATGAGTAGGATGATGGACAGGTTTGCCTTCATACATATGTTAAATGGGCATAATATAATATCTCATATGTTTACTTCATACAGATGTCATAACAATTCAGTATAAGAAAGGAATGTGAAAACAGTTGGAAAAAGAGGAAAGTGCTATTTAATTATATGTTATAATGATATAGAGAGTGGCTTGTAACATCTCCAGAGGAATTTAGGCTAAAATCCATACATGGTGACAGAATCATGAACTAGTCATTATTCTATTGAAAACAATGCTGAGAATTCATATTAAATAACCTCTTCTATTCAAACGATGATTTTACTTTCACCCATTCAAATAGTATCTAGGCAGAAATATGTTCATTCTTTAACACTATGCTGGAAGTGGTATCTCACGTATATACAAGTTTTGGTCATGTGATAATGATTAATTTTCATCTTCTGATCGGTAGAATGTAATGGTGAGGTGCACATGGGATTTAGGGCATAGCTGGATTCACATATGTGTTCTGACTTTTTTTTGTTTTTAACATCTTTATTGGAGTATAATTGCTTTACAATGGTGTGTTAGTTTCTGCTGTATAACAAAGTGAATCAGTTATACATATACATATGTTCCCATATCTCTTCCCTCTTGCCTCTCCCTCCCTCCCACCCTCCCTATCCCACCCCTCTAGGAGGTCACAAAGCTGATCTCCCTGTGCTATACGGCTGCTTCCCACTAGCTATCTATTTTACGTTTGGTAGTGTATATATGTCCATGCCACTCTCTCACTTTGTCCCAGCTTACCCTTCCCCCTCCCCATATCCTCAAGTCCATGCTCTAGTAGGTCTGTGCTGACACTTTCTAGTTGTATGCCACTGGGTAAACTTCCACGATCTGACTGTCAGTTTCTGTTATCTGCGATTATAATACTAATGTTTCTCACAGGGTTGCTGGAATGATCAAATGAGAAACTGGATATAAAAGTGACTTGTAAAATGGAAACTGCTTTGAAATAGTGTAATCACTACTACATGGATACAAAGTTCATAAATATGCCATCTACTTCTGGACATTTAAATAACTCACACAATTTTCCAGATATCTTTTAATACTCACCACACTTAACTACCATCCTATTTAGTACAGTAAATTTGCTGTCTCCTGTCTTGTGCATTCCTGCCTTATGCTTAGTTCTCATGCCACATTCTCTCTTCCTATATCCATATGAAACACTCTTCCTGCTCCAATCTGTCCATCCTTCGAGGCACAGCTCAACTGCCTCTTCTTCTGTGAAGCCTTCCCTGATGATCAGATTCCAATACTTACTGATCTCTTTTCTAACTCTATTGTCTGAACTCTTAATGCACTTCTTTTTGGTGCCACTCACTTGGTACTTACTGTACCCATATCCCCCTGCAAATAATGTGTATGTATCTTAATGTGTATGTATCTTAACTCTACCATTCAAATAATGTGTATGTATCTTAACTCTACCATTAGGACAAAGGTCACTGAGTTTAAAGAACATGACATACTTTTCTAGCCCCAGCATATGTAGTGAGGTGTCTTATAAGCACTTATCCATGTGCGTAATGACTGATATAAATGAAAACGTAATGAATGGTATAAAAATTGAAATCTACATATCTATTCCATGTGACAAGGAAGTACTTTTAAAAAATAGTATATTTTAAAATGATTTTTCCAGTTGCAATTTGCATATTATGCCATTTCAGGATATATATATTTAATGGTATTGCCAGAAGAGAGAGACTGATATAAAACAACTCATTTCAGTGTTCAGAAGGCCACCACAGATTAAAACCAAACCAATTTATGTTCATGAGGGAGAAGCATTTAAGAAGATGCCATCCATAGTACATTTGGAAGGAATGCATTCAATATTGACTAAATTAAAACACAAATCACTGATGAAAGGAAATAGACTCAAGCAATTGGCTAAGTAATAACGAAAAACAAAATAGTAGAACATGGGTGAAAGATAATTACAGTCTAGATCTCAAACAAGAAATCATGAAATAAAAACAAAGAAAATAAATTTACTCATAAAAGCAAGTGCTCCCCCATCTGCCAGCTCATTAGCTATGATAACAAAAAATGTGTTGTATGTGACCTAAACTATCTTACCTATCTTGATCCTCAAATATATATCTCTAGGTATGGAAAAGACATGCTTTACTCCATTACTATACTAGATTTCAGGAGCTAACAACTGTTAGGAATTAGTAAATGTCAGATATCATGATGGGTACCTTTATAAACATGATTTTTTTCAATACTCTCAATAGTCATCTTTTGAATTCCTTCACTACTTATTTACTTTATCATTAATTTGACAATTAATCCTGTACTATTTTGTGATTTCTATTATTTGCTGGAACTATTAATCTCTCATTCTTCCATTTATTTATTCATTCATCTATTCTGGTTAAATATTTATTAAGTATCTACTACGTATCAGGTACCATTCTTAGTTCTGGACATAGATAAGTGGATAAAAAAGTCCATTACCTATGGAGTCTTCATGTTGGTAGTACTCAATTATTTGTACATACACACATTGTAAACCCAAACTAAACTGTTAGCTTCTTGGAAGCTAGTTCGTAAATTTAATTTTATTTATTTATTATTTTATTTCTTTGCATCTTCTACAGTGTCCAGCATGCTAAGTACTTAATTCACAATTGGTATTCAACAGATATGTGTTACTTTGTTTTACAATATTTTAAATATCATTACTGGATTTAATAACATTTAAACGTTTTTAAATTAAATTATTAAGTATTTATTTAATAATTTACTTTAAAAATCCTAAGAATAATACAATATCAAGTTCTAACTGTCTGGTAAGGACTCAAAGGAAAGTCTAAGTCTAATAAATTGGTATTCCCCACATTCCACATAACCTCATCTACCCCCATCCCCCCTGAAACACAATTATTTAGACAGATTTCTAGGTCAGATTTCTCTTCTAGTGGCAACAATACCCATATTTATAATGACAACAGTTTAGCTTCTAGAATGAATTTTTATTATGATTTTCAATAACAAGATGACTTTTTCTTAATTGATATCTCTTCAGACAAGACTATTAAGACTATTCCTTAAATTATTTTGATAAGATTTTGCGTTTGAAAATAAGAACTCTTGTTTATGTATCAGATGGAAGAGTTTCACATAGAATTATAGTCTACACATACATCATCCTGTTCATTTTTCTCAGACAGGCAGAAGCTAGGATAGTATTTCTGGTCCCTGGTCTCCATATCTTAGGCTATTCCCTGTTGTTCTCCTTTCTATGCTTTGAAAGGCAGCATAGCATAGTGGTTAAATGCATAGGTTTTTAAGGTATGACTTTTGATAAAAATAGCTTCCTCTTCTTAGGATTCTTATGGGAGTCATTTCATAGAAATGCATATAAACATTGGTACCTAGCCTGTCATATACTAAGTGCTCATCAAGCGACAGATCTTTGTATGTGAGTCAAAGGAAAATAAAAGACCCTTGTTGAAAGCTTACCTTCTTTCAGAAAAGCTTATTTTTAAACTTTTCTGAAACCGGATAAAGTATATGTTGTTATATAAGTATTTTGCATAGGCTCAAAAATTGATTTAGCCACATTTCCATCAACAGTTGGCTGTGGACTGACAGAGACACACAGACAATACCACGGCTGGCGTATGGGAAGAGATGGGGAAAGGGCATGCTTGCAGATTAATGAAAGATGAAGTCATTCTGCTCTCGAAAAACAAGCAGATCAACTGTGTTATTGTTGTATTTAATCCAACAAAATATAGTTCTTTATCTGTAATCTGTGTATGTTACACAAAAAGGAAACTAGGGTCAAAAACTTTAAGTAATATACTCAAGTTCACATAGTGATTTCATTCAGAATTTCACAATGAGTCCAAAGCTGGACAACTAGCCAAAAGCCATCAGTAGCTGAAGTACCAGGACAATAAGGGTCTTTCAACAGAGGTTTTAAGGACAAAACTTTTCAGTTTTGTATGTATGTGTATGTATATGAATGTGTATATGTGTGTGCACACACACGTGTGTGTGTGTGCATGATATAAACAATTCAGAGCTGAGGAACGATGGAAAACAGAGAACACCATAACCTAACAAAAGAATGGACATTCAATGTTCTTCCTTTCCTCCCTCCTTCCATGATTCCTTCTCTTTTTTCTTTATCACTAAGTCGATTAAACAAAACAGACCATTTCTAATGGCTGCTTTAGGATGTGCTGCAACGATGTTATAAATTTAAAAATCCTACAGCTTCCGCCATTGTGAATACACTGAAGGATATTCAGAGAATTGGAGACTTGGACCTTGCCAGTGTAAGGTGGGAGATTTCTTATCTTCAGCCCTCAGCTATCATAACTGTGTTTGTTTAGATGATGTTCTATTCATTAAACTTCTTGGCATAACTCCAGTTTATGAACCCTTATAAAGGATTGAATGTGGGAGAAAACAAATACTGCTTGGTCAGTATAATCAGCATATTCAGGTAAAGAAGGATATAGAAAAAAATAAATTATTTCCATTTAAAAATAAATTTAAAATAAATATTTCTGTTCCTCTTGTTTATGGCTATTCGAATGGAGGTTTCACAGAGATTGCATACAACTGAAATTTCTAGGTCTTTACATCCCTAATTTTGAAAGCCTTCCTTAAAGCAACTTGGCTTATTTAAATTATTTCTATATTTCAAGACCCTGTTCACATTCAGTGACCTTCCTGAGGTCTCCCTATCATCCCAAATAAAATACTTGGAACAACAGAAGCGGTGAGGCTGGGTGAAACCACTAACCATGCCCAAAGTAGCCCTCAGACTTCCATATAAATAAATACAGATACATATTTAAAGAACAAATTATAAAAGCATTAAATTATCCACCTCCTCAGGGTGCCAAATTGTCAGCCTGCACAGGTTATCTACATGTATGGCTCATGCCCTTGCTGTAGACTTGTGGAGCATGCAATCTGATTTTTGGATCAAAAAATACAGTTTCCACATATCTAATACAAATATGCATACATTGTCCCTTTTAATGTTTGGCTTTTTTTTTTTTTTTTTTTTTTTGAGACCACAACTTGAGCCTTGGAAGAAATTATAATGGGGAACTTTATTTCAAGAAACTCACACAAATTAAATAGAGCAGAGTTTATGTAAAACTGGTCCCAACATGTCTCTTTCAGCCTACCGCCTTTCCTCAATCTAAGGTACACATTAGATACATTTAAAAAGGTAGAGCTACATCTTCCAGTTAATTTGAACTCTGCCTGTTTCTATCCATCTGTAAGCAAACAAAACAGTTCTGAGCCCTAAGGGGCTCCTCGCTTGCATGAGTTCCTTCTTTTATGCAGTACTGTTGGTTTGGAGGGTGGGGGCATAAGCAGTGGCTGAAACAGGTATCTGCATTCCTACCTACATCAAAGGGCTACATTTTTCTTTCATGGAACTTAGAGCTTTCAGGAGGACAGAGGATCCATGCTCAGCCATAATGTGCTATTTTGCATTTATAAATCACTAATAGCTGTTTCTCTGGGATCTCCTGCATGTCCAAAGACACTAAGACCCAAATATAGATTAGGCACTTCACCAAAGAGATTCTCTGTTCCTGCTGTCAAGTCTTTGAACACATGACAATAACTACTGTTCAGAGAGACACTAGAACACAAGGAAAGCTCCCAGGTGCCACTTAGCTCTCCTTCCTTCCTGCATCCCCTCTCTCCACTCCATCACTGAAACCTGAACCCGCCAATTAGATGAACAGCCTGATACTGCTGGATGCAGCACAAAGCCTGCATCTTACTGCAGCTGTTAGACTGACAATTCAATTCTAGCCTGGAATTGACTAAGATTCTCTCATCCAGTTCCTTGGGGCTCAGAAGACTCTCCTTGTCCCTTTTTGTATCCCAATACACAGGCATTTATCTCTAAGAACATGGAAGGCTTAGTTCTATAGAAATAGATGTGAACGTGAAAAATTGTGATCCCAGTTAATCCACAAGATAACTCAGCTGGAGTGGACTGAGGGCACTCT
Organism: Grampus griseus; assembly: GCF_964374135.1. Lineage (NCBI taxonomy): Eukaryota > Metazoa > Chordata > Mammalia > Artiodactyla > Delphinidae > Grampus > Grampus griseus. The sequence goes on from NC_139009.1 coordinate 41,271,856, forward strand.
GAGGGCAGCTCACATATCTGCTATCCCAGAATACACCTTAAACTCCCAGTCACAGAGGAGTGTGCTCAAGGAACCATCAATTTCCCTTGAGCTGCAAACCACAGAGTTCTACTTTAGCAGAAGTTTGGACAACCTACCATGTTCTTTCCTGTGTCTATCCTATTATAAAATCAGCTCTAACTTATGATAGACTCTAGAAAGTATCAAGAGCAGAATCCTGAAGCATGCATTTCAGAGTTGCTTGCCTTGCCCTTCACTAACTACAAATACATAGCATTCAGGCTACTCTGACACAAAAGCAACTGCTTTTGTGTTTATAGCTATTAAAAAAAAAACAGAAAATAAGAAAGCAAGGACTACCTCATTTTTCTTACATGGAATGTGTTCTCTGTACCTCTGCCAAACAGATGAAGACTACATGAAGCATTAATCCTCAGGAAACCAAGTCACTGACTGAAGTGGACTTAGTCCTATGCATCAAGAGGACTTAAGAAAGGAAAAATAAGTTTAAGGAGTCACACTTATTAATTATCTGCTATTTATTAGGCATTGTTATTTTTAATACATTATTTTATTTTACTTTAAAAAGCTGGACTAATTTTTCCTGTTAAATGTGTGAGGTGGATATTTTCACTCACATTTTACAGATAGGGAAAAGTGATGCAGAAGATTAAATAACTCACCCAAAGTTAAAGACCTGGTGAATAGCAGAGCTGGAATTAAAAACCTAATCTAGAATCTGCTGAAGAGGGAGGAACCAAGATGGTGGAGTAGAAGGACGTGCTCTCACTCCCTCTTGAGAGAACACCAGAATCACAACTAACTGCTGGACAATTATTGACAGGAAGACACTGGAACTCACCAAAAAAGATACCCCACATCCAAAGACAAAGGAGAAGCCACAATGAGACGGTAGGAGGGGCACAATCACAGTAAAATCAAATCCCATAACTGGTGGGTGGGTAATTCACAGACTGGCGAACACTTATACCACAGAAGTCCACCCACTGGAGTGAAGGTTCTGAGCCCCACGACAGGCTTCCCGACCTGGGGGTCCGGCAACGGGAGGACGAATTCCTAGAGAATCAGACTTTGAAGTCTAGTGGGAATTGATTGCAGGACTTCGACAGGACTGGGGGAAACAGAGACCCCACTCTTGGAGGGCACACACAAAGTAGTGTGCGCATCAGGACCCAGGGGAAGGAGCAGTGACCCCGGGGGAGACTGAACCAGACCTACCTGATAGTGTTGGAGGGTCTCCTGCAGAGGCAGGGGGTGTCTCTGTTTCAACGTGGGGACAAGGACACTGGCAGCAGAAGTTCTGGGAAGTACGCCTTGGCGTGAGCCCTCCAAGAGTCCGCCATTAGCCCCACCAAAGAGCCCAGGTAGGCTCCAGTGTTGGGTTGCCTCAGCAAAAACAACCAACAAGGAGGGAACCCAGCCCCACCAATCAACACTCAAGTGGATTAAAGTTTTACTGAGCTCTGCCCACCACAGCAACAGTCAGCTCTACCCACTACCAGAGCCTCCCATCAAGCCTCTTAGATAGCCTCAACCACCAGAGGGCAGACAGCAGAAGCAAGAAAAAACTCAATCTTGCAGCCTGTGGAACAAAAACCACATTCACAGAAAGATAGACAAGATGAAAAGGCAGAGGGCTATATACCAGAGAAAGGAACAAGATAAAACCCCAGAAAAACAACTAAATGAAGCAGAGATAGGCAACCTTCCAGAAAAATATTTCAGAATAATGATAGTGAAGATGATCCAGGACCTCGGAATAAGAATGGAGGCAAAGATCAAGAAGATGCAAGAAATGTTTAACAAAGACCTAGAAGAATTAAAGAACAAACAGAGATGAACAATACAATAACTGAAATGAAAACTACACTAGAAGGAATCAATAGCAGAATAACTGAGGCAGAAGAACAGATAAGTGACCTGGAAGACAGAATGGTGGAATTCACTGCTGCGGAACAGACAGAATGAAAAATGACACAACAGACCAGATAGATTGAATTGATATTTATAGGACATTCCATCCAAAAACAGCAGATTACACTTTCTTCTCAAGTGCACATGGAACATTCTCTGGGATAGATCATATCTTGGGTCACAAATCAAGCCTCAGTAAATTTAAGAAAGCTGAAATCATATCTAGCACGTTTTCCAACCACAATGTTATAGAGATTAGAAATCAATTACAGGGAAAGAAAGTAAAAAACACAAACACATGAAGGCTAAACAATACACTACTAAATAACCAAGAGATCACTGAAAAAATCAAAGAGGAAATCAAAAAATACCTACAGACAGATTACAACAAAAACACAGTGATCCAAAACCTATGGGATACAGAAAATCAGTTCTAAGAGGGAAGTTTATAGCAATACAAGCCTACCTCAAGAAACAAGAAAAATCTCAAATAAACAATCTAACCTTACACCTAAAGGAACTAGAGAAAGAAGAGCAAACAAAACTCAAAGTTAGCAGAAGGAAAGAAATCATAAAGATCAGAGCAGAAATAAATGAAATAGAAAGAAAGAAAACAATAGCAAAGATCAATAAAACTAAAAGCTGGTTCTTTGAGAAGGTAAACAAAACTGATAAGCCATTAGCCAGACTCATCAAGAAAAAGAGGGAGAGGACTCAAATCAATAAAATTAGAAATGAAAAAGGAGAAGTTACAACAGACACCGGAGAAATACAAAGAATCCTAAGAGACTACTACTAGCAACTCTATGCCAATAAAATGGACAACCTGGAAGAAATGGAAAAATTCTTAGAAAGGTATAACCTTCCAAGACTGAAAAAGGAAGAAGTAGAAAATATGAACAGACCAATCACAAGTAATGAAATTGAAACTGTAATTAAAATCTTCCAACAAACAAAAGTCCAGGACCAGATGGCTTCACCCCTGAATTCTATCAAACATTTAGAGAAGAGCTAACACTCATCCTTCTCAAACTCTTGCAAAAAATTGCAGAGGAAGGAACACTCTCAAACTCATTCTATGAGGCCACCATCACCCTGATACCAAAACCAAAGATATTACAAAAAAAGAAAATTACAGATGAAAATTGCTGATGAATATAGATGCAAAAGTACTCAACAAAATACTAGCAAACAGAATCCAACAACACATTAAAAGGATCACACACCACGATCAAGTGGGATTTATCCCAGGGATGCAAGGATTCCTCAGTATATGCAAATCAATCAATGTGATACTCCATATTAACAAGTTGAAGAATAAAAACCATATGATCATCTCAATAGATGCAGAAAAAGCTTTTGACAAAATTCAACACCCATTTATGATAAAAAAACTCTCCAGAAAGTGGGCATAGAGGGAACCTACCACAACATAACAAAGGTCATATATGACAAACCCACAGCAAACATCAGTCTCAATGGTGAAAAACTGAAAGCATTTCCTCTAAGATCAGGAATGAGACAAAGATGTCCACTCTCACCACTATTATTCAACATAGTTTTCGAAGTCCTAGCCACGGCAATCAGAGAAGAAAAAGAAATAAAAGGAATACAAATTGGAAAAGAAGAAGTAAAATTCTCACTGTTTGCAGATGACATGATACTATACATAGAGAATCCTAAAAATGCCACCAGAAAACTACTAGAGCTAATCAATGAATTTGGTAGTTGCAGGATACAAAATTAATGCACAGAAATCTCTTGTATTCCTATACACTAATGATGAAAAATCTGAAAGAAAAATTATGGAAACACTCCCATTTACCATTGCAACAAAAAGAATAAAATACCTAGGAATAAACCTACCTAGGGAGACAAAAGACCTGTATGCAGAAAACTATAAGACACTGATGAAAGAAATTAAAGATGATACCAACAAGTGGAGAAATATACCATGTTCTTGGATTGAAAGAATCAATATTGTGAAAATGACTATACCACCCAAAGCAATCTACAGAGTCAATGCAATCCCTATCAAATTACCAATGGCATTTTTTACGGAACTAGAACAAACCATCTTAAAAGTTGTATGGAGACACAAAAGACCGCGAATTACCAAAGCAGTCTTGAGGGAAAAAAACGGAGCTGGAGGAATCAGACTCCCTGACTTCAGACTATACTACAAAGCTACAGTAATCAAGACAATATGGTACTGGCACAAAAACAGAAACATAGATCAATGGAACAAGATAGAAAGCCCACAGATAAACCCACGCACCTATGGTCAACTAATCTATGACAAAGGAGGCAAAGATATACAATGGAGAAAAGACAGTCTCTTCAATAAGTGGTGCTGGGAAAACTGGACAGCTACAGGTAAAAGAATGAAATTAGAATACTCTCTAACAGCATACACAAAAATAAACTCAAAATGGATTCGAGACCTAAATGTAAGACCAGACACTATAAAACTCTTAGAGGAAAACATAGGAAGCACACTCTTTGACATAAATCACAGCAAGATCTTTTTTGATCCACCTCCTAGAGTAATGGAAATAAAAACAAAAATAAACAAATGGGACCTAATGAAACTTCAAAGTTTTTGCACAGCCAAGGAAACCATAAACAGGACGAAAAGACAACCCTCAGAATGGGAGAAAATATTTGCAAACGAATCAACGGACAAAGGATTAATCTCTAAAATATAAAAACAGCTCATTCAGCTCAATATTAAAGAAACAAACAACCCAAACCAAAAATGTGCAGAAGACCTAAATAGACGTTTCTCCAAAGAAGACATACAGATGGCCAAGAAGCACATGAAAAGATGCTCAGCATCACTAATTATTAGAGAAATGCAAATCAAAACTACAATGAGGTATCACCTCACACCAGTTAGAATGGGCATCATCAGAAAATGTACAAACAACAAATGCTGGAGAGGGTGTGGAGAAAAGGGAACCCTCTTGCACTGTTGGTGGGAATGTAAATTGATACAGCCACTATGGAGAACAATATGGAGGTTCCTTAAAAAACTAAAAATAGGATTACCATATGACCCAGCAATCCCACTACTGGGCATATACCCAGAGAAAACCATAATTCCAAAAGACACATGCACCCCAATGTTCGTTGCACACTGTTTACAATAGCCAGGTCATGGAAGCAACCTAAATGCCCATCGACAGACGAATGGATAAAGAAGTTGTGGTACATATATACAATGGAATATTACTCAGCCATAATAAGGAACGAAATTGAGTCATTTGTTGAGATTGGATGGACCTAGAGACTGTCATACAGAGCGAAGTAAGTCACAAAGAGAAAAATAAATATCGTATATTAACGCATGTATGTGGAACCTAGAAAAATGGTACAGATGAACCGGTTTGCAGGGAAGAAGTTGAGGCACAGATGTAGAGAACAAACGTATGGACACCAAGGGGGGATAACTGCGGTGGGGTGGGGATTGTGGTGTGCTGAATTGGGTGATTGGGACTGACATATATACACTGATGTGTATGAAATTGATGACTGATAAGAACCTGCAGTACAAGCAAACAAACAAACAAACAACTAATACTAAACTTTCTTTGGGTTATTTGTATGGAAATATGTTAACATAAATGTTTCAGACTTTACATGAAATTTCTAAAAATCTTAAAAACAAACAAACAAAACCCCTATTCTACTATTACCAGAATTTATTTAACAGAGTTAAACTATGATTGTTGCAGTTAGAGGATTCAGGAAATGCCCCTTGGTGATAAACAAACAAACAACAAACAAAAAAACAACAAAAAACAACTCTGAAAAGAAACAGATGTCTGAAACTGTATCTGCAAGGGGTCTCTAGACCCTCCACTGCTCTTTGAAGGCATGGTGATCATACTGTAAGGGATTTATCTCTGAATGAATCTAGCATTCCATAATAAGACTAGTCTTTGCTATATGTCAAAACTTATTACATCTATTGTATATCAAACCTAATTTTTAGGTTCATGTATATAATTCGAGTATATACTTGTCATTTACTGTATTGATTCTGGACTGGATGATGGTGCTATAATGATTTAAACAGACCAAATCCCCAAGCTAAAGGTGCTCACAGCAAAAGAGGGCAACAAATCTATTCATTTCGTGCATTGCCAGAATAAGCAGAGTATTAAGAGATCATACGGAAAAAAATAATAACAGAAGCAAATTGGAAGCAACCTAAACAATCAACGGGATATTGTCAGGTAACTTATGGTCTAGCCACATGATGGAATACTAGTCAGCCATTAGAATCACATTGTAGCAGAGTACCTGATGACTTTGGAATATTTTTGATATCTATTGTTAAGCTGGACAAGCAGGCTATATAACAGATACACAATATGATTTCATTTGAAAAATATATGTAGAGAACATTTCAGCAAATGTTAATAATGGTTATGTACATAAGTTAGAACAATTATGTCTTCTGCTTTTTTATGTTTTCTAAGCTTTCTAGAGTGAATCCGTTTTTCTTTTGTAATTGGAACATTTTTTCAATGTATTTTATTTCAAAATCAAATAAATAGTGCTTGCAATGCCTTAACTACAACAAAAATAATTTCAAATTTCTACAAAGTGAGGAAAAATAAAATTCCTAATAAAATTAAGATTTATTTTTACAGAGGGCCTCCTGAGCTCCAAGATGCCTCACTCTGATTAATCTTGTTGCCTTGAATTTCTAGTCAGTATTTGGGAATTATGCCAGATGTGGCATCTTGCCTCAGTCCTACTCCTCCCTCATGGTCATAAAAGGCGTCTCACACTTGGGATACTGAAATGGAGTGGCTCTCCCACTTGGCAGCCTTTGGAAATGAAAAGATCATTTTGTTGTATATTGTCATCTGGTTGGTAAAAGTGCTAGCTATTTCTTTAACCTGGTTAACATGCCTCTCCTACCAAGAAAGGCAGGACTTCTATTTTTCTCTCTGCCTTGAGGTAAATCCCAAAAGTAATAAAGGAGGAAAAAGAGCAAGAATTCCTCAAGACCTACAACTGAACAGGCCCCAGGAAAGAAACATAAGGTGGACAGTCACTAGAATGACATGTGAAATAAGACTGGAAATGCAGAAGTGCTTGACGTGACCATAGTCTGCAAGTGGAAAGCTTTAAGAACTGGTCACGGATGCCTGTATGTTGGCAGGCTTGGAGAATTGTTACCTGAAGTCCTCCGTTTACTTATAGCCAAAATGCTCAGGTCTGTTTCCCTTCAAAGTCCAGTGTTTTGATGCCTGGCTACATTACTCATGCATCTTGAGCTCTGCCACTGAGCAAGGAGGAAGAACAGTTTGAATCATTGTTGCTATTTGGGAAGTCAGAACTATTAACAACCAACTAATTTACGAAAAAAGCCAGAATCTCTCAGGAAGCCTTTCAGTACCTCTGGGCCAGTTTCTATGAATTCAAAAACTTGGAAAAGATTTCTACTTCTAAAGCTACCCAGGGAGTCTGGAGAAGGGGCGAACATCCTGCAGTGGCTGAGCCTGGATCACCAGCTCAGATCACTTACAACCTGCATTGGCTGCGGGCAGACCCTGATGCAGCCTAGGTTGCAAACACAATGTGGCCAGCATACCAACAAAAGACTCAGTACTAAACATGATGACTTCTGTAGAGTGCTGTGTATTAACCATTGTTTTTTGGTTTTGGAGGGTGTTTTCCCCCAGGGTACACTGAAAAACAGCATAATTTACACAGGTTCATATATCACCAGTTTGCTAATTCAACACTAAAGAGATGACAGGAATACAGGTTCTTGCATCTTTTTTCTGTTTTTTCTCTCTCTCTTTTTTTGTAATATCTAAACAGAGTTGCATGCCATTTCAGGTACTTACTCAAATACAAGATTCATTGTGATGATCTTTATTACCTTTGTTACACTAAAGCCCATAGTTGTGGTTAATCGTAAGATTCTCTAGGGTGACACTCTCTAAATTAAGCTACCAAGAATTGATATTTTAAGCTAAGCTAGCTCCCAGGTCTTAATAGTATCTAATCTGAGACCAAAAAAAAAATCACACTGAATGTTAGCAGCAGGGCAGATGTAAGGTGCATAGGTACTACTGAAGAAGGGAAAGAAGATGATGAAATATTCCTGGGAAACTCTTTCACATGCAATGAATGTAATGGGGAGATTTTAGACATAGTTTAACTATTTGAGCAAATGTTTCTAAACCTGTATTTTCTCTTTGAAATTCTCAAAACCAGCAAGTTAATTTAATATTAGAGTATTTTAACCTATGATTCATAATTACAATAATTGTTTTCAGTTGAAGCTCTTTATATCATGCAACTTAATTGCTTGACACATATTAATGAATGGATAAATGCATTTAGTTAAATTAGAAAAATATTAATCATGTGTTGTATGACTTCCTACAGTTAAAAAAAATTGGCTGGCTACCTGAAGATTACACCTTTAATGTAGATGTGAGATTATATTTAATATACAAAAAAGAAAAATAAATTATCTGGATAACTAAAGCAATAAGTAAACACACAATTAACACTATTTAAAAATCCAAGTAATTAAGGGGAAGAAAAAAGAAAATTTTGTGTGTATATGATGAGTTTTTATTTAACTAAGCATTCATTTATTTATTCAAAAAATATTTACTGATACAGGACATGCACTATTCTAGGCACTAGGAATACAACAGTGAACAAAAGCTTCAAAGCATCTGCACTCTCAGAGCTTTCTCCCTGACTACTAGGATAAGCGATAACTATTCACATTTAGATTTGCACATTTAGATTTAGCTCACTGTAAATACTAAGCCACTTTACGTGTGAATTACAAAGCAATGGAGAGAGAATCAAAAGGTCTAGTCTCTTATGTAATCTCTATGTGACCTTGGCCTTGACATTTAACCTCTGAAAACCCTTTTCTTTTAATCTATTAAATGTGTTGATTGCTAAGACTAGATGATCTCTAACATCTATTTAAGTTATAAAATTCCATGATTTGGTGTTTCTTGCTGAGAGAAAAATATTTTTGACTCATGTTTATAGTGTTTATAAGTGGAAAATTCTTAACAATTAAAGAAAACAAAAGTAACTCTGACTAATTACAGTCAAAAGCAAACTGAGAAAGGTATTGCAGTACTTAAAAACATGTAAGTGAAGCAGTGATGGGCAAAGTTAACGGGAAAAATCACCACAGTGATTACAGCCATTGTGAAGCGTTGTCAGAAACAGCAAGTAAATTACAGAGAAAACGATCTATAAATCCTTTTCTGAAAATCACTACTATTATCATGATGTTAACTGGGTAATTTTTCCAGCACAAGGGGCAAATGCATTTTTAAAAACATAATCAGTTGGATGGTACACATAGAAAATGCAATTCTTACAACAGCTAATCTGAGGTTATTCTATTAGATAAGATAAGCAAAAAACAAAATCACATTGCATATTAGTATGAAAGTTATATGCATAAAAGGATAGATCTTTTAGCTAGTCTTCATTTATTCAGCTTTCTTTATAGAATAGAGAACAGAGAAAGAAATCTCAGAAATCACAACTCATATAGACATGGGCAAACCTCATTAATATTAAAGATAATATCCATAAAATAAACTTTGAATTAATTATGTTTGGATTATCCAGTATTTTCATTAAAGAACAACAGAGCATGGAGTCGACTGCAAAATGGCATTTGTTTCTAATTGCTTATGATTTAAATAAACCAATGTCAGATTAAAGAGCTTTTACTCTTAATACCATGGAAGATTTGCCTTAGGGTGTCCTGGGCACAGTTTATAAATCTAGAGTTGGTGAGAATAATATTCCTCACAAATTACAGCCCATATGCAGAAGCTGTTTCTTTCACACTTCACTACTTGTATATCTAGTTACATTAACAGGTACTTGCTATTCTTTGTTTTCTTTAGCTCAAATAATACCTTAACTCCTTTTATTTGTACTGTGATTCATGTTTTCAAAAGTGTTTTCATATCCTTTTTGTTGTTTAAATCTCAAATACTTCTTTGAAGTAGATAAGGCAGGCATCAACCTCTCTAAGCCTCAGTTTCCTCCTCTGTAATATGAAAATAATAACAATAATATCTCAACGTAAGTTTTTCTGAAGATTAAGTGAGATGTTGGTAATGATGATTATATTTTACATTTATTGATCATTTACTATATGCTAAATATCATTCTAATTGTGCTGCATCAGTTAACTTACTTAATCAACATAGTAACCCTATAAAATAAGTCCTATTATTATCCCTATTTTATAATCTAAGAAATCTGAGTCACAGAAAGCAAAAATAATTTGCCCAAGTTTACACAGAAAACCACAGTTCCACTAGGTAACGATGTAAGCTACCTAGAATTATATATGGCATCATGTTGCTTCCTTTGGTCAATAAACAAATTTTCACATTGACTCATGGTTTCATCAAGACTCCAATGCAGTCATTTCAAATCCTTAATTGAAAGAGGAATGACATAAATTATACAATATAAATTCTATCAATTCTGAGTAACTCACTTTGATCCTATACTTAAAAATAAACAAGTAGGACCTAATCTTAATGCATCATATCATATATAATAGTCATGAATATCATTTAACCAATTTAAAAGAAGTCAGAGTACGGCTAGAAAGAGGACTAAATGAGTAAGAAGTATTCTAAGCAGTTTTAAATGGTTTTTGGAGCTCACGGAATTGGAAGAGGTTAGAAAAAGAGTTAACATTTAGAAGCTCTGTATTTCTTACAGACACACACACGCACACACCATCTACAAAGCAGGAATTATAAAAAGATATATTTTAAAAGATACATTTTATCAAAACCCATTATGCTTAAAGAAAAATCATTCTTTATTGAATTATATTAAAAATATTTTTTTCTAAAACAAAACTGCCACTCCTAAAGTCACATGATAAAGAATTCGTATTTTTATTCTAAGCAAGGTTCTGATCACAACATATATGCTCTTTTGCCTGAGACATAATGGTATTCAATAAATGTTTCATTTATAAAATTTGGAACCCAACTCTCTTTATTCTACCAATAGTAATATGTATCATCACACACACACACACACACACAAACACACACACACACACACAACCTTCTTCCCTATAGCTAAAAATAAATTTTACTTGTTTTTCTTCTACCAAGTGCCCTCTATCAAAAACTGATCATGATAATCCCCAATAGTTCACTCTTTATTTAAAGAAAATAAATCTTAAAAATATTAACACCTTGACAGTGATTTTCAAATACAAGAGTAAATATATTGATCAGCATAATGAGAAAATGAAAGCATTTATAAAGTGCCATGAGGACTTATCTACTCAGAAGATTTATATTTTAATTAAATCTACTACCAAGTCAATATAGGAAAAGAAGATATTGGCTCCAGTGTCAGAGTTAATAAAGTTAGCACTCCATGAATCAGGAGAGAGAAGAAAGGGGCTTTGAACAGAAAAAGATGGGCTGGAGTGAGGGGGGAAGAATACTGAGGTGAGCTGGAATCCCTGTCCTATTGACAAACCTCTGAGTTACTGTCAAAGTTATTGCATATCCATAGAGTATGTTTTTCCAAATTAGGAAAAGGTTACCCTTTATCAAGACTTATTATTTCCATCTGTTAGAAAATTTTTATCTATTCTTATTGTGTTAGAACCAGATTCTGTACTATCATCTTCCTTAAAATTGTTGTAATAAGCATACAAATCAACAATATCCATGACACAAACGGTATCGTGTTAGACATGATGGCATAGTGCACCGTACAACCACATACAGCAGTCCTGGTTCCCGTGTTCAGAACAGAGACTTCTGTACATGCCCCACAATGTCCTTTCACTACTAAGAAAGAGCCTGAAAATTCTGTCTACAAATGACTTTTCAGAAAACCAAGTCCTAGTGTTGGACTTGGACTACAGGGAATTCCCTGGTAGTCCAGTGGTTAGGACTCTGCGCTTTCACTGCAGAGGAACTGGGAAGAACTGGGTTTTATTCCTTTTCGAGGAACTAAGATCCCACAAGCCACAAGGCCAAAATAAATAGATAAATAAATAAATAAATAAAAGGTTAAGACAATGGCTGCCTACTAAATATAGAGCCCATAAAGTAAAACGTCAGCTGGGCACTTGCAACATTGTTCTAGAGAGCAATACCGGTTACCTACTGCATTTCTGTGTTCAATAATACAACTTCCACCTACCAACTAAAGGAATGGTGTTTTATTAAAATAAGGGCTAGTATGTTTTAGAAAAGTATCCTCAAAACTATAGAGCTAGCATATTTACTAAATTCTGCTTTGTTCTGACCCAAAGAGGTCTGAATGCATGGTTTATAACATTTTATTGAAAACACTGAGGACAGCATATGCTAGAGGTGATTTTCATCCATCATTTTTAGAAGAGTCTTACATACTATTGTGAAACCTACATTTTAAATTATTTTTAAATCTATAGAATAACATTCTTTTACTGCTAATCTTATAACACATTTCACAACAGGATAGAGCATTATGCTCTCTCTAATCTATAATAACTTCTTACTTATTTTCCCCTCAAATAGTTTTTAAAAATGCATTCTTGGGCTTCCCTGGTGGCGCAGTGGTTGAGAGTCCGCCTGCCGATGCAGGGGACACAGGTTCATGCCCCGGTCTGGGAAGATCCCACATGCCGCGGAGCGGCTAGGCCCGTGAGCCATGGCCGCTGAGCCTGCGCGTCCGGAGCCTGTGCTCCGCAACGGGAGAGGCCACAACAGTGAGAGAGGCCCGCGTACCGCAAAAAAAAAAAAAAAAAAAAAAAAAATTAAAAAATGCATTCTTATGTTGTACTAATATAAAAAAAAAATTCTTAGTGTCAATAATTATGTCTTTATTGGTATGGTGTCTCTCCTTTGATTATAAATTATCTGAAAACTGGAAGATCTCTATAACTGAAATCTTAGTCCAGAAATTAAGCTAGATAGCTAATGTTTATTTGGGGGTTTTATTGTGCTACTCACTGCACTACACACTTTACAGAGTTTTTCTCATTTGATCCACACAACGTTGTAATTTTGGTAAAATAGTTATTCATAGAATATAAAATAAAACACAGAAATTAAGATGTACAATTTTTTAAAAGATAAGGAAAGCATCACAATCTATAAAGACAGAATTTATACCCAGGAACCCTAACTCCAGACCTGCAGCCTTAACTGCAAGGCTAGATTATACTAGTCTACTTCTGCAAGGAAGCTTTTGGTCTTCTGAGGGAAAGTGATATGGCAATTCCAAATGATATGGAAAATAATGAATGAATGCTTCCCAGTTGTCCTCTATGATTTGCTCCACTTGTCTTCAGGCCTCTTTTTTAAAATCTATCAGCACTTCTCACCCTCTCATCAGCCTAAAGAGCAGCATCCCCAAAGGAATGTGGAAAGTTGTTATCTCGCATCACCCAAATTCACTCTTGCTTCACATTCTCCCTGACAACTCTATTCATCAGCCTGTCTGTCTGCTTCAGACTCACAATTCTCTTAAGACTTGGTTTTGAAAGCAAGGCTCAACATTTCTGTTCTTTTCTGAGCCTGTCGATCCATCCCTCACATTCACACAATGCCTCCTTGTGCATGACAGAGATGCCCAAGTTCATTATCCACGGGCTGCTGCTGAGTGAGATTTCATCCTTTCTTTACTGTCTTCACTAAAGCAGTTCTTCTCTCTTCCTTTGTCATTTTCCAACCACTCTCTGAGACAGATGAAGCATCCAGCATGTTCTATTTCCATAACATTTACATAGTATTAATAGAAACACAGGCCAGTATTCAAAGATGACACTGAAGAAGTTTGTTCACATTTTATAACATAACTCTCCAAGAAGATGATCTTGCCAGTGTTCTGCTGAAACAAGTTCCTTTTTCTCAACTGAGAGATGTGGCTTTCATGTATCACTTTGGGAAGATTCTTATGAACTATGTTTTCTTTAATTAACTATTGTCAGTTTGACTGGAATGGTGACATGACATCAATATTGTCAGTTTCAACCAAGAGTCATTAGAGTCACAATAAAATATCATGCCTCTAGAGACTATTTATTATAGTATAAAAAGGAATCAAACACAACTTCAACAAGATTTCTCAGACCGTGTCTTTGTCTGAAAGAAGCTTCTTTTCCATACCTAGTCAGTCAGGAGATCAAAGCTCTTTCCCACCTTCTCTCATTATCTGCCTGTTGACCAGTATGAACTTCAAAACAGAACAAAAGGAGACTCCTTGCATCTCTCAGATGGTATGTAATTTACTGTGGTGTATTGTGTCGGTCTATGATTATTTGTTTTGCTTCTACTTTGACTTCAAAATTTTCCCTTATCGGGGCTTCCCTGGTGGCACAGTGGTTGAGAGTCCGCCTGCCGATGCAGGGGACGCGGGTTCGTGCCGCGGTCCGGGAAGATCCCACATGCTGCGGAGCACAGCTAATAAGAAAAAAGAAACTAATATATAAGGACGTATATAGAAAGCCTTCTTTCTACATATCAGTCCTTGCAACTGCCACCAAACCAATCTGTTTCAGTGTCATTTTCCTATATTTACTGGAGTCATTTTTATATTTGTTTTGCTCTTTTGAACATTTCCACTGGCATTCAAGAGTGATTAAAAATATACAATTCTTATAAATATTACAAAAAGGCACTTTCATGAGTTTTTTAGAAAAATATTTTGGGTTCAGTGAAAGAAGGAACCTGTTATACTTTTAACACAAGCACCCAATTAGTTCTTCTGGTCTGCATCATATGTTCTCCTCGGAGCATCTGTTAACAGAGTCCTGCTCTACTATTGATCAAGAAGCCAATAATAGGGGGGTTCCCTGGTGGCACAGTGGTTGAGAGTCCGCCTGCCGATGCAGGGGACACAGGTTCATGCCCCGGTCCAGGAAGATCCCACATGCCGCGGAGCGGCTGGGCCCGTGAGCCATGGCCGCTGAGCCTGCGCGTCCGGGGCCTGTGCTCTGCAACGCGAGAGGTCACAACAGTGAGAGGCCCGCGTACCAGAAAAAAAAAAAAAAAAATTCCTTATCTCTCTTACTGTGTTTGCATTCTCTCTGAGACTTTTCACTTCCTTCTTGACTATAACTCAGACAAATTATTCATTACAACCTCCTTCAGTCTCTGATTTTGATTTCTGGCCTTGTTCCTCAATCTTTGCAATAGCCCCAACAGTAGTTAACTTATACTTTTAAGAAACAGCCATGAAATTAAACTTTGGTAATTACTTTCACATAATCCATATTTTTCCTCCCATATAAAAACAAACATACATCAACTCAAATAAAGACGATAGGAAAATGAAATAAAACAGTGCAATGAATTAAGAATTGGGGTGACTTTTAAAAATACTTAGAATTATTGAATTTGCTACAAAAATTAAACAGGAAGCTCCCAAGTTAAAAACAAGTTATATTCTGATTATGCTTTTATAGGTTAGGTGCTTGGATTTTCGAAAGCACTTACATAAACGACTAAATTTGGGGAAATAGTCTTGGTAAATACAGATTTTGAAATCAGAGTTCGAGCAGATGTGGTCAGGGAGATGAAGGAATAGAGTGAGGAAGGGAAAGGTTGAGCTACCTAACTGAGACCTTGGTGAGACCAAAAGTGCCAATCACCTAGAGTGGTGGTTGGCCGTTCACAAAGTGTGCCTGAGGGTTAACAGGGATAACTTGTATCAGCATCACCCTAGGTGTGCTAAAAGTGCACATTCCCAGAACCCACCTCTGATCTCTTGTATCAGAATCTCTGGGAGTGGAACCCAAGGATTCTCCATTACAGAGAAGCTCCCTAGGTGACTGCACAACTAAATTAGAGAACATTTCCACAGTTATAAATATATAGAACATCAATATACAGCATTATAAAAACTAAAGTAAATGATGCAACCAAGGCCTTTACCATTTTATATTAAAATTCTTCTATCCAGTTGTTTGATTTGACTCAAGGTGCCTTGTTTTATTTTGGCTGCTGGCCTGATGGGCCAAGCTCTTTATTTTATGTCTGGTCTGGTCTGTGTGCTGTTACTGTCAGAGAAAAGGCTAATTTGAATCTTATTGGAAATGTCTGCCTCTATCTGGGTCATAAAAGTTAAGTGTGACCTTTAAGTACTTCATATTTTCTTAAAAATATGTCAGTATCATGCACATATGTATGTGACCTTTCAGGCTGGCTATACAATCACATGTACTTTCTCTACCTATAATGAAGTAGAAAAGTGAATATTTGAAAATACAATTGATTTTTTGTATTCTTAAATGAATATACATATAGTCATGAAAAAATGGAATGTTTTTCTTCCTGGAATGAAAAGAATCATGAAAAGAAAAGAGTCAACTGCAGGAAAGGAAAGAAAATAAATTTCTGGGAATGTACTGTTCCTAACTCAATGTTTTCAGCCAGTAATTGAGCATCATAGTTACTATTAGAATAGAAACACTTCAGACAAGGCCTGAAGTCAGTGATCAGCTACTAAAAAGAGCAGTAGTAATGAACATCGCCAGGATCACAGAAATAAGGGAGCAAAGCAACACAATCTGTACTTTTACTGAGTGAGGCCTAGAATATTTAGATTATGTTTTCTTTTTCAAATTTTACACCTGTTTAGAATTACAGATAAATATGTACTTACAAGATTACTGTACATATGTTTTATTGAGGGAGAGCTCTTTAGTCAAACCTCTTAGATTTAGGGCAATATAGAGTCAAACTAATTTGATTTTGATTTTCTTTTAAACCTGCCTCTCAAGAAAGTATAGAAAAGACTCAAGTAAAGATTACCTACGTAGGTGCAATACACACTTTTGTTCCTTGTTACTGTCTACCACTTCCATGTGCTATAATCCTTTCATGCCTATTTTTCATCTCTACAGAGCTCATCTCTTGACCCATCATATTCCAAATTAAACTAAAAAAATAGAAGCACAAAGCTGAGCATAAAAACAGGAAGTCTGATCTCAGTAGATTTTCTTCTAGTACACAGGATCCTATTTTCTGATTCACAATCAAAGATTTATGTACGATGACATCAAGGAGCTCAGATTCCAGTGGGGCCACTACCCTCAAACAAGACACTAATTTGTTATTCATAACTAAAAATATAGCAAGCTACCTCAGGAATAGAATTATTAATATAACTGTCCTGTCATTCACTGAGTGAAATACTGAATGAGGGGAAAGCCTTTGTTAATTATGCTTTAAATAAACATTTAACATTCCAGTGCTTTAGATGATGCAATAGGGAAACATCTGTGTAGAATGAAACCTGTTTTTACTGTTGATTGAATCAAAACTTTGTAATGTTGCCAGGCAATGGACTAGTACACTTATAGAAAAATCAAATTTAATTGGACAAATTAATTGATGAAAAACAAAACAAAGTAAGTAAAAATTGGGAAATAACTTATTTTTATTGCCCAAATCACAGACTGACCCAAAATTTTGCTTAAATTATTTAATTTATGTTTATTTTATATTATAACAAATGAAAGAAGACAAAACCCCAAAACTTTGCCTAACGATTGCTTCATTTGAGATGAGAAATGAACATTAAGTGATTAACGGCCAATCCAATAGTGATAAATAAATATTAGTTATCTCTGCAGACTATTCTGTTTCCCTGTAAGGTTTTATTTCTTTAGATAATATAATTGCCCTTAATAAGTGCAAAAGTAAATATAGTCATGATTTATTATTTTTATCAGACTACCAGAATCAACTGTTGGATAAAGATACCAATGTGAATTCAGAATTTGCTAATCTTTAGAGAAGATTAATATTGATAATACAGTTGTGATAATAATCAAACATTAAAAATAGGTTAGATTAAAGGAAATCAATTTTCAGCAGGTTTAGTCAATGGTTTACAAAATATTTCTAAGAATGGAAATTGGATTGAACTAGCAAAGGTGCTGTTTTTATTCTTATTTTAAGATAATGGTATAACATATTTTTAAAATGCTTTAACTACCTAAGAACTCTGTTTTTTTCATGTTTGCATGTATGTGTGTGTGTGGGGGGGTGTACTTCTGAGATGTTTATGTATCGTAGCTTTTCATGTGTTTTAACTACTAAAACTTATTCATAAATTACCTGAAGTCAGGGGTTGTAAGTTAGGAGCAATTTTGCCCTCCTACCAGAGGACATTTGGCAATGTCTAGAGACATTTTTGGTTGTCACAAGTAAGGGGAGGGGCGCTACTGGTATATAGTGAATAGAGGCAAGGGATGCGGCTAAACATCCTACACTACATGGAACAAGCCCCCAGGACAAAGTGTCAACTGGATCAAAATGTCAGTCACGCCAAGCTTCAAAACCCTCCCCTAAATCTTTCGCTTTGACCCTAATCTCCAGCAAATTCTTAGTTCAAAAAGAAGCACTTTTCTGTGGAGCATAGAATGTTGCATCCTGGTAGTGCCTCTCTTCCTCAGTACCACTGGATGGGTAATGCATTTACACTGGTAAATGTGAATTCAGAATAAAACAAGGGCAAGTCATCATTTCAAGATAAAATGACTAAGATGAAACTTCAACAGCCCTAAGTGTTTTATTGTTTTTTTTCCCTCTGACAATAAACATCATATTTATGCTTACTTTCTGTTTTGCTAGGTGTGAAGACAGAATTCTAATGAACCATCAAATATCATAAAAAAGGAGTGAGAACAAGCACCTGGCTCAAAGGTCCACTGCCTGCTCACACAAGGCCCTCAATTCACTCTGGCAGGCTCTGTATAACAAATGAGCTGTAGAGAAATGCTTTTTGCTGGCAGTATACCTATAACGTAAAATATTTTTCACCAGGAAGAAAAAAAAAACTACACACACACACACACACCCAAAACAACAAAACTCCTTTCTATTCGGTGGCTAAAAAGGCAGAACAGACACATTTCAAAGGATGCAAGTATATATTTCACTACTAAATTATTTCAAGCAAATAAATCTAGAGAACAGAAAGTGAAATAAACAGGACTTCAACATATTCAAATGTCAACGAATGATAACTAGTTGAAAGACCAGCCTTTTAATATGCATCTAGACCAGTTATTTGGTTACAAGATATCTAGGTACACACTTTCCTTTAAAAAATGCACTTCAAAGTGAAGGATGTGTTGGAAGATATTCTACTTTTTTTGTGTGTGTGTGGTACGCGGGCCTCTCACTGTTGGGGCCTCTCCCGTTGCGGAGCACAGGCTCCGGACATGCAGGCTCAGCAGCCATGGCTCACGGGCCTAGCTGCTCCGTGGCATGTGGGATCTTCCCGGACTGGGGCATGAACCCGCATCCCCTGCATCGGCAGGCAGATTCTCAACCACTGTGCCACCAGGGAAGTCCGATATTCTACTTTTTAAACTATTTCCATTTGGCCTTTGGAGTGATGTTAGCCTATTCTTATTAAACTTAAAAGCTTAAAGAAAAAGGTAGAATTTAAATTCTTAAGAATTTATAGTCTTTGCTTTTCTTTTATTACCAATCTTAAATAAAAATTCACTAGGAGAAAGATGCCAAGACATATATACCTTTCTGGTACATTTGTAAAATATTTAGAGAAAATTTCACCAAATGAGTATTTACAGATTTTATATTTTAATTTATTTATATTCAATTATGTTTCAAAAAATTATCTTTACAATTCACTTTATGGCTAACAAATATGGACAGAAAATAGCAACAGAAAAAAATAAATTTGAAAGTTTATTAAATTAACCAAGAATATAGAAAAAAGGGAAAATAAGAATAATGAGATGGAAACATGAGTGAAGTACACACAACATACAGTCCTAGAGACTTTAGAAATGACCCACATATTTGACTCTTTTTTATTTAATAATATTTTTTAAAGTAGCTGAAGAATGCGCACATGCAAAAGAGCGACAGAGAGAGACTAAGTCACTATTTTTTGGATTCAGAAAGGGCATTAGATTCAATTACGCTAACATTCTATGCATAGTCTCTCTCGTTGTACCCCTAACTCTTCTACAAGCCACTAGAAATTTTGGGAATGTTTGCTAAATTTCAATAAATGACTATAAAATACGAGCTTAGTATATTCCATAATCGGCTAAGATATCACAATCTCTAATTTTAGTAACACTCTAGTCTTTGTCTTTTCATTGCCCTACCTGAAAAATAACCCGGTCTTGTTAATAACCCAATAATTCCCTTTACCTGTTCTATGCCACGTCCCTCAGTTAGTGCCTACACCCAGATGACTAACATATATATTACCCCAGTATAGATCTCCTTTATCAGGTCCAGATCCATGCATTCAACTGCCTATTTGTCACTTACCTTATATGACCACAAGGTACCTCAGCTCTTATTCTTGATATCTCCCTCTACTTCATTCTATGTATCTGAATATACTGACAGCTTTCTATCTTCACCACCTCCGTCCAAGTCCAAGACATTGTAATAGGAACTACTGCAACATCTTCCTAACAGGCTGTCAAATAGCCAATCCAAACATCCTCTAATCTGTGAAAACAAATTTGATCATATTAGCTCTTCATAAAACCTTAAATAGTGTTTCTTTACTATTTTAGAATAAAAACAAAACACTTTAAATGACCTAGAGGACTTGGCTTGTTCTGGAAACAAAATTCAGTCTCATTTCAAACCTCTCTCCCCGCTCCCTGTACTAATCCAGCTACAATGGTCTTTCACTTGCATTCTCCCTCCTCTGTCCTACTACAGGATATTTGAACATGCTATTTTTCTCTACATGGAACATCTTTTGTTCTCTCTTAAACTGGCTCACATCCAATCACCCTTACAATTCAGTCACAATGCGACTTCTTGGAAAATTTTTCTAAGAGCCTTTGACTAGGCCAAATCTGACCAGGAGAGACTCCTAGAACTCCGTGTTTCTCTCCTTCCTAACTGCCTGAAGTGGTTGCAATTTTAGATTTGTTTGTGGAATTACCTAGTGAGTGTCTTTCTCCCTACAAGAATATCAAAGAGGTCAGGAACTATATTTCTGGCTTTGCTCATTACTAGACGCTCACGTCTTACCATGGTGCTTGGCACCTACTGCATGCCCAGGAAATATTTATTAAAAAACTAATTGGAGGGCTTCCCTGGTGGTGCAGTGGTTGAGAGTCCGCCTGCCAATGCAGGGGACACAGATTTGTGCCCCAGTCTGGGAAGTTCCCACATGCCGTGGAGCAGCTGGGCCTGTGAGCCATGGCTGCTGAGCCTGCACGTCCGGAGCCTGTGCTCTGCAACGGGAGAGGCCACAACAATGAGAGGCCCGCCTACAGCAAAAAAAAAAAGATTCCATATGTATGTGTTAGTATATGGTATTTGTTTTTCTCTTTCTGACTTATTTCACTCTGTATGACAGTCTTTAGGTCCACCCACCTCACTACAAAAAACTCAATTTCGTTTCTTTTTATGGCTGAGTAATACCCCATTGTATTTACGTGCCACATCTTCTATATCCATTCATCTATCGATGGACACTTAGGTTGCTTGCCATGTCCTGGCTATTGTAAACAGAGCTACAATGAACATTGTGGTGCATGACTCTTTTTGAATTATGGTTTTCTCAGGGTATATGCCCAGTAGTGGGATTGCTGAGTCGTATGGTAGTTCTATTTTTAGTTTTTTAAGGAACCTCCATAGTGTTCTCCATAGTAGCTGTATCAATTTACATTCCCACCAACAATGCAAGAGGGTTCCCTTATCTCCACACCCTCTCCAGCATTTATTGTTTCTAGATTTTTTGATGATGGCCATTCTGACTGGTGTGAGGTGATACCTCATTGTAGCTTTGATTTGCATTTCTCTAATGATTAGTGATGCTGAGCATCCTTTCATGTGTTTGTTGACAATCTGTGTATCTTCTTTGGAGAAATGTCTATTTAGGTCTTCTGCCCATTTTTGGATTGGGTTGTTTCTTTTTTTTGATATTGAGCTGCATGAGCTGCCTGTATATTTTGGAGATTAGTCTTTTCTCAGTTGCTTCATTTGCAAATATTTTCTCTCATTCTGAGGGTTGTCTTTTCATCTTGCTTATGGTTTCCTTTGCTGTGCAAAAGCTTTTAAGTTTCATTAGGTCCCATTTGTTTATTTTTGGTTTTATTTCCATTTCTCTATGAGGTGGGTCAAAAAGGATCTTGCTGTGATTCATGTCATAGAGTGTTCTGCCTATGTTTTCCTCTAAGAGCTTTATAGTATCTGGCCTTACATTTAGGTCTCTAATCCATTTTGAGTTTATTTTTGTGTGTGGTGTTAGGGAATGTCCTAATTTCATTTGTTTACATGTAGCTGTCCAATTTTCCCAGCACCACTTATTGAAGAGGCTGTCTTTTCTCCATTGTATATTCTTGCTTCCTTTATCAAAGATAAGGTGACCATATGTGTGTGGATTTATCTCTAGGCTTTCTATCCTGTTCCATTGATCTATCTTTCTGTTTTTGTGCCAGCACCATACTGTCTTGATTACTGTAGCTTTGTAGTATAGTCTGAAGTCAGGAAGGCTGATTCTTCCAGCTCCGTTTTTCTTTCTCAAGATTGCTTTGGCTATTTGGGGTCTTTTGTGTCTCCACACAAATTTTAAGATTTTTGTTCTAGTTCTGTAAAAAAATGCCATTGGTAATTTGATAGGGATTCCATTGAATCTGTAGATTGCTTTGGGTAGTATAGTCATTTTCACAATATTGATTCTTCCAATCCAAGAACATGGTATATCTCTCCATCTGTTTGAATCATCTTTAATTTCTTTCATCAGTGTCTTATAGTTTTCTGCATACAGATCTTTTGTCTCCTTAAGTAGGTTTATTCCTAGGTATTTTATTCTTTTTGTTGCAATGGTAAATGGGAGTGTTTTCTTAATTTCTCTTTCAGATTTTTCATCATTAGTGTATAGGAATGCAAGAGATTTCTGTGCATTAATTTTGTAACCTTCTACTTTACCAAATTCATTGATTAGCTCTAGTAGTTTTCTGGTAGCATCTTTAGGATCTGCTATGTATAGTATCATATCATCTGCAAACAGTGACAGTTTAACTTCTTCTTTTCCGATTTGGATTCCTTTTCTTTCTTTTTCTTCTCTAATTGCTGTGGTTAAAACTTCCAAAACTATGTTGAATAACAGTGGTGAGAGTGGGCACCCTTGTCTTGTCCCTGATCTTAGTGGAAATGGTTTCAGTTTTTCACCATTGAGATCAACGTTGGCTGTGGGTTTGTCATATATGGCCTTTATTATGTTGAGGTAAGTTCCCTCTATGCCTACTTTCTGGAGGGTTTTAATCATAAATCGGTGTTGAATTTTTTCGAAAGCTTTTTCTGCATCTATTGAGATGACTGTATGTTTTTTCTCCTTCAATTTGTTAACATGGTTTATCAGATTGATTGAATTGCATATACTGAAGAATCCTTGCATTCCTAGGATAAACCCCACTTGCTCATGGTGTATGATCCTTTTAATGTGCTGCTGGATTCTGTTTGCTGGTATTCTGTCGAGGATTTTTGCATCTATTGCAAAAAGAAATACTGGCCTGCAGTTTTCTTTTTTTTGTGACACCTTTGTATGGTTTTGGTATCAGGGTGATGGTGGCCTTGTAGAATGAGTTTGGGAGTGTTCCTCCCTCTGCTATGTTTTGGAAGAGTTTGAGAAGGATAGGTGTTAGCTCTTCTTTAAATGTTTGATAGAATTTGCCTGTGAGGCCATCTGGTCCTGGGCTTTAATTTGTTGGAAAATTTTTAATCACAGTTTCAATTTCAGTGCTTGTGACTGGTCTGTTTATATTTTCTATTTCTTCCTGGTTCAGTCTCAGAAGGTTGTGCTTTCTTAAGAATTTGTCCATTTCTTTCAGGTCGTCCATTTTATTGGCATATAGTTGCCTGTAGTAATCTCCCATGATCCTTTGTATTTCTACAGTGTCAATTGTTACTTCTCCTTTTTCACTTCTAATTCTGTTGATTTGAGTCTTCTCCCTTTTTTCTTGATGAGTCTGGCTAATGGTTTATTTGTTTTGTTTACCTTCTCAAAGAACGAGCTTTTAGTTTTATTGATCTTTGCTGTTATTTCCTTCATTTCTTTTTCATTTATTTCTGATCTGATCTTTATGACTTCTTTCCTTCTGCTAACTTTGGGGGTTTTTTGTCTTTCTTTCTGTAATTGCTTTAGGTGTAAGGTTAGGTTGTTTATTTGAGTTGTTTCTTGTTTCTTGAGGTAGGATTAGATTGCTATAAACTTCCCCCTTAGAACTGCTTTTGCTGCATCCCATAGGTTTTGGGTTATCGTGTTTTCATTGCCATTTGTTTCTAGGTATATTTTGATTTCCTCTTTGATTTCTTCAGTGATCTCTTGGTTATTTAGTAGTGTACTGTTTAGTCTTCATGTGTTTGTACTTTTTACAGTTTTTTTCCTGTAATTGATATCTTTCATAGCGTTGTGGCTGGAAAAGGTACTTAATATGATTTCAATTTTCTTAAATTTAGCAAGGCTTGATTTGTGACCCAAGATATGCTCTATCCTGGAGAATGTTCCATGAGCCCTTGAGAAGAAAGTGTATCCTGTTGTTTTTGGATGGAATGTCCTATAAATATCAATTTAGTCCATCTTGTTTACTGTACCATTTAAAGCTTCTGTTTCCTTATTTATTTTCGTTTTGGATGATCTGTTCATTGGTGAAAGTGGGATGTCAAAGTCCCCTACTCTGATTGTGTTACTGTCGATTTCCCCTTTTATGGCTGTTAGCGTTTGCCTTATGTATTGAGGTGCTCCTATGTTGGGTGCATAAATTTTTACAATTGTTACATCTTCTTCTTGGATTGATCATTATGTAGTGTCCTTCTTTTAGACATGTTATTTATTTATTTATTAATTTTTTTTTTTTTTGCGGTACGCGGGTCTTTCACTGTTGTGGCCTCTCCCGTTGCGGAGCACAGGCTCCAGACACGCAGGCTCAGCAGCCACGGCTCACGGGCCTATCACTCCGCGGCATGTCAGATCTTCCCAGACTGGGGCACGAACCCATGTCCCCTGCATCGGTAGGCGGACTCTCAACTACTGCGCCACCAGGGAAGCCCTAGACACGTTATTTTATTTCATTATCTCAATTGCTCTATGAGACCGATGGTATTGTTCCCATTTTAAATATGAGAAAGTTTTAAAAGGTTAAGTAACTTGCCTAGGGTCTTATAAAATGTAAATGGTAGAGCTGGGATTTGAACCCAGGCTGCATTCATTCTAAAGTCCATGACTTTAAATGGTCTGCTTATGTAAACTTAGTAACATTTAATTCAGATTACTGTTTATTTTCATAAAGAGTCATGAATCCCTTTTTTTAATGTTAATAATTCTCACCCATTTTATAATTTTGGAGGATCACCCTCTATGGAATAGCCTTGTTCTATGTTCCATGTCAATATACAAGGGTAATACTTTCTTATTTGGGGTTTTTTTTTTTTTTTTTGGTCACACTATTGACTATAAGATGTAGTTATTCAATGAAAGTCAGTTCTAAAATGGTCAAAAGATTTCGTTATAAAAAAAGCCTATTGACAATAGCCCAAAGACGTTATAACAAGGATCCCATGTGGAAGGTAGTCTTTCTCTTAAAGATCTTAAAAAACAAAAAAATCAAGAGTATAAGAATTTTATAAGGAAACCCTAAGGAATATCAAAATATCAGAGTCACAAGGGTTATTAAGGAAGGTTTATGGGAGGCAAATTTTCTCCAAGCATGCAAATTCTAAAAGGAAGGGGCAAGGGTGAACCCTACCTGAAGACAGACATTATAACTAGCTTGGAAACCGTGGGTGCTGGAAAACATTTATTACAGAATTACTTTTTACACTAAATACTCTTTCTGAGGACTACTTCTGGCTTAAAATGGCACAGATGAAAAAAACACAAAATAGAGCTGCATTTGGCTTGCAGAATATCAACCAGAGAGTAAGCGCAACCTTTCCAAGAAGAGTGTTTTAGATCATGTCCACTTTAAAATGGTGAATAAATCTTGCTTAATTCAGTGAAATTGCTGGCTTTAGGAAGAACCTATTTGGGACCAAATTTTAAAAAATTCAATATTGGTTATGCACTGGGCAAATTTTCATATTAATGGTATCACATCTCTACACTGACTCCGACCCATTTGCCACTGACCTCCATAGGTTGATGGAATTAGGAGTTTTGTGTGTATTCCAAATTTAAAAAAGCAATTCTCTGGTTCAAATGTCAGCTCTCTGCCTGCCTTTAAACAATATGTAGCCATTTAACATCTAATCTATTTAGAATTAAAAGAATATCACACAGAATGCTCTACTTTCCATGTACAATAAAGGTATAGAAACTTCAGATTTCTAAGCAATAACAGAAAAATATGGCAATACTCTCAGCCATTAGAGTAAACAGAGAAGGCAGAAGTTCTTCTGTAGAAACTGGCAGATATTGGCAACTCTTCTGAAATCTCACAGAATTGTTTTCTATTATTGTCAATCTGATAAAAGCTTTAAATTTGGGGAGGGAAAAAGGAAATGTCTCAATAATCAAGCATTAAACATAACTCACTAAAGGAAGGCCCTAAAGCTCTCAGATATATTAAAAAATAAGGAGCATGTTTATACCTGGAAAGAGTAACAAAATCTAATTAAAACTTGGAACAAAAGCCTCAGTCATTATGCGGGGAGACAAGCAGGGCCCCCAAGATTAAAGTGTGGCATTCTGACTGCTTATCAGGCAACTAGATGTACAGTGAGAAAAGGGCGTGGGGAGGGGGTGGTTAGAACTGCCTCAGATAACCAGGTCTGTCTTGGTCACCAAGCTTCAGTGTCTTTATCTTTAGAAGACTTGGTTTGAATCAGTGCTAATACTTGATTTAGATTTAAAATACTAGATTAAATTTTAGATTTAAAATTCCTAACTGTCTGTAGAATACTGTCTGCAAAGGAAGCTAGACCTGGACTCTGAATTTCTGAGTTCTAATTCATGACAAGCATTCATATTTCCTGTAACATTGCATGTTGTAAATCTGTGGATGGCAAAAGTTCTTACAAATGCTTGCTATTAAAGATTTTCTGGTAGCACAGTAGAAAGAGACCAAGGACATTAGATTCACGGAAGATATTTTACCAAGGAGATTTTCTTGTATAATTAAAAAGTACAAGTTAGTATTGTTCTCAAGATACCCTTGTTGGGGCTGAAAACACAGTGTATTAGCCACAAAGTGCAACAAAGCTTTATTGTCTCCAAATGCTTTCTCTGTACCCCACTTGCTTAAAAATCTTCAGTTGAACCATATGAAATTTCTGATATTTATCTCTTTTGACCTAAACAAACCAGTAATTCTATATGGTGTAACCTGTACTAATTTGTACTACATATATATATATGTAGTACACATATATATATATGTGTGTGTGTGTGTGTGTATGTGTGTGTGTGTGTACATAACACTAATTAAAATGGTAGATAAATTCAATAATCAATATGGTTACCTATATTATTCAGAAACCTTACTAAATGAAGTAAACTTTTATGCTACTCTAGCTCATTGGTCTTTCCCTATTCCATAAGAAAAGTTTTAATCAATGTTTATTTATATGATCATTTTCGTAAATACACACAGCAGAAGGGAATTTTAACATCTTCATTATTTAACAGTGAAATATCAAAAGTTAAGTGAGTTTCTTGTTTAATGGGCTATGATTTGAAAAGGGGGCTAAAGTATTCTCAGGCTTAAAAACTTGTTAGTACATTCACAGGGAAATATGTGGGGTGATTCAGGCTTGTGTCTTTTATTGTCTTTGGGACATAGTAGAATTTGGTTAATTTTACTGTTACTTCAAATACTGAAAAACTGTCAGTGATTCTAAAAGTCAAATGGCAATGCAAGCATAGTTGTTCAGTATAGGATGATTTCTCCAAGCCCCTCAACATTTACCATATCACTTTCTATCTGTACATATGATTCATGAAGCTGTGTATATTTCTCAGTCAAAATTTTGGAATTTTGCTTATTTATTTGTGTTTACCTCTAAGTAGCTCTTAAAACTGTACCTTTTTCCACCTATTTTCCTGCTCTACTTTTGTTAGGCATTCAAGGGATCAGTGCTTCTAGGGAAACTTAACTTTACCTAGCTCTGGGGGCAAGAGTCTTGATTAGCCTAGAGATTCTTGGTAATTCTCTTCTAATGCCTGTGACTGGTTGAGGAAAGAGTCAATGAGACCGGAGGGAAAATGCTTAGGAACTTGTGGGAAAGGCACACACACACACAAACACACACACACACACAGAGTCCTAGTCTATTTCAGGATGTAGTTATATGAGCATATATGAAGCATATACGAGCATATGTAAAGCTACTGCACTCATCTTGCACTCAACTGGACAAACCTAAGGACAAAAGCCAATCAGTATGCTGAAGATGGCAGAGAGATAATGGCCAGGTTCAAGAGAATCTAGAGATGTCAAACTATCTGACTTCTGGATTTCTGGTTATGTGACATAATAAATTTGTGATTGTTTTCCTTGAAGAGGAAGTATGCTGCCACAGAAAAAACTAAGTCTTAGCATCTTCCTGCCAATCATATTTTTCAAGACTCTAGTAAACAGCAGTATATTGCACAGTGCACAGTAAGCATTCAGGAGATTGTCCCTGAGTACATAAATGGGAACAAACTGGACATTTTTTAAGGCTATCTCAATATGATGAAGCCAAACTATTACTAAATCAAGCACACTTCCAAAGAAATTATATATGCAGAGTATCAACCTAAAGAAAATGACAGATATTCTTTGTGTTTGACTATGTGAATGTATCTGCTTATATTTATATAAAACAGTCAATAAGATGGTTAATACTGAATTTTTAAAATGAGTTTTCCCCCAGTATTTCTTTTCTAGCATAAGTAAAGTGGGTTATAAATTTCCTCACTTTTTATGCCTATTTCAATATTTAGCGTAGGAGGCTCAGATGAGTGAGGGAGAAAGAAGAGGAGGAAAATGGAATAAAAGTTCATTCTGGAATCAAAAACTGATTAGTAAGAAGAGTAATTTTAAGCAATTCACTTTTGAAGAAACTGTCATAATCGATAACTTCCCACAGCTTGGTTCATGAACCCTATTTTTAGTTGAACTAGTAACATAGGAAACAATTAGACATCATCATCAACGTTTTCATGCATTAATGCCAGCACAAATTAACTCCTACCACTAAAAATACTCCTTCTCTCTGTCACAGTCTGTGAAGGGTATGACTTACTGCACTTATTTAGGGCATAATTGTTTCTCCTGCCTACACAAAACTGACACATAAAAATCAATATTAATTAAAAAAGATCAAAACTATCCTCATTATCTTATTTAGCTGTCTCTCCAAAACCAGGTTACCATTTATGACAGAAACACACCACAGTCTGGACTTTACCAATTCTGCTGCCAAATAATAAATGTTCATTTATTGGTTGTGTCCAAGTAACTGTTTCCCTAAGAACAGAGTTATTTATAGTGCAACCTCGAAAAAGGACCTGGTGTCTAACTATAAAGTTCATCTTGACTAAGATACTGCCATACTTAAAAAATTATTTTCCGTTCAACACATCTGTATTCTCTATTCTCCTCCCCACTTCTCCCCACAAACACTTCTAATATGAGAAAAAAATAAAAATGTATCTCAGAATTCCAGAATCACTGTGTCCTACAGAAGTATAAAAGGCATGTATTTTTCATCTTCTATTTTATCTTAAAAATTCCCATATTTTTAATTTCATTATGTTATTGCATTTATTTTAATGTAAAAGTAATGACACACTATGTTCACCTGGTGGCTTTGCAAATGTGTCCCTCAGTTTGTGAAGCCTCAGGATACCTCTTTTTCTTGCCCCTCTGTCTCCATTTTCTCCATGCTATCTGTCTTTCCTCAAGGCACTCTCAATGAGGAAAGTGGTAACAATCCCAGAAAATGTTACCAGCACTGAGATTATTTACTCTGCAACCCTCACCCTAATCATGTCAAACACACTGACCACCACGAACAGGAAACACAGGGTTGGAGTCTCCTCTGTCCTTTCCTGGCTCTGGTCCCAGTTATGCCTTGAGGCCACGTCTGAGACCTGGGACCCTAAGTGATGTGAGATATTTTATCAACATCAAAACTCATCCAAATGATTTTAGTTTTAACAAGTTGGCGTTTGCATGCAAATAAATATCATAACTAACTATATACCACCCACAAACAAAAAGCCAAAGGGAGAGAGAAAGAGAAGAAATGTAAGTGATCTATAAAGACGATCCATCATCTTTAATTTTAGGTAATTTTATCACTTATCTGGTCCCATTTTAACTATTTTTGCCCAGAGTATAGGAAAATGAAGTATAACTAACCTCCTTTTGCTAAATGTTCCAGAAGGAAAGAAATTTAAGTTTGAGATTTAAAATATGTGTATATATTATAATATGTAATATATTTTTGTCCTCAAGTTGTCACTCACACGTAAGAGTACACACGCTTTGCAAGTCTGAGCAGTTTGGTTTGGGTTAGAAACCTAAGTCTGTGTAATCATGGGCAAATTACTTACTCTCCAATTCTCAGTGTTCTAACCTATAAAAGGGCATAATAATAGTACTAGTCTAATACGTCCCTTGAGAAGATTAAATAAGTGCTTAATAAATGGCAATTGCTAATATTAGTAAATAATAACATTGGCAGAGTCTTAGACTCATAGTCATGAAGACAACAATTTCAGGAAATATTCTCCAAAACATTACTTATTTCCACCTTTTTACTCAAGGTGAGAAAATTTAACTTTCTGAGTTCAGTAGACAGACCCAAGGTCCCTCCAATTAGCTGCTGGCCTAAACTGAACAAGTGGAGAGGTCTGTTCAAGGTCATTAGAGTCTGCTGTGGCACATTTCAAAATGTAGCAGGAAAAAAAAAGGGATATGGGACAATGGTGATTTCCAAAGTAATATAGATTTTTCCATTATAGAAAGACATGGCATAGACAGTTCAAACACTTAAGTACCCTTGAAAAGGGTGTGTTTTGTCTTCTATGACAGAACTTTTTTTTGTTTTTATTTTTGCATTAGTGAGGTGATTTGCTATTTGAACTTGAGTTTAGGTCAGTCTCTACCTCATGCTATTGTTGCTATTTATACACTTTAAATATAAATGCCCTGGTTTCCTTCCAGGAACTAGTGAGCTGTGTGCTTGAGGTCACTGAAATTTAAAAATGTGCATACTCTAGGAACAGAATTAATAAGGAGCTGTTAATGGAGAAGGCAAACTGAATCTAGGAAACTGGTCAGCATTTTTTGTCAGAAAATATTTCAAATGAGATACTTTCTTGGTCTGGTAGTTTATGTTAGCTGAGAAATGGGAAAGGAAAGTTGAGGGAATGTTTGAAGAAAGAGGGGAGCATGTCATGAGCATTAAATACATAGCGGACTTAATGCTAAGTACTTTCCACATCAATTGCTTTTTCCAGAAACCCAATGAAAAAAGGCAATTTGCAGATGAAAAAAGAAAAAAAAACTGCGTATCAGTTAATTCGACAAATAACAAAGACATTTTTAAAAAAAGAACCCTATCTGATTCAACTGTCACATGATCTTTAAAAAGCTCAATACAGTTCCATCTTTTGTATCGTTTGTCTTTATTGATAAGGAAACCCTAAAATTCCCTTTGGTGTTAAATACGAATCTACCTAGGACAAGAGTGAGAAATAACTATTTTATACTGAATTTGATTCAATAGCAAAGGATTTAATAGCAAATTTTCAGAGAATTACACCTCTGTGAGAGAATGTGGATACATGGAAAGAAACAAATAATTTTCTCCCCCTCACAGAATCACCATATACTCACTAGTCTTGGACCTAATTTTAGCTCAAGATTGCCCCGAAATCAGAATCAACACAAAACTGGAGTCTTTATAGACCCATAACTGTGAGGGGTTGGAATTCTCACCCACACTGAGCCTTTTCTTCCACATGTTATTTCTGTTTTCACATCTTTTGAGAACTTTTATGTACAATACCAGTCAAGACCTGAGCCACACAATTTAAAAAGTAGTACTTACAAGCTATGTCTTTATAGTCAGAAGACTATGTAATAACAACAATATTATTTTTATGAAAAGAGAATAATATAAATGCTATCATAGTTTCCAGTGTTCTGATTAAAACAGAATAACATTTTAATAATGAATCTAGGAGGATAATATTTATAAGAACAGGAAATCTCCCATCTGGAAAGAAAACAGTATAAAGAGCATATAAGAGTAGAAGGGGCCTTGGAGACCTTTCTCACAGGTGCTCATCTCCCCAAATAGGACTAACTGGTATGTTATATTAGGAAATATTTTATTTATAGTAACAGTAATAACAACCATAATAATACTACTAGAAGACAACATTATTAATAATCACAGCTATTATTTCTTCAGAATCTATTAAAGCTAAAGCACTATGCTTCGCACTTTCTAAACATTCCTACTGATGGTTGTAAACCTGTTTTCCCCATTTTATAGGTGAACAAATTGAGGTCCAGATTAGTTAAATGACTTCCCTAGAGCAAAATCTAAGTAGAGAGGTGTTACCTCTTTAATTAATTGCCTTTCACAGAGCTTTAGATTATGAATACATATTCATAATGGTATGATTATAGTTATGAAACTGAAAAAATGCTGTTCTTTTCGTGTAAAATGAATACATGCTTAGCATAGAATGTTAAAGGCAGCATGGAGTAGTGCAGGACAAAATTAATTTGCTATCAAAATTATTGCAATAAAAGCATACAAAGGAGTTTTTCTCAAATCAAAGGGTTTTAACTAAATCGTAATTTTCTGACTGAATCATTTCACATTTCTCTATTCACTGCTTTTTGCATCACATCCTGTCCTCTCAATGAAAGGCATCTATGAGCAGGCACTCCTCACTTTAATATCTGGCTGGAAGGCAGGCAGCATCATGGTTAATTAGACAGGCTTCAGAATCCATCCAGCATGATGGCATCCTAGCTCCATCATTTGCAATCTCTGCAACTTTGGGCAAGATACTTAATCCCTTTAAATCACTGTAACTCATCCATAAAATGAAGTTGATAATGGCATCTACATGAAACTGTTATTGCTAGGATTAAATGAGATAATGCAAGTGAGGGGCCAGGACAGTATGTGGTCCATGGTAAGCACTCAGTAAATCATAGACATTTTTACATTTATAGCTGCCCCTCTGGGAGTCGAAAGGAACTGCCCTAACTTTTTCCTCTATGGACACCATTGCTATTGAATGCTTTCCATTCCTTTCATTTCCTTTCCTTCATTTTTTTCTTTCCATTAAGGAATTCAAACCTAACTTGAACATGGCCTTCCTCTCTCTCTGTCTTGGCATAGCCCATCGTGTCTTGATTCACCAAAAGGTTAACAGATGGTGGTGGGAAATATGATGATAATTAAGAAACACCCAGGCAAGAATACAGGATCCTCTCCTCTCACTGCCAATGGGACCCTCTAGCTCAGCCTCCTCCCTGCTCAGATCACAAGAGTAACCAGCAGTGACTGGAGCCTAAAGCAGTCCCATTCAATTTCCAACCACATCATATTTTCTCGGCATCCAAAGTTATAAATAGACTTTGTTATAGATATATTGTTATGTTAGATGACAATGTTCTAACAATGGCTGTTGTACAAAACTATCTGCCTCGGGGACATTAAGGGTTAAGGAGACTTCCGTGAGCTCATTGTATCAATGAACAAATGATGTCTGAGTTTCGCAACTAGTTCACAAAGGCACTTTTGAAACAGTCCACTCAGAGACTGGGGGCTGACTTTCCTTTGTTGTTGTTGTTGACTGGGGCCTCCCTGGCCACTAGAGGGTTGCTTATGCATCATCTGCCTCATCAGAGGCTCTTAAAGCTCAGTTCTGAAATAACTACATTTCAAGGGCAGGACCATATTCTCCTCCACTCCTACAGTATCTGCAGAGAGAGTGCCCAGAAATGAGGAAGACCATTTCAAGAACTGATCAATATCCTGTTCGGGAAGATAGATGAAGACAGTGGGTTGAAAGCAGAATTTAAATAAAGGGGGGGGGTGGATATGGGGAACAGCTGAATCCTCCAGTTAGCTTCCTTAACCCCTTCAGGGTGACTGGAGAGTGCTCACACTTCTGTTCAAAGCAAGGAGAGCGAATTCCAGGAAGTGTATTAAAGTATACAAATGAACCCCACCCACAGACTTCTCTCACATGCTCTGTGTTCAGAGTAGATTATTAGATTAAGCAAGACAGAGGCTGGCACTAGAGGGTATGCAACAGGTCATTTAGGTTGCACAGGGATCAGAAAAAGATGACCGCAACTCAGAAGTGACTTTGTACTCAGGTCCTTGACCTCTAGCTTTGTCTTTCTGAAGAATTTCTTTCCTGGCATTTAGAGTTTACTTGGTATATTCTTGGCAGTTGGGATAGGAGTGGGGAGAATCAGGCAAATGGGAGGCCAGGAAGGGAGCCAGGAATGTTCACATTTGGGGGAATGTTCCTCCAATTCCTACGGATTTCTTTGTGGATGTATGATGGAAACAGATGTCTCCTTTTTTGTTTATTTTTTCTTGTTTTTGGCACATCATAGATAATCACTTATGTCTGCTGGATTTTTGAGGGTTCCACCCCCTTCCTTGGTCCTCTTTGAAGTCTATTTCATCTCTTCCCAAGACAATCTAGATGGTGGAATTCCAAGTATGATTCCGACTTCAAAGCCAGTGAGACCACACCTAATACATCTGGTCTTCTCCTTCTAACAGACTTTAATAACTCTTCTTGAGGCAGGTCAAGATTCTATTTTCTTTGGTAATTTTCTCTGCTTCATCATTCATGAATAAGCTTTTCCACATGGGTGACAGTAACAGTAATAATACCAATGCTTCTATGTGCTAACCTACTAATCCCTTTACACATATTCTTTCATTTAATCCTATGAACAACCCTATCAGGTAGACAAATCACTAGCACCATTTTACAGAAGAGAAAACTGAAGCACAGGGCAGCTGAGGAATTTTCCCAAGGCTCACAGCCAGGAGAAGGTGCATATGGGATATGAGCCCAAAGAGTCTGTCTCCTCCGCATCATTCACAGTGTCCTGGCTTCTGCTGGGCACCATTTCCTCTGCTATGACCACAAGCAACCTCCTATTTTGAACTGCACCTATTATGTACCATACATGATAGTAAAGATTTCACAAGCATTATTCCACTTCATTTCAAAAACAACATCATCAGCTAGGCCTTGCCCTTACTGACAGATGAAGAAACAGAGGTTTGGTAGGGGTTGGTGGGTTGTCAGAGGTCACACAACTAGTAAGTTACACAACCAAGACTAGAATCCATGTTTCTCTAACTCCAAAGGCTATACTTTCACTCAGCATCCCATCTTGGCCCTGCAAAAAGACTCTACCCAACTATTCCTGGACACACCACAGGCCTCCTGTGACACAGTGTGCAGCATCAATAAGGTTAAACGACAAGTGTGATTATGCATTATTTTATTGCTAATATCTCTATGAATAAAATGTCTATTTGATTTTCATTTAACCCCAAAAGAATGTGATTACCAAATAACCACTGAAGAATTATTGCCAATTATGTTCTGTAATTATGGCTCCTGTTAATGACATCAGTGTGCAGCCTTTCATATTTAGTCCTATTAATTAATCCCCGTAAGCCCAGGAAGTTATAATCGATGCAACGAAGGCACCATGGTAAATTACAAATAATTCCCAAATCCTTTAAACAGTTTTCAAGCTCCTTCAGTTTTCTTGGTTAGGACACATTGAGTGTGGGAGCTGGAAGAGTCTGCAGTAACTGATAGCTCCTCACCTGCAACCACCTATTTCAGTAATACGCCTAATGAGGCAAATGCTTAAAACTGGAGTCCCATCTGCCACTAACAAGTATAAATTCCTACAGGGCGATAAAAATAATTAACTGGTTGAGTCCAGAGACCCCCAAATCAGATATACGACATTTCAATTCTCTGAGTAATATATTGCTTCAGATAACACCTGTTGTCAGTGAGTGGTTTCAGTTTCGCAGAAGTTGAATATAGCAAGTATGTCTAATACTGAAAGTCCCACAAAGAAAACTTCCTGATGGCTCAGTCTCACAGACAGACAAGATAAACAGGCATACTGACAGTGATGCTAGGAATTGATGCTTTATGAAAAACTGGTCTCTGAATTCTATGTTTTTCAAAATCTCCCAATCCATCCTCAGATTTTCCTCATATTGTATCAAACATATGTTGATATACATTAGATTTCTAAAATGGTTATATTTATATGCTTTGTTTTTTTTTGTGTTTTTTTTGTTTTTTTGCGGTATGCGGGCCTCTCACTGTTGTGGCCTCTCCTGTTGCGGAGCACAGGCTCCGGATGCCCAGGCTCAGCGGCCATGGCTCACGGGCCCAGCCACTCCGTGGCATGTGGGATCTTCCCGGACCGGGGCACAAACCCGTGTCCCCTGCATCGTCAGGCAGACTCTCAACCACTGTGCCACCAGGGAAGCCCTATTTATATGTTTTATCTGAGACAGCTACAGCTATAGTTGTCCAGAGGTGCTACAAGCTGTCTCAGAAGTAGTCCATTGCAAGAAGACGTGGCATGACAATCCATTCTACATCATTGAAAACTAGACTAGTTGGTTTCTGAAGCCCTGATCTATGTTAGTCTAGAAGTCAAAGAATCCTGTTCTTTTTGGCAGAGAGGAAAAGGGTCAGAACTCGATCCCCGTTGGCATCCCATGCCCTTCCCTGATTCCATTCTTGTTCTGGAGGATTTCCCAGGAGATAGTACATAACCCTCAGCAGGTGTCTGGCCTCAGAAACAATTTGGGAGGAGGAAACAGAGGCTCAGAATAAATAAATATCTATCAAAGCATCATTGCGTCAAATATAACAGAGAACATGGTTATCTTTAAAGGATTCAAAAAGAGGAATAATATGACAATTTTAGACTGAATATAAATTGGTTCCTTCAGATAAATAATTGTTAGTGGAGAAATTAATCTAACTGGCAATTTAGAAGAATTAGTTTGTAAAATTATAATATTTAAGATCTGGAAATAACCTTAAAGGTCATCTGAAGCCAACTTTCCATTTTACAAATAAGGGAACTGAGATTCAGAAAGGGTAAGGAACTTGTCCAAGGTTACCCAGTAAATCAATGGTTGAAATAGGACTGGAACAGAGACATCTTAATCACACCATCTGCCACCACGCTCAAACTAAATGACTAGTTCAATTTTAAAAGTTTATAAGAAGGAATGATAATAGGTACAATCTTAGATTTATGGTTTTAAAATGCAAGACTCCGTCCTAACATCACTGACAGTCATTGTTAACATGGCTCCTCCATCTTGTCAACATGCAGCATTAAGATCTGAGTAGACATTGGGAGTGTGACCATATGTTAGGACCGGAGATCTCACCAGATACTGCAGTTCATATTCTACTGTCAGCAAGTTTTATACAAATTAAAGTAATAATAATAATAATGATGACGATGATGATGATGATAGATGATAATGACAGAAGCCTGTACTGTTTTAAGGCCAAATTTCATACATAGCATTCAGAGTCCTTATCTGACCAGCCATCATTTTTTAATTTATTTTTTTTGGTGGTTTCCCTAGAGTTTTACTTTAATTTTTTGTTTCAATTATTTACCATTAGTTAAAAATTATAAATAAATAAATAAAAATTATAAAATTCCACTTAAAACCTGGGTGCTCTTTTCTTATAGGTAGCTCACTAGATGTTGAAAAACAGAACAAAAAGGGGGAAGGGAAGGGAAGGAAAGGAAAACCAAACCATTCCTTTCCTGTTTAGCTGAGCAGTATTTGAGCTCCTGACTCTGCTTTAATGTTTCCTTACTCTAGCATCACCATCAAAACTCCTACAAGTGGTTCTTCTAACCACCACCAAAGTACCTATGCAAGTACTAATTAGCTAGCATAAGTTAATGTAGATTTCCTTGAAATTAAAAGCAGTTTTCAGAGCCATGGAGAGTGACTTCTATCTGCATTACTGCAGGGGTCACAAGGGCAAATTCGGCTTCGAACTCCTGGAGTCTGAGTTCTGACCCAATGGGATCGAGATATGCCAATAACAACAGTTATAAAACTGATATGATCAGAAAAGAGGTTTATGTACATAAAAGCGTGATGGAGGAACTGAAGAGAATAATCGATGACACTGAAATTCCCAAAGAGGATAATGCTTTGTGGCCTCCTCCCGACTAAGGGCGCCGGCAGGAGCTTGAAATCATCATTGGAGATGAACACATTTCCTTCATGACATCAAAAATTGATCCCCTTATTGATGTCAATCGATCCAAGGATCCAGAAGGCTTACGAGTATTTTATTATCTTCTCCAGGACCTGAAGTGTTTGGTCTTTGATCT